>NC_136750.1:14152352-15506102 GCF_936440315.1 Barbus barbus
CAATACACCATACTGACAAAGCAAAAACAGAATTGTAATTATGGGTAACAGAGACTACATGCATCTGTGACCCTTCAATGAAGCAGATTTTTTTTCTGAACTCTTCCCCAGATGTGTGGCTTGACGCAAACCTGTTTCTGAGCTTTACAGACTGTTCTTTTGACCCCAGGGCTTGGTTTTCGCTCTGATATGCATTATCAGCTGTTGGACCTTTTATTAAGATGTGTGTGCCTTTCCAAATCATACCCATTCAATTGAATTTGCCACAGGTTACCTTCACTCAAAGTCTAGTAACACCTATACAAGCAATATGAATGCTCCTGAGCTAAATTCCAACTCTCCCATATAAGGGTATGAGTACTTATGCAATGGAATCATTTAAGTTTTTTATTTTTAATAAATTTGCAAAGATGTTAAAAACCTTTTTTTTTTTTTTTTTTTTTTTGCTTTACCATTATAGTGTATGGAGTGTAGATTGATGTGGAAAAAAGTAATTTAAAGCAGTTTAACATAAGGCAGCAACATAAGACTTGATAAAAATGAAGGGGTATGAATACTTTCGCAAGGCACTATATATATATATATATATATATTAGGGCTGTAAAGGTTCACAAAATTCACAGTTCGGTTCGATACGACACAGTGGTGTCACGGTTTGTTACGTTTTCGATACGGGGGCGGGGAAATTGGTTACATCGCAATGTTGGAAATATTTCTGTTTTAAACCATGAAGGCGAGCCAATGGATATCACATAAGCACGCGTTTGCACCAGGGTTTGCACACGTGCAAACTTTGCGCAAGATTTATGCAGGTGAACGTCTTAATCTCAGTCAATTCACTATAAGCAGAAAGTGAAAGTAAAAACGGAATGACAGAGTAATGACAGAGCTTTCGGCATCTGATGACGCTTATTCTCTCAGAGACAAAGAGAGACGAATCTACTTCAACATGCTGATAACGGCATAGAGCCTATAGCTGTTTTCATTTATTTCCTTAATATTTCTTTTGTGGCCCATACATAGTGAAAAGAAAAAAAATGTTTTCGTGTTAAACAGGTTGTTTTTGAAAGTCGGTGCACGAAATAAAAGCTTTTATTTCATTGATTTTTATTGATGACTGTAGTGTTAATATTTTAATTATAGGACTATAATTCATTGTAGGTAGCCTATAGACCTTTTTAAAAAAACATTTTAATTGAGGAGTAAATAGCCAAATCTTATCCTTGCAGCGTATCAGTTATGCGGTAATAATTGCAGGGCAAATTTATTGTACTTTTAATTTAATAATAAAAGTAACTTCATAATAATAGGCCTAATAAAAATAAGAATGTAACAGACCTACATTAATTGGAAATGCCAAATTAATATTGCCAATAATTGATGTTTTTGACTATCTCTGGCTATCGTCGGTCGATACTAGATCATCGTCTTTCGATGCACCCCAGCAAGGGGAGGTTATTACGGGGCAGACAGCACGTTGCCTGTTACGTCATTTGGGCTGCATTGTTGAGTGCAGTGGCACTGAGAAAATTATATTTCACACACTTTAAGATCTTTTATTTTCTAAATGTAATAGGATTAGTCCAACGAACCGAAAGCCTCGTATCGAACGGTTCAATACGAATACGCATATCGTTACACCCCTGATATATATATATAACAAATTAAAGTTCGTTGAAAGTATGTTTTTTTACATATTAAAAGTTTGTTTTATAGCAAAAGCAGATAACTCCAACAGTCGTTTTTTGGCAAAAAGCCACATTTCCACATTTCATGTAAGAGTTTAAAAAAAAAAATAAAAATACACTTCACACACATATATACACACACACACAGTGGGTACAGAAAGTATTCAGACCCCCTTCAATTTTTCACTCTGTTATATTGCAGCCATTTGCTAAAATCATTTAAGTTCATTTTTTTTCCTCATTAATGTAATATCAGAAAAACACAGAATTGTTCACATTTTTTGCAGATTTATTAAAAAAGAAAAACTGAAATAATCACATTGTCCTAAGTATTCAGACCCTTTGCTCAGTATTTAGTAGAAGCACCCTTTTGATCGAATACAGCCATGAGTCTTTTTGGGAAAGATGCAACAAGTTTTTCACAGCTGGATTTGGGGATCCTCTGCCATTCCTCCTTGCAGATCCTCTCCAGTTCTGTCAGGTTGGATGGTAAACGTTGGTGGACAGCCATTTTTAGGTCTCTCCAGAGATGCTCAATTGGGTTTAAGTCAGGGCTCTGGCTGGGCCATTCAAGAACAGTCACGGAGTTGTTGTGAAGCCACTCCTTCGTTATTTTAGCTGTGTGCTTAGGGTCATTGTCTTGTTGGAAGGTAAACCGTAGGCCCAGTCTGAGGTCCTGAGCACTCTGGAGAAGGTTTTCGTCCAGGTTATCCCTGTACTTGGCCGCATTCATCTTTCCCTCGATTGCAACCAGTCGTCCTGTCCCTGCAGCTGAAAAACACCCCCACAGCATGATGCTGCCACCACCATGCTTCACTGTTGGGATTGTATTGGACAGGTGATGAGCAGTGCCTGGTTTTCTCCACACATACCGCTTAGAATTAAGGCCAAAAAGTTCTATCTTGGTCTCATCAGACCAGAGAATCTGATTTCTCACCATCTTGGAGTCCTTCAGGTGTTTTTTTGTGTCTTGCACTGAGGAGAGGCTTCCGTCGGGCCACTCTGCCATAAAGCCCCAACTGATGGAGGGCTGCAGTGATGGTTGATTTTCTACAACTTTCTCCCATCTCCCGACTGCATCTCTGGAGCTCAGCCACAGTGATCTTTGGGTTCTTCTTTAGCTCTCTCACCAAGGCTCTTCTCCCCGACAGCTCAGTTTGGCCGGACGGCCAGCTCTAGGAAGGGTTCTGGTCGTCCCAAACGTCTTCCATTTAAGGATTATGGAGGCTACTGTGCTCTTGGGAACCTTAAGTGCAGCAGAATTGTTCTTTGTAACCTTGGCCAGATCTGTGCCTTGCCACAATTCTGTCTCTGAGCTCTTCAGGCAGTTCTTTTGACCTCATGATTCTCATTTGCTCTGACATGCACTGTGAGCTGTAAGGTCTTATATAGACAGGTGTGTGGCTTTCCTAATCAAGTCCAATCAGTATAATCAAACACAGCTGGACTCAAGTGAAGGTGTAGAACCATCTCAAGGATGATCAGAAGACATGGACAGCACCTGAGTTAAAAATATGAGTGTCACAGCAAAGGGTCTGAATGCTTAGGACCATGTGATATTTCAGTTTTTCTTTTATAATAAATTTGCAAAAATGTCAACAATTCTGTGTTTTTCTGTCAATATGGGGTGCTGTGTGTACATTAATGAGGAAAAAAAATGAACTTAAATGATTTTAGCAAATGGCTGCAATATAACAAAGAGTGAAAAATTTAAGGGGGTCTGAATACTTTCACTGTATATGAAGAGTTTATTTGTGAAAAAAAAAGATAAATGGCACTTAAAAAAAAAAAAAAAGAGCTGATTGCCGTGCATTATTCTCCATACATAGCGCGATCTGAACCCTAAACATGTTTTGTCAAAAAAGCCGGTATTGTCCACTTTCAAGGCATCGTGAGTTCACGTTTTTGGACAGAAGCCGACAAGTCCATTTTAGCGAATCAGCATGCTGTATTCAGGTCAGGTGATGAGGCTACTTTCACTTGGAAAAGATGTGCTAGCTGAGTGGAGTTTTGTCAAAGCTGACTAAAAGTGATAAAGGATGGATAATTTCGACGAACTTGATGAACCTGTAATATCTTCTTCAGGGCGTAAAGGAAAATAAAAGCTGAACCTTGCAAAAGCAGCACGTTACATTGGTGAGGGAAAAGCTCTGTATATTGCGTGTAATCACATCCATACAGTCTATGATTACAACAATAACAACAACGTTTGTCAGGCATCTACATTGTCATCTGAGGAGATTACAAAGATTAAACAAGTGTTTTTTTTTACTCTAAAACATGACATGTGGAGTTATCTGCTTTTGCCAAAAAATGACTGTTGGAGTTATCTGCTTTTGCTATAAAACAAACTTTTAATATGTAAAAAAACATTCTTTCAATGAACTTTAATTTTGTAAATTACCTGTATTTAAGTTATTATTACTTAATCAGAACAACCCAATTGCAGTTTGATTGCTATTACTTGGAATGTGCAATAAAAAACTTGATTTCTGAAAATAAATAAAAATGTTATTGTAAACGAGTTATCGGTTTTTGCAAACTAACTCTTCATGTGTATATATATATATATATATATATATATATATATATATATATATATACATACATATCTATATGTGTGAATATATACACACTACCAGTCGAAGGTAGTGTGTATATAACAGTAAGATTTTAGTTTTTTAAAGAATTCTCTTCTGCTCACAAGCCAAACATTTTGATCCAAAATACAGCAAAGGCAGTAATATTATGAACTATTTTTACTATTTAAAATAACTGCTTTCTATTTTAATATATTTTAAAATGTAATTTATTCCTGTGATCAAAGCTAAATGTTCAGCATCATTACTCCAGTCTTGAGTGTTACATGATCCTTCAGAAATCATTCTTATATGCTGATTTGCATGTTACAAAAGATTTCTAGGATTAAATTACATTTTAAAATATATTCAAATAGAAAACTGTTATTTTAAATAGTAAAAATATTTCAAAATTGTACTGTATTTGCTGTACATTGGAATAAATAAATGCAGGCTTGGTGAGCAGAAGGGACTTACTGCAGAATCTTACTGTTCAAAAACTTTTGATTGGTAGTGTATATATCAGTAAGATATTTGTCAATGTATTACTTTTTAATAAATTAATATTAATTGAAAAATGTTAAATGATAAAATGACCCTGCATGGTTTCTCTTATTATAGGGGCAAATCCTTGACCAACATTGTCCCATCTAGAGCAAACTTTTTTGGTTTGTCTCACCCCACCATTCAGAACCTGATCCAGAGCTGTCCTGGGGCTCGCAAATCCAGCAAGTGAGTAGCAGCAGTGTCGTAGTTATGTCATCAGTTTAGTCATGAAGTTACCAAAAAGGCAATTAAAGCTGCCTTAAAACTGCATGTCTGTTTTTATGTATTTGTTACATGAGTCACATTTCTCTGTCTCTGAAGTGCAGTAGTTTTCCAAACTGTCGTGGAGCAGCCCAGCACTGTCTCACTCATCTAACACACCCGATTCTACTCATTAGTGGAGACTTTAAGACCTGGTAAAGAGAGATGCGTGTCAGATCCATGTTATGTTCAGCAACTGCAGGTCTTATAGGGATAGCAGCCAAATAACAAGCTGCAGTGTTGTCTATTAATCAAAGATCAAAAGAAAAAAAGAGGAAATCAATAGCTTTTGTAGCTCTAAAGATTCATCTATATATAATTTATAATTTAGTGTTTGATAACTGTTCAATTTCTATTGCTGAAGGGCACAGGTAAATGTGACCTTTTATTATAAAAAAGAAAGTGAAAGTGATCCAGCCAAGTATGGTGACCCATACTCGGAATTCGTGCTCTGCCCATCCAAGTGTACACACAGTAGTGACATACACTTGGAACAGTGGGCAGCTCATGATGGCGCCCGGGGAGCAGTTGGGGGTTCGGTGCCTTGCTCAAGGGTCTCACCTCAGTCGTGGTATTGAGGGTGGAGAGATTGTTGGTTATTCACTCACCCACCTACAATCCCTGCCAGACCTGAGACTCGAACCCACGACCTTCAGGTCATAAGTCCAACTCTCTATCCATTAAGCCACGACTGCCCCTTAATGGGTTTATGTGAAGATTGTTTTATGTTCACTACTATTAAATTATAAAATTGATAGCTCTTGTAATGTTGAATGGCTAGTCAATGGTTAAATATTAGTGGAAAAACAATTCCATAGAGACATCAGTAGGACTGGTATCAGTGACACTGGCCTTCAGTCATAAAGATGTCATTATACAAATATTAAAAAATATGTCTTTATGTTGTTTCTACATTAATTTAAAGATTGAATGTAAAATTATTGCAATGTAAAAGTATTTTAAAATTTTAATGTTAGGCGGGATTAATCGCGATTAATTTCAGAAAAAATATGCAATTAATTAGTTAATATTTTTAATCGATTGACAGCACTAATATATAGACATACAAGATAGATAGATAGACAGACACACCATTGTCTTTCTGAATACTCGATTCTGATTGGCTGGCAGGTATGCATTAAAACCTTTTAAAACACAGGTAGTTCCAAATCAGTTTAATCACGTTCTATATTAATGTGCTGCTTTAATTGATGCACACAAACCCACACACAGAGAGAGAGAGAGAGAGAAGACGGAGATCGTATTCACAGATTGCACGGCGCGCACACAAACTTGTCAACGCTGCCCCATGACTTCTATTAATAAAATTAATAATAATTATATTATTAATATAATAAAATAATAAAATTAATAAAACTATTTTTGAAGTATGTCAGGATCGTACCCTGACAGTCTTGCCTGTCTTGTCCCTGTTCAATGTTTCTTTGTTTGTTTTGTGTCTGAGCACATGGCTCTGTCTCTGTTTGTGTTTGCCACGTGCTCCTCTTGTCCAACCTCCCTGTTTCCCATGGTCACGCCCCCCTTGTTTAGTCCTTGTCTAGTCCTCGTTTGCTTGATTGTGTTCACCTGATCCTCGTGCGCTCTGCTGCTTTATATTGCGTTCCTTTCCCTTGTGTCCTTGCTGGTTTGTTTTGGTGTCTTGGTCCTAAAGATATCCTTTGATCTAGCTCAAGTGATTTTTTTGATCTCTTGTCATTTTATATCCTCGGTTCCTTTTTGTTTTCTCTAGTTCTTGTTTTTTGATTGTGTATTCTTATCTAGTGTTTTCTCTTTTGATTAGAATTTCTTTTGTCTGTCTTGTGTCGTTGTGTTGTCTTGAGTCTTGTCTTGTTTGTTATTGTGTTTTGCCCTGTCCTGCCCTTTACCCAGATTCCCTGGCCTCTGACCCCTACCACCTGGAAGCAGCTCTCCACTCTCACTAGTCAGGTCTTTGGTGCTGTGCGACTTCTGAGATTCACTTCAAGCTACGGGGTCCCTGTCTTCCTGCCTTCCTCTGGAGCTGCTGCCTCTGTGCTTGAGTCCGCTGCCACCTTGGACAGGCTCAGTGGTCATCCCTCCTGCCTGTATTGTGTTGTTTGGACTGATTCACTTCTCACTCCCCCTGCTGTTTCTAGTTGTCACGAATCTGGTCCATGCTCTCCTAGTTTACCACCACCAGAGGTCACCCGTTCACCACATTGACTCTCACACTACACAGTGATCGGACAGGGCGAGAGCTCACAGACGGCCTCTTTAGCCATGACAGGACAGGGCGAGAGCTCACAGACGGCCTCTTTAGCCGTGACAGGGCGAGAGCTCACAGACGGCCGTCTGTGAGCTCTCGCCCTGTCCTATCACTAGGAGAGAGATAACTGCAAATAATACTCGGCCCTGATGCTGAGGAAGTCCATGGCTTAAATAGTGTGTGTGATTGTGAAATGAGCATCAGGTGTGTGTGATGAGTGAATGGTGACAGCTGTGATCTGTGCAATGCATAGTGGGAAATGGAGTCCAGTGTGCTGTGTAGTGTGAGAGTCAATGTGGTGAACGGGTGACCTCTGGTGGTGGTAAACTAGGAGAGCATGGACCAGATTCGTGACACTAGTCAACGTCTTGTCAATAAATTACCATTGTCCGCTCATTTGCATCTGGGTCCCATTTCTTGCAGATCCCTGACAAAGTACAGCTTCTTTAGAGAGACGCGCAGACACGGGTAGGCTCACACAGCTGCCGTTTCTCTCTCGATAATTAATTCAAATAAATGCTATAATTCATTCAAATAAATGTGATCTTACGGCACCATGTCTCTACGGCACTCTGTGTCTGATTTGTAGTGGGCAGCATGCTACCACTAATGAGCTGTAACTGATGAAAATAATAATTTTTACCCTTCCGGTCAAATTTTGCACTGAAAACATTATTAACAGCTTTAACTTGTCAATGTTGGCAAATGGTATAAGTGGGATAATGCATGGCTTCACGTAGGGTGGTTCTTGGCCTCAACCTTCGTGCATTAAAATCGTTTAATACACAGCTAGCATGCATTATCCCTTACATCTGCATATATATATATAGAGAGAGATAATATATGAGTATATATAGGTTAAAAGCATCTGCGGTTTTGCAAAAAAATGGAAAAACAATATACCTGGGGTATTTACAACACTGATTCCAGTTGTCCTGGGAGGATGGGCGATGGAATTCATTTTATTCAATGTCCTAAACCCAACCAAAATAGAGCAGAATGTTCCTAAGCATTCAACCCCAATCCCAATAAAGATGAAAATGTTAATTTTCTGGTTGTCTTACTCTCTTTGAGTTACAGTTTTCATCTGCTCAAGCAGAACGTTAGCAAGGTATATTTGGCTAAAATTAGCTAACGTTAAAGTTAGTGAGTCCATGCTGACGTTCAAAACTAAATAGCGAACTGTTCTCACATCATGTACAAAAACACATAAACAAAGGTCTACATTTCAGTGGCCGGGGCTTACCGAAAAGTCAATTAGGCTGGTTTTGTTTTTCAGACCTGGCAACCAGTGAAAAGCGAGAGAAGACTCTACATTGTGGTTTTGTTTGTTTACGCTGCAGTCTGCGGAACACATTCTCACTCCCCAACTCGTCACACATTGTCGCTTGGTCAGGACTCTTTGGCGTCACTTTTTGATGCATAGGGTCCCCCATTTAGTGTCAGTTTTCGAGATGCAGGGTACTCCGTTGCTTTAAATAAGAAGTCTCTGTGTCAATATGCAGACACAAAGGGCATGAGAATTTTATGGCTATGATTAAATTATACATTTGGTAATAATTTTGCCACTTTTAAATATATGTTGGGATGTGATTTTTAATTTTAACAGTCACAACAAATTTATTTACATTTAGACATTTTTGAGCAATTAACCCAACCCCTACCCCCAAACCTAATCATTTGTCAATATAAAACATAAGATATAAAAGGCATACAGTCACAATTTATTAAAAAAGTATTAATATTCCAAGTCTTCTGAGGGAAAACTATTGATTTGTGAGATGAACAGGTGTGATCACCGTCTCCGTCCGCCTTAAACCTCAGATCCTGTGTGCAGTCTGTTCACAAATTCAAAAGTTGCTGCCAGAAGAAACCTCTTATTATTAAAGTTATGTTTGCTGGTTTCCACCTCCTTGTTCCCAGAGTCTTGAGTCTTGGTTGCGACCCAGGGTTTGAAAACCTTTGTTTTAGATCATAACAATTGATTAATGACATAAGAGGGACCACTGAGCAAAATGTCAATTAAGTATCTTTTTGCCTCCCTACTTTAGTTATCAGTGGGTGCGTTTTGAGGTTTGTCGCCCTGGTGACGGACAGGTGGCGCATGGACTTTCAGAAGATGATGCATCTGTGAACTTTGAGTCCTTTCAACGAGTGCAAAGCTGTGAGGAGAGCCTGGCCAGTCAGAATCTTACAACAGAACACAGCAGCACAGGTTAGACAATTACCAAAAACAAACATGTTTGCATAATTATATTATTGCTGTTTTTCAAGTCACATTATATATATATATATATATATATATATATACACAGTCATGGCCAAAAATATTGGCACCCTTGGTAAATATGATCAAAGAAGGCTGTGAAAATTAATCTACATTGTTAATGCTTTTGATCTTTTATTTAAACAATTCACAAGAATCTAACCTTTCATTGGATAATAAGAATTTAAAATGGGGGGAAATCTCATTATGAAATAAATGTTTTTCTCTAATACACATTGGCCACAATTAATGGCACCATTTTATTCGATACTTTTTGAAACCTCCATTTGCCAGTTTAACAGCTCAATTTTCTCCGATAATGCCTGATGAGGTTAGAGAACACCTGACAAGAGATCAGAGACCATTCCTTCATCCAGAATCTCTCCAGAACCTTCAGATTCCCAGCTCCATGACGGTGCTTCTTCTCTTCAGTTCACCTCACTCATTTTCTACAGGGTTCAGGTCAGAGGACTGGAATGGCCATAACACATTTTTGTGTAGTTTTTGAGGTTTGTGTTTGGATCATCGTACGTTGGAAGATCCAAACATGGCCCATAATAAGATTTCTAACAGAGTCAGTCACTTTTTTTTTATCTGTTGGTATTTGATAGAATCCATGATGCCATGTGTGTAAACAAGATCTCCAGGACCTCCAGCAGAAATATAGGCCCACAACATCACAAATACAGCAGTATATTTCATTGTACACATGGGGTACTTTTTATCCCTGTGTTCACCAAACCCATCTTGAGTGTTTGCTGCTGAAAAGCTCATTTTTTAGTTTCATCTGACCATAGAAGCCAGTCCCATTTGGAGTTACAGTCGTGTCTGATAACTGAATATGCTGGAGTTTGTTTTTGGATGAGCTAGGAGAATTTTTCTTGAAACCCTCCCAAACAACATGTGGTGATGTAGGTGCTGTTTGACAATTTTTTTTTAAAGGTTTTCTGACACCGAGACTCAACTATTTTCTGCAATTCTCCAGCTGTGGTCCTTGGAGAGTCTTTAGCCACTCAAACTCTCCTCCTCACTGTGCATTAGGGATTATAGACACACGTCCTCTTCCAGGCAGTTTCCTAACATTTTATGTTGATTGGAAACTCTTAATTAGTGCCCTGATGGTGGAAATGGGAATTTTAACTGCTCTAGCTCTTTTCTTAAAGCCACTTCACTAATTTGTGAAGCTCAATTATCTTTTGCTGCACATCAGAAATATATTCTTTGTTTTTTCTCATTGAGATGGATGATTAAGGCAATTTGGGTTTTGTTTTCCCTCCTATTTATATTTCTGTGAAACAGGACAACATGGTTGGATAATTTCATGTTCATAATCACCCTGGAGTGCTCAAAATTGTGAATATGAATGGGAATATACTTCAGAGATATTTTACTTGTATTTATTTCATAATGATATCCCCCCACCCCCCACCCCCCAATTTAAATTCAATGAAAGGTAAGTTTTTGGTGATTTTATTATTATTTAAAAAAAAATAAAAGATCAAAAGGATTAACAATGCAGATAAATTTTCACAGCCTTCTATAATCACATTTACCAAGGGTGCCGATATTTTTGGCCATGACTGTATACATATATATATATATATATATATATATATATATATATATATATATATATATATATATATATATATATATATATATACACAATACAAATAGTTTCAAACCAGCTTCACTTAAATAAAAATTACAGTTGTAAAATTAATCAATTATGAAACCAATTCATTTTCAGCAGTAACGCAGCTCTACAGAAGACAATAGTGTAATCAGATCAAATTAGTTCAGCGTTGTTTCAGTAACTCTGGCATTGTTGCAAAGTTCATCAATTATGAAATAAGCTTTTCAATTCAGCTATAAATAACGCTACAGAAGATAGTGGTGTCATTATCCAGCTCAATTCAGTTAAAATGTGCTCATCCAAGAATGCTGTTAAATCAAAAATATTACTGAACATTAATTGGGTCATTCTGTGTCAACCAGAGTGGACCCTGCCTTAAATTTGTGATTTTCTTAATATTTTTTTCGGAAGAAAGATAAACATGATAAAAGCCAAAATATTAAATGTCATGGATGAATATTTATTGAGTAATCCATTATTTTGTAGAGGGGTTCAGAATGGCAATTTTCACCTGAGATTCAGAGCCCAATTACAGGGGGTTAAAAATGACTTCAGAAAGATGACAGCATCATAGTGTTATTTTTACACAGAGATTGGTAGGTCTGTTAGTAAAATGTGTTGACTTAAACAATCTTTGTTGTACTATATGCCAATGGTGACCATTCAAAAATGGGGAATGTTATCCCCACATCTCTGGGACTGAACAATGTAAGGCCTTGGAAATGAAGATTCCCAAAGAAAAGTTTATTACGAACTAAAACCTGAAATCATATTGCGATATCTTTAATAGTTATTGAGTTATAGGCACACAAACTTAAAAAAAAATTTATGGCAGACAGGTATGTTCAATCAATGCAGTTTTTTTTTTGACAGAAGGAAACGAGATTACATCTCTAGTTTCAACATTATTTGATCTTCAGGTATTCTTTAAAAGAAAAAAAGGGTAATATTTTTGCAAAGTGACCCACATTTGGTTTTTGACCACTGAAAATGTGTACATTTTAACAATTTACTCCTGGAGCCATATTGAAATAAAATTATCTCTGGAATCAAACCATACAGGGCCTTTAAAGATGCACAATGGAAAGTTTTTTGAGACCCAATATCTAAAAGTGCGTTAAGATATCATTAATACTGCTTGATTTACAGACATGTAAGAAGAAAAAACCTTAAAGCGCTGTTCCCCATTTTTGAATGATCACAATTGGCACATAATACAACAAAGACTGCTAAAGTCAACAGTTTTTACTTACAGACCAATCTCTGTGTAAAAATAACATTATGATACTGCAATCTTTCTGAAGTCATTTTTACCCCCTTGTAATTGGACTCTGATCTCAGGTGAAAATTTCCATTTTGACCCCCCTCTGCAAAATGAAAATAAATATTCATCCATGACATGTAATATTTTGGCTTTTGTCACTATATATGTCTATATCTCTTCAGAAAAAAATATATATATTAGCAAAATCCAAAATTGGAGCTAGGGACGTTTTTGACATTTGATTGGTTTGACACGGAATGACCCAATTGTCTTTTAAACCCCAGGTTAAAATGCAAGTTGAAACCATAATAATTAAATTGATTGGATATTAAGAAGGAAATAAATTGTTTTCTTTTACATTGTGACCACAACAGCCTAACATCTCTTCTCACCTTCTGAGCTCAGCAGTGCTGCAGACCACTGTAACTTCTCTCTCCAACACTTGAGCTTATTCAAACACCTTTGTCTGACAGTGAGCTCAAACTAGGTTTTAAACTGATTCATATACAGATAGGTCCTGTTTATAGAAGTGCAACTAAAGATCTCAGATCTGCATTATGAAATAAATTATGCTGGTTAAACTGGACACAGTATGGAGTCATTTTAGACAATTTTTAACATGATAAAAATGCAAAATCCTTGTTATTCTTTGTACTGTTAATGTGTGTTATTGAAGTGTGACCATAGTCTTTACTGTGAAATACTTAAGATAAAACAGACTTAAAAATGGTGGACTAAATCAACCCTTAAGCTTTTAGTATTATAGTTTAGGATTTCAACTTGTTTTGCCAGTTCTGTAGGGCTCAAAGGCTCCTTCTGAAGCTACCAAATACAATAAACAAAACCCTTACGGCTTTCATCTTTCATTATGTAGGTCATTCCATGTATGTGATGAGAAGGCATTGAGAACAGTTCTCCTCGAATAACCCATTGCATAAAGAAATCTTGACATTACATCTAACTTGGTATTTGTAATGCAGTGTCATTCTTTGGTAAATGTGAATAATATTTCAGAATATATTTAACTATTAAAGTTTCACACCCTGACAGACATGCTTTTACCTTGTGGGAATGAGAAGGAAATGTAATAAAATCTTTTGAGGATAAAATACCTCAGACAACCACTAAATGTCACTGTGGAGCCGTGAAATTCAGATACTTCCACGTCATATGCCTCACTGATAGTAACTACAGCACAAACGCTCACACGTCAAATGCACGTCAAATATATTGAATAGAAGATAGATGCGCCTTATAAATCCATTTTCACAAAGTGTTCATATAGTGTGTTATGTCTGCATTCTTTAATTGTTAGTTTATGTTCATATATGCATCAATTGTACGTTTTTGGCAGTTGCTTCACATCTTGCTGTTGTTTTCACAGCTTTGAATGCTACATTTTGTACTCGCTCTTCGTGATTTTAATGCTTTTTCCTGGTCTTATTGTCAATGATTCATCAGTACAAATTTCCCAAAAACAAAAAGCATGCTCTGCCTCTGAGGACTATTTCTTTTTGGCTGACATCACCCAGCTCTCTTATTTGACTCAAATAATGTTTCATGATCCAGGCAGCCACTGATGCATGAGATAAAGCTGCACTCTACCTTATTTTTAACTGAGCATACTATTTTACTCCGAAAGTGTCACATTGTGGGACAGTTAGTTGCATATGCTGCAGTGTCATTAGATGATGTTTTATTAACAAAGTTCGGGAGGAGCCCATCAGATACTTAGCCTAATTAAACACAAGTGGTAAGCAATCAAGTTAATCAATACACGGATATAAATACAGCTGACATACCTCTACTCATTTGAAGGTTAATCAGCATCCCTCCACCAATACCACTAAAGTTCTCACCACACTATGGATACTCTGGGTTCGGGCCATTCCCGAGCTCGGAGCACTTCCCCAGGACAGCACGCCAAAAACGTATTACCATACTCGCCAAACACGCATTACGTTACTCGTGCTAAATATATGCATGTGTGAACTCGTGAACAAAGGAAGAAGCAAAGCTCTTTGAAAATCTGAATCAATTGAACAAATTGGTTTGTAAAATTATTCACTATTGCAAAGCACTCAAAACACCGCATGCTGGCTGGACAAAATGGTGTACATGCAGTGTGAACACAGCCCAAACGTGCATAAGACACCTTTTGGCTATTACAAACCCGTTATAAATGTTTTTATGAACGTGTAATCTACTAAATGTAATCTTAATAAATACCATTAAATATGTAGTGCTTGTATTATGCAGGGTTTGACTTTTTAGGCCAATTAGAAACCATTATCACTCTCCTTTGTCATTATACATGTTGTTTATTAAAATTAATAAAAACGGAGCCTATATTAAAAAACTGACCATAAATCATATGTTAAAATCGTATATTAATTAGACATGGATTCATTCCAGAACAACACCTTCTAGTGATGAACCATCAAATTTAAAAAAGTTTTGAAACCAAGCTTCAAAAACAATAGACTGCTGCAGGTATGACTTGTTTTTGATTGTGTTTGTATTTTATATTATCATGAACAAAACTTAATAATCGTTATAATAATAAACATTACGCCATCAATGGAGTGTTCTATATGATATAATGAAGCCTTGTTTGCTGAAATCATGTGACTTGGCCAGTTTGATATATGACAATTATTCGAAACAAAATCAAAAATTGCAAAGGTTTCAAAGCTTCATTAAGCACTGTAACTGTTGCATTAAAAGTTGTTACATTTAAAAAATGTCAAAAGTGTCCAAACCCCCATTTGATTGTTGTGCTCCATCTACCTTTGGGAAGTCGTGGCCTAATGGTTAGAGAGTCGGACTTGTAATCCAAAGGTTGCGGGTTCGAGTCTCCGGCCGGCAGGGATTGTAGGTGGGGGGAGTGAATGTCCAGCGCTCTCTCCACCCTCAATACCACGACTGAGGTGCCCTTGAGCAAGGCACCGAACCCCCAACTGCTCCCCGGGCGCTGCAGCATAAAATGGCTACCCACTGCTCCGGGTGTATGTTCACGGTGTGTGTGTGTGTTCACTGCTGTGTGTGTGCACGTTGGATGGGTTAAATGCAGAGCACGAATTCCGAGTATGGGTCACCATACTTGGCTGAATGTCACTTCACTTCACTTCACTACCTGTTTTTGATTGAATGCAAGAACACATCCTGTGAACCCCTTAGTGACTCTATGCATATATATAAACCGTTAGAGGTAAGAAAAAAGTGTTTATGCTTGTTTGTAGGCCTATATCTATGATCCTAAAATCTTCCTCATTGCTTTTCTGTTGTTGACCTAATATGATACTTTCAGGGTCTGAAATGAACTTTACCGGTCTTTCAGAACTTCAAAATCACAGCTTAGATTTTAAAAAAAAGTTTTATTAAGTCTGATTCTGAATCATTGAATGGCTTTCAGTTTTACAATAAATCATTGTTTGTGGATGCAATGAAAATAAAATGGATATAAAAAGAAAATTCTCTGACTTCTCTTATAAAACGACATTTATTTTATTGTAATTTTCAAATATGGCTTATTCCAAAATGAATGTATAATGGCAAACATATTGAAAAACAACTTACTGAACTCAGCATATTGAAGCCTCTCCTTAATTAAAAAAAAAGAAAAAAAAACACCTGTTTGAGAAGTGGCCTTGTCTCATATCCAGTCTCACACCGCAGATATCGAACACTGGACTCCTCTTCAAAGGCAAACAAGGATTTTGAACAGCTTTCGGAGTTTTATTAGGGTTATGCTGATGCAGTGTGGTCCATTGTTACATGAAAAACATTTTAAAGATTGAAATTGAGATTTGTATTTCACCTGAAATCTGAATAAATAAGCTTTCCATTGATGCATACAGGTGCATTTCAAAAAATCAGAATATCATGAAAAAGTTATTTTTTTCTTGTAACTTATTTCAAAAAGTGAAACTTTCATATATTTTAGATTCATTACATGTAAAGTAAAACATTTCAAAAGTTTTTTGTTTTAATTTTGATGATTAGAGCTTACAGCTCAAGAAAGTCAAAAATCCAGTATCTCAAAAATATTAGAACATTTACATTTGAGTTTCAATAAATGAATATCCATACAGTATAAATTCTGGGTATCTCTTGTTCTTTGAAACCACAATAATGGGAAACACTGCTGACTTGGCAATGATCCAGAAGTCGAACATTGACGCCCTCCACAAAGAGGATAAGTCACAGAAGGTCATTACTGAAAGGTGTGGCTGTTTACAGAGTGCTGTATCAAAGCATATTAAATGCAAAGTTGACTGGAAGGAAGAAATTGGGTAGGAAAAGGCACACAAGCAACAGGGATGACCGCAAGCTTGAGAATACTGTCAAGCAAAGCCGATTCAGACACTTGGGAGAGCTTCACAAGGAGTGGACTGAAGCTGGAGTCAGTGCATCAAGAGTCACTACGCTCAGACATCTTCAGGAAAAGGGCTACCGAGCCACTTCTGAAACCGAAACAACGTCAGAAGTATCTTACCTGGGCTACGGAGAAAAATAGAACTGGACTGTTGCTCAGTGGTCCAAAGTCCTCTTTTCAGATAAAAGTCAATTTTGCATTTCATTTAGAAATCAAGGTCTGGAGGAAGGCACAGAATACAAGCTGCTTGAAGTCCAGTGTGAAGTTTCTGAAGTCAGTGATGATTTGGGGTGCTGTGACGTCTGTTGGTGTTGGTCCATTGTGTTTTATCAAGTCCAGAGTCAATGCAGCCGTCTACCAGGAGATTTTGGAGCACTTTATGCTTCCGTCTGCTGACAAGCTTTATGAAGATGCTGATTTCATTTTCCAGCAGGACTTTAGCACCTGCCTACACTGCCAAAACCACTTCAAAGTGGTCTGATGACCATGAAATTACGGTGCTTGATTGGCCAGCCAACATGCCTGACCTGAACCCCATATAGAATCTATGGGATATTTTCAAGAGAAAGATGAGAAACAGTCGATCCAACGATCCAGACGAGCTGAAAGCTCAGTAGTGACTCAGCAGAGCCACAGGCTGATCGTTTTCATGCCATCCCTCACTGATGCTGGAATTTGTGCTAAAGGAGCCCCGACCAAGTATTGAGTGCATAAATGAACATACTTTAAAGAACTTGAACTTTTCTGTTTTGCAAATCCTTTTTTTGATTGATCTTAGGAAATATTCTAATATTTTGAGATACTGATTTTTTACTTTAATGAGCTGTAAGCACTAATCATCAAAATTAAAACAAAAAACTTTTGAAATGTTCTACTTTACATTTAATGAATTGAAAATATTTGAAAGTTTCACTTTTTGAAATAAGTTACAAAAAAAAAATAACTTTTTCATGATATTCAAATTTTTTTGAGATGCACCTGTATGGTTTGTTAGGATAGGACAATATTTGGCTGAGATACAACTCTGAAAATCTGGAATCTGAGGGTGCAAAATAATCAAAATATTGAGAAAATCACATTTAAAGTTGTCCAAATGAAGTTCTTAGCAATGCATATTACTAATCAAAAATGAAGTTTTGATATATTTACGCTAGAAAATTTTCAAAATATCTTCATGGAACATAGTCTTTATTTAATATCCTGATGATTTTTGGCTTAAAAGAAAAATCGATAATTTTGACCCTTACAGTGTATTGTCGCCTATTGCTACAAATATACCCGTGCTACTTATGACTTGGTTTTGTGGTCCAGGGTCACATTTATGCTTTGTTATGCTGATGTTATGCTGATGTTCATTTCTGAATCATAACCCACTAAACTGGCTAGAGTGTTAATATGTGTTACCAGACATAGTTGATTTCACCTGCATTTTTTTATTTCAAATTCTGGATACTATTCTGTCCGATTCTGCTATTCTTCTTTTGTCAGTGTGGTTGCTCTTTAAGGGCACCTAACCAAACACCCCGTGTCACTGTGACCTCACCCTTTTAAAGACGATTTACAGCTAGGACGGGAAAAAGACTAATTCAGATGCTGACCTGCTGGTCTTGAGTACAATGCAATGAATGAGGGGAGGGCTGGGTATCCTGAGACACAGCAGGTGTGGGGGGAGGGGGTCCCTGCTTCATCACTGTCAGTGTGTGGATGACAGTGTGCTCATTTATGTGTTTTAAGAGGACTGAACTTCCTACATTTCCTCACGGACGGGTGGGAACAGGAAGGCAATAGTTATATCCGCCCATTCCCTGTCTGTAAGAGGTCAAAGGTCGCATTTGTCATACCCACGAGTCTGGCACTCTCACTCTCTGACTCACTTTCCCTATATGCTAATATAATGCACATTAGTACACACTTTATGTATGTATCCTTCACACCTAGGTGAGTAGTGAGGTTAGTGAGTTGCTAGTTTGGACATATATATATATATGATATATATATATGCAAAAATATAAATACGTAGTGATTTTTTTAACTGTTTCACAAGTGTTAGACCATTTGACTCTTTAGTTTTTTTTATAAAATTGAGTATGATAATTAAAAAGAGAAACATGAAAATATAATGTAAAATCTGGTTTAAAGTAGTGATAAGTACGGTGGCCGAGAGAGCTCAACGCGCTGCAACTTCAGAAAACACATGCAAATAGACAAAACACCTGCAAATCAAGAAAACATCTTCATCATTTTGACAACACATGTGCTGCAAATCCTCACAACACATGCAAATTGAGAAACGCTGCAAATGCTCACAACACATGCAAATTAAGAAACGCTGCAAATGCTCACAACACATGCAAATTGAGAAACGCTGCAAATGCTCACAACACATGCAAATGTCCTTTCTTTCATTAGCCTACTAAAAGGGCCTGAATAAATTTTAAAATATTATTCTTACTGACATTTTTATTTTGACCTGGTTTTAACAATTAATGAAGCATTGCAAATTTATTTTCATTAACCTTGAAATTATATTTAGTTGAGGATAAGTTAGCCATCTTACATAATAACGTTAATCATGTAATTTGTCATTATTAATCTAATAATATCCAAAAGACAAAGAAATCATGCAATCAGGGTGTTAAAATAAACAACAACAACAAAAAAAACACTCACCTTTCAGTTCACCAACAACTCAACCAATAGCCACTGCACAATAAGCAAATCCCAGCTGGTCCGTCACTTTTTTTGGGTCCCCTTGAAACATTTCCATTGTGGTCCATGCAGCGTTTCTTAATTTGCATGTGTTGTGAGGATTTGCAGCGTTTCTCAATTTGCATGTGTTGTGAGCATTTGCAGCGCATGTGTTGTCAAAATGATGAAGATGTTTTCTTGATTTACTGGTGTTTTGTCTATTTGCATGTGTTTTCTGAAGTTGCAGCGCGTTGAGCTCTCTCGGCCACCGTAGATAAGTGATAGAGTATACAGTACCTTGCAAAAGTATTCACACCCCTTAATTTTTTCACATTTTATGTTGCTGCCTTATGTTAAACTGCTTTAAATTACTTTTTCCCTCACAGAAATCTACACTCCATACACCATATTGACAAAGCAAAAACAGAATTGTTGCAACTTCATAAATTTATTAAAAATAAAAAACTGAAATAAGTACATTGCATAAGTACTAAATATTTAGCTGAAGTACCATTACAGCCTCAAGTCTTTTTTGTTTGATGCAACAAGTTTGCTCATCATCATTTGGCAATTATCTGCCATTTGTCTCCTCACCTCTTCACCTCTCAAGCTCTGTCAGGTTGGATGGGGGCAGACGCACATTTTCAGGTTTCTCCAGAAATATTTGATTGGGATCAAGTCCAGGCTGTGGCTGGGCCACTCAAAGACATAAGCCACTCTTGCTGTGTGCTTAGGGTCACTGTCCTGTTGGAAGGTAAAGGCTAACTATTTGAAAATCTGGAATCTGAAGGTGCAAAAAAATCTAAATATTGAGAAAATCGCCTTTAAAGTTGTCTAAATGAAGTTCTTAGCAATGCATATTACTAATCAAAAATTAAGTTTTGATGTATTTACGGTAAGAAATTTACTAAATATATTCATGGAACATGATCTTTAGTTAATATCCTAATGATTTTTGGCATAAAAGAAAAATCAATAATTTTGACCCAATGTATTTTTTGCTATTGCTACAAATATACCCCAGCGACTTAAGACTGGTTTTGTGGTCCAGGGTCACATTTAAGTATTATTTTGGAGTTCTGTTAAAAGTAAATACTTGTGCTTTTACTTATTTACGTTTGCAAGGAAATATAACTTTTTACTACAATTTCATGTAGATTTTAAAAAGTATATAAGTCATCAGGATTTAAAATAAAATGATATTTTAGTATCAAATACAATTTTGAAATCACAGAAAGATTTATGTAAATGGGCAACTGCTTTTTAGTTTAAATACTGAGAATTAATTTTTATTAGATATAGAGGTAGATTATATATATATATATATATATATATATATATATATATGTTTTATTTTTTTTGGCTTAGATACTTCAACTTTAAATTGAGTCAGCATGTTTTAACGTATTTATAATTTAACAAATACAAATTTTTCACTACTTTAAGGAGCACATGTGAGTGATGAATCCATAAGCAGTTCATTGAATTTTAAATCGGATGTACTAATGCTAAGTAGCAGACTGAAACAACAAAAAAATCTGCCCACAAAATAAAATAATTCACATGCTATAATATTGGAGGTAGTGAACCTGAAAGTGAACACTTGACTCATTGAC
This sequence comes from Barbus barbus, assembly GCF_936440315.1. Lineage (NCBI taxonomy): Eukaryota > Metazoa > Chordata > Actinopteri > Cypriniformes > Cyprinidae > Barbus > Barbus barbus. The sequence goes on from NC_136750.1 coordinate 14,173,520, forward strand.
ACATACAGTAAATTGCTGTTAGGAGCAGGACGCTCTGTGACCAAATTTCTTTTTATTGACTTCGCACAGCTTACCAAATGGCAATTAAACAATAAGGAAGCGTCAGTAATACAGAACAAGATTACCAAACACACACACCCTGGTATACCAAATGCTGTACAATACCGTTAATGCATACACGCACAGAAACACATGCTTTGGTTGATAAATGCACTTTAATTACAATTCGATCTTGCAGCAAATACCATCTTGAGTGGAAATAGTGAAACCAGGAAATTAAAATGGCGATACTTTGCAAGGAGTCAGCATACAAAAATGGCAAAAATTGTTATGTACAAAATATGTACAATGGCGCTATATACATCCAAGTATTTAAAAAAAACCCATACATCTTGTGCATCTCCAACATGACAGGCAATAATTAACAATTTTTTTAAAGATGTCACCTGGCACTTTTTCAGTCGGCGCTGCTATCTTTCGCCATAATTCCTTCAAATGTCAATCACAGACACTAGTATACTGTTTTTACATAAGTAAATAAAAGTCAGGGAGTTCCAATAATGTGCATGGCTTTGTGGAAATTTATGGCAAACCGTCCACAAACACAGTCATACATTTAGACTTGCACGCTCACGAACACACACACTTACAATCAAACAAATGTGTACAAATATATAGGGCACAAGTGTAAACACAATAAAATACACTTAAATATCCAGGATTCAAAGAAGTTGCTGGCCTTAAAAACACTTGCTGTTCTTTCAAACACATTTTTCAAGGGACCAGACAGGGTCCAAAATTAACACTCACCAAGTGCAAAATGTGTGTAAAATGACTTGAGGGTAAATAAAGTAAATGTTTTATATTTACTTTTATATTTGTATATAATATAATATAATATTTTATATTTGAAAATCTCATACTTAATGATATGAATTATGTGAGCGATTAGAATCAAACTGTCTACTAAATAAATCGCGACTTGCGTGTCCTCGAGCACGAAATATATGAGAATGACCAGAATTTTGTGATCCCATATGTGACCCAGGACCACAAAACCAGGCATAAAGGTACATTTTCTGAAATTGAGAGATATACATATAAGGTTTCCATTGATGTATGGTTTGTTAGGATAGGACAATATTTTGTCGAGATACAACTATTTGAGAATCTGGAATCTGAGGGTGCAAAAAAATCTAAATATTGAGAAAATCGCCTTTAAAGTTGTCCAAATGAAGTTCTTAGCAATGCATATTACTAATCAAAAATGAAGTTTTGATATATTTACACTAGGAAATGTACAATATATCTTCATGGAACATGATCTTTATTTAATATCCTAATGATTTTTGGCATAAAAGAAAAATGGATAATTTTGACCCATACAGTGTATTTTTGGCTATTGCTACAAATATACCCCAGCGACTTAAGACTGGTTTTGTGGTCCAGGGTCACATATTTTGTTATATTACATTTTTATATCAGTGCAGTTTCATCTCATGAAAAAAGTTAAATAATTCAAATGGGAAAACAAATTCTAGGAAAATAATGAAATTTTATGAAAATAAATATAATTTCATGACCGTTAAGTAATATATATGGCTGTTAAATATTCTCAGTTTACCCACCATTGGCAAGTGTGTAAAAATTTTGGACCCTGTCTGTCAGTACAGTTTCTTCAGCCCGTGACTGTGCCAAAATTCCCTTTCCAGTTTCAACCCTCTCAGATCTCTGCAACGCATAGCTCAGAGGTCAAGGTTTACCAGCAGAGGTTGATTAAGATACATCAACCACAACAGACCCTCCGAACCAAGAAGTCCGGTTCCTTCCCAGCAGTCAAGTGCGGTCACACCTCCAGTTCCTGGTTCTCTGCATAGTGGAAACGGTTTAGTTTTTCCCGTTCGCGGTTGCAAATGTCCAGCTTGGGCCCATGGGCTGGTTTTAGAGCTGGAGAGGGTGCAGGTGAGGGAGGAAGTGTAAGTTCAATCTCTTCACTGCAGAGCACTGACATGGGCACAGTGGGTACTGATTGGGGAGGAGGCAGCAGGGCCACGCTGTGGTCGAGGTTACGGATGAGAGTGCAGAACTGCCGCTGGTTGTTAATGGCATTGTCTTCAGGCGCTGAAGTACGTTGCTGCGCTTTGGTCCGGTGGTGGCGGTGCAGGCGGGACAGCAGTAGTGCGCACACAGAGCAGCTGCCGGCCACAAGCAGGGCAAATACCCCCACCAACACCATATACACACTGAACCCAAATCCACCTGGGTCTGACACGGCACCTGAATAGAAAGAGAGGAAGAGAAAGATCATGCTAAAAAAGTGCTATTCACCTTTTTATGCTCAATATTTATGCTCCAAACCTTGGCAGTGGGGATCATGGCATGGATCCTTCAGGCTCAAGCACTCATTTCCAAAGTAACCCTCAGGACAAGTGCACTTGTAGCCTCCTTCTGTACTATGGCATGGCACCCCCTTGGGGCAGGGGTTGGGACTACAAAGATCAAGTTCTGCCTAAAATATAAGAACTGTATTTAATTTCACTGGGTATTAAAGAATGAACACAGAGTCTTAATACCGATTAATTCAGAAACTATTCGCATTTCCATGCTATGTTAGCATTTGCAAGGCAGCAAAATGATAATGGAAAGTTTTAGGTGTAGACTAAATACATAGATAAATAGATGCAAGAATTATAATGTCCATTAATATTCAGTATGCAATGTAAGAAAATAAAAATCACAATTGAGCATGCGACTATTCAGTGCTGTACATTTAAACAATGTAAAGGTTGGAATATACTTCATGACTTTTGCCTAGATTCTCACCCTGATTTGCAGTCTAGATTGGCTGATGCCAGTTGCGGAAAGCCCGAAGAAGTCTGCAGATTTTAGGTAGTCGGAGTTGACAGACTTCTCAAAAAAATGTGTTGTGTATGATGGGCACAGGCAGATTTTTTTAGATTCCATCCAGTCAGAATATATTAAATATGTTTGATATTTTGAGCCAATTTTGTTTTCAGTTGTCACATCTCATTGAAATAAGGCACATGTATCTGCATGGATTTGTTGTTTTCAGAACAACTTGAAAGCCTGGTAGTGTATCTAGTGTATGATGCCCAGTTTTTCTCTGTAACCATTTTCAATGTCACCAAGTGTATGATACTTAGGGTGAATCTATAATTGCAGATACATTTGGTGTCCGAAGTCATTATTTTTTTCTGCTTTTTTTTTTTTTTTTGGTTATATTTTTAATTGTTTTAATAATTTGTTACTCATTGTTATGAATTAAAAGATGTCACAGTCCATACAAATAAAATTAAATAGCTGAATATCATGATTTCTTGTTGTCCGAATTAGTCAGTGTATTTTTTCCATCATGTATCATTATTTAATCAAAATATTTTATTGTACTTTTCTTTTGGTAATATTTAATTCATTTTATTTATAAAAGCCCTAAATAGTCATTTACTTAATTCTACAAAAAAATGTGTCCATAAATCTTGTCAACTCTGTTACCGCACCATATTTTCCCATTAAATTGGTGTAATTATCTCCCACAACTGTGTAAGATACAGGAAATAATATCACTTTCCCACACTGATAAGATCTGAAGCACTGAAAAGTATCTCTCTGAGAAAATATTTTAATCTAAAAAGTTATTTTGTAGAACGTCAACTCTGTTACCACAATATCAAAAAGAAAACAGAATTTATTACTGATGAGTAAACAATGGCAGAACTGTCTATTTTTAGGTAAACTATCCCTATTAGGGATAGTAAAATTCACAGATTCGCATTGGTGTATCGGCCTAAAAGTTAACAATGCAATGCATCGATTTAAATGTGTGCATTGGATACAAGTTGGCATAACATAATTTGCATCTGTAAAAAACGATTTATATATAATTATTAGTAGATGCACTATACTTTTATTATTTAGAAAGTGACCAATAATTTGTGACCAATATTTTATATTTAGATTGATTTGTCCTCTCTAAACTGTTTCTCAAGCGTGTTTTCTCATCACTGCTGCTACGTGAATATGACGCATCACAACACTGTGGAGTTAACCAATTCTTAACCACTCCCATCCAACCTCCAGTCTGCAAGCTAGAGCTGCGAGGATGTGCGCTAAAATCAAGCTTCTCATCCCATATTTCATTTCACTCTGGAATTCGCCAAATCAGCTTCCAGTTCATGCCAATGTTAAGCATTTTTAGCTCAAAGAACTGCTTAAACTGTGGTGAAGAAAAAGCAGCAAGATCTCACCTCACAGTAGGTGCCAGTGTGTCCCAGCGGGCAGCTGCAGAACATGCTTCTGCCACCCTGACGCTCCACACACTGCCCTCCATTTACACAAGGGTTGCTGTCACAGGCGTTTACTGCTGTCTGGCACAGTTTACCAGAGAAACCCGGCAAACACACACACTGAGAGTCCTGCACATGGCACACACAGGTTAGCTGTACTGAAGGAGAACTACTTAAATGTCAAAGAAACTTCACATCCTGGAGGTGCAAGTAAGCTTATCGAGGTGAATCACTTTTTACCTTACAGTGTCCTCCATTCAGACACAAGCCCTGGCAGCTACTGTTCCCTGTTGAATAGATGATATATATTTTTTTAAATCAATAGCCAACCAAGTGGAAACCCAGAAGTTTCACTGAAAAAAGAGACTAGCTAACAACATTCATCAATAAAGTATGAATCTACAGTGACTGTGTGAGCAGACTGCGGTAGGAACAAACTTACGAGTTCACCCTGAAGTCATTTCCCACCAGCACTGGAACTGTCATGTTTGATTTAAAGCTAAATCATGCCATTTTTTTCTCTCTGTAAAAAAAAGCTAAACACATCTAATACTCACGAATGTCACAGTTTGGTCCTGACCAACCGGGAAGGCAGTCACACAAATAGCCTCCAATCAGGTTACGGCAGGAACGGGCATTGACACACACTCCAGTCTCACATTCATTAGTGTCTAAGGAAGAGGAAAGAACCACAGTGATGAAGTGAGGCTATATTTAGCACACCAACAGACTTCTATATCTGCAGTACATAATAAGTATAATTGGCATAGTATGCAAATTGCATGAAATGCAATACCCAGATGACCTTCTATTTGGCAAAACGTGCAGTATACAACAGAACATAATGAGCAGGGCACATGTATCCCACACTGCCATGCACTCAACATGACCTCCAATTTACAGTATAACTAATGAAGTCAAAGTAATATCAACCACAAATGTTAACATCTTTTCTGGACTGACAATAGCTACAGTATTTTAGACATTTTATGTAAGATTGGATGCAAAATAACCATTTTTATTTCCTCAGGTTTCACATAGTATTTAAAAAGAAAGAAAAAAAAATACTAGGTAGCTGAGAGTCACTTTACCCTGGTTAAAAGATGCTGTTTGGTACAAAATGAAGTAGAGTTCAATAAATAATTGCATGATAATTATAATTAATAAACACAAATAGCAGTTAATTAGCCAAACGTTTGGCTAAAATAAAAATCATTTGCTTGCCAAATTAACAAAAATTTCAATTAATATGCATTCACAGCTATCAACATGGCTCATCCAATCAAATTTTAGTAATAATATAAAAATAATATACACTACTGTTGAAACGTTTGGGTTTGTTAAGATTTCAAATGTTTTAAAAAGAGTTTTTAAAAGCATTTATTTGATCAAAAATACAGTAAACTGTAATATTTTTTTAAATTAATGTTTTCAGTTTTAATATATTTTAAAATGTAATTTATTTCTGTGATGGCAAAGCTGAATATTCAGCAGTTATTACTCCAGTCTTCAGTGCCTTTAGAAATCATTCTTATATGCTGACTTGCTGCTCAAGAAACATTTATTATTAATGTTGAAAACAGTTGTGGAAACATTTTTGTGGAAACTGATGCATTTTTCATTATTCTTTGATGAATAGAAGGTTCAGAAGAACAGAATTTACGTTAAATGGAAATCTTTTGTAACATTATAAATATCTTTACTGTCACTTCTGATCAATTTAATGCATTCTTACAGAACACAATTATACATTTCTTTAATATATATATATATATATATATATATCTTTTTTTTTTTTTAAGAAATGTATAATTGTGTTCTGTAAGAACACTCAACTTTTATTAGGAACACTCAAAAGTTTAGGGTCAGTGAAATATATATATATATATATATATATATATATATATATATATATATATATATATATATATATATATATATATATATATATATATACACGTGCTGGTCATAAAATTTGAATATCTTGAAAAAGTTGATTTATTTCAGTAATACCATTCAAAAAGTGAAACTTGTATATTAGATTTATTCATTACACACAGACTGATATATTTTAAATGTTTATTTCCTTTAATTTTGACGATTATAACTGACAACTAATGAAAGTCCCAAATTCAGTATCTCAGAAAATTAGAATATCAATTAAGACCAATGCAAAAAAAAATATTTTTAGAAATGTTGGCCAACTGAAAAGTATGAGCATGTACAGCACTCAATATTTAGTTGGGGCTCCTTTGGCCTGGAGTACTGCAGCAATGCGGCGTGGCATGGAGTCGATCAGTCTGTGGCACTGCTCAGGTGTTATGAGAGCCCATGTTGCTCTGATAGTGGCCTTCAGCTCTTCTGAATTGTTGGGTCTGGCGTATTGCATCTTCCTCTTCACAATACCCCATAGGTTTTCTATGGGGTTAAGGTCAGGTGAGTTTGCTGGCCAATCAAGAATAGGGAGACCATGGTCCTTAAACCAGGTACTGGTAGCTTTGGCAGTGTGTGCAGGTGCCAAGTCCTGTTGGAAAATGAAATCTGCATCTCCATAAAGTTGGTCAGCAGCAGGAAGCATGAAGTGCTCTAAAACTTCCTGGTAGACGGCTGCGTTGACCTTGGACCTCAGAAAACACAATGGACCAACACCAGCAGATGACATGGCACCCCAAACCATCAATGACTGTGGAAACTTTACACTGGACCTCAAGCAACGTGGATTATGTGCCTCTCCTCTCTTCCTCCAGACTCTGGGACCTTGATTTCCAAAGGAAATGCGAAATTTACTTTCATCAGAGAACATAACTTTGGACCACTCAGCAGCAGTCCAGTCAAGACGCTTCTGACGCTGTCTCTTGTTCAAGAGTGGCTTGACACAAGGAATGCAACAGCTGAAACCCATGTCTTGCATACGTCTGTGCGTGGTGGTTCTTGAAGCACTGACTCCAGCTGCAGTCCACTCTTTGTGAATCTCCCCCACATTTTTGAATGGGTTTTGTTTCACAATCCTCTCCAGGGTGCGGTTATCCCTATTGCTTGTACACTTTTTTCTACCACATCTTGTCCTTCCCTTCGCCTCTCTATTAATGTGCTTGGACACAGAGCTCTGTGAACAGCCAGCCTCTTTAGCAATGACCTTTTGTGTCTTGCCCTCCTTGTGCAAGGTGTCAATGGTCATCTTTTGGACAACTGTCAAGTCAGCAGTCTTCCCCATGATTGTGTAGCCTACAGAACTAGACTGAGAGACCATTTAAAGGCTTTTGCGGGTGTTTTGAGTTAATCAGCTGATTAGAGTGTGGCACCAGGGGTCTTCAATATTGAACATTTTCACAATATTCTAATTTTCTGAAATACTGAATTTGTGACGTTCATTAGTTGTCAGTTATAATCATCAAAATTAAAGGAAATAAACATTTGAAATATATCAGTCTGTGTGTAATGAATGAATCTAATATACAAGTTTCACTTTTTCAAATGGTATTACTGAAATTAATCAACTTTTTCATGATATTCTAATTTTATGACCAGCACCTGTATTTACTGACCCTAAACTTTTGAGTGTTCCTAATAAAATACAGAAAATATTACTTCTACCCACAGCTGCCATCTCTGTTAAAACACACATCTCACCCGCAAAGACAGATCTCTTTGCGCTGACGCTAACGGCTGTTTTCTGAGGTGTCACTGTGACACATGACTGCATTTCACACAGCATCAACAGTTCAGAGAGACTGATACACTCCAGAGAGCCGCTGCTGATTTGGGCCTCGGGGCAGTGGAGTGTGAGAGAGACTCTCCCAACAGTCAACAACATCAGTGGCGAATCCGACCACAGGTCCTCTTCATTCAGCAATTAAATCCACGGCACACTGTAGCATGAAATTGTCTGATGTGGTTTTACAGATAATGGTCGGTGGAGCACTGATGCTGCTGAATCATTTCAATGTGGCTTGTGCTGATATGGAATTTATAAACACAAGATGTGTTTACTTTCCCCAGAAAGCTGAGTTTCCCATCTCTGGATACGATTGTGATTGTAATGGCAAACATGATGGTGGTCTCATGGTTTCTGTAATATTTTTACATGGTTTCTTAGATTTACTTCCTTGGTGACTTTCTAATCGATGCACCCTGCGAATGAGGCGAGGAACCCGATGATAAACAAGAAAGAACAGGTGTTCACATTACAGACAGGTAAAAACAGACTATGACAAGTTTAGGCAGGTAGAGGCAGGTTTCGTCAGGTGAGGCTGTGGATGGGTATAAGCGCAAGGCTGAGTTAGGCATGTGTGGACATGTATGAACGGCTCAGGACTGGTGAAGAGTGTTACTTTTAATGCTTACCGAGCTGGCAGGTTCTGCCGGTCCAGAACGGAGGACACACACACTGGAAACCCTGCGGCGTCTCTTGACACGTGGCCCCACGCCCACAAGGACTGGAGTCACACTGCAACACTGCTGCAGACGAAAAGAACATGTTCTCTCTCTCATCATGTGATTTCACAGCGTCACACTCATCATGTGATTTCCATCCTCCTGTCTGCCTAACTATCCTGCTGTTTATCATCTATCTTTTCATCTGTCCGTCTATCTATCTATCTATCTATCAACTGTATCTACTAATCTTGCTATCCTGCATCTATCCTGCTGTTTATCATCTGTTTATCCTTCCGTCCATCTATCTATCTCTCTGTCTGCCTGTCTGTTTGTCTGTCTGTCCAGCATTCCATCCATTCCACTGTATCTTCCTATCCTCCTTCTGTCCATCCCCATCTATCCATCCTCCTGTCTGTCTATCTATCTATGCTTGTGTTTCTCATCTATCCATCCGTCTGTCCATCCATCCATGCTCCCATCTTTATTGCCCCTAATATGTATTGGATAATTAAGTTGCTTGGTTATTGTTTTATAAAAGTTTAAAACGTTGTGACAGAAGAAACAAGTTTATATCTCGACATTCTAAAACTATTTTGCTTTAAACTGAAATGTCTATCATGTATCTGCTCTTATGTCAACCAAAACTTGCATGACTTTATCCCCGTGTAAAAAACATTTTTGAAAATGTAAAAATCTTTTCAATAAACAGTTTTACTTTTTTAAATGCATTTATTAGATTGCAATTTAAACCCAGGTCTTCTTGCATGCTAAACAAAATCTGTACCACTATATTAGCGAGTCTAAAAAATATATGGTTCCATCAGTTTAAAAACAGGCCCTTTTGGTGGGCATTAGTGTCAGCCCTAATTCACTTAATGAATTAAGCCATGCCTAAACTGACAAGAACATGTAAAAACACTGCACTGGCCTTAAAACAGTCAAACAAATGTCCTCAAACCTGAGGAGCTCCTACAATCTGATCTCTGAGACACATTATCACCTGTGCATCCTAGATGTGCGTGTGTGATTGCTGATTGTTTGTGCTCCAGTTAAGGAGCATTATTTTGGTGTAGATCTGACTAAAATTGGCTGCAGCAGTACAGGGAATAGCAGCTGCCGTTGATTGGTGCTGATTGCAGTCTGTGCAGGTGTGTGTACGCTTATATGCTTAACTACCGGAGGCACAGGAGGGTCCCGTCCAGCCTGGCGCACACATGCAGCTGAAGCCTGTTGGGACTTCAACACATGTTCCACCATTCTCACATGGAGAGGAGAGACAGGCATGCTCCACTGTTAAGGGAATCAGAGGAAATGATTCACGCTTACAATCTGCATCACATCTGTGTCTAATTTCCTGTACTATCACCACCTGTGTAAAAAATGCTTACTGTATAGCTCTAATTAGTTTGGAACAGAAATGACTCACTTCAACATTGAACATAAGAGTGCGTATTTTACGCTGTTGTTATCTGTATTTGTCATCTTATAGTGATTCTTGGTTTGATGCTTCAAACTCCAGAGCAGTCTTGCCGTAAATTTATCTCTTATCAACACCTCACAGAGCTACATCAGAGATCACATGTTAACACAGACTAAAATTATCGTTAGTGAGGAGATAATTGGTCAGACTCATGCAGGGTGGCACAGCGAAAAATAAGAGCTGATATCATGCCGTGCTTCATCTAGAAGTGAGCTTTGACTACAACACTCTGCAGATTGTATTCTCGCACAGCACATTTTTGAGGTGTGCTTGTAATAGGCTGTCAGGGTTGACAGACTTTATGGTTGTGTTTTATAGAGTCATCTCACCGATGTCACAATTGCGGCCGCGGAAACCCTCCTGGCACACACACAGATACTCGTTGGGCTCGGTGTTGGTACATGTACCTCCGTTCTTGCATGGCTGATGGTTACCACAATAATTCAGATCTGTATGCAAAAGAGAAAGATATTTTTGCGGTTAGGAAAATCTGACAATTTATTATCTTGAAATGAATGTGTTTTAAAAAAGCAAAATCAAGTTAACACTAAATAAAAATGAACCTTTCTGAAAAGTGCATTCAATTGTATTGGTGCTAACATAAAACATTTTATGCATTAAGAAATAAATTGTTGTAAAGACTCATCTGGATGGTGTACACTCACATGAGTTGAACACTGTATAGTTTTCAATAGTACTAGTAATAGTATTTTGCCATGCTGAAATGATGTAACTGACAATGCTTCACTAAATGTCATGAAAATCCTAGTAGTGTAGTGTTGTTTTGTGATATGAAGAGCAAAAATTAACGCCATTATTATTGTGCTTTAGCAGCAGAGCCACTTTACTCTCAACCAGTACAGTGGTGACTGCAAAACTGAGTATTAAATGTCCATTTTCCGTGATCCAATCAATTCCTGACGGATAAAATGAAGTCTCGTCACACATTTTTTCTTGTTAAATATTCTGTTTCAGATTACATTATGGTAATACACTGGGTTGGATTCATGTTGACTTAAGTAATCAAAAACTAAATTGTGGTAAGGACAAAACCAATGCAAATTAATCATCATTTAATTTGTTCCTTGCAGCAAAAAAGAAAAAGAAAAAGAAACAGCCCTCCAACAAACTTTTTTTAAAGCCACATGATTCAAAGGACTGTTTTCATACTCAAATTATATAAAAACACCTATACACACAAACACATACAAATCATTATTATATGATTTGTAAGAAAAATCATTATTAAATTTAAAACTGACCAAAAATACTAAGCTATGTGAAAACAGATGGGGTCCAATCCACTTCCAGCAATACAATATACCAACATCTGTAATAAGAACACGTGACCTGCACTTTCACCCCTCTTTCCATCCATATGTCCCTAAAATTTACATTTACCACTGGGAACTGCTGCTTGTAGGAAAATGATTTTCTAAACAATAATTTCAAGCTCAGACTCATGGGGTTACACAAAATGCCAGTTTGGTCTAGACACAAATTGAGTTTGACGTCTCAGACTTTGTTTAAATTTAGTTTACTTCATAAATCATACAAAATCTAACCAAGAATTCCTACGAGGTCATGCTTGAAGGGATGAGTTAAACTCAAATGGATTGTTTCCTGAAGATTTACCCACAACACACAAGCATGCTTAACTGGAAGAATTATAACCACAACATACAACTAGACACACAAATTAGAACCAGTGCTATGATGGAAAATGATGCAGCCTGCAGACTGGCTCCTGAGGTCTGAGTTTAGAGGAAATGTGTGTTTGTGAAAGCCATTGAGATCAAGATAGTATCTATAGTTTTATGACCTCGATTCATCTGTCTGCATAGGTTTAGTCCTTTGTGTGTGTGTGTGTATATTTATGTGTGTGTGAGGGTGTGACAGTACCATTCACACAACCGCTGAATGGCAAGAGCTTGTTTTAGCCTCCACCTGACAGCTCACGTTCTGTTTACCCAAGACTATCAGCTTACACCTCTACAAAGCCCTGACGAAACCCCACGCGTGGGTCCATATCAGCTAATCTGGATCTATTTACACAAACGTTGCCTACTCAGTAAGCAGTTAGCATGTCTTGGAATCAATAAACCTAATGACCCTAATGATTATTTGGGCATGTGTGATGAAATATGTTGACCTCTTTTCATTTTATTAACGCCATTGACATATGTATTTAATATGACATAACCATTTAATTTTCAACCTCTCTCCAAAACCCTGCCCTGCAAAGACATGACAGATGTTGACAAAATGATTGACAGACAGACAACATTTCTGATCAAATAAAGTGTTTTCGTATTTTATTGACATCTGTCAGGTAGTATTTCTGATGAGCTACAGAGCTACTCCAGCCACAAGTTTGGAAGAAAAGAAAGAAAGAAATACTTTTAATCAACATGGATGCATTAAATTGGTCAAAAGTGACAGTAAAGACATTTAGAATGTTAAAAAAGATTTATGTTTCAAATACTGTTCTTTTAAACTTTCTATTCATCAAAGAATCCTAAAATTCACGGTTTACACAAAAATATTAAGCAACTCAACTGTGTTCAACACTGATCATAATAAGAAATGTTTCTTGCACATCAGTATATTAGACTGGAGTAATGGCTTCTGAAAATTCAGATTTCTAAAATGTGTTAAAATAGAAAACAGTTATTTTGAATAGTAGCCTAATATTTCACAATATTATTATGTTATTGTATTTTTGATCAAATAAATTTCTTGAAAAAAGTTAAAATAATACAACCATATTTTGGGGCTTTGGTCTCCTAATTTAAATAAACTTTTGTTGGTAATCAGTCACAGTTGTACCAACATTTTAATGTTTTTACTGTGTTTCTATTAAAAATAAATTTCACTGCTGTCATCAAGCTTACAGCTGTTGGTTTGTGTTAAGTGAACGCTGTGTGAAGCATCATCTCTTCCAGCATGAACAGGTTGTGAGAAAAGTGCAGAAATCTGCCTCTGTCTGCTGTCTTTAAATATGCGCATATATTACAGCTATACAGCTAAGGACAACTAAGTGTCATCTACATATTTTTTCCTTAAAAAGCAACTGATAGTGTTACATGTAAAACAGAGAATTAAATTATGAGATTAATCACAAGGAAATATTAAAAACTGATTGAGGGCCCTAGTAATAAAAAATTTTGCACACACACACACACACACACACCAGCACATTTCCTTGTCATCTCACCTTTGTCACAGAGCAAACCGCCCCAATTTGTGTCACAAACACACTTCCAGGGTTCAGTGCAAGTGCCATGATCACACCCAGGAAACGTCTCGCACTCATCGCACAGATCACCCTTCCAGCCATAATGACATCTACAGTGACACAGAGAGGTTACAGCAGACAGGAAGTGAGAAAAAGATACAAATAAAAGCAAGTAGGTGCTGAATATGGCATGCATCAGTGCTCGGTGGAGCTTGTAGAGAGGGTGTGATTCTGTATTTCTGAAACCTGGACAGACTCACTTGCACTCTCCGGGCAGATCGCAAGAGCCGTGTTCCAAGTGACATCCCTGCTTACACACCGCTACAAAAATAACCATACATACATACAGATGATTGATTCAGATCAGTGATATGATGATCAAAATTATTCACTAAAGACATCTTACAAGTGCAGAGAATTATTTTTATAACACACATAACTGAATTAGACAAAAAAAAAAAAAGGACACATAATCCATTGCCAGGTCACGATGTGACGCTCCTCTTACTCAACTATTGTTAGCATAGTGCTAGCTGAATGTTTTAATTTAGGATATGGTAGTAATATGGGCTCTTCCTTGATCATCTCAGGGGAGACATTTCTCCCTTAAGTCATTCTCTGCTGGAAAACGGATTTGGGCTCAATGGAATGTTGGAAAAGCATGTGAATAAATAATCCTGTAGTCTAACTGTCATATAAGGACAGAGTAAGTACCGGTTCACACAGAACACATTTTTGTTTGTTTTGAAAATGGTAAGACGTAAGAACACCTACTGTACATTTGCATTATAGTGTAATATAATATGATATAATATAATGGAAAATTGAATGGAATAATGAATCTGTTTCACTCCTTGACATTGTTTTACTGAAAATCACACTGTTTAAACAACATTAAACAACTGTAAAGATTGTCTGAGTGAGCAACCAAGGTGGGTGGAGCTTAAAGGGTTAGTTCACCCTAAAATGAAAATTACCCCATGATATACTCACCCTCAAGGTATCCTAGGTGTATATGACTTGAATACATGGCAGTGAATGGGTGATATTCAATAGTCCAGTAGAATTAGAATAAACTGTGTCCATCCATCATGAAAAAAAGTGCCTCACACGGCTCCGGTGGGAGAATAAAGGCCTCCTGTAGCGAATCGATGCATTTTGTAAGAAAATGACATAGGTTGTCAGCATAACATAAGCTCCAGTGAGAATATGCTAGTCTCTCGAGAACCAAAGTTTATTTGCACGAGCAAAGGAAGCAAAGTTTCTTTACTTTAGCAAAGGAAAACCAGTCTCCTCTTGGCTTATATCGAAATCCTCCGACGTTTTTCTTTTTAAATCCTCGTTTTGTACTTCTAATTCGTGACCAGTGTTTTGTTTTGCTCTCGCCTCTGTGCTTCCGCGTTTGTCACTTCTCAGCGACGCATATGTAGGATATCAGAGACTGAATCCGACAATTTTAAGATGCATCAGAACATTGAAACCTGAGGAGCTGGAATGCAGAGAGGCCTTAAGGAAACAGGACGTCATAAATCTAGTTTGAAATCAAATAAAATCAAATCAAATCAAATCACTTTTATTGTCACATCACCACAGCACGTGTGCCTTCGTGAGTGAAATTCTTGAGAGCGTGCTCCAGACACTGCAAAAACAATTTACATATAGACATTACCATACATACGTACAGACTTATACAGATGACAATGTGTAATATACACATACATATACTCAGTACACACAGTGTACTATTAGACAGACATACAGTTACCGATACACATTATACACAGTATGTAGTACACATTCTACGTTATATACACACAGTAATATGCGAAGATGCAGCAGATTATATATAAACCGGATGTGCAAATGTCATGGATGTGCATTGGATGGTATCCGGTGCTGGCAAAAAGATTGTTGTATTTGTGCAGTAGTGTACTGGTAGTCCAGTTTGAACTGTATGGGATTAAAGTGCAGTGCGTATACTGTAAAGTGGGATTATGCTGTAGGTATATTAGTTTTGACTGTTCATTAGCCTGATAGCCTGAGGAAAAAAGCTATCCCTCAGTCGGCTAGTGCGGGATCGGATGCTGCGGAGACGTCTTCCTGAGGGCAGCAGAGAGAGCAGTCTGTGGGACGGGTGGCTGGAGTCACTGATGATCCTCCGGGCTTTCTTTATACACCGCCTGGTGTAGATGTCCTGGAGGGAGGGAAGCTCACCTCCAACAATGTGATGGGCAGTTCGCACGACCCTTTGCAGAGCTTTGCGGTTGCCAGCAGTGCTGTTTCCAAACCAGGCGGTGATGCAGCCTGTCAGGATGCTCTCCACAGTGCAGGTGTAGAATGATCTGAGGATGCTGGGGTTCATTCCAAACTTCCTCAGCCGTCTCAGGAAGAAGAGGCGTTGGTGTGTCTTCTTCAGCACTGCATCTGTGTGAGCGGACCATGTGAGATCCTCAGTGATGTGAACACCGAGGAATTTGAAGCTGTTTACTCGCTCCACAGGTGTCATGTCGATGGTGATGGGTGTGTGTTCTCTGCTCTGTCTCCTGAAGTCCACCACCAGCTCCTTGGTCTTGTCGATGTTGAGTGAGAGGTGGTTCTCTTGACACCATTTAGTCAGGGTTCTCACCTCCTCTCTGTAGGCCGTCTCATCGTTGTCAGTGATCAGGCCTATCACCGTTGTGTCGTCAGCAAATTTGACGATGACGTTGGAGCTGTGTGTTGCTGTACAGTCGTGTGTGTACAGGGAGTACAGGAGTGGGCTGAGGACGCAGCCCTGAGGAGCACCAGTGTTGAGGGTCAGCGGGGATGAAGTGTTGTTGCCCATTCTGACCACCTGACATCTGCCTGTCAGGAAGTCCAGGATCCAGCTGCACAGAGATCCGTTTAGTCCCAGAGTCTGGAGCTTCTCAACCAGTGTGGCAGGCACTATGGTATTGAATGCTGAGCTGTAGTCCACAAACAGCATTCTCACATAGGTGTTCTTATTTTCCAGGTGGGAGAGAGCAGTGTGCAGGGTGAAGGCAATAGCATCGTCTGTGGAACGGTTTCTGCGATATGCAAATTGTAGGGGATCCAGTGAGTCAGGCAGCACAGAGCAGATGTAGTCTTTGATGAGTTTCTCAAAGCACTTGCTGAAGATGGGTGTCAGAGCAATGGGCCTCCAGTCATTCAAGCATGTGATTTTATTTTTCTTTGGTATGGGCACAATGGTGGATTTTTTGAAGCATGCGGGAACCACAGACAGAGAGAGGGAAAGGTTAAAAATGTCTGTGAAAACCCCGGCCAGTTGGAATGCGCATGCTCGGAGCACACGGCCTGGGATGCCATCGGGACCCACAGCCTTGCGGATGTTCACCCGTCGGAAGGATCGGGTTACATCTGCGACAGAAAAGGAAAGTGCGCTCGCCTCTTCTGCTACAGCCGCGGGAGCGCGCTCTGTGTGGGCGGTGTTGTGAGCCTCGAAACGAGCATAAAAGTTATTAAGTTCGTCCGGTACAGAGGCGGCAATGTTCACAGTAGCTGGTTTATTCCCTCTGAAATCTGTGATGTTGTTGATACCCTGCCACATGCTTCTTGCGTTGTTGGTTTTGAATTGTTCTTCAACTTTGTTTTTATATTGTCGTTTGGCAGCTTTGATTGATTTCCTGAGATCGTAACTGGCTTGTTTGCGATCGTCAGAGTTTCCGGATTTAAAGGCAGATGTCCGCGCTGACAAGGCTGCTCGAACATCGCTGTTAATCCACGGTTTTTGGTTGGGGTAGATGCGGATTGTTTTTGTCGGTACTACATCCTCTACACACTTCCTGATGAAACACGTTACAGTATCTGAGTACGCCTCTATGTCGTCATCAGACGCTGCCCGGAACATGTCCCAGTCCACGTGATCAAAACAGTCCTGTAGTATAGCGTCTGATTGGTCCGACCAGCATTGAATTGTCCTGAGGGCGGGTGCTTCTCGTTTCAGTTTCTGCCTATAAGCAGGCAGGAGCAGAACGGAAGTGTGGTCCGATTTGCCGAAAGGTGGGCGGGGGAGCGATTTGTAGGCGTCCCGGAATGGAGAGTAGCAGTGGTCCAGTACACGATCACCACGCGTGTTGATGGTGATGTGTTGAAAGTATTTTGGAGCTATTGTTCTGAAGTTGGCTTTGTTGAAGTCCCCCGTAACAATAAACGCTGCATCTGGGTACGCGGTTTCCTGCTCGCTTATATTCCCATACAGTTCCTTAAGTGCCTGGTCTGTGTTGGCTTGAGGGGGAATGTAAACAGCTGTGATTATGATCGCTGTAAATTCCCTCGGTAGACAGAATGGTCGACACAGAAGCATATGAAATTCCAGATCAGGGGAGCAGGAGGATTTAATAGAGTGTAGGTTCCTTTCATCACACCACGAGTTGTTGATAAAGAAACAGACGCCCCCGCCTCTGCTTTTCCCTGTGAGCTCTTTCGTTCTGTCCGAGCGGTGCACGGAGAACCCCGTGAGCTCGATGGCTGAGTCTGGAACCACTGCCGACATCCAGGTTTCTGTGAGGCAAATAATGCAGCAGTCCCTTGTTTCCCGTTGGTATGAGATGCGTGCCCGCAGTTCACAGAGTTTGTTGTCCAGTGACTGAACGTTAGCCAGCAAAATAGTTGGGAGAGGAGGTCGGAGGGGTCGGCGTCTGAGTCTGACAAGGACGCCGGCTCTCTTCCCCCTTTTCCGGCGGCGTTTCTTCGGTCGCGATCGTGCAGCCCAGACAAAGGGCTCTGATGCGGTGTCTGTAAACAAGGCGCCGGCGTTCAGGAACTCAAAGTCCGGTTTGCGTTGCGCGACGAAGGAACCAATGTTTAAAAGCGTGTATCTATCGTAGACAGTTATACTGACAACATCTAACACGTGAAACAACAAAATAACAAATAAAACATAAAAAACATAAGAAAAACTGCAGAGTTTTCTTGGAGCTCGCAACACGGCTGCCATGCTCGGCGCCATCTTGGTTCAACCAAGCAATCTAACCAGCAAGCCTCTTTCACAAAACAGCTTGCAACATTGAGACAAAAGAACACTTATTGATAATTCCAATTCAGGAAAGAGACTGTCAGGTTTGGGGCAAGGAATCAAGACTGATGTTCAAAGAGATGGCCGTCACATGTAAACCTGTGATAGGAAATCACGGGCTACAGACTCTCTTGGGCGGGTCTTCCCCCATACAAGACAAAACAGACTTGAATTCCTTTCTCTAAAGAACACGCCTTCGTTCACCATAGAACTATACAAAGACTTTATGTTTCATATGCACATAAAATCATCCTAAAAGGACATTTCTATGCAGAACCCCATATTATGTTTGTAAGCCACATATTATAGACTATCCATGTTTTAATCACTCATTGTGTATGTCTTGCTTTTAATAAGTATTGAATAGCTTAAGCCTTAAAGGGTAGCATTCATGTTTAATATGTATGAGTTTGGAAAATCATGCTTTAAATGTTTCTTCCAATTAATTCTTTGTCAAATGCATCATAGTCTTGTTATAGAAATCATGTTCAAAAGTATACTTTGCAAGAGCCTATAAAGTTCGGACCTCTGACTGAACCGATAACAAGTTGATTTATGATTTGGTGGAGACACAAAGCAACTCCCCAAGCAAGGACAGTATCTAATTGGTCAAGACATCCAGATGGGACGGTCTGAAAGCCGAGTTTAAAAGCTCAGGACACCATCTTTTATTTCTCTTTGGCTCTCCCTCTTTTCAAAATCTCTCTCTTCACTTTTGCCACCGCATGCTGCTCTTTGAGCGTACTCTGGCCCACATGCCAGCTGCTACCGCGATGGAAAGAAAACCAACCTAGTCTCGATACATCCTTTTATTTTTATTCTTTTACTTTAGTTTCTTTTCTTTCCATGGAGTTTCGTGTTCTAATGTAAGTTTGCTGCAAAGTCCAGCTCCGACTGCACTCGCTTCAGACTTCGAGCAGACCAACTCCGCATCCTCAGCCAACACCCAAGACCTCACTTCAAGACTACTGAACTCTCAACCAATCAGACACTTCGGGGAACCCCCCTGTCTGCAACGATGACGACACAAAGGAAACTCGTAACACAGGCAAAACAAGCAAGTACTCCTCCAGATTCTAACTGAATCAGGTGCAGTTAATATAAATTGTAGCCTCATTAAGAAACTCAAAGCGAGGGTTAAATAAGTGATTGATGGTTGTTCAGGTCTGCCACATGTGAATGCTTGTGTTCATGTGTTAGATTAGTTTATGTCTTAGGTTTATATAAATAAAATCTTATTTATATTGAAAAGAGAAGCATGTTGTGTTTTCTGCTCATAAGTTAATGTCTTAATCTGCCAATTGTGTTACTGTGCTATTAAATAGTGTTTTCACTATATTTTGGATTTTATCCAGTGCAGAGTTTGTTATACGGCTCGTTCAGTGAATCGCCGTAACAGTGATTCTGTTCAAATCCCTATAAAATCATAAATGATTCCCTTTGAGCTAAATTAAACTATTTCTTTAAATTACATATTAATATTATTTGTAATACGTTTACACATACAACCTACGTCATCCGCCGGAAAGGCACTTTCTAGTGAACGCATGTACGACAGTTAGCGGAAGCTAGAGACAACTGTTAATAACATTTTATATATGGATATTTTTCTTACAAAAGTGCATTGATTCACTACTGGAGGCCTTTATTCACCCCCTGGAGCCATGTGGAGCACTTCTTATGATGGATGGATGCATTTTATTCTAATTCTATTGGACTATTGAATATCAACACCCATTCACTGCCATTATAAAGCTTGGAAGAGCCACGATATGTTATAATATAACTCTGAATTGAATTCGTCTGAAAGAATAAAGTCATATACACCTAGGATGCCTTGAGGGTGAGTAAATCATGGGGTAATTTAAATTTTTGTGTGAACAAACCCTTTAAACAATAATCAGTGTGTGAACAGCCTGAAGACCACAGTACATAAAGACAATGTGCTGGAGCCACTCACCCTGTCTGCACTCTGCTCCAATCCAGCCCTCCTTACACACCTTAGTACCAGAAGGATCACAGTCGAAATGGCCAAAAAAGTCATCTCGTGCTCGGCAGAGTTTGTTGCAGAGTGGGCCGTAGTAATTGGTGTCGCAGCGGAATCGCAGGCGGTATTCCAGATTGAATGTGCGGCCGTGATGCCGGAAGGGCTGCCATTGCTCACCTGGGTTAAGCATGGAGGACAGCAGCACTCGCTCTATTAATTCCTCCCTACCTGAGGGGGCAACAGACAGAGTAATGTATATTTGTGTATACAGTATACATAGAGCTTTCTCATATTTTTCCTCCCCTAAAGGACACTGAAAAGTTATCAGATGATATGTGTCCGCAAAAGGACCTTAAAGAAATGTTCAGGGTTTGATACGATTTAAGTGTAAATTTATTGTTTTTTGTTGTTGTTGTATTTTTTTCCGACAGCTTAATTTGTCATGCCCCTTGTTTTTTAAAAGCAAGCTAAAACTTCCGTTACAGTAAAGTACTTACAGTGGAAGTACATGTGGAACACAGGTGTTTTAAAAATAAAAATAAAACATCTTAATATTAAAAATTATACACTACAATTTGAAAGTTTGCAGTCAGAAAGATTTATTAATGCTTTTGAAAGAATTCTCTTATGCTCACCAAGGCATTTATTTGATCAAGAATACAGTAAAAACAATGATTATAAAATATTACTACAATTTTTGTATTTCATTATATTTTAAAAACTTATTTATTCCTGTGATGCAAGGCTGTTCAGTTCATTCAGTTTCACACAATCCTTCAGAAATCCTTCTTATATGTTGATTTGTTGCTAAAGAAATATTTCTTATTATTATCAATGATGAAAATAGTTGTGCGGCTTAATATTTTGTGGAAACCACAATATATGTTTGTCAGAATTACCATGATATATGGTGACATATTAATAGAAAGTTCAAAAACAGCATTTATTTGCAACAGTAAAGTTTTGTAACATTATAAATGTCTTTACTGTCACTTTTGATCAATTTAATGTATCTTTGCTGAATAAAAGTATTATTTATTATTATTGTTTTTAATCTTACTAACCCCAAACAATTGACTGGTAGTGTACTTGTTATCTTGAGATTTGCATGAATCATATGTTGATCTTAATTGTGTTGTATCTAATTTTAACTTCACACACTCTGTTGTCATGACAATACACAGGCTTATGTTGAATAATTCAAGTATGTGCACCCTGCATCTGCTTTTATTTACTTACATTTAAATTTATTTCTGTATATATGATGTTGTTGTCTTTTTTAATTAAAAATAAACCCATCAACCGCATACAGTGACCCAAAAAATTATTTGGGCCCCTAAGGCAGTTTCACACTCACAGATCTGGACATGATGGTCTTGTCCTCTTCTGATAATGGACTGCAGTGTGTGTAAGCACAGTCAGTAATTAGTGCTGTGGTCCATTTAAACATCATTCTACTACAGTCCATTAGAGATGAGCTGCACTCATGAAGAAAACCTTGAGCTCAGTTTATCAATGACATGTTAAAGCACATGAATTTACATGAACATCAGTCTGATCTCTCACTCGGAGATGTACGATAACTATCACACAAGATCCATCAAACCCATAAAAGAGGAATTAAACACTCGTTCTCGATCCTGTGATCAGTGATTTTGAAGTTAGAGGGTGGTTCAATGTTAAGAGAGCGTGAGACAGTGTCTTTAGTACACTGTGGTCCTTTATTAAAGCATTTGGTCATCGCAATTGCATGACTCCAGAAATGATTGATCAAGAGGGATGAAAACTGAACTACAAACGCTTAGAGATTCAGTGTAAGAATATGCATATATATCTGTACAGGGTGAAGCAACATTTAATTGGGATGTTGAACTGGAATTTTCATTCAACTGACCAAAAAGAATTGACTGAAATGCAATTCAAAGACATTTAAGAGTCAAAAGTATCCCAAATATAGATAATTAAATTAATTTTAAGTTGACTCTTACTGATTGTTTTCTCTTTTTTTTTTGCTTCTAAATGTAAATGTAGTTTGACTGTCAGAACAATTACCAAATCAAACTAAAGCAAAGACTTGTTCAACGAAGTAACTTGCTTTATTTACTTTTTTTTGTGCTGTTTTTGGTCACGCACCTGTTTGAAAGTATTTTTAGATGTGCGCATATTAAAATTAATACAGCCATTTAAAACACCAGCCACAAAGAAGCACAAAATATCCACATAATTTTACGACCACTTTTTAAAAAATAAATAGCGAAAATTTGGATCTGTAAGATTATGTGTTTTTCATTATATTAAATTGAAATATATTAAATATGCCTCATGCTGTATGAAAATATGTTCATGGGTAATTCATACCAGAAATATATGAAATTACACTTTCATCAGTCATATGACTTTATTTGAGGTCTACCCCATTTTATTTTTTATACAAAAATACAAATCGATATTCTCTGGCAAGTTTACTCAGTTATTCTATATTTTATTTTCATAATTTTTAAAGTCATTCGTCATGTAATTGTGCACACCTCTGGACCAAAGACGTATCGAAGATGATGAAATAAATGGGAAATTGAACAACTTGTGTCCTTGGCCTTTTTCAAGGACAAAATGGGTCAGGACGAACTTTGTTAAAGCTTGTTAAAGCTGTCTGGCACACAGATACATGGCTGTATTATAATCCAGAGTTGGCAGTAAAAAACGCCTCTACAATTCCAAACTCACATCATTTCAACTCCCGGATCAGCCCACCTAAGCCTCACCTCACCAGAGACAAGCTGTAAATCCAATGAACGAAAGAAGGGACGGGTAAAGTAAATGAAAAGACATGACAGGAGCTGGAGGGCAGTGTGTATGTGAGATTTAGAGAAAGGAGAGAAACAGAGAGATTTAAAAGCGAAACGAAGAGAAAATTACAATAAAAGAGAACAAGAATTCAAGAAAAAAGACTATGTTTATGAGAAAGACCAAAAGAGGAGATGAGAGAAGTAGATTCGCCTGCATGTTTGAGAAGCAAATTAAGTTTGGTTATTTATGAATATGAAGTGGCAATATCCAAGTGATTAAAATGTATCTCGGTGTTGTCTGAAGCATGCACACGTGTGTAATTTATTCATTAAATAGTCAACCATTATTGTGCATGTGATTGTGTGTGCAAAATCCAGCAACATATTTTCAGTCATGGAGCTTTTCTTCAATTATAAGGAGAAACAATCAGAAAGCAAGACAGGAAATGAAAGAGTCATGGAGACTGACCCTGTGCATTACTCAGTTCTCTTGTAATCCCCAGACACCAAGACAGCATGAGGGGTAAATACGGATTGGCGATGTCCTTCTTTTCATTCTTTCTTTCTCTCTGCTATTATATTGCTACAAATCGTTTCTGTGAGGACACATATGATCCATGGATTTGATTTAGTCACTCACACACACGTATCATCATACCTGCCTCTGCTGTTTCATTGTCATGGTCCAGAGCCTCGATAACCAGAGAAAACGATTTCTAGACAAAGGAAAATAAACAAGGAAATGCATGTCAGTGCTTTTTATATTGCAACATGTACACAACACACAAAAAATCCTCACTATTAACAAACCATTAATTATGACTTTTGTCTCAATAAACTCCTTACTTATAGTTAGTAAGGTAGTTGTTAAGTTTAGGTATTGGGAAGGATTAGGGACGTAGAATATGTTCATGCAGACTATGTGCTTTATAAGTCCTAATAAACAGCCAATATACTAATAATATAGGCATGCTAATAAGCAACTAGTTATTAGTGATAATTGGTCCCTATACTAAATTGTTACAGTTTTTTTCTGTTAATAATAAAAGCATGCTAAAGTGTACTTGTTTTTCACAAGGGTGAAGGGTTTGTTCTGTTGTAAACACCACTAATAAAGTACAGATGTGTTAGTGATCTGCTTTTAACGCTGAAATTTGCTACTGGATCTTGGTTTGAGCTTTTCCTCTGATAACTACATCTCTAGCGTCCAGTGAGGGAACTGATGGTGACACTGAAAACAAAAGAAAACCCAGAAAACAGAAGAATGTCACCATTGATTTGCAGCAGCATTGAGGCCAAGCCTCTCTGTGGACTAAATATAGTACCAATCATCCCCAGACAATTGACAGTCATGAGTACTTAAACAAATAGAGTACTTCAAACACTATTGAACAAGCGGCTGCAACATCACAACGTGATTTAAAGGGGGAGCCGACAAATTTATGAGAGCATCAATGAGTAGAAAAAGACAGACAGGGTCGAAGAAAAAAAAGAGAGGACGACAATTTTCTTCTTCCTCTCTGTGTCCCCTAAATGAATAATTCAAAGCCACACTCTCGTTCTCTAGTGAGAGGTTCAAACCCTGCCTTGCAAATGACACAGCTGCAGCATTCTGGGTAGCGAAACTCTAAAAGGCAGCGTGGATGTACGGTCACGCCTGTCTCATAAGTGGCCGCCACAGAGGAGAGGAGTGGTGGAGCTGAGCGAGGGATGGAGAGAGAAGACATGAGAGGCGTAAGAACGATTGGCAGGAGTGAGGGAGCTTGATAAAAGTGCTGTTATAAGGGTTGAGAGAACATGATTCAGTGATTGAATGACTGACTGGGAAACGGACACGAGATGAAGAATAATCCTTTCATGTGACTGAAAAGCATCTTGCATTAAATACACACAACAGAGCTTAAGCTTCATAATTAAATTCCTAAAAACTGACTTCAATTTGAAAAGGTAATTGCAAGTTTTTATGTCACAGTTCTGACTTTTTTTCTCAGAATTGTGAGATATATACTCGCAATTGCAAGTTATGAAGTCTAATTCTGAGGGGGGAAAAGACTGATATAGCTACTCTCAGAATTGCGAGTTTAGGCTATATATCACAATTCTGACTAAATAACTTGTAATTGTGAATTGCGTAAAATTCAGAATTGCAGAACTCGCAATTCTGAGAAAAAAAAGTCACAATTGTGAGTTTATATCTAACAATTCTGACTTTCTCAGAATTGCGACTTTATTTCCCAGAATTTAAAGCTCGCAATTGCGAGTTCATATCATGCAATACTGATTTTTAACTTGCAACTGTGTTTAAATCTCACAATTTTGAGTTTTTTTCTCACAATTGTGAGTTTTTATCATGCAATACTGACTTTATAACTCACAACTGCGAAATTTTATCATGCAATTCTGAGAGAAAAGGTCAGAACTGCACGTTTATATCTCGTAATTCTGACTTTATAACTCCCAACTGCGAGTTTATATCTCATATCGCTAAGAAAAAAAAAGTCAGAATTGCGAGTTTGTATCATGCAATTTTGCGGGGAAAAAAGTCAGAATTACAAGAATAAATTCGTAATTGTGAGGAAAAAAATATCTAAATTGTGAGAGAAAAAGTCGCAATTACCTTTTTTTTTTTCAGTGGCGGAAACGGTTTCCATATCTTCATGTTGTTCTAAGCCTGTATACTATACAACGCAGTATTACTGCTCTGCCCACAGTGAAATCTCATTGGTCCAAAATCCTGCTCTGCACAACAATTAATCATATACATTATGTTGTATTACAGTATTGCACAGCACTTTTTGCTTTCTGTGTGGACAATCAAATTGCTTGTTGCTAAAACCTCTAATTTATTTCCTGGTAAGAAGACAATCTACAAACTAAGTATAAATCAGCATAAAACAACAGTATGACAGGTATGTGTTAGCTAATGCTAAGTATCTTAAAATGTTTCATATATAAGCTAACAGTCATTACACAATGCAAACAACATGTTTCACATCCTTAATGGTCACTTCAGAGACAAAGACAGCACTGAGATAAAACCACATTTGCACTTTATTATTCCAGAGATGTGATTTGTGTTGTAACAGCACATACACACTCTCTCTCACACATATTTGCTCACTCAAATGAGTAATAGCTTTCCACAATTGCTCTCCACAACAGCACTCTCAAAAATAACAACCAGCACTACATACCCTTTCTTTTTCTTCTTAACACATTCACACACACACACAGCATGCCCTCAGTGCCCTAACAAGCTTGAAGCATTCACAGCACCCACACCCTTAAATAAACAACTAGAACAAAGGCAAATTTCTCAGACACACAAACAAAAATGTCCACCTACAGTGGTCTCCTCTCAGGCCCCGGAGCCCTCTCTCAGCCCCCTGCAATGAGATAACCCAAACCACTCAAGCTCAGTGTCTGACACCCGTACACACACACAAACAAGCCTTAGATGGATATCCAGCTCCAATTCAGCATAAACAGCTGCTAAGCCAATACTGTCTATCTCCATTATAAAAAACATAACTCAAAAACATAACTCTCTCAATTTTTGGAGTGTTAACAATGGTGCTAGTGGGGAAAAAATTAATTAGCACAAATCAAAAAGTATTTAAAAAATATGTATAATAATTATATACCACAGCACACAGCTAAACGTGAAACTGAATTAATCCACAGTTTCTAATGAATTTGGGGACCCAGTGATTCAGTGATCCATTAGGATTGCAAGCAGGTCACTTGCTTCATATCTGAATGAATCAGCCATTTGAATGAATCGGTTGAATGAATGACTGAATGACTCAATCATTAAAAGTTTGACTTGGTAAGAGTATTTATTTTTTTATATATATATATATATATATATATATATATATATAGTCATAGTCATCCTTAAAAAAAATTATCATTAATAGATTGCCACGGTCACATTAATAAACAATTAATATGTGTGTGTGTGTGTGTGGTCCTGGTATTCCCTACATTACGAGGCACAAACAGATACCCCACATGGATAGTAATGCCAGTAAATTTGGACCTTTTGGGGACTTTTTTTGGTCCCTGTGAGGAAGCTTATAAATCATACAGAATGATAAATGTTCCATGTATTGTGATAGTATAAACAACTTATTCCAAATTAAAGGGCACCTATTATGCCCCTTTTTACAAGATGTAATATTGGTCTTGGGTGTCCCCAGAATATGTCTGTGAAGTTTCAGCCCGAAATACCCAACAGATCATTTATTATAACAGCTGGAAAATATCATTTTTGGGGTGTGTCTAAAAAAGAGCTGTTTTGGAGTGTATCGCTTTAAATGCAAATGAGATGCATATTCCCACCCCGTCTCCAGAAGAGGGTGACGCGTAATACGTCTTTCTGCATTACATACCTACTGCAATAAACAGCTGGTAGAAGCAACATAACTGAGAGTGAGATAAAATAAGGGAGCACATGTTCAGCTGTACATGGGAAGCCAAATGCACTGAAACTGGAGGACAGTGTACAAGCGCTGAGGGTGGAAACTATAGCAATGCAGGGCTGTCAATTAGCCCCCGTGGACCGGCCCGCAGTGTGACGTCACACTGAGTGAGAATCAAAACGGCTTGCCTAGTGAGACTGACTAGGTTTAAAGGGTACTTTTTTTCAGATTCAGAAACAGAAACAATTATACAGATTGGAACAAACATGACAATGTCGAATATAACTCCGAATGTGTTCATCTGAAAGAAGAATGTCAGACAAGCCTAGGATGCCCTGAGGGTGAGTTTTGGGTGAACTAGCCCTTTAAATAACTGCAGGTTACATTGTCATTATAGTAAAGTGAATACTTATTATCTATTAAGTTACAAATTGTTAAAAAGTTGAACTGATAAAATAAAATACATATTGGTTCCTAATTAATTGCAGTCTTTAGAAAGCATAATACACTATAATGTATAGTGGAATGATCTTCCCACCCCTATCCGGAATGCTGAATCGCTGACAATTTTCAAGCGACAGCTGAAAACTCATCTCTTTTGACGCAACTTGACTTCATCCTAAATTAAAGGGAAAAAAAACTGTTGTCTGTTGTGTGTATGTGTGTGGGTGGGTTTAGGGAGCCACTGATATTCTCAGCTCACTGTGTCTGTGTTTTGGCTCTAGGACATCCTAGCGGAAGAGATGAGGCAAAAGAACAGAGAAGTTTGGAAGTGACGCTCTCTAAAACAAAACCACACTAACACACACCCAATACATCAGCGCTGCTCGGTCGCCAGACCTTTGTGTCCTCTTTCTCTGTTCCTCTATTCTCTCTCTCTCTATCAGGCTGCATCAGCACAGGGTAAGCCAACGGCAGTGGCAGTGCCAAGGTCAGAGACAGGCGTACACACAAACACACAGGTGAGTGAACCACACACGTGCAGGAAGGGTGTACGAGTATCTCTTGTCACAGGTCAAGTTCAGAAATCTGCTAAATCACTGTTCCCCTGCTCTACCACACCTCTGGCTCCAGATCAAATGTCATTTCTGTTCTAGCTAATTTATCTGTGATGCAAGTTTTACGTCTTCATGTTGTAATTAATGAGTCATGAGTCACTAATCATCAAAACAGGCATAAGTGTTTTGACAAGAACTTAATGTTATCTCTTTTGAGAAATTCTGAAAGCAAATAATGAATGATACTTTTTCAAAAGAATACTAAAGTGGTAGAGTCTGTGGGCAGAATGAACTGTTGTATTAGCTGCCTGTTAAAACCAGGGGTTTTCAAACTTTTATGATGCCTTGGACACCCAAATATGATGATTCCATTATAAAGAACACCCTTACTAAAATAAGAGCACCTGTATATTTCTATGTATAAATGACATATTTATATTGTGTGAAAAACATAGGCAACTCTTTATTGGTTCTTTTTGTTAACATTTATCAACATTAGTTAACTACATTAGTAAACCTGAACTAACAATAAAAAAGCAATGTCTAAAGCATTTATTAATCTTAGTTAATGTTCATTTCAAACATTTACTAATAAATTATTAAAATTAACAATTCTATCTGTTAATATCGTTTAATGGAGCTGAGCTATAAATAATGAACTAGCAATGAACAATTGTATTTTTATTACCTAATATTTACAAAGATTAATAAATATACTGTAACAAATGTTTTGTTCATAGTTAGTTAATGTTAGTTAATGCATTAACCAATGTTAACAAATAGCACCTTACTGTAAAGTGTTACAGAATATTTTGCCATTATACTAAAGTAAATTATTTTAAAAAATATTGGGAAATATTTAATTGTATTAAGTTAATTGTGTTTTTTTTTTTCTGTACAAACTATTAAAAATAAATAGATAAAACACACACACACACACACACATAAATAGTGTGTAGTTCTCATCAAATATGTTCTTTATATTAATTCAAACCTTTCTTTTAATTAAAATGTAATTTCTTTTTTTTTTTTTTTTAGAAACTAACTAATGTATACTGTATAATGTATTTTCATTTAGCAGGATAACAGATCCAATTAAATTGTAATCCACTTGAGCATACAGTGTGTGCTCATATAAAAAAATATTGCCAGCATCATATATATGAGTTAAGCCATACTTAATACATTAATGGTGTCTTTAAATTTTTAAGCTTTGACAAATTTTGACAAATAGCTATATTTATTCCTTTGTGCTAATGCAGTGATTTTGAGACCCGTGGGAATCCCATTACAAAACACACACAAATACATCATATCTTGTTTATGATCTGTGCCTGTTCCTCACACAATCATGGCTAATCACACACACCCAAAATACATGAAATAAACTAGCAAATTAACGTAAAGACAAACAGATGCCGGGAAATACAACTGTAAACATGCATCAAGCAGATACGATAAGGCTCAGAGACTAAATTCTCCAGTTTTTATCACTCAGGACAATAGTAGCATGAGTGTGTGTCTCTGTGCACAGGTGAGCATCAAATGATTCACTTCAGTGTCTCCTCTGACATTTTAAAAGCGCTGTGTCCCAGCTTCTACAGTAGCATCACAAAAAAAAAAAAGATAAGCTACAGGAAAATTGTTTCACTGAAAGGCATCAAAAACCATTATGAACAATCACAGTCTATGATAAGCACTAGCTGACAATCAACAGACATAAATACAGTACTCTGTAAGTAAGGCCTTTATATGCAGAGTCTAACTCTCCCTCAGAAAGGACATGATCAGTATATGCATATGCTTCAATTGTATTACTAAACAGGATGTTATGTTTGTTATTTCCAAAACCCTTTAGCAACAGAGTTATTTGACAGTCTAATACGCTTGGATGCCTGCATATGAAAGAGCTCTATTCACACTTAAGGGAAAAAGCGGCACAATTGCACTGCAGTGAATTCATAATGAGCTAGCACTGTATTTCACTGCATCCGGCTCCTCAGAATAGCAACACTTCATGAGGGTTACTCGAAACTTGCTGGGCCTTCTCAATGTAGAAACATTCTCGATTCTCTGAATTCATAAAGCAGCAGCACATCTGCAATCTATCATTCATTTAGTAACATTTATTAAAAAAGTTTGGCTAAGATTAGAATCAGTGAACAGTGGGGGGTTAAGACAAGGATTAAGACTTGTTTTAGTCTGGAACTATGTAGAGATCAGTCTTTAGACAAATGCAGTCTGTGTTTCTTAAATGAGTTATGCAAGGCATTATTAGCCAAGAAACAGCAGAATGATCTTTGACACAAAATAATTTCAAAATGCAGTTTTAAAAAATGCTATATACTATATAACTATATAGAGTGAATAACTTTTGACATCTAGACATCTTTACACAGACTCCCATGATGCTCAAGTGTTTTGGCAGTTGCTGAAGTGTTCTGAAAGTGTTTTATCATGTTGCAGTATGGTTGCTCATTAAACCTAAAGAGCTAAAAGAGTTCATCCTCAAAGTCTCTATGATAATCAGTCATCAGTCAGAAATCATATCTGATCACTTGGAAAAGCACTCATCAACAAGACACTTGATTTGTGGTATTAATGTCTGTAGCACAAACAATGCAGGACAGGTTACAGGTTAGTTTTAGTTCATTGCAAATTAATGTCTAATCTTCTCATTCTAACAGACTGAGCAGTGAATGGTGCTCATTTTAAAGCAAACCGATCGATATATATCCCTAACCCTCTACTATGAGAAAACGTTTGTCTGGAAAAATACCCTTAGGCTGAAAAGATTCAACAGTTATGAAATATCTAAATGGCTTTCCTCTCCTTCTCTCCCCTTCCCTACTTCATCTGAGAAAAAAAAAAACTTTAGCTGTGTCCAGAATGTAATAGTTTACTGAACACTACACTGAACATTACCTATAGTATTATTCATTCACAATAGTAAGTAAAACAATAAACATTTAATTCATAATACTGTAAGGTTAAGTTGAACGCATTGCATTGTGGAATATAGTAATTCATGCAGTAAGTTCAATGATTACACCCCTTCTGATAGATTTAACATCATTTTAATACTAAAGAATGCAGTGTAGGTAGGATTGATCTTTGTGGACTAGATTCGCTATGCTGCTGACATGATTGACTCTTGCTGCTGAAACATGTTTGGAATAACAGGGATTAGAATGCATTCTGCGGCTGCAAAGTACAGTAGGGAGAACCTCCGTAGCAGATCTAGACAGGTGGTGCTGGGGAGGAGGAGGACTAAAGAAAATTCTCAAAGCATGCAGTACCGAGCTGTACCACGTTGGGATGAAAATAAATAAGGTTGTGTAGATCGAAAAGTGAGATCAGTTGGCTGCGCTGCCAGTTTGAAAGAATCAATGAGCTACTCTGAAAAACTTTATGACTGAAAATTCAGAATTATTATTATGAAATTATGCATTTCAATTATATACACATTTTGCTAAATATACAGTCTATTACTTATTGCTAGGGGTGGGCGATATGGCGAAAATATAATATTTTTAGGAAAATCATGATTCATGAGTTTATCACAATTCTTTGTCATGCTGGCTTTACTATTTTATAAATTGTCCGAGCAGTACAGCCAAAGTAATGTCCCTCTTTTAAAAAAAAACCTTATGAGGTAACAAATTATGAAATAAATACGAATGGCAGATATTAAGCCAAAGTGGGTGAAGATAAAATCTTTGTCTTTATTTTATCTTTGTTATTAAAAAATAAGAACAAAGAAACACATCACAAATACACATAATATACAAAAAAAACAAACAGTGCTTTATTTCTCAGGTTTAGTTGTATTTGTAGCATTCAAGAAATTGAATGAACAAATAAACACTATATACACGTCACTGAATAAATTGTTGATTCTTATTAAAGCAACTGTAAAGTTCTTTAGTCAAGAGCAGAGAGTGATTTTAC
The DNA here is from genome assembly GCF_936440315.1 of Barbus barbus. Lineage (NCBI taxonomy): Eukaryota > Metazoa > Chordata > Actinopteri > Cypriniformes > Cyprinidae > Barbus > Barbus barbus. The sequence goes on from NC_136750.1 coordinate 14,206,100, forward strand.
TCTTTGTGTTTTCTTCTTTTGTGTTCAGCATATGAAATAAATTCATACAGGTTTTGGACAACATGAATTTTTGGGTGAACTATCCCTTTAATGACAAGAGGCAGCATGTTTAGTACTGTTAGTCTGCTGTCACTTTAAGACCTACACGCATCTAATATACAAGCACACATCCATTTCTCTCTCAACTGTTTACTTTCCCTTTAGACATGGCAACTGTGGTTATATGTAAACCTTGTGTGTTTTTGTCAGTATTAGTGCAATTAGACGCGAAAGATAACTTAGTCCAGTAATAAGGCCCTGTTTGACATGCTTTTTAGTGTGTGTACGCTTCAGGTGTACATGCCCAGAAAAAGTGCATATCACAACAGCACACGAATGAGATGTTTAATTTGCAAGGCTTTAATGCACATGCAAATAATGTACTTTTGTGATTGCAAAGTGCAGTGTCCCATGAGTGCCACTCTACCACTGAATTAATGTGAATTTTTCGATATGAATGTATGTCGCGTTGTACATCATATTGACACGAAAGTGGCAGAACTGCAACTGACAGAATGTGTGCTGTAGCATCGCACACCCCTACTTATTTCTTACTATACTCTCTTAAGGCCCGTTCACGCCAAGAACGATAACTATAAAGATAACTATTAGCAGCATCCACACCAGCGGACGATATCGTCTGTCTATTCTCAGCATATGCTCGTCTACCTCTTTAAATTCTCGAGCTCATGACAGCAGGATTGATTCTGATTGGCTGTCAAAATTTTTAGTGTTCATCAGCTGGAAAACAAATCTTTTCTGAAAGTGATTGCAACAATATCGTTTCTCTGTGCCTTTATCGTTATAGATGTGGTGTGGACTCTGTTATTCTTTAATATTGAGAACGATTTTCACAACTATATCTTTATCGTTATCTTTATAGTTATTGTCCCTGGTGTGAAGCCCTGTTCACACCAAGAATGATAACTATAAAGATAGTGATATTAGCGTCCACACCAACGAAAAATATCTTCTGTTTATTCTAAGCGCATGCTCATCTGCCGCTTTAAATTCTCAAGCTCATAATAGCAGGATTGATTCTGATTGGGTGTCAATGTTTTTATTGTTCATCAGCTGGAAAAAAATGTTCTAAAAGTGATTCCAATGATATTGTTCCTCTGTGCATTTATCGTTATATCTGTGGTGTGGCTATTCTTTAATAGTGAGAATGAATTTTAGAACTATATCTTTATCGTTATCTTTATAGTTAATGTCCTTGCTGTGAACGGGCCATGAACGGACATTTATCCATTACTACTACTCTATTACTAATTATATTACTTATTAAAAATATTTAATACACACATACACATACTGCAGCAACCGTAAGAACAGTATGATAGTATGCTTTTCTGCACCAGTCTTCTTTTTCCATTTAAGCCCTGATGACGGCTTTTGTTAAAAAGCCTTTTATGTTTTCTCTCTCTCCTCCCTACTATCCACTCATCCATAAACATCTATATGCCAACTTGCATTCATCTTTAAACTCATTGCCCTTACACACTCACTCTCTCTCGCTTTCACTCTCTTTGTCTGTCTCGCTCATATTCAGTAACAGTCAGAATAATACAGTGAGGTCTAAACTCCTGGGACCTCTAGACCTTTAGCATTTTTATCTTATAAGTATCAGCATAACAGTTTGAAATAAAAGTTTAATTGAAAAATGAATATCAATGTCAGACTATCTTAGTATAAAGTTTGTATATTTTACTTTAATGACAGCAGCTCTGAACAGATTTGTCAATGTGGTTTCAGTGTTCTGGATCCCACTGTAAATTGCCATGCTTATGCAGCACTTTAAAAGTTATGAAATACACACAGACAATATGAAAAAAAAAGTTATGAAAAGAAAAGGACTAATGATTTGCAAAACTCAAATGGTGTCCCACAGATGGGGGTACAGAAGGATTTCCCGACTGAGACAGCCTGTACAAACAGAGCTCATTCCAACAGGAAGGACTCCCAGCCCTATGAGAGGAATTCCCCTCTCTCTGTCTCTCTCTGTCACTGACTCACTATTCTTACATGCTGTTTTGACATAACCCTCCATCATGCTTCTCTAGCACCCATTTCCCCCACAATAAAACCCCAGTAAACATACTATAGTTGCTAAACTTTGTCCCTTGTACAAACTGTAAAATGTTTGATATCTTTATATGGTACATGCATAGGATAACTGAGTACAGTGACATTAGAGAATTACGATGGCCACAAAAAGTATCTAGACTCATAACCCATATTGTCTTAAATAACAAATATCAAACCAAGTGGCATTTTAATGAAAAACAGAACAAGTACACTTATATTACAAATATTAAGTAGCACAATGGATTTCAACATGAATATTATTTTTTTTTTACTGAATCATTTCTGAAGGATCATGTGACACTGAAGACTAGCTTTGCCGTCACAGGAATAACCTACATTTTAAAATATAGTAAAATAGAAAACACTTTAAATTGTAATACTTCATAAAATTACAGTTTTTATTATATTTTTGAGGAAATAAATGCAGCTTGGATGGGCAAAAGACACTATATACATTAAACATTAAATTATATTTCACATTATATACTGTATTCATTATTTGCTTCTACTGTTAGATTCAAAATCACATCACGTCCCTGTTGTGACAAGAACAAATGAATCATGGCTGCAGGTCTACACTTTGTCCAATGAGGAAAAACAGTCTCTTAAAACATCAATATAGTAATTATGCACGTTCACACACAGACACACACACACATTTACCCACCCCCATAATAACGACACTCATCCAATCCTCTCCCGCTCTCACACACCTGCAGAGAGCAGGTGTTGCCATGGAAGCTGAAGCATCCACCTAAGGTGTTACCAGCAGAGCCGCAGAGGGTTTTTAGAGAGGAAGAGACTAAATTAGAACAGCTACATTAATTATCTCTTTACTTTACCCCCAGTGACTTCAGAGAGAAAGAGACAAGGGTCCGCTCTGTTGTTTGTGTGCTCCAGGAACACTATGTAATCTCCTGTATGAATTCTGTCTAAAAAACATGGACGCCCATCTCCAAATCTGGTGCTGGGTATTTTTTCATTGCTTCAACTCCAAACTATTTACTAGCTTTAAAACTGTTTAGCAATCTGTGCTGTCCCTCATCCTACTTCTTCTGTCTTGTTTTTCTCTTTGAGAAGGATGTATGGTTTCTGAACAGCCTTTAGGCGGTTTGGCATTTGGCCGCAGTGCGGCCCACGGGCATTTACTTGAATATTCATACACATACAGCAGCACTGACAAAGAAACAAAAATTACTTACATGCACAACTACACATGGTAAGCTAACAAATGATATGCATATGCAACTTTATTTTGTATTCAAAATAAAAATTTTAGTTTACGTTTTATATAACGGCATTTTTTTATTGCCATTCAACATTTTAATTGATTGATTTATTTTACAGTTTATTTGACATAAATAATACATAAATATACGTACAATGTGCCAGAATTAGAATTTTGCATCTACAGATTGTAAAATTGTCATCCTAAAAATATAAAAGAAATAATCTATACATCATACGTACATGGTCCAAAATACATACACGATTTACACTATTCCTAATAATATAGTTATACCCCCATAAAAATAGTCTTTTAGCTTTTTTTTCAGTTATTTATTACTATAGTCTTGCTAATTCATTTTTAAAAGTACAAATAAAATTAAAGGTCTCTTAATTAACATGATATTTAAAAAATTATAATGAGTATGATCATTTTAGAAAAAAAATTGGTAAGATAATTAGAAAAGAAAACATAAATTGTGAAACAAAGTCTCCAAAACAAGTTCATCAAAGGTTTATTATTTATCTATTATTTAAATGCTATTACAGGATTTATTAATGTTTTAAATCAGTATTTTCTGATTTTTGTTTAAATGTATGTTTTTCATCTAATATTTATATTTTCAGCTTTTACTTTATTTCAGAATTCAAAATATTTTATTTAATTATTTTTAATAGTTTAATAGCACTGGTCCAGATAACATTTCAACTACATATTTCACACTAAAAATGAATCAAGTCCACTTAATGTTCTGGAGTAAACAAACATTGTCAAATAATTGGCTCTTTTGACTGAAAGGCAGGACCTATAGCAGCATATTGAGCATTATAGTTTCTCACATTCAATTTTTCGGTTGATTCCCTCTAACTCAAACTTTCTCTGCCACAACTCAGCCAGACAATGAAGGGGTACAGGGGTTTTATGGCGTATACTGAAGCCCTGACCCTTACCCTCCTGCCCCTCATATCGCCCATTCTTCTTATTTCTCTCTCTCACTGTTTCTCTTTCATCCCAGGCATGATTATCAGCAGCATCCCTCTCCCACTTTCTCTATCCCTTTTGTCCCACCCTCACATAATTTCCCCTGTCACCCAAATTATTTTTGGGTTAATTGGCTTGACAAAGGTATGTGATTTCTGAGCACTAAAAACAACAGGCCTCCTCTTCCTGTCCGGGCCCAAGGCAGGGCGGGCGGTCCCTTTTGTCTTTCACAGGAAATTACCTTGTCTGGCATGTTCACATAAAAAGCACGGCTAGCATGTGTTACTCTGTTCAAAAATCTACTGAACTACATATGAAGACAACATTTAAGGCAACATCACAGGCTTGCTTACAACATGAAGACAATTTAGCCAAATTATAAATCAGCGTCGCTTTTATATCTCATAATGCCCTGCATATATATATATATAAGTGAGGGAAGTACAAGGCACAATATGATTTAATAAGTCCCAACTTTTAAGTAAAAGAGACAGTCGCCAACCAATTAAGTCATAGCATCATTGCTACAACAGTCAGCGTTCTGAGATGGACTCACTGGACTGAATGTGCACTACCAACCTAATACACTATTAACACTATTTGAGCAAAATAAACATTTATGGGACAGTTCATGTTAGATTTACTTAAAATATATTATATTAAAAGCAGGTTTTGATATTTTAATATTTCATTGAGGTAGTTAGGGGTTGGTCTAGCATGCCTGAAATAGTCACACGAAGGTCATTGCAGATACAGCTGTGAGTGAACTGACTTTCTCAGAAAGGGCGAGTTCAGTAAAAAATACAAGATGGCGGATAAACTGACTAAACCTAGGCTATATTTTCTTTCAGTGCTGAAAATGATCATTAAAAATAGTTGTAATTCCATATAAAATGGATTATTTTACCCGATATTTGCCTGCATCCTTTATTTTTATACTATTGAGCTGTTATCTTAGCAACAGGCTAATGTTAAACTCTACTGGAATTAATTGTAAGTCCTGTGCAGAGCGCTAAAGATTTGTGTATAGACTGAGTTGCTGCCCGTGTTTAGCATTCAATTCACTTATGAGTTTTTATGATTGTAGAGATGTCTGGATTCTAATTCAGACCAATGTGACAATCACAGATTATAGTATCTATAGTATCGCTTATTAGGTATTCCAAGACCCAACAAATGGCAATCGAACATAAAAATGGCAGATGCCGACGGTAACACACTGATCTGACAAAACCTTACCAGCCAGTCGGTGTGTGTTGATGCAGTGTAAACTGGCCTTTAGAAGGTTTTGGAACAGATCAGAGTGTATGAGTGTAAATTCATCCCTTTAACTTAAATGATATGAGCTGTGTTGACAAAATATGTTTACATAAAAATATATCAATCATCCGAACACAAGAGCAGAGTACACATGCTGTGTCCTGTGAGACTGATTGTGCTCATGCTTGTCATCTGCACTCAGTATCTCTTTCATTTCTCTGAAGGAGCTTTAAGAACCAGTCACAATCCTACCAATCAGAACCACAGGGCATCACAATGAGCTGCTCCATTAAGTGTGGAAATAACAGCCCTCAGTGCATGAGTTCATTATGCAGGACACCAAAACCTGTATTTCAGGAGCTGAGAGAGAAATGGAAAGCACTTGAATTGAAAAAAGAAACTGAGTTCCAATTAACGATAAAGGGAGTGGTTGGAAAAGGATAAACAGAGACGAGCGATGAAATGACAGGAAGAAATGACAAGGCTTGTTTAATTGAGAGTAGCCAATTAAAGTAACCTGCCAGTCAGAGTAAACTGAGAGTAATTCCACCGACTCAAACCTGTGTCTGACTCCCAGCTCTTTAATATGTAATTGTCTCGGCGTTAGACAGAAGACAGTCTGATAAAGGACAAAGAATTGTGGGTCTGGAGTAGATAAGACAAGAGAGGGCAGTCCAGCTAACAAGGCAGTACCCAAGAGTGAGTAGATGAAAAGAGAGAGAGAGAATAAATGTGGGAGGAACGTTATGGAGTGACTTTTGGAAAAGGACAAAATCATGAGGCCAGGGAATAGAGCGAAAGGGGGAATAAAAGATACAGAAGAATAACAACAAGAACAATAGAGCAGAGCATTAAATTAGCATAGCATTTATCAAATCAGTGAGCTAGTGAAGTGACAGTCTAAATGTTTTATCTGCATGTTTCCTTAATCTCACCAGTGCCCCTGTAACCTGTTCCCTGTTCTTATATCCTACATTTTTAAGATCTACTGTCTTTCTGCCTGAGCTTTCAGGATTCGCTTTACAGTCTTTCTTTGATCAACCCCATAGTTCTTTGTAAATGCAACATGAGACTTTTTTTTTTCTTAAAAAGCGTCTTATTTTAATATATAGCCTACTGTATATATATAAAAAAAAAGGATCTTATTTTGAGCAATCTTACTTTGGCTCAATATATTTTCATTCGTGGTTATCAACAGTTTTTATTCATTTTTGTTATTCATCTACCTTTGCTCATCACTCATTTGCTACCAGTATTCTTTTTAAATATAAGCTATTGAATACATCGTATTAGTTTGCATGTGGTTTATTAATTACTTAATTTTAAAATTTGTATCAAAATTTGTTACTGGATCGTAGAAAAATAACATCTTTGGAGGGTTTCTCAAATAAAATCAAAATTTTGATGTCAATCCTTTGACGAGTGCTTCATTTCATTCCTTTTCATAATTTTCATTGTTAGCCCTATATTCGGACACGACTAATTTTCTAAACTACAATTGAATTTAGATTCTTATCACCTGACGTTTGCGATTTTCATGTACCAATTTGGATGGGACTATCATGTTTATTACAGAGGTGAGGGGGGGGGGGGGGGGGGTCTGTTTTGTACATCTTTTTTTGTGCATTGCAGAGATCACGCAATCATTCAAATTAATTATAATTTTAATTCTGATATTACAGTAGCCAACAGTTTACGACAGGGATGGGCAACTTCGGTCCTGGAGGGCCGGTGTCCTGCAGAGTTTAGCTCCAAACCTAATCAAACACAAGTTGCCCAAGACCGAAGTTGCCCATCCCTGGTTTATGTGAACTGGCTCTTGATTTTATCGTTTTTTGTTTAGTTTTTGTTTTTGTTTTAAATTTCTTTGCTTGGAGGCAAACGTAGTAAGCGTTGCGCACGGTAGTAAGAGCGTCTACGGTAGTTCACATTGGCCAAACCACACAAGGAAATGCATTATGAAAAAAATATTGTCGGCAATCACAGACATTCACATTCATACAAGATTAGTTTTCTCAGAGGGATCACTGAGTTTGCCGAAAACCAGTAAGTAATTTGCACTGGAATTATTACAGAAGTTGTGTGAGAAAAACAGACATGGCAGATTTGGATAGGATTTAAATACTGTGAAACACCAATTGCTCTAACAACCCCTTTAAAAACTATTCCTGTCCGAATAGGGCTTATGTTTATAGTTTACAGCTACAAGGTGAAGAAATGTTGTTGCGGTTATGACTCTGTCAACCATTGCAATTCTGGAGTGACTCCAATATTGTGTACTCATTTAAACATTTAAAAGAGGTTATCACTCCTAAAACTTTACACATATACAGTTAAATTGTGTCCCATTTTGATTGAAGGTGAGAAGAGAACGAGACAAGCACCTCTTCCTTTATGTAAACTCCCACTTCAATCCAATTTGCACACAAATGAGAGCACAATGTCCCTGTGTCCCCCAAGTCTACTGTCCCAAGGCTAGGATCTTATCTTCAGCGCATACGCAAATGAATGTTAATGGAATTAACATGGCGTGTCGATGTGTCAAAGCTTGTGTTTGTACGTGACTGCTGTCTTTACAGGTGTTTTCAGACGCTGTGAGTCTGCATACAGCTGTACGATAAAATAAAAAAGCCAGCACATCACAGAGAGACAAAATGGTCTTGAAACAATTGCACGGTATACATTAGTTGTCTGCGTGACTGCACAGGTATGCGGTCGTAGTTAACAGAGAGAAAGAAAGACAGAAGTCTTTCTCTCTCTCTCTCTGTGTCCCTGTAGTAAATGAGTTTCTCTGGTTCCCAGGCAGCAGGAATGTCCAGGTAACTGAGTTCTGAAACTCTCCAAACTACAATATGACATAATAGAAGGGGATCAGTTTACAGCTTGCCCTGGAGACACACTCTCTCACACACACATACACATAAATAATCACAAAACCGAGTGCATACATCATATTACACATGATACAGATATATAAGCACTGTTTAGATGGAAATGTACAAGAGCCAGTCGATATTTTTTCCCATGTGCAATTGCGTTTGCTCATGGGTGTGTTTTTCCTGCTAAAGACAGCATGTCTGTAAACCATGACCTACTCAAACAGAATGCTGGCATCAATTTAACTAGTATGAAGTCAACATTTGTCAACATTAGCCTAAGTAAACACACAGCAGCTATATTAATAACTGTTTTGACTATGAAACCACATCAACACAGCCTCGAAATGCTCTCACAGCTCGCAGAGCCATTATTTCAGGACAAATTTTAATATATTTTCTTCTGATGAACTGTGGCTAAAACATTTCCACAGAAACCTATGGATGGATTTTCTTTAATTCAGATTCAATCTTCTGAATTTGCTCTTTGGAATTGACATAGAGTCATGGATAAATTGCTTTTTACATTTTAATTGATGGATGGGACTCATAAGCCCAGGCAGGGATCATGTCTGGACATGCCCACTCCATTTAGCCAGCCATATCCCCTTCAGGTACATTCGATTGCCCATGTTAAAGCTCAGGATTACAGGTTTAATGGAAGAGGAATTGAGGGAAGAATTTAAAATGGTAGTGGTGATTTTGTGGCGTGGTTGAAGATCTGGACTGGAAAGTGAAAGATTAAAGGTTAAAACCCTGCAAGCACTGCATGAGCTAACATTGTGTGAATCTTACAAAGACTGTAAGAATATTTTTGAGTGGTTTAAATAAAGAAGTGTATTTTGCATGAAGAAGCTTATAACTGAAGCCTAATTAGCATTATCATTATAATTTATATATTATTTAAACACACTACCGTATGGTATTATGCTCACCAAGGCTGCATACAATTTAAAAGTAAAATATTTTTTATTTTAATATATTTTATAATATATTTTCAGCAGCCATTATTGTAGTCTTAAGTGTGACATGAATCTTCAACAGCGATTTTAATATGCTAATCTGATATTCAAAATTTTTTTTATTACTATCAGTGTTGAAAACAGTTGCGCTGCTTAATATTTTTGTGAAAATCTTGATACGTTTTTTCAGATTTCTTTGATGAATATAACATTCAGAAGAATAGCATCTATTTGAAATAGAAATATTTTGTAACATTATAAATGTCACTTCTGATTTAATTGCTGAATTAAAGTATTAATGTCTTTAAAAAACACTGTCCCCAAACTTTTGAACGGTGGTGTATATCATATATATACATATTTATACATCAGTATTTGTTATTTTGACATAAACTTATACAGATACATTGACCAAATCATTATGTCCAAACAGGACAAAAAATCCATTGACTACTATCATCATATCATGATGGTGAGAATTGTCATGAAAGGAGGCTTCATTGTCTTTATGCATAATATAATTTATTATTCTTTCATTTTGATTTTAGGGTGAAATATGACCCACACATGTTTCTGTGAGACTCATTCATTCAGCCATTCACTTAACCCTAGGTGACCCAGAGGAACTTTCCCTGTAATAAGCAAACGAAAAGTTTGTGTCAGCTAAATGCCACAATTAGTATCCTAGTTAATAAAGGCTGTGGGCTTCTAATCGAATCTGCTGTGAGGTTTGATCTCAGGTGTGGGTGATTAATGAGGTGCAGGGTAAGTAGGGAACAATGTGTGTGACCTCAGGCTGCTATTGGGAAATAAAATAAAACACGTTCAATCAAGTAATGATGTAGATTAACTACAACCCAGTCTTTAAAAAGCAGAAACTCCAAAAACTGCTGCGAGTGAACACAGACACCCAGAGTATTGCTGGGACAGTGATAAATGGCTTCAAATATTTCAAAGGGTATAAACCCAATCTTCATCAGATAACCTTCAGGACTTGGTTATCACACTCACTTAAATTCAGCAACATGCAGGAAATTAAACACACAGCAACTGCACTGTGAGGAAAACAATTGTAGAAAAATGGATAATGTCCTTTTCTGTTCAGTTTACGGACATTTCCTTCAACCCTAAATCACAATAGAATGCAATACATAAATCAAAATACAGGTATTAAAAAACGAATATGGAAAATATTAATATTAACATAGTATATTGGGTTGTATTATTACAGGCTTTTCCTAAAGTGTGAGCACAAAATCAAACCAAAACTGAAATCCCTATAACTTTGCCTATTTTAGAGATGACATACAATGCTGCTTGAGTTAAGAATACACAAAAGAGTTCTCTATGATTATATCCTTTCCTGATGTCAATTCAGAACAGATTTGGACAAGATATTGTACAAATATGTGTTTATGTGTCATATATTTTATTTATAATTACAATTTTGGTCATATTTCCCACCCTACATGTTATTCGATTGGCTTGCTTTGTATTCAGATGGTGATTATTCAAATATCTGAGCTGCTGTCACCAACAGAACTCCAATTCACCTCTATTTCAGATCATCTGACCCTCTGCCTTGTAAACGCCCCAGCGTTTGTAGCGTTAGATGGAAGTAATAATCTCGCCAACAAAAAAACGATGATTCCCAAACCCCACAACCTAGAGTTCCCACACATCCACTTCCTCTCCATATCCATTCATCCTGATCATAGACGCCCTCATCTCTTCTTTTCTTGTCACAACGGAAGAAAGGGAGAGTGATGATCTCATTTACTGTGCGACCACATGAAGGCCAACAACTTCAATCATGACACCATTAATCACTAAACACTAAACAATGGAGGAGCCACAATGTGTTACAGTATGACAACACAGTTAAACAGTGAAACACACTGTGTGGGTCATCACTCAGCAACCGACACTAACAGCGTGAACCGAGAGGCTGGGAGGATCAGAAAGCCAGCGAAGGAGAAGAGAAGGGAAGAAAGCCAGAGAGAGAACAGCTCACCTTTCCTCATAATACCTGCGCTCACCTGTTTGTCTCCTCACCTTAGGCTGGGATCCTGATACCCCCCTCCCTCCCTCCTTCCACCTGAACCACCACACAAAGATGGACAGATAATACGGTTCTTTCACTCCCTTGATGCCCACAGAAATCCATTCACTCCCTCTCCCTCACCCTTCAGCCCTGCCCTGAAACTGATCCAGACAGCCGTTTTCCTCCAGACTTTTCTCACACTCACAGTTTAAACAGCCCTGCATACTCATATACACTCACACACTTCAATACATGCATTTCTACATCGCATCTACTCAAATTCTATAAATAAATAAATGGGGCTTTATGATAATCGCAGTAAGATGTGTTTTATTCACAATATCAGAGTGGCTCAATTCACAGTTAATGCAGGACCTCTGCTTGGGCTTTTATGTGCATTTTTATGAGTTTTATGTGCATTTGGGAATGCACCATGCGCTAGGTTTACTTTATTTACACATTAATATAATTTCCAAAGCTTTTGTAGACATAAGTTTACAGCATCTCAGCAGTATTCTGCTGTCTTGTGTTGAAAGCTTGAGGGTATAAATGTTTGAAAGTAAAGAATTAAGACATAAATATTAGTATTTTAACTTATTATGTAAATCAAATTATTATAATTATCAAAAATAATTTTTAAAAATTTACAACAGAAATCAATTTCTGTCTTAATAATAATAATAATTATTATTATAATTCAGTTTTACAATGTCAAAATAAAACGTTTCTAAAAAACGTTTCACATCTGCAAAATGCACATCCCTCGTGCCAATCCACTACACAGAGGTCCATTTGCCGGAGGCTCTCAGACCTGTTCTTCCCAGCCAGGACAGCTGGCCTGCATCAGATGATTTCCCCCTGCACCAGAAAAGCTCCAGCTAGCTTTGGGCTTTATTGAAAACATTATTAGCACTTATATAATTAATATAGTTACAAAAATAATATCACCTTTCTCACCCTCATTACTACTGTATATCCTCCACCTATACTGCATGAGCAGCCAATTAGATCCTAAAACTTCCAGATAACAATAATCCTTTTAAAGGAAACAAACAGAGGATTTGTTCCAAAATCTAGTGAGCCACCATTAGGGAGCATTTTATTGCATCATAGGTGCAGCACCAAACAATCCAAAAAGGTCATTCTAAGGAAACATCACATACATCCTTTGCAGAGAAAGAAATCCCATTTAAATTGCTCAATGTCGAGATGATGGATGAAGCATGAGAAACATTGATTATAAATACACTTACGGTTCTTTTAATAACAAATAGTTCATGAAAAATACTTCAACAATTAAAAAAAACTGTACTCAATATTTGGGTGTACTGTGTATTTGCATGCTTACAGTCATACATGCATATTTGTACAGAAGAAACAAACGTCACTGCCATTGGCTTCCAGTCTACTTTTTTCGGCCTGTCATTTGCATGAATTTGTGCATTTCTAAAAGTTTTGATGTGTGTATTAGCTTTGAAGCACACTGTGTGTATACTTGTGGGATAAGCCACTTTGGATGATAGTGCCAAATCAATAAATGTAAAAGTAAAGCAAATGCAGATTCAGAGAACTTCATTCATTCATTCAACAGTTTATAACAAACAAACAAACAAAACCCCTACTTGCACTGGTCTCCTACAGCAGACAAGTTATTTTGAAGGAATTCTGAGGCCTGAAGCTGGTTGTAATGCAGCACCGTGGTAGACAGTAATTACAGCAAGAGAATACTGTAATATTTTACATGAGAGATTTGTGGGTCATGAGACTCTTCTTTCTTTTATTGGGGGTTTCTGTGACTCATCGAAGAGTTTGATTTCCCCAACCGCTCCCTTTAGATTCTGATGATAAGATTGGTATTATGTACGATGACTTAGCATAGCGACAAGACATTCATGATCTCAATCACAAGACAAACAAAACAGTTGGTTTACTTCTTGGGCCTTGGGCACCTCTCTTTTATGGTTCTGTTTTCATTTAGTTTGTATGAAGTTGAAAAATTGTATCATAAAAAACACACCAGTATTAAATCACAGTGGTCTAATTAAAGATTTGCTTTTAAGTCAACAATTAATGGTCTATTTGTAGTGATAGCGTCTGCTCTATTACTGCAGACAATAAAAACTAGTGATGTCAATTTGTCTGGAATAGACATATAGAATAAACATGTTTCACAAAAGAAAGATCCAGAAAATGAAACACAATGGGAGAAAAAGAAAGACACATTTTCTAGTCAAGATAATTACCACAGAAGATAGAAGATAAACAAGCTGTAAATTATTAAGATCAGGTTTGATTTAACCGATCAAAAACCAATTGTGTATTTGTGACATTGTAACCAAACTACAGGTGCATCTCAGTAAACTATAATGTCGTGGAAAAGTTCATTTATTTCAGTAATTCAACTCAAATTGTGAAACTCATGTATTAAATAAATTCAGTGCACACAGACTGAAGTAGTTTAAGTCTTTGGTTCTTTTATTTGTGATGATTTAGGCTCATATTTAACAAAAAACCCTCAATCTCAACCAATTAGAATACTTCATAAGACCAATAAAAAAAAAACCTTTTTAGTGAATTGTTGGCCTTCTGGAAAGTATGTTAATTCACTGTATATGTACTCAATACTCGGTAGGGGCTCTTTTTGCTTTAATTACTGCCTCAATGCGGCGTGGCATGGAGGTGATCAGTTTGTGGCACTGCTCAGGTGTAATGGAAGCCCAGGTTGCTTTGATATTTGCCTTCAGGTCATCTGCATTGTTGGGTCTGGTGTCTCTCATCTTCCTCTTGACAATACCCCATAGATTCTCTATGGGGTTCAGGTCAGGCGAGTTTGCTGGCCAATCAAGCACAGTAACACCATGGTCATTGAACCAGCTTTTGGTACCTTTGGCAGTGTGGGCAGGTGCCAAGTCCTGCTGGAAAATGAAATCAGCATCTCCATAAAGCTTGTCAGCAGAAGGAAGCATGAAGTGCTCTAAAATCTTCTGGTAGACGGCTGCGTTGACTGTGGACTTCAGAAAACACAGTGGACCAACACCAGCAGATGACATGGCAGCCCAAATCATCACTGACTGTGGAAACTTCACACTGGACTTCAAGCAACATGGATTATGTGCCTCTCCACTCTTCCTCCAGACTCTGGGACCTTGATTTCCAAATGAAATGCAAAATTTACTTTCATCTGAAAAGAGGACTTTGGACCACTGAGCAACAGTCCAGTTCTTTTTCTCCACAGCCCAGGTAAGACGCTTCTGACGTTGTCTCTGGTTCAGATGTGGCTTGGTAGCCGTTTTCCTGAAGACATCTGAGCGTGGTGACTCTTGATACACTGACTCCAGCTTCAGTCCACTCCTTGTGAAGCTCTCCCAAGTCTTTGAATCAGCTTTGCTTGACAGAATTTTCAAGCTTGCAGTCATCCCTGTTGCTTCTGCACCTTTTCCTACCCAAATTCTTCCTTCCAGTCAACTTTGCATTTAATATGCTTTGATACAGCACTCTGTAAACAGCCACACCTTTCAGTAATGACCCTCTGTGACTTACCCTCTTTGTGGAGGGCGTCAATGTTCGACTTGGATCATTGCCAATTCAACAGTGTTCCTCATTATTGTGGCTTCAAAGAACAAGAGATACCCAGAATTTATACTGTAGGGATGGTCATTAATTGAAACTCAAATGTAAATATTCTGTTTTGAGATACTGATTTTTGACTTTCTTGAGCTGTAAGTTCTAATCATCAAAATTAAAACAAAGAAACTGTTGAAATGTTTTACTTTACATATAATGAATCTAAAATATATGAAAGTTTCCCTTTTTGAAATAACTTACAAGAAAAAATTAACCTTTTCACGACATTCTAATTTATTGAGATGCACCTGTATTTTCATTGGTCGTGCTGATATTCAGCACAACAGCAGGACTGCAAATGTAATGTTGATTTTGAGACACTTCTATAAACAAGACAAATATTGAGTAATTACTTTATTGTTGCTCCATTATTGAAAGTTTGGTTAAAATTTTAGTATGGTGAACACAGACAAGCAGAGAGACAATGAAATGTCCCAGTGATATTATATAATATATCAGCATGTATCTCTGAATGCAGCTTACCAAATCAGAGGACCAGAACTATGCTCATTATGTTACAAAAGACGGTCTTTATCTTCAGCCACCACAACACCAATAGATCAAATTAAAAGTTGTGCTACAATCTTACACCCTCATCTTTTTCTCTCTTTCTCTCACACACACTATCTATCCACTCTAATCAATAAGTGTGTAATCAGTTTAAAGACCCATGCTGGAAAAAACCAAACACTGACCGCAGCACTCACAGTGAGGTTCAGTAAAGATCACTGGCACAGCACGTCTACGGTCTGGCCAACAGTTAGTCAGCATTACTACCTCCATATGCTCGGCATAATGCCACTGAGATCAGATCAAGGTTAGGTGAAAACTTCCCTATCAGCAAGTTAATAAAATAGCAGGCCAGCTTAATTAGCTTTAAGGAAACCACTGCATGCGATTTGGGTGTGATCCAAATTTGTGGATAGTGGAAAACAAATGCTTCAATTAAACTCTTCTAGTGTTGTTTTTAATTAACCCAAAAACAAAACTTTTGTCATCATGTACTTACCATCATTTCAAACCCATAATTGTTTTGTTCATTTTTGAAAGCACAAATGAAGACACTTTTAATGAAACTTGAGAGATTTCTGTCCCTCTAAACACCAAAACTTTGTCACTTGTAAAGACATTGTTTAAAAAATAAATAAAGGGATTTAAAAGGGACTTAAAGGGATAGTTCACCCAAAAATGAAAATGTTGTCATTAATTACTTACCCTCATGTCGTTCCAAATCCGTAAGACTTTCGTTCATCTTCGGAACACAAATTTTCAATGAAATCTGAGAGCTTTCTGACCCTCTATAGACAGCAAGGGTACTACCACGTTCAAGGTCCAGAAAGGCACCAAGGACATCGACAAAATAATCCATGTGATATCAGTGGGTCAACCACAATTTTAAGAAGCTACGAGGATACTTTTGTGTGCAAAGAAAACAAACACAATGACTTTGCCACAATTCTTCTCCTCTGTGCCACCCTAGCACCATTTATAGTATTCTCGTAGCTTCATAAAATTAAGGTTGAACCACCGATGTCACATGGACTATTTTAACAATGTCTTTACTACGTTTCTGTGGCTTGACCCAGGTAGTTCTCTTGTTGTCTATGGAGGGTCAGAAAGCTCTCGGATTTCATCAAAAATATCTTAATTTATGTTCCGAACATGAACGAAGGTCTGACAGGTTTGGAACGACATAAGGGAGAGTAATTAATGACAGAATTTTCATTTTTGGGTGAACTAACCCTTAATATCTATTGCTTACGAATGTTGTTACAAGTTATGGAGGAATTCCGGTGAGGAAAGCAAAGTCATGTCTATTTTCAAACATAAAATTATATACATAAACATAAGACTATTTACATAAGCACATTTTAACATTAAAAATGATTTATACTTTCATTAATTTGATACGCTTCTCCACACAGGAAGAACAAACATGCCAACTAGTTACTGACCTGATGTAGACTTAGCTGAAGCAGACTGATATCGTCTTGATCTAGATTGAGGTTTATGTAAGGTAACTTGAAAATAAGCAGGGCTGTCTCAAATCTGCTGCAATGGCTCTAAATTACAACGCGCTGCAGTTCCTTTTCCCACCACAATTTTACATTGGAAGATTGTGGGGCGCTGTAGAGCTGGGCAGGGCTCAGGAACTGTTTGCCCCACATAGGCCCTGTTTACACTAGTGCGTTTTCATTTTAAAATGAAAACGATCCTCGTCTACACTGGCTTTTTCACTGCGTTTCAGAAACAATCTCCATCTACACTACAAAACCTAAAACACATGGCACATGACCATTCATGCAGGTACAACCATAGATATCTATAGGTAGATTCCCTTTTATTTAGATGGCGGATGAGTCTGTGTGTTCGGAGCTGCCGAATGGGGAATCTACCCATACATATCTATGGGTACAACAATGAGCACGCTGTTATTGTTTACACGGTCATCAAGGATACGCAGAGAGAATGTGGGCAGCCACGCCATCGTTTTCAAAAGTCTCCATTTTGGTCCGTTTACACTGAAACGCAACCCCGGAGTTTTCTAACTAAAACGGGGTCTGCAGCATTTTCAAAAGTCTCCGTTTTCGACCTTGAAAATGCCGGAGTAGTGTAAACGACAGGTGTAACCACAGCAGTTATGCGCTTTAAAACCAAAAAGCACTAATGTAAACGGGGCCTTAGTATCATAACACATGCCTGCTGAAGCCATACAATTAATTTTAGTACATCCTGCCAACTTTACAACTCAAAACCTCAAATTATTATGGTTTCAGTTTATATAGAGGTCTGTGTTTTGCATGAATCTTTTGACTGGTTAAACCGCTTGATTCATAATGATTTCTTTAACCATGACTACTGAAGTATCAAGGTTTTGGTGTAATAGACTTTCAGAGGAGGGAGAAAAACCTCCCTGATTTCAGTAAAAATATCTGAAGATGAACAGAAGTCTTCTGAAATGACATAAAGATGAGGACATGATGACAAAACTTTCATCTCTTTAACATGTAGAAACAACTTTAGGTAAGATATTTCTAAGTTTATTTAAAAGAAAAGTATAAATACTGTGGCTCCGTAGTGCTAACAAATCATTGTCAGAAATGTCATAAACATTAACTTTGATCTATTTTTCATGTATTTAATGTATTTTTCAACCAATAACAGATGAGGGGATGTGTTCAGGACACTTGTGTGTGGTCTTTTTTGTCATTTTCCACCTGTTATATTTGTAAATTACACAGTTTACCTTCAAGAGCTGACATGATAAGGGCAGCAGAGGTGAGGTCTTGGCAACTCAGACAGTTTAATGGTGACATGACAGCTGCCCTTTAGAAAATATCCTCCTTATATATTTAACAGATCAGAAAAACCTACACTTTATCTAAGTGTCTTCCAAGCAGTCTTTGTCAAAGGTTTCTTCAACAAATGATGTATATAGAAATTATGTTTTACCTCATCATTGTTCACTATGCAGATAAATAAATGAGAGATGTACTCACTGGCCATGCGTATTTAAATGGGATAACAATTTGTCCATTTCTGGTATTGCTTCCTTCGTTTCCATGATGATGTAAGGTGAGAGAGTTGCCACCCAGGATAGGTGTGCTGCCAGTGCCATATGTACAGGTGCCGGTTGGTGCAACCCGAGCCTGGTACTCCTTCAGACAGGCCTTGAAGAAGGTGTCACACTGATCACCTGCTGAGCAGTGCTGCCCCCCACTGGCCTGGGGGTCACAGCACTGACCATTCTGTATATAGCCCTGAGGGTTTAGCCACTGTCGAATCTGGACCTCAAATGTGCCCACCGCACAGACAACCTATGGAAATTCAAAACAATGAGGTTAAAAAATGGAAAACAAACAGGAAAACTGAAGTGACCGAGTGCAGAAAGTCATTAAGATGAGAAGCAGCACTTTCAGCCTCCAAAGCTGTTTAGAATTTAAATTCTCTCATGATGCTTGTTCATATTCTCCACAGTTACAGGCTTTCTAAAAAACAGTTTTATCACACCTGGATGTTGGCTAGTGCAGGTTAGAATATCAATGCTGTTGTCGAGGCCAAAATATGATTATAAAAATCTATCATAGTCTTTTGTAATGTAAATGACAAGTATAGTGATTATTATTATTAAAAAGAAATGCTTAAAGCAGTGGTTCTGGCAAAAACTTCAGAGCTCACTTTGAAATTGGGTCAATTGAAAATTTGAAAGCCTTCCTGTTGATATGCACCTCTGGTACTCTGGTTGTAATAAAAATAAAACTCAAAAATATGATATATAACAGTTTAATGTAATTGTGATTGATGGTTTTATTTGTTCCACGGAACACAAAATTCAGACTATTTGTAGATATTGAGTCCAATTTAGGCTAATTAATGTACATACACACAACTGTGCATGAAATTGGTGCATAAACAATAAACAAATCATGATTCACCAATACCTTTCTTACTCAAATTCCATACTCAATCTACAAACTAAATAAATAAAATGTAGAAATATCACAAATCTGATGAGACACTTCTCGACTTGTCCTACTAAATTTATTAAATGTTTATGGTGCTTTTATTGTCATTTCTGGAGCTTGACTTGCCTGGTAATACCAAACTCTGCTACTTCGCTTTGCTTCATACAGAAGCGAACTGAAATTGAGCGGAAGTACGAAGTCTGACGTAATCCGGCTAGAGCTTGACAGCACTCAGCCCTATTCCCTTTTATGATACTTAAAAGGACATCCAGAACATTATGATAAAATAAAGTTATGTGGGTTCACATAACAACATGAGGGTGAGTAAATGAAGACAGAATTCTTATTTTTGGGTGAACTATTCCTTAAAGACCCCAAATTGAAAAGCACTCAACTGCATTACCACAAAAACAGAAAAAAAGATACTGTGTTTGTATGAACACAGAACTTGCTATGAGTAATGGTCAAAGACTGTTTCAGACTAAGCAAAATATGTGTATTCAAACATTAAAATAATTTTTTTCACAGTTGTATTCATAGAGTATGTGATGGAGTTTCCTTCACATCCGATAACCTTCAAACAACACAAATACAATCCTCACAAGACCCCATTCATTAGACAGATAATGACTCTAGTAGTCTTTGTATCTGAAGGCAGATAAAGACAGAAAGAACAGACGATAACATTGATTCAAAGCAAAATCCCTGTGTCTAAATGGACAGCTACAGTCCTCTTCTGTGCTATGTAATCACCCTCTTCATCTGCATGCTCACTTAACTTCATTACCTCCATCTTCTTCCCCTAGGTGATTTACCTCCTCATGTCTTACGCTTTCTCTCCTTACTCCCTTGTGTTAGTTACTTCCTACTTTTCAACCCCTTGCACTCTGTCTTCCATTCTTTCTCTATATCAATACCTCTCCATTCTTTTCCCCAGAGAGGAACACTTTTACAACACAGCTCCTATCTTGCCCTCTCCGACTGTGTCGTACGCTTTTTTTCACTTGGGAAAAGATCTCTTCTTCTCTCAACATTATGTTCAGACTTTCCTGTCTTCATTGTTGCCATTCTTTTATGCACCTCTCTTTTTGTCACAAAGGAGGAGAAGACGAGCACACACACACTCTAACACACACACACACACTCTGCAAAAGGGCGGCTGGCGACAAAAAAAAAAAGAAAACGATTTCCCAAAGAAAAACCTAGGGGAAAAAAACATGTTTTATCAAAACTATTGTAGACCATTTATTTAATTATTTTCTGATCCTGAAGATGCACATACTTGAAAAATCCTGATGTGCATCAGACACTCTCTCCCGTGCAAATAAACACACACACACACACACACTGATTCTCCCGTGTATACGACATTCCAAGCCGGGTCAGACAGTAAGACTCGGTGGTGCCTGTCCTCTCCCCGTGACCCCACGTTTGAGCAGGACCGCTGAATGGCTGTACTGTCCTCCCATTGTTCCATCATGGCATGTTGTCCCAGTCCTGCTCCTAAAACATGGACACATCAAACACTCGGCAGATAGACCACCGGCCATCACTCTCCATCTCTCTTTCTTCCTCTCCCTCTATCCTCTGCCAGGGTCATTCCCAACATACCTGTATTTCAGCAGTCTCTCTTGTGGAGCTGCATCACAAGGCTCATTACCGAGACATTAAAACCCCACAAAGACTTGTGCTGAACTCCTGCCATCCAACATCAGAGACAAAGACATGCTGCCATTTTAAAACAAAAAGGATATGTGCATAACACATTTCTGAGGGGGCAGCTACGCAATTTAAAGACATGGATTGACTAACTGTTAAAGTATTATTACTATTGAACTACACAAAACGTAAACCTTATCTGTTTTATTATCCATTCCTGATTTAGGCGTTTAACCAAGAATCATCCTTAATTTCACTTTTTAATAAATATTTCCATATTTGACCCAGTTTTGGGTTGGAAAAAAAAACAGCATTTTTGCCACAAATATAATCAATAATAATAATAATAAAAATATAATGACATTTGCAAATTAGCTATATTTATTCAGAAAATCATACAAAATTTTATATTTTTCATTGCAATATTGCTTTTTCTTTTCGTTTTACAAAACAAAGCTATAAAACAACTCCATGAAGTTCGTTCATTAACACACTAAAAAATGCTGGGTTGTTTTAACCCAATGTTGGGTCAAATATAACCCATGGACAAAGCTTTTGGGTTATTTTTTTTTTTTTTTAATTTTATGGAAACAGTGGCATTTGAGAGATTACTTATAATATTCATTGCATAGGCCTAATATACTGTTTATACTTATTCAATAAATTTATATAGATTTAATGAATAATAAGAAATTATTAAATTTATTCAGCAAGGACGCAATACATTTTTTAAAAGTTAAATTAAAGACAATTTTATAAAAGATTCCAACTTTCTATTTTGAAGTATCATGTGACAATAAAGACTGGAGTAATGGCTGCAAAAAATAAAAATACAAAATTTAAATCAGCTTTGCCTTCACATGAATACATTTTATATATAATATTTGTATAGGCCTATTGTTTCACAATATTACTTTGTTACTATATGTATTTTTGATTAAATAACTTAGTGGGCATAAGAGATTTTTCTCAAAAATATTGAAGAAGTTGTACCTACTGGTAGCATAATGTATTTCATACATCCATATATACAATCACAAGTTATTCTCATTGTTTCAATAAACCTCATCTATGTTAGCCAGCTGTAACTAACCTCACTACCTATACTTGACATAATTAAATAAAAAAATAAAAGTAAAAATAAATTAAATGTATTATTTTGAAGATATCAGCAACAATATTCAAATATAATCTAAATGCTTGCAAGACATAAATGCATATTCATGATTGATGAACAAAGTTAATAAAAAGCGCAGTACTGGCCCGGATAGGTCAATGGACATTTCCGTCAACTGGCCTCAGGCCACTAGGCCATCCTTATTGTTGAGCCGTGTTATATATAGCCCAACTAACAATACAAAGCTGTTGATCACTTCCCTCCTCATCTCTTTAGACAATAACATTGAAAAAAACATTACAATTCTTCTCTCTAACTTTCTGTAACACACAGATCTTCCAAGAAACTTCATACTGCAAAAATGGCAGAACCAAAATATTAGCGTTTTTCACACGCCCTCAGTGTCAGGACAGGTATGTGCTTCCAGCAGTAACCCGCCAGAACACACACGCTCTTTCTGCACTCAAAGGGTTCTCATACCCTGGATCTGCCCTCCACAGCAAGTGAGCAGTCATCTCCACCACAGACCAACATCCCCAGCGGAGACCTCAAAGCCTGGAATAATAGGTGGCTGGGGTGGGATAGCATTGGGAGTAGATTCAGAAATGATGTGCATTGGTTTTAAGTCATATTTTGAAAATAAAATGATGATAAGTGTTCTCTAAATGAAGCTAGGCAATTTAGGTGGTACAAATGGATCTGCATAATTAGAGTGACTGAATGTTTTCTGGGAATGCAAACAAAAGCAAAATCACATGCCCACAAAGAGACCCATTTTTCTTTATAAAATATCCATGGCCGCTACTTAACTGTCTGATGTAAACATAATGAAATTAAAAATAAGCCTTCCTCTTAATAGAAAAACACTGCACTATCCCAATTTATACTGGAGCAAAATGATGCTTTTGTTGTACAAATAAACCAGTGCACCAGGGTACATTTCAAACAAATATGTTAAGCCTTGTAGTTTCTCCAGTTACAGAGCAAATAGTCTTACAGACAAGCTTTACAATAACAAATTGTCGTGTGCGTCAGATATATTGTTGTATATGAGCCACCCGACATGCGACTTTCATATCTGCATGAAAATCAAGGCAACACGCCCAAACAGAGCGACAAGTGCGGCGCGCAACAAAGAAAGATGGAACAACAGGTGGCTGCAGACGGTAACAGCACAGGTCTCTCGTCCACAAA
Source organism: Barbus barbus (assembly GCF_936440315.1). Lineage (NCBI taxonomy): Eukaryota > Metazoa > Chordata > Actinopteri > Cypriniformes > Cyprinidae > Barbus > Barbus barbus. The sequence goes on from NC_136750.1 coordinate 14,229,638, forward strand.
GGTGTAAAACAGAATTATGGGGGTTACACACCCCTAATTCAGGGTTAATTACGGTGGAGAGGCAGGCTTGGTGTGTTTAAAGTATGCATTGATTTTTTTATATAATTTCAAAAATCACAAGTTTACAAATTAGTCAGAAATCGCTAAATGAAATTGTCTTGAGGAGGTAGCCATAGCAACAGCTATTGGTTTCTGTCGGCAAAAACATAATTACTGTAAATATTTATCACGTAATTATGAATGTGCACAACACAAATGTATCACAAAAATCGTTAAGCTTTTGTTTAAAAAGTCTTTAAGTTTACGCTTTGTTTGCGCAAAATGAACCTCAACCGACTGCGCCCAGAAAACGACAGACAGATTGCGTTGAAAAGTTCAACTGCCTGAAAGTCACTAAATAATTCGCACGCTGGCTAAAGTAAGAACAACCCTGCACTAAATAAGGACCAAGGATTGTCCGTGTAAAGCTCCTGGAGAGAAAACACCCCTGAAAAAAGTGACAGCAGGCTGAAAATAGCGCGTAATCAGCGGCTTACCTGCGCCTGCAGCGCGAGCGAGAGCAGGAAAATTACGGTCCAGTGCTGTCCGCTCTCTACATTTCTTATCATCGCCCTAGCAGCACTTCTTCTGTCCGCACTCGAGCTCTCCCAGGAGTGCAAACTCTTTCGGTCTCTATCCATTCTCATAGCAGACATGTGCGCACTTGGTCTGTGCGTACGGAACAGCCTTCCCATGTTTGGTGACGCTTTCTTTACACTGTCCATGTGTCCATCGTGAAAACACAGCGTGAAAACGAGCAAACAAAATGTGGCGCAGGTAAATGATAAGACCACTGAGGTCTTTCCACACTCCGCGCGGAGTCCAGGGTGCTTCCTCCTCCTCCTCTAGCTCTTCCTCCTTCCACCTGCTACAGTTAAGAAGCTTTGAGTGTTCAACCTGCTGACCTAGTGGCTTGAGCTTTCATCCCATTTACTTTCCCACTCATTTACAGCAGGTATTTTCCCACGCGTCAACCTAGACTTTCCCGATGCCCTGCCAAAGCAAGGAGCGAGCGATGAGAGCGAGACTGCGCATCACCGTGGGAAGCACTAGAGATAAAGTTGCCAGTAGAGCAGAGGGTGTGTCCTCCGCATGGGAATATCCGTCACCTGTCTCTAACTTGATTATAATATCGACATAACGATGTAAGATAGAAATATAACATTTAGGTCTAAATTATTATTGCACAGTAACACAAAATATATAAAAACTTTATCGTGGAGATTCGTTTGCCTTTATATAACCATCTCTTCACCATTCATTTCAACCATTTTATTTAAAAATTATTTAATAAATGAAATAAAACGGCAAATAAAACTGGAATCAAATAGTCTGTCATTCTGTGCTTAGTGAGTCCAGCAGAAATGCATTGTTACAAAATTGTGAAAGTGTTTCATTCCTCGTCTGGATATTCTAGTCTTTAGTCAGGTCAGACATCTTTCTCATTTTCAGATCTCAGCTAACAGGAAACATTCTCAGAACTTTGGTAACATTCTGCAAAGATTCAGATTCCAAGTTCAAGGTTCTCTCAATGTCTAACAAGCATTCTTCAAGTAACGTTAATAGAATGTTCGTTCAAAGTTATTGTCAAATCATTAGCCTAAATATTATTTATACATTATTATTATTTTACATTTTAAAAATGGGATGTTTTCCAGTTTTCAAATACTTTAAAGGGAACGTTAGCAAAATGTTCTTAGAACATATTTTTGTTTGCTGGAATGTAGCCTATAAAACGATTGTGTGGATAGATCTACATCAAATTAAACAGTTCTGTCAGTTACCGGGAATCAGAGAATCATTATAAATCATGTAAAAAATGTACTTACAGTTTAAGGATTTTTTTGTGTCCTTTGGAATAAAACCCTTATATTTCACAACTTTATATTTTTCACTTACACCTTCTACTGTCACCTCAGGATGGTGCTGGTCATGTATAATGCTGATTATACAACACTGTATGGTCTTTATGCATAGATATGATGCCGGACCAAAAAAACAACATTAGGTTAGGGTCAACAGCCCAACATCCCTTTTAATTTGTAACAAGTTTATAAATGACAGAAAAAAAGGCCATTCTCTGCCATACCATAAACAAGATCACTCAGATCTTCATGAAGTCACAGTATCATAAATAAATTGTGAAACTATGCTATCCTATAATGCATTGGTCTGGAAATTCTCAGAAGTTTTTTTTTCATGTGTACTCCCATGGCAGCTCTGGAATAATAGGTCTCAAGCTTCACTTAATCTCTGAGCATGATCAAAGTGCTGCGGCACCAATTAAAAGACCCCGTCAGAGGGCAGACAATAGACAGACAGAGGCTGTAACATTCAATACTCATGCACATTTACTTTACCTCCGGCTTGTTAGCACATCATAGGCTAAAAGTGGAAGCAGCATGCTTTCTCTGACTTAATCGTTAGGTCGTTGGGTGAGGACAAAGCAATAAACCCACAAGGTTTGGATGCCAAATAGTGTTTGTGGGGCCCTGTTGCACCCAAAATGACTACGGATGTTTGAACATTTCACAAAGACTGAATATTTGTGTGTTTACAGTGAAGATTTGTTATTGAGTACCACACACATTGCCTATATATAGGCTACACCACTGTCTGCAATTCTACATTGCTGAAGAAATAAATAAAAAAAATAAAAATCTTTTTATAGAAGTAACATCTAGTGTCTATTCTGGGTTGTTTCCTGGTTTTGACCACTTTTCAGCTGGTCATGGAAGAGAAGGCTGGAAGACCAGCTCAGCCAAAACCACCTTTGACCTAATATTGCGGAAATTAAAAACATATCGGTGCCATATTGCTGCTTCCCAGATCTCCATATCGGGAATGAGTTCCTTTTCAACTGTGCAGGCATGGAGGCAGTTACTACAACACAAAGCATCCGCTTTATGCTGAAAATATAATGAGCCGATTTTATTGACTCGATCCTGTTTCCTCCCCCCATTCGTGACGGGATGGACTTGTTGCTGACGCACACATCCCTGGAAACCGGTTATTTCCCAAAAGTAGAGTGACCCGTGGTCAGAACAGAGGGCTCTTCAAGTCTGGCTGTGATTAGCATAGAGTGGCGCTGACCTCGACTCAACTGAATTTTAATCGCTCTTTATTCCTACTGACTCTAAAGCCGAGCGGCGAGCTGATGTTCAGAGATAATGACATCATGTACACTGTAAAAAATGATCGTGATTTTAACGGTAAAAAACTGTGAAAATGCTACAGTAAAAACCTGTTAAATGGTTAACGGTAAGTTAACCATTTACAAAAACGTAAACTGAAGTTCCCAGATTTCTCTGCGTTGCATATCAAATTTTGTTTGAACTTGTTTTTTTCTTTGAAATAACTTTCTTCTTATCAGTTATGTTTATTAAGGTTGTATGTTACATCTAATATTGTTAATGTTTATTGCATATTTCAGTTTAATGAGTCTCACCATGATGGTGTTTATGCTTGTGTGAATGACACAGTGCACCTTCTGTATATGTTACTATTTAAAAGCTGCTTGTGATGGGCTTTGGTTCATCATATGGCTTTCTCATCACCACGTGCATTTGGTGGTTATCAGTGTATTTCAAAGGTACAAAACAGATTTCAGTACTTCAATAAGTTGGTATATTAACATTATATCAGTTAATGACATTACAGTATTTAAATGTAAATAAGTTGAAATCTAAAATGTTGTTAGCGTATTTTTTACGGTAGAATTCCGACAAACACAGCTGCCGTTTTTTTTACCGTAAATGTTACTGTAGGAGCCGTATTTGGATTCTCAATTAAGTTTGACATATTTATTTTTGACTTATTTTTGACAGCATTAACACCTACACAGAAGAAAACAAGGTTACAGTGGGCTAAAGAGAAGAAGTCATGGAGTGTGGATGATTGGATGAAAGCGATATTCATTGATGAATCACAAATCTGCACTGGACAAGGAGATGATGCTGGAACTTTTGTCTGGTGCCGTTCTAATAAAATGTATAAAGATACCTACCTGAAGAAAACAATCAAATTTCCCAACTTATGAAATGGTGTTGCATGTAGGACCAGGGGAAATGGCAATCCACCTCAACAGTCAACACTTTGAAATGTTCTCATTCCATCAATTGAAAGAAGTTTGTTGATAATGATGCCATTTTTCAGGATGATAATACATCTCGCAGAGCAAACCGTTTTAGTTTTCCATCAGGAAAAGCATATCAACTCAATGACATGACCAGAAAACAGTCCAGATCTCAATCCGATTTAAAAAAAAATTATAGTGAAAAAAAACTGCTCCGTGGCCAGGCTTCATCTTGCAAAGCTTATCTGTCAACTGCTATTCAAGAAAGTTGGAACCAACTTGAAGAATATAGTTTTTTTCATAAGTGAAGTTCATGCCCTAAATAATTCAGGCCGCCTAAAAGCCAGAGGAGGAGCAAGAATATTAATTGTTTTTTTTTGGTTGATGATTCCATTTCCAACAGTTTTCCATTAAAATAATTTGATCTCATTTGTTTGAGATGTTTCACCTAACCAGAATGTTCAATTATTAAACAAAATTGTTTTGTGTCAAACGCGTGATTAATTTATTTGTTATGAAGCAAAACATTTGGGTGAACATCATGTAAGTGTGGTCATCCCAGAATTTTTGCAGGGGTTGTACGTGATGAGTGGTATTCACATATTTTCTAAAGCAGAAAATCAATTCTCCACTGTGATGATTGGGAAGATATGGATTGATCTCTTGCAGGTACAAACCTTACAACCGTAAACAGCAAAAGAGTAAGTGTCTCCATCTGCTGGACTCATTGTGAACTCAAAGTTGGTGATTAATATGGAAATGGAGAGCCACTCACAAAAACATCCTCATATTTGCCCACAATTTGGAATGGAAATAAAGGAATAGCCTACGTTGTAAACAAAGATTAAACTAAACCTACACAGTTTAAAGTCACCAATCTGTAGGCTTGAGCCCATTATGGGGGTCAGTTTGTGGGTGTATTTGGATTCCAGACAAAGCACAGTGATAAAGCAATGTACATGTGCAGTTTCAAACCGACCAACCTGTTGTTTGGTCATACGATCAGCGTGGGGACAGCTGTGTCCCACACACTGCTGGCATAAGAAGTGTCTGTTCTGTGACTCAAAAGGGGCAGTGTTGGTGGACAACAAACTGCTAGGCATGATGCCAATTGCATAAGACGCACAGCACCAGCAGCAGTTAAGGTCAGGTTTTTCTCAAGGCAAATCAGCGGAGTGTGCAGAGGCTTGGGAAAATTGCAGAAGAATGCACATTTGTGTACACAGAAAAAAGTTGACCTAGTCATTAGGTCACAACACAATGCAAGTCAAGGCGGCCCCTATACAGCTGACAGTCCAGAGTCAGTCCCTCAAACTTAATCGAAGAGTAAATTACCTCTTATACAATACTCACAAAGACTCCCAAGCCATGAGAGGGTGATTTAACTTCAATAGAAATCTCTCTCTGCTTGAGATTAAAGAGAGTGAATGTATGAACTCAAACGGCAGGACAATCAGTTTTTAATGAGTTTGTGAACGCATTGGCCTAAAACATATCGGATTCCATCTTGACATTTAATTTCATACCAAAACAAACAAAAAAAAAGATTCGCTCATAATCTTGGGGTTATACATTTGAGTACCACACAAATGGGGAATAAAGTAAATTCTTTAGAAATCGGACTTAAGGCTTGAAGTCTGAAGATCGATAAACCACTGAATCAAAGAGTGTCACATGCACTTATGCATGATCAAGGCTGCTTATGCTTTTAAGGATTTTTGAATGTTTGATGTCAAAGGAATAATTGTCCCCACTTCTCCCAGCCCAAAAGCCAATTTGGATGTAGACTGTCACTGAGATGAGAAGAGAAGATCCCCTGAGTTTGTTGGCTTCTACTTCAAAAGGATGTGACAGACAAGGACAACCACAAGCAGCAAGGACTGGTGCTAGATGCGGTGGACACACACTAAAGAAAGACAGGCTCATGATGGCTGACATCTTCATGAATTATATGACGTTTCAGAGGAAATCATGACTGATATGATAGGATGAACTGAACTACTTCTAAAACCTTGCGAACAAGGCGGTGTCAAAAAAAATAAACTTACAGTAAATTGTTGTCAGGAAAATGAAAACTAGTGTGGCTCAGTTCGGTTTCATAAGGACACACACAAACACTACTCTTCAAAAGTTAAGGGTGAGATTTTTATTATTATTGAATGAAACTCATCAAGGCTGCATTTATTGGTAAAAAGTATAAAAAAAAGTATTAATGACTTTGCATTTTATTACATTTTAAACTAACTATTCACGTGATGGCAAAGCAGAATCTTTAGCAGCCATTTCTACAGCGTCAATTGATATTTCATAAATGATTTTAATATGGTGATTTGGCACTCAACAGTTAATGATGGTTCTTACTGCCAATGTTGAAAAGTTTTTGCTGCTTAATATTTGTGGATGCATTGTTTCATGATTCACCCAATCTATCAACACTTTCATTGCATCTTTTCTGAGTAAAATGTTTTTGTTTTGTTTTTTAAACAGAAGTTATTTTAAAATGGCAATATTTCACCATATTAACCTTTTAATAATTTTCCACTTGCGAGAGCACGAGAGACTTTTCAAACATACACTGCCAGTCAAAAGTTTTTGAACTAATGTTTTTATATTAGAGAAGTCTTCTGCTCACAGAGCCTGCATTTATTTGATCCAAAATACTGCAAAAGCAGTAATATTGTGAAATATTTTTACTAAAAATATTTTTTCTATTTGAATATATTTTAAAATGACATTTATTCCTGTAATTACAAAGCTGAATGTTCGGCATCATTACTCCAGTCACACGATCCTTCAGAAATCATTGTAATATTCTGATTTGCTACTCGGGGAAAAAAAAAAAAAAAAAAAAGTATTAGTATTATGTTGAAAACAGCAGAGTGGAATTTTCAGGTTTCTCTGAGGAATAGAAAGTTGAAGAGAACAGCATTTATCTGAAATAGAAATCTTTTGTAACATTATAAATGTCTAGCATCACTTTATCAATTTAAAGCATCTGTGCTAAATAAGCATTAACTTCTATAATCCCCTCCAAAGTATACTGACTCCAAGATTTTGAATGGTGTACTGCTTAATGAAATTTTAACTTTGGTCACAGGAATAAATTACATTTTAAAATGCATTCAAAAAGAAAAGCAGTTATTTTAAATAGTAAAAATATTTCACAATATTATTACTGCTTTTGCTGTATTATGGATCAAATAAATGCAGGCTTGGTAAGCAGAAGAGACTTAAGAAAAAAAAAAATCTTACCGTTCAAAACCTTTTAACTGGTAGTGTATGATATAATGAATGTGCTCCATAAAAGGCAATAATTGTGTGGCTCTACTCTAGCTGCACATGATCACCCCACTACTCAAACTGAACAATAAGAACAAATTCTCAAACCCCATGTCAAGAGAAAAAAAAAAAAAAAAAAAAAAAAAAACACAACTGAAAGCAACATGTAAAACATTGTGATTTAATAAAAACATCAAAGCTCCAGGTACAATGTCTGGGGACCAGACTCTGGGTGCAATGCTTTGGAATACATAATTGGAATTAAAAAAAAAAAAAAAAAAAAAAAACCTGCATACTTAAACTCACCAAAGCTGACCATCTCAGAAGAGGGAATAAACGTTAAAAGATGAAGTGGGGGGAGGGGGGCAAACATTTCCATTCACTCCTTACCTTGCATTGTGCAGAACAAATCTAACGGGCACAGCTAGGGAAGTCCCATCAAAAAAAAGAAAGAAAGTCATTTCATGACTGGACTTTTTCTTTTGAATTGTGTGCGTGTAATCAATTCACCCATTAAACAGCCTGAACTGTCCCAAGGGGTCAGTGCAGGCCTGAGTATAACAGCCATTTTTCATAGAAGCTGCATATACGTCAATATTATTTCTTTGCAAATGAGATTTTCATTGCATTGCTCTGTGTGATCTTAAAGCCTTGCAAAGCTTCTCTGGCTGCACCCGCCTGCACCTCATTATCAAACTCCACAAAAGCGATGTCGTGACGACCCGGGACAAGACGGACTTCTTTGAATCCAGGAAACCTACGAGAAGAAAGTGGCACTGTAATTAGCAAAAGATGACAAAATATTTAAAAATGATCTGGAATTTTACCAGCACCCCACTGAACAAGGTTCAAAAGCAACAGTTTCTGAACAAAGCAAACAAACACTTACTGGTTGAACAGCATAGACAGCATGAGCTCGTTCGTCTCCTCTGGGAGATTGGTGAGAAACAGGATATGGTTGGGAGGGTTTTCTGACACCTGCAGCCAAAGTGTTATTAATCAGAGTGATGCACTGAAATTAGCTAATTAAAATAAACCGTTTTGGAGGGCTGTAATCATTGATCTAAAATGGTGATATTTAATTGGTGCTTCTCCGATGACATTTCAATTGCGTCAGTGTCCATTTCAAACAAAACAAAAAAAAGTGGATAAACTACAACAGGTAAACACGCCAGCTGTGTATATGCTAGGGCTGGATTGACAGTACTTTGTCATTTTTAAAACAAAATGGCATATAGTGTAAACAAAACGTCACTAAACATGACTTATAGCACACCTACCATCCAATAATTACAATAAGCATCTGACACATTAATGTTCTGTAATATATATATATATATATATATAAAGATAAGATTATAAAATCTATAGCTGTATCAGCCTCCGTTCAATTGGCAGCATGGAGCGTGAGTGAACCATTCAGTTTCTCCAATTTACTACTAGTTAAAGTGAGACAAACATGAAAACAAGTTATGACAGCAAATTACTGCAAGTTTAAATGTTTCAATCAATTCAAACATCATTAAGTAGTTGATATAAAAACTGCCTTGCGTGCAATTTAAATTTATATTCACAACTTTAATAATTTCATTATTAAATTTGATTAATTGATAACCAATTAAACTTTTAATTTTCTATACATCATTAATTGTAAAAGGTACATTCCAGTTTTATTACAAACCTGCTGTGGCATCTGGCCAGGCATTTGACCTGGCATCATCTGACCTGGAGGCATAGCACCTGGAGGCATCTGCCCAGGTGCCATGCCAGGAGGAGGCATCATACCAGGCGGAGGCATGTAGGGAGGCTGACCAGGCATTGGCATCATACGAGGGCCTTGGCTCATGGGTGGCATTCCCTGTAAATGACCAAAACAAAAATAAATCAATAACAGCCTGAAAACAGACCACAATGGCACACACATTCCCAAATATAGATGCCAAATATACGAACGGGCATGGCTGCAGGTACTCCGGCCATAGCAGCTGCAGCAGAAGCCTTTTTCCCAGCACCTGCTTCAGGGGCTTTAGGCTTTTTCTTCTCTTTCTTACGGTCTCGCTCCACATATGTGCCCTTCATTTTTGCAATGATATCAGAGTCCTGCTTTGAATACTGAATACGCTGCGAATAGATTTTAAGAGCATTTTAGTTCAGATCACAACATCTTGGCTTTAAAACATCAACTTAAAGTGTGTGTGTGTGTATCTCTCTCTCTCTCACCATAGGTTTATCATAAAATGGGAAGCCTTGCATAGACCGGAGTGCATTGGAAGCACTGTTGATCTCCTTGAAGATCACAAAGGCCTGACCCCTCATTTTCAGCGTAGGAGAGACTAGGATGTCCAGAATTTGTCCAAACTGGGAGAATATAGCATACAACGACTTCTTCAGTTCTATTAAAACAAGAGGAAAGGGTCATAACATGAAAAATGAACAAAAACGTTTTATAAAAAAAAAAACAAACACCATACCATCTTTTTTGATCTTTTCATTTAGGTTGTTGATGTAAATAGTGTGATTTAACCGCATCTCCTGGCTCGCCATGATTCTGGAATTAAAAACACAGATATTAAACCCTCTGCAGGGGATGAAAGGCCAACTCCACCTGAAAAAAAAAAAAAAAAAGCTTAATCATTTTCTTAACTTTCCCAACTCTTATTGATTACATATAATCTATTTTGGTAAAAAAAAAATAATAATAAAAAAATTTTATATATATATATATATATATATATATATATATATATATATATATATATATATATATATATATATATATAGTAAGAAATACGTTTATTTTTACATTAAAACATTGCGCTATAAAAACTGAATGACGTTAACATTAACATTACCTCGTTGTTTTAAGCGAAAGCTAGCATGTCAATTCATTTAATTGCGAATTACAATTTCACAATTCAAAGAAAGCCCATATTTTGATAAAATAGGAAACAACAAAAAAAGAAGACAAACAGTATTAACAAAAAAAAGAAGACAATTAGACACACTTACAATTACTAAACGAGCTTCTGCCAAACACACACATGAATAAAAAGCAAAACCGCAGAACACACACAAAAAAACGTGCGACTTCCGCCTGAAACCCCGCCTATATAAGAATTCTATTGGACAGCTGGTCTCCCGGCGAAGCGTCGATTGGTTGTCTGTCCAGCACACCCTTCTACCAAAGCTCTTTCTCATTGGCTATTTTAGAGAAGAGCGGGCTGTTCTATGAACTGATTGGTGCGTTGCTCTTGTTACGCTGTTTTCTGTCCAGCTGTCGTTGAATAGGAAATATATAAATTTCAGGTTCTAATATTGAACAAACGATAGCATACCCCTTAGCTAATTGGTTTAATACACATATATCGCCATCGCCACATTTATAAAATAATATTATCTTTGGCATTTTTGTATTTTTCCTCTCACGTCAATGGAAGTATATATGACCCTAAATAGAGAACACTACCCAGACTTCAGTTGCACTTCACAGCCAGTTACTAGTAACGTTAGATAGTGAAATAACTTCTTGGACGCTGATGTAGGTTCGTGTATGCTTATATAAATGGCACGTGCATCCATTGCAGCATTGTTTTGGTGTCGTTTTATTGGACACTACATTGTAATGTGTATGTGACACCATGTCATGTAAATCAGTATACTCGTATATGTTGTCTATTGTTTGTCATTTACTTCTCTCATTCACTCCACAGTGTGATGGAGCAGCATGTCTGTGGAGAATGTTGCTGCACCTCCTCCACCTCCACCTCCACCTCCATCACTGGCTCGCTCAGTGTCCAGCAAGAAGAAGCTTTACCAGGCTTTAGCGGAGGGAAGGGCCCCTGTAGAAGGGGACCATGAAGAGGCCAGAATTATTCTAGGACGGAGAGAAAGCACAAACTGTAATTTTGTACTCCGAAGACTTTTTAAAAACCAGTCTTTATCATTTCTCAACATTTCTCCATGAAGTTTTAGGAAGGATCTGCAGTGGTTGCTGTTCAATAAGTATGTGCCTTCACTCATTCAAGATGGTCCATAGTAAGTTTCCATAAAAATATGTAATTGTTGATGTTGATATTTTAGAGGTTTGATATGTGATTGTAACAATTATTTTAATTGATTCATTTTTATAGTTGTTTTCTCAAAATAAGAGGGATAAAATGAATTTTGATTGCAAAGGTGTGTGCAAACATTTCACCACAACGGTATAATGCATGTGTGTATACAAGATATCACACCATTTAGTTTAAATATTTAATTTGAAGATAGCAAAAACATGTGCTGCAATAAAATGTATAATTCTGTATTATAATATTACATAATGTTTACTAAATTAGAAATAAATAATTTTAAAATGAGTCAGAATGGGGAAAAATCATTTAAATGTAAAAATAATAATTGCCTGTGTCAGAAATGGTAAACTACCTAAATATAAGTCTAAGTTTATCTTTAGGAGAAATTATACACATTTTAGTGAGCAAGCATTTTTACATGATCTGTATAATAGTGACGTTTTTCATGTTTGTGATATGGCAGATGTTGATCTGGTACGGAATTATTTTAAGATACATTTTTTAGCTCAAATTAATAAGTATGCACCTCTAAGAAGATTTAGAGTTTGTGGTAAAGACAATCCATGGTTCAATACATCTGTTTCTTCTTCCATCAGAGAAAGAAATATTGCTTGGTCCAAGGCTAAAAGAAATAATAGCGCTAGTGATTGGGAACAATGTACTAAAATGATTTTAAAAAAAATGCAAAAAGTGAGTATTATCTTAGCATGATAAATACAATTTTTAAAGATCCTAGTAAATTTTGGAAGCTGATAAAATCATCAACTGGGTTTATGTTGGCCCCAGCAGCTCCCGATTTTCTAAGGGTAAACAATGAAGAAATTAAGGATAAATATAATATAGTAGAAGCTTTTAATACATATTTTACTAATATAAGTTCAATCACTTTATCTGGTTTCTCTGTAGACACAGATGTAGGGAAAATCTCTTCAAGTTGCGTAAGAAATGTTTTTAATTTTCTACCTATTTCCCTGTCTCAGGTTCATAAAGCTTTAATAAGTCTCTTGATTGTAAAAAAGTCTGTTAGCTCTGATCAAATAGAGCCTTAATAGCGAGACCTATTGCTTCTATTTGTAATTTAAGTTTAAGTAGTGGTCTGATACCAAATTCTTGGAAGTCAGCAATTATTCGGCCTTTACTGAAGGGTGGAGATTCTACTGTATGGATAATTATCGGCCTATTTCAAGTCTGTTACAGCTAAAGTGTTTGAATCTATGGTAAATGAACAGTTAAAGTACTATTTGTCAGCTAATAATATTTTATGTCAAACTCAGTCAGGTTTTAGACAAGGACATAGTACTGTAACTGCTGCAATGTCAGTCACTAATGATAATATAATAACTGCATTGGATGATAAAAAATCATGTACTGCACTTGTTATTGATTTATCAAAAGCATTTGATTCTGTGAATCATGATCTTTTGTTGCAAAGGCTTAAATGTGTAGGTTTTAGTGATATAGTGTTGAAGTGGTTCTCTAATTATTTGACTAGAAGGACTCAACGTGTGTCTATAGATAATTATGTTTCTGCTCCTTTAATAGTGAAGACAGGTGTTCCTCAAGGATCAATTTTGGGGCCTATTTTATTCTCTATCTATATAAATGAACTTGGTAAAGAGTCGAGCCAGCAAATGTACAATTTTATGCAGATGATACTATTCTCTACACTATGGCTTCATCTTTAAAAGTGGCAATGGACTCTTTACAGAATACTTTTAATTCATTTCAGACTTCTCTTGGTAACTTAAAATTAGTGTTAAATGCTAAAAAAAACGAAATGCATGATTTTTACACGGTCCAGATTACCATTAAATGATTTTATGATTCATACTTTAAATGGTACACAGATTGAAAGGGTTGAATCTTACAAATATCTTGGTATCTGGCTCGATGATAAGCTGCCTTTCAGTTCTTATATTGATAGTCTTTTAAAGAAATTGAGACCAACGCTAGGTTTTTATTTTCGTTTAAAAAAATGTTTCTCCTTTGTTGCTCTCAAATGTTTAGTAGAAAGTACTCTTCTATCAGTATTGGATTATGGTGATATAATTTATATGCATGCACCTCAGAATGTTTTGAAAAAATTGGATGTAGTTTATCATGCTGCTCTACGATTTGTTACTGGTACAAGTGTCCGTACACATCACTGTAATTTATATGAAATGACAAACTGGACTTTCTTGTGCTTAAGGAGAAAAAAAACATATGTTTATGTTTATTTTAAAATCTTTAGTGGGTAAATTTCCACAGTACATATCTAGTTTGTTGACATACTGCACAAATATTTGTGATTATAAATTGTGTTTTACGTTTGTTCATTGTGTGGTGATGTCTATTTCTTTGTAAATTTTGTCTTTTGCTGCCTATCTTGACCAGGACTCCTTGGTAGAAGAGATATTGTATCTCAATGGGACCTTCCTGGTTAAATAAATAAATAAATAATAAACCTGTAAATTAAAGAGAATAATACTTAGCAACTTATGTAATCCTATTATAGTATTTTGCACAAATAAAGAAAATGTATAAAAAAGAAACAAAAGAAGTAAACATTGTAAACAACATTGTGCTCAAAGACATGGTAAGTCTGTACACTGGGAATAATATTCACAAATAAAGACATATATTATAGGTCACTAAGACAAAAAACATAAAGAAAACAAAAAAACCTTTATAACTTTAAAACTTTAACTGAACAAAATTCTAATTGTCATCAAGAAAGCAGTTTCCATTTTCATTTAGTTTTTCTTGATGTACTAAAATAAATTATAAAACTGAAATAAAAATTAATAAAAAAACAAAATAGTAATAATACAAATGACAAAAACACAACAAAATCTAAAAATAAAGCCTAATTCAAAATATTAATTTAAAACTATAATAGGATCTCAATGATACTAAAATAACACTAATACAGTGAAGAACTTAAAATATAATTTAATGCTAATTTTACAGTTCCCTGTACACATCAATCATGACAAATATGTTGACACTTGTCGGCCAAATAGAAAAACATGACGGCTGATATCTGTCTTGACAATACATTGTTGTTGTTTTTCTGCCTGTGTTTGTGCACTGCTAGTGGATATTTCTCTGCTCTTGTGTGTAACTTCAGATGTGGTCTTGTGGCCTTATGGATGGCGACTCATCTTCTGCAGCCTCCTAAGACAGTGGTGCTGGAGACACTGGTCCAGATGGCAAAAGACAACGGCTACACTGAACAAGGAGAAATGTTTTCTGGTGCTTAGTAAATGTAACTGTCATATGTGGACTAAATGTAAATGTGGACATGTTGATGAAAAAGGAACTAGTGTTGGGTAATTGTCTGAAGGGTAGTTGTGGCTTTCCACACTTTAAACAGAAGACTACTAAATTCTACAATGTTTGTGCTTTTTTCTGTTTTGAAATAGCTAGTGACATGGCCAAGCTGGCAGAGGAAGTGTGTGGGTGCAGAGTTCAGAGGTTATCAGGAGGCATGATGGGAGAAAACACTGCTGTCATTCTTAAACACCTCGCTGCCGGGCAACCTGTTCTTATACCGTATCTTTACTACTCACATATTGGATTATTCATGTTGGTCCACATTTGTTTTTTATTGTTCTGCACACTAAATTTATATTGCTTTTCTAAAATCATTTTATTTTATGTATGTATTTATGTTACCACTTGATCACTTTTTTGTTTTGCTTACTGTTTTTAAATGAAAGTTTGTATTTTAAAAGTTTTTATTTTATTTTTATTTTTTTATTGGCACTAGGCCACATTTTTGTTTTGATCAAAGTTGTCTTATGTGTGTGTTTGTGTGTATTTTTCTGATTTTTTTATTTTATTTTATAGTATTATTTTACCTCTAGGCCTCTTTTTGTTTTGATCACTGTTCTGAAATTATTGTATTTTATTTTTTATTATTTAAATTTATTTTATTTTATTTTATTACCACTAGACCACTTTTTTGTTTTGATCAAAGCTTTCAAATATGTGTGTGTGTGTGTGTGTATACACAAGCATACAAATAATTTGAGAAAACTGATCAAGAAAAATAAAAAATAACACTGTAGGTAAAATAAAAATAAATGATAAGTTTATATAATATATGTTTTATTTATTTTTATTTTACCACCAAATTATTTTTATTTATTTTATTAATTTTGTATTTGAATCACTGTTTTCTGAAATTATTTGTAAATTGTATTACCTCTATGCCTCTTTTTTTTTCTTTTTTTCACTGTTTTTTTCACTGTTTTCCGAGTGTATTTTATTTTGTTTTTTTTGCGACAAGGCCACATCTCTGACCTCTAAATTGACAACTTTATTTGCAAGTGCTAACATAATCAAATAAAACATGATTCAAAGACACATATTCATATTCATGCGCATATTACACTGTTTAATGAATGAGATCTGTTCAGACAGTTTGTAGTTGTGTTCCTGACAGCTCTGGTACAGATATGATGAGGACTTTAATCATGAGCCCTGTTTACGACGCAATGGTCACAAAGCCCACTGGGCAGTCGTCTCAGGTGAGACTCAACAATTAACAAACTCAGTAAGTTGAAATTTATCTCACAAAGTTATATGACGAAACAATACTTCAGTCTAATAATTTCTGTCTTTATCCAGGTGTATTATTAGGATTAAGACGGGTGTGTGGACAGCAGACACTTCCCACCTGACCTCACACTTCCCTGGCTGCATCTCTCTCAGAACGAGGCTTCTGTCTCATGGCCGACTGATGACATTAAAGAGGTGTTTGTTCTGGCTAAGCAGGGGAAGAGTCTACGCTACCAGCTGTGGAAGTTTAAGTTTGAGTTGGTAACACAGAGCAACAGTCAACTCAAGGAGATGGACCCTCAGAGAGCCAGCGATGGGACGAGGTACGTGCTTCCTCCTTGCGGCGTACAGGACGGTCTAGCGGGACAAGTGCTGCTGCTCCACACTTACACACAGAAGAGCTGATCAAGAACACCAAAGACTTCTACAGGCCGTATGAGCTCTTTCAGGAGCTGGTTGCACACCTGTATTTTTAGTTCTTGTCCACTAGGTGTCCTTATAGTTTGAGTGTTTCCAAAGGTGCAATGCGAAACATAAATTACTTTCTGTATGCAGAATAGGGTCATTATATTAGGATATTAGGATTTTACAATGAAGAATGGTTACAGAGATACATTCGTGTTTGTAGTTTGGTTTGAAGTACATTTCACAAGCAAGTGGTTTTAAAGAATAAACTGGTCGATTTTTTACATTTTGTGGTTCTATCCATTTCTCATTGTGGTGTCTGCTAGCTCTCAAGTTTGCGCAACAATAATGGCTTTGACTGTTTTGACTATTTAACAGCATTTAGATAGTTAACTGTTTTGTTGACCAGTATGAGGTAGTCCTCTAGAGTCTAGACTATTCGGAACATTCAGTTCGGTTCAGGACAAACAAACTGAACGGAGCGGAGGATGTAAGTCAGATGTCATTTACTGATGACCCTCAGTAATAGAACAAACTGTATGGCTGTTCTGATGTCATCCAGTGGTTTCAGAACCCTTCTGATGTACAACTTGAGTAAGAGCTGCTCTCTGCACAGGAAATTATGACAGAGGAAAACATCACTTGGCAGGAATAGAACAATTACCATAATAAAGTGAGCAGTATCCTTGTAATCCAAGTCATGCCCAGAACGTCCTCCTCGCTCCCGAGAATGTTCAATTCCATATAGTGCTTTTATTTTAGGGTCAGATTTTTCGGTAACATTTTTGTATAGGGACCAACTCTTAATATTAACTAGTGTTTTTGTATCATGCTTAATATTAACATATGTGACCCTGGACCACAAGGGTCAATTTTTTGAAATTGAGATTTATACATCATAATGATCATAATGAAGCTGAATGCATAAGCTTTCCATTGATGCATGTTTTGTTAGGATCTGACAATATTTGGCTGAGATACAACTATTTGAAAATCTGGAATCTGAGGGTGCAAAAAAATCTATGTATTGATTAAATCGCCTTTAAAGTTGTCCAAATGAAGTTCTTAGCAATGCAGCCCCAGGTGAAAAACAAGTGCACTTCCATAATGTGCTTAAAATGCTCTATTATCACGCACTAATTTTGCACTCAATATGCATAAAATGATTATTTAGATCATCTAAGTGTACTCAACTGTGCTATTTTGAGGCACCATGAATATGAACTAAAATGCACTTTTAACATACTATGTATTAAATGTATTTAGTTACCACTTGTAGTACACTTAAACCATCTTTCATACACTAGAACACTCAAGTGTACTACTAAATACATTTTTTAAATATAGAGATAGTATGTTAAAAGTGCATTTTAGTTCATATTCATGGAGTGAAAATAGCACAGTTGAGTACACTTAGATGATTAGTTTTAGTATATTAAGTAGGCAAAATTAGTGCGCAAGAATGGAGCACTTTAAGTATATTATGGAAGTGCACTTGTTCTTCACCTGGGTATTACTAATCAGAAATTAAGTCTACATGTATGGTAGGAAATTTACAAACTATATTCATGGAACATGATCTTTACTTAATATCCTTATGATGTTTGGCATAAAAAAAAGAAGATAATTTTGACCCACACAATGTATTGTTGTCTATTGCTACAAATATACCCGTGTTACTTATGACTGGTTTTGTGGTCCAGGGTCACATATGGACTGTTTACTAGTAAAAAAGCTCATAATCTGTGACCATATTCTACATCCCTAATCCTACCCAATACTTAACAACGATCTTACTAACTATTAATAAGCAGCAAATTAGGAGTGAATTGAGGCAAAAGTCGTAGTTAATGGTTTGTTAATAGCGAGAATTGGGCCTTAAATTAAAGTGTGCCTTAAATTTTATGTTTTTGAAAGAGGTCTCTTATGCTCACCCAAGGCTGCATTTATTTGATAAAAATACAGTTAGTAATATTGTGAAATATTATTACAATTTAAAACAACTGCTTGTTTAATTAATATCTTTTAAAATGTCTTCAGTGTCATACGATTCTAATAATTATGCTGATTTGGTGCTCAAAAAACGACGTCTTATTTTTAATGCTTGTGCTGCTTAATAGTTTTGACTGTCACTTCAATGTCAATTAATTTCTTTAAAAAAAACTAACTGACCCCAATCAGTATAGTAGTGTTTCGACAATCGTTTCTTTTAGTAATGGTGAATCAGAAAGTGAACAGACGAAAAACAGTATATTAAACAATAACAGTTCCAGTTTATTGTATTATATTATTGGCTTTCAAGACAAAGGTTCAAGGTGATGTGAGTACAGATGCTCAGCTTGTCCCTATTGCAATTAAACGGTTTTCTCAAACTGTATTAAATGGGCTGAGACAACTAAAAAAAAAAGTTCCAGTTCTCTTTCCATGTCATCTAAAACATCCAATACGGTAGCGAGAAACCAATTTCAACAATTTGAATGACGCACAATACTTTGTATAATCTGTAAACAATGCAGTGGATCTCTAAAACAATGTGTGAGACATTAAGGAAATACTGACAGATGGGAATGTTGTGTTGGAACGTTGACAGACCACCAACAGACAGTGTGCAGGAAAATACAATCTCTGAAGCTGTAAGATAAACACACACACACACACAGAGTGGTAGAACATCACGTTCCGTAAATTAACGTCAACAAAAAGTGTCCAGGTGAGGTAATCACTTTAACATCACAGTTGTGATATTGTGCAAGTCTTTTTATGACTATATCTGAAATTAAGCAAACATGAAGTTATGATGGGAATAAGTTTTGCTTTGTCTTTTTTTAGCTGACCACAGCACCTAATTTGAGAACTAATGCGTCTCAACAACAACATGACATCAGTGGCCCTGACACTTACGATCTGCTAACACACCAAAAAAAATATTTCCACCACAGTTTAAGAGATCAAACATCAGATTTGTTCTTCATGCAAATAAGCTGATATGATCACTATGAAGCTGAACTCCACAGTGCCTGCTATGGTGTGGAAAGAGACGAGGTCGGAGGTCATTCTGCTGTATACCAACAAAAAAGCTCAAAAAACTATTTATAAAAAATAAAAAATCAGGTAAATAGTCGTTTGATAAAGATGGTTAACCTCTCAAACCTATTCTAAACTTGCATGCAACTGGCGAACCTAGAAACCGAACCATATGACAAACAATGCAAACAGGTCAGTTACTGATGGGCTACCTTAAAAACCAAGTGTGAACAAACTGTTCCATCAACATGTTTATATAACTTACCAGTTATACCTGTTAGTTTATGTCTTTGTAACTGTTGCTAGTTTTAAGAAACACTGCATCTATTTCTCATCAATAAAATACAATCTTGGTGGGGGTTTAACAGTCCTCAATGTCTCGGGGAGTTAGTTAAGTGAAAAAAAAAGTGTCACAATCTACTACCTTATTTCTGACAAAGCCAATATGTTAACTTCTGCTGACTGAACTGTTTAAGAGGTGATACCATTCTGAAAAATTCAACAGGACATATGAGTCATGGAAATATTATACACCACAAGTATCATCAAGATTAGATAACCACAGGAAATAAAAAAAAAATAAGGCAGTCTGCCTGTAGTTTGGCAGTTAGACCACCTTTCAGAAATGAATGAGGTATGGGTTACAGAAATAAAACAACATTTAAAAAAAAAATTAAATAAGCACTATTTATATAACCATGTAAAGCCAAAGAAAAATTTACAAGAAAAAACAAAACAAAAAGCACATTCCAGTTTGATAGTGTTATCATATTTGTAGGTTTAAACAAAAAAAAATAAAAAAATAAAAATAAAAAGAGAAGTGAACTTGGCTTATATTCTTAAAAGAATAATCGTGGGCTGTGCGCCCTTAAAATGATAGTTTCTTCTCATTTGTTCTTCCTTGAGTCTGTTTGGGTTCAGTATCAGTGTGTTTTGACTCTGCTGGAGCTTCTGTGGATCTGCAGGACCACATGTGCAAAAAAAAAGAGCGACAAAATAAGCTGGAGTTTTTCCACTTGGCTCTTTATCTCTCCAACAGCACAAGAGCACACTCATCTCAGAACTAATATGCTGTTGTGTGCCTCCCTCCATCAACGTGTCCCTACACGTGATCCTCCGGGCTCAGGCATGCTCTGTGCATCCATCATGTCTCCAAAGAGCTCAATGAGGTTGTCCAGACCCCACAGGTACCCGTCCTCCCGGTTTCCCTCGGCCCAGGGCGTGCGGTGGTCCAGGGTTTGGGGTGGTGGCAGTGGGACGGTTTTACCAAAGTCAATCATCCATACTCGGGCCAGGCCTGAAGCATCGTGAACGAACAGCAAAGAACTCCCAACCACCTGATGAGAAACGGAAGGCTTTCTTAAATGTGTAAATTTACTGGGCAAAGTTCTGCGCTTATGAAACATAACGTCTTGTGTTCCAGAGATGAAAATATTTTGACCCGGGCAGGAAAAAGATTTCACAACATGGAAAGAACATTCCTCACCTCGTGTGTCCTGAATAATTCTGACGTCTCTAGAGCGCTGCGCAGCTCCTTTAGCCTCTGCAGATAACTCCTCTGAAGAAAAAAAAAACAGTTCAAGACAACTGTAATTACCCATGGCCAGTTTCTGGATTCTGATTGGTTAATACAGAATTCCAGTTCTGCTAAAATACAAAATAAAAAACAATTGCAAGAAAACAACAAGAGTTAGTTATATATAATTAATTACTGTTATGAGCACTGATCTATAATAGACATCATATAGTCATTATATAGATTAGCGGTTATGAAAGATATTTTTGTAATGGAGAAAATGACTTTTCAAAACTGCAAACATATACATTTGAACAAAACTCAAGAAAAATGAAGGATAATATTACTTCTAATGATCCCCACTCTTGTTAAAGAAAAGTGAATAACGTAATTTTCACCTCATCATTTGTTTGATTTTTGTTTCATTTATTTGTTTTATGTTTACAAAAAATAACTATGTAAGGTATAATAATGGACTAGAAATTATGGCAAATTAATAAATAAAATGAACTAAAAACATTTGTCCAGTGAAAAGGTGGTAATTTAATGAATTGGCTTGTTCTTTTTTGTGCCTTTTTAAATACAGTAACACTGTTAGTAATAACTACAGTAATAATGTAACAGGTCCTCTTTCATTTATTTCTTAATTTTACAAAGTCACTGGAGGTCAGAACATCACTTCAGGGAAATCAACATTATCTGTTTGTTTTTTTCACAAGTATGCTTATGCATTAAAACAGGAAATTGGCTAAAGTGAATGAAATAAAAGCTCCAGTGCAGAGTTAAAACAGCCACATACCAGTAACTGCGTGTTTCCATCCACAAAGTCCCTCAAGGCCTTCATCACCTGCTCCTTATGTTTGGTTTTTTTAAAGCTGGTGTTACATGTGCCATCTGCTTTCTAAACACAAACACAGTGTGAACAGTTCATGCTAATGCTATTTGTATTTAATAATAACACAAAATGCAAATGTCAGCTCTATAAATAACAAACATGCATCGGCAAAGTAGCTATGACGTATATTTGCATGTTTTGCAATACAGATAACAACTTAGCGATTTTACTAATCACATCTATAAAAAGATTTTGTTGTTCTGTATCTTTAATACTATTTTTAAAACTGATTTGCATTTTAATATATATTTTTTTTAAGTAAATAATTCCCATGATGCAAAGCTGAATTTTCAGCATCATTGCTCCAGTCTTTAATGTCAGGTGATTCTTCAGAAATCAATCTAATATGCTGATTTGGTGCTCAAGAATTTATTTTTTATTATTATCAAAATTGAAAACAGTTGTGCTTCTTAATATTTTTATGGAAACCATTATACATTGTTTTTAAATAGTAAACAAAACAAAAAAAAAATGTCTCTTTTGATCAATTTTACGTATCCTTGCTGAATAAATCCCATGTGATCTCTCACCTTGATGCCCTCTATACGGAAGCCAAGAGCGGTGGTTGAGCTCAGCGTTTCCCTCCACTGCATGTATCGAGGTTTGAGAACAGCCTGCTGGGCTCTTTCCTCCGGACTAGGCGCTCCTGGGTCCACAGCCACCATTTTCTCATACATATCCTTCCTAAGACGAGGAGACTCACGTGCCTTCACCAGCTCTTCTTCCAAGTATGTCCTGTGGTAAAAAAATAAAAATCGATCACACCATAGCCCTCACACATCAGTTTATGACGCTAACCGCATCCTGCTCCCACTTGCATTTGTTTCTTTACTATACATTTTAGTTTGTTTGGTTAGGGCGGTTTTGGAGTTTGAAAAATACATCCGATCATATCTATCTTCTCACCTGCTTCCCATCTTGCAATCCATGATTGAAGGGGAATCGAAGTCGGTCAGCAGATCATCCATTAGGTTGTAATCCTGGTTGTTCTGCTGCACAATACCATAGTAACCAGGAACAAACGGCCGGAGGTTGTCATTCATCAGCTTCTCGAGACACTGCTGCTCACATTCACAATACTTCTTCAGTAGTTTCCCATACTCGCCTGCCTGGAAGTTACCTGCACACAGAGGCAAAAACAGTGTTCATTTCATCAATCCAAAACGATGGGCAGCAATCGGTTCAGAAACGAGCTTTTTCCATCAATACAGGGGTCAAACGAGAATTTGTTTTTACCTGCATGGCCTGCGAGCTGAATCCAAGGATATCGTTTCTTAAATGAAACCACAAATGGAGAGCAGTGCACCCTAGTCTTCCTCCATGATTTAGCCTGAAATCAAAAAAGGCATATCCACAGATCAGACCAAAATCCTGCATTTACTTTCATTTAAAAATGATCGAAACAGGCTAAATACGTAAAACTGAAACAAGCCTCATCTGTTTTCTTCAAACAAGCATTTAGTGTCTAGACCAGTGTTGGGGAAAGTTACTTTTAAAAGTAATGCATTAGAATATTGCGAAAGTAATGCATTACGTGCCTTTTGAGTTAATTTTTTAATCTGGGCAGGGCTTGCTTGTTTGTTTTTAATATATAGTAGTTCTTCTTTTACAAATGTAAAAGCGCTTTTACACCAAAAGTGAAATAAATGAATAAGCCTCAGGCTGAAGGAAAAATAATGCATGTCTGTACAGTAGAGCGCACAGCTCAAACAAATCACATTAAGAATATGACGCAGGAGAGGAAAGTTCAACACTATTCATTCAGCAATAACAAAAATGAAACACGTGTGTCATTTTTGCTTAGTATGGCTGAATTGGACCATTGAAGATCAGTAGCAAAGACATTGGTTAAGAAAATGGAATTAAATACATTAATTATTGCAGGTTTGTATAATATTGTGAGTTTGCATTTGACTTCATTCATTTTGAGGTATACTTAATCTGATTTTGTACAGGTAAGAGGAGTAAATGCATGTTCATATTTAGTCTAGAACTACAGGAAGCATCATGTTCACAGCGCACACAACGCCTCTGCACTTACTCCTGATTTCTCTCAACATGGCAACATGAGAGCTGTCAGTCGAGACATGGGAAACAAAGAAACTGGCGTTACTTATTTGAAAAAGTAACTCATATGTCCTTCTAAATGAAAAAGTAATGCGTTACTTTACTAGTTACTTTTAAAAAAGTAATCTGATTGTGTAACTGGTGTTATTTTGTAATGCGTTACCCCACAACACTGGTCTAGACTGAGTTTCTGTAAAAACTGACATGTTTTTTTTTTCCAGGCATGGGAGCTGAAGTCCCAGAGGGCGGACTTTATCAGAGACACAAGGTCAACACAGAAGTCGTGACGCACACGGACTCACATATTTCAGGTTATTGATAATAAAGCTCTAATCAATGAGGAATGTGTGAGTGTGGGAAATGACATAACCCAGCTGTTTGCAGGGGAACCAGAAAAACCTCCTCATGACATCCAGGGACACCACTCAAACTTTCACATTCACATCACTGACAACGTCCTTCCAAAATTCTTATCTTTTTAGCAAACTTTTTATCTGTTGTTCACTTGCTTTGACAGGAATACGAAAACAACATACAGCGGGGCAAATAAGTATTTGATACACTGCTGATTTTTCAAGTTTTCCCACTTACAAAGAATGGAGAGATCTGTAATTGTCATCGTAGGTACACCTCAACTATGAGAGTATAATATCAGAATATAAATAAAAACAGAATATATAAAAAAAAAAAAATCCTGAAAAATCGCATTTTATGATTTTTGAATAATTAATTTCCATTTTATTGCATGAAATAAGTATTTGATACAATAGAAAAATAGAACTTAATATTTGGTACAGAAAACTTTGTTTACAATTACAGAGGTCAGACGTTTCCTGTAGTTCTTGACCAGGTTTGCACACACTGCAGCAGGGATTTTGGCCCACTCCTCCATACAGGTCTTCTCCAGATCTTTCAGGTTTTGGGGCTGTCGCTGGGCAACACAGAGTTTCAGTTGCCCTTTCTGTGTGTTTGGGGTCATTGTCATGCTGGAAGACCCAGCCACGACCCATCTTCAATGCTCTTACTGAGGGAAGGAGGTTGTTGCCCAAAATCTCACGATACATGGCCCCATCCATCCTCCCCTCAATACGATGCAGTCGTCCTGTCCCCTTTGCAGAAAAGCACCCCCAAAGCATGATGTTTCCACCCCCATGCTTCACGGTTGGGATGGTGTTCTTGGGATTGTACTCATCCTTCTTCTTCCTCCAAACACGGCGAGTGGAGTTTATACCAAACAGTTATATTTTGGTCTCATCTGACCACATGACCTTCTCCCATGCCTCCTCTGGATCATCCAGATGGTCTTTGGCAAACTTCAGACGGGCCTGGACATGTGCTGGCTTGAGCAGGGGGACCTTTAGGGATTTTCAAATCAAGGATTTTAATCCATGATGGTGTAGTGTGTTACTAATGGTAACCATTGAGACTGTGGTCCCAGCTCTCTTTAGGTCATTGACCAGATCCTCCCGTGTAGTTCTAGGCTGATCCCTCACCTTTCTCAGGATCATTGATACTCCACGAGGTGAGATCTTGCATGGAGCCCCAGTCCGAGGGAGATTGACAGTCATCTTGAATTTCTTCCATTTTCTAATAATTGCACCAACAGTTGTTGCCTTCTCACCAAGCTGTTTGCCTATTGTCCTGTAGCCCATCCCAGCCTTGTGCAGGTCTACAAGTTTGTCTCTAGTGTCCTTAGACAGCTCTTTGGTCTTGCCCATAGTGGAGAGGTTGGAGTCTGATTGATTGAGTGTGTGAACAGGTGTCTTTTATACAGGTAACGAGTTCAAACAGGTGCAATTAATACAGGTAATGAGTGGAGGATAGGAGGGCTTCTTAAAGACAAACTAACAGGTCTGTGAGAGCCAGGATTCTTGCTGGTTGGTAGGTGATCACATACTTGGAAGTTAATGAAAATGCAAGTTAATTATTTAAAAATCATACAATGTGATTTTCTGGATTTTCTTTTTTTATATTCTGTCTCTTACAGATGAGGTGTACCTACGATGAAAATGACGGATCTCTCCATTCTTTGTAAGTGGGAAAACTTGATACTTATTTGTCCCACTGTAACTCTTCCTGGAATTAGCCGTTTCCAGAATATGCTTGGTACCTCACCTTAAATAACTTGTGAAAAACTGATATACGAACTGATATGGACTTTTTTTTCAACCTGAAAATAAATGGTTTTAAATTTTAGAGATGTTGTTATTATACACTACCAGTCAAATGTTTTGAACTGTAAGATTGTTTGTTTTTTAAAGTCCCTTCTGCTCACAAAGCCTGCATTTATTTAATCCAAAATACAGCAAAAACAGTAATATTGTGAAATATTTTTACTTTAACGTTTATTTGAATATATTTTTAAATGTCATTTATTCCTATGACTTCAAAGCTGAATGTTTAACATAATTACTGCAGTCACATCATCCTTCAGAAATCATTCTAATATTCTGATTTGCTGCTCAAAAAAAAAATTATTATTATTGTTGAAACAGCAGAGTAGAATTTTTTCAGGTTTCTTTGAATAGAAAGTTCAAAAGAACAGCATTTATCTGGAATAGAAATCTTTTGTAACATTATTAATGTCTTTATCGTCACTTTTGCTCAATTTAAAGCATCCTTGCTAAATAAAAATAGTAATTTAATAAAAAAAATTATTTCTGAAGGATCACGTGACACTGAAGACTGGAGTAATGATGCTCAATGTAGCTTTGATCACACGAATAAGTTACATTTTAAAATATTCAAATAGAAAGCTGTTATTTTAAATAGTAAAAATATTTCACAATATTACTACTTTTGCTGTACTTTGGGTTCAAATAAATGCAGGCTTGGCGAGCAAAAGAGAATTCTTTCAAAAACTTTTGCCTGGTTGTGTAATTACAAAAACAATTTATAATTAAATATTAAGTGATTAAATTAGAAAAAAATCAAATTAGAAGCATCTCTCTCTTGATCGGTCCCCTTTCAGGTCTCTTTATTCCTCTTTACAATTCATACATTCATTCCCTCCTTCCAAACCATCCCCCCTTCACCGTGTGCTCTGAAGTCGACAGCTCGCTCACCACACTTAATTCAGTCTGTCCTCTGTTCCTGACTGTCCCCCTTTGACGACACTATAGCCAACAGGGGGCAGACGACACCTCATAAAAGACCTCTGTCTTTCTTCCTGTCCTTCTGCCTGGTTAGACACACTTCTTGAAACTTCAGGAGAAGTATTAACTACATTTCACTTCCAAAAAAGGCACCATATTCCTTGCAGTTTATGAAAGGAAATAGTCTTTCATATATTATTTAGACATGAACATTTCTTGCCAAAAATGTCTATCTATGGTGAAATCATATTGTAGCACCTAAAGCATTGTTTAATGCTTACAATACCTTGTATCTCAAAACGTGCTACCAATTCATGACGGCCACTCCCATTCTGATAATTCCAGAATATATAAGCTGTTGTTATGGTGATAACAGCCAAGCCTTGTGGAGCTTCACAGTGAGATCCACCCCTGGGTCAAAGGTCAAACCCACCCTGGACAAACAGAGCTGCTCTATCTTAATGTCTGACTTATCTCAAGGACTTGTGCGCACACACACACACACACACACACACACACACACACACACACACACAGAGAGGCTTATTTGTTAGGTTACTGTTGCTATTAGACAGATCTACTGCATCTGAAAGTATTTATCTTTTAATACAGCATACATTGAGTTCTACACTACCATTGAAAAGTTTGTTTTTGGAAATGAGTCTCTTATGCTCACTAACACTGTATTTATTTAATCAAAAATACAGTAAAAACAGTAGGCTAAGATTGTGAAATATTACAGTTTACAAGAACTGTTTTCTATTTGAATATATTTTAAAATTTAATTTATTCCTGCGATTCAAAGCTGATTTGTCAGCAGTTCTTACTCAAGTCTTCTTCAGTGTCACATGATCCTTCACAAATGTAGTGCTCAAGAAACGGTTGATTTGTTTTTTTATTCTTGATAAATAGAAAGTTCAAAAGATCAGCATTTATTTTTAAAAAAAAGAAACTTTGTAACATTACAAATGTCTGCCTTGTCACTTTAGATAACTTTAATGCTTCCTTGCGGAGTAAAAGAATAAGTGTATTTAAAAAAATAAAATCTTACTGAGCCCAAACTTTTAAACAATTGTTTCTTTAAAAAAAATTGCTTTACTGCCCAATAAAGCAGAAGCTCTTGTCGCCAAGGCAAATGCCGTGTGTGTAATGCAACATGAAAACAGAAGTGAAAAGCAAAACAAAAACAGTAAATTATATTATAAGGAAGACCCCTCATAAAATATGACTTTTATTCAGAAGGCAAGGTAAGTTCAAGTAAAATATCATGTGCTGCACCTCCTCAAAAACATGATATTTATGACTGAATAATTCATGATATTTGTAATAAAGTTGTTTTAAAAAATACGTTTTCAAAAAATAAGGAAAATGTTATAACTTTGTTCTTGATTGTTACACCAAATTAAACCGATGTCATTAAACTGATTTTCTTTGAAAAGAATATAACTTTCAGAAACTTTATAAACATGAATTCAAGAATGGCATGTGTGTTTTAAACCAGATTTATTTTTTAAACTCTCCTTTTTGTCATTGATCCTTTTGCCAAATCTCCCCAGCAGTGTGTGTGAATGTCTCTAACCTGACAAGCAAGACAGCAGTCAGTCACAAATGTATGGGCAAACAAAAGCATGCACAACCACACACTTGAAATGAGCGTGCAGAGACCCACGACTCCCGCACTGCCCTGTAACCACACATGCATCCGGGAAGCAGACTGAGCCGTCACACACTCACATCATGTGCATGGAGCACCGATTACCTCACAAGTCTGATAACTCTCTCTTTCTCTGTTGATCCCAGGTCTCTCGCTCACATGCACTTCTGCAGCTCAGCTGTCTGTTTTACCATCTCAGTCAATTTATCAGTCCTCTCTCACTCGTCAGTCGATGCCTTTCCTCCTGCTTTCTCAGATGCCCCCCCTCTACACAGTCTTATCTTACTCTCCCTCCCTCTCTGATCCTTATCCACCTCTCCTTTGCTTGCTCTTATGAAGCATATGCACTTTTCCTGACTTACTCCCTTCTTACAGCATACTTACAAGCTTAGAAAGAAATGTGTAAAAGAACATATACACAATGTCATGTGGTTGCTTTTACTTATTGGTCCAAAGGGACCTCATTGTATTTTTATATTAGGTTTGGTTTTAGTAATTTAAGTGCTTTTGTTATTTTTATTATGTTTTATTAGTCGTTATGCTATATTTTATTAGTTTGGTCATTTTTTATATTTCTATTTAGCTTTAATTTTTTTTGTTTTAATTTGACTTATTTTAGCACTTAAACTTATTTCAGACAGTTGCTAAGACAACAATTATTTTTTTTGTTATTAAAAGATTTTCATCCTAGTATGTACATTTTTATTTTATTTCAGATTTCAAATGATTTTTAATGGTTTTGGTTTTAGTTCTAGTTTCAGTTAGTTAACAAAAACAACATTACTCAGGAAACCTGGTTAAAAAAAAAAAAAAAAAGTCTAAAACAAGGTTGTTCTGTGATCAGATCTTCAAATACACTGCAGAAAATAAAAAAATAAAAAAATATATGAATAAAATTGGTCTAGGATTTACTCACTTGGATCACTAAGAAAATGCTAGGAAATTTCTCAAATAATTACAAACTAATTGTAAGTAACAGATTACATTAAACAAGAAATTTTGGAGTAGAATTTTTTTTTTTTTAAGTTTAAGGTTTTGCAACATGCAACAGTTCAAATTGTGTAAAGTAAAGTAGTCAATATTTGAAGTGGACCAAAAAAGCATTTTAGTTTAAGGTTTCAGGACAACTTTGAAAGGTTTTGATCCACTTCAAATGTTGACTATACATCAAATAAACCATTTGAATAAGCATTAGTACATATTAAATAGCTTTTTTTAGCAAGTAATCGTGACTAAAATCAAGTTATAGTGTCGTCTGCCTTGGCAAACACCACTAATGTAATAAATGTGCTTTTCTGGGCTGTTTGTGTTTGAGCACGCTGTAAAAACCCCACCCACCCCATCACCCACCTCCTCCCTCACTGCAGCTATCCATTTTCCACTCCTCCCCTCTCTTGCTCTTTTGATCTGCCTCTCTTTCTTGTTCTCTCTCTCCCTCCCTCCTTTCTAAGAAGTTCCCAAAGCATTTTCATAAAAGAAACCTGTCCAACGGCTTCACACCCTTTAGAGTGGCAGGAACACTGAGAGCGAGCTAGATGTCTTTCATTCTTCCTGTAAAGTGTTTTCAAGTATGGAGTGTTTGCTTTGTCTTAGAAGAGGTGTAGCAAGCTTATGGCATGAAATTAATTGTTTCATCATCGCAAAGTGCAGCGATGTGAGATTTCCTCAGCACGCTCAGAAGGAAAAGAGTCAAACAATAGTAATTCACGAACACAACTGTAAACAAATCACAAGAATCGGCGTCATGACCACTGAAGTAAGACACGACACAGATTAAGAAAGAGATGATGAAACAGAAATGAGAAGCAACACCATATATGGATTAATGGTTACTTAGCGACAAGGGAACCACCCACAACTCAGTTTTCCATGACAGTGTGAGTGATTATGGCTCAATGATGGCATCATAATGTGCGTCTGTGCGAGTAGGCCTGTGGATGTCAGCAGCTGATAGAACAGGGTCAAATCATTAAAAAAAAAAAATAAAACTGGCAGAAAAATTTGAATACGCAGCTTGGATGAGTTTAATGTACTGCAAACGCAGGAGAGGGAAAAGATTTGTAAGTGATAACATACTAAATAAACCCTGACTGGGTGATCAAGGTCTTATTGCACGCCTGCACGGCGACTGATAAACAAATAAAAAGACTTGGAATTATTTTATTATTTGAGAGAGATTGTGAAGTGATATGAGCGACTAGCACTGTGATGTACACTACTAAGATTTTTTGTTGAAGTCCCCCTGTTATGGGTTATGAAAGGTTCATATTTTGGTTTTGGGAGTCCCCAACAGCAAGGTCAAAAAACTTTTTCATTGTCTTATGATATGCATTTGTTTTTACCTTATTTGCTTCAGATCACTGCAAAAAAGCATCACAGCTTCCACAAAAATATTAAGAGGCACAACTGTTTTCAACATTGATAACAATGAAAACGTTTCTTGAGCACCAAATTAGCATATTAGAATGATTCATGGATCATGTGACAGTCAGTGTCTGCTGAAAAGTCAGCTTTGCCACCACAGGAATAAATTACATTTTAAAACGTATTCAAATGGAAAACGGATCATTTGAATTTTAATAATATTACTGTATTTCGCCAAATAGAAAATGCAGCCTCGGTGAGCATAAAAGGTATCTTTCAAAAAAAAAAAAAAGCTGAAATTGCAGACGCATTTGAACAATAGGAAATAGTTTTCTTTACTATTCATTTAAAAACTGTAGCACTTATTACTAAAACATTTGACCACATAAAGCTGCCTTTGACCAATCGAACTTCAGAGTATTCCAGAGAATTTAATAAATAAGAAGTTCGAAGGATGGCAAAAAAAGATCCAAAAAAAAAAAAAAATGCAGGAAAGATGGAAAGATTAAGAGGAGTCAGGGAACTTCCTGAAAGTCATTCTCTTCAGGCTGATTCATCCTGATTCACGGACCAGCCTGACATACACAAAACTAACATCAATCATTTGGGTAATGAGAGACTGAGTGGGAAATTGGAGATTAGCATAGAACTGCTGATGAAATGCATATTGTATGATGTCAGAAAGCTATAGCTTGCAAATTAAATGATTCACATAACTCCCCATAAACACATATCATGGTAATTCACAGGAAGACATTTTCAAATAAAACAAACAACACTTATTTTTCAAATGAACTCAAGGCACATTCAAAGCAATATATGTGTTTTATCAGAATGTTTGTTCCTGGAAATTAAACCCATGACCTTTGTGTTGTCAGCATCATTGAGGTTCATTAACAGGTTTTTTTGTCCAGCCTACTCAGTGCACAGGTCACTAGATCAGAGTTTCTATTCAAATCAATGTAAACAAATGTTTCATCAGAGCTATGAAGTCACTCAAAGTTTCAGTCTGTAACAGAATGCCGCCCAGTTTCAGATGGATTAAAAACTCGCTGAGCACGTGTCTAACTGAGATTCAGGCAGCGGACACAAAGACTCGGGATTTGGGGGATTTTTCCAGATGAAATCTCTGGTATCACTACATGGAGTTTGACTTCTATAATAGTCAAATATAATATAAATTAATGACAGTGAGCGTATTATTAAATCAATCAGTGACCTTTGGAAATAATGTCACAGTTCTATTTTTTTTTGAGTTTCCAGAAACTAGAATAGTTTCTATTCTTCACCTTCAGAGGTTTGCTGATATTTAAAAAACATTCCCATGAACATCAGGGCAATCTTACTCACTTTTTGTCTCTAGCATTTAAAAGCCAAATATCTTGCGTAGTTACTAACTTTCCACAGAAAACACAAATCATCTCTCTTATGAGTCTCACCCATCAACTGTTCCAAGAGCCAACAAATACTAATACACATCTGAAACTGAAAAACTGCTAGACTGTCAGAAAGAATGAAACTACAATATTTCAGTAACCTTTTGGACGATTTCCAAAAGCCTGAGGAGTTATATATAAAACAACAGGTACTGATTTTATATATGCTCGTCAATGCATCTTAGATTCACATCTTTCACAATACAAAAGTTGGTGGCGTACAGATACGCAGTTTAAAATAGCTGTAATTTCTAATAAATAGTTTAAATGTGACTCAAACGTTCTCATAATCTTCATTCTTGCATGCCAACTGAAGCTGAAGTATCACTACAGATCAAAAGCAACTCAAAAACAACACAGTTGTAAATATAATGTCGAGAAGTTCCTTACTGGTACTCAGAAAGTCTTAATGTGTTTGAGGAATAAGAGAACAGATAAGAGGCAGCACAAGACCTCATGTCTGCAACAGAACATGATAATAAAGTTGATAATAAAAGGTTGGTGCACACACACACACACACACACACACACACACACACACTTCAAAAGCCCTGCCCCTAACCTCTGAGACACACACTTAAGTACTCTTTTTAAAAGTATGCAAATTATATAAATAGTATACTTTAAAAGAATATTATCAAGTGCAAACTAAATGTAATGTTTTTGAACACCATGTTATTTGCAAGAAAATGTAGACCTAATTCTATTACAGTTTAAATGCATATTAATTGCAATTAGCGGAACATAAGAGAGTAGGACTTACATTTTTATATAGAATTGTATACTTCTATTGTCTTTGAAATAGGCTGAAATGTACTGCTGAATGCACTGACAAGCATTTATGGTAAACTAAAATATACTTTCTACTGGAACTTGTATGCCATGATTTAATATATATATATATATATATATATATATATATATATATATATATATATATATATATATATATATATATATATATATATATTTGTAACTACATATTTGCAATGAAAATGTTGCGCTTTAGTATATTTAAAATGCATTGACTTGTATGTGTTGTATTATCAATTTAAGAAAAGTTAAAACCAAGTACTTTACGTGCGTTTAGTGTTTTAGTCAACACATCAATATAAACAGGACTTTACTTCTTTAAAGCAGGACAAAAGGTTTGTAAAAAAAAAAAAAAGTACCTTTAGAGTAAAACATCATCAAAAAGTGCACTTTTTAAGACACTTAGTTTCTCTTTCATTTATATTGTGTGCAAGTGCTGTAAACTTTTAAAGGACACTACAAGTGCACATTCAATACGATTAAACTCACTTCGTTTTCACAGGTGTAACAAACCCAGTATATAAACAGACATATGCAACAGGTGGGTCAGTCTATATAATGGGACCTTGAAAAATAATAAAGACTAAACGCGTTTGGGAAAACCGGACACCTACCCCTGTGAGTTCACCAGGACTGCCGATCACACTGGGGGACAGACTGGTGGGCTCAATGTCACTGCCTGTGAAATCATCCTCAGACTCCTCAAACGACGAGGCAGAGGATAATCCAGCAGAGGAGGAGCTGGAGAGTTTCCTGTGGAACAGAGAGGGCGCGGGGGAGCCTCCACAGCCGCTGTCCGAGTAGGGCGAGTCCTCATTGGGATGCAGGTCCAGCGAAAAGCCGCCCATGCTTAAAGTCAAATCACTGATGTGCGGACTGTCCTGACCAGGACCTAAATCATCATGGGTGACAATTAGTTTGGGAATAATCCTAGGGAATGGATTTGAGACTTGTTGCTCCACTTCTCCACCCATCCCACCTGACACGGAGGGTTGCGATGTACTTTTGGTCATTTTATGTTTGGCTAACGGAGACGAGCAACTGAAGTCTACTAAAAAGTCTTGTGCGTTCAGGTACTGGGTCACATTTTCCTCCGAAACTCTGCCTGGAGTCACAGCACCTCCTTCTGATACTCTTTCCATGTCCCACGGCGAGACGCAACACTCATGGTTCTCCTCGCGTAACGCTAATCCTTTCTGTCCGCCTCGGGAATCAGAACTTTCAAAGTTTGTGTTCCGACTCAGAAGTATCACGTTTTCGGTAGCATTACCGGAAGAACTCGCGTTTAAATCATGTTTTTTCGGGTCATGTACTCTCACATCCACAGAAGTCTTCCTCTCTTTAAAGTCGTCCCGCCAGCACTTCTGAACAGATTGCAGCTCCTTGGTTTTCATCGGATTCTCGTCTAACCGGTCACCGGTATGTGAAGAAGCTAAACCTCGCAGTCGTGTGGAGCCCGCCGCGGGTGCTGCGCTGTTACAGCCGCGTGAAGAGCTGCTGCCGCTGCTGGATGATGATTGGCCCATCCTGCGCACCGTACACTCGCGCAGCCCTTTAAATGCCACACCCACTGCACAACGCCGTTGCTCCTGCCAAGGTCTTTAACCCTGCACAACCTGACATAGGAAATAACAGTCCGAAAAATATTTTATTTTATTTTATTTATTTACAGTTTATTGTACCTTTATGCAAAATGTTAAATAACACCTTTAAAATCTTTATGTTTAGTATCATAGCTGATACATCAGGCTGTCATATGCATATTCCTCACACTCCGGGAAAAACACACACCTTTTAATTTCGATGTTTAACAGTACAACACACAACTTGCATAAAATGCATATAAAATGCTGTTGAATGCGTGAATCTGAACGTTCTAAGAAATTATTTTCCAGGAAACGCATGCAAAGTAGTTCCAGTCAGGTCTTGATTTCAAAAGATTTCAGCTATTTTCAAGGTCCTTGCAAAAGAACCAAAACCCAAATGCAATCACAAATGTACAAATAAATGTTCCTCAAATACTATGATGTACGAATGAACAATTAAACCTATGTTGCTTCAGTCCAGACAATGTTTTAAATATGATACAGTATGATTTATAGGCTTAACTGAGCTTCTGTTGAGGCAATATGCAATATTTGTAAAGACAGCATATTATAACAGGGACAATGCAATAATTAATTTCTCAAATATAGATTTTTATTCCCTTAAAAACACATACACATAGACATGCCATACATTTCTACTGCTTTTGTTGTTGTTTTTAGAACTAGGCTAATTACTATTGATAAAAAATATAGTAATATATACAGTTATGAATCACAATCCCTACACACACACATCAATAAATGTCACTCACTCGATCACCACAAACATATGTTATTATTAAACAAAACAAGGTAATAAAGTTTGATTCCAACACTTACCAGAAGTGCCCTTCTTCAATAAAATGCCATATAAATCATAGGGGAAATGTTTAACTAGCTTAGTCATTTGATTCAATGAGATAATGACTATGTGTCCGGTATAAACTATTCCATATTTGTTGTGGCTGAATTGAGGACAGGAGCTGTATTATTCTTCCAATGCATTTGAATATTTGTCTCCCTCTAATGTTTAAAGAGGGAAATTACAACGTCTAAACAACATTATTTTGTTGTTGTGGTTCCACAGAAGAGTAAAAGTAATACAGATTTGGAACGACATGTAGGTGACTAAATAATGGCAGAATTTGTAGTGTTGGCATGAACTGAACAGATTTACGTCACCCTGCATACATTCGTGTTTGCTCAGCTTTGTACAGGTAGCTACTAACTAACTGTATTACTGTAAGTAGCCTAACTTGACACAAAGAATAATATACAAGTTTTGAGTCAGATCTTTAAAAAAATGAATACTTATTCAGCAAGGATGCATTCAATTGATCATCATGTTTCAAAAGATTTCTAATTCAAATAAATGCTGTTTTTTTACTTTCTATTCATCAAAGAATCCTGGGGGGGGGGGGAATGGATCACTGTTTCCACAAATAATATTAAGTAGATATAACATTTAGAAATTCAAAATAATAAGAAGAAATATTTCTTGAGCACCAAATCAGCACATTAGAATGATTTCTGAAGAACACTGGAGTAATGACAGCTGAAATTCAGCTTTGCCATCACAGGAATAAATTAGATTTTAATATGTGACCCTGGAGCACAAAACCAGTCTGAAGTCGCTGGGGTATATTTGTAGCAGTAGCCAAAAATACATTGTATGGGTCAAAATTATCCATTTTTCTTTTATGCCAAAAATCATTAGGATATTAAATTAAGACCATTTTCCATGAAGATATTTTGTACATTTCTTACCGTAAATATATAAAAACTTCATTTTTGATTAATAATATGCATAGCTAAGAACTTAATTTGGACAACTTTAAATGTGATTTTCTCAATATTTAGATTTTTTTGCACCCTCAGATTCCAGATTTTTAAATAGTTGTATCTCGACCAAATATTGTCCTATTCCTAACAAACCATACATCAATGGAAAGCTTATTTATTCAGCCTTCAGATGATGTATAAATCTCAATTTTGAAACATTGACACTTAAGACTGGTTTTGTGGTCCAGGGTCACATATATTTAAATAGAAAACAGTTATTTTAAACCATAATTACACTATTCCTGTTTTTACTGTATTTCTGTTTGAATAATAAAATAAATCACACTCAATTTGATATCTACATTCAAAAAATCATTCAAAATGACTGTTTTAGTAAACACTGAACTTGAGCTTACCGATTCCCCCAACATCAGACGCTCCTCAGGATGTTTTTCTACTTGTTAAACTGATTGACTGCACAGGATGATGGCTGAAATGAACATTATTAACCCACTTTGTCTTACTCATTATGAGTCACGAGTCAATAAGCTCAACTGAAATACACCCTTCTCAACTGAGATAATCTTTGATTCCAGTAGGAAAGAAGTCAGCACTGGGCAGCTGATTAGTATGAGGTTTATGAACATTTATGAGCGTAGTAAAATACAAGTTACGAGTCCTCACTTGTCCCTTCATTGTGTCAGGAGGAGCTCATGGACAAAATGAGATACTATGTACTAAATTGCACTGGACTCAATTTTATTTAATGACCACAGACACAAAATGAATGCGGAAATTCTCACATTTTAATGAGAGACACCTAGATGACACCTTGATGATTCAACAGTATTTTATGGACTGAACAGGTAAATACACTTAATTAGAATTATCCCAAGTTACTCAACAAATACAGTCATCAAAATACAAATCACTGATGGAGGATAACTGTCATATAAGTTTTACTCAGTGTCACATGATCCTGCTAAATGGGTGTTGAAAGTGATCAATCACAGTGTCTGTTTTATGAAAATCTCATATTTATAGAACATTATTAGTATTTTGTAATATTATTATGTGTATTAATATAGAATTATTTGTACACTTATTTCCATTAAG
Source organism: Barbus barbus (assembly GCF_936440315.1). Lineage (NCBI taxonomy): Eukaryota > Metazoa > Chordata > Actinopteri > Cypriniformes > Cyprinidae > Barbus > Barbus barbus. The sequence goes on from NC_136750.1 coordinate 14,267,402, forward strand.
TTAAGTGTTATATAAGTATATGTTGTGGACCACAAAATCAGTCTTAAGTCGCTGGGATATATGTGTAGCAATAGCCAAAAATACATTGTGTGGGTCAAAATTATTGATTTTTCTTTTATGCCGAAAATCATTTGGACATTAAGTAAATATCATGTTCTATGAAGATATTTTGTCATTTTTTTACTGTAAATACATCAAAACCTAATTTTTGATATGTCATATGCATTGCTAAGAACTTCATTTGGACAACTTTAAAGGTGATTTTCTCAATTCCAGATTTCAAATAGTTGTATCTCGGCCAAATATTGTCCGATCCTAACAAACCATACATCAATGGAAAGATTATTTGTTCAGCTTTCAGACAATGTATAAATCTCATTTTCAAAAAATTGACGGTTATGGTTTTGTGGTCCAGGGTCACATATTAAAATGTATTGTCATTAATGAATATTAATGATAACTAATAAATATAAATAATAAAAGTGGCACCTTAATCTAAATGTTCAAATGCAATAAGAAGTGTGTATGCCATATATGACATTATTCACTCTTATGTTTGTCTAAATTATTTCAGATATTAATAACTATAACGATTTATAAACTGAGAATATACTGGTATTAATTTACAGTATAATATGATTTTAGGATAACTAAGGAGCAGTGTGTTATGTCTTTGGTGCCTATTGTAAAGCCTTCATGTTCAGAAGTGAATGTAGAACAGCTAAACATCTTCCTCAATCTCCAGGATGTCAAACTGAGAAAAGGGCCCTTTAAACCTTCCACATTGAAAGCAGATCTGAAACCCAAACTGAAGACCGAGGTGGAGGTGCAGGGCAGTATCAGCACTTGACCACCCAGAATTACATGAAACCTGAATAGCAGAACCGGGAGCAAAACCAAGAAAAATATATCCTGAATACACAAATGAATCACTAAATATACATGAATAATAGTAATAAAAACCACCTGCTGAATCACTGGACTATGAATAGTTCGGAACTCATCTAGTATCAGCAATGCCTTGCCCTTTCCTGAGATCCAGTCAGCAAACAAGCACCAACATGTACAGCCATGGTGTTTTCTGGCATTTGTTGTTTCAGGAGCCGTTTGGGAAGGTTTGAGAAAGGGTGGTCCAAATCACCATTATTTTTTATTCTTTTATTGTTATGTCAGTCAGTTATATAACTGTTTTAATACTATAATGCAGTTATAATGCTCTGAGATAACACACCCCAAAGTATGTGAATGCAGAATTGTTCATATGCTGAGGATGGCCAGGATAACCAAGCACCACTGAATAATGATAATAAAAGACTTCAATTTATATATAGTGTATTGTGGTATAATAGTACCTAAGAAATATCACATGACTGAGAATGCTGTTGTTTCAAATATCATCATAAGATTATTTCTTTTTATTCAGCAGTTCCATAAACATGATGTTAATATTGATTAACATTTTAGGTACACTGTCGCCAATAACTTTGTTTTACAAACAAAGCCACGGAAGAATTATTTACTGTGATTCCGAGTGACAGTGTGTTTAAATGAATCACTTGAGTAAATTATGTAATGACTCTCTTATAAACTCGGCCTCTTTATTTATTTCTTGAATGAATCAGTGTGGCGGTTGAGTAAATTCAATGACTCCTAAACAGTCACTTGCTGAATTCATAACTGCACACTAGTATACTACTATTACTATTCCTGTCATACAAAGACATTATAAAAATAAGAGTAGTATGCTAATATATTGTTCTGAATTCAGCAACTTATTTTGTTCCAGTGCATATAACACAAATCAGTTGAGTGAATTATTCAATGACTCACTTGAATGAATTGGTTTAATGATTCAGTGACTCATTCATGAAGACTACCAACTGGTGTAATGATTGTACTATATACGAAATCATATGCTTCTGTAAAATGCCTGTAGAATTTCATATTTACAATAAATACGTGTTAATTACACGGTAGTTGATACAATTACTGAAGACATGTTATTATAGAGTAAAGGCCATTACACTCTGAGTACGAAATTTTCGCACGTTAAAAAATAAATATGACCTCACATTGTGTCAATCACGTTTACACACAGCCTCCAAAACTTTCATCCATCATAAAAAATTCAGATCAGGTTTGATTTTCTGTTTTTGCATCCGTAGCAAGCATTTTGATAGGAAAGGATGATGGATACGAAAAAACGCATACAAAAATTATGGACTCGGTGTGCAAGGACCTTAAGGCTTATAAGAACCTACAGACACAAATCGAGCATAAAAGACATAGACAACAGTGCTCTTAAAATATTGGAATCTGTTTAATGTGCATTGAAACACAGGATTCAGCCTGATACACAGTCAGATCCAGAGAAGACGGTTGATTTCTTCTCTCTGTGGGCACACCAAAAGACCTCAACACACACTCTTAATGTGCTGTCACAACATGTCAGCAGAACGCACAAGGTGGAACATGCACATGTGAGTTTGTTTCAGTCGCTTTGAGACGTCTGATGCACAAATATCAGAGACCTATGACTACATACTTCACCTATATCGACAAAAATAAAGTATGAGATTTCGCCAAAAAGAAGAATAAAAATCTAAAAGGCAAAAACACATCATCTTTGTTACCTCTATGTTAACTTAATCTAGCTCACATTCCTTTTCCACTTTTCTACTAAATTCTGACCTATATACCCCGCCCCCCCCAAAAAAGGTACGTAATAAATACTCACTTGTGACATAATGAGTTCAGAGTGTCTTAATTATTTAGAGCTCCAACAAAAATATATCATCTATGTATTTAAGTGAATAAAGTAAGTTGCAGTCTTTCTATCTGAATGACACAGTATAGCAACATAAATAATACTGTGCATATAGTCATGATAGTACTTCTTTCCCATAATCAGAGTAAAAGGACGTCTTGTAAATCTAGAGAGGGGGTTTTTAATAAAACGAATGACCCACAAACTTTCTCCACCTCTCTATATTTGTAATACAGCATTGTGTAGCAGGACTGGACACAGTGTCCCATTACTCTAGACTCAAGACTCTAGAGTGCAAAACAGGTGGTTTCACATTTTTACAAAGTTAAAACTTCTCATGAGACCATTTGTAATTCTCTGAAACTTGAAAAAGAGGTGGGAGAGAAATATTGGGGTTGTAATACTTAGAATAAAATGGTATTAAGATATTTCAGTTGCACGCATTCTCAAATTCGCTCGATGCGCCAGGGAAAAAGCCTGGCTTGATATTTGTCAAAATGCTCTATATACAAGTCACAGAGCATGATGGCTATATTTCTGTGGTATACGTGAATAAATAAACATAAACAGAGCTTTATGTAAGCTAAAATTAAAAGATCTAGACAGCTACTCTACACATAAAAAGATCGCTACAGACTATCAATAAAATCATACTTAAATCCTCATTGTACTGTTAAGATTCAACATTAGGCACTGAGATTATTTTAGATTGATAGTGACAGACAAAACAGAGAGGAAAGGAAGGCTTTGTTTAGGGGTGTTTGTTCATTTTGGCTTGATGTGATTTAAAAAGTCCTTAGTGGATAGGTAAAGGCCATGTAGTGTGTATATACAGTTTAAAAAAACGTTCTTAGTCTTAGTTTCTTTTTCTCTCTCGTTTAGTCAAACAGGGTAATCAAAGGTTTTAAGAATTATGAGTGAGTTTGTGTGGTCTGTGTGATGTGTTGGCTGAAGATGAGGGCTGTGAGAGTCAAATCAAGGCTACAGTCGGTCATTTATCTCTTGTTCCCTTCTTTTGGCTATTTTTCACAATTCCCTCTTTGACCCTCATTCCTCAAAATGATTCTTATACACAAACACACACTTTCAAGGCTGTAGAATTAGCCAAGTTGATCTTCATACTGCTTCCTGAAACAGTCACCAGCTGGGAAGAAGTCCCAGCATCGCTCCTGGTACATTTTCCACACATAGGACTCCTAGAAAGAGAGAGAAATCAAACGAATACGCTGCATTACAAGTCAATTCTGCAAAATATTGAGAAAATTTAAATTACACATTTTATTTTTTTTCTTTTAATACTACTGTTCAAATTTTAGGGTCAGTAAAATTTTGAAGAAATGAATAGCAAGGGCACATTAAACTGATTAAAAAGGAAAGTAAAGTAATTTATAATGTTAATATATAATTGGCATAATGAGATAAAGATAAATGCTGTTCTTTTAAACCTTCTGTTAATCAAACCTTTAAAAAAATGTCATGTCAATCATGGTTTCAACAGAAACATGAAGATGCACAATTGTTTCCAACACTGATAATAATAAGAAATATTTCTTAAGCATATTTCTGAAGGATTGTGTGACACTGAAGACTGCTGAAAATTTAGCTTTACTTCACATGAATAAATTGCATTAAAAAATATATTAAAATGCAAATGCAATACTTCACTATATTACTGCATTTTGATCAAATAAATGCAGCCGTGGTATTCATAAAAAATCTTATAAACCCAAGCTTTTGAATGGTAGTGTACATATATTTATAATGTCTACCCTTTTAGATGGAATTGTTTTATTTGTTTGTTTCAGAAAGACATTTTCGGACAGTGATAAGAATAAAACAATATTGACCTGTCCTGTGTGCTCCGTTTCGTCTTTATTGATTAAATACATCAAGAAGAACCTAAATGGCAGAAAAAAAACATGGTTTCAAAATAAGGAACCAAATGTTAGCTCTTGTGGTTTCTGAATAAACAAAACACTTACATGTAATTGGCTAAATTGTGCTCCTCCAACGTATGCGTCTCGAAGCCATGCGGAGTCGAGTCAAAGTAGTCGCTTCCAATTCCACAAATGAAACACTTAGTCTTTAAAAAAAAATAAAAAGATCTTAATTTTAAGACCACAATCCATAATGCAAAACAAGTACATATTTAATTCTCAGCGGTTGCCCCAAGGGGCGCTATGGCACAAATCAGCAAAAACATCTTCTACAGTCAGTTTTCTCCTTTATTAACGTCAACCACTGTCATGACGAAGCAACGGTTTGAATAGAATCTCGCTGAGAAAGCTAGTTATTATTATTCCTTGCATCAGAAAGTGCCTACTTCCTTACTATATCGTAGCCGAAAAACTTTCAAAAGTTTTCAAAATGAATAGTATGTCCGTATTTGTAGTTTTCACTAGTATAAAACAATAGGCGAAGATGACCTACTACTTTCGCAGAGATTCTGAAGTGTGCATCCAGTGGACACTTTAGTACCCCATGAGGCCACAAGAGAGAATTTGTGAATGACAGTGAAGTCACACGATAATGACAACATGGTGGATTTAGCACATTTGTTTATACATTACACACATTCAAACTATATTAAATGTACTTTTAACGAATTCAAAGTTCTTTCCTTATCAAATGTAGTACCTATTTAGACAGCATGCAATTTCAGATGCACCAGATATGTTCATAGCAAGTTAACTGAGCTTGTAGCTAGCTATAGTTTGCATGGCTGGAAATATTTAATTAAATTGCATTTTTCAGATTTTTCTGGCCACAAAGTACGGTGGCCCAGTAGTGCACAAGACAACAAAATCTCCACAACGCAAAGTATAGGTCTAATTTCTTTTTGTTGTGGTAATTTCATTGTGTTGTGGCTTGTTTCTGTTGTGTTGTGCTAATTTCCTTGTGTTGTTTCCATTGTGTTGCGAATTGTTTTTGTGTGTTGTGCTAATTTTTCGTGGGTGTTGCGGCTTGTTTCTGTTGTGTGGTGCTAATTTTGTTGTGTTGCATGTTTCCATTGTGATGTGGCTTGTTTCTGTTGTGTTGTGGCTTGTTTCTGTTGTGTTGTGGCTGGTTTCCGTTGTGTTGTGCTAATTTAATTGTGTTGTGGCATGTTTCTGTTGTGTTGTGGCTGGTTTGTATTGTTTCTACACTGAGGTTTGTTAATGCCAGTGCAACAGACTCACATGTACACTCACATGTACATTTTGCATACAGGTGCATCTCAATAAATTAGAATGTCGTGGAAAAGTTCATTTATTTCAGTAATTCAACTCAAATTGTGAAACTCGTGTATTAAATAAATTCAATGCACACAGACTGAAGTAGTTTAAGTCTTTGGTTCTTTTAATTGTGATGATTTAGGCTCACATTTAACAAAACCCCACCAATCTCAACAAATTCGAATACTTCATAAGACCAATAAAAAAAACATTTTTAGTGAATTGTTGGCCTTCTGGAAAGTATGTTCATTTACTGTATATGTACTCAATACTTGGTTGGGCCTCCTTTTGCATTAATTACTGCCTCAATGCGGCGTGGCATGGTGGCAATCAGCCTGTGGCACTGCTGAGGTGTAATGGAAGCCCAGGTTGCTTTGATAGCGGCCTTCAGGTCATCTGCATTGTTGGGTCTGGTGTGTCTCATCTTCCTCTTGACAATAACCCATAGATTCTCTATGGGGTTCAGGTCAGGCGAGTTTGCTGGCCAATCAAGCACAGTAACACCATGGTCATTGAACAGCTTTTGGTACCTTTGGCAGTGTGGGCAGGTGCCAAGTCCTGCTGGAAAATGAAATCAGCATCTCCATAAAGCTTGGCAGCAGAAGGAAGCATGAAGTGCTCTAAAATCTCCTGGTAGATGGCTGCGTTGACTGGACTTCAGAAAACACAGTGGACCAACACCAGCAGATGACATGGCAGCCCAAATCATCACTAACTGTGGAAACTTCACACTGGACTTCAAGCAACATGGATTCTGTGCCTCTCCACTCTTCCTCCAGACTCTGGGACCTTGATTTACATATAAAATTTACTTTCATCTGAAAAGAGGACTTTGGACCACTGAGCAACAGTCCAGTTCTTTTTCTCCACAGCCCAGGTAAGACGCTTCTGACGTTGTCTCTGGTTCAGAAGTAGCTTGGTAGCCGTTTTCCTGAAGACATCTGAGCGTGGTGACTCTTGATACACTGACTCCAGCTACAGTCCACTCCTTGTGAAGCTCTCCCAAGTGTCTGAATCGGCTTTGCTTGACAGTATTCTCAAGCTTGCAGTCATCCCTGTTGCTTGTGCACCTTTTCCTACCCAAATTCTTCCTTCCAGTCAACTTTGCATTTAATATGCTTTGATACAGCACTCTGTAAACAGCCACACCTTTCAGTAATGACCCTCTGTGACTTATCCTCTTTGTGGAGGGTGTCAATGTTCTTCTTCTGGACCATTGTCAAGTCAGCAGTGTTCCTCATTATTGTGGTTTCAAAGAACAAGAGATACCCGGAATTTATACTGTAGGGATGGTCATTTATTGAAACTCAAATGTAAATATTCTAATATTTTGAGATACTGATTTTTGACTTTCATGAGCTGTAAGCTCTAATCATCAAAATTAAAACAAAAAAACTTTTGAAATGTTTTACTTTACATGCAATGAATCTAAAATATGAAAGTTTCACTTTTTGAAATAACTTACAAGAAAAAATGAACTTTTTCACGACATTCTAATTTATTGAGATGCACCTGTACTTCAGTTAAGTATTAAAGGAACAGTGTTATTACGGACTCATATTTTGGCCAGAAGTGACAGTTCAAAGTTAAATACCTTAATGATGGATTTGTTTCTTACAAACACACAGCTTTTCACTTCACAAGACATTAATTGATGCACTGGATGCATTGTGGATTACTTGTTTTTATAACCTTTTTAAACTCTCATTATGATGGCACCCATTCACTGCAGAGGATCCATTATTTACAAGTGCTAAATTTCTCCAAAACTGTTCTAATAAAGAAACAAACTCATCTACATCTTGAATGGCCTGCATTTTCAGCACATTGTCAATTGCAGGTAAACTATTCCTTTGTGTATTAAAATAATAATAATAAAAAAAAATTGTACCTCCATGTCCTCTCGGACCTGCTCCTGCTGATCTCTCAGCTCACCAAAGGCATCAATGATCAGACCTGCACAAAACACAAACATCATTTCATAATGCTATGAGCAAACTTTTTAAACATTAAATTTACAAAGTAGTAAATTGTCCACAGTGTCTAAATTTCTCTAAAAATGTTCCTTACCTTGAATGATGGCCAGCAGGATGACAATGACAAAAAAGAAGAAGGTGATGTCAAAGACCACACGATAAAGTTCATACTCATCTCCGGCTGGATCCTCGATCTCGTCTCCTATACCACCACCAGCTCGCACACCCACATACATGTGGAACAGATAACACTGAGAGAGAAGACATGATCACAGTCAGGCATGAAATTAGAAAGTGTAATTGAACCAAATATAGATATGTGAGGAGAAACACTTACAGTCATCATGTCGTCACACTTCATATCTGGTTCGTCTTCATCCTCACTCATGTTGTAGAACTTCCGGAAGAAATTGAAGGCCACCACGGTGTAGAGGTAGACCACCACAGCCAGCAGACCCACCGTCATCAACAGCTAAACCACAGTCACCAGATTAACATTTACATCTGGAAGAGACTTCTATAAAATCTCAGTCAAATATGATGTTATCTGAGAGCTGTACCTGTTTGCCATTGTGAGTTACAGAGGACAGGATGGTGCGCAGGGTTTTGACACCCATAGCGATGTCCAGCAGATGACAGGCGAAGAAAAAGTTGTTGTAGTGGCCAAGCAGTGACATTACCATATACCAAACCAGATACAGGAACGTCTAAGAGCAAAACAGAATCCAAATGAATGATCATTGCTATAAATATCCTCATCTAACTGAAACAACTTAGGAAAAAGTGTTGTCTTTACTGAAACTCACATTATCAGTGAACACCACTCCAAATTTCCAGATTTGGTATTTGATGTCAATAGATGTCAACCTGTGGATTCATTAAATTTTATAATGAGAAACAGAATCTCCATCCTGTTATTACATCATGTTTCAGAGCAGTGAAGAGTGTCTGAATCTCACACAAATGAATCCAAAAAATTAGATTGACCAGAGTAGTTCAATTCCCAAACAAATGACTCTTTTGAGCCACATTTTCAGTGATTTGAAAATAAAGAGTAGTACAGTTCCCAAACAATTTTTTAATGAGCTGTTGTGAACTGTAACTGTAGTGAATCATGCATTTAGTTTACAACTTTCTTTCTTTCTTTCTATCTTTCTTTCTTCATCATTTGGCAACTAAATTTCACTTTCCAAATATTCCCGCTTCAAAAATCATCAATGGAACAGTAAAGTAATTGGATTCGTTAGAGCAGTTCCCATCCCTACCTAATGGCATATTTGGTATTGAATCATTTTTGTTACTTGTATTGGCAGTTGACATTTTGGTGACACTTATGAGTGTGTTTTGTGTCTTTCTGTACCATGTGAACATTGAGGGATCAATCTGAGGCTTCTTCTCGTGTGTCAATGCACTGACATCAAGGGATGCTAGATCCATGCCGAGCAGCTCAGCGATTCTTTCTCTACCGTAGATATCACCATACTTCTCTAGCACCTACAACACAGACACACCGTAGACACGGTCAGTCACTGTCATCTCTCAATACATCCACACACACAAGTATAGTATGCTCCTGACCTTTCTCTTCACAAATTTGTCCCAGTAGTTGTTCGGGAAAGACCTGAGTGGAGAATAAAAGGGAATGCCATTACAGATCACACAGTCTTCACAGGGATACTTGCTTATACATTTATAAATAATAATAATGTAGTAGTATTACGGTGTATTGAGAACAAGTCTGTCCCACTGGCCCTTGATGTCGTCATCTTCTGGTTGTTCAGTTACATACAGACCATCAAACTCCAGTTTACGGGCCAGTTCCTTCTCTCTCTTAAAGATGACCAAAGGAACCTAGACATATGCGAAAAGGTTAGCAGTTCACACTAGCTTAACCAAATGAAAATAAATATTTCACTTCAAAATTACATTTGTCATAATTTACTCAATGCACGACTGAAGGCTTCAGAAAAATATAGAGTATAGTGTACAAGTTGTATGGACCACATTTATGACACTTCATGGTACTTTTTGGTCCTTTCAGTGGTCATTTAATGCTTTCATTGTTTGGAAAAGAGCAGCATTGACACGCTACTAAATATTTATTCACATTTCACAGAAGAAAGTAAGTCATACAGGTTTGAAATTACATGAGAGTTAGTAAATGATAACAAAATCCAGGGAACTCCTGACCTTCAGACAGTTGTAGCCAATGATACATAGGAAGGAAATTATGGTGTGTAAGATGGAAAAGAAGGACATAGCGGGCTGCATATATCCAGTGCTCTCCTCCAGGAAGAAGTGGACAAACCCTTCTTCCTCATCTTCCTCTCCATTCTCCTCCATTCCAGAACCTTCAGCTTCTCCAGCAGAACCCTCAAAGATCCCGGAGCCCTCAAACACACCAGAGCCTTCAAACACAGCAGAGCCCTCAAATACACCAGAACCCTCAAAAATAGCCGAACCCTCAAACTCCTCCTCTTCTCCACGTGGGCTGTCAGATACCTAGGGAAGAATAGCTAGCTTCAGACAAATTTGTTCTTGAAACAAATTACAGCGAATCACATGGCTGTAAAGTATTTTATTGTAGGGGTTCAATTTATTTGTTAATTTTTTTGCTGTTAAATAGTGATTAAACTACTCATTGACCAGTCTTTAGAATGCATAATGAATTTAGTGAATGTGTAAAAACAGCAGGTTAACTAAAAATGCAAAATAAATCAATAAAAATATTCCCAGACCACCCTTGTGGCCCTGTGGGGCTCCCAAGACTTCAGTTTGAAAAGCCCTGTTTTATTATCACATCACCTTGTAGAAGAGCAGAATGAAGTTGAGTGCAAAGGCGATAAAGAGAGCCAGGAAGCGCAGGTTGTAGAAATTGCGAGACAGATAATTCTAGAAGAGAAAGTGGTTTACCTTTTAGATGTCAAAAATAATGAATGAAAAATATTACCAATATAATGTAACATAATATAATTGAATTAAACATGAATCAACATACATTCATTCTACATAACTGTGAAAGATGTATATAGATAAATAACTGTAATTACCATGAACTTGATTCTTTGGACTTCAAGTTCATTCCAGAGTTCAAAGCCCTCTTCCTCTTGCTTCTTGCCTTTCTTTGCTTTAGCCTTTGCTTTTTTCTCCTCTAGCTCTACATCTGGTTTTTCCTCTGGCTCAGGTTCTGCTTCCTTCTCTGACTTTTCTCCATTTTCAGCACTTTGATGGACAGAAGGATAAGTCAAAGCAACAACAGCACAATGTTTATATTGTAATGAATAGGACTTCACAACATTCACCAATGAAAGTCAATCATAAATTTGATTCCTATTACTTACTCTGCTTTTTCAGGTTCAGGGGCTGCTTCTTCCTCTACTTTCTCCTCTTCTACCGCTTCGCCCGCTCCTTCTTCAACCACCTGAAATACCCACAGGAGAAGAATATGTAGACTAAGAGATTTAGATGACGAGTCTACAAAGCAAGAAGCACCATTATATTTGACAAACAGAAGGAGCACAATTTGGAAAAGGGGTGATGAACAATCCACATGCTGGATGTTCAGTCTTAATGTGTGGCCACATCAGTACAATTCGGGCAAAATTTCACAGGTTAAAAAGGTCCATAGTCTATTGTCTACAGTGTTGTGATGTACGTATGAAGCACCACTCACACAGAAGTCACAGATATCCATGTGATCAACTTATAACCATTGGGAAACTGTGGGGAAATATTTTACCCTCACATTAGCCTCCTGACTGAGTAATTCCTGACTAATTCCTACTAAAATTACCAGATTTCGCCAGTGAAAATTCACAGAATAATGATAACTGTGACTGTGACTACAAATGCAAAACTCTTTTTCTCACCAGCTTCCTCTTCAGGAGTGGGCTGCCTTCTGGAGTCGGAGGCTCCTCTGGCTCAGTTTCTCCCATATCTCCTAAACCGCCGTGAGGACCAAAACCAGGTCTTCCACCATCATCCTCTTCTCCTTCTTCTGCTTCCTCTTCTCCTCCTCCTGTTCCCTCCTCTCCCTCGCCAGCTCCACCTGATTCTTGTACTTTTCTTGCTCCTGGCTCAGGTGGAAGGTCACCGTGCACCTCATCTTGAGTTGGGTCGGGCATGCTAGTCAGAATCTCTGTCAATGTCATCTTCTTAGCTCCCTCCACCAGACCTCCTCCAAAGAGAGTGTTCCAGATGAGCATGAAGAAACCTTTGCAAACGCTGTAGATGAAGTGCAGGATGCCAAAGAGGACAGTATAGAGGAACATGACCAGACCAACAATCATGTCCTTTATGGTCATTTTCCTGATTTTGCGGTAACGACGTCTGAGATTGCGGAAAGTGAAGAGACTAATGAAGTTCATTACGCTCTTGATGAAGTCTGCAAAGGCTGAGCTGGATTCAGGTGGTGCTGCTTCTCCATTACCTTCTTCTCCTTCTCCCTCTCCATTTCCACCACCACTGCTCTCCTCCTCATTTTCTTCATCCTCATCTTCGATCACCTCCTCTTCCTGCTCTGAGATCTGTGAGGCAATGTTCATCTCAAAGATGGTGTCCTCGCAGAAGTTCACAAAGAGCTCCATCTTCTCAGACTCACCACCCTCATTGACGACATCAAAGATGAACTGCCGCTTTGACTCTCTAACCTGAGGCATCTCCCACTGGTTGCGGTTGGCCTCGCTGATTTCAAAGTAGATACGTTCTATTCTCTTGCTGGCACCCATGATCTCAATACGGCCCAGGAAGGGTCGGAAGTAGTTCAGCACACTCTCAGCTTGCTCCAAAAAGTTCTGCAAGCGAGTGTCATGAGGAACATGCTCAGAGAGGTTGGTGAGTAGCACAGCAATGTTGAAGCCGATGTCTTTGGCTGGCTCTTGGAAGCGATCGGCAAACTCCTCAAAATTGATCATCTCGTTCTCATCGGCTTCAGAGCAAGACAGCAAGAACTGGATCTCAGATGGAGTGTACTGCTTCTGACTGTCCATGGCCTTGGAGAAGTCTTTCTTGGAGATAAGGCCACGAGGGTCTGTCACATAGTCACGGAAGGCATCTGATGCCACGATGTCCTTCAATTTGAGGAACATGTCGAAGAACTTGAGAATCATCTCTACGTTGCTGGATGACTCAACCAGCATGTCAACCATCTGGCGAGCGATTGTGCCATTCACAATGTTACCTGTAATAATACAAGAAGAAATAGGCTATAGATCATGACTTAAAGGATTAGTTCACTTCCAGAATAAAACATTTCCTGATAATTTACTCACCCTCATGTCATCAAATATTCATGTCTTTCTTTCCTCAGTCACAAAGAGTTTTTGGAGGAAAACATTCCGGGATTTTTCTCCATATAGTGAACTTCAATGGTGGCCAACGGGTTGAAGGTCCAAATTGCAGTTTTAATGCAGCTTGAACAGGCTCTACATTATCCCACCTGAGGAATAAGGGTCTTATCTAGTGAAATCTTTAATTTTCAAAAAAAAAAAAGATTATATACTTTTTAATTACAAATGTTTGTCTTGCACTAGCTACGAGATGCGTGTCCATGACTTCACACATTACGTAATCACGTTGGAAAGGTCACACACATTAGTTCTTGTACTTCGGTTCAAAAAGGTAGGGTAGGATGAAAAACTCCCTCTCATTTTCTCCTCTAACTTCAAAATCGTCCAACATCGTTGTTTTACCTTTTTTATGTAAAGGTCGTTTGACTTTCTTTGCACGTTCCCTTTGTAAACACTGGGTCGGTACTTCTGCCTACCTTTCCTATGTGACAAGACATATTTTTGCTAGATAAGACCCTTATTTTCTTCGTCTAGGATCGTGTAGAGCCCTTTGAAGCTGCATTGAAACAGCAATTTGGACCGTCAACACGTTGGTCACCACTGAAGTCCACTATATGGAGAAAAATCCTGGAATGTTTTCCTCAAAAACCTTAATTTCTTTTCGACTGAAGAAACAAAGACATGAACATCTTGGATGACATGGGGGTGAGAAAATTATCAGGGCACTTTTATTGGATTTATTTATTCCATTTTTAACACCATGCCAGCATCAAGGCTATTTTCATGGTGTTCTATGAACAGATTATACAAGGTATACAATTAACAAAAGGTTATAAAAGACATTTCAGACATACACTAGACAAAAATTCTAAAATACATTCAGATGGTACATTTTTAAATAAATCAGTTAGACACACCTCTGAATAAAACAGTTGTCTATTTACTTTAAAAACAGTACAATCCAATAAAATATGTTTAACGTCATTTTAGTTTGGCAAGTAAGGCATGATGGTGGTTCTTCACCTTTTAATAAAGGCAGCGGCTATTTACACTAAGTGTAAATAGCGATAGACGCTATTTACACTAAGTGCAAATAGCAATAGATGCTATTTACACTCAGTGTAAATAGCAATTAGATGCTATTTACACCAAGTGCAAATAGCATATTTTTTTGGCAGCGGCTATTTGCACTAAGTGTAAATAGCGATAGACGCTATTTACACTAAGTGCAAATAGCAATAGATGCTATTTACACTCAGTGTAAATAGCAATTAGATGCTATTTACACCAAGTGCAAATAGCATAATTTTTAGTGACAGATGCTATTTACACTAAGTGCAAATAGCGATGGATTCTATGTACACTATGTTAAAATAGCAAGATTTTGTGCTATTTATACTACTTATTGCAAATAGTGGCAATTATCTGCACCTCAGTATTGTAGTACATTATAAAACAGTACGCAATAATAACATACTGAGTGTAAATTATAATTTTAATTCAAATTTATTAAATGGATGCCACCTTATTGGGACAATAAAGCCCTCCCTACACCTACCCGATACTTTATTTTCAACTTTTTGATTATTTCCTTCATTTTTATTGAAAATAAATGCCTTTCTGATGCGATATGAGATTTGAAAAGGGAGAAAAAAATGTTTGGCAAAAGGTGGGCTCGAACTCGGGTCGCTCGCGTCAAAAAGCATGCGCCTTACCATCTACGCCACTGAAACTGATGTTGATATAGCTTCTTTTCTTAATGTTGACTAACGCAATCACACGTTAGTGGGCGGAGTTAGTGTAAATAGCCTTTGCCAACAAGATGGGCTATTTGCACTTAGTGTAAATAGACACTCCGTTTAATAAATATCCATCTGTAAATCTTGTATGACCTAAAAGACACCTTGTAAAAACAACTTGGTCATACCTAGATTTAAAATTAGTAAAAAAAAAAAAAAAATTCTTACACTAGGATTTGTTTCATATAACTTATTTTCATGTAATTTATTCCATTCTATCTGAACATGTCTACATGTCATTAATATAAGAGTTTATCACAGGTTTGACATCACAAAACCTCGGAAATATTCAGTTAGAGTACTTCTTTTGCAGTGATATCTGCCTTCTTGTTAACAGAAAAAACCCATATGACCTGGAACCCAGCAGAAGAAAAAACAGTCTGCTTTGGCTAAAATCTTTATAATTATGGGATGATCAGTCTTTACATTTTCAAGTGCTTGAAGGCAGGATTTTGAATCTGTGAAAATTAAAAAATGTTTTTCTTGTTAATTTTCTATATTTTCCAAAGTCAGTAGTAGAGCACGAGCTTCAGCTGTGAAGATAGAACTCTGTCCTGGAATTCGCACACCAAGACGTTGGTCTCCGATTATTGCTGCTGCCGATACTCGATTATCTGCTTTGGGTTTTATTCTGGAAGTGAATCCTTTAAATGGCTTTACAGATTAAAGTTAAATTTGATGGACAAATATTTCTTACCCTCCAATAGAGAGAGAAGCATCACCACCATGTCCTTCTGCAGATCCAGAAGCTCCTTCAACAGACCAATCTGACTGGAGTCCTGTTTCACACAACCAGATTCAGACACAAAAAAAAAAAAAAAAAAATCATTATCCAAAAAATGTCTCAAACTCTCATTGATAGAGAGCATAAAAGGACCTTTCTGTTCACATATATTGCTGGTACTCCATAAGTTTTAATATGATATGCAGCATGGAACCATGAAAAGAGATTTACCGAGAACACCAAGTATCCTGATGAGGCTAAATTTGATTTTAGTGACATAACTAAAATCTGTATTTTTGGGGGGTGATGTGGGAGATGGAACAATTGGGACAAATTCCACCTACTCTCAGCTTACCTCAGAATGTGTTCTACTCCAGAAATGATCCTGGGTTTGCGTTTATAAACAAACACAAACATAGCATCACATACTGTAACCTAACATCTAACACAGGGACATTTAAAGACGGATATGAAGATAAAACAGCCAGAAGCGGACTATCATATTCTTTATGACTTTGTATCTGCAACATATTGCCATAAAGTGGCATAATATGTAATTCTCAATAAATAACTAGGTTCTTTGCAAGCACATTTTATACGTGCCTAGCTAATGGTCTAAAGCATATGAAGGAATGCCAGCAGACTCATCAACAGTCTTTCATACAGAACAATATCACACACCTGCAAACACAGTATACACACTAACACGTTTAACAACAAAAGAGCACAAAGGCCTGCACATACACATTAAGAAAGATTAGATGAATCTCACAAAACTGCAAAATCAAAAGCAAGAAAAAAATAAAAGGTATATTGCTTCAAAGAAACTAATTTATATTATATTCATAGGTTCATAATACAATATTACAATGAATATCATTTGGTTTAGGCTAATTGTAATTGAAAAATATACACATACACACACTCTGCAATGAAAATAAAACATATATAAAATAATTTGATACTTTTTCAAATGTGACCCAGACGTGATCTTGACAGGTTTTGTGAGATTTACGAAGTATTGTACAGATTTTCTTGAGACTGTATGTATGTCTGTATTTGAAAAGAGTAACAGTGCAGGTCGAGGGAAATACATTTCCTCTATGAGTGAGCAACAGCAGGAACATGGCATAGTGACACCTCCCTCAGCTCCAGTATATCAAAATAAACCCAACAAGGTTAAGACTGCTTTCAGAAATTCAACACTGATACAGTGGGGACAGAGGGAATGTACATGACAAAAAAAGCAAGTGAAAACACCTGCAGAAAACGTGCCGACGCATAAGCAATTCAACGGAAACAGGAAGCAAAGAAGAAACTGTTCTGTGTACTGTATACGGGTGTAGAAAGCAGTGCACAAGTGCGTAAGATGGAAGCAAAAACAAAGATCCTTACGCCATTTCGGAGTCCAGAGTCAGGGTGCATCTGGCAGGGTTACACATCAGAATAAAAATGTTACCCATCGACATTTTTAATACATTTTTGTATTTTGTATTGATTTTGTATCTCCCACTCTCTTACATTCACTCAATTCCTTTTAAGTACATTCACTAATTCCATTTTTTTTTATTTGCATGTCTGTTTTTTTATAGTCTCTCACTTCTAGTTATGCAGACAACCAAGGCAAAGCTGTTTTGTAGTAAAATTAAGTAAGTTTAGTTGAAAAATAAGCTCATTACAATTAAGTTGGCCTTTTGTAGGCCTCACCTATAATATAAAACTCAACCGTGTCAATTTGTCTTTTAGGAACCAACTTCGACAGGTGGGCACTAGGGATGGGCGATATATCGCATGCGATATGCATGCGCATCTGGTCAGTAAAGCCGGTTCCTTGATTAGCGCTAAATCTCCATTAACTGTTTTCAAATGGAGCGGCATTTAATACACAGAGTCGTAGTTCACTGACAAGCTACGCAATTTGCGTTCATTGTCGAAGGCGATATATCTGCAATAATGAAAGCGATATTGCATAGCTTGTCAGTGAACTACGGCTCCGTGTATTAAATGCCGCTCCATTTGAAAACAGGTGATGGAGATTTAGCGCTAATCAAGGAACCAGCTTTACTGACGAGATGCGCATGCAACCAGATGCGATATATCGCCCATCCCTAGTGGGCACTGATCTTTCGACAGACTGGAGACAAGTAAATCAGCCATATTCACATTTTTGAAACCTGAGAGAGTGGGAGAGATTCTCAATTTTAAGAAATACAAAAATGCAGTACACAGGTACCAGATGTGTAAAACACAGAACAAAATCAAACAACACAACAGAGAGGTTAAGAGAAACAACGCATGATTAAAGATTACTAGAGCATCAACATTCACGTCACACAGTGAACATGTTCCACATTCATGCATTAGTGGCAATACTGGACTAAACATTTATATAATAGAATAACAACAGGGTGAAATACAATCCATTCGATAATCCACTATGATCAAGTTTGGAAATAATGATCAACCAATTAACCGATAAACACCACAATCAGACAAATTCTACTCTATTTAAACCTTTTATGTATGTATATGTTTTAAATAATGGTCTGGTCGAAACGTCACACACTATGCGAAAGTTTTTTAGATACATGTTTGATAGTTTTGGAGCTTTGGTGTTGCCGACTTTACATTTAAAAGACGTTTCTACTGGTTCTTTAGTCGAGCACCCATTTGAGATCGATGTGCGTGCTGTTGCTTACTCTATTTAAACCACAATTAAAATCATAATTACATGTTAGAAAAGCTTGCCATAAAATATATGATACTTAGAAATTTAACAACCAAGGGCCAGTTGGAACTAACAGCTTGCACCAGCGTAAACAGTCTTTTGCCCTTAAAATAGTAGTCAGGATTTACAAAAGACACGCAGTAATAAATTAGCGCTGAAAATGCGTGGACAGTTATTTTTGTGCCTGACCTTATCAAATATGCATTTTTAGGAGTTTCCCTTTTTAGATGCTAATTTTTTGGGAGGAGAGTATTAAAATTAATCACGCAACGTGATTTTCTACGGTTGCGCTTATCAAATTACTGGTATTTACGCCATTATTTAAAGCCCAAAAAAAGCAAAGAAATGGCTGCAATTGTTGTTGCTAGGAGGAGGGACAGCAGAAAAAAGAGAGTGCGTGGTAGAAGGGAGATGATGTTTTTCCATACGTATTAATTTATTTGGAATGCCAGAAGAACACATTATCTGAACAAATCAATTGCCAAGCTGTTATTTGTAATTTGCTTCAGGAAATAAAAGATGACTTGGAACCCTCAACTAGGAGGAGTCACCCAATACCAGTTCTATCAAAACTTCTTGCAACCCTTAATTTTTTTGGCCTCTGGTTCTTTTCAACGTACTGTGGCTTCTTTATTTCTTTATTTGCGACGATGCTAATTTGCGCTGCGCTTGGTATATTGTGTTGGTTGATATGTAAATGAGATGTTTCATCCGTGTTCTTTAATTTGTGCATTTGTTAGTAAATCACCCGCAGAAATTTCCACACCCATCAGCGCTGTTTTGCCGTTTAGTAAAAGTGATATCTCCTTATATGTTTTAATACTCCAATACTCCAGTAACTCCAATACGGTTTCTTCTAAATCTATAATTTATGATATAAACAGGTAGAAACTGACTCAGGGAGTTAATAACCAGTCAACACCAAATTAGCAAATGGATCAGTAACTTATTAAAAAAAGTATTAAATAAAACAGATTTTAATAAATTAATTAGACTATGCATAGTAACAACTAAACATTAGTACTGAGAAAAAAATGCAACCTCCAAAACAGAGACAATAAGTCTACTCTGATCATACTTATATAGAATATATAAGTATGTACATGTATGACATGCATTTGATTTCTATTCTGTTGCACAAATTATAAGCTCAATGCAACTCAAACACTATAAAAATGAACATTTGGAACATCTGAAAAAAGCTTTCATCTGATTTAACATCCGGATATTCCTGCTCTTAAAAACACTTTCACAAACATTTATTGCAGCAATACTTAAATAAATAAATAAATAATGCATTTTTTTCTCTGATTTCCTTTGTGTAAAGCTGGTGAAATTATGTTTAGATTTTAGATTAGGCAAAACTCAATGACAAGTATTTTAATGTCAAAATAAACCAACATACAGGTGATACTGATTCAGTGTTGACGGAACCTTTCCAGGAAATATCCGGGGTCTTCTAGGTGCAATAACATTGATCAATATAATAAGATTTATCAGTCACGTTAGGGGGGGGGTATGTGCGCTCAACATGTGTGTTCCTACCTGTGCTAGCTTCATCATCATGTGTGCGAACACGTGCAAGAAGCCCACCACGGCATCCCACAATCTGCTATGAGCCAGAGACTGCTGATTACCAGTGCAAGGCCCCTATGATGAAGAAACAAACAGAAAACAGATAAAACTATGTTAAAGATGGAAATTTGCAAGTTTGAAAGAGCTCGACTGCATATAGCGGTGACGTCAGTACCTGGATATACTCTGTCAGGCTGTTGAAAACCTGTTTAGCAACCGTCATTGCCTTAGAAAAGTTTCTCTTGCCTGGTTCATCAATTATATCCTTCCCAGAGTAATACCAGTAGAAGTCACTGATAGACTCCTGAGACAGAAAAAACAACAGAGTGAGGACACATATTCACTTTATTTGTTTTCTTGTTCTCAAACGCAATGACATTAACACATGTCCAAATACTTTTGGTGCTGGTGTATGTAGAGGAAGACAGGCGAGATGAAGCTATACCTGCAGTCTGAGCAGATAGTCAACAGTGCAGATGATGATGTTGATCGTAGTTGTGCTGCCTGTCTGTGTGCGCAGATAGTTCTGGAAATCTGGAGAAAGATGGTAATGCAAAACCAGCTGTTCTTTTAAATAATTAGGTATTTCACACATTTTCATTACCAACTTGGGATTTTTTTATGCTTACCAAGGCTGCATTTATTTGATCAAAAATACAGCAAAAAATAGTAATATTGTGAAATATTATTACATTTTAAATAAAATATTCAAATGTAATTTCTTATTTTCATGGAATCCATGATACAATTTTTTTTTTTTTCAGGATTCTTCGATGAACAGAAAGTTGAATGTTTTTTTTTTTACATTTTAAAAGTGTTTTTACTGTTCATTTTGATCAGTTTAATCTGTCCTTGGTGAATACAAGTTAAATTGTTACAGTGTACAGTATATGTAGTGTATATGTAAAGGCAAAATTTGAACTGAGATGTTCATGTTTTTTGGAACACATCTTTTTATGACTTCATGATTTTCTTTTAAAACACTACAGTGAGTAAACAGAAGTGGTGGAGGAAGTAATCAGAAGCATTAGTCTGCATCTCAGGAAGCTCACCGTTGTTGTGGCCTTCACAGAGCAGCTGCAGGAAGCGGAAAAGGTCGCAAGTGAATTCATCATCTGCCATCACTTTCTCTTCTAAACAGGGACACACACAGCATGAATGTGCGAGAAGAACTCCTGAACAGTGCTTTACTGTATGAGAGTGTGAACTACACTAGACCTCTAAATGCAAAATAAAGTGGTGAATTAATAGACATAAATAGTTTTTACAATTAATTTCAAAGATTAAAATGGTTAATTTGTGAACTAAAATGTGACAATATATCTCTAGATAAGAATATAACCAGACCATTCTTATGCAGATGGACAATTTTCTTTTCTTTTTTATATTAAAGAGATAGTTAACCCAAAAATAAAACTCATGTCATTGTTTACTTCCCTTGTATTATTTTAAACCCATAAGCTATTTTCCATGTAATCTGAGTTCCGGCAGAAGGGAAGTTTTGAATTTTGTTAAAAAAAAATATAATACCCTTAGTGAAAAGTAAATATATTAAAATAAATTTGAAATAAGTTTATTTCATGCTAAGTATACTACAAATACATTGTCATATTTATTATGTACTTCATTAAATACCCTGCAATAGTACTTTTAGTAGACTACCTACAGTCTGCTAAACTGGACAAATTTATTTTGTACTTAATGCACTTTAATTGTGCAGAAGTAGTGCTGAAGTCCAACTAAAGATATGCTGAAGTACTGTATATTTGATTGTACTAAAGTAGAACTATTGCAAGTATACTTCAGATAGACTTTAAATATCTTGCATTTAAAGACGGATATTTTTCAAAGATCATACAATCCTCATCAATAGTGACATTAAAACACATTTTAGGCAAGAAATGTGCATTGTGCACAAGTAGTACTCCAAATAAAGTTTCATTTTAATTTTTATATCAGTAAGTCTCAAGCGATATGTCAGTAAATATGTTAATAGATTTGAACTATACTTAGTATATTGATATAATAGATAGTATATTGATATACTAATATATTGATATTAGTATATTGTTATATGTCTGTGGTTTTCTGTGTGACCTAGTTTTCCCCATTCTGTTTAATTAGTCATTCAGTACACCTGTTGTCTTAATTATCTCATTAGTTCCCTTTGTTTGGTTCTTGCTTTTTAAGTCCTCAGTTCTCCCTTAGTCTGGAAGTTCTCCCTTAGTCTATCTTGTCTATGTTATGTTGGTTTACTTGCCTGTCTCCTGGATTTGTTAATTAAAATATATTTTTGTTTATCTCTGTCGTCTTCGTGCTATTGTGCCTTACCAACCCATGACAGAAGAACGGACCTCTACAGTTTTTTGCTGAATTTTTTGTTTCCTTTTTTTTCCCACTCCCTGTCACTATGGACAATCCCAATGTTGCCCTGCTATGCCTGGAGCAGAGGGACTGCTCCCTAGAGACTCACACCAGGGATTTTTTTGGAGTTGGCATGCCTAACGCACTATCCAGACCACTCGCTTTGTGTGTTCTACATCTCTAGCCTCAGAGAGTGGTCTAAGGCACGTCTCCCCGGGAGCGGTCCCTCTGGACAATTTTGCCGCATGTGAGGAGTGGGTGCTGGAGAATAATGGACTATACTTCTCCGTCTGCCCCGCAGATGAGGACATCTCCAGCCCCACTCCCAAATCAGTGACCAGCCAGCCGTCATCCCGCTGCATGGAGATATCGCCTGAGCCCACTCTAGACAGAGAGCTTGAGCCTGCCGTGACACGTGAGCCAGTGCTGAAACCCGCGACTGAGCCGATCGTCACCCAGGATCCTGAGCCTCAGGAGTGTTCTGACCAAGTGCGTGAGCCGGCAACATTGTCTGTTCCTGAGGGAGTTTTAGTGGAGATCGAGGGCTTGGAGGGAAGCTCCGCCCACACTCCCGCCGCTGAGGGTGAGCTGCAACTGGCCACTGGATTATATATTGAGGAACTTATGGACATCTTTGATATGGATTTGATCGACTGGATTGGGGAGGTGATTCCCAGTGTTCCTGAATCTCCTGTGTCTCCACTGGTTCCGCCCAGCTCCTGTGTTCCCTCCCAGCCTCCCTCTCCCACCTCCTCTCCTAAATCCAGCCAGTTACTCTGCTCTGTCTCTGCTGGTTCCTGCCAGTTCTCTCAGCTCGCCCTCAGTCAGCGGCAGCTGGGCGCTCTGATCTGCCGCTTCGGGACTTCCAGTCTCCAGCTCTGCCTAAGCGTGAGGATCCCCTGTCTCCGCCTCCAGCCCGCGTGCCCTGGACTCCACCTCGGTCCTTCGACCCATCGGCTCTGCCTTGGCTCCTAGCTCCCTCGTCTCCACCGTGGCCCGTCATCCCACCATCTCCACCGGGCTCCCTCGTCCCTCCTGCTCTGCCTTGGTCAGTCGTCGACCATCCGCCGCCTCGGGACTCCACTCCTCTGGCTTCACCTTGTCACTCCATCCCTCTGCCTCTGTCAGGCTCCTCTTTCCCTCCTGCTCCACCTTCTTCCTCAGTCGCTCCACCGCGGTCTTCCAGATCCCCGCCCACGCCTCGGTCGCCTGAGCCTTCAGCTCCGCCCTGGCCCTCTGGATCCTCAGTATCGCTCTGGCTCTCCATCTGTTCGGCTCCATCCTGGGCTCCCCTTCAGTTGGAATGTTACGACGCAGGGACGCGCCTTTCCGGGAGGGTGCAAACTTTTAAGTCTGTGGTTTTCTGTGTGACCTAGTTTTCCCCATTCTGTTTAATTAGTCATTCAGTACACCCGTTGTCTTAATTATCTCATTAGTTCCCTTTTTTTGGTTCATGCTTTATAAGTCCTCAGTTCTCCCTTAGTCTGGGTCCGTTCTCGTCTGTTATGTTGGTTTACTTGCCTGTCTCCTGGATTTGCCAATTATGTTTATCTATGTCGTTTTCGTGCTATTGTACCTCACCAACCCGTGACATATATAGGTTTGAACTACTTATGAGTTGTTGTTGTTTTTTTTACAGCATGTAGCGTCATTCAAAACCATTCAAACATTTGGGGTTAGTAAGATTTTAAAAGAAGCCTCTTGTGCTCAACAATGCTACATTTATTTGATTAAAATAGAGTAAAACAGTACCATTGTGAAATGCTATTACAGTTAAACATAACTGTTTTGATTTTTTAATTTAGTTCTGTGATGTAAAAAAACTATTTTCAGAATAATTAATCCAGTCTTCAATGTCACATGATCCTTTAGAATCATTCTAATATGCGGATTTGCTGCTCAAACCTTTCTAATTACTATTAATGGTGAAAATGTCTGTGCTGGAAACCATAATGCGTTTTTTTTCAGGACTTTTCATGAATAGAAAGTGCAAAAGAACAGCATTTATTTAAAACAAATCTTTTTTTAACTTTATAAATGTCTTTACTGTCACTTTTGATCAATTTAATGCATCCTTTTTGAATCATTTCTGAATAATCTCTGCATATTTTTTTTACTGACCCCAATCTTTTGAATTCTAGTTGACATTTATAAATTTTGTTTCACAGAAAAACAACAACAACAACAGCATATGGGTTTGGAACGACACAAGGGTGAGTGAATAATGACATAATTTTCATTTTTGGGTGAACTATCCTTTCACTATTCAGGGTGATTAGGGTGTCTGTGTTCTGTGAGATAACCACTTCACAGCACTTCCAGCCCAGCTATTAGCATGTTAGTGAACCACAAAAACCTGCTGTTCACTGCAGAGCAGACCAGCAAACGTGGAAAGGGGAGGCAGAGACCTGACGTCCACATTGAATCCAGACTAAAGCCCTCCCTCCCCTCTCCCAGAATGGCAACACCCATACAGTCTGATAGAGTACACATTGAAAGTACAGCCACTTTGAAGGGACATTTGGGACATTTATACACTAACTGATAGAAAACATCACCATGTATGGAAATACACAGGGATATAACAGACATGGAACATGGATAAACGCAACCGACACTGAAATGAGACACTACACAGTGAGATCTTCATGAAGGACACAAATGGAGAAGAGTTTTGGTCTTCTGAAACAAGACCTGAACAAAAAACAGCACACAGACACACAATCATGCAAAACAGATCTACTGCACTCCTGGAGGTGTAGGAGAGAACTGGAGGGGAAAGATGAGCCAGAGGTAATGTGCTAAGAAATATAAGTGGTGGAATAAGACGCTATTTGACAAGAGTAAGACTAATAAGAAAAACATGAAAAATACCATTGTGTGGAAAAAAAAGGACATAAAAATTAAGCTATTTTCTGAATAAAATACATGCAAAGATGTCAAGAAATGGGAAGTAATACATTTAATACACATCACACAGATTTAGTGCTCAATATATGTCAGTCAGAGAGTGAGTATCTGGAAACGAGGTTAGCTAAAAAAAAAAAACAGGTGTTTGACACCTGTTTAAAACAGGTGTCACACAACTTCAAATCCCCAAAAAATAGAAATTATAATAATAATAATAAAAAAATCACTGGTTACATCTTTATGAGTGCACTGCTATGTCATTAAAACACAATTCAAATAACTGACTTATGCAAATATATAGTTAATTACAGTATCATTTAATTCAATTATAATAATTAATAAAATACTATTGTTTTGTCATAGATATCATGCATTACATTTTGGCCATCTAGTTTCAGGATACACTGGCTAGTAGGGTATAAGTCAAGTCATACTAACTATAAAGCATAAATAAATGTTAAATCAGCAAGCTGTTAATTTAAATGTTCAATTATGTCCATTAATTTGTAGGCCTGTTCAACTCTTCAAGATGTTCACTTTGAAATGCTCTCCATAAAGCTCTCAAAATTGGATCACTCCATTGGGGTTTAACATTGCTAAGCATTTGCTTGAGTGTTCTGGGGCCAAATTCACAAAAATCTTCTTAAGATATAACAAAAATGTTCCGAATAGCAATTCTTGAACAAAAATCATAAGATTCTTAGTTTTTTCCATACAATAACGGCAGTTTGGCGCTTCTTGCCCAAGACTTGCTGTTCAACTACTCAAAAGTGGTCATTTTGTGCTGCCTGCAGATAAGCACAATAGTCATAAGTGCACACTTTATTCATTCTAACTGGCTTGACGTGGTTCAGCACATCGTCACATTTTTTTTTTATCGCATCATGGTTTTAAATAGTTATTTTTTAAAGAGCTTGCTTCAAGATGAGCTGTCTGAGCTCTGTCTTTCTTGTACTCTCTCTAGACTGAATCATCCTGCAAAAATTTGTCATAATTGTAAAAACTAAAAACAAGGTCCCTGTTTTCCTTGTTTTCACAAGTACGATCATTGTTTAATTTATCAATCATTTGTGTCACTTCTGTATGGAAGCCCGTTTCCACCACTGCATAAAAAATAAAAATGGTAATTGCGACTTTTTATCTCACAACTCTGACTTTTTTTTTCAGAATTGCGTGATATAAACTCGCAATTCTGTGGAATAAAGTCAGAACTGCAAGATATAAACTCACAGAATTTTCTCAGAATTGTGAGTTTATATCTCACAATTCTGACTGTATAACACACAATTGCGAGTTATAAAGTCAGAATTGTGAGATATAAACTCGCAATTCTGAGAACATAGCAGCCCCCCCCCTTTAACTCGCAATCGCAAGTTTATATCTCGCAATTGTGACTTTATAAATCCAAATTCTGACTTTATAGCTCGCAATTGTGAGTTTATATCACGCAATTCTGAGAAAAAAATCTGAATTGTGAGTTTACATCTCGCAATTCTGACTTTATAACTTTTTTTTTTTTATAACTTTTTATTCAGTGGCGGAAACGGGCTTCCGTACTTCTGAGTACACATGCACATCACTAGTAATGCAAAGTGTAATACTTAGTATTTTAAACAACCCCCCCCAAAATAAACATCTTACCTTGGGGGATTTAAGACAAAGCTAGAGGACTTTAAGAGGTAATTTACAGTGATTTTTAAGATTTTTAATTTAAAAACCTTCTTAATCCATCAATATAAAAAATACTGTATTCTTAAATTAAAAATAAGAAGAAAATAGCAGTTTAAAAATAATTTTACTAAAAATTCTCATGAATCTGGCCCCTTGAGTGTTCTTAGAGTGTTGCAAGACAGTTGCTAGGGTATTTTGGGTGACTGGGTTTACAATTGTTTTAATGTCCACCAGGCCAAAAAGGACTGTAAACCTACTTAATAAACCAATAGCCCACTTCTACTCAAAATGACTTGGTACTCAAAATGACTCGATCAATCATGTCCAAAGCACAAGAGGTGTAAAGCAAGATTTGGAAGATTTTATGGAGAGCAATTTACAGAGAGCAAATCTGGGCAAACTTTATAAGAATGAAATGGAAGATGGGTTTATGTTAATGTTACTGATGACCACTAATGAAGGATAACAAATGCTCTAGAGACTAAACACTAGGTAATTTCTACTGTATACTGTGCCATGTCAGACACGTTTGTTCTTCTGAAGTAAACATGGCACCTCATTATTTGAAAGAACGGTTCAAATAATGTTAGATGGCTCATTTCAGGAGATAAAGGACTTGGGGAGTTTCCTGAATCTGCAAATCATTTCATGGTTTTGTTGACACTGGTCACCACAGTTCTCTGTGATCTCCTCAGAGAAAACTGATCAGAAAAGAAAGGACAAATGTCTTTCTTTCCTCTGAATCAGTCAAGGAATGCTGGAGTTACAGTAGATCTGTGACGGAGCACTCAAGGGCAAAGTGCAAAGAAACTTTACAGCCATTGCATATAACAGGACAAGCTGTATAAGAATTATAATTCAAATCATAAGAATTGCATCAAAGTTGCATAATGTAGAATCCATGTATTGTTTTATAAGAATCGTAAAGGAGTTGGCTGCCCCAAAACCATTGTAATGACTGAAAAGTTATCTTTTAAGTTCCCTTGAGCGCGAAATGAAATGCAGGTAAACTACACGCCAACGAAAGGAGATCTTCACAATGTAAGAGCTGAAAAAAGGAGGAAGACAGGAGGAGATGAGACAGAAGGAAAGAGGGAGTGACGATAAATGTATAGAGACAAGATTATTTACCACGTTCTAGCTTGATGTCTGAAAAACAAGAAGGAGGAAAGAAGGAGAGGAGAGGCGTATACGGGGAGGTTGGGCATTGAGTGATGGTGGTAGGGAGAAAGAGAAAGAGGCAGTGAGTTGGACATTGTAGGATTGTAGGCTTCCGACATGGGGAAATTTAAACAGACCAATACAAACACATACATTATGATGGTTCTGTAAGAAACAAAGATAATGCACATTAAACACTCTTACACAAACAGAGTCTAAGTCTTACACATACCGAGTGGAAATGTCACCTGTGGACCAAAAAGCACATGATAAAGTACAAAACTGCAAAAAATAATGTCCTTAATCAATATTTTTGTATAGTTTTGCAGTAAAAATATCTAAACAAGCAAAGCTGAAATATTAATACTTGTTTTAAAGAAATATATACTGAATTAAGTTTATTTTTCTCACACCAACGGCAAATTCTTTTTAAGCATGCACCTGATTAAATTTTGTTAGATTTATGCTTCAGACAAGTAAAAATAAACTTTAAAAATATATATTTTCTGAAAGTCTAATTATACTATACAATTTGTCTTCTCAAGTAAGATAGATATTTATACAAGAAACAAGACAAAAATAGTGATTAAGAAATAAAAAAAATATATATTTTTTTTATTTTTTGCAGTTTGGGTATATACTAAACCAACAATCTATTATCAGCAATAATTGTGAAAATATTTTATTGTATTTATGAAAACAAGAACATTTCATTTAACTTATGCTGTTTCTGATAAGGTTTGTTCACACCAGCTTTCATACAATAAACACACAAAAAAAAAAAAAAGGCTTAGCCTAAGAATGAAAAAACCCCAACAGATCATCATACAGTAGTATGCTGAATCAGCACGGAGGAGTATATACTCCTGTTCTCATTTAAATCCTGTTGTGAATGTTTTGAATTTTTCATGTTGAAAATTCAGATATAGTGTGAATAGGTCCTAAACCCAAGGATAACTTTCATCACTAAAAAGACGAGAGATCGGAGGATGCAAATCTATGTGATGTACTCAGTGTAGTTAGACTCACTTGAGCCCTCCTCTGACACCATTCCAAGACCCTCGGCCTTATTCTGTCTCTCAAACGCATTCAGGTCGAGAACACTGTCAACAAACAAAACACCATATTTATATCATACATCTACAGTCTGCCAAATACCTATAGTCAGCACTGCAGAAGACAAGCATTGCTATAGTTCAACATCATTATCAAAGAAATAATACTTATCATTTTAAAGTGAACAATAAAATAAAAGAAAGTGAAGGCCATGTACCTGCAGGTTTGCATGAGAGCCTGTAGGCTGAGGAAGAAGCCCACATCTTTCTTGTCTTTCAGGTAGTCCAACATCCTCTGTCACAAGACATCAAGACAGTTTTGTCAATGCTGTGATCAATGAGTTAAGCTTAGCATGGCAACTTCATTAAGAAATATTATATTAGGTATATTATATTATAGAAATAGGTATATTACTTGTACTAATAGAGAGAGTACTATCATCTGACCTGCTGAACATCACTGTTGCCACCATTGAGGATGGAGATGCCAAGTTTGAGAGTAGAGGACACCATGGCTCCCGTCTCACCTAAAACAAAACATTACAAGAGACCAAAGCTTGTGTGATTGTTAGTCAAACTGGTAAGAGTATTTTCTAGAAAGATCTACACTACAGTTCAAAAGTTTGGGACCAATATATATATAAATATATATTTTAAACTCCCTTATGCTCACCAAGGCTGCATTTATTTGATCGAAACTATAGTAAAACCACTAATATTGCTAAATATTATTACAATTTAAAATGTGTTTTATTTGAATGTATTTAAAAATGTAATTTATTCCCATGAAACCAAAGCTGAATCCATTACTCCACTCTTCAGTGTCACATGATCATTAAGAAACCATCCTAATGTGCTGATTTGGTATGTGAGAAATATTTCTTATTATTTAGCATCTGGTTTCTGGCTCCCGCGACATGAAAGAAGACGTGTTGGTTCCCCCTCGCTAGTTCTAAGGTGCTGCCGAGCTCTGCGTACAATGAAGGTCTGGAGCAAAGGACCAAGCCAAGCGTGCACGAGGGCTGTGTGAATGCACTGCTGGGGCTCCGGAATCCCCTGGAAGTATCAAATCAGAACCTTCCTCGGGCTTCCACCGAGAGGGGCTCTAATCAGCTCTTTTGTTGCCTGTTGAATGGGGTGCTAGAGATTGGCAAGGGGCCCCCGATAGAGTGTGCTATGGAGGGGGTCATTAAATACCCATCACATTAGATCTGAGTGATGTCGGACCAGGTAGGAAGCAGCCAAGCTGCATGTTGGAGGGTTTGTTTATGGGAAAAACCTGGGCTTGAAATGCCAAGCAGGGTAGTTCTTAATTATGTTGTTTAAAACAGTTGAGCTGCTTCATGTTTTTGTGGAATCTGATTTTTTGTCAGGATTTTTTGAATAATAGAAAATTCAAAAGAGCAGCATTTATTTGAAATAGAATAGTTACTAAAAATACAAAAAAATAGTTATATCATGACAACTCTCTGAAGATTTTAGCATGGTACTGGAGATGACGATATTAATGTATTTGGAAGAATAGATGTACTACGCTGCTGCTGGTTATTACTATTGTTGTAGAT
This sequence comes from Barbus barbus, assembly GCF_936440315.1. Classification (NCBI taxonomy): domain Eukaryota; kingdom Metazoa; phylum Chordata; class Actinopteri; order Cypriniformes; family Cyprinidae; genus Barbus; species Barbus barbus. Next base: position 14,298,200 of record NC_136750.1, read on the forward strand.
TATTGCTGCTGCTGCTGCATAGCAAGTACAGAAACTTGCTACTGCCAATCCAGTTACTGCTAATACAGTGCTGTGAGTATTTTAAACATACTGCTGCTGCACAAATAACATATATAATAACCGTAGCAGATCTACACAGGTGGAGCTGGGGAAGGTGAAGAATTAGAAAAAAACTCTGAAAGTGTGCCGTAAACTGCTCTAGTGAATGCAAACCAGCCATTTAAATGTAAAGCAGTAAGCTCATTTGCTACGTATAAGATGAACCAATCAGCTTGTGCCAAGTAGTTTAATGCTGTGAATATCATCAATTTGCATTAACGACCCATCACCCTGCGCCATCTAGAGTTTCATGATAGAACTTGTCATTTACTTTTTGTTTTTGTCATAGTCCAAATGCATGTGTTGTAAGTGATTGTGTGTGCACCTTTGCAAGCACTGATCATCTGCAGAACCATTTCAGCTGCTCCACGGTCGTGTAGACGGGCCTGCTGGTACAGAAGCCTCTGCTTTTCCATCTCCTTCTCCTATTAGATGAAACCAAACAATCCAGTCATAATGATGCCCAGCTTTAAATACCCCTGCCCCACGACCATCCAACACACACACACACACACACACACCCCTACTCACTCATTTTTGTTGTTTGTTTACACAATTTTTATACAAATTAGATGTTATATATGACAAGAAGGATGATTAAAATTGTATCTAGTAAAGTTTAAAAAAGTTATATCTAGTAAAGTTTATAAAGCTATTTTTGAGTTTCTATTTTTGGTTTCTCCCTGAATACCTGAGAAAATGTCTTACATTAAAATTATTAATGATGTAAGATATCAGAGACTGAATCAGAAAAATTTAAGATGCATCAGAACATTGAAACCTGAGAAGCTGAGATTCCAGAAAGAGGGGCCTCAAAGCTGTAACAGGACAACGTCATAAATCGGATTCCTGGGTCCAACTAGCTGAAGCAAACCTAACCAGCAAGCCTCTTTCACAGAATAGCTTACAACCTTGAGACAAAAGAACACATTGATAATTCCAATTCAGGAAGGAGACTGTCAAATTTGTTGCAAGTAATCAAGACACTCATTAGAGTGACGACGTCTTCACATCTTTAGTCTACCACCTAGACACCCTGAGACCAACACAGTCCTCACCAGACTACACTAGTGGTTCAAAATCACTGACACAACACTTAGTTGTCTCACCACACATAAGCTTTTACTCCACACAAATCTGTGTCAGTCTCCCTTCTCCCTAGCGTGCCAACATGCCGCAGACTGCAGACCCCTTTGCCCAAGGGGAAGATGGGAACACTTGGCTGAGAGGCACGACAGACAGCCTTACACCCAAGACCCTTGAACTGTTATTATTTTTAATAATAATCCTAATCCTGAGAAGATTCCTGACACAAGATTCAAGCCAGAACAACAACCACGAGGAGCTAGTCAAAATCACCAGCTCTCTAAGCTATGCCTTCACAACCCAGCTGAAACTGAGCGACAAGCACGTCACCCACCTTCAAGAGGAGCTGACACGTGCTCAACGCCGCATAGATAAGCTGGAAGTGAAAGTTCAAGATCAACTCAAAGTACCCAATGAGAGGGAGCAGGAAACAACGGAACAAGTTAAGGAGCTCCAAGCAGCTCTGACAGCAGCCCAGCTCGACCAACAACATGCAAAGGCTGCCCAGAAAGACCTGGTAAACAGACTCCAGTATGATGAACAGCTCCTAGAGAAAGCCAAGAATGACATCAGCAACAAGAATGCTGAAATCAGTGCCTTGAAAGACCACCTTGAAAGGTACAGTTCTAAAATAGACAATCTGACCCAACAAATAGACGATACCAACGATCAGCTCTACATGGTCAGAAAAGAACTTAAACATGCTTATGAGCAGAAACAAGAGCCAAGGCGAGAGAAACAGCTCTCAGCCTCACCTCTGCTGAGCAGAGCAGAGTCCCACATCCAAGAACTGGTATACAGCGAAAGAAGCGAAGAGCCACAACCCAAAACCTCACCTGCCTTCGCCACAGAACTCTTTCCTGTCAATGAAAGAAAACCTCCCATCCAAGCAGACCTCGGAGCTGCACATGGGATGACCATCAAAGACCTCGACAAGCTGTCTAAAAATTAAACTATTTCTTTAAATTACATATTAATATTACTTTTATTACATTACAATGAAAATCACTATTTTTAAACCAGTTTTTACTTCTTAATTAGCGTTTATGTTTGTTTTTCTTCATTCATCTACATACACACAGCTTACACACTCTTTCTCATCCAAACCACAAGTGCTATTAGTTATGTGTCCGTTATTTGAGCCGTTCACGTTTGCTGACTGGCACAAACGTTAGACTACAGCAAGCAGACCTGCTCTCCATGAACAGTGAGGCACATTTGTATGATACTACTGGCTCTTCCCTCTGTTTTAACTACATTATACAGCTGGGTGCTGTACTTTCTTACAAACCCTCACATCACGACTGCTAAATCAGCTTATGGCAGCAAAGTATAACATAAAAAAAGTATTTTCAATTTATAAATAAAAGTAAAGTTGTGCTGCTCAATATTTTGTGGAAACTGTAATTTTTGTTTTTTTAGGATTCTATGATGAATAGAAAGTTCAAAAGAACAGCATTTGATTAAAAATACTGTACAAATCTTCTTAACACTTGACATGTTTGATCAGTTTAACATGAATAAAATAGCTGAATAAAAGTTTATTATTATTATTATTATTATTTTAATTTATCAACTTTTGAACGGTAGTGTATAAAATATTTATTTTTATGTAAAAAAATGCTCTAGTGAAAACCAAAACTAAAAGCATTTGATTATACTGCAGTATTTGCTACCAAGTTATTGTATTGTGAATTCTTGTCTGAGATTAATTTTCAATGCTTTAGAGACTACTTAGCATACTGCATTGTATGTAGCATATTGTTACAGCATATTCACAACAATAATATGTCTCACAATAAATAGAAGAAAATGTTCTCTGTAGAGTTGAACATTTATCAAAGTGACCCATTTGAAATTTGGCGGTGATGATACCCTGTTGACAAAAAGGATTATACAAGTACATACAATGTATCAAGCGGGCTGATTTTTAAGCTGAACCCACCTCTAAAAGCACCCAAGCGTCCCAACCCCAGCATGAAGCCCCACCCACTCCCACCCCGCCCTGAGAGCCAGGCCATGTCCTACAAATTGTGTGACTTAAAATTGTATTGATAATCTTTGTAATTAATTAAATGTGCATTTTTTTACCTGTTGTTTTAGATGGAAATATGTCAAGTGTGTTCTTTCTGTAATGTGATGCTCTGAATGTCTTTGTGTGTGTCTGTGCAGGCTTTTACTGTAGTCTTTGGTGAGTACAGAGAAAAAGATTTCTTCCAATTAAAAAAACAAGACATGGAGACACTTTTGGAGACACACAAGGTCCTCACATACAGGCCTGATCTAAATCCAGAAAATTCTGTCAGCCTTCATAAAACCTTATTATGTTACAATAATATTAAGGCCAAAATTAATCTGTGTAATTTGAGTAAACAATAGATATTATGGGCCAGATTTACTAAACAGGGCAAATTAGCGTTAGATCGCAATTCCATAAAAACACAGATGGGAGGGGAAAATTCTGCGGTTGATTTACTGAGAATGCACACATTAAAGAAGACCACAGACAGCCAGATCACTTCCATAATGATCAGTACAATCTACCAAGAGCAGCGCAAATTACCGCCTGCTTTAAGACATGCTTTTTTGGGCGTTAAATAATGGTGCAAATACTAGTAATTTGACAAGCGCAAATGTTAGTAAATCGCGTTGTGTGATTCATTTAAATTTTTATTTTGCGTCTGAAAGAGAATCTCCTACAAATGCATATTCAATAAGGTCAGGCGCAAAAATAACTGTCCATGCCTTTTCAGCGCTAATTCTTCACTGCGCATCTTTAGCAATCCTAGTACAATTTTAACGCCAAAAGACAGTTTGCGATGGCGCAAGTCTTATGTTTATTTTCTAATTATTCTTGCATTATTTAGATATTAACAATAGTAAGAAATAATAATTATTAAACATATTGCAAATATTCTAAAAACTAAATTTTATGGTTGAAGCAATTTTATGGTTGAGAATTTCCAACCCATTCTGAAGGGAAAGTGTAACTATATTTTGAGGCGTTGATTTTAGATAAATTCATACGATGAGGGTCGTACAAAAACAATATGATTTTTAGAAAAACAGCAAGCATGTCTCGTACGACAGTTAAGAGAACCTAGAGAATATGGTTTATAAACTTTTAAATATGGATATTTTTCTTACAAAAATGCATCAATTCACTTCAGGGGGCCTTTATTTACCCCCGGAGTCGTGTGGAGTACTTTTTATGATGGATGGTTACACTTTATTGGACTTCTATTGGACTACTGAATATCAATACCCATTCACTGTCATTATAAAGCTTGGAAGAGCCAGGACATTTTTAATATAACTCCGATTGGAGTCATCTATAAGAAGAAAATCATATACACTTATGACTTGATGACTATGATGGCTTGAGGGTGAGTAAATGAAGCTGTATATTTAATCTTTGGGTGAACTATCTCTTTAAAATGCTGCATAGGTTATCAGCTCACAAGGTTATGGAATGGAGCAACTGAAGCTCCCACAACCTGAATCTTTTTGGCCAGGTGAGAAGGTGAAGATATATTTTCTGAATTTAAATCATATCAGCAAGGACAAAAAAAGTCCTTAGTGTTAGTTGGTCAGTCAAACTGTGAGATACAAAAGATGCAGGCAGAATGGAAAACTACAGGCGACTGCCTACAAACACAGAGAAAAAAAGGATTCTAGAGAGGTGGGACTGGTAATGTATTAGGAGACCAGTTAAGGTGTTTGGTGAGTGTGTGTATGAGTGTGTACTTAAGTCTCACACACAAACACACACTCCAGAAATGATCAACAGCACTAATAATACACTACTCTAAATAGCCTGGGAGAACAACAATGCTGTTTTGAGGGCTGAGGCAGCCTATTTTGCTAATATTTTGCATTATTGGTCTCCCAGCTGGGGAGAAAGTGCTAGAAAAACTATTCACACCTCTATTAGCTTCCTGTTTATTGTTGCCGGTCTACAAATGAAGCCAAATTGGTAAAAACTGTGTTGTGTTCAGCATGTCTTGGTCTGCTTTTTGTTTCATCTGTTTTGTGTGCAGCCATCTCTCTGCACTCGTTCAAGTCATGCAATAAACACAAAGATAAACTGTTAAAGAGGCAAAGACTCAGAATCCAGCAAAGGAGTGCACAGATCAGTCCACAACAGGTATAAAAAGAAAAGAGAGAGGCAGAGGAGAGCTGAAAGGATGAGAGGCACAGTGAGAGACATCGAGTGTGCGGGGTGCAGTGGTTCTGGATGTGTTCACTCAGTGCGTGGCAGGAGCTGTAGCTGTAGCTGCTGGCTCCGCTGACTCCCATGGCCCCAGCCCCAGGCCCCCCCATACCATCTCTGTCTGTCGCACCTCAAAGGCTGGCTCCTCGCCCCCCTCCTCTCCCCCTTCGTCCTCCTCACCAATGTGGCAGCTCTGAACAGAGAGATACGTAAGGTTAGCTCGCAATACATCTATAAACAAAGGCAAAGGCAAAGTTTAAAGTCTTAAAGTTAGATTTATGACTTACTTTTGCCATAATATCAGCGTATGACATATATAGATGGTCCACTTCAAGTTTACTGCAGTGGGGATGAAACAAATATCAGAAGTATGCTTAGTTTGACTGCATTGACACTATCGGATGAGATCAAAAAAGTGAATTTTTTTAATGAATTGAGCTGGATTATGATATCAGAATTAATTAACTTTGCAACATTAGCCCCTTTCACGCATACAGTCTTTTTCTGGTAAATTACCATTAAGAGATCATGTGTGAACAGTAGGGGTGTAATGATGCACATATTCGTATTGAACCGTTCGGTATGAGGCTTTCGGTTTGATACACATTACAAACCGAACGACTCAATTCGTTGGACTAATCCTATTACATTTGGAAAATAAAAGAGCTTATAGTGTGGGAAATATAATGTTCTCAGTGCCACTGCGCTCAACAAGGCAGTCCAAACGACGTAACAGGCAACGTGCTGTCTGCCCCGCGATAACCTCCCCTTGCTGGGGTGCGTCGAAAGGCATGATCTCGTATTGACAATAGCCAGAGATAGTCAAAAACATCAATTGTTGGCAATATTAAGATATTTGCCATTTCCAATTAATGTAGGCCTGTTACATTCTTATTATGAAGTATTATGACAATTAATTTCCCCCACAATAATTACCAAATAACTGACGTGCTGCGAGGATAACAAAAGATTAGGCTATTTAGCCTACTCCTCAATTAAAATGTTAAAAAAAGGTATCTTAAAACAGGTCTATTATAGAATAAATTATATGCTTACAATTAAAATATTAACACTGCAGTAATCAATAAAAATAATTGAAATAAAAATCTTTAGCCTATTTCAAGCACCAACTTTCAAAAACAACCTGTTTAACACAAAATACATTTCTTCTCATTTTTTTTCACTATGAACGGCCACAAGAGAAGTATTAAGAGAATAAATGAAAACAGTTAGCTATATACCATTATAATGTTGAAGTATTGTCTCTGAGAGAATATGCCGCGCTAGATGCCTGAAAGCTCCGTCATTCTGTTTTTACTTTCACTTTCTGCATATAGTGAATTGACTGAGATTAAGACAAAGTTTGCACGTTGCTTGTGTGTGATATCCATTGGCTCGCCTTCATGGTTTCAAACAGAAATATTTCCAACATTGCGACGTAACCAATATACCCCCGTACCAAACGTACCGAACGAACCATGACACTACTGTGTCGTATCGAACCGAACCGTGATTTTTTTTTTCACTATTACACCCTAAGTGAACAGGACCTTTTGTAATTAAAAAATATTGAACGAATGCCGGAATGTATTTACCAGTATGAGAAGTTGTAACATTACCAGTAAATTACCGGTAATGTGCTCTGTGTGAACGCAGAACAAGATTACCGGTATGTGCATGTAGACTACGAATTCAGAACATGCTGATGTAAGACATCTACTCTGGACCTATCATAACATTCTGATGCAGATGACGCATTTACTCTGCTCTGTGTAGTTCGGTTTGAAGTCATCTACTGTGATGTCTCTGGGCCAAAAGCAGCTGCATGAATGTGAACATTTGATACAAAAATTAAAACATCAACAAAAACACTGACTGCGTAAACCCCTCCATATTAACAAACACAACACCAGGGGGCGCAGCTGTTTAGAGGTCATTTCCAGTAATGATATCACAGAATTTACCGGTATTTCGAAGTTTATGTGTGAATGGCGTTTTACTGGTAAAATTATGACTGTTACTGTTATAATCATATACTGTTATATATGAAATGTTCTTGACTGTGTGAACAGCATATTTTTCTATTTACTGGTAAAGTCGTTTCGGTAATTTTACGCCAATTTACTTCTATTATGGTGTGAAAGGGGCTTTTGACTTCATTAAACTGAGCTGAATCAATAATAAAATCTCTTGTGTAGAGCTGCTTTACAGCTGAATTGAATTTAATATTTGATTAACTTAGCCACATTGACACTGTTATTGAACTAATTTCAGCTCTTAGTTCAACACTGAAATAATTTGAATTGAATAATGACAATGTGGAGCTGTTATTAGCTGAATAGAATTTCTTTCATAATTGACAAACGTTGCAACACTCTTATAAAAACTAAACTGAATCAACTTTGAACTAATTTGAACTGAATATTTGCAAATGTCTTCGGTAGAGCTGCTTTCATCTGAAATTAAAGTAATTTCATAATTGATCAGTTTTGAAACACTGTTATTTTCCTGTTTATTTCTGTGTATTATAAAAAGCGCTCTATACAGTAGATAATTGTGACTTTACTTGAGAAGAAATCCTGTCAAGAAATCCCATTCACTAAATCCCGCACCACAGAGCGATTTGCTTACGTTTTCTCTGTGAGAGCTGTGCGGCTAAAGTGAAGGATGAGCTGATGAAGGGGGTCTGGTTTTGATTCTGTTTCTTCCTCTTCTTCTTCTTCCTGCTCCATTGCTTTCTGCAAAAAACAACACTATGAAAAAACTGCAGTCAAGAGGGTGTACTCAGGGAGTGTAAATGGATATACAGACTTACAGATAAATCATCGATCATCTTGTCTTCAAAAGAGTAGCCCTCATTTTCAATCCAATTGCGCTTGTAACCATCAAGGAACATGTTAGATCCCCGGTGCCTGAAATAAAAGGAAAAATAAGTCTGCGCATCCCACTATACTCCTGGACAGCATTAAAGTAAGGTTATGTGTCTCTCACCTGGGGATGTTGTATAGCGGTGTCATTCTGAAGCAGGCTACTACTGCCCTGCGACGCTGTTTGGACAGAAGCTTGTGCCAAACCATCTTCTTGGACTTGTATGGATGCTCAGTCTGAAGGAAGAAGAAGAAGATAACGAAGAAGAAGAAGAAGAAGAAGAAGAAATTGCTTAACATTGAGGAAAATAAGCGTGTAACTTTATGTATATGTGGAAACAGGCCTCACCAACTCAATGTGGTAGAGAACAGCCGAAACTTCCTGAACTCTCTTCACAACCTTCTCCGGTGCATCAGCGTCTTCAGCTTTACCTGATGTCTCCTTATACAGAGCCATCTGCCAGCGCATAGCTGGGTCCTCAACCTACAGACAGACAGAGATGTGTACACAGACACTTATACTGTACTTAAGATGTTTTCTTCACTTGGCTGTGTCTGTACTTACCTTTCCCTGTAGATGCAGGTTGTTCTGCAGAAACTCCCTCACTTCTTCGTCTGTGTCTTTCTGTAACATTCAAATCACCAAAGAGTCAACAGAATTGATACTACTCAGTGCACACTATCCTTCAAAGGTTTGGGGTAAGATTGTTTTTTTTTTAAAGAAATACTTTTATTTTTTATATATTAATTTTTTATTTAGCAAAGATGCATTAAATTGATCAAAAGTGACTGAAATTAAATTTCAAAGTGAATGAAATTTTTATTTGAAGTATCTTCAAAAAAATCATGATTTCCACAAAATATATTAAGCAGCACAACAGTTTCAACAATGATAATAAATGTTTCTTGAGCATCAAATCAGCATAGTAGAATTATTTCTGAAGTGTCTTGTGACAATGGCTGCTGAAACTGTAAAAAAATGTCATATTGTAAAAACAGTGTGCTACAGTTTTTGAAATTAACAGTAAAATGCTGTTTTGTCATCTACAGTATTCTACTGTAATTTAGCAGTATGATGCTGGCAACAGCAGTTGCCAGTAGATTACTGTATTTTTTACAGGGACATTTTTTATAGTGCATCACAGGAATAAATCACTATTTCAAATATATTAAGATAGAAAACAGTTGTGTTAGATTGTAATAATATTACACAATATTACAGTTTTACTTTTAGCCTTGCTGCATTGTTTCAAAAACATGAATAAATCTTACTGACCCCAAACTTTTGAATAGTAGTATAAGAGTTTTTGTTGTGTTGTTAAATCAACCATCCTAATCAAACTATATGGCTAAACATGTGGCTAAATACCAGAGAGTAGCGGATCTTGGCCATGTTTATGAGCTCTTGGTCTGCAGGGGAGCACATGTTGAGGCCGATGGGGAGCAGTTTCTTCAGGGCTGCTACAATTAGCGAGGTCTGAACGGAATAACGGTCCCCACGCCGCTTCTTCTTGGTCCGCTCAACATCTGAGCCTCCACCCTATAAAAACTTTGCAGAGTTAGACTGACACAAGGATGCGCTTACCTAGAAAGACAGGTTTGGCCACAAACAGGCTGATTTGGGAAAAGAATATGGATTTGTTTTAGGAAAGACTGATTTTATTGACAAAAACAGTCCTTAGAGGGATGCTTTCTAAGTGAATAATGTGAATACAGAAACAATTCTCGGTAAACATCTCCCTTCTGTAAGTGTCTTGCTTTCTGAATAGTTGATGATTAGCTACAGCTTTTACATTGTTAAATAATGTGTTAATGGTAGTTACTTTCTATGTTTTATAGCTTAACAAGGAAATGGGGAAATTTACCAAACTAGCACTGAAGGGAAAATAACACCATGCTTCATGTTTTATCAGTCAGTCTATTAGGAAATGTTAGAGCTAAACATACAGCAGTCTCATTGTTAGTGGTGTAAGTTTGCTAACCCTTTAGCACTGCACACTTAAAAACAACACTAGGCTTTGGGGCCGCTCCATCCCTCACACACACTCTCTGAATCTGTGCCTGTAAGACGTCATTAATGACTGTTGCCTTCTACAACAAGAGCTCCCTCTGGCCTTTCAGCATGAGATGAGATCCAAGACAAGAGCAAAAAGAAGATGAGAGGAGACTAGACAAGATAAGAGGACAGGAGCGATGAGACTAGGGCTGCACATTAAAATCAAATTGTGTTTTTTTTTGTCTGATAAAAACTGTGGTATTTATTTTATTTTTTAATTTTTTAAAGAGTTCCAGGTGTGCTGTGCCTGTTTGTAGGGCTGCAAAATAGAGTTCAGCAGCTGTGACATCAAGACCTGGAAAACTAATTTGTGATAACATGAAAATGATATAATAAAAAAACATGAGTTTGAACCTTTAAAAAAAAACAGTTATCTGTTTTTGCAAATAAACTCTTCATATATTTAACAGGTAACTACATAAGAACGTTTAGGTTGTGAGTGTGTGCAATTTACATTGTACAACAGAACACTAAACCATCAAGTTTACCACAGACCTTATTTTACACATGAATCGAAAAGCCCCTTTTGAAAAATCTCAAGGAACCTGTGTCAAATTAGTCTTACAGGTTTTGACGTCAGAGCTGCAGCACTCCCTTTGTAAAAAAATCATCATTATAATTATTATGTAACAAAATATATAAAAGAAAAAATTATTGTAATACAATTATTTAACTGTAAAGTTAAAAATATATATAATTATTTTATTTTACAGTACTGTAAAATTACAATACTAATATTTGGGTCTTATTTTCTTCATGTGCAGATGTAAAACCACCTGAGCTTTTATTTTGGAAAACCACAGGGTTAAAGCTTCTCCTTTGTTGGAAAAAGGTTTATAAATGCTTCTCATTTAAATTCTGGTAACATTTTGGCATGTGCTGCATTTTTAAATGCATTTTATAAAAGATGCAAACTCAGCACATGCAGAGATGGAGATACTAAAAACACTGGCTCATGAGCTGCGTGTAAATAAACACAGTGCTTTACTCTGAAAAACATAGTGCATATTGTCATTGCACAGTCATTGCAATTTGATACACATTTGATAATCACCACGTTCAGTTTTATTTTCCAATTAATCGTTTAGCCCTAGATAAAAGCAGATGAGACAAGCCAGGAGAGGAAAACAAGGAGAAGAGACATGAGAAAAGAAGAGATGAGAAGAGACTAGACTAGATGAGAGCAGATATCAGTAGGGAGATGAGAACAAAAGAGATGAAATTAATGTATTCTGAATGTATTAGGCAGAGAGGGGCACCCATGGAGAGGAGATAACAGATGGTGCTACAGTAATGGCCGTCTCACAGCACAGAGGAGGAGGTGGTATCCTGCAAGGTGAATAGTATCATTGTGCTAGCTAACACCTAACAGAGACAAACTTTTTAGGGAAGTGAGCAAGTGAGTTGGGTTTGGGTAACATATCAATTAATAACTTGTCAACAGAATGGACACAAACGTCACATTAATCAAACGAAAGAAGCGGAGAGTACCATTTAATTGGATACAGTGAATTAAACAGGGAGGGAAATATTAGATGAGAGATGTAATGAGAACTGTTCCCTTTATAGGAAAAGTCATGTTCCCTCCCTACATTATCAATGTGCTCATACATTTCCCTGAAATCTGTGAAGATTAAGTGATGGGTAATGGTTTGACAATGTATTTTTGATAATGAGTTTTTTGCTCCTAGTGAGGGAGCATCACCACCAGAGCTTGTGGGGAAAAAACAGTAACATCAAACATTAACATCAAACTGGACATCAGCACTAGAAGAAAAGGAACCAGACAAGTCTGCAAGAACTTGCAGCAGTCAAAATCCATCAGAGGCACATCAATCAAAATCACTGTCAGGACAATGGAACTCAGATCCAGCGAGAGTTAAAGATCCAGCTGAAAAGGGGTGCCATGATCCTGAGACTAGAGTCTATGGCTGAGGGCTTTCATCAAACAAGGTACCAACAAACCTCACACACACTGGCAATGAATGAGGGTATGGACTTCTGGCTGTTGTGAATATGTGTGTTTGCCAGTGTGTGGGAGTTTGATGAAAAGCCCTGCTTGTGCGCCATGCGATCAGCACAGCTCTTTTTTTATCGTGCAGAAACACGGTCTGACCTCTCCGTCTCCGGCCTACACACCCCGAATCCACAGCGAGACAGGACACAGAGAGAGACAGCACTGTTAAAACTTAAACCCTCACAGACAGGAAAAACATCAATGGATCTATAAACCCACTGTGAGAGTAGAAACAGTGTCTGTCCTGAACAGGACATTAGGTCAGCAATCGACTGAAGACATTGAGTTTTAACAAATCTAACCATTTTCATTTCATTAAAACAATTCTAGAAATCAATTATTAAATAACATTTTGACATGATGGAGAAGGTACACAACTTTTACATTTACGTTTAAACTCAAATCTCAATTTTGCCACGATGTGAGCAACAGTAAGTGGACAAACTCACCTTGCTCATCTTGCTTTTGCTGTCAGCAGTGAGGAAGGACATGTTGTTGATCTCATTCATCACCACAAAGTTCTGCTCCTCACGCTTGAAATTCTGCAATCAATAATAAAACAGTTATTAAAAGTTCTGAAAAGTGGAAAGAAATGGGACGAGAGACAAGAACAGAAAAAAGGAGACAAGAGAAGTAAAAGTACAATAAACAAGAGGAGACGCGATGAAAAGAAATCAGATGAGACAAGATGAGATAAGACAAAGTCGTGTTAAAGATGTGTTGGAGGAGACAAGGAGACAAAGAGGCAAGAAGAAACTAGACATGAAACAAGACAATGGAATTTTAATTATAGAGAGGGAAAACAGACTTACGTGAGATTTGGACCAAAAGATAAAGACTTCTCCAACCATCCTGAAGAGGTCCTCAGCATCAGGGTCAGGACAGGTCAACCACCTCGCCCTTTAAACGACAGAAAGAACCAAATCTCCAAAATGACAGTCTTAAGAGTCATTCACACCAAGGATGTTAACTATAACAATAACCATAGTTTTAATAATAGTTCTAATTCTATGAGAATAGGGCAGTCCACACCACAGCTACAGAGCAACAATATTGTTTTAATCACTTTAAGGATAATTTTTTTTTTTTTTATAATGTTGTAAATAATGATCGTTTGGCTTCATAAGACCTCAGTATATTGTCAGGAGCCACAGATATTAATATAGTTTTTCCTGTTTTTTTGTAAGCTGTCAACATGCATGGGGAAGTCGTGGCCTAATGGTTAGAGAGTCGGACTCGTAATCGAAAGGTTGTGGGTTCGAGGCTCGGGCCGGCAGGGATTGTAGGTGGGGGGAGTGAATGTACAGCGCTCTCTCCACCCTCAATACCACGACTGAGGTGCCCTTGAGCAAGGCACCGAACCCTCAATTGCTCCCCGGGCGCCGCAGCATGGCTGCCCACTGCTCCGGGTGTGTGTGTGTGTGTGTGTGTGTGCGCGCGCGCGCATTTGTTCACTACTCACTGCTGTGTGTGTGCACTTGGATGGGTTAAACGCAGAGCACCAATTTCGAGTATGGGTCACCATACTTGACAATACGTCACGACTTATGAATCGCCAAGGTACGGTGGCCCAGTAGTGCACAACACAACGAAATCTCCACAGCACAACGGAAACAAGACGCAACACAACAGAAACAAGTCGCAACACAGCAGAAACAAGCAACAACAAAATAAACTTCACACAACACCATGGAAAGAAGCCACAACACAGCAAAATTAGCACATCACAACGGAAAAAAGCCACAACACAATGGATACAAATTGCAACACAGCGCAAACAAGCCACAACACAACAAAATGCGCACAACACAATGGAAACAAGCCAGAGCACAGCGAAATTAGAAAAACACAACAAAATTAGTCTTATTGATTTGACTGATAGTCTTGGTGATTTTGTTGAGTTGTGGAGATTTCAGCGTGTTGTGCAATACTGGGCCATCATACCAAGGACCATGGTTTCAGCTAAATCTTCTGTTCTACTGAAGAAAAATAAAATCACCTAAATCTTGGATTTCCTTAGGGTGAGTAAATCAACAGGACATTTTCATTTTTGGGAGAACTATCCCTTGATGTATTTCAGGCAGAAGACTACATAACTGTAGCATGCGTTTATAATAAACAGAACGTTATTGTCTGTTGGTTTGGACGCTAATACAGTTATTGTTCTTGGTGTGATAGGGCTTTCCTCTGCAAAGACTTCAAAGTGTCTAGATGTATGTTTGCTGGTGGTCTTGTACAAAAAAATAAAACCTAAACACAGTACCTGGACTACAAAATTGTCCATCGGTGTGGATGCTAATATAGTTATTGCTATTGGTATGAATGGCCCTTTAATAAAGGCTTTAAAGTATTTGAAGTTACTTCAGTTGGTAATCTCAGACCAGTACCTGGACCATAAAATCATCCTGCGGATGAGAGATACCTGTTGTTGTCCACGTATCGGATGAGTAGCGGGTAAAGAGCATACAGATCCCTACAGAGCACAGCGAACTCATCACGAATGGTTCCCTGCTCACTGTCCATCTCTGTCTTCCCCTCCATACGCAGCTGATCCTCCTCGGCCACCACCTTTCCACTACGTTTCTTCAGCTTCTCCATGGTGGGGATGAAGTGGGACTTGAGCATCTCAGGCTTCGCCCTGCTCACAATGGGCTGAGCAAACACTGCAGAGGAATATCAGGAGGAACTCCATAAGTAAATTCTTAGTATTGACTGACATTTTTTAAAAGACTGCATGCTTGGTTTCCACTCACCTGCTAATCTCTTCATCCAGGAAGCTTCATCAATGCCCAGGTTATTGACGACAATCTTCATGATGCTACCCAGGAGCTGATTGAGCTGTTCCGAGGTGACATCCGTGCACAGATGGCCTTCCTGCTCTGGGAAGTTCTCTGGTCCTCTCTCCCACCAGCGGGGCAGATAGTTGCACAGCATGGGCAGCGTGATCTCAATCACATGGGGCATCTCTGTGTAACGGGCCCCAGACTCTGCCAGATCCCCGATCTCTTTCATCAACACGTCCAGCTCAGGGATGTCCAGACACAGTTCCTGCACTTGACTGGGTAGACCCAGGACTAAAACATGGATGATAAAGCAGTTAAGTAAGCGCAAGCTGATAACAACACCTATAAATGGAATGCATTCAGAGTGAGCTACTGACTTGTTCTCTCTCGTGGGGTTTTGGTAGTGTACACTGAGTATGTGTTGAACTCGTTGAGGTTAGGCTCCAGAAATGCAACAGGCATAGCAGCAGCCAGATGAGCCAGACATTCTCCTAGAGCTGGTCTTTGGCTGTGATATCACAACATAACATCCATTAGCGCATTCTGTAAAAATGGCTCATATAGAAACAAACACGTACTGTATATGCAAAGCTGTTTCTTACTTCTCAGCATGAGGGGTCTTTACAGTGCCCAGGGAATAGATACTGCACATGATACGGTAACAGGATATCTGCAAGTCATCCACTGAGTGATGAAGAGAGAGATACATAATATGAGGGACAGTGAGCGATCCACCATATGAGTGAAGTGACATCCAAAGTGCACACACACAGCAGTGAACACATACCCGGAGCAGTGGGCAGCCATTTATGCTGCGGCGCCCGGGGAGCAGTTGGGGGTTCGGTGCCTTGCTCAAGGGCACCTCAGTCGTGGTATTGAGGGTGGAGAGAGTGCTGGACATTCACTCCCCCCACCTACAATCCCTGCCGGCCCGAGACTCGAACCCGCAACCTTTGGATTACGAGTGCGACTCTCTAACCATTAGGCCACGACTTCCCCATAATTACAATTATAATAATACTAAATATAACTATATACTGTATAACTATATATATATATTACATTTAATTGTGTTTAAGAAAATGAAATTCGATAACTATTTATTTACACCATTCATACTTATTTTAATTTAATTAAATTGTATTAAATTAAATTACATTAAATATGATTATACTACTCATTTTATACCATTTATCATTTAAAATTAAATTTGATAATATTACTTTACACCATTTATTATTGTACTTTATTTAAATTAAATAGAATTTAAATAACTTATGCCATTTTCACTTTTGCTATTTTACTGTTTCTTTTTTTGTCAGTGAAGCACTCTAAACGGAAACTGAATTGGTAGAAAGAGATAAACAAGCACTGCCTTTTCAATTTAATTCAATTTAACTTTTATTTAATTGACAAAAGTACAAAGAAAAGATTTCCAAAGTTTTCACTGACCAACACAAATGTATTTTGAAAATATGAACAAATTTTGATTTTGATGGCTGCAACACATACAAAAAGTTGGGACAGAGGCACGTTTAACACTGTGTCACATCAACTTTCCTTTTAATTACAATCTTTCATTGTTTGGGAATTGAGGATACTAATTGTTAAAGTTTTGCAAACAAAATTTTTGTGCTGTCTTGCTTGAAACAAGGCTTCAAATGCTCAGCAGTCTGTGACTGTCATTGTCTGATTCTCCTTTTCATGACTGGTCATACATTTTCAATAGGAGTCAGATCTGGACCGCAGGCAGGCCAGTCTAGCACATTCACATTCGCAGTGTATGAAACCATGCTGTTGTAGCACATGCAGAATGAGAGCTGGCATTGTCTTGATCTGATAACCATGGACATCCCATGAAAGACATCATCTTGATGGCAGTATATTTCTCTGTACAATTCCAATATATGACTCCATTTCAATAGTACCTTTGCACATATGCATGTCACCCATGCCGTTTGCTCTGTTGCAATTCCATACCATGACAGACGCTTGCTTTTGCTTCTGTCACTGATGAAAGTCTTGATGGATTCTTTTGTCTTTGGGACTGAGAACTCGAAATCCATTTTTCCCGGAAACAAGTTGAAATGTGGACTCATCTGAGCACAGCACAGATTTTCATTGTCTTTTTGACTATCTGAGATGAGCTCTGGCCCAGAGAACCTGGCAGCATCGCTGCATATAATTGATGTATAGCTTTCTCCTGAAGTAAAGGATATTCAAATTGCATTTCTTGATGCAGCAGCAGACTGTGGTAAATGGCAGCAGTTTTCCAAAGTACTCCTGAGCCCATGTGGCTATATTTAACATCACAGCATGATGGTTTCTTATGCAATGCCATCTGAGAGCTCAAAGGTCAATCACATTCAACTGAGGTTTTCTGCCTTGCCCTACATGTACTGCGATTTCTATGGATTCCCTAAATCTTTTCACAATAGTATAGTTGGTGAAAGACCTAAATTCTTTGCAATTTTGCATTGTGAAATGAGATTTCTGATTTGTTTGAACACTTCTCTCATGAAATTTGGCACAAAGTGATGAGCCATGATCCAGCTTTGCTTGCAAAGTCTGAGATGCTCCTTTTATACCCAAACATGATCCCCTCACCTATTACCAATTCACCTGCCTTACTGTGAACTGTTTCAAAACAGTTTAACGTGGATATTCTATAACATTTTCCCTTTTATTTTGCCTCTGTCCCAACTTTTTTGGAGTGAGTTGCAGCCATCAAAATCTAAATTTGTTCATATTTACAAAACACATTTACGTTGGTCAGTGAAAACTTTGGAAATCTTTTCTTTGCACTTTTGTCGATTAAATAAAAGTTAAAGAGAATTAATAAATCACAGAATCTTGGTTTTATAGCATTTTACAAAGCATCCCAACTTCTCTGGAATTGGGGCTGTATTACTGTTCATCTATTTATAAACTAAGTAAATGTACTCTGCGATGTAAGTTAAATTTAGTCAAGTTAAATGACTCTGTTCAAACCTATGAAAATAACTCACGCATGACATCATCTCCAAACTGGTGCTGGGCGATGTGCTCGAACAGAGAGGTGAGCACTGGCAGAAGAGCAGTGGTGGTGTAGCTAATGTTCTGAGATACACCTTTCACCTGTTAGAGACAGAGAGAGGCAGGGAAAGAGGCTCAATTTAACAACTTTGGCAAAGAACAAAGGGACATCTCAGAGAACAGGGCTATATTTACATCTGACCTGGTTTTTGGTAGACACTTTCCCCAGTTTAAGGTTCTCAACCATCTTCTCAATATCATCGGCAGCACTCTCAAAGAAAGAGCGCAGACCAGCCTTCACAATCTCAGGCCCAGATTTCATCACAGTTCTGGAAGAGAAAGCAAAATAAAAGACAAGGGACACAAATAAAAGTAAGAATGAAATTTAATTCATAAACAAATTAAGGATGTAAACATCAGTAAAACACAGGGAATCATGTGGTCAACAAACATACCTGGCATCCAGTGAGTGGGAAAGAATATGAAGACAGTTGACCACTGCTGAGGCATCAGTGCCTGCACACACAAACATTCAGAGCATGACACAGGCCTTTTACCTTGTGTTACATGTGGACTGAGGATACTATGCTACAATATATGACATAGAAGGATATAGCATGAAGTGGTAGAATCAAGCCAGAGCAGATATTCTTCTGAGGTACAGGTGCATCTCCGAAAATTTGAATATGGTGAAAAAGTTCATTTGTTCTTGTAACTTATTTCAAAAAGTGAAACTTTCATATATTTTAGATTCATTACATGTAAAGTAATACACTTCAGAAGTTTTTTTGTTTTAATTTTGATGATTAGAGCTTACAGCTAATGAAAGTCAAACATCTGTATCTCAAAATATTAGAATATTTACATTTGAGTTTCAATAAATGACCATCCATACAGTATAAATTATGGGTATCTCTTGTTCTTTGAAACCACAATAATGAGGAACACTGCTGACTTGGCAATGGTCCAGAAGACGATCACTGACACCCTCCACAAAGAGGGTAAGTCACAGGGGGTCATTACTGAAAGTGGTGGCTGTTCAAGGAGTGCTGTATCAAAGCATATTAAATGCAAAGTTGACTGGAAGGAAGAAATTGGGTAGGAAAAGGTGCACAAGCAACAGGGATGACCGCAAGCTTTAGAATACTGTCAAGAAAATCTGATTCAGACACTTGTAAGAGCTTCACAAGGAGTGAACTGAAGCTGGAGTCAGTGCATCAAGAGTCACCACGCTCAGACATCTTCAGGAAAAGGGCTACCAAGCCACTTCTGAAACAGAAACATTGTCAGAAGCATCTTACCTGGGCTAAGGAGAAAAAGAACTGGACAGTGGTTCAAAGTCCTCTTTTCAGATAAAAGTAAATTTTGCTTTTCATTTGGAAATCAAGGTCTGGAATCTGGAGGAAGACTGGAGAGGCACAGAATCCAAGCTGCTTGAAGTCCAGTTTGAAGTTTCTGAAGTCAGTGATGATTTGGGGTGCTGTGACGTCTGTTGGTGTTGGTCCATTGTGTTTTATCAAGTCCAGAGTCAATGCAGCCGTCTACCAGGAGATTTTGGAGCACTTTATGCTTCCGTCTGCTGACAAGCTTTATGGAGATGCTGATTTCATTTTCCAGCAGGACTTTAGCACCTGCCCACACTGCCAAAACCACTTCCAGCTGGTTTGCTGACCATGATATTACTGTGCTTGATTGGCCAGCCAACATGCCTGACTTGAACCCCATATAGAATGTATGGGATATTTTCAAGAGAAACATGAGAAACAGTCAATCCAACAATCCAGACGAGCTGAAGTCTCAATAGTGACTCAGCAGTGCCATAGGCTGATCGCTTCCATGCCATTCCTCACTGATGCTGGAATTTGTGCTAAAGGAGCCCCGACCAAGTATTGAGTGCATAAATTAACATACTTTAAAGAACTTGAACTTTTCTGTTTTGCAAATCCTTTTTTTGATTGATCTTAGGAAATATTCTAATATTTTGAGATACTGATTTTTGACTTTAATGAGCTGTAGGCTCTAATCATCAAAATTAAAACAAAAAAAAAACTTTTGAAGGGTTTTACTTTACATGTAATGAATCTAAAATATATGTTATATATGTTACAAGAAAAAATTAACTTTTCCACTATATTCTAATTTTGAAATGAACCTGCACAGTACTATGATAAGGATTCTTACTATAGGAATACTGAGCCAACACTGCAAATGATGCACCAACGTAAGCAAAGCATAGCAAATCATTAAACAACCACCCAGAGCAAGAAAGAAAGAAAGAAAGAAAGAAAGAAAGAAAGAAAGAAAGAAAGAAAGAAAGAAAGAAAGGAAAAGAAATAACTGACTAAAATTAAATTCCACATATTTATGCTTTATTCAGTTTTATTTTACTTAAATCAAATAATTCTACTTATTTATGCCATTTTCATTAATGTTATTTGAATTAAATAAAAGTAAATAAAAAACTTATTTACACCATTTTCACAATTTTTAATAAAATAAAATAAAATACTTCACAATTTCAATACTGTTATTTTACTTTAAGGAAATTAAAAAATACTACTTATGACATTTTAATAGTTATTTTGCTTTAATTAAAGAAAAATACATTTCAAGAAAGAAAGAAAGAAAGAAAGAAAGAAAAAGAAAGAAAGAAAGAAAGAAAGAAAAAAAACAAAAATGAACTCAGAGCAAATAAGTGGAACTATTAGGAATGAATGTACTGATGATGTAAAACATTAAAGTAAAAGGGGATGATGCGGTGAAAAAATTAAATGTGCAATCAGGTCATCATGCAGGATTCTTACCAAAGAGGGAAACCCTGTGTCTCACCAGACCGGCCAACTTACAGAAGATACTGAGATAGAAAATACATAGATAGAAAAAGAAGAAAAAAGAGGGATGGAGGGTTGGGAAAGAGGAAATGGCATGAAAAGGAATAAAAGGGTGAGGTTAAGATGATAAGAAAAGTAAGAGCAAAATAATGTGATCCGTAAAAGATAAATGTAAAAAAAAAAAAAGGATGAGGGAACCCATGGGAAAATACTCCAGGAAGGGGTAGAGAGAAAACCACAGGCAAAAAGAAGTGTGAGGAGCAGAGAGGATGTGACAGGTCGCAACATCAAAACTAGCATCATTTAAAGAAGTTCTGTAAACATTCACATAATCAAATTAAACCTTTAAGGTACATAAAATCTGACTTGGTTATCACAGAAAAATGAAGCTCTGTAGCATTAGTTACCTAGCAATCATCTCCTTCTCCTTGTTAGAGGCATGACCACCACTTCCCAGGACTTTAGCAGGTGTGGACAGGAAATACAGGCAGTGATTCTTAAAGTACTGGTTTACCAATGGAAGCAGAATCTACATGAAGAGAATATAAACAGGAAGAGCAAAGTTTGAGAGGCTGTGATCCATAGGATGGAACGTCTGTATCTCTTCCAAATAATTCCCTCTGAGTTTTATTCAGCATGCACTCATATTCCAGTCAAATGTGTCTCACCTTGGCAAAGAATTTAATCTCCTGTTCGTGAGGGGATTTCTCAACTCTTCCGCTGCTAACAACAGCCTCTGGAGTAACAAACACATGTAACATTAAAATATACAACTTCAAGTGCAAACTAACATCTACAGTTCTTTGGATCCGAGAAATGTATCTATGGATCTATGAACGTATACCAAGATGAGCAATAAACTCCTGGGCAATCTCCATCCACTTCAACAGCTTCTGCAGGAACCCATAAGCGAAACGCTTCTCAATGGAGGAAATCTCCTGTTCCATGTCCTTCATACCTCTGGAGAAGAAAAACAGTGAGGAAGAGAGAAAACAAAATAAGGACAAAACACATTAAGATCACTCCATTACAAGCCAATTCAACATGAAAAAATTGTCCCCACTTTTCAAAAACGGTTATAAATCATACAGAGTGACTTTTTTTTTGTAAAAATTTAAAAAAAATCTTAGTAAAAAAGGGGTAAGTTTAGGTGTAGGGCAATAGCACATACAGTTTGCACAGTATAAAAACCATTACGCCTATGGGATGTCAAACACGTGTGTGTGTGTGTGTGTGTGTGTGTGTGTGTGTGTGTGTATGTGTGTGTGTGTCATGAATCCGGTTCGTGGTCTTCCATCCACTCACCATCGGAGGTCGCCCTTCCATCATATTGACTCGCACCACACAGACTGTTGCACGTCACACTGGACTGCATTTCCCATCATCCATTGCACTGATCACACAGTTGTCACCAATCACACGCTCACCTAAGAGCTATTACACACTCTATTTTACACCCACTCAGATCCTGTTCAGATCGCCGAGTATTGTCTAGCGTTTATCACTCTCCTAGTGTTAGCTAATTTACCAAGCCATTCCGTGTTTATTTTCTGTTTAGTCTCTAGCATTGTTCTGCATTTATCACTCACCAAGAGCCTAGTTTCTAGTTCTAGTTAAGTCTTGTCATTTCATGTTGCCTTGTTTCCTGTTTTCTGATTCCTGCCCATGTTCCTTGGATTAACCCTTGTTTCACCGCTCGGACTCTGTTTGTTCCTCGTCTGGATTATTGCTCACGTTATCGGACTACCCCTCTTGTCAAGCCCTCTGGATGTTGTTCGCAGATCGAAGACCCACGCTTTTCCTAGGAATACTCTTGTGTCTTGCCCGTGCCATACTTGTTTGCTGTTGTTCGACCCTGCCTGTGTTATGACCATGTTAAAGAATAAAAGCTTGCACTTGGATCTGCTCGACTCCCGTCTCGTTGACACTGTTACAGTGTGTGTGTGTGTTACAGTTAAATATAGTCCCTCGAACCTGAATACAGATGTATATTTTGCTGTAATCCTTCTTTATACTCACACAGCCTGATTTATTAAGCTAGGATCTATAAATACAATTAAAATGTTTGAATTAACCTGCAATGGATGTGCATAGCTTTGGCAAACTTTTCACACAACAGTTTACATTTTATTCTGTATTTGTTGCTCTTATCTTACAGCCCTCTTTTTCTTGTTCACAGGTTGTCAGCATTCTTAAAAAAAACTAAGAAACTTCTACTGCCCAAAACTACTTCTACTACCAAAAACTACTGCCAAAGAACAGCAAAAAGAAATGGCAATTTTAGACCTTAGTCACTATAAAATTCTTGTTGTACTGCATCAGTTGTGTACCTGGTGACAGCATATCCATTCAACTGAAGGAATTTGAGCAGGTCTTGGGCTTTCTCTCTGTCTCTTGTTTTCTCTTTGGCCGTCAATGTATCATATGGTACCAACAAAGGATGGGTGCCACCACCTATTAACACAAAAAACACAAAAAACTAGGAGACAGCCCACGAGATAATTTAATGAACAATAAAACCGGGCCCATATTCACAAAACATCTTAAGTTGAAAGTAGCTCCTAACTTGCCAATTTTTAGAAAATCTTAAAAATAGTGGGCGTGTCAGTCCTAAATTTAGGACTCCTACATTTTTGCTCTAAGAGTATTTAAAAAAAGCATTTGAGCACTAATACTAGCTCCTAAATCTCTGAAACGTTAAGAGTAGTGAAGATGACTCCTAAGTCACTAAGACCGACTCTCAACTATCCTAAAATGGCTATTGTCGGCAATCTGCCTCGGAATATAAACATTTTAGTAACATTTGACGATAGTGAGCTTTTAAAAACGTATCGCCTTTAGGGTTTGGAGGTTATCCCAAATCCAAATTTTCCTTTGATTATATCCTTTTCATTAACCAGTTGGGCAAGAAGTTACAGCTGTTCTTGCGTCCAGTTTGGTTTTCTTTTACGTTTGCATGTCTTACTATCAGCCATAATTATTCTACTCTGTTAATTAAAAGGCGATTTATATGCATCTGCTACAAGAAGCATACATGTAAGAGACTGACAATTAGCCAAGGGCAGTTCTAGACCCTTTTTAGGTGGGCTTCAGCCCCCCTAATTGTCGTCTCAGCCCCCCTAAAACAATAATCAGCTATCTGAATGATCAGGGCAGTGCTACTTCCTCAAGAAAGTTTATAATTCTCGCTCGGTTATCGATCTCAATGTGGTAATCACGCACTTTGATAGACCGTTAATGTGCGCTCACACATTTGAATGAAGCGTGCACGCACTGAGAGGCACTGCACGGACAGCACACCAGCATGGTCTCATGAAAGTGCGTTTCAATGGCACTAATTTCTGTTTCTATTTGGTGTGCTTATGATACGCACCTTCCTCACACCCCTATACCTAATCATTGCGTCTCGTATGCACGCCAAAGTCAGTTTTTGCGTATAAATAGCACACCAAATAGAAACAGAAAATCATGCCATTGAAACGCACTTGCATGAGACCGTCATTCACATTCGCATCCTCTCAAGCAAATAAGAAAATACACAAAATATTATGTCACAATGTCCTGTCTTGAGTATCCAAGTAAACGCAGTCGGTTACATCTTAAACATAAACCGTTAAGAAAATATTGGATGTGTGTCAGTATGCATTTCTTATATAAGGCTAATAATGTTAATCAAACAACAAAAGAAAAGTGAGAATCACTCACTAAGTAACATCTGTAACTTTAATAGGTAATTGTAATACAGTTTTCATAAGCACAGTAAAATACTGTTTATTTAGGTAATTTGTATCGTTGTATATAAAGGTCTCTCTGAGGGCTAAGCCCCCCTAAAGATGAAATCCTAGAACCACCCCTGCAAATTAGCATATATTTGTTTAATTAGTGACACTTGGCCTGCATGTTAAAATCTTTACTTGAATGTGGCAATTAACATTATTTTTTAAACCTGCAGTCAAAATTTTTTACTGCTATTTAGGAGAACTCTTAGTGGTAAGATAAAATGTTTTGTGAATACAGGCCCTGAACATAATTTTGTGCAGTCAACATGATACGGTGAATAAAACAAACAATTATACCCTTGGCTTGCAGCTCTATCTTTTTCTTGCGACCCCAAGTGTTATGGTAATTCTCAGCAAGCTGCTCTGCCATGGACTGAACAGAGGGAAACATGAGATGTGAATCAATCACAAGAGTTTCTGAATACCAAAGTTATACCCTTATACTGAATTAATATAAATAATATACCTGTAGCTCTCTGGACAAGGCCATGCATGTCAGCTCCACTGGCTGGGGAGAGTATCCCTGGCTGGGATCATAGGTGGCCTGCAGGAGATGAATATATAGCTATGGATAATGTGTTCATAAAACATGCAATTTCCATCTTCTTTGTTCCATCTCTCTGTTACCTGAGCAGTCTGGGAGATCTTTCTGGTGGCCTTCACTTCAGTTTTCTCAGTTTCTCCATCTCTGGCTTTCTCCAGAGTCCATTCCCATGCCAGCATGGCCTTGATGGACTCTTTAATGGGCCAGCGATAGATCTCTTTATCCTAGAGAGAGAATTCAAAAGAGAAGTTGACCTTGATTCTGGAAAACCAACTGTAACAACCAACTGACAAAGAAGATTCAAAGAAGATCCATTCAGACCTTCTCTGAGAAAGTCTTGTATGGCCGCAGCATGGGGTGAGTTTTGCTGTTCTCATCTAGAATCTCACCATATGTCCAGTTGTTCTGAATCTGGAAGATGGAAGCAAAAGGTTGCAAAGCCTATTCCAAGTCCCACAATGCTTTTGACTTTCACAAATGAGCATGAATGCTGATACTAACCTTCTCAAAGGCCCATTTATCATGCGTGTGCTCAGCATATTTGTTAATGAAGGTATCGAGTCTCTCAGGAATGATGGTGCTGCAAAAAAACAAAAAGGAAACATAATCGTTCAGTTGCTGTTGTTCATTCGAATACAAATCTTTTTTTTTTGACTCCCTCAAAACAATTCTTTCTGTTGATGTTAATGAGGTTAAAGGTGATCAGCTAAGGATGGATTTTTTTTTTTTTTTACCCCTATTCAATGTGACTATACAACTTTATAACATACACACCCAGTTTCACAGACAAGGCTTTAGCCTAAGCCCAGACTAAAATGTAAGTCTGAGCTGTTTCAACTAAAAAAACTTGCACTGACTGATCTTAAAATATATCAGTGCCTTTGTTTTGTCTCAAGATGCACACCAGTAATGTTTTTTTTAAAGCACGTTTATAAAAAAATAGTTAAATGTCCTAATTGAACTATGGTCAATCCTGTTTTAGTCTAAACCCTGTCTGTGAAACCAGGCTATAAACATTTTAATATTATAATATACAAATAATATTTTAAAAAGTACTTAATAATAATTAATGTTGTTGGTTACCAGATTTCATTGTTAACTACAACTTCTGCCTTAATAAACTCCTAATTTGCAGCTCATTAATAGTTAGTAAGGTAGTTGTTAAGTTTAGGTATGTGGTAGGATTATTAAAATTATTATGCAAAATAAGGCATTAATATTTGCTTTATAAACAGCCAATATGCTAGTGATACGCATGCTAATAAGCAACTAGTTAATAGTGAGAATTGGTCCCTAAACTAAACTGTGACCATAAATCTGTATAAATACATTAAATCAGATATCTGAAATATACACAATGCTCATATATAATTGCAAAGAAGAAAACTTAAACTGTAATTGAACTAGCTGATAATTTTCTCACTTTGTTGTCTCCACTGGTTTGGGGTCAAAGTTTCCCTCAGCATCGACAGATGCTTTCTTCTCAGTCATAGATGAATAGCTAGCATCCACATAGTCTGGAGGGATGGCACCCGCAATGGCACAGATGCAGAGCATGGAGATCTTAAACAGCTCTGCATCAAATTTCTACAGAGATGAGACGGCATGTAAGTGTACACAGACATTTCAGTTCAAAGATGCCTGTTGAGACTATCCATGTTTGTCAAACCTTGTGTGCAAGGGACTCAAAGATGCCCCAGAAGAGTTTGCGAGAGAGATGCAGCTCTTCCTCTGATGTGACTCCAAAGTTCGCCCATCCATTTGGCAGGCAATAATACTTCCAGCAGCGCTCATAGTGATTGGTCAACAACTAAATGAAATTAAAACACAAAATATGAGCACAAGAAACTAGTGTTGTCAAAAGTACTGACTTGCGATACCAGTCGGTTCTGAACTTTTAAAAACGTCCATTTCCCACTAACATTTGCACATGGATCCGTCTGTGTGCAGATATATTAGGGATCCACTGATAGATGCGGCTTTCAAACACTCGTGTGCTTCTGTGTAGCCAATCACAGTCATATCTGTTTAGCGCTTGGACACAATGGCCAATCAGTTTAAGAATGTGCTCAACAGCGCTCAAATCTTAGCGGGAAATGGACATTTTTAAAATTTCAGTACTGACTGGTAATGTGGTTAGTACTTTTGACAACACTACAAGAAACCAAAAAATCAATGTAACTAATTAAGCGAACTATACTTGCATACCTTGAGGGGCATCTTGGCATACTCGTTTAAGATTGGCACATCAAACACCAGCCTTCTCAACAGATGCTGCAACATAGATGGCCGCAAATACCTAAAACACACAAACATTACTTTATTAGCTATACAATTTTAAGTTGGCATTTTTACGTCTGAGTATGGACGTTACAGAGTGAACTAACTTGACAAGAGACATAAGGCAGTCCTCGATGACATCCCTCTGAGCCTTGGTAAGAGCACGGCCACGGGACAGTCTGTAGATGGTGTGCAGCATTGAGTCGATCATGATGGCACGGTGGTCTGTGCCCGCGAACAGTGGGGCACACTTTGTGAGCAGAGGAAGCACAGCTGAGCACAGGTAACGGTTTAGAGCCAAAGCCATCTCTGTGGTGCTGAATGCCGCCTGCAGGATCACAATTAAGATCAGTAATCAGTGTATTATATTATATTATATTATATTATCTTATATTATATTATATATAGCTCACCGTATCTAGAGAGGCTGTGGCTCTCATATCAGGCAGGAAGCCCACCTCTAGCACATGCAACAGGAAGTCCTGGTTATCAATGCCGTACACTCTGTCCAAGAAAAGCACCATGGAGGCTTTGTGGTCTGGCACGAAACTCGCTGACATTTTTGGCTCAACAACCTGACCATCTATGAAAAGTAGCACAGGAAAAATGAGAAGAGTTGAGTATACAGAAGTTGTATGGAAGCCTGTTTCCACCTGAGAGTAAAAAGTAAAACAGACAGAAAAATAAAGATTAAAATATGAAATTGTCACATGGTGACCATTTCGTGTACCTTTGCCAAAGGTGGGGATCTGAACAGGAAGGCTAATTACTCCCACCAGGTCTTCAATGGGTACGAGAGACCTCAAGATGGCTCTGATTCTCAAAGCTTCACCTTTACCTGCTTGGATCAACTGTGGGTAAAGAGCAGGATTAAAATTGAAGTCCTCTGTAAAAATATGACCTTCATCTTACATGACCTTCAGCCATGCAAAAGTTTGAGGCCAGTAAGATTTTGTTTTTTAAAGAAATCATTTTTTATTCAGTAATATAAAACTTTGAGAATAATAAGAAATGTGTCATATTAGAATTATTTCTGAAGAATAATGTTACACTGAAGACTGGAGTAATGGCTGCTGAAAATTCAGCTTTGCCATCACAGGAATAAATTACATTTTAAATTATATAAAAATAAAAAAAATTACATTGTAATATTATCTCATAATATAACTTTTTTTTTTTTACTGTATTTCGATAAAATAAATGCAGCCTTGTGGAGCATAAGATACTTTAAAAAAAAAAAAAACATTACATTTGTCATGGACTCCACAGGTAAATTATTCAAGTTATTTTACTTACATGCATCTCAGGAGCGCAACGACCTAGCAAGTCAATAAGAGCAGAGTAAAATGACATGATAGCATTTCCAAGATGCTCTCTATTATCTTCATGTTGCTCCTCCCCTCCAAACCTGTGAACCAATCACAAGGCAAAAAATAGAATATATAGATAACATGATATACTAAACTATTGTTAAACTATTGTTTAAATGAAAATCAAAATTCAAGCATTCACTTCCACTGAAACATCTTACATGAAACGCCTGTCCTTTTTAGGAGTTGGCCCATCTCTGGCAGGGTCCTCGGAGATCTTAATGGCCTCTTCGATGGCAGCTAACAGACCTGCACCACCCTCTCCTCTCAGAGCGGGGCCGAAGCACTCAGGCCGACGAATCAACAGACGAACAACCACATTGGCATTCTCCTCTACGCTCTCACCTGCAGGGGGAGACACAAACACAAAGTTTAATTATGAATGCCTTCAAATAGAGGAGTCAGAAACAGAATTCCACTTAATATGCTCACCGTTTACAAACACAGCGAAACGCAGGAAGTCCAGATATCTCTCTCCTCCACCTGGATTCCATCCGATGTCGGGGTAGCCTTTAGACAGAAGCATGGGGCACATCCGAAGGCCGCATCCAGCCAGATACGTCACAACCTAGTAGCACAGTGAACCAATGAATATTTTTTGTTGTGGTACATTATAAATGCACTGTACCATAAAATAATTAGTTACAAAATACAATTTGTTCAGAGCATCACCATCTCAAGTTCTTGCTCTTGCAGAGCCAGAGCCAGTTCATTGTTGTCGATGCAAGACGCAGCAGCAACATCCAGAGGAGTAGATCCACGCATCCCTAAAAAAGCAACACAAAACATTACAAATGATTTCAAACATAACAAAACAAAACTAAAAGAGTAATACTATGGTCCTAAATTGCATTTTTTTAAAAGAACTAGATGCGTTAAGTAATTATTTACTAATTTCTGTAACCCTTAATAATAAGGTCTCATTTGTTAACATTAGTTAAAGGATTAGCTAACATAAACTAACAATGAGCAATATATTTTACAGCATTTATTCATCTTTATCAATGCTAGTCAATAAAAATGCAATTATCCATTGGCTAGTCATCATGTTAATTGAATTATCCAATATCAACAGATACAACATTGATTTAAAAATGTATTTGAAATGAACAATGACTACAACATTAATCTTATTTAATGTTAACTAATGTTAATAAATGGATTCTTATTTTAAAGTGTTACCAAGAATTACAATAACCATGTTAGCATCCACATCAACACACAATGAAGTTCGATTTATTATAAGCACGCACTGAATTTACGGCGCGGATTCCAATTGGCTGTCAATATTTTTATCATTCATCAGCTACAAAAAAATAATTTTGAATCTGATTCCAATGATATCTTTCCTCTGTGTTGTTGCACTGAGTTTTCATTATAGTTATCACTGGTGTGAACGTACCTAACAATAATAAAAATATGCTATCTATGTCAGGTAAATTTTACAAAGCGACCGACCCAGTCCAATGCCACTGTTCTGCAGCAGGTATGAGAGGTGGTCAAACATGGAGCGCTGATTCTGACGGCTGATCCTGCAGAAGTAGCACAGGAAGCGACAGCAACTGGTCACCATTTGCGGGAATCGAATTTCCTATAGACAGAAAAAAATTTGTTTCCCTTTACATCAGTTTCAATGACAGAGTCGGATCTGTGTCCAAGAAAAACAGTTTTAAACGTTCAGTATTTATATAACATAAACAGGAAAGTACCTTAGAGTCTCCTCCACCTCCCAGTACATTGACCATAACCTCCATGACCGTCTCATGCATGCCCAGTGCTCGCATCAGGTTAGGGTGCTGGTAGAACAACTTGTTGTTCATGATGTTCCTATGAGACAAGAGACAATATGCATTTGAAAAAGTACAGATGCTAAATATAGATGACTCTAGAGAAGTTCAGGGCATTATAAAAAACAAGGCACACTACCGTCTGTGGTAAGAAAGAGGTTTACTATTTTTATTCAGCTAATAAAATGTTATAATGTTACAAAACGTTCTTATTTCAAATAAAAGTTTTAAACTTTCTATGTATCAAAGAATCCTGAAAAAATTAAATAAGTTACTTGAGCACCAAATCATCATACTAGAATGATTTTTGAAAGATCATGTGACACTCAAGACTTGAATAATGACTGCTGAAAATTCAGCTTTACCATTACAGGAATACATTACATTGAATCATATATTAAAATATTTAACATATATTTAAAAAAGACAACAGTTGTTTTAAATTATAATAATATTTCACAATATATTTTTATCAAATAAACACGCATGAGAGAGTTAAAAAAACAAAAAAACAAAACAAAAACGATATCCAGTCATTTGAAGTACCCACCCGATGCTCTGAATCATAAGTCTCTCCTCTTCTGGGCCCATCTGGACGATGAGAAGGGAACGGATCTGTCCCAGGCACTCCAGTAGGTCCATTGTGTCCTGTATGGACACAGCGCTAATGGCATAGGCCTTTGGCAGGGCCCGGGTCAGCTCTCCCAGTGCGTCATACTGCCGGTGAAGAAGACTGAACATGAGCCGCACCAGCTCAGGGTTCTGAATAAAGGACTCCTGAGCCCAGTGGATCATTGTGTGGGATATCAGTTCCTGTAAAGTACCTGAGGCATAGAATGTTCTGGAAATGTTAGACTAACACTAAAAATAAAAAAATAGTAACATTTTGAACTAAAAGCAAAAATATTTTTTTTCAACAATTGCATTAATGAGATGAGGTGAATCTGAACAACCTTCTCAAGATATTTTACTACATTTACTTACTAGGTTTGGGCTCTTCCTCTGGTTCTGGTTCCTCATCCTCCTTTTTCTTCCTAAAGGTCTTGATCTTCTCCACTAAACTGAGCAGTCTCCCTTTCAGAGACGCTTCTACCTCTTCCTCCTCTGCTTCTTCTTCTACATGGACACCTGAGGTACAAAAACAAATATAGAAAAGAACCACATTGTAGTCCAGTAGATATTGTTTTGTCTCGATCAGTCATTAACTCTTCATAATTTGTTTAGTTTGTCATAATTTTTCAGTTTGAATCTTCAGAAGAAAAACCAGACACTGAATTAGTTGTACAAAATTTCACAAGATGATTTTGCAACTGCAAAATGCTTGGTGTTTATAATGTGGCCGTGCAGTCTTTTTTTATTTTTTTACATATTTTGAACACTGACCACAGTGATTCAGGATCTCATTGTGGAAACTCTGGAGGGTTTCTCGCACTTCCTCTGGTACGGGGCAATCCTCTTCTTCAGGGCTGTGCTTGAAGTTAGTCAACAGGAAAACCTACATGTATATGCACATAATCAGTGATTAGTCTCTCTGAAAGCATTTAAAATCATGCAGTATGTGGGTTTAAAGTAAAGAGTTGTGTATTATACTTGTTCCAGAGGAGGAGAGCGAAACTCTCTGGTCCTGCGAGCGGTCTCTGCAGCACTCATAGTAAATGCTCTCATTAGTTCTTTGTATCGTTCACGCTGGTTTGACTGGATATCCTGTACAAATTTATTAGAGAATGCCAAAATAGCTTCAACTCTGTGTCTGAGCTCACAGTCACAGAAATACTGTAGAAGGGTGCACATCTGAAAGAGAGGAAGAAACACATAGATACAGTAAATATAAGTATACATAATATATTATATAGTCCAGGTAATATGTGCAAAGTCTGAGGTGAAATATTCACTTTTTCATAAAAGCATGAAACTTGGTACAATTGTACAGGTTGGGGCCCTGAACACTTTCAGAAATGGAGCCATCACAAAAACACCTCATGGTGGGCTATGGCAACCATTTTACTTTCTGCCATAATCAAATTATGTATTTTGTGTCATATCTCCTGAACCAAATATGACAACAGAAAAGGTAATGTCTACCCCTATGTTATGATGGACAAGGACTACAATGATACCATATACAACAACATAAACTGTTCAGTTAAACAGTTAGTTAATGGTGAAATCAGCAGTGTGAGAAGGAAATCACAGTATCACCGCACTTACAATAGTCCATATTATGGCTATTATTTTTTTCTCTCTTTGATAATCAGTTAATATTTTATTCAGTAATACAATAAAAGATTGTTTTCAAGAATACACTCATATATTTCAGAGATATAAAAAATATATATATCTCAGGTAAATGTATTTTTTCTTACCTCTCATGCAGAATCAGGTAGGCGGTAATTTTGTTCTCTCTCAAAGATGCTCTAACATCAAATGCAGACAGCAACACAATCTTGCTAACCTGTGTTCTATCTGAACCTCTTTTATTGCACCTCTTTCTTTTTCTGTGGGTCTCTGGAATTGTCAGTCAGCTGTCAAAAACAGACTTCATTTCAACCATTGCTTCTCAGTATACACTTAGTATCTTGGGCTTGACTGAGACCTGGATTCGTCCAGAAGACTCCACCCCAGCTGCTCTCTCTAACCACTTCCCTTTCTCTCACACCCTTCTAACCTAAAAAGTAGCCCCATGTATCATCAACTTTAGTGTATTTTGCTGAGCAGCTGTTTGGCTGGCTCACAAATGTACTAGATTTCTCTAATACAAAAAATTAAGTAGGCTTAACCAAAACTCTTGTTTGGAGAAGAATTTTTTGAAGAAGGTCGTGTAGCAGTTCTTCAGTAGCGATGTTAGCACGTAATACTTCAAACAATCTTAACCCTAGAATTTTATACCTGAAGCAAAAGGGCTACAAACAACAGATACTGTTAGTACCTCCCGCTGGAGATCCTGCAATCTACAAGACATTCCTGAGGAATGCTATTCCTTTGTTATTCTAATAGAATGGATCATTTGGTTCACACCTTTATAGACACAGTTACATTATTTCTTTCACAGAATGACCAACTAAACATCAACCAAACAGGTTTCAGAAGCTGCCCTTCAAATGAGACTGCTTTACTGTCGGTCACTATAGCCCTGCAGATTGCGAAAGCGGATTCCAAATCATCAGTTCTCATTCTGCTGGTTCTATCTGCCACTTTTGACACTGTAAATCATCAGATTTTCCTTTCTCCCATCACAGGAACTGCACTCCACTGGTTTGAATCTTATCTCACAGGTAGGTTTTTCAGGGTTTTCTGGGGAGGAGAGGTATCCAAAGCACATCAACTGGTCACTAGGGTTCTTCAGGGATCAATTCTTGGACCCCTTCTCTTCACCATATATACTATATCACTGGGACCCATTATACAAGCACATGGTTTCTCCTACCATTGCTATGCTGATGACACACAGCTCTATCTTTCATTTCAACCAGACAATCCAACAGTAGCTGCATGGATCTCAGGCTGCCTGGCAAACATCTCGGCATGGAAGAAGGAACATCACCTGGAGCTCAACCTTGCAAAGAATGAGCTTCTTGTCTTCCCTGCCACTCAAATTCTACAGCATGATTTCACCATCCAACTAGGAACATCAACAACTATTCTATGGTGACCAGCTGACCTTCAAGGACCACATTGTAAAGACAGCTCGATCATGCAGGTTTGCATTGCACAACATCAGGAGGATCAGGCCCTTCCGAACAGAGCATGCGGCACAACTTCTTGTCCAGGCTCTTGTCATTTCTAGGCTGGACTATTGCAATGCTCTTCTGGCTGAACTTCCATCGTGCGCAATCAAACCTCTACAAATGATTCAGAATGCAGCAGCATGACTGGTCTTCATAAAGCCCACAAGGGCCCACGTTACACCTCTCTTTATCTTCCTGCACTGGCTACCGCTTGCGGCTTGCATCAAGTTCAAGACATTGATGTTTGCATACAGAACAGCCACAGGCTCAGCACCCTCCTACTTCCACTCACTCTTACGAATCTATATCCCCTCCAGAAGCCTGAGATCTAAAATCACTTTCCAGAACATTTTCATTCACCGTTCCTGGCTGGTGGAAAGGTCTTCCCACATCCAGAGTAATTAAAAGAACACCTGACACGTTATCCGACAGAAACACTCATTTAAGCCCTAATTCGGCCCGTTTGACATAAAAACTGCAACCCAAACCGCACCCGCATTAAATCTGCTACATGAGCGAGAAAAAAAATCATTTATTATAACTTTTATTCAAATCGTGAATAGAGTAAATACAGAAAGCAAGCAAAGAGTGCTCCCTTTAATATGATCACTACAGCTGTCAATCAGTGGCAGCGCTATTGGTTACATTGCTTAGCGTGTACTGGATTGAGTCAAAATAGTCTTGGCTATTGAACCCGCAACCTGCCCGTGCTTGTCACAGTCCGGCCCGCACCTGTACCCTACACATAAAAATGATTCCACCCGTTACATCAAATATTAGCAGTTCACCTGTGTGTACCCGCCCGTGGGCAGGACCCAGGCTTCCCCCTTGTGGACAACATAATAGACAATTCTGGCCCTAGAGAGTGATTGAAATATGTTTGAAATTTCATTCCGCATCTTTTGAGATATTGCGATTTCATTGTAATCCTTCTCATAAAGTCACTGAATTCACTATTAACTGTTCATCGGATTGCGTTGCCATCTGTGTTTGATGTCAGAGCGTTGTTGAGCGAGAACAAGAATGTATTAGAGTGTTTCCGCCTACCACCTTTAGGGGCAGTCGTGGCCTAATGGTTAGAGATTTGGAAAAGGTGGTGGGGGAGTGAATGACCAGCGCTCTCTTCCACCCTCAATACCACGACACGACTGAGGTGAGACCCTTGAGCAAGGCACCAAACCCCCAACTGCTACCCGGGCTCTGCAGCAAAAAAATGGCTGCTCACCGCTCCGGGTGTATGTTCATGGTGAGTGTGTGTTTGTTCACTACTCAGTGCTGTGTGTGCACACTTGGATGGGTGAAATGCAGAGAACAAATTCTGAGTTTGGGACACGTCATGTCACATCCTTTCCTTTCCTTTCCTTTCCTTTCCTTTCCTTTCCTTTCCTTTCCTTTCCTTTCCTTTTCCTTACCTGACTTTACCTGAGAGGCAAGAGAAAAAACACTTACTTGAGATTATTTTTTTATATTTCTGAAATATATTATTGTATTCTTGAAAACAATCTTTTAATGTATTATTGAATAAAATATTAGTTATCAAAGAAAGAAAAAATTAATAGCAATAATCTGGTCTATTGTAAATGCTGTGATACTCAGATACTGTGATTTCCTTCTCACACTTGCTGACTTCACCATTAACTGCTCATATGAAAAGTTTAGGTTGTTGTATATGGTAACATTGTAATCCTTGACCATCAAAATTAAGACATCACCTTTTTTTCTGTTTCACCTTTTTATTCTCTGAAAAAGTTTCAGAGAATTTTCACATATCACCTGGACTTATACAATAATATAGTATTTATATTCAAAGCATATACAAATATGTAGACAGAAAGATAGATAGATAGATAGATAGATAGATAGATAGATAGATAGATAGATAGATAGATAGATAGATAGATAGATAGATAGATAGATAGATAGATAGATAGATAGATAGATAGATAGATAGATAGATAGATAGATAGATAGATAGATCTAGCTATTAAACTTGCCTGCAGTTTTACAGACTCTGGCAGCTTCATTTGAAGTAGTCCCTCCTCCAGTGCCTCCTCTTCCTCCTCTTTGGCCTCCTCGCCTACTTCTTCTGCCTCCTTTTCCTCCTCGGCTTTTTCTCCTTCCACCTTTTCTCCCTCCTCCTCCTCTACTGCCTTCTCAACCTCTTCTCCTTCCTGTCCCTCCTCCTTCTTCAGAGCTTTCAGCTCCTCATCCTCCTCCTCCTCCCCAACTCCCTCATCCACGGCTTCCTCCTCTCCTTCAGCCGCTTCTTCTTTCTCCTTCACCTCCTCTCCTTCCTCTTTGGGAGCAGCTTCCTCTCCTGGTTCCTCTGTCTCTCCTGTATCCTCTTTCTTTCCGAACACATTGGGATCAATCATCTTGAGAATGTGCTTGACGTCTTCATCATTGAAGATGCCCATAATGAGGAGGGTGCTGATGAGTTTGAGAATAGGAACGAAGTGGAACTCAACACTGCCCCCAACAGGATCGCGCATGGCCTGGCTGCCATCGAACACGGCTTCGGTAAGCATGCTTAGAGCCTTGGTCTTTAGCTCCTGTAAGGGAAGAAAGAGTGCAGATATTAACATCAACAGATATTATATGTCTAACAGCAATCAGTTTTGGACTCCACTGTATCCTCATTGTACCTGCAGAGGGATGATGGGGCTTAGGGTGTACAGATCTGGGTCAGTACCCACAAAGTTGATGGGGGAGAAGTGTAGCTTGGGTCTGAGGCAGGTCGTGAGACCAACTCCTGGCAGGTCATTGGCCGCCTCTGCATCCGGGAAAAGTTTGATGCTGAGCGTCTCTTCTGTCATGGGAACAATAAACTCACGATTGGTTCCCAAGCGGTTGCGTTTGGCTGACTCCAGGTGGATACTGATGAGAAGGTCATAGAAGCCACTGCGGAGAGGACCAGGCAGGTAGGTGCTCTCAATAGCGTAGAAGAGCTGTGATTCGTCCACGTGGCTGCAGAGGGCGTGGGCCACACGGTTGTTGCCCAATGCGCACACGGCACAATAAAGCATCAAAGTGTGATAGTGGAACTTCAGTAAGTCATGCTGCTCGGAAAGTTC
Organism: Barbus barbus; assembly: GCF_936440315.1. Classification (NCBI taxonomy): domain Eukaryota; kingdom Metazoa; phylum Chordata; class Actinopteri; order Cypriniformes; family Cyprinidae; genus Barbus; species Barbus barbus. The sequence goes on from NC_136750.1 coordinate 14,335,726, forward strand.
CAGGATGTCAATACACCTGCATGTGAGAGAGAAACATTTCCACTATTGAACAATACACAACTAGATAAAAAAAAAATATTGTCAAGACAAACTTTGATGTCGGTTTGAGAAAGCCTGGTCAGAAAGAAATTTTAGATTTTAATGCTTCAGTATATTAAAGGGTTAATTCCTCCAAAAATTCTGTCATTAATTACTTACCCTTGTGTCATTCCAAACCCATTAGACCTTCGTTTCGTTCATCTGTGGAACACAAATATATAGAATATATATATATATATATATATATATGATATTTTTGATGAAATTCGAGAGCTTTCTGACCCTCCATAGACAGAACCTTTTTGTGCACAAAGAAAACAATAACAGCTTTATTCAACAACTTTTCTCTTCCATGTCAGTCTTCGATGCATGTTCACGACAGTACCACAACATATGCGTGTGCATTCCAAGCTGCAGTGCATGCATCGTGGTACTCTTGTGAATGGCGGTGGAGGCTGACCCAGATAATTAGAAATCATTGAATGAATGAATTATTTTTGTTTTCTTTACGCACAAAAATTATTCTTGTAGCTTCATAAAATTAAGGTTGAACCACCGATGTCACATGGACTAATTTAACAATGTCCTTACTACCTTTCAGGGCCTTGAATGTGTCAGCTGCATTGCTGTCTGTGCAGGGTCAGAAAGCTCTTGGATTTCATCAAAATTGTTTTAATTTGTGTTCTGAATATGAACGAAGGTCTTACAGGTTTGGAATGACATGAGGGTGAGCAATTAATGACAGAATTTTCTTTTTTGGATATACTATCCCTTTAATATTGACAGCTAGTGGTTGAAATGGGTACTGCAGTCCAAACTGAAAGTACTGGAGAGAGTTGTTTCTCCCGAGTCCCGCCCTCTTCTCAGATTATGGAAGTTACTATATTGCTCTGGGTGGCTGCTAGGCATTTGGGTGTTGCTATGTGGATGTCAGGATGCTCTGAGTGTTACTTCGTGGTAGCTAAGGTGGGTTTGGGTCATTGTTTGGTGGTTTGCTAGGGTGTTGCTATGGTGTTCTGGGTGGTTGCTAGGGTTTTCTGGATCATTGCTAAGATGTTGCTATGCGTTTGGTTGCGTGTTTTGGGTGTTTTTGTTATGGGGTTGCTAGGGTGTTGCTTTGTGGTTAATAGGGTGTTTTGAGTGGTTGTTAGGGTGTCCGTAGTCACTGTTTGGTGATTGCTAGGGTGTTACTATGCAGTTGCTAGGGTGTTCTGAGTGATTGCTGTGTGGTTTCTAGGCTATAGCCATGTGGTATATAGGGTGTTCTGGGTAGTTACTAGGTGGTTGCTAGGGTGATGTTATGCAGTTTCTAGGGTGGCTTTCTAGGTGGCTGCTAGGTGGTTATTAGGGTGTTCTAGATGGTTACTACATGGTTGCTAGGGTGTCCTGGGTGGTTGTTAGGGTGTTCATAGTCACGACTTGCTAGGGTGTTGCTATTTGTTTGCTAGAATCTTCTGGGTGGTTGGTAGGCAGTTGCTAGGGTGTTCATTGTCATTGTTAGGTGGTTGCTAGGGTGTTGCTATGTGGTTGCTAGGGTTTTATGGGCCATTGATAGGGTGTTGTTTCTAGTTTCTAGGGTGTTTTAGGTGGTTGCTACATGGTTGCAAGGTAGTTGCATAGATAGATAGATAGATAGATAGATAGATAGATAGATAGATAGATAGATAGATAGATAGATAGATTTTTTCAATTCCCTGCAGAACAAAAACAGTTAAAACCAGCCTAAACTGGTTGGCTGGTTTTAGCTGGTCTTCCAGCGTGGTCATAACTGGTTTACAGGATGCTTTTAGAGGGCATTTCTTCTTCTTTAGCTGGTCAGGCTGGCTGGGAGACCAGCTGAACAACCAGCTAAAATCCGCTTGGCTAGGCTGGGAGATCAGCTTAAACCAGCTAAGACTGGCCAACCAGCTAAGGCTGGTTTTTGCTGTTTTTCCTGTGGGGTATTGTTTTCATTTTAGTTTTATTTTGTTCTTGTCTCGTTCTCCTGTACCTGTTCTCTTCAGGTATATGCAGAGCCATCATGGTGAGAGGCTCTGTACATTCCACCATCCAGCCGTGCCTCTCGCTCACTCGCCCAACTTTTGGATTCAGGAAGTGGTTAGGCATCCGGCTCCAGATCACAGGGGTCAGCATTTCAACATCCAGCCGAGGAGGACACTGGGGCACCGGGTTCTTGCGCTCACTACGGAACATGGCCGCCGAAAGAGGCATGATATTCTATGGGATGCAGAAAAAAGTGAGAAATTTAAGGCTACAAATGTTTAGTAAAAGTATTTATAAAAGAAAACTGATGACTTTTAGTGCCAGAAGCAGAGGATAGTGCAGACCTTGAGTTTTCCGAGTTCCAGCTGCAGCATGTTCTGGCTGGTCGGCAATACAAACACAGCTGGGAACAGCTTAGTGTTTGGCTCCACCTGACAGAGCATATGTATACATATGAGTTCAAATGAAGAAAATGCACTCCTAACAGGGATTTTTTGAGTGCCACTACAATTCCTCCTTTGAAGAGATTATCTTCACTTACCTGGTAGAAAGTGTTGATCTCTTTGCCATTGGCTGTGAAATTCATGAGACCTGTTGCCAGGTCAACCAAGCAACCAATCACCAGATCCTCCTGGCTGAACCTCTGCTGGGTGCTGCTGCCAAACTCTCCTCCCCACACCATATAGCAGTTACTCCTCCTCATACTGATAAGCAAACAGAATATTGCAAGTTTTCTTAAGGGATGAATGAACAAATATTTTGTAGCTTACTCAAAATTATACAATAATACAATACCGTCAAAAAGTTTGTGGTCTTTCTTTCTTTGTAATGAGACATTTTATTTAGAAAGGATTTATATATTTCTATTTTAGAATTCTATTTTGAATAAATATTGTTCTTTTTAAAATAAATGGTGTTTCTTCAGCACCAAATCAGCATATTGGAATGATTTCTGAAAGATCAAGTGTCACTGAAGACTGAAGTAAAGACTGCAGAAATTTCAGCTTTGACAATACAGCAATTAATTCTGTTTTATAAATAGAAAATAGAAAAATTATATTAAATTAAAACTAAAATTATTTTAAATTGCATTGATATTTTACTGTACTTTCAATAAAATCAATGCAGCCTTGGTAAGCATAAGAGACACTAAAAATATATATATTTTTTAGCTGATATCCATTTACTTCAATAGAAAATCATAATTCATAATTTAATAATTTTAATTAAATCTTATTTGCATATAATATGTTTTTCATTAAGTATTTTTCTTAACCCATTTCAAGCATAATAAATAGTGAGGTTTGTGCTTAAAATAAGAACTATTTGCCAATGGCACAAGAAATTCAAAATATATTCTCTGAAAAATATATTTTTTAATTCGGTTCTCAAATACATTTATCTTGTTTCAAGGCTGTTTAGTGAAAATACATTTTATTTCAGTTATTTTTCTAGATCCAAAAGTTTTAAATGTGTGTTGCACATCCAAAATACTACACTGAAAATATGATAAATATAGGCATTACACTTTAAAATTCTGATGGTCAGTGACTGAACTAGGCCACTGATGCACTGCTCTTACATCACCAAAATCGATATTCACCTACATCACCTCACTATACCGAACATTTATTTTTAACTAAACGCTTCTCCGCACTGCAGCTTTTTGTGTTTGTCCTCGTTGGCCCACATTTCAGTAATTTGACATGGCAGATCAGTGAGCTGAATTTTTATATCACCTCACCTGTCATGTATGTTGCCCTTGTCGTCTCCAACAGTCACAGTGACAGTACGGACCTTAGACAGGTCAAAGTTGAGGTCATACATGTGGAAGTCTGGGGTGACCCAACCCACCCATACCCCGCTAGGTTCTTGACCGGCGAAGATACGGACTGAGTAATAATACTGCAAAGTTGAGACGGAGAGAGAGACACATAAGTAAAAAAAAGAGCAAAGAGTGTGTTATATTTTACAGATCTTGTAATGAAGACTGACTGTGGTCGTATTGAGGATGATTTCTGGGTCATCACGATCGTCAGGCACCACATCCTCAATCAAACGGGGCATAATAGGTGGAGGTGGAGGAGAAGCACTCATGGCTGCCTTTTTAGCTTTAAACAGGAATCTGAGGGAAGAATTTTGAGGGTGTTTTTCAACATTTAACATTTTTAAAATTAATATATTTTAAATGTACTAAATTGCAACTTCATCATTACAAATGTGTAATTACAAATATATTTAAATACATGAACATAATATACAAGTTTCAATAAAATGATATTAAAATCTTATCGTTGTCTTATCTTTAGCCTATCTTAGTTTACCATAAATGCTTGTCAGTACATTTGGCAGTACACTTTAACCATATTTCCAAAACAAAAGACGTTATTATGAAATTACATATAAATATGAACTTAAGTTCTAATTAAGTGGGTCAAGTGCTTTCTTTTAAAGTATAAAATTTCCTTTTGAAAAGTATGCTGAAGTGTACTTCTCTTTCACAAGGGTAAACATACAAATGTTAGCATAAACTTCATAAAAGTCCTCAGATCTCACCCTTTCTTCTTTCCTTTCTCGGATGCAGTGTCTTTGTCATTTTCCTTAATGCTTGGGATATCTTTGGGCACGGATGGGTCCTTTTCCTTCTCCTCCTGCTCTTTGCGACTGGCTGACTTCTTCAGCACCTCAAAGTCAGAGTCGGGGTCCACCTCTAGCACCTCTTCTTCAGGGATGGTGAGGGTTCGTGTGAGGGGAGTGGTGCCTGCAGGCACCTTGAATGTCAGGTGGAACTCTACAGGCATGCTTAGTCTGAAGAACAGCATGTCTGTGTTGGCATTTTGGGATCCAAAAGTCTTGTGGGTTATTTTAATACAGGGGGCGCTGTCTATGGTTCCATCCACACGAGAGACCTACAGGTCACATGAGAACAATAATAAGGTTCATAAACTTTATCTATACCTTTAAACTGACACAAAAATTGCTTAAACACAGTACCTCAATGTGGTTGTGGTCGGTGGGCACTGGAACATACTGGGGGAGGCTCTTACTGAACCACATTGTGATGTCTCTCTTCATATTGATGGCAAATGGCTCAAAGCCTTCTTGGAGCCCACAGATGGCGAAGTAGCGTAGGCTGCTAACATTCTGACCCAGGTTAATACGGCCGACCTGAGAAAGACCCAAAGTGCAGACTGGAATAAAACCTGGAGGGAGAAGAACAAAGAGAAGAAGCTGATTTATTAGAGGTGGGGGGAGGGGGGTAATATTTTAAAAGGCAATATTGTTTTAATCTTTTATTATGTACATTCATTGCATATTTAATCTGATTGATCTTTTGATCCTAGAATAGCCTAATTGCTTTTTCAGTCTATATGTAACGAATCCGGTCCGTGACCTTCTGTCCGATTGCCACCAGAGGTCGCCCTTCCATTATATTGACTTACACACCACAGAGACTGTTACACATCACCCTGGACTGCATTTCCCATAATCCATTGCACTGATTACACACAGCTGTACCAATCACACGCTCACCTGAAAACTATTACACACACTATATAACACCCACTTAGATCCTGCACAAGTTACCGAGTATGTCTGCGTTTATTGCTCTCCTAGTGATAGCACTTTACGGAGCCAGTTTATTGTCTGAGTTTTAGTCTAGTTAACCCTCTGAGCCCGACAAACGCGAATACCCGTTTTGGGGCAGATTTTCCTGATAAGGCAGAAATGAGCTTGAATTACTCTGCCATTTTTGATCGTTCAGATAAGAGCAATACACCATTCGAGTCTGTAAGGGGTCTTCTTTTATTTGTATTCACTCATAATAACAACTAAACTTTGTGCTTTTGAAGAATAAAGAAAACAAACAGCGTGCGCTCTCGGTCTTCTCCGTCTCCGCGATCTGTTTTCAGAAATGCGTCACTAAAATGAAGTGTAACTCAGCAAATACTCAACACAGAAACATGAGAGTTATCTCTATAGAAAGCTTCAAGTGTCTTCTTTCAAATGAAATAAGTCATATCGAAAACAAATATTCTGTGATAAAGTAATCCGTATGAAACCAACACGATGTCCAGTCTGTCCCGTCTAACTCATTATTTTTAATGAGATCCCGCCCCCTCTCGTTCACATGCAAATAACCACGTGACCCGCGCGCGCGGAGCATAAACAAAGCGTCAGTGACGAGTTCATCGCTGCTACTGTTACTTTCTGGAAGAAGACGCGCTGAGTAAAGGCTGGATTTCCCTCAAAATCGATCTGATGAGTAAGTAATGTTTATTTTATTTTCTGCATTAGTTAACGTGTTATTGTGACATAAACTTGAACACATTACTAGTTGGGTTGTTCCCAAACTACAACACGATAAATGCTACTCATCTAAGAATGTTTAGACCATGTTTATTATTAATAATCTGTTCACAAATATATTTTAATAACGTGCTAAACGATAACAATTAGTTCTCAGATATAAAATATATGTTTTATAGTACGAAGTATATCCTTTTATAGTACAGAGTCTATGACTGCAGAATCATATCTTTTATACTATAAAATCATACATGATGTTCAGGATGACTATAATTCCTGACTAAAATGTTTGAAATCCAGTAAAACATTGTGAATATGATGGGCAATTCATTGTATTTAAATTTCTTACGGCGCGAGTATAAAACAATAAAAGTAATATAAGAGTACATTGTAACATGATGAATGCTATGAGTCTAAGTATGTTTAGAACATGTTTATGATTAATAGCCTACTCTGTTCAAAAATAGATTTTAATAACGTGCTAAACAATAATAATTAGTTTCTCAGATATAAAATGTTTTTTTTTTTTTACGATAATACAAAGCATGAATGAGTCTATGACTACAAAACCTATATAAAATATATATAGAGATGCTCCTGATATAAACATGCTCACAAATGTTTTTTCGGTTGTTTGTATTTTATTGAATCAGACACCTGCACCACAGATGATGAATCCTGCTGACTTTCAGTCTCTTCAAACTGTTTTCCTCTGAGAGCGCTGCACTAACATCAGAAGTTCAACTTCAACAGAAGAATCTGTTGCAGGAACATGTCAAAGTCTGTTCACATCTCTGTGGTTAGATCAGTGCACAATAATGTGTCTTTGACCTTCATTATGTATGTTTTGATTATACTGTGTTGTAAATAAAATACAAATCATTTAAGAAACCCATTTTTTCAGTCTCCTCACACTCTCTTACCTGCCTCAGTCACAGTCACACTGATGGGCCATTAGCACCTTTAGGGGAGGGCCCTTTGTCTCTCAGGTGAGAACCACTTAATATTCAAGGCTATTACCACTCCCTTGCATATTGGCTCTCGATCACAAAACATGTCTTTAAAAATTTAAATCAATGTATTGTTTTCTGTGAGCAAATAAACAAGATGATTTTCACATAATTGTGAAGTAAATATTCTAGCCTGCAAGATCTGGTTCTCAAAAGTCTTGTAAACAATTGTTCTGTGTGTGTTTTATGGTCTTATTTCAGTGACTTCAAAATTTTAGTTTTTCACTAACCACGCATAAACGTTGTTTTCTCAAAAACACAATCATGTACATAAATGCTGCTAACATATTATTGTAGCCCAGTTTGTGCTGTTTACAGTGTTATTAGACTTTAGCCATTTATATTTTTATAAGCAACTGAAAAAAGCACAAATGTCAGGGCATGTCGAAAGTTCTCCAGGTCCCCAAAACACCCTCAGGGCCCAGAGGGTTAATCCTGTTTATTGCCTTAGTCTTTCGTGTTTTGATCCTAGCCTGTATATCTCGTTTCTGTGTGATCTCCACCTGCCCTGAAGTTTATAGCCTGCCTTGGATCTCTCTCTCTTGTTTTGACATTTGGACTCTGTTTTAGAGCCCTGCACGGGCCTCAAATTTAGGCCCTAGCCCGGCCCTGGCCCGAGACGCTCAGGCCCTAGCCCGGCCCACGTCCGACAGTTTATCAGAATTACCGGCCCGGGTCCGACCCGAGCCCGTCTTTTTTACCCCTTCTCCTTATTAAGTTAAATTAGAAAAACGTTTGGAGTATTTTTGTTCGTTAAATAGCCTATACGTTTTTGTTTTTTTTAAGTAACGACCAAGCGGCCAGCCGCATGAGCTAATCATAGCCTATGTTTGATCAATTTAGCCTTCTCATATCATCACGACTTGCCTAAAATAAAATCTATAGATGTACTAAAACAGTTCAAGTATATAACAATGTTTAAACGTTAAACCTGCGCTATAATAATAATGTGCGCTATATCTAAGTTTGTGCGGAGAGTGGAAGCTAAAGCGTGCTCTGCAGGACATGGAGACACCAGCGCTAACACTTGGATTGTTTTCAGTGGAAACAAATTAAAATAGCCTACACCGTCTTTTTTTTTTTTTTTTGACAAAAGGTAAGAGTAATACATCATTCGGAATCGGACCTGTAAAGGGTCTACTTGTATTTGTGTGCACTCACAATACCAACAAAAGGTAGTTATTTTATAAAACAAAGAAAACAAACATGATGCGCTTTCTGCCGTCTTGAACAGGAGCGCTTCACAAAAATGAACCGAAGCTGAGCGAATACATGCCTCACAGACATGATAAATATATCTATAGAAAGCTTTAAATTATCACTTAACGAAATAAAAAAATTGAAAACAAAAACTCTTTTATTATAATTTTAATCATAATCAATAAAGATGCATATTTCTCTCTAAAGGCGCGTCTAATGAGGAGACGGCGAGTCAGGATCAGCAACTTCATCCTTGCGACACAGACTCAGAAAACATTAGTTTATTAGTAAATAATTCAAATATCTCCTTACTATTTCCCGCAGACACATTCATGGTTATGTTTGCTGGGGTTTTCAGCAAGCTTTAGTCTATTGCGTGCATTTGAACGCAGAACTATTCAGCTGCGCTGAAGTCATTTGCGCTCGCTGTTGCTGCGGGATACTAAACACCATCGAGCTGCTCTCAGTCGCGGCACGGTCTCCTGTTGTTTCCACCAGCGCGGCAATTTTTTTCATGGCTAATCGATAGATGTCTACAATATAAAATAAGGAGAAACCCAAAACAGGCCCGATGCCCGGCCTGCGTCTGAACTATGACGTGGAAATTGGCCCGAAGCCCGGCCCTAGAGGCATAAAAAAAAGTCGGGGCCCGTCGGACCCGGGCCGAAATGCAGGGCTCTACTCTGTTTGCCCCTGCCTGGACCATTGCTCGTGTACCTGGATTACCCCTCTTGTCAAGCCCTCTGGATATTGTTCGCCGATCGAAGACCACGCCTGTTTACTTGACTACTCATCTGTCTTGCACTCTATATACCTGTTTTCCATTTGTTCGACCCTGCCTGTGTTTTGACCATGTCTATTAATAAAAGCTTGCATATGGATCCGCATGCCTAGTGTCTCGTCAGCTCCGTTACACTATAGTGCAGTTTAATTTTTTCAGAGATGGATGCATCTGAGAAATAAATCAGAAATCCTCCAGCAATTAAATCCAAAGTATGAATTTACTTAGGATTTTTTAACAAGGAAGAGATGAAGAAGATGGATATGACACATAAGATTTGCGTGGAGTGTGCTATGAAAATAAAACACAAATATTTTGAACATGAGGACTCCCCTCACACTCCACCATCCAGAGATGGCATTAGCCTTAGCAAAGGGTGGCAAAGTTGACAATAAATCAGTTACTTTTGGGACTTCTACCATTGAAAAAAAGGTATTAAATCATAATATATGGTGTCGTGATGCTCAGCATGTCACAAAATGTGTACAATTGCAATAATTTCATTGTGACTTAAGAATCATGCTATTTTTTTTGGGGGGGGGGGGGGGGGGGGGCTCTGGTAGTAGCGTTAGCTTTAACTAAGGATGGTAAATCAGTTTCTTTGGGGGCATTTTCAGTAGAAAAAGTTCACAACACTCAGCATGTAACAAAATGTATAGAACTGCAATAATAGCGTATCATGACTTAACCAAATTTCCACTCTTTTCACTTACTTACAGAGGAGAAGAGTGATTTGGAATTTTGCATTGCCTCGAGATGGTATTTTGACAGAACTTTCATCTGAACTTTCAAAATTGTTATAATTGCAAACTCCTTATTTTATTTTATTTTTTTTATAACAAACTTTAAAATAGTTTACATGCACTATATTTAAAGTCTTTTGTAGTCATGAAATGGCCTACTAAAGCCACATGTTCACCCTATTTGATGTCAAACCACATTCATTATTGCATATCTTGTGCCAAAAATGTCATCAACATCAAAGGTGTCATATTAGATTTTGAGGAAAAACCCAGAGAATAACTTAAATTTTGCTTTGTTTTTTCCTTATAGGTGCAAAGCTATTGAATGGCTTAAAATGTAGCTTATTAATCATATGGACACATTTTATGATGCTTTTTTGTAATTTTGGAGCCAAAAAAAAAGGCCACAATATTCTTCAAAAATTTAGGTTTTGTGTTTGATGGGGAAAATAAAATATAATCCATTTATTATCTGGAATCCCTTTCTTTAATGTAAAAAGAAAAAATAGATCAATCAGTGGTAATCATAAATAAATTTTCATTACGCACCTTTTTAAATCCAAGACCAGAATTGATCTGTGTCTATGAAAACAAACCTTGTGAGACTCATTCAAAAACTAACTATGGACTTTTCATGACCAGCTAAATGACAAAGCTTATTAAACACAACACATTAAAACAACTCATTGAAACCCTATTGATAAACAATGTTATAGCCCAAATCCTCACCGTCTCCAATCTCAATGTCTTTGAAGGCCATTTCAGAGCCAGAATCGCTGATCAGCATCTCTCCATTAAGAGTGAACATAATGTTCATTTCAGTGAGGTCTATCATGCACCCGACCACATCACCAGACTGCCACTGACGGCCAAATGGCTCATTACCAATGTGCCATCGCTGAGCCTGCAGGAAGAGCAGAGGAGAGTAATTCAGCGTTTATTGCAGCTATCCAAAATAGTTTGTCAGCAGCTTGTGTGGCACACAAAATGTATTGGTCCAATTAGCCGGAAAGATGGCCTACAGCCTGGTACCATATAGCACAGCAGAATGAGATTAGTATGACACCACTGACCCTGTTGCCATTAAAGACATAGGCCAGCTCATCACAACCAAGCTCAACGTCAGAGCGGACGTTCGGTCGAGCCCAGCCAACTCTCATCTCTCCTGTCGTTACGGCCTCAAACTCAAAGTACCATTTTCCTGAGGTAACAGCATACTGCTTCTCTGCCCTGAAGATACGCACTTTATCTCCACGTGTGTTCTCAACACCATGACCACCTGTGGGGGAAAAGAGAGATTAGGACTGCAAAAACAATACGAAACAAATATGTAGGTTGGGCGATGACTTCATTAAGGTCTGTTCCATATTTGGGATCCTAATAGTGATAATTTTGACATCTGCACTCTCAACCTCAAGACACTGGTAATAACGCACTAAAACAAAGACTCACTGCTCTCCTGATCTGGGGGCTCGATGTTGTATCCATAGCCAATCAGAGTGCGCACAGCGTTATTCACACTGTCTCTGTTGGTCTTCTTAGTTCTCTCGTCCAGCAGGTTGTATGGCACCAGACGAGGGTTACGCTTATTCAAAATGTCCTGAGGGTCACAAGGTTAGTAACAAGAGTATGTTTTTGAAGTATTATTAACTGAATTCCAGTTCAAAGAAATTCAACAGTCACACAACAAAGGTCCTGTCACGGTTTCTGTTAGTTTGGACTTTGTTTGTTTTTACTGCACATTTTAGTTTGTCATTATGTTCATGTCTGTCTTGTTAACTATCCTCTTTTGGTTTGTTCACTTAAGTTCCTGTCTGTTCAGTTAGTGTTTGTTGGGTCTTGAACATCAATGTTATGTGTATCACCAGCTTTCCTTTGTGTAGAATGTAGCCTACCCTTGTGTGGATCTATTAAAGACTGTTCACCTTCTTCTTCATGTTCATGCGTGTTCATCAACACCATATTATGACAGGTCCAAAATATGATATCTAATTTGGTAACACTTTAGTATAGGGACCTATTCTCACTATTAGCTAGTTGCTTATTAGCATGCTTATTATTAACATATTGGCTGTTTATTAGTGTTTATAAAGCACATATTCTGCATGAACATATTCTACATCCCTAATCCTACGTACCCAACACCTAAACTGAACAACTACCATACTAACTATTAATAAGCAGCAAATTAGTTTACTGAGGCAAAATCATAGTTAATGGTTTGTTAATAGCAAGAACTGGATATTAAAATAAAGTGTGACCCTAATTTTTAACCAATTATAGTTATTAATCCCCAGATATTTTTATATTTTACCTAGACATATTATACTGTCGTAACAATTAACAAAGCCAACAAAACATTTGAATCATAATTTTGCCATAAACTTTATCAAAATAAATATATTGACATTCAAATTTGAATCTATTGATTATATAACATTGAGCTATTATCACATGGTATGGTGTGTGAAATAAAGCAAAAGATTTTGAAATATAAATATAATGAATGATTATTATAAATTAATTATAAATTCATATAGGTATCATTTTAAACACTGATTATTATTTTATCATTTTTCTGGAAATACATACAGTGCCCTCCAAAAGTGTTGGAACAGTAAGGCCAATTCCTTTATTTTTGCTGTAGACTGAAAACATTTGGGTTTGACATCAAAAGATGAATATGAGATGACAGATTAACATTTCAGCTTTTATTTACAGGTATTTTCATCTGGATCTGATACACAACTTAGAAGATAGCACCTTTTGTTTGAACCCACCCATTTATCATGTTACCAAAAGTATTGGAACAGATAGAATTAACACATATTAAAGTGAAAAATACTTAATATTTTGTTGCAAATCCTTTGCTTTCGATAACTGCATCAAGTCTGTGACCCATTGACATCACCGAACTTTTGCATTCTTCTTTTGTGATGCTTTTCCAGGCTTTCACCGCAGCCTCTTTCAGTTTTGGGGGGTTACTCCCTTCAGTCTCTTCTTTAGCAGGTAAAATGCATACTCTACAGGGTTTAAGTGTGGAGATTGACTTGACCAGTCTAAAACCTTCCACTTCTTGCCCCTGATGAACTCCTTTGTTGTTTTGGCACTATGTTTTGGGTCATTATCTTGCTGCATGATGAAGGATCTCCCAATCAGTTTGGTTGCATCTTTCTGTAAATTATCAGACACAATATTTATGTAGAGTTAATTTTGCTGCTGCTATCATGTGCTACATCATTAATGAAGATTAATGAGCCTGTCCCAGAAGAAGCGATGAAAGCCCAAGCCATTACATTACTTGTGTAATGTGTACTATAATGTACACCTGTGTACACTGTGTTTCAGATGAGCTTGTATGTTTGGGATCATGAGCAGATCCTTTCTTTCTCCAAACTTTATCCTTTCCATCACTTTAGTCCAGGGGTTCTCAAAGTCTACATTCAAAGGTCCAAATCTGAATTTTCATCAGTGTCAAAGGTCCGGAACAATTGGTTATTACAAAACGTGTTTTTAATAAACATACATAACATATAACAAATAAACACTCATTTTAAAAAAAAGGTTCCCTTTGCATTCAAAATACTTTAATAACAAGTGCAAATGTGGCAAAACAATTAATTTAAGTGTCAGCAGTAGAAGTCGACCTATAATGTTTTTTTCTCTGGCCAATGCCGACATTTAGAAATCAGGGCAGCCTATGGCCGATATATGATGCTGATTTTTTGGGCCGATTTTCTCTTTTTTTCCCTTTATATCAAAAGAGAGTTTGCGTAAATGGTTATTGCAGGGCACAAGATAGTAATAGTAGTAGTAGTAGCCTAATTCATAGTAATAATACATGGCTCAAAACTTAAGCACCTTCTCAAAACAGTTCTGAAGCATGCTATTTTGTTTATGTTTGCTGACAGACACCAGTGTTTCCCGCAGACTAGCAAATGCAAGTTGATTCTCTGCCAGCAGGAGGCGCTGTTGTAGCGTGATATATAGCTGTTTCCCCGGTAACGACTGTAATCAAATAAGCGCTACTTTATCAGCCATTACAGGAAAGACCAAGGCTGCGTCCGAAATCGCATACTTCCCTACTATATAGTATGCGAAAAACAGTATGCGAGGCGAGTAGTATGTCCGAATTCATAGTATTCGAAAAACAGTAGGTGAGAATTACCCGGATGACCTACTACTTCCGCCCGAATTCTGTAGTAGGCATTCGATGGACACTTTACTATCCCATGATGCCACGGGAGAGGAGGCGTCATATTCGAAAAATGGCGGAAAGCGGCGACGCGGCTGTTTTCAAGTGCAAGTACCTCAAGGAAAAACATTGTTCATTGTGGTTAAATTGCACTTGTTTAAAATAATCAAAGTAAACGACCGACTTATTAAAGTTTAAACGTTGTAAATCGATGAGATGACTTCATGAACATGGCGGATGTAGTACGTCCGAATTCCATTCATACTACCCTCATTCATACTATATAGAACGTACTTTTTTAACGGTCGAGAAGTACGTTTGAATTCAAATGTAGTACCTACACAAGTAGTATGCGATTTCGGACGCAGCCCAAATGAAAATTGACATCAAAGCTTTTCTGAAGAAAACGGACGGTTCTTTTAAAAGATACATTCATATAAAAACACCCGCGCAGCATTTTATTTTTGAAACGCACAGTGCTCAGTTTATTCAACGAAGTATAAGCCTTTTGGAAAATCTATTTGTAGCAGTCAGTTTTGATATTGTGACAAGCCGCCACAAATAAATGTATACACTGGGCACTGCTATAAGACAAATTGCCATAATATAAGTGATAGCAAAACAAAACAAAAAAAAAAAAATATTAGCGGTGAAATGTCGCCCGATTATGTCAAACGTCATACGCTCACTGGATGTCATGATGACAACAAATGTCATGAAGGAAAAGTTTCAATATCTCACCTGCAATTTCGGACCTTCTCCAAAAAGACATAAAAAAATAAGAATAAATAAACAAATGATTTACAAGTTTAACGTGCGTTTATCAAAGTAGGAAATATAATTAGTGTTCTTGAAATATGAAATAGAAGCGGGTCCGGATTGAATTCCCTCCGGGTCCGGATCCGGACCGGAGTCCGGACTTTGAGAAGCACTGCTTTAGTCCATAAAACCTTGTCCCAGAATTTTTGAGGCTTGTCTCCTATTCTTCTTGCTAATTAGCGGTTTCCATCTTCTGGTGTAGCCTCTGTACTTTTGTTCATGAAGTCTTCTGCGAACAGTAGATTGTGATACCTTCACTCCTGCCCTCTGGAGGTTGTTGCTGATGTCACTAACAGTTGTTTTAGGGTCTTTCTTTACAGCTGTCACAATGTTTCTGTCATCAACTGCCGATGTTTTCCTTGATCTACCCGTTTGAGGTGTGTTACTTAGTACACCAGTGGTTTCTTTCTTCCTCAGGAGATTCCACATGGTTGTACTTGCTATTGCCAGTGTTTGTGCAATGGTTTCATTGATTTTTCATCTTCTCTCAGCTTCACAATTGCTTGTTTTTCACCCATAGACACCTCTCTGGTTTTCATGTTGGTTACACGTCTAACTAACTATAAATGCAGTCTGCACGGATCTGAAACTGAGTTAAGACATTCAGTGCTATTTATTGTTTGAATAATTAATTAATAGGACACACCAGGGCAACAAAACACACTTGTCAGTCACATGTTCCAATACTTTTGGTAACATGAAAAATGGTTGGGTTCAAACAAAAGCTGCTATCTTCTAAATTGTGTATCAGATCCAGATGAAAATACCTGTAAATAAAAGCTGAAATGTTAATCTGTCATCTCATATTCATCTTTTGATGTCAAACCCAAATATTTACAGTCTACAGCAAAAATGAAGGAATTGGCCTTACTGTTCCAACACTTTTGGAGGGCACTGTATGTTGTGTCCATAAATGTTTATGGGCAATTCATGCTGAATTCATGCTTATTAGTATTATTAGAAGTATTATTACTTACAAATATTATAAAAATTTCAATAACTTTTCATTTGAATTTTAATCATGTTCTTTGTCTGCTACCTTAAATGAAATTCAGGATTTGAATTGTAATTTAAAAGGCTTGCCCCGTTTCACAGACTGTGACGGCATATTTTATACTTATTAACATTGTAAATCTAGCAAAGGTTGTTTGTTTTTTTATACACTGTACTTTGTTATATTTACCTGAAATTAAATTTCAGTAAACTAGTTAAACAGAAAACTAGTTAACACAGCGACTGATGATGACTGAGGACAATTTTCTCTCTTAGAAACATGTTTTATTATGACAGAGTCAGCACAGTATCCATATCTACCTGGACAATGCTGTAGGTCCATCCTTGTCTCACTCTGTCCCGTGCCCAAACATTATGCCCATTTTCTGCCAACTTCTCTACCAACTGGTTTTGATTGGGCGTCAGTTTGACGTGATTGAGGTCTAGAGGAGCAGGTTTGTACCCATTGCTCATCACATAACTGACCAAGAAAAATAAAAAAAATGTGAAAACCAAAACATTATACATTACACAAGTCAAAAACCTGGGAGCATTTTGGGGTTTTCTTACGTTTTGGGCAATTTGATCTTCCTCAGATTCTCCTCTGCTTTCTCATCTCCCATGCCTACATGGCAGCCCAAAGCTAAGAGGGTTCTAGAGAGGTCAAGGAGAAAAAAGTTGGTGAATAAATTGGATGGACAGATGGATGCATAAGCAATAAGCTTTAGACATTTGATATTCATCAGACACTCACTTCAAGGTCTCTCCAGACATCTGGAGGTTATAATTCCTCTCGGGCTCTGGAAGACTCTGAAAGTCCAGCAGACACGGGTGCAGCTTCTTATTATCATCCCTGAACTGAGAGAGAGAGCATTTAACTTTAATAAGGATCTTGAGTTTGTATGTACAGTATGTTTGTGCTCGCATTGGTGTTTATTTGCGAAAAGAGAAAGAAGGTGCTCACCACTCCATAGGTCCAACCCTGCTCAATACGAGTCACAGCCCAGAGCTCATGGATGTTTTCTGCAAGCTTCTCTCTGATCCGCTCCAAATGAGGAGGTAGAACAATCTACAAATGACATTACATACACAGTACATACACTGACTGCTGAGTCAAAGTGTTTTTGGCAAGCAACTGTGGAGTTGTATGTGGTTAGTTTAGTTTACCTGGGCAGTGTCAACAGGACAGGGAGTGAATGAGGTGTGTGTGAGGGACTGCGTGGGGCCCAGCAGGTTTCTGACTCCACTAAAGTCATGTTTATACTCCTTAATGGGCTCAATGCGCATTCTGTCTTTGGGGAGAAGAGCTTCATAACATGGTGCGTAACCAGGAGGGGGCAAAAACTTAAAATCCCCATGGCGACCACCCAAAAGGAAGCGAGCTCTGAAAAATTAAATGGAAAAAAGGTGATTTTAGTTTTTTTTATTGTTTTCATTTATAAATGATTCTCTGTCTAAATTTTTGGGTTTGGTCAGATTATTAATGTTGAAAAGTCGCTTATGCTCACCAATGCTGCATTTATTTGGTCAATAAAACGATAAAACAGTCAATTTGTTAAATATTATTAGAATTTAAAGTAACTTTTTTTTCTTTTCTTTTTTTAACGTCATTGATACAGTATTCTACGTTGGCCCAGTAGTGCACAACACAACGGAAACAAGCCGCAAGGAAACGGAATTAGCACAACAGAACAGAAATAACCGAAACACAACAGAAACAAGTCGCAACACAACGAAATTAGCACAACACAACAGAAATAAGTTGCAACACAACGAAATCAGCTCAACACAACAGAAATAAGTTGCAACACAACGAAATCAGCTCAACAAAACGGAAACGAGCCACAACACAATGAAATTAGCACAACACAACAGAAATAAGTCGCAACACAAAGAAATTAACACAACGCAATGAGATTAGTCCTATGCATTGTGTTGTGGCGATTTCGTTGTGTTGTGCACTGCTGGGCCACCGTAGTTTTCACTGTCACATTATTCTAATATGCTGATTTAGTGCTCAAGAAACATTTCTTACAATATCTTTTGTGGAAATAATTTTTCAGGATTATTTGCTAAAGTTGAAAAAAATAGCATACAGAGTAAGCATAAGTATTTTGAAGCGTTATAAATTATTTTAACATCACTTTTGATAAATTTAATGTACCCCTGCTAAATAAAAGTACTAATTTATTTTTTTTAAATAATAAACATAAATATTTAATGTTCAAAATCAGCTAGTATTACTGTTTATAACATTTTAAATATGGATATTATAAAATGTCATTATAAATCTTGGAAGAGCAAGGACATTTTTTATATAACTGATTGGATTTGTCTGAAAGAAGAAAGTCATATACACCTAGGATGCCTTGAGGGTGAGTTAATCATGAGGCAATTTTAATTTTTGGATGAATGATCTTTTTAAGTAAAGGTTATGTAATGCAAAACAATAATGTTAATTACTTCACTCCAGCAGAGAAGCTTATAACGGGAAAGAAGAGGCCGTCTAAGTTGAAGTTCTCAAACATTCCCTGGACTGGATGGCCATTGATACGGAAAGAGATACTGGGCACACTCAGATCCAGACAGCAGCTGACAACGTCATCTGCTGCCAGGATGTGCTGGTTGGGCGAAGCAACCTGACGTGACACATGACCTACACAGAGCAAAAATATGGTTTAAGTACCACAAATACTCACACATACAGAATATAGAAGATCACCACACTTACCTGACCACAAGTGAAGGCCATCAAAGCCATAAGAATATAGGTCATCACCCACACCGTTGCCACCCCAGCCCTCTCCTCCTCCTGGGTATGGACTGAAGCCCTCAGTCAGAGCCCAGCCAACACGCAGATGGGAAACCTGAGCTGTCACAAATGGTTCCACATAGTCTACCATCACCTCATAGTACCACTTCTTATACTGTGTAGAACCTTCACAAGTCCCCAAGAAGATATTGGGCCTCACGCTACAAGGAGTAAGTCACATTTATGTAGTTAAAGGGTTTGAAATGTTTTCAATTTCTTTGATTTAGTTCACCTTCAAGAATAAAAGCTGCAGTAAAAGAAAACAAAGTGCAATGCAGCATTTTTAATTGGATGAAAACCAACAGATATTACCTTGATACATAGTTAACGATGTTAGTCTGCAGCAGGAGGTCACGGCCCGGAAGCAGATTTTCTGTGATGAGGTTTTGATTGGACCTCACAGCGACACCGTTACACACACACAAAGAACGCAATACATCTAAAACCTGTCCAGACAAAAGCAGAGGACAGTGAGATCTTCAATGTGTAGCAAAATTATAAATGTTAGTATTACTAAATCATGTTTGCAGTCAGACCTTATGGTTTCGACCATGCTTGTCCAAGAGAGAAATGATAGACTTGATGTGATTCTCTTGAATGATGTTCAAGACTTCAGGACTTTCAATCAAAACACAATACAGCACCTCTAGGATGCCTGGAGACCCACAGATAAGAAAGAGCAAGAAGAATGTAGCAAGGTTTAAAGACGGGGTTGTTAGTCATTTTTTTGGCATTTGTTGACTGTGTGCTTGAGGAAGGTTTTATATATACCTGAAGAAGCCTCCAGACGATCAAGTTTACTAACCAGCCAGTCCAGGTTATCGCAAAACAGAGCACAGTTAGAACGGTTTCCTCTAATCAGCGACGCTGTGAAAACAGAGACACGTTCACAAATCTAATCCATCAATACAGTCCAAATAAATAAATAACAGAAAAATATATGCATATTTATTTTTGCATAAATGATGCCTATTAGCTGATATTCAATAAATCTTATATAATAAATATAGAATTTAAATAATTTATTGATGTTTTTTAAAGAAGTATTTTATGCTCATTATGGTAAAAATTGTCATTTTCTGAAATATTACAACTTAAAAGGACTGTTTTCTATTTCAATTTATTTTAAAATGTAATCATAACCATTATTAATAGCTGAGCACTAATAATGATTGATTGAATAATTAAGCACCAAATCAGAAAGGATCATGTGACACTATAGCTTTGCCATCACAGGAATAAATGACATTTTAAAATAGAAAACAGTTCTTTTAAATTGTAATATTTGACAGTATTAGTAAATTCAGCCTTGGTAAGTATAAGAGATCTCTTTAAAAATCATTCAAATGAAAATGTATTTTTATTTATATTCAGTCACCAAGAAGTTCATAGAGCAGGTTGACAATCTCTTTCCAGGATTCAGCAGCTTCCTCTCCGGCAAACTCAGAGAAGTGTGCAGCAGTGTTGTAGACATTCAGGCGGTCGATACACTCCAGCACGATGGTGATCAACCCCTGCCACAGAAAAGAGACATTAATTAAAGGGAATCATGGCTGATTGTGAGACAGAGAGGCACAAACACACACACCTCTTCTTGGAAGAGGTTCTGTCGGTTGCGTAGAGAGCGCAGCTTGGTCTGTTTCTCCTCGTGTTCCAGCTCTTCCTCTGGAGGCCGGAAATAATGGATCAGATCCTGCAAGGACAGGATCACTCCGTCCAATGGCAGGGACACTGGACCGGGGGATTTGTTCTTCCCACTCAAAGAGTCCAGACCTCTGATGTACAAGAGAGAGAAGAAGATGGATGCACAGACACACACACACACAAGAAAATATAAGGCAACTGTCTACAAATATTTTCTTAAATACTCAGTCTGAATAGTCAACTTTTCAGTAAGCTTTTTTTTTTAACTCTTTTTCAAAAAAGGAATACCTTTATGAAAAAAAAAAAAAAAAAAAACTTGTCAAATTAATTAATTCAGTCATTAAACTGCTTATTTATCCAGACATACATATATACATTCATACTTGCAAACCAAAAGTTTGGTGTCAGTAAGTTTATTTAATGTTTCTGAAAGAAGTCTCTTCATAAAGGCTGCATTTATTTCATTAAAACAATATAAAATATTTTATTTATTTTATATATATGTATGTATGTATATACATACATACATACATACATATAATGCTTATATATATATATATACATATATAAATATAAAACAATAGAAAAAATTATATCTAATCAAATTGTTATTGTGAAATATTAATACAATTTAAAATAACTGTTTTCTATTTTAATATATTGTATTATGTCATTTATACCTGTGATGCCAAAACTGAATTTTCACATCAAATGATCCTTCAGAAATCATATTAATATTCTGCGTCAAGAAACATTATCAATGTTGAAAACAGTTGTACTGCTTAATGTTTTTGTGGAAACCATTTTAATTTTCAGTTCAAAATAACAGAATTGTATTTTTATTTTATTTAATTATTTATTATTCAATACATCTTTTTATTAATGTTTTGCTTAATAAAAGTATTATTTTATTTAAAAAATTAAGATAAAATACTTTGGTGCAGATTTGGTGCAGTTATGCATAATAAAATGTCACATTGCTTATATTTCCACTTTGTTTTTTATCAAACAATAAATGTAACAATAGAATATCACTGAATTCTTATTCTGCCTGTAAAGTATTAAACAATATTCAGTGACAGTACAATATACAGTATAAATGAATGTTAGATTGTATGTGATGTACAGTCGTACTTGATAAACTGTGTAAAAAGGCCCGTGGTGCTGTAGATCATACGAGCAGCCTGAGACTCTTCCATCTGAGAGCGAGAGCAGGTCAGTGCATCATCCATATGGCCCTCTTGATGTAATATGGCCTGAGAGAAAGATAAAGAAAGAGTTTGTTGAAATGTAAGATCATAAGAAATACAACAGTTTTAAAGGCTTGACATCAGATATATGAGTTGGTATAATGAATGATCATGTGGTTTGCTTCATACCCTCCTCTTCATGGTTCCCAGGCGAGCCGCTTTAGCATCTAAAGCAGCGTATGTGAGCCACAACCCTGTGGAAAGATGCTGCATAAAACACATGGACTCGCCATACTTGATCTCAGGAACACCCATTCCTTCCACATCTCGCTTCTTCTGAGCCCCCTCCACTTTCTCCTGTTCTCCAGGAATGAGAAATGCCATTAGAATTCGATAATTAGTCAAATAAAAAGCAGATATTTTTATTTATTTATAAAAGTTCAAACCTACCTTTGATGCACGGAAACAGAAGGCAGACAATTTGGTGTTGGCTTTCTCTGGATCCAGAACCATCAGACCTTTCTCCTCATCCAGACACATGTACCGACCCGTTGTGATGTGGCGTACACGGAAAGCCTGGCCCCACTTCATGTGGCTACCGCTCCAACTGCAGAGAAATAACAGATGTGTATTAAAAAGGTATATGCAAACAATTTATAATTATGTCACAGTTAAGAGATGAGAGATTTTCTCACCCAATTCTCAGAGGCTCAAGTCTCCATAATGAACGGGCCTGACTACATACCGCCCCTCCTTCATATTGTGCAATCCTAGAGAGGGAATGACATTACTATCATTTATATTAAGCATTCACAGTACGAGGAGGTTAGCCAATCATAACACTTCATTTACTGTACATACAGTACAGCTTTCTTAAATAATTCAATATATACAGTGCCCTCCATAAGTATTGGAACAGTAAAGACAAAATTGCTCTGTTGGCTGTTGAGTCAAGACATTTGCAAATAGGATTAAAAGATGAATATGAGACAAAACTACAGAATGTCACATTTTATTATTAGCCATTTCAACACATTAACAAAGTTCGAGAGGAGCGTGTCAGATTGCACTCAAGTTAATCAATGCACGGATATAAATACAGCTGACATACCTCTATTCATTTGACGGATAATCAGAAACCCTCCACCATCCCTTCTCCACTCAAGAGGTATCACTAGAGTTCTCACCACACTATGGGGGGGTACTCTGGGTTCGGGCCATTCCTGAGCCCGGAGCCCTTCCCCAGGACAGCATGCCAACTATGCATTACTATACTCGCCAAATACGCATTACCTTACTCGTGCTAAATATATGTAAGTGTGAACTCGTGAAATACATGTTTACCAAATAAAAAGAACAGCACTTTTAGAGTTCATCCCACTCATTGATGTAAGCATAAGTATTGGGAAAGTTGAACATAAGGCAGATATAAAAGATTAAAAGCTATTATTTAGTTGCAGATCCCTTGCGCACAATCACAGCAGTGAGTCTGTGACCCATAGACATCACCAGACTCTTGGTCTCATCCTTTGAAATGCTTTTCCCAGCCTTTAATGCAGCCAATCCCAATTGTTGCTTGTTTTGGGGAGTTTCTGCCTTTACTCTCCTCTTCAGCTGGTGAAATTCATGTTCAATCAGATTTAAATCTGGAGATTGATTTGGGAAATCTAAGACTTTCCATTTCTTTGCCCTTATAAATTCCTTGACTGAACTGGCAGGGTGTTTTGGGTCATTATCCTGATGCAATATGAAGCACTTCCCAATGAATCTGGTGGCATTTTCTTGAATATTGGTAGGCAAGATGGTTTTGTACCCTTCCAAATCCTTTCTGCTACTGTCATCATACATTAAGTCATCAGTAAAGTTGAGAGGGCCTGTTCCAGAGGCAGCCATGCATGCCCATGCCACGACACCACCTCCACCATGCTTTACAGATGAGGCTGTATGCTTGGGATCATTTGCAGTTCCCTTTTTTTCTCCACATTTTTGCTTTCCCATCACTTAGATAAAGGTTCATCTTTGTCTCGTCGGTCCATAAACACAGTTCCAAAACTCTTCTGGCTCACCTTTGTGCTTTTTTGCAAACTCTAAACTTGTCTTTCTTTTTTTGGTGCTGGTCAGAAGTTTGCATTTTGCTGTGTAGCATCTGTAATTCTGTGTCAAAGTCTCTAATTGACTTCCTCTTTTCTTTTAGCATCCAAATTGCTTACTTTTCTCTCAAAGTCAGCTCATCTTCATCCTGGTTTGTGTGTGTCATCATCAAATGCAAGATTCAGAATACAGAAGTAATGGATATAACTGATACGACACATTCCTTGCTTTTAATATCTGAAGAATTAATGCAACAGGACACAGCTGATCACTTAGAAAGACCCGTGAGGCAACTGTTCCAATACTTATGCTCACATCAGATAGAGGGATGAAACTCAGCTGGTACTGAACTTCTCAGCTGGTAAAACATCTGTGTTGAATCACCCAATAATAAAATGTAACATTCTGTGGTTTTGTCTCATATTCATCTTTTAATCATATTTGTAAATGTCTTGACTCCACAGCCAACAGAGCAATTTTGTCTTTACTGCTCCAATACTTTTGGAGGGCACTGTATAAATATACTACTAGACTGTCACGTTTAACTTGGAGCAAGGAACGAGGAAGCACGGAGATTCTTCAAATATAATCTCTTTAATTTCACAATCACCAGGGAATCCAACAGAGGAACACAGGAAGACATAAAACATGACGTTTAACAGCAGACGCTAGACTCAGGGAAACACAGGGCTTAAATGCAAGGGGAAGACAAGATAATTAATAAAACACAGCTGGATACAAATTAACACAATGAGGACAGGAACAGGAAACTGTTCAGGAAACTGAGCACGAGGAAACAAAACACAAGACAAACACAAGACTGACATACATATGTGTGTGTGTGTGTGTGTGTGTGTGTGTGTGTGTGTGCGTATTTTTGTGACAAATGTGGACATAAATTTGTATAATGACATGGGTATGACATAGGTATTACAAGGTGAAGGTGACTGCCCCATGTCCCCACTTTTCAAAACACTTATAAATCATACAGAGTGAGTTTTTTTGAGAATAAAGTAAAAATGCAGTTTCCTGTGAGGGTTAAGTTTAGGTGTAAGGTTGGTGTACAATACGCGGGTGAGGTGTCCCCCCGACTTTTAATAAAACCTAAACTCTTCCCCTGCACTTTTTCTTGGCCAAGTGTGTTAAAATAGAGGTTTTCAAGAGCCAATGTGAATAAATCTAGATTTAAATTAAAAGAGAAAAGATAGTCACGTCGTTTTGGATACGTTTCATTCATATCCAAAACGATGTGAACATCACAGATAGCTGAACAATCTCATGCGCTGTATGTTTCATTCATACTCGAAGCCGGAGGGCGATCTCACGCAGAAAGTCCAAAACAGACTCATATGAGAAGTAGGAGTGTGCAATATAAATCGTCTGTGATAATACCGTAATTGTTGTTTTAACAATGTGCAATTTGACATTATCGAGTAATTTACAAAAACCAAACAAAACACACCTAGAGTGTACGTGTACAGTACGTAAAGTCTAGACTAGGGCACGTGCACATTTAGAGTGCGTTCTTTCTTTGTTAATAACTGTTTATTAAGTTTTATTTTGTGGAACAGTAGTACAAAACAAAAAGCAGCTGTACAAATGTAAAACCCACTGTGATTTGCTGCCATCTACTGGTGGATTTATTTTCACATTCAAAGTACCTGTTCATTTTAAAACAATTTCAAATATCAGTATTTAATGTTTTATGTTTAAAATATCAAAACATTATGCATTTGTAACTGCAGGTTAAAGCACTCCATGTCCCTCTGAGCTGCATTAAACAGTGTGTAAATGCATCTAAATGCCACTTCATATGCAAGTTCTGCAAAGATTAATTTTGTTGCTACTGGTTTCATTTGTTTGGTAACAGCCTAAATGTCTTATTATTCTAATTGACTGATTAAATGTAACAATTTGACTCAAAAGATGCATACTTTTAGAAAAACATTTCTTTATTAAAGGTAAAATTGCCCGTAAAAGGTAAAAATCTATTTCAACTTACATGAAAAGATTCATTTCTATCACTGATGTGAACTGACCACACAGAATATGAAGAATATCAAAAACTGCAGCTTTCCATTGGTAGTCAGATATCGCAAATTATCGTCTAATTATCGTTACCAAAAAAATCCCCAAAAATACTGAGATATTATTTTTTTTCAATATCGCACACCCCTAATGACAAGTAATCCCGCTATCGCTGTAGCTAAGCTAAATAACAAGCATAAAACTTAACTGATGAAATGTGAAGACGATATGGTTTATGTGTGTCTTCTCCAGGTAATCAATATGAATTATACAGTGGTAATTGATAGCATTAATTACAGTACAGAAGCAATAAAATATATGTTCTGCCTTATTCTGTGATACAAAATGGAAAAAGTGTTTGTAGTATATATACTGATTGTACAATCATAACCATAAAATTGTCATTAATATAATATTTATCAAACGTATTATAGAAGAGAAATTATTGGTTATTGTCCAGCAGTGTATTTTATTTCTTAGCCAATTAAAAGTAAGAGATAATATTTTTTTTTTGTATAAATAAATATTATAATTATTATTATTATTATTATTACATTTGACAGTTATGTCCCCTTCACTTCTGAAATGATTGCTACTCCCCTGCCCTGTAACATAACTGAATATAAAACTTTAGCTATATGCCGTGTTATCTTTATTTGCGCATCAAATATTTTGTGGTTCCACGTGAATTTTATTCGGTGGAAAAGGGGCCAAATGGCTCTTTTGACGTTGAAGGTTGCAGACCCCTGGTGTAGGGCAATAGCACATACAGTTTGTACAGTACAAAAGCCATTCCGCCTATGGAATGTCCCCACTTTTCACAAAAACAAACGTGTGTGTGTGTGTGTATACATCCCTGTTCAAAAGTTCAGAGAAAAGTTCATTATTTCATTCAGCAAGGATGCATTCAATTGATCAAAAGCAACAGTAAAAAAAATTTGAACGTTACAAAAGATTTATATTTCAAATCAATGCTGTTCTTGTGAACTTTCTATACATCAAAGAATACAAAAAACAGTTCCACAAATATAGATTACAGTATATATATATATATATATATATATATATATATATATATATATTACAGTATATAGACAGACAGACAGACAGACAGACAGACAGACAGACAGACAGACAGATAGATAGATAGATAGATAGATAGATAGATAGATAGATAGACAGACAGATAGACAGATAGATAGATATTCTTCTCTTACTTGCGCTGCTCCTCTCCCTGATCAGGTGTTGAGATGGCCAGACACTCATCCATGTGACCATGAAACAATCTTAAGACATGACCTCCGGTTAAGTACCCTGAAAAGATCAAATATAAAGACCAGAACACAGTCAGATAGGTTACATTATCTCTACAAATTACAGATATATTTCAGAACATCTTGGTTTTATTTGATTGGGAATTTTCTGTATTTGCTGAACACTTACCCTCTGCCAGCTCACAGCCTGAGCAGACTGGATTCATGTTCCATAAGGTCTGCATAAAGGAGGCATCTACCATCAGGTCCCCGCTGGCGTATGACAGATGCTGCAATAGATATCACAGACACCAGCTGTCAGCTGCACAGAGAATCATGTTTGATATTATTATTAGGTCACTAAGGATCTAAAAGTCTTACTAGGTATCTCTCTGATGACACGCTAACCAGGATAAGGTCATCTCCTACCCTGACCTTCTCACCCTCTGACCTCTGCTTGGATGCAGGATGGATGGTCCACCAACAAGCTTCCCCTGAACATATAGAGACGCAAAAAATGTGTCCAGTAAAAATAAATCAATTTAATTCAATTCAATTCAAAATACATATTATTACAGATACTGCTATGATCTAAACAAATGCATACAAATGTAGGTTTAATAAGACAATGTGACTCTTGTGATGTGTGGGTATTGTTTGTGTAAATGTTTCCGTGTTGGATGTTCTTGTCTGTCTTTTTATTCTCAAGTGTGCATAACCAGAGAGCTGATTGTCATTGAGGTGCACCAGCACTCAATGTGTTTCATGGTGATATAAATGTGCCATTTGCAGACTGTGGAGGAGACGGTGGGAGACAGACATTCGTTAGCTTCACCATCTGGTTCACACTGTTCAGACAATACTCTTCTTCCAGGGTTGCTATAGTGGGATCGGAGTCCATCGGACATTGCATTGTTGTTGCTTTTCGAATCCCTGAAGTCTGGGGTTCGATAGTGAACTGTCAATAAATGTGATGCTACAGGGTGCTCCCGTCAACCCTGCTATATTTGCATTTTACAGTTGTAAATTGTAACACTGTTCATATAATATTATTGTAAATTATGCATATTTCAAATGCAATTGTCATTTACGATTGTACATATAATAATAACAAGATAAAAAAATCTATTTATAATATTAATAATAATAGATTTATAATATAATATATTATTATTGTTTAGTTTATTGTATTTTATTAGTACTACAAAATAAATAAATGAGGTCAGGTTTACATTATTACTAGTGCTGTCAATCGATTAAAAATTTAATTAATTAAAACTAATTAATCACACATTTTTCTGAAATAAATTGCGATTAATCCCACCTAACATTAAAGTTTTAAATATACTTTTATATTGCAATAATTTCACATTCAATCTTCAAATTAATGTACAAACAACATAAAGACAGTATATTTTTTATATTTGTTTAATGGCATATTTGTTTTTGACTGAAGGCCAGTATCACTGATTTCTCTATAAAATTGCAACCCCCCCACCCATATTTAACCATTGACTATAGCCATTCAATATTACAGTATAATTGAGAGCTATTAATTTTTAAATTTATTAGACTTTAAAAAAATTACTTCTGATTTAAGTGAACTTAAAACAATCTTCACATAAACCCATTATAATAAATGTCATATTTACGTGTGCCCTTCAGCAGAAATATACAGAAATTGAAATTGAAGTTATCAAACACTAAATTATAAATGAATCCTTAAAGCTTTAAAAGTTATTTTTTCTTTGTCCTTTGATTAAATGAACAAAATGGCGCCGATGATGGCAGCTACTGTGCGTTGCTCTCCAGTGTTTGTACTGTTTTTATTTGTTTTTCCTGTTTTTTGTTTTTCAAATACGATCAGTTTTACCAGGGATGACCTGCTGAACATTCGGCAGAACACAACACAAAATCTTTTACCGGATTTATATTTTTCGGACGTTTTGCTGGACATTGTTGTTGGCGGAGCTGTAGCTCTGGTCAAACGCTACAGGAGGCGCCGACGGGGGAAGAGAGCCGGAGTGCTCGTGAAGTGCTCTGGAGAATCAACACCTGGCATACGACTTGAACGACTTTTATTGTCGTTTTGAAAGATCACCCCACACCCGCCCTGAACACCTCTCCACACAACCATTCACACCTCCAGCAACCCCTCTCTCCCCCACATCTACGATTCAAATCAGTGAAGAAGATGTGTGCCAGGTCTTCAGGAAGAACACAAGAAGTCTTCACACACTAAAGCTTGGTAAATTCACATCCAACACCCACACCATCAGAACCGGAGCTCCTCAGGGCTGCGTTCTCTCCCCACTGCTCTTCTCCCTCTACACCAACGACTGCACATCTAAAGACCCCTCTGTCAAGCTCCTGAAGTTCGCAGACGACACCGCACTGATCGGCCTCATCCAGGACGGTGACGTGTCTGCTTACAGACAGGAGGTTAAGGAGCTGGCTGTCTTGTGCAGTCTTAACAACCTGGAGCTTAACACGCTCAAAACTGTGGAGATGATAGTGGACTTCAGGAGAAACCCCCCTGCTCCCCCCCCCCACTCACCATCATGAACAGCACCGTGACCTAGGCCAACCCTAGGCTCCACCCCTGCGTTAATTGCGTTAAATATTTTTAACGCGTTAAACTGAAAAAATTAATCGTCTGCATTAACACACTAATTTTGACACCACTAATTATTATATAATACAACAATAATAATAATGATTAATATTGTTAGGTATAGATTATTATTATTAATAATATTAATAATAAATAATGTCAGGGTTATATTATTATTATTATTATTAATAATAATAATAATAATAATGTCAGGTTTACACTATTATTATTATTGTTGTTGTTGTTGTTAATATTGTTATTATTATTATGTAGTTGTTGTTATTAAAGGGGTCATTGGATGCAAAATTCACTTTTCAAGTTGTTTGAACATACAGTATCTTTCGAAAGTATTCATACCCCTTCATTTATTTTCACGTTTTATGTTGCAGCCTTATGTTAAACTGCTTTAAATTACTTTTTTCCACATCAATCTACACTTCATACACTATAATGGTAAAGCAAAAAAAAAAGAAAAAAGATTTTTAACATCTTTGCAAATTTAAAAAACTTGATTTCATTGCATAAGTACTCATACCCTTATCTGGGACAGTTGGAATTTAGCTCAGGAGCATTCATATTGCTTGTAGGTGTTACTTAGACTTTGAGTGAAGGCAACATGTGGAAAATACAATTGAATGGGTATGATTTGGAAAGGCACGCATGTCTTAATAAAAGGTCCAACAGCTGATAATGCATATCAGAGCAAAAACCAAGCCTTGGGGACAAACAAACTGTCTGTAGAGCTAAGAAACCCCAAGCCACACATCTGGGGAAGAGTTCAGAAAAAAAGTCTGCTTCACAGAAGCATGTAGTCTCTGTTACCCTTAATGGAAGAAGCTTGAAACAACCAGGATTCTTCTTAGAGCTGGCCTCCTGGCCAAACTGAGCAATTTATGGAGAAGGGCTTTGGTTAGAGTGGTGACGAAGAACCTGATGGTCACTCTAGTTGAGCTCCATGATCATATGTGGAGATAGGAGAAATCTACAGAAGGACAAACATCACTGCAACACTCCACCGATCTGGGCTTTATGGCGGTTTGGTGGATCCTCTCCTCAGTGAAGACAAAAGAAAACACACTTGGAATTTACAAAAAAGCACCTAAAGGACCCTCAGACTCTAAGAAACAAGATTCTCTGGTCTGATGAACCTCAATTCTAAGCATCATGTTTGAAGGGAACCAGTTCTGCTCATCACCTGCAGAGTACCATCCCAAAAGTAAAGTGTGCTGGTAGCAGTGTTGGGTGTAATTAAATTACTTATCCACTGAAAAAGTAAAGTAAGGGATTACTGTTAATTTTTAGGTAATTTAATTACAGTATTTTTTACAGCTTTAACCCTCCGCGTGCTCACTCTCAGATTTTCCTGATTCACAGAGAAACCTTAAATACTCAGATACTTATAAGACTAAAATCAATAGAATCTAAAAAGCTTGAAGTGTCTACTTTTAAATTAACAAATTCAAATCAAAAACTAATATTTCTGATTATGTAATCCCTATGAAAGTAAAGATATGTACAGTCTTTCTGGTATCTAAAAGCTTGAAGTTTCTACTTTTAAATTAACGAATTCAAATTGAAAACGAATATTATCTGATTATTTAATCTGTATGAAACTAAAGTGAGGTACAGTCTTTCCCGTATCTAAAAGCTTGAAGTTTCTACTTTTGAATGAACGAATTCAAATCAAAAACGAATATTATCTGATTATGTAATCCGTATGAAACTAAAGTGAGGTACAGTCTTTCCCGTATCTAAAACCTTGAAGTTCTACTTTTAAATGAACGAATTCAAATAAAAAACGATCCCTGATTATGTAATCTGTATGAAAGCGAGGTACAGTCTTTCCCGTATCTAAAAGCTTGAAGTTATACTTTTAAATGAACAAATTCAAATCGAAAACGAATATTATCTGATTATGTAATCCCTATGAAAGTAAAGCGAGACCAGTCTTTCCCATATCTGAAAGCTTGAAGTTTCTACTTTTAAATGGCCGAATTCAAATCGAAAACGAATATTCCTGATTATGCAATCCGTATGAAACTAAAGCGACAGTCTTGTATCTGAAAGCCTGAAGTGTCTACTTTTAAATGAACGAATTCAAATCGAAAACGAATGTTATCTGATTATGTAATCTGTATGAAACTGAGGTAGGCCTACAGTTTTTCCTGTATCTGAGCTCATTATATGCAGTCACCTGCATGCAAACGCCCTCACCTAGATACAAAAAATAATAATTTAAAAACAAAAAAAATCAAGATTAATTTAATTTTCATAATTTTTGTAAGAAGACCTACTATGAGGAATTTACCTCATAAGAACAGCGCGATCTGACATGGCTATATTCAGCAGAAAAGATCATTTCTGTCATTTATTCTTACCTACATTGGTTAAGTGGTATTTTTACATAAACCTGTACGGATTTTACTAGTTGGGCTTTTCCTGAACATCTTGCCAAACTGAAATGTATTGTTTAACTTTTAAGCTTTTTTGTTATTCAGATATTTTGCACAGTATTTCTATTTGTTAACCAAATGTTAAAATGTATATTTTTAAGTATTACAGTTGTTTTACAGCTAAAAGGCTAAACTATTCTATGTTTGACTCAAATTGAAAGAATAACGGGTTTAATTTCTATTAAGGTTTATATGGATTTTAAGATGTAGCCTAATTAGCGATTTTAATAATTAAGTTACTTATTGAGTAACTAAGTTACTTTTCAGACAGAGTAATTAGTAAAGTAATTTAAATACAATATTGAGGAAGTAATTAGTAACTGTAATTAATTACTTTTTGAAAGTAACTTACCCAACACTGGCTGGTAGCAGCCTCATGCTGTGGGGCTGTTTTTCAGCAGCAGGGCCTGAGGGACTCATCAGAATAGAAGAAAAGCTCAATGCACCAAAATATTGAGATAGCCTTAATGAAAACCCAGTCCAGAGCATTCAGAACCTCAGACTGGGCAGAAGGTTTACCTTCCAACAGGACAGTGACCCTAAACACACAGCAAGAGTGGCTTATAGACAACTCTATGAATGTCCTTGAGTGGCCCAGCCAGAGCCTGAGCTTGAACCCATTAAAATATTTCTGGAGAAACCTGAAAATGTGCGTCTGCCCCCATCCAACCTGACAGAGCTTGAGAGGTGAGGAGAAGAATAGCACATAATTGCCAAATACCGATGAACAAAGCTTGTCGCATCAAACAAAAAAGACTTAAGGCTGTAAAGGTGCTTCAGTTAAATATTTAGTTAAGGGTATGAATAGTTATGCAATGAACTTATTTCAGTTTTTTTTATTTGTAATTAATTCACAAAGTTGTGACAATTCTGTTTTTGCTTTGTCAATATGGTGTATGGAGTGTAGACTGATGTAGAATTTTTTTTTAAATTTAAAGCAGTTAACATAAGGCAGCAACATAACAAAACGTGAAAAAAATGAAGGGGTATGAATACATTCGCAAGGCTCTGTAAATGTGTGTTGAAAGTGTGTATACACATCCATCCTATAATGATAAAAATGACCCCAGTGTTTTTTTTTTATTATTCCTATTCCTAATCAGGCTGTTCTGAGATTCTCGTCAGAATGACGTAGTTCTATACAGACCGCTACCATGATTGACAAGGCCGTCTTACCTTAGACCCACCCTGAGTGAGCTGAGAGCTGTCCACCATTGTGTCACTAGGGCTTTTCACACTTGAAATTGTTAACCCTGGGTAAACCTAAACCCCGGATAAACGGAATCGTAATTATCGTAATCACGTTTCGATCATAATAATATTAAATCACTGCTCATAATATACCTGGGTTTAACTGTTAATCCTGGGTATTCATTAACAGACGTTTCACATTGTACATTCCTAAACCCTGGGTTAACGTTCTTATTCGCATATTTGCTGTGTCACTGTCGCTGATTGGACGAACAGCAGGCAACCTGTTTACACGGCATTTCCGCATCTTGCTAATTATTAAAAAATTATGTCGCCGCGTAGATGTTTAGCCCTTGTAAGCCTACTGAGACGCAAAAAGGCAAGAAAACAAAGACAAATGTCCAAGAGAAAGAAAACTTGTCCAATTTGTCTTGAATATTTTTTTCTGACCATAGTTGTAAAAATAATTCAGTCTCCTCGTCACTCCAGTTCACACGCTTTCCGTCGTTTGACATTTCTTACTTTTGAAGTTCTTACTTTACGTTACTTTTCACTTTTTTCACTACTGACCTGCTGCTGTTTACAACACACGCGTTTCGTGACGTACGCCTCGCCGCTCAATTTCCAAGCATCCAGCAGCAACAAGCAAACACCGCTCCGTTTCACACTGAACAAACTTAGCACCGCAATGCGGGTTTAACACCGCAAATGCGGTGTTAACCCTGCTCCGGAGCAGGGTTTCATAACCCCGGGTAAAATGCGGTGCTAACACCGCTTTCAAATTACAGGTGTGAAACTTTACTTTACTTTACTTTACTTTACTTTTGTCATTTACCAGACGCTTTTGTCCAAAGCGACTTACAAATAAGAAAAAGTAACTAAAACTAAAAAGTTACAACTCTATAAATACTATCTACCCACATATTTAAGAAAATAAAGAAATTAAATAAAATTAACACATGCATATAACAACAACATTTCAATAATAAACATATCAATGAAAAAATTAAATAAAAAGCTACTACTATCCCTTGCCGGTGTCCCTGCCCGGTGGAGTCGCACGGTAGAGTCGATGGTCTTTACACTCTTTGGTCTTCACACTAAGAGGGCTTCACACGACGACTGCCGCGACCGCTGCCGCGGTATAATAACCTTTATTATACCAAACCAACAAATGATCATTTCAATTCAGCTGGACCCACTTTCCTGTTTATCAACTACAAATGGCCAAGCAAGTGCACACACTGACAAGATACACGATACAGTACGAGACCAAACGCGATTTCAGCAACTCTCATCCTAGTAAACAAAATAAGCGTTTCCTAGCAACGGCAAATGCGCTAAACACTGAGACAAGTAAATACACTTACGAGCTGATTTTAAACTTCCGCTGATAGACTGCTTCTCTTAAAGACCACTTCATTACACTGCCTTCTGCTGGCGCTTGAACCCACTTTCCTGTTTATCAACTACAAATGGCCAAGCAAGTGCACACACTGACAAGTGTCGTTCACTGACGTGTGAAACGCGTCTTTACCCGGGGTTAAATGCGGTGTTTAGAACGTAGATAACCCGGGGTTAAGCATAGTGTGAAAAGCCCTATTATGTCTCAGATTAAGCGATTGGAGTGCTTTGTTGTTGGATGTAATAATGAATATAGCAGTCACCATTTACTCCTGACATCTGAACCGCTGAAGACGCAGAGGATTAATGTTACTTTTGCTTTGAAGTGAATGCGCCGATCCCCGATCTGCCTAAATGCGTCTATGTTCACGCAAATAATTCGTGATCCAGCTTCATCTACAGAAGAAGTGAGTATAACGTTTTCTTATGAATCTTGATTTTTATAATTCTTAATAACGTGCTAGTTAGCCAGTTTCGCGGCTAAAGTAAACAGTACAGCTCATCACCCCATGGAAGAGATGGCATTCTCGTTTTGCTCTCAGCGAAGGCGGTCGCATTTTTCTTCCCTCCCTACCCTTATCTCCCCTGCTTGCTCTCTCGTCTTGTCCTTGTCTAACACTCAAGAGACTCTCTCTGCACTATTCTACAAAACCGAAATTATGGATCTGATCAACTGGTCTCTTAACGCAATTGACACCATCTTCTCGACTAGAAGTTTGGGATCGGGAGAACCCAAGTGTCCTGCTGGGACTTTCGCAGCTGGCTACACGATGGACGCATGGGAGAGGTGGCGGGTCGTGTGTCTGGCGGCTCTTTCCGTGGAGGACATTGAAGACATCTACCTATTCGGAACCATGATAACTGGGTTTCTGCTGTTTGGATTAGGCGTTGCCCTGAGTTATCGGAGAATTCAGGAGACGGGAACAGCTGTCCAAAACCTCACAAGGCTGCCCGTCATGATTGAAGCAGTTGGCAGAGCGGTCGGCTCTGAGACAGAGACTATTAACCGCAATATGGATTCGATCACGGCTAAGCTCTCGGCTTTGGAAAGGAAAATTGATGGACAAGGAGATCAGAATGGACAATGAGAATAGCTGTGAAATTAGAAGGCAGCTGTTCGCCCAAAGACCAAACAATCTTATCTCTTTTCGGCTTCCCAAAACAACAGAACAGCTTGGCAAGGTTGCTCTGGAATCTAACTCCCCGGATGAATGCTGCAGGGAGACGCTCTTTCTTCCCTCCTCCCTCAACAAACACCTTGTGATTGTCGAGCGTTTGGGTTCCGGCCAAGGTCGTTTCCATGGCAATTGCTGTGTCGCACCACAATCTGCGGACTGAGACAACTTGTTTGGAGTGCCAGCGCGGCGGATCTCTAGGCACATGAACTTACACATACACACACTCATACGCTCATACATACAGATATTCATTCACCTCCCACTACCCCCATCCAACGCCTTTGCCGCTTCTTCCCGTCAGTCTGATAACGGGTCTGTGTTAGCGCTGTAATGGCTGCAGACCAGATGGCTGTTCGTCTGAACTGGATTATTCTCTGCAAGTTGTGTGTTCCTGTATTGACTGTGCTCTATGCTGGGGTTTTTTGTCTGTTCTCACACTGTACTCCCGTTCAGGAGCATAGTGTGAAGATTATTTTTTTCTCCTTTCTTTCCTCATGTTGTGCTGTATTCTTCTTCTCTATTGCATTTCGTTGCCTTGTACCTACATGTGCAATGACAATAAATTGAATCCAATCCAATCCAATCCAAGAGAGGGGCGGGGCGAGCGGAACTCATTAGCATTTAAAGCAACATGGACTAAAAAGTGGCTTGATGAAAACAGAGCTTATATTGACAGGGTAAAGAAGGTGTTTTTTACACTACAATTGAGAAATATTAACAAAGTATGTTATAGACTTGACCCTAAAGAATCATATCAATTTGTGGAAAATGGGCATCCGATGACCCCTTTAAGCTCAAGAAAAAGAAATACAACCAGGAAAACACATAATAAACCACTAGTACTACTAAAAACATGTACCTGTAGAATCCTCTTGCAGGCCCACATCAAAGGCCAGCTTGTCTGTGAGTGAACGTGATGTCGTCAAGCAGCTGAGATACTGTAATTTAGGACAAAAAAAATGAGTCTCCTTAAAATTAGTGCCATCACATTAAACATCAGTTAATAATGAAAAGGACCCGTCATGCATCCCTCACCATGCTAGAGTGGTAGTGTCTCAGGAGGATGGCGTGGCCATAGAGCAGCGTTCGGTGTCCCCCTCCCTGAGATGACTGGAAATTGAGGAATAACAGAGAAAATAAAGTTAAAACAACCTATTTGTCCTCAAATAGTGCTGTAAGGACTCAGCAAAGTGGACAACGTTGGATGATAAACGCCAGTGTTTTACATAGGAAAGGGCTCCACCGTTTTCACATGGCGACAACAGTGAGACATAAGAGGTAAACTGAAAACAAAAACTGTTATGAATGGACAGAGGGATAAATTACTAGAGATTTTCTTTACATACTGTAAGTTCACATTCACAGGAAGTGGGTTACAGTACCATGGAGAGAGCATACATAAGTACAGAAACAACCAATGAACAGAATTGTCAACGAGTCAAAGGTCACATTCAGCCGTCAAGAGGGAAACAAACACATCCTGTGGACGGCTTACCTTTTCTCAACATCCAGAAAGGATTAAAAGCAAGAGAAAACGATTATTGTTGCTATTAGTGAGTTTTGTCTATAGTCTCATACCATTTATGAGTATGAATACATAAGCGAGAGAGAGAGCACACCATAGCAGTCCTTAAAGAGACGATTCTCCCAAAAAAGAAAATTCGAACATTGTTTATCAATCTTATGTTGCTTCAAATCCATTTTTGGATCACAAAAGGACATTTTTTTTTATAATGTACAGAAGAAAGTCATAGGTTTGGAACTACATAAGGGTGAGTAAATCATCCCAGAACTGTAATTTTTGGTTGAATTCACCACAACAGCTGTGTCCATCTAGAATGGGTCAGCATGTTATTTCTTCGTTTGCCTGTCTACATTAGAACTGGCTCAGGCGTCTTCTCAGCTGCCCATGTGTCAGCTTTTTAATAAAAGCAAAAACAAAAATGTTAAAGATAAACCTAATTTTACATATTTTAAACTAAAACTGCCATGGTAATAACCTACAGGAAGGTTCTTGAATGCCTTGAAAATATTTATTCCTACTATAAATTGAATAGGTACATGTAATTTAAATAAATAAAAAACAAATAAATAAATAAATAAAATGAAATCAGATAGATAGATAGATGGATGGATGGATGGATGGATGGATGGATGGATGGATGGATGGATGGATGGATGGATGGATGGATGGATGGATGGATGGATGGATGGATGGATAGATAGATAGATAGATAGATAGATAGATAGATAGATAGATAGATAGATAGATAGATAGATAGATAGATAGATTTAAAATAAATAAATAAAAATATATGATTGTTTAAAATTATTTTACCATAGTGTCTTGGTTAACTCTGTCTCTTTAGTATGCAGAAAGAGCATCACCTGGAAACTTGAAAGCACTTTGTGCATTTTATCAAAATCTACCTAAAATATTTATAATTTTAAATACAATCTATATTTTTTATAAATGTTACCAATTTATTTTTCCATACGCTGAAATGGTTGCAAGGTTTATTTGAGGTCTTTATGGTATGCTGATGTCTTAGCTATTATGATCAGAACCTGTGGGGTAATGATTTGAAAATATCATTATGCTCTGAAAAATAATTGAAGAATATTGGTCAAATTCAGGCAAATGAAGTAATGTTATTTTTTTTTAAATCCACAAATCAAATGATTTTAGACATTTTCTCAGCTGGTTTGTATAATTTAGTACAATCACCCAATCATGGAGCCAATGAGGTGAGGTGAGGTGAGATGAAGAGGTTGATGTTAGCATAAGTGATTATATTACTAAGGAGGTTAGTAGTGAAAAGAAAAACAAAAATTGGGCTGATTGTTTTCCAGATAAGCATCTCCAAATGAGTTTGTATGAGATTTTCTCTATGGATCTGAAGCCCATAGAACCTGCTAGCTATTTATTATTTGTTTGCTTATTTGTTTGTGGATCCGAGAGCTTTCTGACCCTTCATAGACAGCAACGCAACTACCATGTTAGTAAGGACATTGTTAAAATGTGACATCAGTGGTTCAACCGTAATTTTATGAAGCTAAAAGTATACTTTTCGTGAGCAAAGAAAACAAAAATAAAGACTTTATTCAAAAATCCTTCTCTTCCGTGTCAATCAACGTGCATTCAAGTGTTTTCTGGGCCTTGAACGTGTTCGTTGCGTTGCTTTCTATACAGGGTCAGAAAGCTCTTGGATTTCGTCAAAAATATCTTAAGTTGTTTTCTGAAGATTAACGAAGGTCTTACGAGTTTGTAATTACACAAGGGTGAGTAATTATTGAATTATTGAAATTTTCATTTTTGGGTGAACTATCCCTTTATAACCTGGAAATATGTGTGGCCCACATCATGCTTATCATCTTTCATGTTAGCTAGGAATGAGTGTTAGGGTTGTGGGCCGTCCGCTGAAGATCCTATCCTTAACCAGGATTCAGTGACACTGAGCTCATCTTACACGCTGGAATGCTCTCTCTCTCTCTCTCTTTCTTACAAATGTACACACTTATACACACGGACGAGGTGTCATTTGAAATGCCATTTGGATAGCAAATGGGATTCCATCTCCAAACAAACCAGACAAAGAGAGGAAGAGATGACAGCGGTCAAAGTTCAGACAGAAGTAAAGGTTTAGGGGTGAAGAAGAGCTACAGCATTATTTCATCCACACCGGACACTGAGTAGGAGACGTAGGTACAGAGGAGAGGAAGGGTGCTGAGGTTACGATGAGACATGAGACATACCCATTTATCCAAATCGACTGCCTAAAGTTGGCAGGAAAGGGAGGCGAAGGGTCAGGAGAGAGACAAAAAGTACAGGAAATTAAGTTACACTAACAAATCTACACTCCAACACCAGAACATACCTCTAATAAACTGGCTTTTAGATGACCCCATGCACCCAAATATAACAAAAGAGACAAGGATTAAAATTAAGAGCAGCAAAATACTGTTGGTGTAGATCCAACAAATATGTGACTCTGGACCACAAAACCAATAATAAGTAGCACGGATATACTTGTAGCAATAATCATTTGTGCCAAAAATCATTTGGATACTAAGTAAAGATCATGTTCCATGAAGATATTTTGTAAATTTTCTACTGTAAATATATCAAAACTTAATTTCTGATTAGTAATATGCATTGCTAAGAACTTCATTTGGACAACTTTAAAGGAGATTTTCTCAATATTTGGAATTACATTTTTTTTTTTGCGCACCCTGAGATCGCAGATTTTCAAATAGTTGTATCTTGGCCAAATATTGTCCTATCCTAGCAAATACATCAATGGAAAGCGTATTTATTCAGCTTTCAGATAATGTATTGTGACGCCTGTCCCGAGAGCCTATCAGCGTCGCCCTGGCAACCGAGGAGAAACACCTGCTCCTCGTCACGGCGGGCTGATCGGACCCAGCTGCCGCGGCTTATGGGAGCGCTTTATAAGCCGCGAGAGGACAGAGGACGGTGAGCAATGCCTCCAGCAAGTACAGCCGTTAATGTGTGTTTTCTTGTGCCTCACAGACAGCTCTGGATAGCCGTTCAGCCCGCCACCTGCACGAAGTCACCGAGCACATCACGCAGAGGGGAAGAAGGACGCCAACACCCGAGAGGAAGAAGACACCGCGCACCACGACAAGCACATTTCCGGCACTGTTCACTTTATTCAATAAATTGACCCTCCGGGGAATTTTCTTCACCCTGCACGGTTGTGTGATTCTTCAGCCCGTTACACTGGTGGAGAATGCGCGCATGAGACTGAAGAATCACCGCCACCCACGGGAAAAAACCGGACTAACTTTTTTTTCTCTGTTTCCCCGTTGGTTTATGGATTCAGGCGGCGACTCCTCCCCAGCCATGGAAGAGCTCTTGAAACACCTGACCGAGGTCAGCATCCGACAGCAGCAGATTGTCGAGCACATGGCGGCCCGTCAGGGAGAGACCAAGAGGGAGATGGCCGCTCTGCATGCTGCCGCCGTCCCGCGGGTCCCGCCAGCTGATACGCGAGTGCAGGCGACCCAGCTGTTGCCGAAGATGACCGGCCACGACGACGCGGAGAATTATTTAAAAATGTTTGAGGTCGTCGCGGAGCGAGAGGGATGGCCACGAGAGGATTGGGCGCGGATCCTGGCCCCTTTGCTAACAGGAGAACCCCAGCAAGCCTATTTCTCGATGCCTCTATTTCCAGTGACGCATATGAGGACTTGAAGAGGGAAATCCTGGCCCGTGTCGGCCTATCCCCGATCGCGGCGGCCCAATTGTTTCATGGTTGGCAATATGATGGGAAGGTGCCAGCCCGCGCCCAGGCCGCCGAACTGTCCCGCCTGGCACAACACTGGCTCCTCGCGGGAAATCCCGGCGCGTCGCAAGTGGCTGAACGCGTCGTCGTGGACCGGTTCCTACGGGCCCTGCCACGCCCACTTTGGCAAGCGGCGGGAATGCGGAACCCGCGCACCGTGGGAGAGGCGGTGGAAGCTGTCGAGCTGGCCGAGGCAACCCTGCGACAGGAGGGTGGGGAGAGAGCTTCGCCGTTTCCCCGGAGGGTGTACCAGGAGCGACGCGCGCCAGAGGGGCCCCAACGAATGGTGAGCAGGCCAGCGGTTCCCGGCAACCAGGATGAACCCATGCCAACGGAACCGAATCGCTCCCCTACTCGGACCTGGCTAGCCGGCTGTGCAGTACATCGGGAACCCCCGCAGGAAGCTCGACACGCCCGCGTCAGGGTCAATGGGCGCCCATTCCAGGCGCTGTTGGATACGGGGAGCGCAGTCAGTCTAGTCTCACCGGCGGTGTTACCCCCACGGAGTGACTCAAAGGCGAGGATGGCCATCAAGTGCGTGCATGGCGACACGCACCAGGTACCAACCCGACGTGTGGCCATCTCGGCAAAACCCGGTACCTGGCACATAGAAGTGGGGATCGTAAAGGACCTGCCAGTCCCCGTGCTCCTGGGCCGAGATTGGCCAGGCCTGGAACGCTGTCTTGCCTCCACTGCACAGACGGCTAGCGTTGCCGGGAACCGCCCAAGGCGAGAGCCCAGCCATAGTCGCCGCCAACCACCCGTCCTCCTGACGACGGAACAGCGCCCGCGATGGTGAGTCTTTCCCCCCCGCTTCTAACCTATTCTTTGATGTATTCCAGCAGGTAAAAGGGGGTGGGGACTTCGCCAAGGAGCAACGGGAGGACGAGCGCCTGAAACATTGCTGGGCTCAAGTGCGGGTGGTCGAAGGAGAGGACGCTCAACCATCGCCACATCCGACCCCCCACTTCATAGTGCAAAGTGGCCTGCTTTACTGTGTCGCACAGTGGAGAGGGGAGGAAATGAAGCTGCTGGTGGTCCCAAAAGGGAACGATACTGGAGCTCGCCCATTCACACCCCATGGCTGGCCACCTGGGGGCGGACAACACTAGCCGACGGATCCGTGATCATTTCCACTGGCCAGGACTGGATGGGGACGTGAAAAGGTTTTGCCAAGCTTGCCCTGAATGTCAGCGTACCTCCCCTCGACGCCCTCCACCCTCTCCCCTCATTCCGCTACCGGTTATTGGGGTCCCCTTTGAGCGAATCGGGATGGACCTGGTAGGGCCTTTGCCGAAGTCAGCCCGGGGACATGAACACATCCTAGTCATCGTGGATTATGCGACCCGGTACCCTGAGGCCATCCCCCTACGGAAAGCCACCACCAAGACGATCGCCCAGGAGCTTTTCCTGTTGTGCAGCCGGGTCGGCATACCAAAGGAGATATTGACCGACCAGGGCACGCCATTCATGTCCCGGATGATGAAGGACCTCTGTCGCCTCCTACAGGTGAAACAGCTCCGCACCTCCATCTACCATCCTCAAACCGATGGGCTGGTCGAGAGATTTAACCAAACGCTAAAGCAAATGCTTCGTCGAGTGGCTGCGGACGACCACAGGAGTTGGGACCAGATGTTACCGTATGTGCTTTTCGGTATCCGTGAAGTCCCCCAGGCCTCCACCGGATTCACCCCCTTCGAACTGTTGTTCGGGCGACAGCCCCGGGGCTTGCTCGATGTCGCCAGGGAGGCCTGGGAACAGCAGCCAACCGCCCATCGGTCCACGATCGAGCACGTGAAGGAGATGAGGGAGCGGATCGAGCGCGTCATGCCCTAGTCCGGGAGCAGCTGGCTAAGGCCCAAGAAGCTCAGCGTCGGAACTACGAT
Source organism: Barbus barbus (assembly GCF_936440315.1). Taxonomy (NCBI): domain Eukaryota; kingdom Metazoa; phylum Chordata; class Actinopteri; order Cypriniformes; family Cyprinidae; genus Barbus; species Barbus barbus. The sequence continues at coordinate 14,378,853 of NC_136750.1, forward strand.
CGGGCGGCCCAACCACGGGAGTTTAAGGTCGGAGATTATGTGTTGGCGTTGGTACCCTCGTCCGCCTGTAAATTCCTGGCAAAGTGGCAAGGCCCCTACGTCGTCACAGAAAAGGTCGGTCCGGTCACCTACAGGGTCCGCCAGCCGGGGCGTCGGAAAGAAACTCAAATCTACCATATCAACCTGCTGAAACGATGGGTTGGAACAGGGCCCCAGCTAGTGGCCCTCACCACTTCCACTCCTGTGGTTGTAGACATGAGCCCCCATTTGTCGGCCGCCCAGAAGACGGAGCTTCACCATCTGGTCGGTCAATTCTCGGATGTGTTCTCTCCTCTCCCCGGGCGGACTCAAGTCCTCCATCACGACATCCGCACTCCCTCCGGAACCGTCATAAGGCAGAGGCCCTACAGAATCCCGGAGGCCCGGAGACAGACCGTCGAGGAGGAAGTCCAGGAGATGCTGAGGTTAGGAGTAATTGAGCCCTCCCGCAGTTCCTGGTGTAGTCCCATCGTGATGCTCCCCAAGCCCGACGGCACCCTCCGGTTTTGTAATGACTTCCGCCGCCTAAACGAGGTCTCTGAGTTTGATGGATATCCGATGCCACGCGTCGATGAACTCCTAGATCGGCTGGGGAGAGCCCGGTACATTTCCACTCTGGACCTTACAAAAGGGTACTGGCAAGTACCGCTGACCGACCGGGCCAGACCGAAGACGGCGTTCTCCACCCCCAGTGGCCACTATCAATACCGGGTTCTCCCCTTCGGGCTGCACGGGGCACCGGCAACGTTCCAACGAATGATGGATATCCTGTTGAGGCCTCATCAGGAGTACGCAGCCGCTTACATCGACGACGTGGTAATTCACTCAGAGACCTGGGAAAACCACCTGGAGCGGCTCCGTAGGGTGCTCGGGGAACTGCGCCGGGCGGGGCTCACCGCCAACCCCAGGAAATGTCACCTGGCCCTACCCGAAACCAGGTACCTGGGGTATCTGGTCGGCCGGGGACTAGTACGCCCACAAGAGGACAAGGTGGCAGCCATCCACAACGCTTCCCGGCCGAGCACGAAAAAACAGGTACGGGCCTTTTTGGGGTTGGCAGGATATTATAGGTGCTTTATTCCTAACTTCTCCTCCTTAGCCACCCCATTGACAGACCTGACCAAGAAGGGGCGGCCGGAGACTGTGAGATGGGAGGAAGCAGAAGAAGAGGCGTTCCAAAGAATCAAAGCAGCCCTCACGTCGGAGCCAGTACTCGGTGCCCCCGATTTTAACCGCCCCTTCTTGTTACAGACGGACGCCTCCGACACCGGGTTGGGAGCCGTGCTCTCGCAAGTGCAGGACGGTGAGGAACACCCGGTGGTCTATATCAGCCGGAAGCTGTCCCCCGCCGAACAGCGGTCGAGAAGGAGGCGCTGGCAGTCAAGTGGGCAGTCCTGGAGCTAAAGTACTATCTCCTAGGACGGTCCTTCACACTGGTCACCGATCATGCTCCCATCCAATGGATGGCCCGTGCTAAGGACACAAACGCAAGGGTGACCCGGTGGTTCCTGGCGCTCCAGGACTTCCACTTTGACATGCGTCATCAGGCCGGCGCCGCCCACGCCAACGCAGACGGACTCTCCCGCATGGGGACAGCTTTCTCAGGTCTGTCAATGAGACTTCCTCCTCCAGCCCCAACCTCCCCCTTAGCCCGAGGAACCAGGACGACACTTAGGGGGGAGGAGTGTGACGCCTGTCCCGAGAGCCTATCAGCGTCGCCCTGGCAACCGAGGAGAAACACCTGCTCTCATCACAGCGGGCTGATCGGACCCAGCTGCCGCGGCTTAGGGGAGCGCTTTATAAGCCGCGAGAGGACAGAGGACGGTGAGCAATGCCTCCAGCAAGTACAGCCGTTAATGTGTGTTTTCTTGTGCCTCACAGACAGTTCTGGATAGCCGTTCAGCCCGCCACCTGCACGAAGTCACCGAGCACATCACGCAGAGGGGAAGAAGGACACCAACACCCGAGAGGAAGAAAACACCGCACACCAACGACAAGCACATTTCCGGCACTGTTCACTTTATTCAATAAATTCACCCTCCGGGGAATTTTCTTCACCCTGCATGGTTGTGTGATTCTTCAGCCCGTTACAGTATAAATATCAGTTTAAAAAAAACAGACCCTTATGACTGGTTTTGTGGTCCAGGGTCACATATTAAATAGAAAATGGATTTAAAACGTGGTCCAAAAGTCTGACAATACAATAAAAAAAAATCTATCAATCAGTGGTGTGTGGTGGTGTTCTGAAATAAGAAGGCAAAGTTCTCAAAGTTTTGTTTTTTTTTAAATCAAATTAACTTTTAACTATTTTTGAATTTTTGGGATCATCAGTCATGATTTCTCACTAAAAACTCTATCACTAAGTGTGTGAGTTGTTTACTCACTTTTTAAAATTAATCTTCGCACTAACGCCGTTTTATTGTTTGTTCAGACTGATTCGCGAAAACGTGCACAAACACAAGAGGCAGGATTTAACGCATGAACCAATCACAGCCAATCATAACTAGTCAAATCCAATCATTTCGCAATGGAGGCATTGCCTCCTCTCATGTGACTTTACCCCATTCATTCTCAATTCCCCCCCACCAAACTCACCACATGCTTTAGGGAGTCTGTTAAAACTCAATGGGCTCAGTGGAGGCGAGTGAGACGCGAACTCCCACTGTAACTTTATCTGCTGGTGTCGCTGATGGACAATGTTTCTTTAGAAAAATGAGCGATTTATGCAATTTTAATGTTATATCACTACTTTCTCACTTGGTTTAATTTTAAAACCACATTTTTACTATAAGTTTTCTGTATTAGCTCTACAGGCTACAGTTAACTGTATGTATTTGTAAATTGTAAAAGGATGTAATATTCTTTGTTCATCATTCCTTTTCTTTTTGACCCTCTGCTTTTCAAATTTCTCCCTGCTCTCCACCTCTCCATCCTTCTCTCTCTCTTTTTCTCTCTCTCTCTCTCTCTCTCTGCTTCATGGAAACTCTCACCTCGTTCATATCCACGGTGTTGGCCAGCATCTCCTGCAGGGCTCGTACTGACAGCGACTGCTCCAGTACAAAGGCACAGATTGCCAGATCAGGCGGCACATTCTGCAGACGAAGACAAAGAAACACACAAATGTTTGGACTCATGCATAATAAATGGATAAAAGAACAAATAAGGATGTTACACTGGCATCATAACCTTACAGACTCATGGGATCTTTAGGAAATAATGTTTATTGATGAAAAATGTTGACTGCTACATTTTGAACACCAAAATAAAAAAAAAATTGTGTGTGCTTTCACCAGTGCTTAAATATAAGCAGCACAGCACATTTTCTTTGTCTAAAAGCATGTACAATTAATTTCTGTACAAAGTAACAAAGCAAAACAATACAAACCAGCACAATAATAATTTAATAGAATTAATACTTTTATTAAAAATGTATAGAAGTTTATCTATCTATCTATCTATCTATCTATCTATCTATCTATCTACAACCCAAATTCCGGAAATGTTGGGGTGTTTTCTAAAATTTGAATAAAATTAAAACTAAAAGACTTTCAAATCACACGAGCCAATATTTTATTCACAATAGAACATAGAGAACATAAATGTTTAAACAGAGATATTTTACTTTTGAGAAAACTAAAATGTTTTTTGACCTTGGATGCATGTAAACCTGTTTTAGGAGACTCATAAAACAATATTAGCGACCTTAAAAATGGCATAATAGGGGCACTTTAAACATTTGTTATGTTCTCTATGTTCTATTATGAATAAAATATTGGCTCATGTGATTTGAAAGTCTTTTAGTTTTCATTTTATTCAAATTTAAAAAAACATCCCAACATTTCCGGAATTCGGGTTGCATATACAAAAGTATATAAAAATATATACAAAAGTTTGCATTATTCTACTTTTTAGTACTGAGTATTATCTCCCTGGCAAAAATGACTCTTGTGATATAAAATATGACAATACAATAATAATTTAATAAATGTAATACTTTGAATAAAAATATAAAAAAGATAATATATCTATCTATCTACAAAAGTATATAAAAATATATACAAAGGTTAGCATTATTGTACTTTTTTAGCACTGAGTATTATTTGCAGTTAAACAGTTAAAATAACTGTTGTGATATAGTAAAATAATCTGGTTTACTGGATATTGTAATAAGGAATATTGAAACATTAATAAAATAACATAATGTTAATAAAATGCCATATTTAAGTAAAAATACTTTTAGATCATTTAAAATATACAATAAAAATGTAATAATTTTAGTAAAAATATATACAAATTTAAATATATATGCAAAAGTTACCATTATTTTACATTTTTAGTAGAGTATTATTTGTCTGACAAAAACAATTGTGAAACAGCCAAAACATGTTTTGTAAACTTGATAATTGTAATGAGGAATATAAAAATTTATATAAAATGTAATATTTAAGTATTATTTGCCTTACAAAAATAACTGTCATATAGCTATTTTATATATTAATATATAGTTAATTATTATTAATAAAATAACTGCGATATAGCAAAAAAACATAATAGTTTGAAATAGTTTGTACTCCAGATATTTGTAATGAGGAGTGGCTTTCCTGTCCAGAATATCAACACCCTGACACTTTTTGAATACTATACCTGGGCATTTGACGTTGTCTCTAGAAAGCACAGACGGTTCCCGAAGCCTTCACAGGAAAGACATAGTTTGATCTGCTCCTTCAGAACAGTCGCGGTGCACTGGAGCACAACTTGGTCTTCCTGTGAGGCAGAGCAGGTTGTGAAAAAGGAAGAAAAAACAGAAGGAATACAAAGTGAGAGTATGAACAGAGCCACATGGCAAAGGTGACAACGACTTGTGACAATGGGGTCTAATAAATACTTATTCATAGTGAGACGTGCAAACATGTTGAATGATAACACACTGATTAGTGAGACACAAACACACACAAGGGCTGGTACATTCATAGCACAGCGTGTAAATACAGTAATAAACACACCCGCTTCCAAACACTATACACCTGTCACGTATAACATTCTCAGCTGTTCCCTCCCTTCTCCTCTCTCTCTCCAAACTCCTTTTCTCCATCATTTGTTCTCTGTCTCTCTCCTTCATATTTTACTGTGTCCTAGTGTTTTTTTCCTTCTTCTGCAACAGCACTTTTGTAAAAAAACTCAAACCTCTCTATTTATCTTCTACCCTCATATACAGTAGGTTTCAGAGAAGTTGTGTTTTTTTGCTGGCACATTCTGTCCCACAATCCCCTGCACAGAGGAAATGGGGCCAGTCTATCCTTTGTAAGGGCACAGAGGCCTTTAAAACTCCAGATGTTTATAGTCACTAAAACACATCTAGGAAGAAAGAAGATGGCTGTATATGATTGGTATTTAAGCCTTTGTCACTTAGGCTATATGGTCAATAATACAGTGCTTACTACTTATGGCCCATATGATGTGTCATATCCAGAGATTAAGCTATTTAATTTACAGAGATCACATTGACAATGATTTTAATAGTTGGTCACATTTTAGTGTTTTAAAGTAGACCGAATTGGACCATAAGGTAATAATGGGGCAGGATAAGCAGATATAGCCAGGTATAATCAAGTTATACCGTAAGTATAATCTGGAAGAAGGAACACTGTGTTTGTGTGTGTGTGTGTGTGTGTGTGTGTGTGTGTGTGTGTGTTTGTGTGTGTGTGAGAGAGAGAGAGAGAGAAAGAGAGAGAGAGAGAGAGAGAGAGAGAGAGAGTACAACCCTAATACGTTACAGGTATCTGAATTTTTTAAAAATAGAAAAACACTGGGTGATTCACACTCCTTGGACAAAATTCAAAAACCAGAGACAAAAGCAACCATCCAAAATGTATCATAAATGCTAATATTAAAAGTACAGGGTGGCAGATACCCAATATGTATTTTTGTCTTATTGTTTATGAAATTAATGTTTAAGGAACACATTTCACACAATATTTTTTTTAAATTCACAACAAATATATATGTGACCCTGGACCACAAAACCAGTCATAAATGTCAATTTTTCAATTATAATTATATTTTAAACCATTACATTTTACAGTGTTAATAAGTGTACAGTATTTACGTTTTCAGATTAACTTTATTTGAGTGTTAGATGACAAAATATTTACTAAAATGCAAAAAATAAAAATAAAAATAGCACAATTATAAACAGCCAAAACATGTTTTGTAAACTTGATAATTGTAATGAGGAATATAAAAATTTAAAATTCAAAAACCAGAGACAAAAGCAACCATCCAAAATGTATCATAAATGCTAATATTAAAAGTACAGGGTGGCAGATACCCAATATGTATTTTTGTCTTATTGTTTATGAAATTAATGTTTAAGGAACACATTTCACACAATATTTTTTTTAAATTCACAACAAATATATATGTGACCCTGGACCACAAAACCAGTCATAAATGTCAATTTTTCAATTATAATTATATTTTAAACCATTACATTTTACAGTGTTAATAAGTGTACAGTATTTACGTTTTCAGATTAACTTTATTTGAGTGTTAGATGACAAAATATTTACTAAAATGCAAAAAATAAAAATAAAAATAGCACAATTATAAAAGTTTTCAGATTAACTTTATTTGAGTGTTAGATGACAAAATATTTACTAAAATGCAAAAAATAAAAATAAAAATAGCACAATTATACATGTATATGTTGTACAATATTGTTTACTAAGGATACATATAAAACAACTCTAATATCAATCAAGGGTCCCTATAAAAATGTTACACGTATATGAAAACTTGATCCTTATGTGAAAGACTAAAATCATACACAAATCTTTTATGAATGAAGCAGACCCATTAATAACATCTGCAGTGAGCACTAAAGCATTCTGAGCCTTTGCTGTCTGATATGGTGGTCTCATGGTAAGCTGCTTTGCTGAGCCTCATGATCTGCAGGCTTAGCTCATCCTTGTATAAATAGGCCCAGAGCAGCGCTGGGATTTGGCAGATGCAGAACACTTTACACCACAAGACAACAACAATCAGCGCTAATGTGTTGCTTAAATGCTTCAGAGCTCATGCGCATTACAGTGAACAAAGAGTGTGAGAGGACAAACTAGGAAGGTTTGGATGAACACCGACCTGAAAACCGGATCCTTATCAATATGTGACACTTATTTCTGCCTCTTAAGACAGGTATAAGATTACAGCCAAACCATATTTAGGTCTACATTCACAGCAAGATGACCGTAAATAGACTTAGGGGTCATTTTGAACATGTTATAATATAAGTGGGCAGAGATATACTGTACGTTCAACAATTTCAAGTTCAGTAATAATTTCGTAAATTTTGCGCATTTATGTGGTCAGTTCTCACCAATTATTTCTGTGGATTCACAACAGGTGTGTACACACATAAATGTCTTGTTAAGGCCTGTTCACACTAAGTATGAGAACTGATAACTATATTAGCGTCTACACTGAAAAGTGTCCAATTCTTACACCCGTCAAAATGCACAAGTTTTTATATGGGTCTAGGCTACACATGCACATATTTCAGATATCTCATCTGTCAGGTTTGCATATGCAAAAACAGGCTCCTTTTTTAGCTCTTTTTTATTATTAGTAAAAATTTATAATAATAAAATAAAATAAGAAATATATTTAAACACTCACTCAGTAATTTCATTTCTAATAACACATGTTCTAATGGTCAAAAGTTTGGAATAATTAAAATTAAAGTTTTTGAAAGTCTCATATGCTCACCAAAGCTTTTTTTGATCAAAATAAAAAAACAGTAATATTGAGAAATATTCTTACAATTTAAAATTTCTGTTTTCTATATTAATTTATTCCAAAATGAATTTACTGTATTTCTGGTAAAGCTGATTTTTTTTTTTTTTTTTTTTACCAGCCATTACTTGTGGTCTTCAGTGACACATTTGATTATTTTAATATGCTGATAAGGTACTCAAGAAACATTTATTATCAATGTTGAAGACCGTTTTTGCTGTTTAATACTTTTATGGTAAACTTAAATAAATAAACAAACATTTAATTTATAAAAATAATAACTTCCATCATACATCAATTTAATGGACTGAGTTTAATGACTGTGAGCTGACACAGCTGCTTTTTGAGTTGAATAAATTGGCTCAGCTCTCTGAAGAGCACAAACTGTGTGCTTACAGACGTGCTGTGGCAGCTGTAGGTGTCAAAGAGCTCGAGAGGCACAGGTGCTTGATCACCACTGATGTCACAAAGGTCTCAGTGGGGTCAGAGGAAGCTGGGGTGTTACTTGATGAGAACAAAGTTGTGCAAGACCACGGTAGCTGAATGTTTCTAAGCTGTTACTTATTGATGTGTTTTCCCATTATACTGGTGTATACACAAACAGCGTATGCTCTTCTGTGTCAGTCGCACCACACAAATACGTTGTTTTCACTCAAATCAGTGTACGTACAATGTAGAAAACGTATCCGTGTGGCGCAGCTGACACAGAACAGCATACGCTGTTTGTGTTCAGTGGATATTCTCCAAAATGGCGCTAGGGTGTCGCGGAAGAGACTAATTTGAATAAAGTCGTCACAAAAAGTGTTCTCGTAGTTTTGTAAAATTATGGTTGAACCCCTGATGTCACATGGATTATTTTACCGATCTCCTTGCTACGTTTCTGGACCTTGATCTTGTAAGGACCCTTGTTGTCTATGGAGGGTCTCAGAGCTCTCAGATTTCATAAAAAATATCTTAATTTGTGTTCCGAAGATGAACGGAGGTCTTACGGGTTTGAAACAACATGAGGGTGAGTAATGACAGAATTTTCATTTTTGGGTGAACTAACCTTTTAAATAAATACATGAAATTATATCATTTGTAACCTTTTTGAGAGGTTTTGCAATTAAAACTCACAAATAACAATTAAATAATGTAATTACTGTCAGTAAGAGTACAATGGGGCTCGAGCGCCTGCCCCTTAGAGGTCCGACGGTAAAGTGCCCTTGCGGTCCGGTGCCCCAGTCTGTGATTTCTGCAGAGGGTAGGGTGTTCGATATGATGATTTTTGATCATGGACGATAAAAATGTCTCCACGATCTGCTTTTTTTGAAGAAATATCGTAGTATCGTGCTACTGCGCACATTCTATCAGCTGCAGTTCTGGTGCCGCCGTCTCTATGTAACTTACTGTACAACGCGACATACATTCACATCAGTGTTAACTCAGCGGTAGAGTTACTCTCACGGGACACTACACTTATTCACAATCACAAAAGTACATTATTTGCATCTGCTTTAAAGCCTTGCCGGTAAAACATATCATTCACGCTCTGGTCTGACATGGGCTTTTTTTCTGAGCATACACCCAAAGCGCGTGCACAAAAAAAGTCTGTCAAACAGCGCCTGATTACTGAACTAAGTTATCTCTTGTGCTAATACTGTCAAAACACACAAGGTTTATGTATAGACTTAGTTGATTATGTCTAAAATGAAAGTAAACAGCTGAGAGCTGTATATTTGATGGGAGCAGGTCTTTGTATCTTTGTTCTCATTTGTTAATAACAAAGACAAAATAATGACAAAATATTTGTATCTTTACCCACTTTGACCTAAATATCGACCATCCTTTTTTATATTTTGTTACCTTAAAAGGCTGTCTTTATAATAGGGAAATTAGTTTGGCTGTAATGCTCAAACAACTTGCAAAATAGAAAAACCAACATGATAAAGAATCGAATAATCGAATGCGATGATCATGCGCATCTCGTCAGTAAAGCCGGTTCTGTGATTCGTAGTAAATCTCCATCACGTGCTTTCAGATGGAGCGGCATTTACTTACTACACAGAGCTGTAGTTCACTGACAAGCTACGCAATACCGCGTTCATTATTGCATGCGATACATCGAAGATTATTTGCACAGCCCTACTGTACAGTTTGCACAAGTGCTAATGTTGCTCAAAAGTTGGGGATAATTAAGTTTGTTTGTTTTTTTTTTATTGCATTTTATGCTTACCAAGGCTGTTATTATTTGATGAAAAGTACAGTAAAAGATGTAATTTTGTGAAATATTATTAAAATTGATGATTAAAAAGAAAACAGTTATTTTAAATTGTAATAGTATTTTATAATGTTGGCGCCAATAGCCTTGAGGGCAGCACACTTCCTGCTTTTACTTCCTGTCTTATCTACACTGTCCTATAACAATAAAGGCAAAAATGGCAAAACTAAATCTTACAATAATTCAGTTTTTACTATATTTTGATCAGTGCAGCATTGGTGAGCATAAAAGACTTTAAAAACACTTAAAAATCATACCAACTCCACACAGGTGGTGGTTTGTATCATAACTTTTTTATTATACTGTACAACAGTTAGTTCCAGTCCTCTAATTTCATTATCACAACTGGAACACTGTATTATTGTATCAGCATCCTGGACTAGAATCTCTTTTCTAAACAAAAACACTCACATTCATTGTCATTCATCATTAGATGTTGTTCACGTTAGCAGTCTACAGTCTGCAAGACTACATTTAAAGTCACACACTGACAGAATTAACTGTATTTCTATTTAATTCAGTCATTTATCCATCGCTAGAGTGACATAAGAAATGAAAACACTGTAATAAACCTAAAAACTACCTCATAACCTCATTGACAAGATGAACAAGCTGCCGCTACACAAACAAGCTTTACAAGGGAAAGAGGAAAGGCAAAGTGCGCCATCAAAACACACAACACAGTTTATAATTAGAATCAGTGTGGGGATTCCCCTTCTCCTCCAGTGTGCTGATCAAGCCAAATCCCTTCATTCTCACTCCAGCCATCACTGACCGCTGACACTGACAGATGGAGGGACGGTGTGGGTGGATTAATAGTGTGGTTCGATATGGAGGAGAAGGAGAGGCTGCTGCATTAAAGACTGTCCCTTTGTAAAATGCTTTTGTCTGCCTCGAATAACCTGGACCACAAAGGCACATCACTCTTTACACACAGGACCTCCTGCGACTGTTTTCCAATACAAAATGTCACTTCCTCTCTAGGTGGGCTGTCTGTGGTCATACAGACACTGTGGTATTTTTAGGATGACGGTTATTGTTTTCGTTTTGGCACACCGGAATTACAAAGTTGCTTGTCATATATAGAGTGCTGCAGGGATGATGTATCTTTGTAGGTCAAAACGCGGAAACAAGTTTCCGTTTCTGTCGCCCCAAAGCGACAGTTTTAATTAAACACCTGAACTAGAGTCTGTGGTTAACACAAGTTCAATATATTTTCATGTTTTATTCTACAACATAAAATACATCAATAATGCGCCCATGTGTTTTTTTTAAAGCTTTCATTTGTCTTGAAAGCGGTAGTTGCGTTAGTGTCATCAACAACCAAACAAGAAAACTAATCTACTCACTAGTCCACTTTCACAGCCTTGTTGTGTTTATAATCATGCTCTTGCAAATTATTCTAACTCACATTTTCAGGAATTTATTTATTATTTTACTAAATAAACTGAAAAGGATGTTGGAAGATTAACGATGATGGGCATTGAAGTCATGTGACCATGGTGTAGTTTCTTTATATTCTACAGTACGTTTAACTGTTTAGTTCTAGCGATTGTATTTAGGCTTCAAAATTCATAAAACTTCTGTTCGTTTATTATCATGATTATCGATGAATAAACGTGTAAGCATCATAAACGGGGAACCTATGTGATTTTAACTTCCAGATTGGGCTATAAAAATACTCTCTATAAACCACCAGATTAATTAAGTCATGTGACAGCTGACTGAAAAATTCAATACTATCATAATTTACTTGTGTAGGTACAAACTTATTTATTTAAAGAATGTTGGTCCAAAAATATTGAAAATACCTAAAGAAAAACACCACTGTCTCACTGTTTAAACAAAAAATATTTGTTTACCTTTTTGAGTTGTTTTGCAATCAAAACTTACCAATAATTATGTTTAATTATGTAATTAGTGTCATTTACAGTAGGAGTACTATTACCTGTGAATATCTGAATGCATAAGTAAGCACACAGTAAGCATGTAATCATTATGCTCAATACAAAAAAAGTGTGTATGTGACCCGTGCTGGCAAAATGAGTCGGAATGCGCACAGGCTAATTTTGAGCTACGGGCAAAAGAAGTGATAAATTACATTACAAGTTGATTTTAGTCGAATTTGAGGTTTTCACAAAAATGAGTTCATTAGGCCCTCATCTAGTGATCGTCTAGTTAAACACCTAAAATGATCTTTATTCAGGGGCGTAGCCATCATTTCAAAAGTGGGGGGGACGGAATGTCTAGTGTTATACCTGTTCTTTTTTTTCAGTTAACCCTTGTCTAATTGACAGGTTTTATTTTTAATCATACCTTTTTGCTTAATATGCTTTATGATTATATTGTTATATATGATTATAAAACAGAATGAAAGAAAAAGAGAAAAAAGAAAAAGAAAGAAAGAAATACAACAGCTTGTCACTGGGACAGTACCCTTAAAAGCACATCTTTGTACCTTGTTTACCCCAAAGAGTTTCATAGTTGTACATTACGGTACATATTGGTACTCTATATGTGCACCTTTTTGAGTATAAGTTACAAAGATGTCCTTATAAGGGTACTATTGTTTACATATTTCAGATTGTATTTTGTGTGTGTTGTATGTACAGTACGTGGCACACAGTAATGGATACTTGCACATTCACATACTACTTTATTCTGTTCTGTTCTATTATACATTAGTCTGATTAATCTGTTAAAATAAATATCTTATCATAGACAATGCTGTAAATAATCTTTACCTCTGAAGCCTCACTGAAACTTTCTGCCTCATTCACTCTCACTTCTGCCTCTGTCTATAGCAAATAAAGCTGTGTTTGAAACATGTGCATACAGGGAATAGTGACATACAGAAGAAAATAACTAATTAAGTACACTGCTGGACAATAACCAATCATTTGTATCCTAAATTATTATTTACACACGTTAGATACATATTCACTGTTAACTATGACTTTTGCCTCAATAAACTCTTCATTTACTGCTTATTAATAGCTTGTAAGGTAGTCGTTGTAGTTGTTAAGTTTAGGATTATGGGATGCAGAATATGGTCATGAAGAATACAGAATTAATATGTGCTTAAGTGCTAATAAACAACCAATATGCAAGCTAATAATTACCTACTGTAGTTAAAAATGATAGCTGAGAAGTTGTTCATCATACTAATGTTATTTTTTATTTTTCTATATTTGACTAATTATGTGTTTTCTATGATTGGTCCATATATAATCCTACAAACGCTTGTGTATTAATAGATTTTATACAATATAAAAACAGCCAGGTGTTAAAAGCCACTCTATCAGTTCTTCTCAGCTGTGAAGTTTGTTTTTCTTGTGTGTCGTCCTGATTCTGTCCTAACAAACCTAGGCTGACTGTTTCTTGTTTATTCTTGACAACACATAAAAACGTCAAATTAGTGCAATAATGACAGAGCACCCCTAAATGAAAATCGGTCCTGTATCAGATCAGTGCTTGCATACTTGATTGAAATACATCATGTAGAATTGGCAGAGTGTCACAATGCTGCAAACGCTGTAAAATCTCATTCAACATTATCTTTATTCTTATTTGAAGGGTTCTGATAACATACATACGTGTTAAAATAAAAGACGTTACAAAAGAGTTACGGAAAAATACACTGAAAATAAATAAGTGCATGTTTGTCCAGGCAGCTTTTCTATTTCTCCATATAATGAACATCCAAACTTGCTAATTATTCAACAAGAGCAATAGGCAGAGTCACTCTACATTGTGCAACACTATTCGGATCCCACATGCCAACTTACGCTGCTTGACTACTTCGTAAAAAAGGAGTGAAGAGTTTCTTGTCGCTTTGAACTCATCTCGAGGCGCTCTAATGAATGATGGATACAGCCCGGGACCGCGGGCGCGAGCCTGGGCATGTCGTGACGTCACAAACTAAGTGACTGATTGCCATGGAAACGTAAACGTCATGTATATCTTGTCTCTTTGAATTTTAAATCATTCTGCATTTATATACATTGCTCCATTAAAACCTCAACATGTCGAGAACACAACTGTCCAATGAAAAAGTGCGGGGGACGACTTTACTTTTTATAAAAAGTGGGGGGGACACGTCCCCCGCGTAATCTACGCCCCTGTCTTTATTTGTATGTTTTCTGAGAGGATTACCTTTTCTCCGCTCGCTTCTCGCGCTGACTGTCATCCGAAGCGCCCGCATAAAGACACTTCCGACACATAAGTATATACATACAGAATTACAGAATTTAAGTGTTCAAGCACCATAATCTGTTATGTCTTAAGTGAACATTTTGGGAACTGTTGGGGAAAAACATCTGATGTGTAACATTATATTAGATCTGTGCATTACAGATTCTGTCATTAATTACTCACCGTCGTGTCGTTCCAAACCCGTAAAACCTTCGTTCATCTTCAGAACACAAATTAAGATATTTTTGATGGAATCTGAGAACTCTATGACCCTCCATAGACAGCAAGGATATTACCACGAACAACGCACAGAAACGCAGCAAGGACATCGGAAAAATAGTCCATGTGATATCAGAGGTTCAACCATAATTTTACGAAGCTACGAGAATACTTTTTGTGCACAAAGAAAACAATAATAACATTGTTCGGCATTCGCACGTTCTCACTGAACATAATCAGGGTTGTTTACGTTCAGCAGACAGCACGCAGATGCTCTCAGAGAGCTCTCAGATTCCATCAAAAATATCTTGTGTTCCGAAGATGAACGAAGGTCTTACGGGTTTGGAACGACATGAGGGTGAGTAATTAATGACAGACTTTTTTATTAAAACTAACCTTTTAATATAGGCCGTGTTATGTCTCATTAATATTAATCTAACGATACAATAAAAAGGGAATCACTCGCTGCTCCCGATTGAATTGCTTTTGTAGTTTTAATAATCAATTCATTTGTAATGCACACACTAAATGGATTTTTACATTTGATTATTTGTTTTTCTTATTTGAATGCTTCTGTTTAGATGTAAAATGAAAAATGTAATGCACTATTTGTTACTTTCTTATATTTGTATACTGTTTTTTTTTTTTTTGCATCTGTTCTTATTTCTAATAGCAAAGATAAAATTAAAATAGCTATATTGTGATTATGAATACAGTAATTTATTAAGAAAAGAACTGGAGGAAAAGATGAAATTTTGCTTTGGAACCTTCTGAAAATTCTCAAAATTGACTTTGCGGGTGTAGCTCAGTCAAATTTCATTCGATTCCAACAAATAATACATCAATTTGAAGGTCTTTAAAAAGGAGAATGGGGGAAAAAATAACTCATTTTTGAAAATTTGCTCATTGTGACTCATTTTTCCAGAACCGGTCAAATATATTTATGTATTAGGCTATGTAAGAGACAATAACGATATATTGTATTAACAAACATCTTTTGAATTTTAATCGAATCAATAGAGTAAGTTGCATAATAGCTTTTATTACAACATGATGACAGCATTTTCATTTTGGGTGAGCTGTGAGGATGTTAAAATACTTTCTCTGCACCAGCTAGACTCTAGTTTGGCCACTTTAGTTTGTTTGAGAAATCTGGTTGAAATTATTTTTTACAATTTACCTTTTTGTTTTGCATGTCCAATGATATCTTGAAAGTTAAAAGAGGAAAAGCCCCCAAAAATGTCTTTGGTGGCTCCATGCAGCACCTTATCATTCCTACAGCTCCAGAAATAAGACGCCTTTTAAGACACCTAGCTTCAGAGGAACGTGTGTGCATGTCATAACATCAGTGTAGCTCAGTTGACTGGGATTTGATCGCAGATCGTACTGCAGGCAGTCACTCCAGGAAGGAGATATCACTTACCATGAAGACAGAACCACAGCAGGTGAAGAGGACGATAAAATGGTTGTCAGTGTCATACTTCACAGCTTTTTAAAGATTGGCAGCATTTTGACAGCCACATAAATGCACACAGAAACGGGCAGCATGTCTGTGTTCATAGATGGACCGTCTTGAATGAAAACAAAAGGGGGGAAAAGAGTCTGTATACAAAGAACGAGTCTGTTTTTTTTACAAAGTGGCCTCAAAAAGTATTTAAACACCTTTAAAAATGTAATAGTATTAGATGCAAAATATCATACCAAATGCCATTTACAAATAAAATACATTTTCTGAGCCACTGTTCCGGTTACATACAACCGACTAATGTCAAGATGATTTTAGTTCATGTCCATTAGTAGTTTATTGCATTAACTATAAACGCATTTCACTATCTGACAACTAGAAAGTGTTTAAATGCTTTGTCTGTGGATAGTATTACCTCATTTACAACCAAAAACTACCAATTTGCTCAAAAACTGGGCTTGTGCTATCTAGCTTTTGTTGTTTTGATATGTTATTTAATTCAATGGCATTCAAACATTTGAAGGTGATTTCATTTCAAGATGATTTTAGTGTCCAAGTATTTTATGAGGCCACTCTGGTTATAACTCTACCTGACAGGAAAATTATGAGTCACTTCCAAACACACATAAACCCTACACTTCGGACGTACCTCTCTGCCATTAATACAGCATTAACTTCACTTGAAACATTATTGCAGTTATTTTGGTCCAAAACATGTTTTGCTGATTCATTCCAATTTAATCCATCTTTCCACTTCTCCTGCTTCTCTCTCTCTTTCTCGCTCTGCTGTGGGCCTTCCCCCACTCCTTAGCATTGCTATTTTGGGTGAGTGCACCTGTCATTCTCACATTCCCCTCGACTGCTGACTGGCAGATAGTTCAGAGGCTCTTTCAGGGCAGAAGAGTCTCTGATCCCACAGCCACACAGAAAACCATGCATTAACTACAATATCCCAAGTACAATTATTTCAAACACTGAAACCTGTAACAACCGGAACTGTAGAAAGTATTAGGAAAAACACCCATTTTTTAAAAAAAGATTTCTGTTTCAAATAAATGCTGTTCTTATGTATTGCGGTTTCCACAAAATATTAAGCAGCACAACTGTTTTCAACACTGATAATAAATAAATGTTACTTGACCACTAAATGTAGCCTTTTTGAGCAAAGAGACTTGAAAAACTTGAAAAAAATTGTACCAACCCCAATTTATAGATAAAGGGTTCATAGTAAGTTCAACTGAATGACAGAAATTAATCAAACTTACCGTAAATGGTAATATCTAATGGTTAATCTAGCCTACAGCTCTCATAATTACACTTCAAGAACAGATTTTAAAACTAAAGTCATTCCGAACTGGTCAAATAGAGAGTACATTAAAATCATTGCAATATCAATATGAATATATTTGCTCAGCAAGTGGAACAACTTGAGATTTTTTTTAACATATAGACAGAAAAAGTCATTTACAGTCTACATTTACAGTGGAAAATCTGACAAAACTTTTTGATATTTTTGATATTATCAAAAACAGACTAATGGCACAGTGATGAAAATTTTGGCTGACTGAACAAACAAACTGTGTGCATCTCATTCAGTAAGCGTAATAACTGTAGCATGGCTCGGTCCCAGGGGTCTACATGAGAGCCACTTATAAAGGTTCTCATCACTGATGCAGTTTCATCAACAGTTGAAAACATCTAGAGCTCTTAAACATGAAAAATCTGCAGTTTTATGAGTCATAACCATTACTTCGCCAACTGAATTTCAAAATGTTTGACTCATAGAAGCTCTAACCCTTGCTTATGGGTCATTGTTTAGATAAATGTAACATAAGCCTATTAATCTTGAATCTTTGTTTACCCAACAAGCAAAGATCGGCTCTTCAAAATATCTTGCTCCAAAGAAAGTCATACATGTTTGGAAAGACATGAGAATGAGTAAATGATTACAGATTTTCATTTTTGAGAGAACTATTACTTTAATGTTGTCAGTATTCTACAAGTACATTTATTTTTAATAAGGACCAAAATAGTGAGCAAAACAAAGACATGACAATTAAATGTATCACTGATTATGCACTTGAATAATATACTAGAATAAACATATTTGTTATACAAAATAAATTGATATTTTAGCTTTAATTAGTTGTTTTGATTGCATTTTGTTGTAAAAGTTGTAACTAGGCTTGGTGTAACTATTCAGCCTTTTTCAGTTTGCGCAACAAACCATTATGCAAATTTAGACAAACTGGTTCTACATGATTATTGAATTGAATTGATTATGAACTTGGTTTCACAAGTAAAATCATTATTATTTTTGAGTATTATATTAAATCTGATGAAAGCACAGACCAGTCTTAATTGTTCATTTTTTCCATAAGCTGAGTTGATTAAATACAAAAAAGTCCTAAAGCTGGTTGCCTCAAGCTTATTATATTTTCTCAATTTCAATTTTTTTTTTACAGTGTATATTAATAACTGTATGAATAACTGCTATGTGAACACAAAATTAAAGGTTCTTTATTGGCATTGGCATTAACGCCATTAGAACGTTTCCACTGCACAACTTTATTGTGGGAAAAATGTTTTTTAGATCATTAAACTAAATATATATATATATGAACAGTTTCCTGGTTTCCTGAAGGTTTTTTGGAGAACCCAAATTGGTTCTTCTATGGCATCACATTCCCTTTTGGAACCTTCATTTTTAAGAGTGAAAATAACATAGAAATGAAAGAAATGAGCCCTTTCTGTTACAAATCAAAATCATGAAATTATGACTTATTAATGACTTAATAATTACATAATATTAATGAGCAGATAAAATATTCTACAGTGATACAATTTTTTATGTTATTTTGATGCCAAGATCTACATTTACATTCAGTAATTTAGCAGACCCTACTGTCCAAAGCAACTTACAAACAAGGAACATGAGAAAAGTTACAGTATGAACCTGGCACATCTGCATTATATTCTTCCTTCACACATTACAGTACAGTAATGGACTCGGGGGTCAGTTAAAGTTTCTAGCTGACGTAAATGATTCTTCTCTTTAAAGGCATTGGAGTACTAGCAGAAGGAACACCTGTTTATTGTGAAAGATGTGGTCATGACAGCGCACGTGAACCCTGGCTGTCAATGAACAGATGGTCTGTTAGGGCTGAGGTGTAGATTTGATCATCTGTGGGCTAAGCAAAACATAAGCCTAAGGAAGACTCCTGCTTTATACATTCAAGACCTGAGGAATCTTCTGAAGAGTTCCTCATCTAATCCTCCATCAAACACACACACACACACACACACACACCTCTCTTCACCGCCCATGAAGAGTCCCCTGTGACAGACAGGCCCTTATTGTGGGCTCTATATGCATAACTGAGCACTAAAAGTAGTGCTTCTAGATCCTTCTCTCCTCATTTCTGAGGCCGATCATCACAGATGTGTGTGTTTAGAAAGAAAATTTGCAACATTTTTGAGTAACACAGCAGAAAACCCCTAAATACCCATATTACTAAGAATGTGAGATGCTTAAATGCTCAATACACCACAGCAGCCTCTAAACCAGATGTTAAAGGTTCTTTATAGAACCACAGATGCCAATAAAGAACTTTTATTTTGAAGAGTGTAACGGACCTTTTGCAGAATGGAAAGGTTTCATGGATGTTAAAGGTTCTTCATGGAACCACAGATGCCAATACAAAAAAAAATATTTTGAAGAGTGTAGAGTTGCTAACAGATGTTATTAATTGCTTTTATGCTTCATGTAATACACACATGTAAAAACACATATACACACAGACACACTTGCTTTCCTCCCTATGGATTCAGGCAAAGACGAAGTAGGACACAGACTCTCTTGCTCTCCCTCCTGAGTGTCAGACGCTTATAGTGGTACAACTATAAAAGGAAACTGCTGTTATAGCTTGGAACCCGAATACCCCCTCAAATGCACTCCAACACCACTGATGCTATTCTCTCTCTATTTTCCATCTCTTTATTTTCAACACCCCTAAGGAGCTCAGTAAAATCTGAAGAAAGCTATCCGTTAGCATTTGCATTCATCTCAATGGCAGTTGCTTGGCTGGTGCAGGACCCCCTTTGCAATATGCCATCTTTGGCCGTGGACACTTGTTTGAGTCAATCACCTGAGCTGTAAATGCCATGTGATTCTGAAGCTGCATGAAAATGCTGTCAATGCTTCTATTAGAACACTAGGGGTGTCACACTACTTTCATATCACAGCATTTAGTATGAAAGAGTGGCATGGCATGACAAAAGGAAAAAGAAACAGTCTCAGAAACATTTGGTGAAGGGCAAAGGGCTTTCCTGAAAGGTTTCCCCCAAGGACACACACTGTTGAGCCCTTCAGAAAACTGCCGGTTCTTGACTGACCCACACATGCTGAGTCACTGTATGGATTACAGCAGTCGCACACTCTCCACACAGCACATAATATTGCACCTCTGAAATATATACAAAGAAAATCTCACATAACCTGCACCTGTTATGATGTTATTGTCATACATGCAGATAAAGAAAATCAAACATATTTCGGTAAGAAAGCCCCCAAAATGTTGGATGCCGCTTTGATACAGTCTTCTTTTTCACTGTCTTTCTACTGTAATTTAAAGGTGAGTCCCTGTTAGTAATCCATTTTACTTTTGTAATCTGAATGGCAATTTATGGCTATGACTAGCCTATAATTACATTATCCAAATGGAAAAGGACGATTCGGTAACACTTTAGTATTAGAGATCAATTCTCACTATTAACTAGTTGCTTATTAGCATGCATATAACTAGCATATTATTGGCTGTTTATTAGTATTTATAAAGCACATAGTATGCCTGACCATATTTTAGACCCCTTAATCATGCCCAATACATAAACTTAACAACTACCTTACTAACTAATAATAAGCAGTAATTAGGAGTTTATTCAGGTAAAAATCTTGATTATTAGTCAGTTAATAGAGAAAATTGGACCTTAAAATAAAGAGTGACCGAAGATTCTTTCAGAGGAAGATTACTATTGTGAGACTAGTATTAGGCTATTTATATTTATATTATAGTATTTTTTAATAATAATGATAAATTGTGTTTTAATTTTCATTTTAGTTTGTTTTAATGTTTTTTTTTAACCATCAATTTTCTTTTCTTTTATATTTTGTATTATTTTCATTTAAGTTTTTAAGTCAAATCTAATCTTATATTTTATATGTATTTTAGCTTTATTTGAATCAACAAAAATTATTTCTAATAGTTTTAGTTAAAGGTTTAGTTAAGTTTAAGTTAAAATATTCAATTTGATTTGAAATAACATGCACTGTTCACAATAAGTAAAGTAAAATAGGGTCTGCAATTTCATGTTGACTTTACATCGTAGTGACAGAATATGTCCTCTCATAGTAAAAACTATTTTGAAGTGTACTACATATACACTCCTCTTTCCCTTCCACTTATCCCTCTCTTCTCCAGTCCACACAGTGATATAAAAAACAACAGAAAGTGAAAGTGGGAGTGTTGAGAGGAAGAGGTGGGTCACCTCTACCATCCACCTACACACACACACAAAACAGATGACACTAAACGTCAACCATAAAACAATTTAAAAACCAACTAAATCAGGGCTGTCCAAACTCGGTCCTGGAGGGCCGGTGTGCTGCATAGTTTAGCTCCAACTCGCCTCAACACACCTGCATGCAAGATGTTATAGGCATTCTAGTATGCCTATAAGAGCTTGATTAGCTGCTTCAGGTGTGTTTAATTAGGGTTGGAGCGAAACTCTGCAGGACACCGGCCATCCAGGACCGAGTTTGGACAGCCCTGCACTAAATTAATTATGTAACCAATAGAGCAAAAAGTTCAAAGATCACTTATTAGCCTTCATACCTGTAAAGAATAATTTCCACTACGTACAAGTCTATCTCTTTCCTTTCTGACAACAATACAAAAAATTATGTTTACGCATGTGTGGCCAAAGAACAGCTGTGAGAATTTGTTTTGGTGTCTCGTGAAGAATATAAAAAGTTGACCTTTGATCATAACTGGATTATCTGCAGCATTGTCATCCACATGACACTCTTATTAGCATTCCTAAAAGAGGCATGAGGGTGTATTATGAGATATCAGTTGATCCCACTGGACAAATGGATTGACAGTCTTCCAGACAGACGTCTCAAAAGACAACGGAATGTTCTTAAACATCCAGTAAATCAAATACATCCATTTATAAAACTGATAGCCATATATATGTTTAGGTAGATGCCACATCTTGGAACAGTCAATCTGTCGTCACTCAATAAAACTCAAGATGCCACAACTTTGCACAGCCTCTGGATGTAAAAAATTCCTGAAGAAATTTGATAAACTTTCACAGATTTGTTTTTTTTTTTATATGTATTACTGTGCCTCGATATTCCAAGTTTTTAAACTATAGTACCTTTTAAATGCAGTGTTAGCTAATGGCTTCATCTTGTTGTTGTCAGGGTTCTGTCACTTCGGTCTAGTTTATTCATGGTTTTGTGACGGAGCCCTGACACTCCCTTCTTGTCTTGTATTCTGCTAAGCGCGTGGCTTTGAGTGTGCTGGAGCTGCGCGCTCTCTTATCTGCGTGCTCTGTTTCATGTTAGGGTGTGGTGTTCGGATTCCGGCACTCCTGTCTTGTTCAGGCTCGGTTCTGGTTTCGTGTCGGGGGTTCGGACACTCACGCTCCAGGTTTGTTCTCGCTGTTGGAGTGTGCGATTTCGAGTTCGCTTGGACCGTGCGCTCCTCTGTCCTCTGTGTGTGTGTTTTGTTCGGCACGCGGTTCAGCTTCGGCCGCGTGCTTTTTTCTCTTGTTTTGTCTTGTTCTGTGTGGCACGCAGCTTGTGTTTTTTCACTTGATGCGTGCTTTCATGTTTGTCATGTTTTGTGAACATGCAGCTTATGAGTCTCCTCATTAGCTGCGTGTTCGTGTCCTGTTTTGCACATGACTAGTGATTTTTTTTTGCTGGCCATGTGCTTGGTTCTAACTTTGTTTGGTTCTATGTGCCATATGCTCTCATGTCAATTGTCTTGACCCCACCCACCTTGTTTCCTGATTATTGGTTAATTTGCCCCACCTGTGTTTTCTCGTTACCCTCCTCATTTGCTCCCTTTATAATCTCCTTGTGTTTGCAGTCCTGTGCTGGTTTGTCGTCGATGTTTCCCTGTGTGAAGTCCTGTCCTGTCCTGTCCTGCCTTGCCTTGTCCTGCCTTGCCAGTCTGTTTTCCCCTACGGGGTAGTTTTTGTTTGTTTGTTTATTTTATTATTAATAAAGCCCTATTTCCTCCTGCAAGTGAGTCCTCGCTCTCATCCCTTCACCCACACCTGACAGAATGAACAGGCCATTATGAGGACTCAGCGTCCTTACGCCATCCACCACCCTCCACTCTCTCCAGCCCCCTCTACCAACGCATCCTCCAATTTAAGGCCCTGAGCTCCCTCCGTCAGCAGGGCACCGATGTCAGGAGGTTTGCCCTGGAGTTCAGTGGTGCTGCAGAGGGGTTGGGGTTTAATGATCCGGACCTCAAGGATTTCTTTAATAGTGCCTTGGATGAGCCCCTCAACTGGTGGAGGATGAGGGGGCTGGACCACCTGACGTTTGGGGGATTTGTGGAGTTCCTAGCACGTTCCACGGCTAAGGAGGCTGGTGTGCCTCAGGTGGTGGCCGACGAAGCTGCAGCACCCCCAGTGGCAGCTGACGAAGCTGCAGCGCCTACAGTGGTGGCCGACGAAGCTGCAGTGCCCCCAGCGTCGATCGATGGAGCTGCAGCACCCCCAGTGGTGGCTGACGATGCTGCGGTGCCCCACTCTCGGAGACGGAGGAGGAGGAGGAACAGGAGGAAGGCTTCTTCCACCCTTCAAGACCTGGAGGCCATCTCTGAGCCTCCCAAGCTCCTTGCCCTGATGCCGGCGCCGTCCAACCTCCTTGCCCTGCTGGCGCCGCCTAAGCTCCTTGCCCTGATGCCGGCCCCATCCAACCTCCTTGCCCTGCCGGTGCCGCCCAAGCTCCTTGCCCTGCCGGCACCGCTCAAGCTCCTTGCCTTGCCAGCACCGCTCAAGCTCCTTTCCCTGCCGGCGCCATTTAAGCTTCTGGCCCTTCAGGCTCCGCTCAAGCTCCTGGCCCTGCCGGTTTTGCTCAAGCTCCTTGCCCTGCCGGCGCCGCCTAAGTTTCTGGCCCTGCAGGCCCCGCCCAAGCTCAAGCTCCTTGCCCTGCTGGCTCGGGCCACGCTCAAGCTCCTTGCCCTGCAGGCTCCGTCCAGACTAAAGCTCCTTGACCTGCCAGCTCTGCCCAAGCTCCTTGCTCTGACGGCTCCACCCTTGCTTCCTGTCCTGCTGGGGCCGCCCTTGTTGCCTGCCAAGCTGCTGGTCCCGCTCTGGCCTCCTCCCGGGGTTCCAAAGGCGCAAGAGCTTGCCTGGTCCGTCCCTCCAGCTCCACCCTGGCCCTCAGCCAGGACTCCTGAACTGCTGGAGCCCCACTGGTCCGTCCCTCCAGCTCCACCCTGGCCCTCAGCCAGGACTCCAGAACAGTCTTGTTCAGGCTCAGTTCTGGTTTCGTGTCCGGGTTCGGACACTCACGCTCCAGGTTTGTTCTCGCTGTTGGATTGTGCGATTTCGAGTTCACTCGGGCCGTGCGCTCCTCTGTTCTCTGTGTGTTTGTTTTGTTCGGGCTTGCGGTTTTGGTTTTCGGCCTGCTTTTTTCTCTTGTTTTGTCTTGTTCTGTGTGGCACGCAGCTTGTGTTTTTTCACTGGATGCGTGCTTTCATGTTTGTCATGTTTTGTGAACATGCAGCTTATGAGTCTCCTCATTAGCTGCGTGTTCATGTCCTGTTTTGCACATGGCTAGTGATTTTTGTTTTGCTGGCTATGTGCTTGTGTTTTTGTTTTGTGTGAGTACATGGCTTGTCTTGTTTGGTTCTATGTTCCATGTGCTCTCATGTCAATTGTCTTGACCCCACCCACCTTGTTTCCTGATTATTGGTTAATTTGCCCACCTGTGTTTTTTCGTTACCCTCCTCATTTGCTCCCTTTATAATCTCCTTGTGTTTGCAGTCCTGTGCCAGTTCATCGTCAATGTTTCCCTGTCTGAAGTCCTGTCCTGTCCTGCCTTGCCTTGCCTTGCCTTGCCTTGTCCTGCCTTGTCAGTCTGTTTTCCCCTACAGGGTAGTTTTTGTTTGTTTGTTTATTTTATTATTAATAAAGCCCTATTTCCTCCTGCAAGTGAGTCTTCGCTCTCATCCCTTCACCCACACCTGACAGTTGTATTGCGTTAGTTTAGCAAAATCATCTGCTGAAGTCTATTGGAAATATAGATATTCATACATGCGTATAACTAGGGTTGCAGACATACATGCAACTTGTTCTTGAGCATTCTCTGACCTAATTTGATCATTCCAATATGGCCGACAGTTTACTATAGCTGCCCATAGAAAAAGCCACTAATAGGGCATCTATCTATACATATCTATGCTGATAGCTACAACTCTAAATTCTATTTGGATGCTGCATAGTTTGGCAACTAATTAAAAGCCTAGAGTTAGGCCACTAAATGTATGTAAAAATGTAAAAATAAAAAAATAAAAAGTTGTTATTAACTTCTTTCCAATAGAATTATGTTATTATAAAAGAAAAAGAAATAGCTCATAATTCTTATTTACTAGTGATAAATAATAACTATTTATTGAACACTGGTACATTTCACTTTCATTATATTACTGTTGCTGCCATTTTAAGAGCAATAAAATAAAATGGATCTATGTGTATAGTGATTTTACTTCAGTCAAGGGGGATGTTATAGGATTTCTATAATACATTCGATAATGTATAATTCTGAACCTGCTCATATATTGTGCTTTTTGGAAAAAAAATAGGCCCCATTTCTTTTCTAACAAAATTTCAAGGCCTAGGGTCTTGAAATTTAACAATAATTAACCACAATTCAGTTTGTGATTCCAGAAGTTTGAAGAACTGTAAATTTTTTGATACAAGCAATTATTACATATTTGAATTATTGATGTAGTTATTGATAGTTCATGTGTTTTTTAAGCATTTTAATTTTTTTTATTTATTAATATTTTTTTTTATTAATATTTTCTATTTAACTTTTAAGTTATCCTGCGTCCTACTTGGAAATTGGCTGAGGCCCCCTAGTGGGCCCAAGCCCCCTGTGTAAGAACCACTGACTTAGCAATTAACAACTTTGACAATCTCAGCTCCAAATCATCCACTTGATCTTTCTTCTTCACAATCTTTCAATCTCCTAATATATGCCACAAATGCTGTATAATTCCAATCCTGCTTGTTTTTTTTCTTTCTTATTTGTACTTTTCTCTCAAACCTTTGGTTTTGTCTGTATGTCCAACCCTATAGACTGTCTAAGCAGTTCGCTGCTCGCTTACGCTCTACTTCAGTTTAAGAGATGAGGGGGCAGAGGCCAGCTGTCCCCCCTCAAGGAGCTGGCCTGCTTGTTGCGTCTTTCACTCCTGTTCTGAAAGTCTCTCCTTTCCTGAGGTAAAAATAGCTAACGATGCAAACAGATGCACCAGCCACTGTCTATCCACACACACTCACGTACATCCATTGAATAACAGAATCTTCTAGAAGAATGAGCGAAAAAATGCAGCACTTTCAATATGAGTTCACAGTCAGCAACAATAAAAGCAGGACATGTCCCTGATTAGAGACGTTGTCCCTCACTGAGTTGTTAGGCAGACTATCAACTCCATAAGCAGGTCAAAAGACATGTGGGCCACCATAAAAATAGTCAACTAAATACAGGGTGAGAACCAGGCTTGCAAAAATGTCCATCAAAAATTGTACAAAAAAACATCACGGTATAACAATTCAACAAACCAGCCCAACAGATGAGACCAAAAGTGTGGAAGGGGAAGTTCACAAAATATCAATTACAGTGCAATCACATTTACCATTGTTGGGCGAATTTTCCCTTGCAATTATATTGGAATCTACAAGATTGGAAATTTCTTCAGAGATTTCCCAGCACAGATTTTGCAAAGGGTTCAAGATGTTCATGCAAATTTCAGAAAACTACTTTGTTTGAAAGTATGTTCATACATAGCGACAAAATTGACAATGGACATTTTTGCCAGCTAAATTTCACTAATGTGGCCGCAGTTTAAGCACCTGACAAAAAATGAGCATGCATTCTTAAAAACAAACAAACAGATCACCAATCACATGCAGGGACATATCTAACACTTTAACAACAGGAATTAAATATGAAACATGGAAACATGAGTGCCCCCCTCAATGTCTATGGTGATTTGGCTCTGTATATGCAAAAAATACCCATAATGCACAGGCAAAAACTAGCTAAAACTCTTACGTTGAGATATAACTTTGTGTCACCCCTAAAAAAGCATTATTAAAAGTATTATGAAATCAAAATAGGTCAAAAAGGCATTACTTACTGTCCGTAGGAACTGTATCTCTTCATCTCCCCCCTCTCCCTCTGCCATCCTTCTCCGAGGGTTATTTGCAGCTCCTCAGGAGAAATCAGAAAATCCTTCCGTTTTCTCTTCAGTGTGTTTCAGTGTCTTCTCTCTCTCTCTCTCAGTGTGTGTGTGTGGGTGTGCTGGAGGACAGCATGAGTCCTGTAGCTCTCACGGTGGAGTGAGAGAGAGTGACAGAAGATTCAGCTCTGCTCCTGTCTCTCTCTCTCTCTCCCTCTCTCTCTCCCTCAGCTTCCTTGCTCTCAGATCCTGTGGATGGTGCTCTACCTTCTTACACATTCACACCGCAACCATATTTGCACAACTGGGCCACCCCCTTTGCTTAAAACTGATCCTCCCACAGGTCTAATGAGCTATAAATGGAAAATGTGCTTGTGTGTGATGATGTCTGGCAGAAGACACTAAGACACACACACGCATACTCAGCCATACGAGAAGCCTGAATTACATCAGAATGAATCAAATAATGACATTTGTTTAGATTGCAGAACTTGTGATATTCTTTGACAATATTTGTGCAAAAACACAGTAAACAGCTTGAACACAGAGGAGTCCTAATGTGAGCTGAACACAGCCGGATATATTGGGTACATATGTGCACTCAGCACGCGCTGTGACTGAAACAGAATACAGACAGCAAATTAACAGCTAAACTGAATTATTCAGGCACTGCATTTGAATATGGATGTTCTGTTTATATATATATATATATTATGTATAGTTCAGCATTTACATAACAACAATTATATTTAAATATATTAATAATATATAAATATAGTTTAATAAACAGAATAAACATTTTATACAATTGTATAAAAATAATTAATAATAAAATAAAATTAATGAAAATTAAATATAATTGGGAACAATTAGGATAATGATTAGAACACAAATAGCTATATGCAGGATGAGGCAGTTTTGTCCAAATTTGGGTGCTGGAAAAGTAAAATTCCTTTTTAATATAACACTGAAGCCTTACTTACTTATTACATTATCTGCTTAACCTTCATTTGGAAATACAAGAGGGGTATAAATTATGAAATTATATTAAATTATAATTACAATATACCATATAAACAGACAGACAGACAGACAGACAGACAGATAGACAGATAGACAGACAGACAGATAGATAGATAGATAGATAGATAGATAGATAGATAGATAGATAGATAGATAGATAGATAGATAGATAGATAGATAGATAGATAGATGTGCAGTAGAAGTGCAGATGGACAGGCAGACAAGATATATATTTTCAATCATATATTTTCGTATTCTGCATCCACAGACACACATAGAGACCATCAGTCGGCTAGACAGTCTGACAGCTGCATAAGCAACACACCCCTAAAATTACTCTAGGAAAATACAGCCAACATGCTGCACCCAACCACACACACTCACATACACACACACTCTCTCACACAGGCCACAAACACATACAAAGATGACAGCTGGCATCTCTCCTCACCTCCACAATCTCCATCTATGTGTCATCTCTGAGCGTGTCCCTCCTCTCTCCTAAGTCCACCTGCAACTACATCTGAGTATGGAGTAAGAAGGATGCTGATGGATTTTTGGGGGTCTTCTTGGCAGCCGAGGGCTGAACTTCAGAGAGCATGCTCAGACAGCACGTAATGAAGACTGGGAAGCCGAGTGCAGGTTTGCTGCGTGCTGGCCTGTAGTCGTGTTAAGTGACCGATAGATGGCGTCGTAGCATCTCACAAGCTCACTAAGGAGATAACATTGAAGCTAGAACTACAGGTGTTTGCAGTATCAACTATAGGCCTATTTAAATGTGAGATAATGTATAAGGTTACTATAATGAATAACACTAATAGGCTACATAATAACACAATACTCTTAAATGATAATGAATTAGTCTAACTAGTTAAACTACCATTTAACAAACCACTACCCGATGGTATTCATATTCTGTAGTGGACTTGCCAGTTTCATGACGTATTTTAAATGAAAAGCTATTTATCTATCTATCCATTTTTGACTGGTCATCATTTATTTTAAGTGTTTCACCATTTTAATCACCTTGTAGGTGTTTTTCCTCATCACTTGAACAGTTCTGCGCTAAAACAAGTGTGTGGGAAAATCAGTTGTATTAGTGTATTATATGTAAAATGGGATATAATATAATACAATATGAGAGCTCTCTAAAACTGTGAATAAATCATATAAATATTTATAAAATAAAGAATGTTTGCCAAGTTACCACAGATTTTGCCATAGCAATAACCATAGTAACAATGGTTTTTGTTGGAAATGGTAGTTACCATATGGGAATTTTTATGTTCTGAATGACTGAACAGATGAAGCAATTAACAGCCTGTTTAGGCTTGATAGAACCAATTTCTACTTAAAGACATTACGTAAACTGAAGGGGCAAATCAGTTAAATTTCTATTAATACCGTAGTCATTTTAAACACTAAAACACTGAAGGCAGATGACGGGTGTCAATGTGGTTTCTTCAGTTATGCAATCACAATTGCAGAATTTGCAGCAAGAAACTTACTGAAGATGACATGGTCGAGCAAGAAAAAAAATATTTTCAGGAGAATACAAGTCTAGCTTCGCCTGTTACTGACAAAAACACCATCTTCTCTCAGAAATAACTTTGTACAATAAGTTCTTCTTCCTATGTGAAAGTTTTAGATTAGCTTAACCATTTTCAGGAAGTAAACAAAGGTGGAGTGATGAGCAAGGGCCCTTTTGCAAGCTCATTTGTGGTGAAAAAAAACGTCAAAAAAAAAACACACAACTGCAACAACCCAGACATATCTCTGTCTCCTTTAAAACAGAACAGACAGCCCGCATTTCACAGAATTGATATTCTAGGTGTCATTCTGAAAGATGGCAGTTGATTCATTCACACCCATCCTTCAACTGAGAGAAGCCCCCCTCGTCTGGCTTGCATGAGAATCCCACCTCTGTGTGAAAACACACTCACACAGACACACACGGGCACAGGTTCCCACAGAGTTTGCATGCAGACACATTCACGAACACACATGCAGCAGTCTTTCCTATCATCTCCTCTCTCCTCCATCCTCAACAAGGCATCCTTTCAGCGTCCCGCTCCAGCTGCATGTGGAGGGATTCAACCCTGGAGACACTACCTTACTGTTAAAGAGAGAAAAAGAAGGGATGAAGACTATTAAAAACAGACCCAAGGCTAGCAAATGAACAGATACAGCAGGTACAGACATGCAGCTATACTTATGACACCTTGTACACGGAAATTCATGGAAAACACACCCGAAGGCTCGCTCATTTACCTGTAGCCTAAAGGCAAGGAACTAGTACTGACTAAAACAAAGCTGAAATATTTGTAAAAACACACATGCGGGAAGCGAATGAGAACAAACGTTGGTCTTTTGGGACTGATTTGTCATTGTGATGTCTGTTTGGACACTGTCAGATTTCAATCGGCCTTTCAATGATTTTTACTTTGTATTACTTACTCTCAAACTCTTTCAAAAGAGCTCAATCCCTCCCTCTCTTCTCTCTCGCTTACTTTTTCCCCTCCCTCTGTCACACATGCACACAGATGTCAGTTCCCCTATCTGTCAGAGCCAGTGCCTGTATTTCAAATAGGGACTTGTTTGTATTGAATGCAGTTAGTTGTTTGTTGTGATCATGCTGATTTTGACAACTTTTTGAGCCTACAGTTCTAATTTTTTCTTTATTTTTAATGCCCTATCATTGAATAGGGGTTCTTTTATTTATTGTTTTGGTTAACTCTGTGCCCTGCGGTTCACATTCTCTGGTAATATTCACAGAGAAAGAAAAGAGGGGGTGTGAGTGAGTAAGTGAGTGAGTGAGTTAGTGAGTGAAAGAGAGAGAGAGAGAGAGAGAGAGAGAGAGAAAGCTCTGAGCAGCTGGTTTTCAGGTTTTAAGTTTTGACAGCCGTGACTGAAGAGCCACTGTGCGTCCTAGCCTGTAAGAGGTCACTTAGTACCTCTGGCTGGAGGAGAGAGACTGCAAGAGACCCGATGGGACAAGTAAAGGTTTAAGCAGCCCGGGGGACACCAACAGGACACCGGTAGACAAGATCTGGCACCATGAATCGCAAGGAGTCAAAGAGGTACATACTTTTGACTGTCTTTTCAATTCTGACTGTGCTTTGACAGGTCTCCATGCTCTTTAGAAATGATTTGATGTCGCCTCAACACAAAAATCTGCTTTAGTTCTTCGTGTCACTGGGTTTAATGCACATTTGAGGTTTGATAAGTCTGTCTGTGCCTCATTTTGCAGCGCACTGCAAAGTGATCTCTGTGGTTATCTGACAATGCTGTGGTTTCTCCTCAGAACTTGTTC
The DNA here is from genome assembly GCF_936440315.1 of Barbus barbus. Classification (NCBI taxonomy): domain Eukaryota; kingdom Metazoa; phylum Chordata; class Actinopteri; order Cypriniformes; family Cyprinidae; genus Barbus; species Barbus barbus. The sequence goes on from NC_136750.1 coordinate 14,410,655, forward strand.
TTCAGAACTTTGTGTTTAGGTTTCAGTTCTCTGCGAGAGACAGGCTAGTCACTCTCAAAACGGTTCAAACTGCACATTCATCATTCAGACTGTCCCGTTGGGGCTCAGACTAGGTTTGCATTTGAAAGATTGTGTAGATTCACATGTGTTTGCTGTGAAGTAGCAGTGGTGCTTGTCTCTGATCTTTAAGAGGGGATTTCGCACTAGGGAGAAGAATTGCTTTTGACCTAGTTATTCTCCTGTGTGACCTGTTGTGGATAGAGGTATGTTCGCTTGATGTGTTTACAGTACATAAGAGGCATTAGCAGGAACATAATGGTTGGTGTTGTGAAGAAACATTGCTAGTGTCAACTCATTGAAAACTTAATCAGTGAGTTAGCCAACGCTACATATGGAGTCAAATTGTAATATATGTGATAATATATATGATAGGCTACATGTGAGAGTGTCAGTATATATAAAAACTCTGCCTGTCTAGAATTACTGGTATAACAAGATAATTGACATAAAGCTACGTGAGAACGGTAGAATCGATAGCTCCGACTAGCAGCTTTTGGGGGCGTCGGTTTTGTGTATTTTATCTCAAGGTCTTATCTGATTGCTTGGAAATGACAAGTTAGCAGCAACTACAGTGATGCTATCAGCATATTACAATCTTATTAAAGCAAGTTTTTGCAAGCATGTAATATTTGATATTTAATGTTTAATATTTCATGTTCAGAATTAAAATATAATGAAATGTGGAATATTAAATATATGATATATTATAAAATATGCCCATATGTGTGTGTGTGTGTGTGTGTGTGTGTGTACGTGTTTAGCTATACTTGTGAGGACCAGATGTCCCCACAAGGATAGTAAAGCCTGAGATTTTTGACTTTGTGAGGACATTTGGCCGGTCGTGTGTGTGTGTGTGTGTGTGTGTGTGTGTGTGTGTGTGTGTGTGTGTGTGTAGCCTATACATAAATGAATAAAAGTATCATGTTACTATATATTAAACACATTTACTGTAAAGTATACATTTGTTTTATATACGGTATTCATATATTAAATTCATATATAAATATGTGTGTATACAAATGTGTGTGTGTGTGTATATATATATATATATATATATATATGAATTTTATTTCTATATAATTATACATTATAATACTTTTTTTAATATATACTTAACATATATATATATAGTGTTATATCTAAGATTAATGTTATATATAGTAAAAAAAACTGTATATTGTTTAAAATAAATAGTTTAAAACAAATGTATTTAAATTAATTTCAAATTCATACATATAAATAGCAGTATTTGTCAAATATACATATTTTGTTGTCATCTATGACATCTATAGGTACATGGTGGGCGACAAACAAGGCCTTCAAAGGGCTCTGGCATCAATTAATCAATTAACGAGAGAAAGGGAGGAGTGTGTGTGTGTGTGTTAGCGCAGAGAGAAAAAACGAAAAAGAGGGAGATGAGGAGAAAGTAGGAGGCAGGAGGGAGAGGGTTGGGGGTAGGGTAATGGAGCTGGAGATGTAGCCAGGAACTGGGAGTAAAACACTGGCTACTGTGGCAGGGAAGGGGTAGGGGGATGTTGGGGGGATTTCCAAAGAGAAAGGAGAAGTTGTTTTCTGAATGACATGAATAGAGCAAAGGCTGCAGGAGGAGAGGAAGAGAAAGTGAGCGAGTAGGTGCTATGCATGGCCGAAATGCTCATACGCTGTATGATTGCAAATGTTTCATTGGATTATGATACTAAATGCCACGGTGTCATATGCGAATGCAAACAAACCATGCTGCTGCTCCAAAAAAATCTTACGTTCATTGTGCTAAAAACAGCACATGTAGCTTTTTACACATGAATATTTGTTGTAAAAAGAATCAAGGTGATATATACTACTGTATATTAGATCATTAGATCAACAGATGTTTAATTATTTATTGTCGACCACAATCCAAACTATGGAAACCTGTTTCTGCCTGTGTGTTCACATTTGGTTTGCGATGTTTCTTGGGCAAAATCCAGTTTCATTGACTATCAGTGCTTTTTTTTTAGTTTTGTGTGAGGGTGATAAAGTTTCCCATGCAGATTTGAAGTTGGTCATGCAAGTTTTCCATGTTGACCATCAGAAAGCTGCTTGGTTTGAAAGTGACCTTTTTGTCCGCTAAATTTCACTGAAATATCACTTCAAATTAAAATTAAAACACGGAATTATGCAATTGTTTACAAAAAAAGTAAACATTACCAGATAAGTCACAAGTGGGTGATATGAAACCACAATACTAATGGCTGAATGACTTAAAAAATATATTAGGCATCACACACTTGTTGACTGTAAATAGTTAAAAAAAAAACTGTACGATGGAGGATCGCACACTATCAGACCAAGTTGTTCCGAAAACAATAAACTCACACAGAAACACGTGCCCTGTTCAGTTTTCTATGAAAGCTGTCAACTCAAATCTGCAGACTGGGTTTTTACAAAGTCTTGTATTCCACCTAGTCATATCTTATATTCAGTCACAATATAAGATATAAAGTCTCAACTGTGAAAAATAAAGTCACAATTACGATCATTTTTAAAACAGGTTAGAGAAACCAGTTTGGTTTTTGAGTTCAATTATCAGTGTTCTAATAAACAAACAGAATCGCTGTAACTTTATAATATCGTTATTGTATCATGACCCAAATATCGAAATCACCAGATCCTAGCTGATTCCACGCTGCATATAAATTTGCATAGACTTGTTTACAAATTCATTTACATTAACCAAGTGCATTTTCCCTTATTTGTTTACTGTATGCGTGAGTCTGTATCCATGTGCATGCGTGCTTCTCTCAGGCCTGAGAGGGCTGCAGAGTGTGTATTGTGTATTGTCATCAGCTGTAGAGCAGGTTGATGCAAATAAGCGAGAGAGAGAGAGAGAAAGGTGAAAATACGATGGGGAATTTGCATATTGAAGTCATGTTTAATATTCGGCCTGTCAGATATAGAAAGAACCGAAGAGAAGGAAATATGAGGTGTATTTAGGCCATGTAAAAGAAAATGTCTTCCTAGTCTACAAACTTCAACCGAAGTGAATTTACGCTCTTGTCTGGAGTGTGTATTTGTGTGGGCCTGATCTCAGTGGTTAGGTGTTTGGTTTGCTTAATGAGGTGAGAAAGTAAACGTCAGTGTGTCTGTGCGCGGAGAGAATTGAAAACGAGTGTGCTGAACTGGACTCTGGTGCAGGAGGAAGGGAGAGAGAGTGGTTAGGAGGGGTTTGGACGTTCTAAGAACTCCTCGCTACTTCTCTGCAGTCACGGCCAGCTTCCTGTTCATGTCACTGCCGTCACAGACCACAGTGATTCATGCTGATGCTGTCACAGACACAACTCAATGTCCAAGTCAGAAAAGCACACCTTTAAATTTGACATTATGCTTCATGCATCTACATTACGCAGCAGCTGTGAGTTTTAAAGACTGTTACCCTGATGTACAGTGTAATGTTGTTGTTCTCTTTGTGTGACTGACAAAATATAGAGCAAAGCAATGAGACAGATGCTTATCTACACTTTCTAACTGTCTCTCTTCCTGTGACATTGACGGCCTGAATAGTGACACCTACTGTATAGGGTGGCAGATATCAACACACAACCTTACATATAAACATCAACATACCTGATCTACCGGTAGGGCTTGCAGGGCGCAAACAGTCTCACATGTACACAAGCCTGTGCTGCAGACTTCAAGGGGAACCCGTCGCTCTCAGGTATAATGTCAAAGGCTTCAGGGGATATAAAAAAGGATGTTACAGCAGATCTGAGTGATATTTCGTTTCAAATCTGAAGTAAATGCACCTACAGGTTTTAATCTAAACAACTGACCTTTCGCAAAGATCTGCCCTCCTTAGCTACTGTTGCTGTGTCTGACTTATTATAGCATGAAATAAACATGAATGAACATCAGAAGGTATTTTATTTCAACTTTTATTTCAGAAGGTATTTTATTTCAACTTTATTTCAAAGACATTGATACATTTTTTTCAAGTTCAAGTCCACCAACGGTAATCCAACGGACAAAAATGGAAGATTCTGCGTTATGATTGGTCAGATCGCCTGTCAATCAAACTCCCTGTGCGCGCTGGTGTGAAACTCACAGCAAAAGTGCTAAGTTGGTTGCTAGGGTTTTGCTTTTCAGTCACTTATAAGGTCTTCTGAGGGGGCTTTATCATGGTGCCATTTCTGGCAGGTTGCTTGGGCAGTTCTAAGTGGTTGCTAAGGTGGTTCTAAGCAGTTGCTGGAGTGTTGTGGCTGTTTATTTGTGCAAGTGGTTACAAGTGTGTTTATAAATACTTGCTAAAATGGTTAAAAAGCATGGTTGTTAGGGCATCTCTGGATGGTTTCTAGGGTGTTTATAAGTGGTTGTTAAGTCATTTCTAGGTAGTTTTTGGGGTGGTATGACAGTTTACTAGAGTGTTTCTAAGAGCATATTACAGAACATATTAGTAACCACTTAAAAACACCCTAATAAACTGTCAGAAACACACGGTAACACTTTATTTTACAGTTACATCTATTAGTTGTTTATTAGCATGCATATTACTAGAATATTAGCCATGTATTAGTGCTAATTAAGCACATATTAATGCCTTATTCTACATGACCTTATTCTACATCCCTAATACTACCCAATACCTAAACTTAACAACTATCTTACCAGCTATTAATAAGCAGCAAATTAAGAATTTATTGAGGGAAAAGTCATAGTTAATAGTTAACAAGTGTTACCTATTCTATAGTGTGACCAACCACACTAACAACAATTAGGGTGTTTCTAAGTAGTTGCTAGGGTGTTCTGGCTGATTGCTATAGGGTATTTATAATTGATTTCTAAGGTGTTCTGGATGGTTGCTAGGGCATGTAAAACGGGTTGCTAAAGTATTCTGTGCAGTTACTAGGGCATATCTAAGTAGTTGTTGGTGTGTTTTGGCACTTTACTAAGGTGTTGGGATGTTTTGGCTGGATGCTAGGGCATTTCTAAGTACAATATTTTTGTTTTAGCTGGTTGTTTGGACATTTCAGACATTTATTTATTGGTCCAAGTCAAAAGAGCCATGCCTCTACGATATTCTCGCTCTTAAATGTGACTTGCTTTTCTCCTAAAGTATTAGACTATGAGCATTTTTATGATGTCTGCCATGTGAAACCTAATGTCAAATCTGTGAGAAAACTAACTGGACAGACGTGTTAAGGCCAATTCACACCGCACAGACAAACGCCAACAAACTAGTCTGTTGGAGTTTGTTGGATCAGTGTGTGACCCTGTTGGTGTTGGTTGGAGTTTGTTTTCACCCGACTGAACATGCTTGTAGATATAGAGTTGGTCGGTGTCTGTTGGCGCAGTGTGAACATGACAGTTATTTTTCATAAGATTCTAAATCCAACGGCCAACTTGTTTGTTGGAGTTTGTTGGCGTTTGTCTGTGCGGTGTGAATTGGCCTTTAGGTGGTAGTATCTTTAACTGCATGTGGTAACACTTAGGGGATGGATTTAGCAAAATAGAGCATTTCTCATGACCAGATCTCATCAGCTTTACATATAACCTATGACATGCAAACATTATCAAAGCCCAACCATCACTGCTGTGGTTTTCTGTGCAACATTAAAGGGATAGTTCACCCAAAAATGACAATTCTGTTATAATTTAAATATAACATGTTGTTCTAAATCTGAGTTTCTTTCTGATCTTTGTGAAAGTTTCTTTCTTCTTTTGAACACAAAAGAAGATATTTTGAAAAATTTGTGTAACCAAACAGGTGGCGATCGCCATTGATATATGGGAAAAAAATACAATGGAAGTCACCAGCAACTTTTCGGTTACCCACATTAGTCGAAATATCTTCTTTTACTCATACAGGTTTGGAACAACTTGAGGGTGAGTAAATGAGGACAGAATGTTCCTTTGTTGGGTGAACTGTCGCTTTAAAGAACCACAGATGAAGTCTTCGACATCAACATCGCAAATATTAAACAGATCAAAATACTGCTTAGTCTGGTAAATACAAGCGGTTACTGCGAAACATCTGTGGTCTGACAAGTGGCTAAAACTACGTAAACTGTCTGTTGCTATGGATACTTTGTTTTGTTTATTTGTGAAAGCCAATTTGAATACATGCTGGCATCCATGCCCAACTTCTACGGTTGATCACATTGGTTGTTTGAATACACCTGTACATTGTTGGCACGGAGTTGAGTATTTCAGCAGCCCCAAAACTCAATTTTTTTCATGTGTCTCCAGCAGTAGGAAGTCCCGTCAGGAAGGAGGAAGTGTGATAAAGAGCAGAAGACCGGTGCAGAGGAGGATGACATGCCCCAGTCCTCATGAGATCAGCCGGGCTCTTCAAAGTCCAACAACTCACTCTTGTTTCCGCTCTGCCAGCCTGGATGAACTCATCCTCCGCTGCCTCCACTGCTTCGGTCAGTGTCCAACTTGCCTCTATCTGTCAATCAATAAGCCCCACCCTACATGACAACCATTTACATCTGTCAGGCACTGTTTTCATGAAGACAATATCACCAAATATTGACTTCTGGGTAGTTAAAGGATCTATAAAGTCATAGATCTCCTACATTCCACTTTCCTGGGGTTCTCAGCCCTGTCTCTGGACTCATGTGCCCGTCTTTCCCAGTTTCCATGTGCCAGCCGGATTATGTAAGTCTGCCGAGTAGTGTGAGGGACAGAGGGACAGCAGCTCTTGTCAAAGAGAGAGGGAGAGAGAAAGAGAAACAGAGAGAAATCTTTTGGTTTACTAGCATTCAGGGCCTGGGAATGTGTTTGTCTCTCTATGCTAATGAGACAAAGCCTGATTGTGCGCCTCGGTTTCACAGACCTACCCTCTCTCTCATTTGGTTTTTAATCATCCCCTTATGCCTTTTTTATTTGAAATGTGCTCAAGTCTTTGGACTAGAGATACACAATGTATTTGTACTATATTGGTTATTGACTGATATTAAAGAGTTTTTAATTCATAAATATCAGTCAGTACTTTATATTTCATGTTAATTTACCCAATTTCCTAATGACCTTTTCCTAATAAAAGATAACTGAATATTAAACTTTAGCAAATCTTACAAGGAATATCCATTTTCACACATAATGTTGTGATGCCTAAATTCACAAATGGAAACACATGGTTTTAGCTTTTTTTCCCCCCATTTATTTAGATAAAATAGTATTGATTTTTACTGACCTCTGACAAGAAAGGGAACTAGTCGAAATAGAGAGAATCGATTTTAATATCAGCAATGTATCGGCTACAACTTTAAAATAATACTAAACTCGTCCTGCACTATTTCTGCTAAGGACGAATGATTCCTTAACTCATGCAGCCCCTAGTAAAAAAGTAATGTTTAAAATATATTTATTTTATACTAAGTATAGTTCAAATATATTAACATTTACTGACATATTGCTTGAGGCTTACTGTTATAAAAATTATTATTCAACTTTATTTGGAGTACTAATGGTGCACAATGTACATTTCTTAATATAAAGCGACATGTTTTAATGTCACTATTGATGAGGATTTATTATATGATCTCTGAATAATAAAAGGTCTTTAGACCTTGCAAGATATTTAAGTGTACCTAAAGTATACTTGCAATAGTTCCACTTTAGCACAATAAATATATCTTTAGTTGGACTTCAGCACTACTTCCACACAATTACAAAAGTACAAAATAAGTTGTTCCAATTTAGCAGACTTTAAGTATACCAGTTTAGTAAACCAAAAGTACAACTGCAGGATATTTTTATTAAGTACATAAATATGTACATTTATGTGTAGTATGCTTAGCATTAAATAAATATATTTCAAATACATTTTAGTATATTTGTTGTTCACTAAGGGCATAGTGAGGAGAGGTGTGTTTTTACTTTTTTAAGTGATCAGATGTGTGATTTTTAGCTGACGGACCATATAACAAGAAATAAGATTTTATTGAAGGAGCATTCCAAGCCATACTCATGAAGGACAATACAGACACAGACTTGAAGCTGGGCTCATTTGATAGCAATACACCTGATGCACACCGTAGCAACTGCATAGCAGCACAGTAACATCTTTGTAACCACATATAAATGTTGTAACCATCTTGTTTCTAATTCTAAATATTTTGTTTTTTAGACTCAGATGGGAAGCTGATCAGAGGGACGCAGCTTGTTCATATGACCCTGATGATGCATAACTGGGTCGTACCATCCCGCATCTTTGTCCAAAAGCTTCTTTCTCTATATCCTTTTCAAGCCCCACTGCTAATATTTTACTTTGACCCCAGAACTGATCCCAGAACAGCTGAGTCCATCATTCATAGGGTTCAGTCACAGCAACATGCAGCCTCACATGGCTCTTAATCCCACTGACAAAGAAACAAGAGCTGCCCTGTTTTACTTTAGCCTCTTTATTGAAGGTGGATTATTTTCTCATAGTGTAAGGGTTTGTAATCTCGCTGTTGTGTGATTCTTCCTTGACTTGTGATAACATATAAGGATTGTCCTGCAGAGAAAAGGGAACAGAGGCGCCTACAAATCTGCAACTTCATCAGGTTGGTGGATCCACAACATTCACACGTGCACCTAAAGATCCCAAAATGAATGAAAGGATTCATGTCCTCTGCTTCTTCTGTGTCTGTCTCAGGCAGTGGATTAATCAGTTCCGAATAATGTTTGAGGTGGATCATCAGTTAGAAGAAGTGATGGGAGATCTCTGGGCTCTGGTCAGGGGTGACGTAATCAGTCCAATCGGTCATCTCATCACTACACCATACATGTGAGTGTTTTTACATTTGAGATTCAAATAGCTTTATTGATATGGCAAAACACTTTCCATGTATTAAACATCCACTATCTTTATGTATATATATGTATGAAGAGTTCAGATGCAAAAGCCTCTAAGTGGTATTTGAAATTTTCTTCTAAAATGAGCATTTTTGTCAGCCTCCATATGTTTATGTTCAGTCATTTCACTTAAATGGCAATGAAAATAACATATCCATTGCCATTAAAGTGAAATTACTGAACCTACACATAGTAGCCTAATAAAAATGCTTATTTTAAAAGAAAATTTAAAACGCCACTTAGAGGCTTTTTTATCTGAACTCTTCATACATATATATATATAAGTTGGTTGTTCTATCATAATGCTATTTTTAATATATTATTAAGCAGGGTATAAAATTAACACCTGCCACCAGCCAGTTGGTGATTTTTACATATTGGCATTGTCATTTTGATCCCATTTTGGATTGACATTTAATAAAAAAAATGCTTTTTGTGGCTATTCCAACCCTGCAGGACATCAAAGTTCACTTTCAAGGCCAGTACAGTGTGAGGACAGAAAACTATTTGGTTTACTTAAAGAGTCCATGTTTATTCAATATACAGTAAGATATTATACAAATTAGAATAGGCTTTAAAACCATTTAAAAGTTTGGGGTCTGTAAGATTTTTTTTGTCCTTATATCCACGAAGGCAATATGTGACCCTGGACCACAAAACCAGTCTTAAGTCTCTGGGGTATATTTGTAGCAATAGCCAAAAATACATTGTATGGGTCAAAATTATTGATTTTTTAATGCCAAAAATAATTAGGATATTAAGTAAAGATCATGTTCAATGAAAATATTTTGAAAATTTCTTACCATAAATATATAAAAACATATATAAAAATATATAATATGCATAGCTAAGAATTTCATTTGGACAACTTTAAATGTGATTTTCTCAATATTTAGATATTTTGTTGCACCCTCAGATTCCAGATTTCCAAATAGTTGTATCTCAGCCAAATATTGTCCTATCCTAACGAACCATACATCAATGGAAAGCTTATTTATTTATTTATTTAAAAAAAAAATTACATTTAAGACTGGTTTTGTGGTCCAGGGTCACATATTTGGTTGATCAATAATGTAGTAAAACAGTAATGTAGTGTAAAATAGTTTTATAATTTAAAAAGTTGTGCGGCCTGATATTTTTATGAAAACCATGATACATTATTTTCAGGATTCTTTGAATAGTTAAAAAGAAACAGTGTCAATTTGAAATAGAAATCTTTTGTACCAAATGAAAAGTCTTTTGCTGTAATTAAATTCTTTATCAATTTAATATATTATGGATTATGTAAATCATAAAACTTGTAAATCGCTTTGGATAAAAGAGTCTGTTAAATAACTAAATAAATATTTATATATGGGCAGTGATTAATTGCATCCAAAATAAAAGTTTTTGTGAATAATATATGTGTACTGTATATATTTATAATGTATATATATAAAGACACACATAAAATATTTACATGTATTTATATGTATATATTTTTATTCACATAATTTATTTTATATATAAATATATTTAATATATAAAGATAACATATTTTTCTTAAATACATGCATGTGTGTGTATTTATATATACATAATAAATATACATATATTATGTACACAAAAACTTATTTTGGATTCGATTAATCGCAATTAATCATTGCCCAGCACTAAGTATATATATATATATATATATATATATACTGTATATATAACATTTGTGTGACATTACAGAAAATTTATAAATTATTATTATAATTTAAAGTAAAAGTAATTGTTAAAAATGGAAATATTATAATTATATTAATATATAATCATAGTATATATATATATATATATATATATAATTAAATAATTATCATATTAACAAAGAAAAAATGGTTTTGTGTGCTCTTCGATAAGTAATTTGGACTGTATTTGTTCCTGACTGTATTCTTGTCTTCACCTGTCTGATTTGTGATGATCTGTTTGGTTTCTGTTTGTCCATCACTATGTCTGAAACAGTAATCCTCCAGTGAATGTTTCCCAGACTCCCTCTCCCTCTGTGAAGAAAAGGAAAGTTTCACTGCTGTTTGACCACATGGAACCAGATGAGATGGCTGAACACCTCAGCTACCTGGAGTTCAAAAACTTCTGCAACGTCTCAGTAAGTCACTCACCCTGAAGGATCATGACAGTTTCACTCAGATTCTCTGACCAGATGTTGCTAGTGCAAAGTGAGTTTATCTGATGGTCTAACCTCAGTATGGCCCTGTAGTGACGGCACAGTCTCATAGCGCTGAAGCTGACTAATAAAACAACCATGATCACACCCATTGCACTCATCATACCTGGACGTGTCGGTTCATATCAGAGGATCGTTATGTCTTGCTGATCACATTCGTGAGTGCTTAGCACATCTGGATTTCAGATTCAGCTGTGCCTGTTGTTGTTCTGTGTCACCTTAGTTTCTGGACTACCGCAGTTACGTGGTCCATGGCTCTGTGAGGGATAATCCGGCGCTCGAGCGCTCTGTCATGCTCTGCAACGGAGTCTCCCAGTGGGTCCAGCTCATGATCCTCAACAAACACACCTCACAGCAGCGAGCAGAGGTCTTCACCAAGTTCATTCATGTAGCACAGGTAATTACAAACATACATTCAACGAAGCGCATTGGTAGCGTTCAGGAAATACAAATAACCAAATTACATTCAGTTTCTCCTGAGAAATTCATTTATATGAATGCAATATTCAAGACACCTACAATGAACTCGGAGGTAGTTAAATGTTGGTGTATGTTTCTGTGGAAAAAACTGTCGATCAGCCAATTTCTCAATGAAGAACTACACTACTCATACACCCCCCCCCCCCCCCCCCCCACACACACACACACAAAAAAATATATAATATGCTGTCAGTGTCAAATGATTAATCGCATCAAAATAAATGTTTTTTGTTTACATAATATATATGTGTACTGTGTATATTTATTATGTATACATAAATACACACACATACAGTATACATTTTGAAAATATTTACATGTATGTACATTTATACATTCATATTCGTGTATATATGTATATATATATATATATATATATACACACACACACACACACACACATACACACACACATACATACATGTGTATATAGATATATATACACCATCTTGAGCTGGTTTCAGGATTTTTTTTTTTAGCAGGGATGTAGATAAAACAAAGATAATTGGTGTACATTTTACAAGAAAATAATATTTATATATATAATATAATAGTCTTTTCCCCCCCAGATTTTTAAACTTTTGCTTCAAATCAACATTTGTAATGTGTAATTCATTTCACAGCTGGTTGGTTTGGTTCATGGCTTTTAACCCTTAAATGTATTTATTTATTTTTTAAATGCCTATGGATAAAAATTTATTGTATAAATACTTCCGCAACCAAAGTCACTACAAAAGTGAGCAGTCAATGTTGTGTTATGTTGTGGATCTGAAAATGAAAAAAATTGTACAGCGCATGTTGAAACACATATGTTTCAATAATGCTCTGTAGACAGAGGCCCTGGCATGACAAAATATGTGGTTTTACTCCAACCCTGGGGCAATTAGTTTTTAAGGTTGCCTGTGATATCTGTGCGTGAGGTGTTTGACTCATTTTAAAACATTTTAGGGGATGACACTGAAGGCATGACGTTTATTGGATTACAACATTCAAAATAATTGAAATTCATCATATGGGTTGATGATCGACGTCTATCAGGACATGCCAGTAAGACAGCTCACGCTAAGGATGTCTGAAGCAGATGTATTAGCTCAGAGGAAAAGATTACATCACATGTACTTTGTGTGCTGCCCTGCTTTTAACCACACAAACATCACCACAAGACAAACCAAAGAAAACACCTAGGAAATAAGCAAATGCGTCAAATGATCTGATAGTGAGGAAATCTAATATAAGTGTGCCATCGAGAGTAATGTTCATGTATTGGGAAATGGCTTGGGAGAACTGTTGCGTAACTGTTGCTTACAAGTGCTTTTTACAGGAAAGAGGATGTAAGCAACTCAATGTTGCCTTCCATTCATAGAGAGAATGTAAGGTTACGATTCAGTTTTTTTTTTCATCTGTACCCATTTGAGCAGAAGCTGAGAGCCCTACAGAATTTCAATACTCTGATGGCGGTGATAGGAGGTCTGTGTCATAGTTCCATCTCTCGCCTCAAAGACACAGCCAGCCTGCTGTCCTCTGATGTCACAAAGGTCAGTCTGACCCCCACAATTGCTACCCACATCCTTTTTGCTCTCATGCAACTGTTATTATAAGGGCTTAACCAATGGCATGATCTTACGCCATTGATTTTTTTAGCTATTGATGTATATTGATCTTTATATTGATTCTTTGATTAGTTAGAAACACCTGCATCCCAATATTTGCTCAGAGGTCACGTTGCGAAAAAGTCATATACAATACATTCATATTAATATCAAAAATATCTCAAATTTATATGAAAGCTACTGGTTCACGTTTTCAACAGAAAAACAACCAGAAGTGAATCATTTTCACTGTTTTCAATGTTCAGTATTAGTTTTTGCAGTTGTGGTGTCTATTAGAGACAAATCCACAGAAATCTAGATTTATCCTCAAATTCAGTGCAAAAAAAAAAAAAAAAAGGGCCTGTTCATGCTTAAGGATTCAGGCTTCTTACACAAATGTTTTAGTTGCTGTCCTATTTCGGATGGAAAATTGAAATAACAATCTTGCTGTTTGACCTTGAGCAAGGTACAGCACAAGTTGCTTCAGGAGTACTATAAATGACTTTTAAAAATACAATAAACAAGTTATTTGGCAAAGAAAAATGTCAAAGCGGTGTTTGATGAAGGCGCATAATGCAAAAGCTAAATAGTAAATGCTAAATATCAAAAAATAAAGAAAAAATGGTAATGTGTTATAAAAATTGTAATAATTTAGCATAAAAACATTACAATTTAAAAAAAGTCTAGATTTGTTAATATTAAATAATGCATTAGGTATCATAAACTAACAATTAGCAATCATTACCTCTTGTTTCAAAAGTTTAAAAAATACTTTTATTCAGCATAAAATGAATCAAAAGTAAAGACATTTATAATATTACAAATTTCTATTTCAGCAGAAAAACTGTTTTAAAAATTTGGAAAATTCAGCTTTGCCATCACAGGAATACATTACATTTTAAAATATATTAAAATAGAAAATGTTATTTAAAATTGTAATAATATTTCACAATATTGCTATTTTTATAGTATTTTTACAGCATAAGAGATATTTTAAAATGCAAATGCTTGAACAGTAGTGTACATTATGCTAATATTAATTTGTTCAAATTAATATTAAACAACTTCAAATTTGATGTATTAGTATTAGTGCTGTCAAATGATTAATCGCATCCAAAATTTTATTTTTGTTTACATAATATACGTGTGTGTACTGTGTATATTTATTATGTATATATAAATACACACACATGCATGTGTATAGTTAAGAAAAAAATTACGTTTATATATTAAATATATTTATATATGATATACTTTATATGAATATAAATATATACATGTAAATATTTTCAGAATATATGCTGTATATGTGCGTCTTTATATATACATAAACATACACAGTACACACATATATATTATGTAAACAAAAACTTTTATTTTGGATACGATTAATCCCAATTAATCGTTTGACAACACTAATTAGTATATGTTGACTTTACCTTAACCGAGACATAAACATGTTTTATATATTGGTATTTTATGTTAGTATAGTACACTATAATGTTAGAAGTGCCATAAAGAACTAAAAAAGTGCCATAAAGTGCTAAAAACAAAACGAGATCTAACTTGATCTAATCCATGTTGTTTTCTCACAGACTCTCAGTGAGCTCACAGAGCTGCTGTCGTCCTACAGCAACTATTCAAACTACAGGCGCGTGTACAACGACTGCACTGGATTCAAGGTGCCCATCTTGGGAGTTCACCTCAAAGACCTGATCTCCCTCAACGAGGCGCTGCCTGACTACCTCGAGGACGATAAGATCAACCTGGGGAAAATGCAGCATTTATACAGCAACATTAGCGACTTGTTGGCCATCCATGACTGCACCCCACCGTTTGAGGCCAACAAAGACCTGCTGCACCTGCTAACGGTGAGACAGAGGGAAAACGGTGGTTTGAGTGATTTGTTGTCAGAGAAATGTGTTACTGGGAAGCCTCTCTTCTTGGAAGTGTTTGTTGTACCTCATGCTGTGGGTTATGAATACCTGACAGGCCCAATTATTACATGTACTGATGGGGCCTAATTTAGAAGCGTGTAAACATGCCTTTATTTCATTGCACAGAGAGCCTGCATCTATTTATAAGTCTAAATGAGTATTTTTAAAATCAGCCCGCATCTTTGTGGTTATGCCCGGCTGTTTGTGTGTGATACTGAGAGATGTGGATTACAAACAGTGGGTGTCCTCTCACGTGTAACCATTCTGCCCCACCTTGCCCACAGCTCTCATTAGACTTGTGTTACACGGAGGACGAGATATACGAGCTCTCCTACACCAAGGAGCCCAAAAACCCCAAGATTCAGGTGAGGCTTTCAAAATAAACATTGCATTGTATATTGCATACATATATAGTCTCGCTGTAGGTCCTGCTCAGGGTTCAGGATTCAATTAACCCCACAACACTAACTGTAAAAAATTATTTTTCAAAGTTGTAAATGAAACATTATTTTAAGATTATTAGAGTGTTTTATAACAAAACATTTCCGTCTTTCTACTTTTGTTTACATTTTGTGATTATAATGTTTTTTTTAATTTGATGTTTATTGTAATGTTACTTGCTGTTTCTTTGTAATTAATTGGGAAACATATTAGCAATTTCAGAAAAAGTGAAAACTGATTCTGCAGTTCTTTTTCAGTGTAGATATTAGCATCAATGATGTTTCTCATTCTTATATTAATTTTCATATTTTTATATATTAATTTACAAATTATATTGGAAAACAATTACACAAACAATGCCATTAACACGTACACTGGAGAAATGGTGTAGGATTTACTTTGATTACAGTTTCCACACTTCTACGATTGCAAGTAAACTTCACACATATTTAAAAAAGAAATGACAAGTAACATATTGAAAGATGGAAATAGTATATTCTTGTACTCCAAATAATCAGTTTTATTTGCTGCATCAAAAATACTTTTTTTTGCAGTGTACAATGACTTGAATACACATCTTTTATACACACACAGTATATACAGGTATATATATATATATATACACACACACACATACACATAGAAAATGCATTAAAATATCATAATGGCTCTTAAAATATTATATAATTTGACCTTTTATGTCAAGTTGAGGTTAGTTCACGTTGTAAAAAAAAAAAAAAGAAAAAAGATTTATATTTAAATATGGCAAATGGCATCACAATTTTTGCGAAAGAGTCTTCAAATTCAGTTATTTTTGGGTGCATTAATCACTCGAACAGTAACATAGGTGAAACATCCCATATATATGGGCCATCATATCAGAGAACTAAAGGTGTGCTCTTTTTACATGGAGCAGAAAGAAACCAGTAGAAAATCTCTCTCAACCATATAGAAACGCCTTTAAAACCTCTCAGAACATGTTAGCACCCACATTGCAACACCCTGGTAACCTCAAACAGCACCCTGGCATTATCAGAAACAAGCAGCACTCCGATTTTCATCAGAAAATATGAAAATATAGTAGTCTCTAACATCTAAAGACTGCATAGTCAAACGTTGACTTGTTTTACATATGCAACAGGCTGCTATTAACAACATTAGCCAGTATTTTCATATACTGACCTTGTATGTGACCTGTTTATAGACAGGGAGTATCCCGTGCTAATGTGTGGGTACAGGGCTCAGCGCACTCCTCTTTGTGCAAGCACACTTCAAAGAAAACCACAAAAAAGACACACATTGCTGAAAGACGCATGATCGTTATCTTCGTCGCTTTCAGTGTGGGTGTTGTTACGTACAAGCTTTTTTTTGATTGTTTCCTATAAAGCCTCTGCCTGTGACAGCATTCGCGTTTTACAAATAAGCCAGCATCATTTGTATAGTGTTTTCATAGCAACGTTTCTCAGTTGCTGATCTTGTGCGAGTTGGTGTTGAGTGTCAAAACAAAACTGTCAGGTCTCTAACCACCCTTTTTCTGTAGCCCGTAGCTCCGGTGAAGCCCCCGGTGGTAGCCGAGTGGGGATCAGGAGTGACTCCGCGTCTGGATCCCGCCACCATCTCGAAACACGTTAAACAGATGGTGGATGTAAGTGAGAAACATGCGTTTATTCCCACTTTTAGGGCCAGTTCCTTAGTGTGACATTGCGATGGCCAGTTCCTGGCTGTCCACTCTCACTTCCTTAATAGAGTGTAGGCCCTTCAAGACCAAATGTCACAGGCTGATAATTTTAGAAGTCAGTGTCTTACATTAAAGCTCACAATGATTTTGTTGCCCCCTACAGTCTATCATGAAGAATTATGATTTGAACATGGACGGCTACATTTCTCTGGAGGACTTTGAGAAGATCGCTGCAAATTTCCCCTTCTCTTTCTGCACACATGAGAGCGATAGGTAAGACGAGTTCTTTAACGCTCTGATAGACACGACTACTGAAAACAAACAGGGTTGTGATAATGACAGAAATGAAACTGATATATTAACACTTTTGTTTAAAAGTTTGGGGTCGGTTTGATTTTTGAAAAGAAGTCATGTATATGTATGCTCACTCACCAAGGCTGCATTTATTTGGTCACTATTGACACAATTTAAAATCACTGATTTCAAATTTATTATATATTAAAATGTTATTTATTGCTGGGATGCAAAGCTGAATTTTCAGCAGCCATTACTGCAGTCTTCAGTGTCACATGAGCCTTCAGAAATCATTCTAATATGCTGATTTCAGAAACGTTAACAAACATTTCTTATCATCAGTGTTGAAAACACTTGTGCTGCTTAATATTTTTATGGAAACCAAGATACATTTTTTTTAATTAGGATTCTTTGATGAATAGAAAGTAAAAAACCAACCCCAAACCCCATAAACAACTTCTATGATGAACATATTTTCCATTTCTGGAGTCAACTATATATATATATAAACAAGATGCTTATTAACAGGCTGAAGTGTAAGCTGGTATTTAAATAAATTGATTTTTGTTTTATTTCATTTTATTTTATTCAAACGCAGTTGAAGCGAAGTTTAATTTGGCAAATCAAAGTTGGTGAGTGTTGTGAAACCAACATGCAGGAAGCCATTCTGTTGTCATGTGACAAAGAAAAATATAAAACAGGAAATATCACAGATGACCCCTCTAGAACTTTGGAATTTCAGATTAACCATTTTATGGCAAAGCGAAGCTAAATTCTAGGATATCGATAATACTTAACCCTAAAATGTATATACCCACAGTTTAAAGATTTATCATTTTAAAATTTGAGCGTAAAAATGTCATATATATATATTTTTCTTTCACATTTCACAGTTACAGCCTTATTTCGAAATGGATTAAATTCATTACTTTCCTCAAAATTCTGCAAACAATACCCCATAATGACAACGTGAATGAAGTCTGTTTGAAATCTTTGCAAATTAAAAAAAAAATAAAATAAAAAATAAAAATCACATTACAAAAATCTAACTTTTTTTTTTCTGTGAATTTTTACATCCTAATTTTCAGACCTGATTGACTTACTGTATGTTAAATCATTAAATGAAATCAAATCACTTCTCATCATGCTTTGTTCTTTATTTTCAGGGAAGGAGAGATCAGTAGGGAGGAAATCACTTCATATTTCATGCGTGGGATGTCGGTGTGTGCTAAACTCGGCTTCAACCTCCACAACCTTCACAACTTCCATGAGACCACATACAAAAGGCCCACATTCTGCGACACCTGCGGAGGATTTGTGAGTGTTTCACTAAGGACCATTTCATTTGTGCGTTTATGACTTGTCTTTGTACATTATCTAACTTTTTTCCTCGTTTTCCATTAGCTATGGGGAGTCATAAAACAAGGCTACCACTGCAAAGGTTAGAACATACAGTACTTATCAATCAGTTTCCTATATACAGGTGCATCTAAAAAACATTTGAATATCGTTAAAGTTAATTTTTTAATGTAACTCATTTCAAAAAATTCTAGATTCATTACATGTAAATAAAACATTTCAAGTATTTTTGTTTTAATATTGATGATTAGCGCTTACAGCTCATGAAAGTCAAAAATCCAGTCTCTCAAAATATTAGAATATTTACATTTGAGTTTCAATAAATGACCATCCCTACAGTATAAATTCCGGGTATCTCTTGTTCTTTGAAACCACAATAATGAGGAACACTGCTGACTTGGCAATGGTCCAGAAGGCAATCACTGACACCCTCCACAAAGAGGGTAAGTCACAGAAGGTCATTACTGAAAGGAGTGGCTCTTCACAGAGTGCTGTATCAAAGCATATTAAATGCAAAGTTGACTGGAAGGAAGAAATTAGGTAGCAAAAGGTGCACAAGCAACAGGGATGACCGCAAGCTTGAGAATACTGTCAAGCAAAGCTGATTCAAACACTTGGGAGAGTTTCACAAGGAGTGGATTGAAGCTGGAGTCAGTGTATCAAGAGTCACCACGCTCAGACATCTTCAGGAAAAGGGCTACCAAGCCACTTCCGAAACAGAAACAACGTCAGAAGCATCTTATCTGGGCTAAGGAGAAAAAGAACTGGACTGTTGCTCAGTGGTCCAAAGTCCTCTTTTTAGATAAAAGTACATTTTGTTTTTCATTTGGATATCAAGGTCTGGAGTCTGGAGGAAGACTGGAGAGGCACAGAGCCCAAGCTGCTTGAAGTCCAGTATGAAGTTTCTGAAGTCAGTGATGATTTGGGGTGCCGTGACGTCTGCTGGTGTTTGGTCCATTGTGTTTTATCAAGTCCAGAGTCAATCCAGCCGTCTACTAGAAGATTTTGGAGCACTTTATGCTTCCGTCTGCTGACAAGCTTTATGGAGATGCTGATTTCCTTTTCCAGCAGGACTTTAGCACCTGTCCACAGTGCCAAAACCACTTCCAAATGATCTGCTGACCATGATATTACTGTGCTTGATTGGCCAGCCAACATGCCTGACCTGAACCCCATATAGAATCTATGGGATATTTTCAAGAGAAATAGTCGATCCAACGATCCAGACGAGCTGAAAGCTCAGTAGTTACTCAGCAGTGCCACAGGCTGATCGTTTTCATGCCATCCCTCACTGATGCTGGAATTTGTGCTAAAGGAGCCCCGACCAAGTATTGAGTGCATAAATGAACATACTTTAAAGAACTTGAACTTTTCTGTTTGGCAAATCCTTTTTTTGATTGATCTTAGGAAATATTCTAATATTTTTGATATACTGGATTTTTTACTTTCATGAGCTGTAAGCTCTAATCATCAAAATTAAAACAAAAATAACTTTTGAAATGATTTACTTTACATGTAATGCATCTAGAAGTCACCTCAGGACCATCGTAACCCTGCTGCCTCTCTCTCTCTCTGCAGACTGTGGAGTAAACTGTCATAAGCACTGTAAGGATGTGGTGGGAATGGAGTGTATGAAGAGGTTCCAGGTGACCAGTAGCTCTTGTCCCTGCACCCCGGGCCCCATATCAGGCCTCCACACTAAGGGCAACAGCTGGAGTGAGTATTTTTTATTTTTTTTTAATGAAGCTGGTTACAGCAAAATAACACCCAAAAGAGTGATCATAGCAGGAACCTTGTACTTAAAAGTACAAGAAGAGGTTTATTTTGCTAACTTTTGGCTGTGAACTATACCATTTATTTATCAAATAAAGAATTAAATAGGTATGAAATACTCATTTGAGAACCATTTTATTATGGACCAAAAAAGAGACCATGGGGTGATGATGAAATATGAAACTAGCACAGCAAAAGGAAAACCAACACACTCATGTCAATTTGTTGCTATTTAAAATTTTTACATTTTCAAATTCACAGATTTTCAATTTTACATTTTTGTACAATCCGCTTACAGTCCGGTCTGGAGTGGACCTTGATGCTTGCTAAAAACTGTAAATTTTTACACAAATCAAATCATACGAAATTGCCATCTTGTAAACTGTTACGTTATGTCATGTGATTGAAATCGGTTGCCAGGAACAACTGTGAATTATGTTTTAGAAGTCATAAAAAAAAATAAAGATAATTGTGTTCCACGGCACCTTCTATTAAAGCCTACTTATAAACCCTATGAAATAGTTTGATGAAGCCAGGCTGAATGTGAAATGGCATACTAGCAAACTTGTCTTACAATTTCTGCCATGTAAGGGATGCTACTATGCTATTGTTCATTCATCTATTTAGTGCTCTCAAACGATTAATCGTATCCAAAATAAAAAAAATTGCTCACATAATATATGTGTGTACTATGTATATTTATTATGTATATAAATACACACACACATACATGTATATATTTAAGAAAAATGTTGTTTATATATTAAATATATTTTTATGTAATATAAATGATATGAATATAAAATATATACATGTAAATGCATGTAAATATTTTCAAAATATATACTTTGTGTTTGTATTTATATATACATAATAAATATACACAGCACACACATATATTATGTAAACAAAAACAAATATTTTGGATGCGATTAATCGTGTGACAGCACTAAAACTATTTAATGGGGATTTTAAGCATATAAAGATGTGGAAGAAAGATGAAGAGTCACAATACGAAAGAAAACATCCATCGTTACTTCCATTGCATTGCCACTATAAAATAGCTAATAGGCTTTAACCATGTGATAGACATAAGGTGCGTCCCAAACCGCGGACTTATGCACTATGACATTTTGTAGTATAAATAGAGTGAGTAGTGCGTTCACACTGAAAATTCCAAAAAGAAAAAGTGCACAGATGATGCACTTAAACAATCGAAAAATGAAGCATGGAATGTTGGAAACTTCATGCACTCAACTGTCGCAGCTTTAATTATTATATTGAAGGGGGAGGGGCTATCAGACTACAATTATGAATGACAAAATAGCCTTATATAATTCATACCCTACATGGTTGAGAACATAGTGTATAAGTGCTTTGTGCGTCATTTGGGATGCAGCTACAAACTATTACTTGCTTTCAATTGTAAATGGTATTGTTACTCTAGAAAATATTTGGTTGGAGAGAAGACTATGTAGTGCAGAATATTTCAATACTCTTGGTCTGAATTCACACAAGTTTTAAATGAAATATTAAGCTTGCAGATGATTTATTGGCTCTTAACCTATTTCCCGGCCTTTCAATCAGGTTCTGAAGAGGAAACATTTGTCTTTCCTAATGGAAACGGATCCGAACACTCCAAGGGCCAAACTTCATCAGACAGTGATGCAGAGGCGGCCACACTATCCGACAGGTCCACTCAAACGGACCCAGGAGTTTGGACACCGGTGGCCAAACGGAAAGATCGCCTTCCTTCCCAGAAACAACATCCACCCCTTGAAAAGGTATTGCCATAAAATAACTTGCATAAATATTATTAAATTTTTTTCACAGCGAGTATGTTGGATCTATTCATAATATATTGCATAGAAAGCTAATTTGGTGAGCAAGACTGGGTAGCATACAGTACACGTTTGAGACTAACGTTACCTGCCTGCCTTATCATCCCAGAGTGCTACGCTACCAGCAAGGGTGCAAGGTTCATCTGCCCCTAGTTCTCTCCTAAAGGAGAAAATGGATGAACTGAAGCTGAACAAAGATAAACGAAAGGAACCAGACTGAACTAGTCTGTGCATGTGGCCGTTTAGTGTGTGGTGGAACTGTTAAATACACTGGACAGAAAAGACTGAAGAACATGTCCTCATCTTTCTCGCCAACTGTCTTGTTCTATTGTCTTCAACAGATTGTTCATGACGTTCATTAAATTCTAGCCAGAAGGGATTTTATATAAGGAATTACAGATGGCCCGCTCCCTCGGGGTTCTTTAAAACCCTGTCGGTGGATCCGTATGGTAAGAACTCTCTATGCACCAGCGTCAACTGCCAGTGAAGACCATATCAATGGACTTCACATCTCCACAAGTACTCAAAAGTGGACTGCTACATCATGGATCTCACTACCGCTCATCTTTATATGAGACAGACAGACTTTTGTACCTTTATCACGGAGAGCGAGGTTCAGTTCGACTGAGTACAAAACTGTTGCCTTAATATTCACACTGATGGAAAATATACACTGTGACCAACTGTATTGAACTTGAAGAGCAAGCATGTACCTCCTCTGTTAAGGGACGTGATTTCGGTGCTGATATAATATCCACAATGCATCACTGTGCCTTATGTAATGAACAATTCATTGAGTAGGAGACAAAGGGTGTTATATCACTGTTTAGATCAAACAATAGTCCTGTCTCAGTTCAAAATGATCACAATCTGCTTTGTTAGTGCTCGTGTCCATTCAGTGTATTACAGCATGAGCATTAATGAAAAAGAGCGGGAGAGTGACATTAAGGGTCGATTAAAACAAACACTGTGGACCTATTTTAAATTGTTTTTCTAATATGTTTTCTGTTAGATCTTTTGTCAACTCCAGCTTGAATGTCTGTTTTACTAAATCTTGAGTTTAAGCTATAGATTTTTATTTATTGAGGGATGATAA
Organism: Barbus barbus; assembly: GCF_936440315.1. Classification (NCBI taxonomy): domain Eukaryota; kingdom Metazoa; phylum Chordata; class Actinopteri; order Cypriniformes; family Cyprinidae; genus Barbus; species Barbus barbus. The sequence goes on from NC_136750.1 coordinate 14,434,229, forward strand.
AGCTTAAGTATTTTCCATAAAGCACTGCCTGATTGTGATTAAAATATAAATGAAAAAGCATTTGAGGTGTTTCATTGGTTTCATGAGTCCGGCTATAACAACGACACTATTGTAAATCATGTTTGAATTTTTTTAATCATCATCATCATCATCATCAGAGTCACGGTGATGTTTTATAATTTAATTCTCAAAGCAAAAATGGATTGAACAAGACAGAACATATAACGTCATTAAACAATCTTAACAGTTCCGAAAAAAACAGTATGATCATCAGCACTCTTAATAACGGTTAGCATTTTGTATTATCAAGATGAATAAAACTTTTTAGTTCTCAATGCAACATTCTTCATCTTCTCATCTTGTGTGGTTATGATGGCAATGCGTATATTAAATACTGAACTACAAAAAAAAAAAATGCGTTTTACGGTCACGTCTTAATGTGTTAAATTAAGACTCAAAATAGTTGATATGACAAGCATCTACATTCCAAACTAAATGGAATTTAGGCAAAACAATTAGTGTTGAGGAAGCATCTCACAGCTTCTACACCTGCAGGCTGTTTGTGGTACTACAACTAGAAGCACCTCGCGATAATAGTATTTTTCACATATACTAGAAATCAGTTATATCTCTGCTCTTATTTCAAATGCAGTGGTTTGGTTGTACTAGCTAGTATAATTGCTTCAGTGAAGTTTACACAGAGTCATTTAGTTCAATCGAAAATCATTGACATAACAGTCAGCTTACTATGTCTTGGAAAAATATGCAAATGGTTTAACAAGATATACGAAAGAGAAAATGAATGAAATGATGGTAGTTAAAGTGGAAGGATGTATTTTGCTGACATAAGCTTTACCATGGTGTCTGTGATAACGGAGCGTACTTCCTGTTTACTGTGATCCGTGTGAGCTCTGGCTGCTCTGTTGTCCAGAGTAATTCCCATATTGACCGTAGTACTGGTTCCACTGGTTCTGATTCTGATAATACTGCTGCCACTGCTGTGCATAATGGAGAAAAACATCACGCATCAATAAAAGGGCAACTTTTACTGTTTGTACATAGGGATCTTTATGAATATAGTCTTAAATTTCAATCATCTGATCTAATAAAACAAAATGAGTTTAAATGTTACAAGACCAAAAAAGATTATACAACACATTCAAGGAATATTTAGAAATAAAGTAAACTCTATCAACAGCTGTGGCATGCAGACAATTATGAACAGTCATTCAGTTTATAAAAAAGGACAGAAAATGCATATAATGTACATGAATGCACTTAGAATCAGCATCAAAAGGTTTAAAAGTAGAAAGCTTGTTATGTTGTTGCTCAAGGTTATTCAATAAAAGGTTTGACCTGTAAAGTTGTCTAAATTGTCCATTTAAGATGAAACTACTTTTCTAGGTCAATGAAATTACCTTTGTAATTAATGCAGGTGGAATGTAAGGAACTAACTCACCACTATGTAAACACTGACTGTTATATCACATTATTTGTATTACTGTATGTCACTTCCTAGTTTAATAATATGGAAACCAAGCCAAAATAACTAGGTTTCTTTTTCCTAGCTGGTTATGAGTGAAAGGATTTGCTACAACAGGATTTGATTCCATAACATCAGATTCAAGCTTGTTCAAATATTGTTTAAATCTGGTCATATTTATAATAAGAATTTAGAGAGAACCAGAACAAGTGAGGAAATACAGAAAAAAAAAAGAAAAATAAAGTTGTTCAGTATTGTCGGATGTTTTTAAAGATGATAATGTCAGTATCTAGTATTATAGTATCTATTAATCCGAGGCAAGCACTTAAAAACGTACTCTGTTACTATCGTAACCTTGGTTCCCTGAGATATGGGAACGAGTACTGTGTCGCTTCGCCGCCACATCTCAGATTTCTTTGAATGAAGCGACTGAGGCGTGCAGCTCATAGCACGGCCAAGAACGCAGTACTCGTTCCCATATCTCAGGGAACTGAGGTTACGATAGTAACAGAGTACGTTCCCTGTCAATATTTCGACACTGCGTTGTAAGACGCTTGTATGGGAACCTGTATAATTACGCCGTGCTATGATGGGGAACGACTCAAAACCATAACTCACATGGGGAAGACCCAGGGGAATTAAAAATACACCAAGCACAGGCTGAGCCGTCAGGGTAATCCGTGGCCTGGTTGTCGTCCTGTAAATTGACACTTTGTGCCCATATAATATGGACTGTCCAAGAGAGGGAGGGACTTGAGCAATGTTGGTCAAGTGAACCCCTAAGACTGCTTAACTAGCCGGAGGCGGCAAACTAAGCAGAAAGGACTCTGACCTGCAAGGCGGGGACATCCAGGTTGTAAAAGTGAAGTGAAGTGAAGTGACATTCAGCCAAGTATGGTGACCCATACTCGGAATTTGTGCTCTGCATTTAACCCATCCAACGTGCACACACACAGCAGTGAACACACACACACACACCGTGAACATACACCCGGAGCAGTGGGCAGCCATTTTATGCTGCAGCGCCCGGGGAGCAGTTGGGGGTTCGGTGCCTTGCTCAAGGACACCTCAGTCGTGGTATTGAGGGTGGAGAGAGCGCTGGACATTCACTCCCCCCACCTACAATTCCTGCCGGCCGGAGACTCGAACCCGCAACCTTCGGATTACAAGTCCGACTCTCTAACCATTAGGCCACGACTTCCTTAACCTTATAAAACCTTATAAATGTGGATGGCGAGGACCAGCCAGCCGCCTCACAAATTTCCGAAATGGACACCCCGCTGGACCACGCCCAGGAAGAGGCGATGCCTCTGGTGGAATAGGCTCTGACTCCAATGGGGCACTGCAAGCCCAAGGAGGAGTATGCTAGGGTGATAGCATCCACTAACCACCTGGAAATCATTTGCTCTGTAACAGGGCGACCTTTAGCACAGTTACTGAAGCTGACAAAAAGCTGTTCCGACCTCTTGTATAAGGAGGAACGCTCGATGTATACCCTGAGGGCCCTGACGGGGCAGAGCAGGGACAATCTCTGGTCATCTGTCGAGGGGGCCAGCGGAGAAAGTGCTATGACCTGGGCTCTGAACGGAGTGGAGAGCACCTTAGGTACATAACCCAGCCTTGGTTTCAGGACGACCTTGGAGTCGTTAGGCCCGAATTCTAGGCAAGCAGGGCCTATAGGTCTCCTACTCCCTTAACCGACGCCAGTGCTAACAGCAGGGCGGTTTTAAACGAGAGTAATCTCAGGCTCGCGGATTGCAATGGTTCAAACGGGGGGCCTCTCAAGGCCCTTAGCACGGTTGGTAAGTCCCAAGTTGGAACTGTACGAGGGCGCGGGGGGTTTATTCTCCTGGAGCCTCGTATAAACTGGACCACCACACTATTTCTGCACACCGATCGGCCAGCAATAGGGGCGTGAAAAGCCACTATGGCTGAAGCGTAAACCTTGATGGTGGATGGGGAACGCTGTTTATCCAGCATCTCCCGCAGAAACGAAAGAACCACTGATACCTCAGAGGTGACCGGATCTAAGTGGCGGTCTTGACACCAAGCTGAGAAAATGGACCATTTCAGAGCATAGAGGCGCCTGGTAGACGGGGCTCTAGCTTCTGCCATAGTGTTTAAGACATGCTCTGGGCGGTCGAAAGGCTCCCGTTGAGCGGCCACACATGCAGGGCCCATAGCTCGGGCCGTGGATGCCACAGCGTGCCGTTCGCTTGAGAGAGGAGGTCCCGTCTCAAGGGGATGGGCCACGGGGCTGCTTCGAGCAGCTGGACTAACTCAGACACCCACGGCTGGTTCCTCCAGAGTTCCTCGCTATTAGAAGAAGCCTGTGCCGTCATTCCCTGACTCGTCTGAGTACCTGCGGTAGCAGAGCGATTGGAGGGAACGCATAGAGTTGGAACCCTCTGCTTCAGTCAGAAATGGATGGGCTGCATGTGAAGCAGGCCCAACCGAAGTCCTGGCGAAGCTGCTGCCATCAGGCCCAGCATTTTTTGGAAAGCCTTGAGCAGGTGGACGGTCCCTTCCTTGAAGGAGGCCGTGCGGCGCTGAACAGGCATGGCTCGTTCAGCTGAGACAGTTGCTATCCCCAGGAACGACACTCGTTGGCTGGGTGACAGTATGCTCTTGGCAAAGATGACCCTGAGCCCCAGGCAATATAAGTGGCTGAGAAGGAGGGTCTTGTGCGATGTTGAAACCGACTCTGACTGGGCCAGAATGAGCCAGTCGTCGAGGTAGTTGAGGATGCGGATTCCCATCTGTCACAGAGGGGAGAGAGCCGCTTCCATGCATTTTTGATTTAGTCTTAGTCTTTATCTTGAGACGAAAATGCTTAATAGTCTTAGTCACATTTTAGTCATTTGAGTCTTTCATAGTTTTAGTCGTTTTAATCGACGAAAAATAATTGCATTTTTGTCAACTTTTAGTCATTACTTTTAGTCAAACTGCAGTTACCAACATTTATTTTGGAAGCTATTATATATGTAGTATTCAAACAAAAATAGTCATCAATTCTTCTCTCTTTAGATCAAATCAATTAAGCTTAGTTATGAGAAATTTGAATCAAGGATTGAATTTGGAAAAACTGGAATAAATTTTAATTTTTTGGTAGAGATATAAATTAAACTAATTTTTCAGATACAGTAGGTTTACTTAACAAGTATACATTTATTTAACATCTTTTGTTGGTTAACATTTATGACAGATAATTAGGAATGCTGTCCATTTAAGACGGAAGGTATGCATGTAATAGCCTACTGACATACATTCAGTTTTCACCCACCTGTTTAAGCTCACTTAAACCATAACGGACTGTATTTCCGTGAGATACTCTACATGAGAGACATTTGGACTGCTGTGTGTGTATTTGAGCACTGAGAACTGATCGCGCGCTGTATGAGAACTGAAGAAGTGGAGCGTGCGCGAGAGAGAGCACTTCTATCAGCGCAATTCTGTCTATCGCACCTTCACTGACTAAGTTAATCGACAATTAATTGTGACTCCCGGGAAAAACGGGACGTCTGGTCACCCACTCCCTAACCCTTCGGGTGCTGAGGCCATTGTCTCAGATCGCTAGTTCGCGTTTTGGTAGCCTATCCGCCCACCGCGGCTGCCATGCAAACGCACCTTATCCAATGACAGAGACACACATTTTGAAAGACAAGACAGTTAACTTAGCCTATAGGATGTATTTTGAATGTCCGGTAGTCCTCAAATAACATTTTAGTCCCCTCTCGTCTTGTTAATGAAGACGCGCATAAATTTCGTCAGTTTTTATCATCAGATATTAGTTTTAGCTCGTCAACGTCTCATCTTAGTCACAGAGAAAAGGTTCGTTGACGAATATTTTTCGTCGTCGTCTTCGTCAACGACATTAACACTGCCCAGACGGGAGCACCTTGTATTGATATGCCACCCCTTCGAATGCGAATCTCAAGAATCGTCTGTGATGGGGGGCTACCTGGATGTGAAAATTTGCGTCTTTCAAATACAGTGACATGAACCAGTCCCCTGGGCATATTTACGAGAGGATCTGTTTCAATGCGATCATCCTGAACGACCTTTTTACCAGGGCGTGATTCAGGAGTCTGAGATCTAGAATAGGTCGCAGGCCACCGTGTTTTCTGGGGACGAGGAAGTAGCGGCTGAAGAAGCCTGACTTGCTCTGGGCTGGAGGAACGATTTAGCTGCCTCTTTCATCTCCATCAGCGTAAGCCAAATGTGGCGTTCCAACATTACCACGCTAGACATTGACAGCACGATGGCCCGGGCGGTGGCTTTGGTGGTGCGCAGGGCCAGGTCCGTTGGGGTTGGGCTTGTTGGCGCCCCGGGAGAAACCACTCATCCAGCCTGCTACGAGATGGCTCCCAGCGGAGACCACTCGAGCCCGAGCTCATTGACAGCCTTCATCATCACACGGACAAGCTACTCGTCCGTTTTGGGTCTGGCACTGTGTGAAGAGGACTGTGGCAAGAGGGTGGGGTCAGTTGCTGAGCCCGATAAATCTGAGATGTGGCGGCGAACCAGTGAGTTTTTTCTTCTATTTTCAAAAAGAACAAAAGTTTTGGTTGAACGGAAATATTTATTACTAGGGTAGTGATGAATTGTTTTTAAAGACTTCTTTTTCTTCATTACAAAATCTAAAATTGATGGGCACTGTCCATACCTTTGGAAAATTAACATTTGGGTGCTGACCATCTGCCGTAAGCTTTAGTAACTGAGTTCTTACTACCAATAATACAATTTCTCAGAAATTGCTTCATTCATTTATATCCACAACACTATATATATATATAGATAGTTAGATAGTATAGATAGTTGATGCATATTCCTATTTTGTTCCCCAAGAAAAGCAGATTAGAAGCTGTCAAACCTGTTATTTGAGAAGTTATCAGAGCAAAAGTTGTTTTTAATCCTTCCTTGCAACTCACCTGTTGATACTGCTGATTGTAGTTCTGCTGGTTATATGATTGTCCAGATCCTCGATCGTCATGGCCACCTTGCCCATAATCTGGGTACCGGTTGTAGTTGTAGCCTTGGTTGTAGTTTCCCTGGCGATAGTTGCCCTGGTTGTAGCCTTGATTGTAACCCTGGTTATAGCTCTAAAAGAAATGTTGGAACAAAATAAAACAAAACAAAACACAAACACATCTGATGAAGCTAAATGTCTGTCACAGATACATAGCTATTTACAGACTCACTTGGTTATAGCCCTCTTTGTTATAAGAGCTATAGCGGTTGCTATTGTAGCTTCCTCGAGACTGATGGCCGCTGCTGTATCCATCTCGCCCGTCTCTGTGATTCCCTCCCCAGCGGTTCTGATTGTAGCCATCACGGTTATAACCTGACAAAAGCAGAGAGCAAGGTGAAACCTCAAAAAGCACTAATGACAGACTTTTAAATTATTTGACACCCTAATAAGGTCAATTCACCTCCCCTGTAGCTTACTCCAGGTCCTCCTCTGTTCTGAGGGCCTCCTCTCGACCCTCTGTGGTTGTCGTACCGCTGGTAGCCACTTTCGCGTCTACGGTGTCCCCCGTTATCAAAGCGTTTCTCAGGCGGAGGCCCGGCTTTCCGGCCCTCCTCATTGTACCGTTTGACCAGCTCAACAGCCTCTTCTTTTTGCAGCTCAACGAAGGTCACTTCATCCAGGAAGTCTCCAACCTCTGGCAGCACAAAGTTGGCTTCAAAGCCATGGAAAGGGGAGAGAAGTTGGGACAGATCACACCACCAGAAGACACAAAGAGAAACTTGATCAAATTATGACCTCACAAAATATTGCTAAAAGAAGATGGGAAAATTTATATTTTCATTTCAAAAGTGTAAATCATGAACACAACCATGAGCAAACCAAGTATAGTCTCAAAAACATGCTTGGAAAAAAGGATGTCTCTCTTTACAGTGGTGGCCAAAATTATTAGAACACTAGTATTTTCAGCAGCTAAAAAATGGTTTTAAGTCAGTTATTTCTGTCATTTGCTGTAGTGTGTCAGTAGGAAATCAGTTTACATTTCCAAACATTCATCATCTCTTGAAGCATCTTGGAGACGTTGCCACAGTTCTTCTGGATTTAGTCTGTCTCAGTTTGTTCTGTTTCTTCATGCTATTCCAGACAGACTGGATGATGATGAGATCAGATCTCTGTGTGGAGCACTGGCTGTCATCAGACTCCTTGTGCAAACAAAAATCTCACTGGATTATTACAATTAATGGCAAAATGAATGTTTATAAATGTAAACTGATATTTCCTACAGATACACTATACAGCAAAAGACAGAAATAACTGACTTAAACCCATTTTTTAGCTGGTGAAAATAATTTTGGCCACCACTGTATTGTGACAAAGGTATTAGTATGAATTCTTATTTTTTAATGACATTTTTAATGATAATGCACATGCTTGGTTTGCAGCATCTCGTGTATCATTAAGACATGGAGGTGAGGGTGGGATGATCAAAAGGATCCAATCAAACTGAGGACAAAGGTCCTAGACATAAAGCTGTTTTCTTTGATGAAGCAGTACATGCAGTACATAAAGTTTACAAACCAAAAAGCAAAAGCAAAAGTGCGAAAATCTGTTATTTTTCTGATTTCTACAGTTTTCCATATAGCAGCACTCCTACCTTTCATTTCTAAAACAGCATGATCAGGCACATCCTTCCCTTCCTCATGTGTTTGCTTTAATGTTCGGTCTTTTAAACCCTCATCCGTGGGACAAATTACAATAGCCTTGCGTTGAAACCCTTCAAAAGGACGCATTTTTCGTCTCTGGGCTGATCCATATACATTTGTCTAGCAATAGTGAAAAGAAAGAAGTAAAAGCTGTTCATTATTGTTTCTTTTGTGTGGCTTTGCTTTTCCCCCGGAGGAAATCTGGAACCCTGCAATGAAGTGAGAGTGGTTTTTCTTTCTTTACCTGTACCTACTGATGAACCTTTACAAGACCTCACACTTACCTTACACAGGTGTTTGTCAGGACCTGGATCCTGGAACAAAAACCTTTAAAGACCCTTAGTTCTAAATTGGCCATATATATATATATATATATATATATTTATGTTGTGAAACAATTAATCGCATCCAAAATAAAAGTTTTTGTTTCCATAATATAAGTATGTGTACTGTGTATATTTATTATGTGGCTATAAATACAAACACATGCAAGTATGTATTTTGAAAATATTTACATGTATATACATTTATATTCTTATATTTGATATTATAAGTATAATTAATATATAAACATGTTTTTTCTTAAATATATACATACATGTGTTTGTATTTATATATACATAATTAATATACACAGTATACACATATGCAAACAAAAACTTTTTTGAATGCGATTAAACGGGATTAATCGTTTGACAGCACTAATATATAATATATATATATATAAATGTATTCCTATTGAGGGCTCCCGAACTTTTCAGTCGTGATTACTGGATTACTGGATGTTGAGTTTTTCCTTGAGTGTATATTTTCCAAACCCTTGGACACACAAATTTTTATGTCTATAATTTTTATTGTCAAAAGAATAAAAGTTGAACCAACTTAATGGATACTTGCTTAGGAAAGATTACTCTTTGTTCCCTTTGAAAACAGTTAATATTTTGTAACCGTTAATAATGGGCACAAAGAACAATATTTAAACCGATTCAATATTTGAAAGCTTAATTTTCTAGTTTGAAGTCGACATGAAATGGAATCTGGATCTGTGATCATATGTCATTGCGAGAGGGACATTTTATGTGTTTGTGTGTTGGACCATCAGTAGTAATTTTGAATTATTATGGAATACCATGCCCACAAAATAAAATTGATAATCAGATTTCAGAGATTATTTTATCACCACCTTGTGCAAAGTAAACTATGTACCACAATGTTAAACTATGTTCCTTTTTTGCAAGAAATTAGTGAATTTTTGCATTGGCAAAAAATACCAATATTCCAAAACAAAACACCATGAGAAAGAATAACTTGGTTTCCAGTTTTTTATTTTATCATCATTTTACTTAGAACCAGTTCTCACTTTTTAAATTCTCAGGTTTATCCATGTCCATGGGAACGCTGAATGTTGTCTAGCTCATGTACAATAACCAGTTTAACTGTAAATTCAATTCAACACAATAACTGCACACTTCTTAAAATATAATGGAAATGTCATCTATACATACAAAATATTTAAAATAAGAGTTAAGAAAAAAGCTTTCCCATTCTAAAAGGGTCTCCTTCACTTGCCTTGACTCATGCGTCTCTTTGTGGTGCTTCAGGTCTATACATATAGGCATATATCACTTACCTGAGAATACTCAGACTAGTTTGAGCCGTGCGACTCTACCTACCTTAAAAACCAGCTATGCCCTGAAAATCCAATAAGCCACTTACCTTGTTACTGAAACAATAACAACAACAACCCACAGGATAATGGAGGTCATTTAGTCTATTCCTTTTATAATTAGTATAGCAACAAAATGTGTTTTTCTCACTCACCAGGCTGAGCTTACTTGTCTCAACATCTAAATACAGTCTTGGGCTACCGGCACATTATCAGAGAGGCTCACAGAACAATTCAATGTTATTGGAAATGCAAGATAATGTAAATGCTAAAAACGAACATGTTTGACATTAATGACTTTTCTGACACTGCATTATACAACATTCAATCAAAAGCTGCTTCTACTCTTTCATATTGTGGCCTCCTGAAAGATAAATAAATAACAAATTAGAAGAAAAACAGAAGAGCTCACTCACAGTTATATCTTCACTGGGAATCATAGGAATGCGTTTGCAGTACCTGATCCAAGATGTAGTTCCGTCTTTTGCAGGCAGCAATCTGGATCATTTGGTTCAGGCACTGAGTGGCCTGCTGAATCAGGATGTCCCAGCGCCCAGCATAGTTTCTCTGGCGACGTAATCCCATCACCTAAGATCATAACAGAAACATCAAAAGATCATCTTTTTTTTTAAGCATTATCCACTAATGTTAATAAATTTGGGGTCGGTAAGATTTTTAAATATTTTTTTGAAACAAGGTCTCATGTTCACCATGTATTTGATCAAAAATAAATGAAAAATAATACTGTGAAATATTATTAGTTTAAAATAACTTTTCTATTTTAATATGTAATATATTATAAAGTAATAAGTTAAAAAAAAAGCATTTATTTAAAACAGTTTTAATTTCTTTATTTCAAAAAACAAAAAATAATCTAACTGAGCCTAACCTTTTTAACAGTAAATGTATATTTTTATACAATTATTTACACCACAAATTTATAAATAAAGTAAAAAACCAAACACCTGTTCCATTCAATTGCACTTGTTTTTGGACCCAAGAACATGATTTCTTTTCAAATGTGAACCATAAAACACATTTAAACATGTGATCCTACCTTCATTTTCTCCATGATGGCATTTGTGCCCAGGATGTTATATTTCTTCTCTGGGTTCATCTCTGCATGCTTAGTGGCCCATGTGGTTTTACCGCAAGCAGGAAGACCAACCATCATCAGTACCTACACACAAAAGTGATATTCTCTCGACTGTACACATTTATTTGAGACCATATTTACTACCAATGAAAAGTTTAGGGGACCGATATTTTGTTACTGTTTTTCAAAAGTCTCTTATACTCACCTAGGGAGAATTTATTTGATAAAAAATATAGTAAAAATAATACTGTGAAATATTAACAGATTATTAAATTAAAACAACTACTAAAAAAAAAAACATACATTTTAAAATGTCATTTTATTTCTATGATGGCAAAGCTACATTTTCAATAGTTTCAGTTTGCTGATTTGATGCTAACAAAACAAAACATCTTACTGACCCAAACATTTTGAACAGAGCATCCATCTACAAATTAGACAATGTTTGTCTTAAAGATGTTATATAAAACTTCACTGCAAAAGCAAAGTGAAACATAAAATCAAATGGTCACACAACCTGTATGTAGCTAATCAGGAAAATGTACCTCACAATCAGATTTGTTGAAGGGACCAACAGTTCCTCTGACCCTGTTCTCTATGTTGACGGCCCCAATCAAAGTGTAGCCATCTTGCAAAGGAAAGAAAGGTTCCACTCGCTGGCCAAAGTTAAACTCAACAGAGCAGTTCTTCACAAGGACGTGAGGATACAGTGCACGACCAGCCAGTTCTTCTTTAGATACGTGAAATGCCACATCAAGCCATTTCCCGTTCTTTGAGAAAGCCATTTCCACCTGCTCATGACTATTAAAGTCCTGCAAAAGACACATATAAGACTACAGTGGGGATCGAAAGTTTGGGAACCCCTTGCAGAATCTGTGAAAATGTGGATAATTTTACCAAAATAAGAGAGATCATACAAAATGCATGTTATTTTTTATTTAGTACTGTCCTGAGTAAGATATTTTCCATAAAAGATGTTTACATATAGTCCAGAAGACAAAAAATAGCTGAAATTATTAAAATAACCACATTCAAAAGTTTGGGAACCCTTGGTTCTTAATACTGTGTGTGGTTACCTGGATGATCTACGACTGTTTTTTTGTTTTGTGATGGTTGTTCACGAGTCCCTTGTTTGTTCTGAACAGTTAAACTGAGCACTGTTCTTCAGAAAAATCCTCCAGGTCCTGCAGAATCTTCAGTTTTCCAGCATCTTTTGCATATTTTAACCCTTTCCAGCAGTGACTGTATGATTTTGAGATCCACCTTTTCACACTAAGGATGATTGAGGGACTCAAACGCAACAATTAAAAAAGGTTCAAACATTCACTGATGCTCCTGAAGGAAACACGATGCATTAAGAGCCGGGGGTGAAAACTTTTTGAATTTGAAGATCAAGGTAAATTGTACTTCATTTGTTTTCCAGGAAACATGCAAGTATCTTCTGTCGCGTCAGAAGGGCAGTACTAAATGGAAAAATATGATATTTCAACAAAATAAGAAAAATTTGGACATCTTCATCCTGTTCAAAAGTTTTCACCCCCGGCTCTTAATGCATCGTGTTTCCTTCAGGAGCATCAGTGAATGTTTGAACCTTTTTTAATTGTTGCGTTTGAGTCCCTCAATCTTCCTCAGTGTGAAAACGTGGATCTCAAAATCATACAGTCACTGCTGGAAAGGGTTCAAATATCCAAAAGATGCTGGAAAACTGAAGATTCTGCAGGACCTGGAGGATTTTTCTGAAGAACAGTGCTCAGTTTAACTGTTCAGAACAAACAAGGGACTCGTGAACAACCATCACAAAACAAAAAACAGTCGTAGATCATCCAGGTAACCACACACAGTATTAAGAACCAAGGGTTCCCAAACTTTTGAATGTGGTTATTTTAATAATTTCAGCTATTTTTTGTCTTGTGGACTATATGTAAACATCTTTTATGGAAAATATCTTACTCAGGACAGTACTAAATAAAAAATAACATGCATTTTGTATGATCTCTCTTATTTTGGTAAAATTATCCACATTTTCACAGATTCTGCAAGGGGTTCCCAAACTTTCGATCCCCACTGTATATATTTATGCCAACTACTTTATTTAGGTACAGTAGGTACCTACCTACTGGAGGCTACATGCTTGTTATTTTGGTTTTATTTAATTATTCTCTCGATTCCAAAACCTAGTAAGTTGCCTATCTAGACAGAAGGCATCCTACAGTAGGTCCCATCCCAATGCTGTTCAATCAAATTAAAATTAGAGCATTTCATGTATTTTATTTTCAGAATAGTGTGTCATGGTGTTAGCTTAGCAACATGCTAATGCTAGACTCAATTAGAATCTATTTGTGCAACACCGGAAATTGCGGCCTATGTAGTCTGTTCCAAATCAGTCTCTTATAGGTGTTAAGATGATAGATACAGTAAGATGACGAGACAAGGTATGGTCACATTTACTGTTGCTTGACAAAATTTCATAGGACAAAGAAAGTGCTTGACAACGAATGATACAAAAAAACAATGATGAAATAAACATCCAAAGCTATTCTGCCTGCTAGCAAACAAACCAATCCTAAATAAGTGCTTTCAAAATAGCCTCTGTTTTATTCATCACTTCATAATATTTAAGTGAATACAAAACTAGATAGATACTACTAGAATGAGTGAACCTCGGTTTTACTTTGCGCTACGAATCTCTGCCCAAACAGAGATCACTGCCAAACCAAGAGGCTTACAATTGTTCAGCGCTGTAAATTCGTGTGAACGTTAAACAAATTTGAAACCAACGCAAAATTCACATAATATAATTTCTTAACCACCGGAAGTGTATCAAGCTAAATTCTTCATGACTTGATTTTGTATGAGAAATTTAAAGTAGTGGTAAATGTGACTGCACCTTTATCTTGCAGTATACAGAAAAGGTTTGACCAGGTTTTGCAACAGAGACACTGATTTAACAGATTCCAAAATATAAGTAAGAATAGCCCTCACAATATAACATCCAATGACATCACTTTCACCAAATTTCTCTCCGTAATCTTCAAATTTGCAACAGGTAGACTTTTTCCCTGTTCCACCATACCCATAAGAGAACGCCTCCTCTCCTGAAACAAAGTAATTCCCTACATAAGAACCCAGAAAGATCATTTCTATAAACAAATCCATGTGAGTGTACTTGTGAAACCTCACCAAGCTGTGTGCTGCAGGAATCCAGAGACCACCCGACTCTCACGACATGAGGGTCAGGCTCACTGCTGGGAAGATGCTTGACTGGTATACACTCCATAACCTGGAGACAAAAAACAAGATTATGTAAACTATTAAGTAGATTTGAAAGTTAAAGGGATAGTTCTGGAAATCACTCGCCCTCCTGTCGTTCCAAACCTGCAAGACATTCGTTCATCTTCAGTACACAAATTATAATATTTTTGATTAAATCCGAGAGCTCTTTGACCCTCAATAGACAGCAAAGTTCTCTCATAGCTTCATAAAATTACAGTTGGACCAGTGATGTCACATGGACTATTTTAACGATGTACATACTACGTTTCTGGGCCTTGAACGTGTCAGTTCCATTGCTTTCTATGGAGGGTCAGAAAGCTCTTGGATTTCATCAAAAATATCTTAATTTGTGTTCTGAAAATGAAAGTAGGTCTTATGGGTTTGGAACGACATGATGGCGAGTAATTAATGACAGAATTTTCATTTTTGGGAGAAATATCCTTTTAATTAAAGAGAAACAACTGATCTGAATTACCAAAAGTGTGGGGTAAGTAAGATTGGAAATAAATTAATACTTTTATTCAGCAAGGACATATTAAATTAATACAATTTGAAATGCTGTTCTTTCTATTCATTAAAGAATCCTAAGAATGTATCACGGTTTACACAAATTATTAAGCAGCACAACTGTTTTCAACTTTCAGAATAATAAGAAATCTTTCTTAAGCACCAAATCAATATACAGTGCTGCTGGAAAGTTTGTGAACCCTTTAGAATTTTCTATATTTCTGCATAAATATGACCCAAAACATCATCAGATTTTCACACAAGTCCTGAAAGAAGACAAAGAGAATCTAATCAAACAAATGAGACAAAAATATTTTCTTTGTTATTTATTTATTCAGGAAAATGGTCCAATATTGCATATCTGTGAGTGGCAAAAGTATGTAAATCTCTTGGATTAGCAGTTAATTTAAAAATGAAATTAGAGTCCATCTGTGCAGAGGTGTGTTCAGTCAGTGCAATGACTATCAAATGTCAGTACGTGACCTGTTTTATTCAAAGAACAGGGATCTATCAAAGTCTGATCATGTTTGTGGAAGTGAATCATGTCACGGACAAAGGAGATTACTGAGGACCTCGGAAAAAGAGTTGATGTTGCTCATCAGGCTAGAAAAGTTTACAAAACCATCTCTAAAGAGTTTGTCTCCACAAATCCAGTCAGACAGATAGTGTACAAATGGAGGAAATTCAAGACCACTGTTACCTTCCCGAGAAGTGTCGACCAGCCAAGATCACTCCAAAGCAGAACATGTAATAGTCTGCAAGGTTGCAAAAGTTCCCAGGGTAACTTCTAAGCAACTAAAGGCCTTTCTTACATCGGCTAATGTTAATGTTCATGAGCCCATCATCAGGAGAACACTGAGCAACCATGGTGTGCATGGCAGAGTTACAAAAAGAAAGCCACTGTTCTCCAAAAAAGAAAACTGCTTGCTGAAGATCATGTGGACAAGCCAGAGGACTATTGGAGAAAGGTTTAATGGATGGATGAAACCAAAATAGAACTTATTGGTTTAAATGAGAGGCTATTATGTTCAGAGAAAAGAACACACTGCATTCCAGCTTAAGAATCTCATCCCATCTGTGAAACATGGTGGTGGTAGTATCAAGGCTTGGGCCTGTTTTGCTGCATCTTGGCCAGGACAGCCTGCCATCTTTGATGGAACAATGGATTCTGAATGATCCCAGCAAATTCTAAAGGAAAACGTCAGGACATCTGTTTAAGGACAGATTCTCAAGAGAACGTGTCTCAGCAAGACAACAACCCCTTTGTTATTGCGAAGTGCAAGTCAAGTGGAAAAAAAACAATATACTGCTAGTATACGTACCTCTTTGTGTTTTGAAAGTAGTGGAGACAAAAAAAAAAAGCAAAGTAGCGGAGACGGCAGCACAGGATAAAGCCGCACATTCAAGCTTCCTGCGTTTCTGCCTCTGCCTCACAAGACAGAATATAATACTACAGCGCAACCGCAACGGTAAGACAACATCTGTATTGCAAACTGTACTGCTGTTACTGTTGTTTTTAGCGTAGGCATAACAACGCAACGGCATTACAATAGAAACCAATGCACATTCAGTAAAAACGAAAGAGCGCTTATGGACACACAAATCGGATGTGAACTCTTGCGATATACTGTGTGGACAGTGAGTTATTCAAATCAGATTCCATCCGGATATGCACAAAATCGGATTTGGCCTGACAGTCTGAACGAAGCTTTACTGCAGCAAAAGGGGATCACACCAGATACTGAAAGCAAAGATTCACATACTTTTGCAACGCACAGATATGTAACACTGGATCATTTTTCTCAATAAATAAATGACAAAGAAAATATTTTTTTCTCACTTGTTTGATTCGCTTGTCTTTGCCTACTTTCAGGACTTATATGAAAATCTGATGATGTTTTGGGTCATATTTATGCAGAAATATAGAAAATTCTAAAGGGTTCACAAACTTTCAAGCAGCACTGTATGAGAATGATTTTTTTGAAGGATCACGTGACACTGAATACTCAACAATGGTGATAGCTTTGCCATCACAGGAATAAACTACACTTGAAAATATATCGAAATAGAAAACAGTTATTTTAAATGGTAATAATATTTCACAATATTACTATTTTGACTAATAAATGCAGATTTGGTAAGCCTAAGAGTATAAACATTACCTTCAGCTCATAGCACACGCGTCCCTTGTTTACACCAAACGTTGCTCGTGCTCCAGACCATAGGTAAGCAAATCCCTCGATGGTTAAAGGACAGCTGCTGCAACGGTCCTGAGAGACTTTGAAGTGCAAGTCACAGTTATCTGTCGAGGATTACAGAGAGAATTCCATTCTTATTATGACTACCATAAATCATAATTACACAAAATAAGCCCTCACGTACAAGTGTCAATGACCACAAGAGTGCCATCAAAGTCTTCCTCATCCTCTTCAGCAGGTGGCAGAGATGAGCGGGACCTGTGATAAAACAGAAAATCACAATGTAAATGTAACAGCACTTGTTAGTGTGCATTAAATCAAATATGCTGTTATAGGATTAAATCAAAAGCATTGTGGTAAATTCACCTCCTGTCTTCATGGTGTTCATAACAGCTGAAACCGTGGCTCTCATCATAGCCCCTCTTGTGGCCATAATGTGCATGTCCTTCCTTTTTGGTCTCGATCGCTGATCTCGGATCCTGTTGCTCTGTCTTCATCTCATCCTCATTTTTCACCTTTACTGGTGCCCCTTCGTGTTTTGTTAAACAATAAAATATTCAATATAAAGCAGAGGTTCTCAACCAAGGGGGCAGAGCGAGCTATGCCTCAGCAAACTTCCAAAGGGGCCTCAAAAAATGACTTAAAATGATTTAAAACATGACAAAACAAGCATTAAATTATATGAAAACAACTGAAATTAGTAAAACTTATAGTAAATGATGTAAAGTAAATTAATTTAAAAAATTATTTTTATCATGAATACACATTTCTAATTAAGCCAAGATCTAAAATAAAGGCAGAAATTGTGAGTAAAAACTGTTAAATCGTTAACCTTAATTCTTCTACAATATCACAAACAACTGGAAGAGTCCTGGGGTCAAATATGTTTGTTAACAACAGGGGGCCTCAGGGTAAAAAATAAAGGCAAACTGTGATTAATTTCATGATTATAAAAATAATAATAATAAACAAATAACATGTAGGAAATGCAAATGCTAAACTTTATATATAAATCTGCAATAATTAAATAACACTATAATTTTACCTATTTTTACATCCCATGAAGTGGAGACAAAAATATTAGTGGTAGACTGATATATTACCAAGGTTGATATTCAGGATTTTTTTAATGAGTGACATCAGCCTTTAAGTTTTTCTGTTTGGTCAATAAGTGTTGGAAGCGGGATTTTAATATTTATCATTTTTTATTTTTATTATTACAGCGCCGTGAACGTGCAAATTGGATGCAGACAGGAGAGTTCTGCGGTCACTCGATACACAACGCTGGCTAATCCAGTTGGCTGCTGTTATATTCACTGTGTACTTTATGTCAAATTAGAATTACTTGGTCTTTATTTGAGTAAACATGACTTGTCCACACATTTACCAGATTACTGAGTGCACTTTTGGTTACTGTGTTTACTTCCTTTTATTTGTGTTTTTAAATGTGTCTTTATTTGTGAAAACTCTAAGAAAATAGAATGTGAAAATAACAAGCTAAAATTAAATTTTTCATATTGATTCATTCTACATTCAGTAAACATTAGGTAAAATGGATGAAAAATGTATTAAAGCATGTGTTATTTGCTACCTATAAAATTATATTCTATATCATGTATATATTTCGGCTTTATATCAGTCATCAGGCACCCTGCTCTCTAAGAATCTAAAGAAATCTACATAATTTGACTGCTAGAAAATATCATAACTCATAATTAGGGTTACATGAACAAGCATCGAATCACAAAATTCAAAACTGCTGATAAAATGCATTCAAACCCACAAATGCCAGCTGCAGTCTTACCCTCTTTGCAGTGCGTCTCAACGGTTGCCTGTTGTACAGCCACAGTCCCTGGTTTATTTTCATCTTTAGAGACTTCAGAAACACTGGGGTCTATATCAGAGCCCTTTTTCTCAGCAGCCATCTGCCCTTGGTCAGAACACTCATTCCCAGCCTCTGCAACACCTGTCACAGGCAAACATGCAATGAGATCACAAATGTTTCAGCCGAATGTTTTTTCATTTTCATTAGTCAAAGCATGCATTAAATGATCTGCATATGCATGCAAACTCGAGTACCTGCTTCTGTCTCATCATTGCAGGTGGGTTCCTTTTTAGCCTCCAGAGCCTCCTGCAGCCGCTCCACCAGATCCACTTTAAGGCCTCGGGTGTCCAGCCCACGCTTCTGCAACTCCTCTTTCAGCTCGTTCACTTTCAGTTTCTCCACATCCACACTCATCCTGCATGACATAGCAAGGAGCTCTTGCTCCCAAACCTGCCAAAATGAACTATGATTGTCAAAACAGTATCCACATCTGTGCTTTAGTACATGTTAGCTGATTTTTAGCATCTGGCTAAACTGGTCACTAGCTGACTGAATCAAAAACCAGCTTAACAACCTTGTTGCTGATCCAAGTTGGCCTCACGCTGTGGTGTAGTCTACGTGATACGCAGGTATACGCCGTGTACCCACTAGACAATGTCAAGGATTTCCGTATACCCACTTTAAAAAGCGCAATGATACGTAACAACATTGTTCTGTAACAGAACTTTCACATGTTCATTCATAAATTCACTTCGTCTTTGCTCAGCCAATGCAAGTCTATGGGAAATCTTTGATTTCTGATAATAATTTATACGACAACTGTAAGTCACATCAGTTAGAAAAGATAAAGAAACAAACTAGAGATCAGGTCCAAGGTCTCTTGACGAGTTTGGTGCCTGTAGCATTAAAGCCCTAGGAGGATATACAGTACAGTTGAAAATTACAGTCTCAGAAGAATAAGGCAACATTTAAATAGCATAACAGTATGTTGGCTTTCTCAAGGTAGCTAATAACTTCAGTAACATTAGTGTGGTGGATTAGTGAATGTGGGAGAAGGGGAGAGATAACACAGAAACTGAGAATGTGTGTGTCTTTGTACAGCAGTTAAACTTAATACAATGCTTATACCCTTGCTTCAGATGATGAGAGAGATGAGAACTCCTGACCCGTCTTGTGGATTGAAAGTCAGGCAAGGGAATTTATAAACAGGCACTCTTAAATGTGCATTGAAAATTGCCAGCTGATAAACCCTGTGCTCCAGGGACCATATTCTTAAGATAAACGTAACTGGCTGAGTTAAATGATTAACATTAAACAGTAGAAAATCAGTCCAGTCTCCCCAGCTGTAAATGTGATTGGCTGTTAAAGTCTTCTGTTGCTTATAATAAATTGACATGTTGATATCACATAAGCAGTCTTTCAGAATGCTCTCAGTTACATGTAGAGGCATATTGTATGAGTGAGAGTATTATACCCACTACAAAAAAACTAGACTACACCACTGGCCTCACGTAATGACCTGCTCAGACTTGCTAGAAACCAGCTAGACCACTTTAGGATCATGTGATAGCTGGTCTATCAGCTTTAATCAGTTAATACCTAACTAATGACAAGGTTAGACCAGATAGAAACCAGCTTTCATTTCCAAAAACACAGCTACCAGTTTAAACCGACAGGGTGGGACATTTACCCAGCTAATTTGCTAAATCATGTGCACACATAAATTGTGTAGTAAATGCATTAGCAAACAGGCACATCTAGTGTAATTCAGTAAATGCAATATATATTGAGAAATGACACATGCACTGTTTTGTCAAGCTATGCCAGCTAACTCAGCTCATGTAAATGGACGTGCATTTATCTAATGCAAATTCTAAAATGTCAGTTAAAAAGGTGTCATGGGCTTACCACAGCACAGCTCTTGGTTAGTTGAAGGTGAGTTTTTGAGTGGTGTAAACAACACAGGACAGCGCGGGCCTCAGCTCAACATCAGCGCGAGGCAGGAGAACACAGGCATTCTGAATGTTGTCCATAGTGTTTGAGTGCTGCCAACTACTGGACACATCTAGAATATACCGATACATTCCTTTACTATTCATTAAAGTAAAGTAAAGTAAAGTAAAGTAAAGTAAAGTCGTGACGTATTGTCAAGTATGGTGACCCATACTCGAAATTGGTGCTCTGCGTTTAACCCATCCAAGTGCACACACACAGCAGTGAGTAGTGAACAAATGCACACACACACGCACACACACACCGTGAACACACACCCGGAGCAGTTATCATTATCAATTATGAGCATTATCAAGCCCCGTCAATGTTTACTAATGTTACTCTTTTTAATCTAATTCTACCCGATTAAATATAAGATATGCATTTGTTAATATTTCGTACATGAATGATATTATGAACTGTTTTTGTTAATATAGCACATCATGAAGTGCATGAAACATTACATTGTCAGAGTTTCCCAAGCAGGGATTTGTAAACTGATGAAAAGCTAATAATGAATTAAAAGTCTTTCTTCTTATTATTACACTAGTTTATGCTTTGTGACCTCTTAATGTTCTGTAATTAAAGTCTATATTAAATTCCATTTAATTGTACAATAATTTATAGTAATCATTATAGCTGTTTATATTCTCACTTCATAGATTCATTAATCGATTATTCTTTTATATTATATGATTTTTCCATTGTTGTTTAGTCTTAACAAGTCTAGGTTTTAAGGGATGTTTGTCTTCACGAGTAAGAGCGAATATTTATGAAAATTCAAGAAGCAGTAATTTCCATTGCTTTTGCCTTTATTATCATCACTTCGTCTTCTGCTCTTCAGTTGGCTTTGCTCAGTCAACTTCTTGGCTGATAGAAGACTTAAACACAGGTTTTGGGTATTAGGCAATTTTGCTGAGTAGTTGTTCTGTTACCAGACAAAACGGATATTTCCTTACAGGATCTCCCTCTCTCTCACTCGCACACACACGTCAGGGGTATATAGAAAAAAATTAAGTATGACACAGTTTGCATAGCATTTAAAACCTGCTAAAGCTTTTTTGTGTATTTACAAAAAGTTTGTAAATACAGAATTTTGTGCCTTGAATAAAGTGAAACTGATGTGCTAAAATATTCACATGTGATTATTTGAGAATGGCATTTCACAACTACAATGTTTTTACCCTTTGTAATACATTCAAGATATAAGAAAAATAAAAACAAGCATCAGGATATTTCACTTTATTTTACCATCATACATATACACCCATATACACATGCCATATTAAACACAGCAGTCTTTTAATGTAATGGGGATTGCTCTCTGCTTCCTATATTGAGGGACACATCCATATTTACTATATGAAATTTGTCGTTCAAGTATCGAAAATTCAAGTGCATTTTCAAATCATTAATAAATGATGAATGCCCAACTCTCTCAGCATATAATATGAAGAAAATGTTATGACAAAGTCCAAACTGATGAGCACAATAGTAAGTGGTCAAACATTGGCAATGGTTTAACAGAGTCATCAAATAACTAGAACTTTCAATTGAAAACAGCATTATCCAACCAAACAAATAAAAATAGGAAGTGTTATACTGGTGGCCAGTCACTCAATCACACACAAACTTTCTGTTCCTTCCTCGTTTATGTAGCCTGGGGTTTCCTTGTGTGTGTGGGATGGCTTAACCAAGACTTTGTGTGTATATATGGCAGTGCTGCACCACTACTGATATGTTAGAATAAATCAGTCTCTTTGCCCTTCTTAGAAATGGCGTATTTTAGAGATGCATTTTGTTACTTGGTACTTGGAGCCGCTGGGAGGGACAACAGAAGTCTATTAACCTCTCTGATCTGGGCATCCAGTGTCTCTGTGGCTAGTGCAAGCTCTCCTAGTTGTGTCTGAAGACTGTTAATGGTTTGTGCGAGCTCCTCTTCCTTGCGTCTGGAGTTGGCGGCCTGACGGCTGTACTCAAGCACCATGCAACCTCCGCCGATGATGAAAATGATAGCTTCACCAAGCAGCTCTGCTCCAAGCTCCGCAGCTGACTCTTCATTCAGGGGTTTGATGGTGGAGCCACGGAAACCCATAATTCTCATCTTTGTTCTCATTTCGATCCAGTGATATGCTATGGAGAAAACAAGAGGCACCACATTGAATTACTTGACAGATTTATTTCAACAATTCACTCTAGAAACCGTTAAGACACATTTTGGTTTTACTTTTATGCTCAAGGTAACCTACATAAGACAGACTAGTGTATAAAAACTGCAATATAAAAAAAAACATTAAAATCATAAAAATATTTTTAAAAGGCATACTCATTACATTACATTACTACTTCTGTCTGAAATAGCATTGTGTACAAACAAGACTACATATAGTATAACAACTCGTATTGCTTTCATATTATATATAAATATAACTAGATATTATTTTGTTATATGAAATGATCAAAGACATTAGGCACTTGCAATAACCTCAATGACAGTTGAGTCCCGCCCCCTTTAAACAAACCCGAACCTCATTGGTCTAAAGGGAAGCTTCCTCTAGTATCTTATTGGTCTCTCGGTATATCTGTTGTTGAAAGCACCCAATGACAACATCGCAGCAGTTGTGATTGGCTAAATAGCAAATACAAGCAAACGGCTATTGGCTGCGTGTTCACTTGACGTTAACGCCTACAAAAGCCTTTATCATATGGACTGACAATCACATCGTTAAACACGAACAACCAAAAGCCAGCTTACCTTGAGCCGGAGGAAGGCAGACATAATTCTTAAAGAATTCACTTCTCCGCGCGCCTGCTTTTATCCTGTTAGCCACTGGTTTGCCCAATTGTCGTACGCCCAGATAGAGCAGCTTTGCGATTGGAAAGGCACCGACAACCATCTTGGCGGAAAATGCGTCACCTGAGGAGGCGGGAGGATAAGGACGTCATCTGGACGACGCTCCTGTGTAATATTAATGACGCAGTATTAATATTCATTAGATATAGAACGCGCGTTTCGCGCAATATTATTACCGGTAATATTATTGTTGTTGTTTTTAAGGGAAAAATATAACCCTGATCGCCTTTTGTTTTTTTTATTTAAAGATCATTCCCCCATTTGTTACGTAGTTTACATTTATAGTACATGAACAGTTTTACAAAACAATGTATTCTAAATCGCTCTAAAATAAATGCATGAAAACAATCACGATACAAATAAGAAAGAAATGAAATAAATCTCTCAGCGCCCATCACAGTGCATTGTTTACCTGCGCCAGCTGTGCGTCTGAAGCACCTGGGTCGGGTTTCAGAAGCAGTGGGCTGGACTGAATATCTCAGGACTTCACAGACAAGAGTTAAACACCGCTGAAATGTTTTCCATCTAACGTTAGTCATGTAACACATGCATGCTCGGCGGGACTAAGTGCTAGGATTTCACGGCTCGACAACCTCACAACTACTACAGCTATTGCAGGTAACGTTAGAGGAAACTAATATTATTGTGCTTTTGAGTCTTCTCTGAAAGTCCAGCTCGCAGCTTTACTTGGCTTTAAGAAGGCGGCGATGTGGTTTTTACAGTGGACTCGGTCGTGTCTGTTATGCCAGGCCTTTTTTAGCAACCGTTTTAAGGATTATTTAAAAAAATGTTTACTATATCGAAAGTGTTTTTAAAGAAGTGTATGAGGAGGAGTCAGAGCGCTTTAATGCAAAGCAGATGTCTTCGCATGAGCTTTTGAAGTCGGTGCTCATTGAACCATATATTATTCATTATTCAACCTGAATGATGTCTTTGAATTCCCCAAAAGCTTATTCGAGCCTTTATTTATTTAGTAATATTGTAGTTTGTAGTATGTTGTGCTGTTCAGGATAGTAATAAAGCGTCCTGAAAATATAAGGCCTGTCAAGATGCTTTTTGTTACACGTTTTTAGCAGTGTTACTTAAATATTATTTATGTTACTTTTTTATATAGCTAGCCAATTTTTTTCTGTTATATTTTGAATAAAGGTTCAATAATCAGATTTTTCTGACTTGACTATAAGGTTTCACAGGGTTAAACATGTTGACTGATTCTAATATGATACATTGCTCAGAAGCAGGTCAGACTCCGTAGCCTTCATGTCATTTTTGAGCAGTGTTGGAATGGGTCCAGCATACAAACCTGATTTACCATTTGACTAAAAGCTGTTGGAGCCAGCTGAGCTGCATATCTGTCTTATCCTGCTACAACATGTTCTGAGTTTTCTGGCTCCCTTGTGGCTTTTCTGGCACTTTGTAAACACTAACAATTTGCAAGTTGGTTCAATAGCATGCCAGCCAGACATTGTGTGCACTGTGGTTTGTTTTAAAGGTTAGATGCAGGCAGGGTGGATTTCTTGTGTCTTGGATATCTTGTGCGATTCACAAGGAATGTTAAGCTTGTAATTTTGAAGACTTGAGAGATTCCAGAGGCAAACGTTACTTGAGACCTTATTAGAGTGCCGCAGGGCTGCCCAAAAACAAACAGCAAACAGAAGTTACTAGAAGAACTAGTATCATAGGTCAGACATAGTGTGAGTTATTTATATATATATATATATACATAAAACCCACCCATGGTATGAGGATGACTAACGGGGTTTTGTCAGAATGTTCTCCAATGGCCGTCATTGTCTGAAATTTAACCTGACACCCAGTCACACCCCAGTCTTGTTAACCCAAATCTGATAACATGTCTTGATTTCTGAGTTGATAATTTGACATTTCAACCGTGTCAGGAGATGCAGTAGGCTGATCTGTGTGATTTTGTGTAGATTTTTCAGTATTGGGAGTTTTATTTCACATTATTAATTTGATCATTTACTCATCCTCATTTTGTTCCAAACCGGACTGACTTTCTTCTGTGGAATGTTTTGAAGAACATCCGATGACTGTCAATGATTCAGTTGAAGACATTTTTCAAAATATCTTCTTTAGTGTTCCACAGACTAATTGAAAATAAAGCATGAGGGTGTGAAAGTGATTTTTTTTGTACGTTTTTCACAGGAACATTCCGCCCACAGTTTTAGGAGTGCATCAGTGTGACAGTGGGGTGAGGCTCGTAAGATCCAAGTGTGTTGTATCCGCTCAGTGGTCCATGTAATGATAAAGGTTGTTGAGAACAGAATGAACTGCTTGAGTGTCCGCTCACCTTCCGAAGAAATCCTGTAAGCTCCACTGATACTTGCTGTCATCTAAAAGATCCTTGTAATCAATGCTGATCCTTTTTAATTCTTTAAAGTTCTGAGCATTTGTACAGGCCATATTTGGACATATTTGTTTAATAGATTTCATTCTTCATCTGATGAAACTCCTATCTGCTCTGTCTTATAGCTGGTTATACACCTTTTTGGCAAGGCCTTACATGAATTGCAAACCTGTTACATGCTGTTTGAATTCATGCTCTAATTCATTCTTCTCAATTAGACAATGAAACACTCTTGTGGTCTACAATGACAGTTTTGGTTGGTTTCAATGCCATGAGATAGCGTCATGTCTAAGATATGCTACTTATAATTAGTATTATGACTTAAAGGAATGGTTCACTTGTATGTTCCTCCAAATCTGTGTGACTTACTTTCTTCTGTTGGTCACAAAAGAATTGCACATGCAATGAAAGTCAAATGAGTTCATATCAACAGTGGACCACACTGATTTCCAAGGATGAATAAAACTGATCTGATCTTTCTAAATATATTTTGATCTCCACAGAAGAAAGGCAGAATGACTTGAGTGTGAGTAAATGGTGACTGGACTATCTCTTTAATTGAGCATCTGGAGAACTGTGGCGATCTAAATGCAGCTTGGGTTGAGCAGTATATTATACCACATGATGTCAGTCTCACAGCAGTTGTTTCATTGTGACATACTGATGAATGAAATTCTCATGAAAATGTAATATTTGTTGTCATGTCTGAAGATAGTGATTGGTCTGTATAATTATTCCATTCACAATGATTCACCACCAAGAAGAAGCTTGTCTGCCTAAATACTCAGCCATAATCTTGGGTTGACTAATGATTATTTTGATAATTAATCTGTTGATTTCTTTGGTTAATTGGATGGCAAAAAACAAACAATTAATGCATTAAATAAAACTAAATACATTTTAATTATGATTAAAGTTATTTAGTTTTATTTAATGCATTAATTGTTTGTTTTTAATAAATAAATTAATGCATTAATTGTTTGTTGTTATAAATAAATTATAATTGTGATTAAATAAAGTTATAATAAAACTAATTAATAATTTACAAAAATGTTATTCTACATCCTGCCCAGTGCAATATGAAGGCTTTGAAAACAAATATAGTAAATGTATTGATGTAGGCTATGATAAACATTATGCATAAAAGAGTTGACATATAAATGTTACATTTAAAAAAAAAAAAAATTCTTAAAGCAGAATTTAAATCACTAAAGTAAACGTTATAATAAACAAAAGCAAACTGGTTAACTGGTACAAGGAGCACACGTTCACACATGCAAGGATGAATTCCTTGCACTGCACACAGATGCATATAATTGATAATCAAAACATGATTTATTTCATTACCAATTATTATCAATTAGTTAATGATTGAGATTAAACAATGGTGTAAATAAGATGCAATTTTTTTTTTAATTTTAGTTTTTTGTTTAATATCTTGCAGAGTAGGGCAAAGGGCAAGCTTAACAACTGATTGTGAAATTGGGTTGAGAAAGAGAGAACATGAGCAAATGGTTTCTGTAACCACACCTTAATCTTTTAGTCTTTGTGTTTTCCGCCCCAGGCTCAGAATGGGCTAGGTCTTCTTATCAGCACAGGACGAGAGTTATTATTAACCTGTGTCTCTCTCGACTCCACATTCCAGATTCACTGTACCAGGCCTGAGTCCAACGGCACTGCAACAAAATAACTAATTTATCAGTCACGCAAAGCCTTAACCTCTCAATAGGCAAATAACTGCGAATCAGTGAATGAGAGGTGGAGATCAGAGATTAAGATCTGTCAGGGAACAAAAAGAGAGTATGTGAGAGGATAGATAGAACAAATACACCAGGGGGGTGAAGACTATTGTGCTTTTAGGAAAAGGGCGACTAGACGTCTGTTGCTGGCTGGTGCTGTCCTTGGAAATGTCCCTGATGTTTCAAAACATCTTAACACTTAACAACACTTAACATGAAACAACACTTAATGTGCTAGATGTCACATGCTACATGCCTGTTAAAAAGAAGCATTATATCATTCATCACACACTGTATAGTGTGGAATTCATCTTTTGTTTTTTAAAGGGACCACAAATTACTACCGTCCCATAGCACTCAAATCATGATGAAGTGCTTTGAGAGGTTAGTCATGCACAACATCAAAACCAGCCTCCCTCTCTACAGACGATGCAATTTTCTCCACCCTCCACCTGGCTCTTACCCACCTAGAAAATAAAGACTTCTATGTTAGAATGCGGTTCATTGACTTCAGCTCGGCATTCAACACAATAATCCCACAACAGCTCATAAATAAACTAAACCTGCTGGGCCTTAACAATTCCCTTTGTAATTGGATCCTGGACTTTCTAACCGGACGACCTCAGTCAGTCCGTGTCGGCCACAACACCTCGAGCACTACCACACTGAGCACAGGTGCCCCACAAGGCTGTGTGCTTAGCCCGCTGCTCTTCACACTGCTGACCCACGACTGCTCTGCCAAGTTCAGCTCCAACCACATCATCAAGTTTGCTGATGACACAACAGTGGTAGGTCTCATCAGCAACAACGATGAAACGCACTACAGAGAGGAAGTGACACAGCTGGCTGAATGGTGTGGCACTAACAATCTGTCCCTCAATGTGGGGAAGACGAAGGAGGTTGTGATGGACTTCAGGAGAAACTCCGTTGACCACCCCCCACTGACCATCGACAGCTCGACTGTGGAGAGAGTCAGCAGCACTAAATTCCTGGGGGTGCACATCACAGAGGATCTCACCTGGACCACCAACACCATGTCACTCTACAAAAAGGCACAACAGCGCCTACACTTTCTCCGCCAGCTGAAAAGAGCAAGTCTCCCTCCACCCATCCTCACCACATTCTACAGAGGCACCATTGAGAGTGTGCTGACCAGCTGCATCACTGTCTGCATCACATGTAGCGGAATGACAGTAAAGCTCAACTTGACTTGACTTGACTTGAAACTCAATGAACAGAAGATAATTGCATTCTGCATACAGTATATTTGGCTTTATTTATTTTTTTAATTAAACTTTTATTCTGCAAGAATGTATTAAGTTTATGAAAAGGGACAGTAAATTCTTTTAACATTGTTACAAATTAATACTTTCAAAGAAATGCTGTTCTTTCTATTCATGAACAGATCCTTTGACAAAAACAAATATTAAGCAGAACAGATTGATTTCTGAAGGATCTGAATACTGAAATAATGGCTGCTGGAAAATCAGCTTTCCAATCACAGGAATAGATTACAGTGTAAAATATACTAAAATAGACACATTTAAAAGTGTAATAATGTTTGACAATTTTACTGTGTCTTTGAAAAATCTTGCTGACCCCAATCTTTTAAACGCTAGCACATGTAAAAAGTTATTGTAGTTATTTACTAGTTTCTGTCTCTTTAGATTATTACATTAGTTACATCATATAAATAATTATTTTATGTCGGACTCATGTTATTCTTCTAGTTGCATTCATAACATTTTCGTGTACTAGCTGTCACTAGCTGCTTACGCATGGTTGTGGGTGTGCACTGTTAATAATAATAATAATTTATATATATATATATATGTATATATATATGTGTGTATATTTATTTATTTTTAAATAGACATAATTATAAAAGATTATACCAAACAAATTAAAGGGGTCACATGATGCGATTTCAAGTTTTCCTTTCTGTTTGGAGTGTTACAAACTGTTTGTGCATATATAATAACCCTGAAGTTGCAAAGACTAAAGTCTCAAAACCAAAGAGACATGACTCGCCCCCACATGGGCGAGACACGCCCCCACATGTCTACATCACGGTGTGGGAAGATTTGCAAAACACCGCCCAAATGTATACGCAATGAAAGAAGGCGTGATTTATATTCTCACTGTAGTATTTTTGCTGCCACCAGTGCCATGTCCTGGAGGCGCTGTGTTTCATTGTGAAAGGGAAAATACTTTGTTTGGGCTTACAAAAGAGGACACAACTAGAAATCAGTGATTAAGTTGTATTTACAACACTATTCCAGAACAGTTCAACCCAAATATTAGAGTGTGTGCAGCGC
This sequence comes from Barbus barbus, assembly GCF_936440315.1. Lineage (NCBI taxonomy): Eukaryota > Metazoa > Chordata > Actinopteri > Cypriniformes > Cyprinidae > Barbus > Barbus barbus. The sequence continues at coordinate 14,464,220 of NC_136750.1, forward strand.
ATTTTACAGAGGACTATTTCCTACAATGCTGGCTAGCACAAAGGCTGTTTCTATAAAGTGGGGCAATTCCAACTTTGTAAAGACAGTCTGACTCTTCTGACTCGCAGCCTGTATGTACGTTTCTGTTACTGACGATTCAAACACGAGTTTTGAGCAGTGTAGAGTAGTGCTTGTTGTTTGTCACTTCTCCGATCACAAATGCAGACATGGTAATGTTTACGCGGCATGATGCAATGTGACGTGTTAAAAGACAGCATGAGTCATTATAATCAGTAATTATGTCCCCACTGGATGCAACAAATGCCATAATGGGTTTTTATTGTTTTTGTGTCGTCGCGCCAGGACAAGGCATCACAATACAGTGAGGGGCATAACATTTCCGTCTCACGCTTGAGGTAGTCGGCCAATCACAACGCACTGGATAGCTGGCCAATCAGAGCACGCCTCGCTTCTCAGAACGATGAGCTTTGTAAAAATCGACACGTTTCAGAAAGGCGGGGCATAGAGGAGCAACAATAATGTTCAGTATGTGGAAAATGTGTTTTTTAACCTTAAACCGCATAAACACATTGCATTACACCAAATACACAATATAATGTTCTTTTTAGCAACGTCATATGACCTCTTTAAATAAAGCTTTCATTCTTTTAACAAGGCTTTGTTCTTCATGATGATATGAAGACAGTTGTATCACCCCAACATCCGGTAACTGATACAAACAAACTAGAGTATGAATTCCACAGCATGTAACAGGTTTGGAATTCATGAAAATTAATTTAAAATCAGGTGTAATCAAGTCATTGTATGTGTGAACTGCTTTTTTTATATACAGAGACAGACATAAATAGACAAAGAGTTGGTCATTGAACCTATACATTTATGGTCAAAATAAAACTATATGTTTTTCAATTCATAAGATAAGATTGAAAATTTCAGTGATATACTGACTGCTCAAGTAAGAAAACTGGTCACCTTTAGGAATGGAGCGGGGGGTTTGGGTTGAGTTTGTGGAGGTGACCCAGGCCATGCTGTAAATGTGAGTCAATAAGCCAGTAAGAGTTAGTAGACTCTATTGATCTTGACAAAACAAACAAGACAGAGTGGCTTGAGTCAGTGCCCTTCTGTGCTTGAGTGTATTACAAAAGGCGCATGTACACATAGTTTATTACTCTGTGAAAGTTCCAAATTAAAGAAAGAATCAAAGAATCTTCTGGAAGTGAATAGCTGCCAGGTAATTAATTTAAACGTTATTAACACATAGGGATGGGTATCGTTAAGGTTTTAACGGTATTACTACTCTTATCGATCCGGTACTTTAACGGTATTCTTATCGGTACTTTTTGTTTTACTTTGTTTCTTTGTTCATATTCTTACAGTATCTTATCTTATGTATATAAAACACTAAAAATGCCTGCACTTCATCAATTTGTAAATGCACCAGTGTGCAGGTATTTTTTGTGTTTTATATACATAAGATAAGATACAGTAACAACATGAACAAAGAAACAAAGTAAAACAAACTGACAAATACAATAAAACAAACACACAAACGAAATGAAATAAACAGTGCTTTCATTTTTCCATGAAGGTCTACTAATATGAATGTTCAGGTAAGTAATAGTTGCAAAAGTAATCAGATGTAAATGAGCACTGCATAGTTTTCATGTACTGATAGATTTATGTTTATTAAAGCTATAACGTTGTTCAGATTAAGAGCTGTGGGTGATTTTTCTCTTTGCATTTTGTTCTTTGATTAACATTGATGGCTCAAGCTCCAGTCTAACACTTTAAGACAATATACTGACACGCATCGGATTTTCTCCCAACTGTTCTCGTCCACTTAAAACATAAAAGTGAAGACTCTCATAACCGGCCATTTTGACACAGTGTGTATTTTTTTGGCATATTTTTGTGTGTTATTTCGACGCGCCCGAAGCTCAAAGTGTACTTTGCTTGTCCGTTTTGGAGCACGCCGCCGCGCAGGCACACGCGCGCACACACATTTCAGCCTGAACAGCGTCACTTGTTCAGATTGTACTCTCAACGTTTTACTATCAAATATGTCCTGCAATGTAGCAACAGTAAAGACGGCATTTTATAACAATCACTGATTGAGCTGATTCAGATAAGTTTTGGTTCGGAGGAACGAATCCGCGCCGCTATGAAGGGAAGGGAGAAATGCGGCTATAATCCTTGGAAGCCAAAATCGAAAAAAAAAAAAATACTTTGCTTAATGCTTAATATAACAGCCACAGGCCTAAAGTGTGAGCAGATGTTTGAATAGTTGGTTCTCTCTTCTATCATAATTAAACAGGACTTTCATGTTGCGTGTTCTGAAGCTCCTCCGCGTGAGCGCGATCTGGCTTCTGAATTGCGCATAGCAAAAATGCATCATAGACAAATGTTTGAATATTATTGCACATAAAAACAGCTGGCGACATATATATATATATATATATATATATATATATATATATATATATATATATCTATAGAGAGAGAGAGAGCAACAATAAATGTATGTGTGTTTTCTTAATTTCTCCAATACCGACAGAACGTCAGAGCTTATCGATACTCCGGTCTTTCATAATTTAGCCCCGAGACCGATTTAATACCGAGTTTCGGTACCCATCCCTATTAACACATATAACCCCACTCAACATTCGCCAAATATAAGCTTAATGTTTCTGATAAATCATTATTATCACAAATGGCAACAGTGGCATGATGTAGCATGTTTTAACTTAAGATGATTGATGTTTTCACACCTAATTCTCTATAACCTGCAGCAGCTTGACCTTGTGTGTGGGAAAAGTTATTCTGCCAGCTGGGTGGCTCCATATTGAGTAAGCCAGAAGAACTGACTGGCTCATCGAAAACTGCACAAAGAACAGACACATTACTAATAAACATATGTTTTTAAAGGGGTGAAAGTCTAACAAAACGTGTCTTATTTGATTCCGATATACGCATGACTTTGTATCTGTGTCTAAATGTCCCACAAGTGCTCATGTCTATATTTTTACTAGGGGTGTAACGATATCACAAACCGTACCGAAAGATTGCGATACACCACCCACGATACGAATCGTGGTACTCTCGTCGCGTACCGCGGTACTCTCACGCCCCCTGCTTCCCATTGTTGAGGTTAATGGCACTTATCTCTAGCTAACTATTAATTTAAACAAATTTTTCTTTGCTTACATTTGATTAAATTGTATTAGTAACGACTAATAAGAGCTTTTTAAATTTTGTTCTAAATATTCTAAAGTTACTGTTTTCCAAGTGCATGTCATTTCACGTGACTTGGGAGTGAGCGTCACACTCGGTTGCTAGTATATGCAGGATGGCTGCTTCACATAGTACTGAAATTGCAGATCCCCGGACACATTTAAGTCTCCTGTGTGGGAACACTTTGGTTTTCCAGTGGAGTACAGGAATGGAATTCGTGTCGTAGACAAAGCGCACACAATCTGTCGTAACTGTTTCACAAAACTCTCTTAGGTCCCGTTCACATATTGCGTCTTTTGCGCGCTCAAGTTCGTTACTTCAAATGTAGACGCGCGGTATGCACGCTCATAATGGAAGCGACGCGGTCGCGGTGCGACGCGCTCGTTTTTTCCAGATAAAACATCGAGATAAAAACATCTCAACTTTTCAGAATGCCGCAGGTCATGTGACGAGAACCAACCAATCAGCATCCTCGCCTTTTCCGTTACTTTGTAACCTCAGCAGCTTTTTTGAAGTATGGAGTGCACCCAAACACTGCAGCGTTTTTTACTTTTCGTAGTAAATAACCCTTGTAACAGAGTTACAGCAAGGGTTTTTCAGTGGTGGAAATCCATTGCTGAAATTTCCTTGTTGTAATGGAGAGCGCAGCGACGCCTCCGGAGCGCAACCGCCTGAGCTTTGGCAAAAAAAGGAGAAAGCGGCACGCCTAGCGTTTTCCAAGCGTTTTTAGGCGCGATATGTGAATGGCCCCTTATATGACAGGAAACACATCTCATGGTGCGTTCACACCAGACGCGAATGAAGCGTGATAAGTGCGAGTGATTTACATGTTAAATCAATGCAAAGATGCAATATAGACATCCTGTGGTGCGATTCGCGCGAATGAGGCGACCGCATTTCAGTCAGAATGTGCTGCATGATGGTGTTTTTGAAAAATAACTTGAAACTTAATTGAACTTCCAAATGTTTCTTAGAGTGGACAAGCCAGTGTTTATTTTTGACTAAAGTACATTGGAGTTTATTTATTTCATTTTAGTTTACTTCAGGTAAGCTGACTTCACTAAAGAGACAAATGTTTTATTCTGACTAGTCTACATTGGAGGTATTTATTTCATTTTTGTTTACTCCGGTATGCTGACTGCACTAAAAATGTGAAGCCAAAGTTAATAAAGAAAAAGTTAGGTCAAGTTATTGTTATTATTGAGTTAAGTGAATCTATTGTTCCTTAGCATTGCTGGTAAGATGACATGAACCCTACCCCCACAGCAAACCGAACTGAACTGAACCGGACCGTGGCTCCAAAACCGTGAACCGAACCGAACCATGCCACTGGTGTATTGTTACACCCCTAATTTTTACACATGTTGGGTAAGCGTGTAGACACATGGGCTTAATCAGCATGTGAAAGTCGGAAGTTATGTTTCTGTCATTTGCCTCGGGGTCGGATCTCTTCATTCAAAGGCCTTCAGCGCACAGTGATTTAAACTAGTATAAAGAAGGAGTTGCAGCATCAGATGTGGACAGCACACTACTTCATAAATCACAAAATGTGTTTCTCTGTGTACAATATGCTGTAGGCAGTTTTTGAACTGGAGGTTCAAAAAAGTTCACTTGTCCCCCAAGTCCTGCTGTATGTCAATGTTTTAGTAGGCTGGGCATGCTTTTCAAGTTCAAGTTCAAGTTGAGCTTTATTGTCATTCCGCTACATGTGGGGTCACACAGTGGAATGAAATGTCGTGCCTCGCAGGACCACGGTGCTACATAAATACAGACGTACAACAATGAAGTAAAAAACACTATAAACCTACACACAACTAACCTACTGACAGATTTTAACTATAAGTATACTATATATAAGTATTTACCCTATACAAACTAAAAAATAAAAGATAAAAAATACAAACTATACGAATGCTTCACAAATACTGTACATGTGCAAGGAGAAACATTTTGAGTCAAGCCGCTGGTTGGGGAACAGTGCAGGATGATTTGTAGTGCATGAGCATGTAAACATACATACATATATATATATATATATATATATATATATATATATATATATATATATACATATATATATATATATATACATACATACATATATATATATATATATATATATATATATATATATATATATATATATATATATACATTCATTCATTCATTCATTCATTCATTCATATCCATGTTTCATGCTTCCTGATGGTAGGAGCTGGAAGAGACTGTGGGAGGGATGGGTGAAGTCCTTCACGATGCTATTGGTTTTGCTGGAGCATCGTGTAAGGAACATGTCCAGGATGGAGGGGAGAGGGGCACCGATGATCTTTGCAGCTGTGTTCACTATCTGCTGGAGGGTCTTGCGGTCAGCAGCACTGAAGTTCCTGTACCAGACAGTGATGCAGCTGGTCAGCACACTCTCAATGGTGCCTCTGTAGAATGTGGTGAGGATGGGTGGAGGGAGACTTGCTCTTTTCAGCTGGCGGAGAAAGTGTAGGCGCTGTTGTGCCTTTTTGTAGAGTGACATGGTGTTGGTGGTCCAGGTGAGATCCTCTGTGATGTGCACCCCCAGGAATTTAGTGCTGCTGACTCTCTCCACAGTCGAGCTGTCGATGGTCAGTAGGGGGTGGTCAATGGAGTTTCTCCTGAAGTCCATCACAACCTCCTTTGTCTTCTCCACATTGAGGGACAGATTGTTAGTGCCACACCATTCAGCCAGCTGTGCCACTTCCTCTTTGTAGTGCGTTTCATCGTTGTTGCTGATGAGACCTACCACTGTTGTGTCATCAGCAAACTTGATGATGTGGTTGGAGCTGAACTTGGCAGTGCAGTCGTGGGTCAGCAGTGTGAAGAGCAGCGGGCTGAGCACACAGCCTTGTGGGGCACCTGTGCTCAGCGCTACTAACAGGCGCTCAAGGTCGAGCAGACAGCGGCTTTCAGCTCAGAGCACAGCCGAGCCCAGGACTCTGATAGTGGGTGATGCTATTATCAGAAACATCAGTAGCAGGACTACAACTACATACTGCCTTCCTCAAGCAAATGTCTCTGATGTGAACAAAGAACTTCGGAACATTCTGATGAAGCACAAGACTGCAAATCGAGTCATCATCCATGTGGGGAAGAATGATATTCGGAAGGAGCAGTCAGAACTCCTTAAGAAGGATTTCAGTGAACTCTTTGAAACTCTTTGAAAGTCTTGAAGTTCAGTCGTTCATCAGTGGACCACTCCCAGCAAGGGGAACTAACATGTTCTCACGGTTGCTTGGGCTGAATACATGGCTACAAAGGACCTGCAGTATAAAAGGAGTCAACTTCATCGACAACTTCAATCTTTTCTGGGGCCACAGACAACTGTTTAAACCGGATGGCCTCCACCTAAACAGACTCGGTGCAAGAGTGCTTAAGGACAATATCTATTTCTCCTTCTGTCATCCTTCAGCGGTGTGTGCCAATCTACTCGGCCTGAATGGCACACACACACCTGGACAGAATATGAGTGACCACAGGAATTCATGTCAGCTTCTGAGTCAACATGTGGTTGACACATCCCACAAGGATACTGATAACACCACGCAGCCACAACAAGCACTGCTCATGGACATCCCGGCTGAGCCCTGCCCACAGAGCTCATCACATGCAGACTGTGACGTACTACAACAGCTCCAACAGCTCCAAGACTCAGCACCCAAGGACGACTTTCTGGAAAACAGCATCTCACAGCCACCGGAAACACCAGAGCCAGAGCCCTGCTCACCAGACACACTTTCCCTCTCTCCAGAATCTCCACTTCTAAGCTTCTCACAGAAAATGGAGGAACTGGTGTATGCTGGGACCAAACTCTCCCACTCTTTCGCTGCAAGCCCCCAGATATCAACTAAAAAACGGCGGGCCCCACAACCACCAAAGACTGCAGGCCCAGTTCACCCTCCTCCTCCTGCGAGAGCTCTCCGGCCGCTGCCAAACCGCCAGGGCCCAAACCCCTCTCCATCTGGTGTAGGTGAACCAAAAACAACTGATAACAGCTCTCAGTGATATGTGTCGGGTCCCCGCTATATTAGCCACAACATTCACAAATGTTTACAGAACAAGCGGGAACCCAGTGTGCCTGTAGCCTCCTCTATTTCTGTTTTATCACGCGATAGAAAGTCTAAGGCCTTCTCAAGCCGTACGGCTGACCCATCTAACCTGCGGCCTATAATGCATCAATCTAAGATTGCTGTAGAGACAAAATGTAAATCCATCAAGTTAGCATTTTTAAACATTCGCTCACTTAAAAATAAATCATTTCTGATCAACGATTTAATAACCACAAACAACCTTGATTTTATGTTTCTAAATGAAACATGGTTAGAAGACAGCTGCAGTTCAACAGTCCTCACTGAAACAGCCCCTCCTAACTTAAATTTTATAAGTGTCTGCAGGACTGTTAGGAGAGGTGGAGGTGTAGCTGCTCTGTTTAAAGATGTTTATCAGTGCAAGCAAATGTCATTTGGTCAGTATTCATCTTTTGAATACCTAGGTATTGTGCTGAAAGGTGCTCCACGCACCCTGTTTATCATTATTTACAGGCCTCCAAAATATTCTCCAGCCTTTGTTGATGATTTCACTGAACTGTTATCAATGATTTCCTCAGAGTTTGACTGTTTTGCTATTGCAGGGGATTTTAATATTCACATAGATAATGCAGAAATCAAAACTACAAAAGAAATTATAACTGTTTTAAACACTTTTGACCTGAGTCAGCATGTGCACGGACCCACACACAATCGTGGACACACCTTAGATTTACTCATCAGTAGAGGTCTAAACATCTCATCCATTGTAATCAAGGATGTAGCACTATCTGATCACTTCTGTATTTTCTTTGATATATTGATCTCAGTCACCACTGAATCTAGATCTGTCTCTATCAGAAAGAGATGCATTACCGAGAACACTGGTGCGCTATTTATGGAGGCAATATCATTAACACCAAGCATTTCTGCAGACTCTGTTGATCTTCTCCTTGAGTCATTTAACTCAAAAGTTAAGAATGTTATTGATGATATTGCCCCGATAAAGGTCAGCAAGAAGACGGGGAAACAGAAATCAATTTGGAGAAAATCAACAGCAGTTCAGAGCATGAAAAGACAATGCAGAAAAGCTGAGCGGATGTGGCGGAAGACGAAACTCGAAATCCACTATAGCATCTATAAAGACAGCCTTCATGCTTTCAATGTGGAACTAGCCACAGCTAGACAGACTTTCTTTTCAAACCTTATAAACAGTAACTTAAACAACACTCGCACTCTTTTTGCGACTGTTGAGAGACTGACAAACCCCCCAAGTCAGATTCCCAGTGAAATGCTCTCCGACAGCAAATGCAATGAGTTTGCTTCCTTCTTTTCTGAGAAGATCAATAATATCAGAAAGGAGATTGGCACATCCTCAAGTTATGCAGAGGTCACACAGATTCGACCGAAATTTATAAAAGAAGTGACTATGTGTGTTTTTAAAGAAATTGACAACAAAATTTTGGAAGAAATAGTACAGCACCTTAAATCTTCAACCTGCTATCTTGACACACTTCCCACATCCTTTTTCAAAAATGTGCTTAACTGTTTAGAAGCTGATCTCTTAGAAGTGGTGAACGCCTCACTTCTTTCTGGGACTTTTCCAAACTCCCTTAAAACTGCAGTTATTAAGCCCCTTCTGAAAAAGCGCAATCTTGATAACACCTTGTTGAGCAACTATAGACCCATATCAAATCTTCCTTTCATAGGTAAGATTATTGAAAAGGTAGTTTTTAATCAGCTGAACAACTACTTAAACTCAAATGGATACCTGGACAATTTTCAATCTGGTTTCCGAGCACATCACAGCACAGAGACAGCACTCATTAAGATAATAAATGATATTCGCGTCAATTCTGATTCTGGCAAAATATCAGTGCTGGTACTACTAGATCTTAGTGCTGCGTTTGACACTGTCGATCATAACATACTTCTAGAGAGACTGGAAAACTGGGTCGGGCTTTCTGGGATGGCACTCAAATGGTTCAGGTCATACTTAGAAGGGAGAGGTTATTATGTGAGTATAGGAGAGCATAAGTCTAAGTGGAAGGCCATGACATGTGGAGTCCCACAAGGCTCAATTCTTGCACCGCTCTTGTTTAACCTGTATATGCTCCCACTAAGTCAGATAATGAGGAAGAACCAAATTGCCTATCACAGCTATGCTGATGATACCCAGATTTACCTAGCCTTATCTCCAAATGACTACAGCACCATTGACTCCCTCTGCCAATGCATTGATGAAATTAACAGTTGGATGTGCCAGAACTTTCTTCAGTTAAACAAGGAGAAAACTGAAATCATTGCATTTGGAAAGAAAGATGAAGTTCTCAAGGTGAATGCACACCTTGACTCTAGGGATCAAACAACTAAAAATCAAGTCAGAAATCTTGGAGTGATTCTAGAGACAGACCTTAGTTTCAGTAGTTATGTCAAAGCAGTAACTAAATCAGCATACTATCATCTCAAAAATATTGCAAGAATTAGATGTTTTGTTTCCAATCAAGACTTGGAGAAACTTGTTCATGCCTTTATCACCAGCAGGGTGGATTACTGTAATGGTCTCCTCACCGGCCTTCCCAAGAAGACCATTAGACAACTGCAGCTCATCCAGAACGCTGCTGCCAGGATTCTGACTAGAACCAGAAAATCTGAGCATATCACACCAGTCCTCAGGTCCTTACACTGGCTTCCAGTTACATTTAGGATTGATTTTAAAGTACTTTTACTCGTTTATAAGTCACTCAATGGCCTAGGACCTAAATATATTGCTGATATGCTCACTGAATATAAACCGAACAGACCACTCAGATCATTAGGATCGAGTCAGTTAGAAATACCAAGGGTTCACACAAAACAAGGGGAGTCTGCTTTTAGCTATTATGCCGCCCACAGTTGGAACCAGCTTCCAGAAGAGATCAGATGTGCTAAAACATTAGCCACATTTAAATCAAGACTCAAAACTCATCTGTTTAACTGTGCATTTGTTGAATGAGCACTGTGCTATATGTCCGAACTGACTGCAATAAATTTGAGGTTTAATCATTTTCTTTAAATTTATTTTAAATCATTTTCTATATCATTTTAAAATTCCTTGTTTTTATTATTTTTATTTCCATGTTTTTATTGATTTTAATGTCTATTTCACTTTCTTTTATGTAAAAGCACTTTGAATTACCACTGTGTATGAAATGTGCTATATAAATAAACTTGCCTTGCCTTGCCTTGCCTTGCCTTGGTAGAGCTCGAGGTGTTGTGGCCGACACGGACTGACTGAGGTCTTCCGGTTAGAAAGTCCAGGATCCAATTACAAAGGGACTGTAGTCATTTAGACAGGACACAGGTGATTTTTTTTTGGTACCGGTATGATTGTTGTGGATTTGAGACATGTGGGGACGACTGCCTGGCTCAGCGAGGTGTTGAAGATATCTGTTAGGACATCTGTCAGCTGTGCAGCACAGTCTCTCAGAATATGGCCAGGTATGTTGTCAGGACCCGCAGCCTTGCGTGGGTTAATCCTAGATAGGGTATTGCTTACATCGGCTGGAGATAGACAGAGCACCCGGTCGTTTTTATGACCGTTTTGATTTTTTGATGCCACAGGACAGATTGGCTCTTGCTGTTTTGAGGGCTGCTTTATATCCTGATCTGAATGCTTCATCTCTGGTCTTTAGCAGCCCACGAACCTCTGCTGTCATCCATGGCTTCTGGTTTGCATGCGTGGTGATGGTCTTGGTGACTGTCACATCATCAGTGCACTTTTTGATGTAAGTGAAGTGAAGTGACATACTGCCAAGTATGGTGACCCATACTCAGAATTCGTGCTCTGCATTTAACCCATCCAACGTGCACACACACAGCAGTGAACACACACACACACCGTGAACACACACCCGGAGCAGTGGGCAGCCATTTATGCTGCAGCGCCCAGGGAGCAGTTGGGGGTTCGGTGTCTTGCTCAAGGTCACCTCAGTCGTGGTATTGAGGGTGGAGAGAGCGCTGGACATTCTGTAAGCAGAACTGGACATTCTGAAAGCATTCTCTAATAACACAAACTGTAAGCAGTCACAGTTTCAGTGTACTCATGCAGGTCTGTGTGGTTGTTGTAGGTGGCTGCCTCTTTAAACATGTTCCAGTCTGTGCACTGAAAGCAGTCCTGTAGTGCTGAGGTGGCATTGTCTGGCCATACTGTGTCTGCTTTTGAACCGGTTCGGCGAGTTTGAGAAGTGGTCTATATGCTGGGATTAGCATAACAGTGATGTGGTCCGAGTACCCGAGGTGGGGGCGGGGTACAGCCTTGTAAACGTTCTTTACTGTTGTGTAAACAAAGTCCAGTGTGTTGTTTCCCCTTGTTGCAAAGTTCACATGTTGGTAGAACTTTGGCAAAACTGTCTTTAAGTTTGCATGGTTGAAGTCACCGGCTATGATGAAAAAGCCGTCAAGGTTATTTGTTTGTTGTTCACTGATGGCGCTGTACAGTTCACAAAGCGCGTCTTTAGTATTTGCACACGGGGGGATGTAAACCGTGACGATAACAATGGCCTTGAACTCCCGCGGCAGATAGAACGGTCGACACTTCACAAACATAAACTCCACCAGCGATAAACAGTGTTTTGATAATACCGCAGCATTGTTACACCAGTCTTTGTTGATATACACACACAAGCCACCTCTGCGGGTCTTACCAGATGAATCTCTATCCGCTCGGAAGCTGGTTAGCCCGTGCTGCTGAATGGCAGAGTCCGGGATGTTGTCGTTTAGCCATGTTTTGGTGAAAACAAACACACAACAAGCCCTTGCCTCATGTGTAGATCGACTGAGTTGAATTAAGTCCAGTTTGTTTTCCAGAGAGCGAACGTTTGAGAGCATTAGTGTTGGAAGAGCCGGTCTTGTGGGGTTAGCTCTTAGCCTAGCTCGTATACCTCCGCGCTTACCGTGCTTCCGTCTTCTCTCACACCGCTTGTGACGCTGCCTTGTGCGGGTAGCGTCAGTAGGCGAGGCCGCGGTCTCGAGGTCTGGCTCCAGCAGTAAACAAAGGCCTCGTAGCTTCTCAGTAGCCGCCGGCGAGAGTTGTTGTTTGTGCGCGTTGCCGATATCCAAAAGGCTTTGGCGATCATAGATGTGTTTCGGATTGATTTCCTTGCGCGTTAGCGGTAATTTTACACTATTTGGAGACATAAACTATTAAATACATACACTATTAAAAGACATAAAAGCACCGTCTTTGGGACTCGGAGCAGCCGCTGCGTCTGATCGCGCCGCCATCTTGAGTCGATCGAGGAGTGGCTATGTTTTCTTTTCACAGTTGCAGAATAACATCATGACGACGCAGGAATCTGTTACATCTGCCTTCAGTGTTGGGAAAGTTACTTTTAAAAGTAATGCATTACTTTTGTGTTACTTTCGTCACCTGAGCTGGGCTTGTTTATTTATTTTTAATAACCAAAAAACTAAAAAGTTATATTTTTGGCAACAGTAAAGACCCTTTAAGTGCCTCTGCACCTGCATCTCGCTCCCAACATAGGAAAGGAGAGGTGTCAGTGAATAAATGGGAAAACAATGTGGCTTGCATTACTTGGTAACTCAAAGTAACTAGATAGATAGATAGAGATGCATTACTACTAAATTTACAAGAAAACGTCTGTCTGTCTGTCTGTGTGTCTGTCTGTCTGTGTGTCTGTCTGTCTGTCTGTGTGTCTGTGTGTCTGTGTGTCTGTCTGTCTGTCTGTCTGTCTGTCTGTCAGTGGCAGCTGCTGGTCTTTCAAAGAGGGGCAGCTCATTTTCGGCCTACATCATAAAAATTGTCCATTTATTTATACGTAAATTCTGCCCTACATTCCTTTTCATGAAAATGCTCTGTGACGCTGTCGTACCAACTAGGCGTCTTTTCCAGTGACTTGACCAGTGTCCTCTCAATGGCCAGCAGAGCTAGGCTGCTTAAACGGTCTTGGCCCATTGTGTTACGGGTGTAGGACTTGAACCGCTTTAAACAGGAGAAGCTCCTTTCTACACCTGCAGATGTAGCTCCAATTGTTGCCACTAATGACAACAGTTTGTAAAGAACACTGTCCAGCTCCATGTCTTTAACCCTCTGGGGTCTGAGGGTGTTTTGGGGGCCTGGAGATTTTTTGACATGCCCTGACATTTGTGCTTTTTTCAGTAGCTTATAAATATATAAATAAAAGTCTAATAACACTGTAAACAGCACAAACTGGGCTATAATAATATGTTAGCAGCATTTATGTACTTGATTTTGTTTTTGAGAAAGCAACGTTTATGTGTGGTTAGTGAAAAACTAAAATTTTGAAGTCACTGAAATAAAGCCATAAAAACATACAGAACATTTGTTCACAAGACTTCTGAGAACTGAATCTTGTAGCCTAGAATTTTTGCTTCAAAATAACGTTAAAATCATCTTGTTTATTTGCTCCCAGAAAACAATATATTGATTTAAATTTCCTAAGACACTTTTTGAGTAAAAAGGGTCTATGCGAGAAGGCGTCAACCTTCACATTCACACCTGAGAAGACAAAGGCCCGCATGACGAGCTTCATAATGAGCCATTTAGTCAAGTATGTGACTGAGAGGAAGAGTTACAAGAAGGAATATGAGGACAAAATATTTTTTTTTTTTTGTAGTTTATTAAGTATATATTTAGCTATCACACAAAATAACTTGAGATTCACTTGTGAGTGCAGTTAAACATTTTATTAGGAACAATCAAAACTGTCTTTCAAAGCTGACTTTTTAGCATCATTACTCCAGTCACATGATGCTTCAGGAATCATTCTGTTCTGATTTGCTGCTAAAAAAACTATTCTTATTATTATTATTATTGTTGTCGTTTGTAACATGATACATGTCTTTATCATCACTTGTGTGCTAAATAAAAGTTTTCATTTCTATATATACTGTCTCCAAGCTTTTGAACCTGGCATTTTCATAGTGTATATTGTTTATGTGCTCTGAAGGGGAAAAAACAACAACACATTTTGAAATTCTGGGTTATTTCTCTCAGCAGATCTTCTTCCAGAAACAGAAAGTATCTTGTTTGTTTTCCGCTGACAGCACTAGATATAATGAGTTGAGATGAGAAAACTGGACATTGTGTTGGTTTCATACGGATTACTTTAACATAGAATATTTGTTTTGGACGTGATTTCATTTAAAAGTAGATATTTCAAGCTTTCTATACATGTATTTGTCATGTCTGTGAGGCGAGGTTAAGGAACACCAAGTAATCACACAGCTTTCTCCTGTTATGATGAAAACTGGCAATTTCGCCAATCAAATACCAAGAAATAGGTTGCAGCAGTTTCTTTCGACTACTCTTGCAAAAATCCGCTATGGGACTGAGCTCGAATAGCTTCAATGACTTCTTATAGAACAAAATCGTTGTCAATCAAAAGGAGATGCAGTCTTTCGACAGACCCTCCAATCATCACGCAGAAGCCCGGCGTCCAGCCCCGCCCACTCCTCCATTCACCCCCAGAGACGCTGAGCGTCCGGGGGCGGGACATAATCGCAGCATTTATCCAATGAGCGTCTAGTTTCGAAGCACTGAAAAAAACTGTTCAAAGCAGCCCCATTGAAGTCAATGGACGCTGGGCTTCAACAGGCAAATACACTGATGCTACGGGAATATATGAGAAGGAAATCGAGTCACCTGCTATATGTAGCTGATTCTGAACGAATTTCACGTCTTCGAGATTAACGTGTTCTAATGCATTTTTAATCAATAAAATGTTAACACAATAGTGTTTGACCATGAATGTTTTGATATTATAGGGGAAGCCGAGCTTCCCTTGCCGTCTTAAATAAATCCCCACTGCTATCTATCTGTCTTGGTAAACAACAAAAATGTATTTATATATTATAGATTTTAATATTTCTGCATTGAGTCAGAAACCATTAACTTCCAAACAATGATACAATTCATTTATATCAGGTATGCTGTTAGAGGTTGTAATGGAGAATGCCAGATTGATCTGATTTTCTTCTTTTCACTCAGGCTGTTTGTTGAATGAATTGGAGGTCACACAAACATAAACGCAAACACCATGAACTTCCAGGGCAGCTTTGGCAGCAGGCAGATGTGTGAGTATTTTATTACACCAGCAATGTTTCATTCCAATGTGTAGGCGATGTTTGGTTGGACATAATGCAACAGTAACAATAGTGGTTACATGTCTAAGCATGCTAATATTTTTGGGTGTCTTCAAAATGGTATATATGGTTCTACATAGGTCTGGAGTGGCCTGTTGCATCCTGTTGGGTGTTTACACCATGTTTGTGTGTTTGTTGTAGTTCAGTCCATCAGCGATGAACTGAGCGCATCTTTTGCCACAGCAGATGAGCTTTCACGGGAATTCAGCTCTCTCCTGTCAGAAGCCACTCCTGTTGTGCAGACCACTACTTCAGAGGTACAGAATTAATTATATCATTTAAATTATACCTATTATGCTATTATATAATATAGGGTAAACGTACCCATTAAGCTCACCAAAATCTACATTGAGTCATTTTTAGTTTACAAGATATTGGTTTCAGAACAAGGAGTTATGTTAAAATAAAATATTAATCTCTGACACAAAAATATTTAATTTTATTTTAAATGACAAAAGCATTTCAATTAAGATGTACATCATTAAATGCAAAAAGTCTGGCTGTGCTTACAGTTTTTCTTGATTGCTAAAACACTATAACCAGGCTTTTGAACTAAAACTTCAAAACCATAACGCCATTTTTCAAAAAGCACACACATTTTGCTGAACTATAAACACTATTCCCCTGCTTTAACACGAGTCAGATTTGGTGAACTGTTACTGCAAAATTCTACACACAAATCCCTACATTTCTCAGTGCTTACACCATGTGGCCATTTAGAAAGCACTAGCATTCAATATTGTTTACTCAAGTCTGCACAGTTTGAGCTCAATTAGCACACAATTACCCAAGTGGAAACACTAGGAGTCAAAATGTATCACACACCAATCAGAACCTTCGATGGATAAAGGGCTAAAGTCAGCTTACAGATTTTCTCAGTGGCTTTGGTGCATGTCTCAGATCAGAAATGAAATTCTCAAAACTACTTGTTCAACCTCCACATCATCTAGTCACTTGTGCACATCATCAAAAGTCTCTCATTCTTTTGAACAAGTTGCGATTGCTTTGGTACATTCATGCAATTGATTATGTACATTTGACTGCTGTTTCCTACATTATCAGCTGCTATTGTCATGTTGCTCAAGATGTATTATATAGTTCTCTGTGCTATTGTCTTACCCCTCAAAACCTCAAAAGTCATTAGTTCATCGTATAAGTCATTACGGTAAATGCAAAATGGTTGATCTAGTTGTCATAAACTGTCAAGCATATTTTCTACACATCTCTATTAGACTTTTACTGTAATAAATTTGGCATGAATTCAAGTGAATCTTGACTTTCACTAATGAAGAGAATATAAATCAACCAATGAAGAACCAGTTCTCTGAAATAGGTCAAAGGTGCATGTTTGGGAAGTCGTGAAGTCGTGGGAAAGTCAGGGGAAGTCGTGGCCTAATGGTTAGAGAGTCGGACTCGTAATCCAAAGGTAGCGGGTTCGAGTCTCGGGCCGGCAGGGATTGTAGGTGGGGGGAGTGAATGTGAGTGAATGATCAGGGTCAACAGCCGAGAGGAATGCATGGTGAAAGGGTACACAGGTAAAACAGAGGAAGAGGCAGAAGAGGCCAAGGACAAAGGTGCATATCAGATGAAATTAGGGCCACTATTGTGGACCATGTTGTCAATCATGGCCTTACAATGGCTGAAGTGTGCAGCTAAATATTGGGAGATCAACCATATCCTCAATAATTCAAACATTTCGAAACAGTCTCTTTCAATCAATATCCCACATACAGTAATGTGTAAATTTGTACTTTTGAAACGGATATACATTTACATTTACATTTATTCATTTAGCTGACGCTTTTATCCAAAGCGACTTACAATTGCTATATATGTCAGAGGTCGCACGCCTCTGGAGCAACTAGGGGTTAAGTGTCTTGCTCAGGGACACATTGGTATCTCACAGTGGATTCGAACCCGGGTCTCTCACACCAAAGGCATGTGTCTTATCCACTGCGCCATCACCACATATATGTGCAGCCTTCTGCGTTTCAGTAGGCCTACAGTAACTGTCATTAAACTATTGTCATAGTGTGCCTCAGGTAATACTACACACAGTTTTCTACAGTCATGGTGAAAAAACAACTAAACATTTTGACCAATGTGGCTCACACGATGACAAAAATACTTTATATTTTGGTGGCCTTGGGCAAATTACTGACACGACAACTAGGTTTTGAAGCATGAATGAAATGTTTTGGGTGAGTAACTACATTATGCAGACATGCAATAAAGTTCTGAAGTTCCAACAAACAGTTGTGACATTTGCGCTCACAGTTTAGAGAATGTTAAGACCGTTTCGGAAAATGTGCCAAAGCAATTGAGAAAAACTGTAAATTGAGAAATAAAACATTTGGGAAGTACCACACTTATAACTAATTTTTGTAGTATTGTTTTGAATTGATCTCATCAGTGTGTGAAACTGTTCTGTAGTGTGTGTGTTTTTGACTGTTTGTGTGTCGTGTCTGAGAGCAAAGTTTGGTTTTTCAGCAAGATTGAGTTGTTTTGATTGGAGAGCTTCATTTTGTCCTGAATATAGGAAGTTTGGGGAATTGAGTTAGAAGTTATGGATTCGTGTTTACTGTTTTGAGAATACGAGACATAGTTTCAAGAAATGTGTTTAAGCAATCGAGAAAAACTGTAATGGGTACATTGTTGTACCCTTTAAGCACACCCCTGATCCTATTAAGCTCACATCATGTTTTATTAAAAATTCTTGTTTATTTTAAACAACCTTTTTAAAGAATTGAAAGAATGTTTTATTTGAAGGTACAAAATCAATCACAAAAAAACAGAACACTAAAATCATGCAAAAAGGCATTAAAAGTTATATATTCACAGTGAAGTGTCATTTAAGCACATTGCAACATCTAGACTAGTTCACGTTCAGCTAAGTAACACATATTCAAAAATCAAACAAACTATTTACAAAGTCAGTAAGTTTATGAAATCTAGTGTTTTAAAAATCGGTTTAAATTTGAAAAGTCATGTTGTGTATTCCAGCCTTTAGTTGCTTTTTTCCTGGACAGATGGCTCCTTCTTTGAATGGACTACATGCCTCTTTCATCTTTTGGCATAAACTGTAGTTATGTCTAGATTTTGTCATTTTAAAGCTGTGAAAATATTATAATTAAAATAAAATAATTTTATAAAGATTAACTTATAGTGACAACCATCAGTTAATATTTAAAGTCTGTTTATGAAGTATTTCGATAGACGTTCAATGTGGAAGAGCTTAAAGAGAGCACACTGAGCTTAATGGGAGCAGCAACAATTTTCAATACATTTCATGCAATATTTATTAAAATGACAAGATAATCTAGGTCATGTATTAAGTTAATACATATTTGATAATGAACAAGTATTATTATCAATATCTATGAAATTATACTTTTTTTTTATTGATCTCATTTTCATAGTAGTGCACCCTTTAAGCTCACCTTAAAATAATATGAAATCTTTAAAAAACAACAGCAGTGTAAAAACACAGACCAGCAATAAACTGTACATTTATAATATTATGGATGTAAAGGTAGAAGCCAGTAATGCCTGTGAAGTAATATATTAGCGTAGCATCTACCAGCCCATGTTTTCTGGGTTGGTAGATGCACCGGGGACCTGATTATAGCACAAGATTTTCATGATATGTCACCTTTAAATAATGTCAAACAATCCTGCAGAGTTTCCATCTACATTGCAGTTTTAGATGGTGCAGATGTGGCTATATTGTTTTAGTGTATCTGCACACTGAAATCATGTATGAATGTTTCCCTGGGTATTTTTGTTGTAGAGTTCTGGCCCCAAACCCCAGAGCAGCAGCAATGACAACAGCAGTTTGTACAGCGCAAACAAGAATAGAAATGAGAGCATCGGTACAAACTTCTCGTTTTCCCAGAGCTCCATGAGCAGCCTGAGCTCAGACTCCGGCATCAGCAGGAAGGAATCCAACCTGGACCTTCCTCCTGCAGTCACAAATCGATCTTCATCTCCTGCACCTCACCTAGACAGTATGAAATTCAAGCCTTCATCTCCTAGTCCTTTAACCCAGCAGCATTCCTCAAACCGTAAAGACAGCTCGGATTCACGATATTCCTTTGACCACATGACTCCCTCTAATATGTCTCCAAATGCAATAAGACGAATGCCAGAGATGCCGCTGAGGCCTCAAGATCGAAGCACAAGAGGATCGTTGAGCTATGGGGAGCTATCCAACTCTACCTATGAAAACAAAAGTCCTCGCAGCTCGCTGCACCCCTCAGCGAGCCTTTTCTCTTCGATTCCTAGATCTCCAAGGTTGGATCGAGCACCTTCTACTCGGCCTTTTAGTCAACCAGCAGCCAGTACGCTACCACGCAACTTCCATCTATTCAAAAACTTCGGTAATTGGGATTTAAGTGTATTCAAATGCATAAAAATATACACTCTTAAAAATAAAAGTTATCTATGGTTCCATGAAGAACCTTTTCCATCCATAAAACGTTTCTATTGCACATTGTACTTTAAATTTCCCTCACATTTGAAAAAGTTGAAGTTGTGTGTTTGCTATAATGAAATTCAGTTTGTTTCTTTATTAAACAATGTAGAGCCTCTCAGATTTGTTAATCATTTGTTTCTTCATTGCTGCTTCTATCTTCTTTCAGAGGAAGGAATGCAGTGGCAGAATAACTCCCGTAAGTGGAATGAGAGCTTGAATGCATCATATGAAAGAAAGCCTCGCCACACCTATGACAGTAAGTTGCACACTTTTCATGTTTATTTGATAGCAACATTAAAAGACCAAAGCATTTTAAACTCACGTTGGATTGCATGAATTTGCATTACTCATTACTAAAGCTGGAGGCAACAATTAAACGAGGCAGTTTCTGTTCATTCAAATATTTTCATTGAAATTGAGTGCCTTTTTATTTTATATCGATATCAGAATAAAAAATGATAAAGAAAAACATTTATTAAACGAAACTTCAGTGTAACAGACTTTACTTTTCTGCTACATGACAGAATTCTTAACTTGCTTAATTTTACAAAAATGCTAAGTGTATATACTAAAAAAGTAAAAGGTTAAAAAACTATTGAAAATATTTGAAATAGTTAGTGCAAAACAAATCTAAATAAACATAAAACATGATCAATTCTCTACAGTCTATGCCTCCGTCACTTAGCATTGCTTCTTTGTAGCAAACTAATTAAAGCCTTCATAATATACACATAATTCATATGACTTCAGTGCTCTAAAAGTTTACAATATTATAATTAATATACTAAAAGTTAACAAACATGATTTATTTTTCTCTAGAGTGCTCTACACAATCTTTAAACTTTTATTATTTTATAATTTCTTTTATAATTATAAAAAAAAAAAATCCAAGATAGTATTCAAATCTCCATTATTAACCATTTTAACCATACATCATTATGAATCATGTATCACCATGTGCTTGCAATGTGAAGACAATGTGTCTGTTACCACAAGGTAACATCATGCAATAGAGGATTGACTGTAAGCACAAACCAGCATCTGTAGTCTAGTCATTCTCTCAATGTGAATTATTTCTTAATCACATGATTTCCTATTTTTGTTGTAGAGAATGAATTGATCAGACCAAACAGCAACTGGAGAGAATCAAACCAGGACGCACCTCCTGCCGCTAAGAAGGTATGCAGACTTTGTCTTGTGTGTGAACATGTTTGTAGGTGTATGTGCATTTGCTCAGGGCACTATGTCATTGTTGAATTAACTGAACAAATCAACTCGGGATCTGAGCCAAAGGTGATTAAGAACAAATATGTTGACATTTTATTTTTATTTTTTCTCTCTCACCTGTCTTTTCATTTACTTTTACATTTTTCTTCTTAGTTCCTTTACAGTGGTTTGTTGCCAGCTTGTTAACCACTCTGACTGGTTGAACCAATAGGAAAAAAAACCTCATGTTTGTATATAATTATGTTTTAAGAAACATAGAAACAAGTGTAGACTATTCCCATATGAAACAGGCAACAGCTGCTGTCACATTTTCTTACAAGCCTGTTACTTACTATCTTGCACTCTCCTGTTAAAGCTGGAATGGAATACAAATATAAAAAAGGTGATTATGATCTCACAATTCTGAGTTTATAACTCAAAATGTAATTTTTTCCTTGCAATTTTGTGGAAAAAAAAATAGCAGAAGTGTGAGCAACTTCAAAATTGAGAAAGAAATGTCAGAAGTTTGAGTCAAAATCACAAGATATAAATTTTGAATTTTGAGGGGAAAAAAGTCAGAATTGCAGATCGTAATTACGAAAATTATTTTTTATTCTGTGGCAGAAATGTGACCCTGGACCACAAAACCAGCCCTAAGTTGCTGGGGTATTTTGTAGCAATAGCCAACAATACATTGTTTTGGTCAAAATTATCCATTTTTCTTTTATGCCAAAAATCATTAGTATATTAAGTAAATATCGTGTTCTCAGATTTTGAGTTAGATCTCAGTCAAATATTGTCCTATGCTAACAAGCCATACATCAGTGAAACGCTTATTTAGTCAGCTTTCAGATGATGTATAAATCTTCACAAAATTGACCCTTATGACTTAGGACTGGTTTTGTGGTCCAGGGTCACAAATCAGCTTTAAGTTATCACTTAAAAAAAATATCAGACAAAATATGTGTCGTTCTCTAATTCTCATAGCTTCTTTCTCTGTCTCTTTCATCAGCATACTGTGTCCTGTTCGCTCCCATCATCTCACAGCTCGCTCCCGAGGAACATTCGTATCTCAGTGCCCCCTGAACACGCCTCAAGCACCAGCTCACCTTACATCCCTCAACAAATCATTACCCATATGTCCAGTCCACCTGCAAGGTCTGGAGTCCAAAAGGAGAAGTCGATCCCACTTTCTGTCATCTTTAGTCTCCAACACCCCGACTATGCCAAGGGTGTCAGCAGAAATGCCCCTGGGCCAATGGGAGAGCACAAGCAAAAGATCTTTCACCAGCCTCTTTCCCGGCTCCGAGAGTTTCAGACACCTCTAAATCAGACACCTCAACCTCAGCAACCTCAAAGACAACCTCCCTACTATAGAGAAGGTACCTTCACTCAGAAGCCATGAGTGGGCCGACAGACACTCGTATACGAGTCACTGACTTGGCACACATTTTTTTGTCTGCATCTGTTAATGTATTCAAAAATACATTAACAAATGCAGTTCATATGTACAGTGACTTGAAACAACATGTCATGAGTGCTTTTATTTTTTTAAATAAAATTAATTTCAATTTTCTGAGGGGACACAGTAAAATCAATTTAAAAACTCATTAAAGGAATCTTCAAATTAATTATTTAAATTAAACATCATGTAGTCTTGTATTATTATTTCTGTTTATTAACATTCAAAATTCATTAAATAAATATTTAATATGTATTTAGTGTTGTATATTTATTCATATTTGAACTGTCTGCCAAATCACAATCATGTGGTTCAACCAACATGCATAGAAATATAAAAATAAATCAGGAAATTATATCATAGTGGATCCCTGCAGACCCTCATGACTGTGTCAAGGTCAGTAAGTCTATTAAAATATCAGATAATTTAATTGTTACATTTTATGTCCAAGTTTAGTTTCAAAATGTTGTGCAACTCCCCCAAAACATAATCTTTTTAAATTAATCATTTGTTTTTAAAACCATTAATACAAAGATCACATTTCAAAGAACTTGGCTCATACTGTATAGCGAAAATATGTATGTGTTTGCGAAATTATTAAAAAATATATGGTTTTTGTTTGTTTCTTATAACCAGTACTTTACCCTGGAGATGTTGATGCTGAGCTTGAGAGACAGGACAAAACAGAAGGCCCTGTGTACTTGACTGACCAAGGCATGAAAGCAGAAGAAGAGGGTAAAGTGGAGGATACAGAGATGCTTCCTCGCCCTCTCAGCCCCACACGTCTGCAGCCCGTGGTGGCCCCACAGGCGGACTTGGACACTGACGAAGTAATGCGTATCCGGGCCGAGTTCCCCAGGGCCCTGAAGAAACGTGGCTCAGTCGAAATTCCTCAGATCATTTCGCACCAACATTACAAGCATATGATCAATAAACTGTTTCGCAGGAAGACGATCCGTGCCAAAGGAGAACCAACTGCTGAAAGTAGCAGCTCTTCAGATGGAGAAGACACTTCCAAATCTGCTGTAGCTATAGTTCCAGTACCAATTACAGAGATACAGGTGTCTTCTGACCAGAAGGTTAGGGGCAGACAGATTACACCGATACAGTAGAGACCAGTGACCGTTAAGAGGATATTTGATTTGAATCTGTCTTCTCTTTCAGGGTATTCATTCTATCTTACGGAAGGGCAGCAAAACCGGTAAATCCTCCAGCCGTACGGCTTACCTGAGCCCACTGGTGCTGTTGTTGGATGGGTCTTTAGTAGGAGAGTTAGAAACTGTGCAGAGGGCTGTGCAGGAGGTATGTCCCACTGCTTTGGTACCTTGCACTATGATAGCTTAGAGGTGATGGCAAATTGCATCAGAACTGTCTAGGGTTACTTTCAGTCTGAGGTAAATGCACACAACATAATCCACTAAAAAAACAGACACCACACAACTGAATAGAGTGAAACACAGGGTAGGGGTGTGTCAGTATATACCACTATTGACGATAACTATATATATATATATATATATATATATATATATATATATATATTGTGGCGGGAGGAGCAAACGACAGACACAGTGGGCGCCTCGGAGAGGTTTTTATTAAACAAAATATTAAAAATAAAGTGTCCAAAGGGGGAAAAGTGTCCAAAATAAACAGGGATCTGGTGTCCTCGTCGTGCTGCGGGGCTAGTGAAGGAGGGCAGTGTTCAGAAGGGAAGGGTCCAGGGAAGGGGCGGAGTCCGGTGGCCGCACGCGCTCCCCTCCTGGTCCGGGGCGCGAGGGGCGGCGGCTTCATCCTCAGCTGGCCGCGGCACTTCTGGGGGACTCTACGGCCCGGCCTCCTGGCCCGTCGGCCGTATCACGAGTGCGGCGTCATCTGGACTGCGGGTCCGGCGGCCCGCGTCTCTGGCGGCGGCAGGAGATCCCTCAACGCTCCCTTCCTGGACCCACGAGGACACCAGCGTGCATGCTCGGGGGAAGAGACCGGTCTCCCGAGGAGAGGCGCGCTCGGCATTTAACGGCGGCGGTGATGAGGCTCTATTCACATCAGGTGCGCCTCATCACACGCCGCCAGCCCTGGCTGTTTCAGCGCCCCTCCTCTCTCACACACCCACTCCCGTCGGGAGCCTGGTGAAGGGCGGCGAATACGGGACGGGGTGGTGATGATAGAAAGGGGTGAGGCAGCCGACTCGTCACAATATATATATATATACAGTGCCCTCTAAAAGTATTGGAACAGTAAGGCCAATTCCTTTATTTTTGCTGTAGACTGAAAACATTTGGGTTTGACATCAAAATATGAATTTGAGATGAGAGATTAACATTTCAGCTTTTATTTACAGGTATTTTCATCTGGATCTGATACACAACTTAGAAGATAGCACCTTTTGTTTGAACCCACCCATTTATCATGTTACCAAAAGTATTGGAACAGATAGAATTAACACATATTAAAGTGAAAAAGACTTAATATTTAGTTGCAAATCCTTTGCTTTCGATAACTGCATCAAGCCTGTGACCCATTGACATCACCGAACTTTTGCATTCTTCTTTTGTGATGCTTTTCCAGGCTTTCACCACAGACTCTTTCAGTTTTGGGGGGTTACTCCCTTCAGTCTCTTCTTTAGCAGGTAAAATGCATACTCTACAGGGTTTAAGTGTGGAGATTGACTTGGCCAGTCTAAAACCTTCCACTTCTTGCCCCTGATGAACTCCTTTGTTGTTTTGGCACTATGTTTTGGGTCATTATCTTGCTGCATGATGAAGGATCTCCCAATCAGTTTAGAGCATCTTTCTGTAAATTATCAGACACAATATTTCTGTAGACTTCTGAGTTAATTTTGCTGCTGCCATCATGTGTTACATCATTAATGAAGATTAATGAGCCTGTACCAGAAGAAGAAATGAAAGCCCAAGCCATTACATTACTTGTGTAATGTGTACTATAATGTACACCTGTGTACACTGTGTTTCAGATGAGCTTGTATGTTTGGGATCATGAGCATATCCTTTCTTTCTCCAAACTTTAGCCTTTCCATCACTTTGGTCCATAAAATCAGTCCATAAAACCTTGTCCCAGAATGTTTGAGGCTCGTCTCCTATTCTTCTTGCTAATTAGCGGTTTCCATCTTCTGGTGTAGCCTCTGTACTTTTGTTCATGAAGTCTTCTGCGAACAGTAGATTGTGATACCTTCACTCCTGCCCTCTGGAGGTTGTTGCTGATGTCACTAACAGTTCTTTTAGGGTCTTTCTTTACAGCTGTCACAATGTTTCCGTCATCAACTGCAGATGTTTTCCTTGATCTACCCGTTTGAGGTGTGTTACTTAGTACACCAGTGGTTTCTTTCTTCCTCAGGAGATTCCAAATGGTTGTACTTGCTATTGCCAGTGTTTGTGCAATGGTTTGATTGATTTTTCATCTTCTCTCGGCTTCACAATTGCTCGTTTTTCACCCATAGACACCTCTCTGGTTTTCATGTTGGTTACACGTCTAACTAACTATAAATGCAGTCTGCACGGATCTGGAACTGAGTTAAGACATTCAGTGCTATTTATTGTTTGAATAATTAATTAATAGGACACACCAGGGCAACAAAACACACCTGTCAGTCACATGTTCCAATACTTTTGGTAACATGAAAAATGGGTGGGTTCAAACAAAAGGTGCTATCTTCTAAATTGTGTATCAGATCCAGATGAAAATACCTGTAAATAAAAGCTGAAATGTTAATCTGTCATCTCATATTCATCTTTTGATGTCAACCCCAAATATATATATATATAGATATATAAAAGTGAAAATGAAATACTATGATATTATTGCACATAAAATACTACTGTAAATAATAAAGCACCAGTAGCTGGTTGACACTCCAACATGGTGCGTAGGAATTTTGCATCATAATGCTGGTTGCCATCTGTCAAAAAACAGAAAAAATACCCCACCCCCACCCAAAAAAAAAAAATGTATGTAGATATCACAATAATATTGTTATTGTGAATTCTCTTGACCACGATAATTGTGTAATAAAAATCTAATATTATGACGGACCAAGTCTTAATGTATTTTGCTTTTACTTTTGAATAAATCTTTTAAAAATGATTTAAACAAATGACAAATAAAAAATAGCAGTGAATTAGCTAGCTACAAATTCTTTTAAAATGAAATAAAATAAAAATTTGAGGTTACTTAGAAATGACTACTTGTGTGCACTAAAATGGGAACAAAAACTGATTTTGTGATGTTTATAAAAATGTTCTGAGGCCTTTCTAACTAGAAACGAAAAATCTATAATAATAATAATAATGATAATAAAATAATAATAATACTTAAGCACAGATAAAATCTAAATCTAAAATAATTTAAATTATAATAAATATGAAAATAATAATAATAAAAAAAATTGCATATATAAAATGCTTAAAAAATACATAAAATGTGTATTGAAAACCAAAATACAAATAAATAAAAAATAGGGACATTTTCAAAATTTTAAGTCTTTCACGTAGTTAAAATGCAAAATGCATCCTACTTGTTAATGTTTCACAATGTTAAATAATTCTTCAGTTTGTCATTTTAAGATTGCACTTGTGTGTCCCTGTATAGGTGAGTGACCCAAGCCAGGCTAACGATGAAGGCATCACAGCCCTTCACAATGCCATCTGTGGTGGACACATCTCAGTGGTGGAGTTCCTCGTGCAGATAGGGGCTAACGTTAGTGCTCCAGACAGCCACGGCTGGTGAGATGATCTATTTAACAAGCCTAAATTCTTATGTATTATGTATACGTGTACAGTACATATTCACTTTCGTCTCACTGCCAGGACGCCCTTGCATTGTGCTGCATCCTGTAATAACTGGCAAATGTGTCGCTTTCTGGTGTGGAACGGAGCAGCGGTGATGGCCGTGACAGACAGCGATGGGGCCACAGCAGCGCAGAAGTGTGACCCCTACGCCCCGGGCTTCGAGGAGTGTGATAGCTTTCTGAGAGGTGAGGATGATATCATGAGAAAAATGAAAACTTGTGTACTCCGGTAAACCACATGGCGCAACAAGTTTTTACAGGCAAACACCTACATGTGTGTTAACTCCCAGCGTTATACTTGGCATGTCACAATGAGCTGTACATTCCTGAGTTAATAGTATCATCGTCTCATATGGGTTGGAAACAACTGTCAGTACTAAGTCAACTAATTCATAAACTATTGGGTGGAGATGACATGTGATACACCCTTATTAACTCATAAACAATGAGTAATTTGAGCACAGTGCTGTACTGTATGAAGTAGTTTAAATTCCTTTAGCCACCACTAAGCGTGTGTTTTTGTTTAGGTGTGGAGGAAGCGATGGGTGTACAGAACAGTGGGGTGGTGTACGCTCTGTGGGGATATCCTGCCCAGGCTTCAGACGAACTAAGCTTTAGAGAAGGAGACATGGTGACCATCCTGCAGAAGCCTGAAGGGGTGGACTGGTGGTTGGCTTCACTGTGTGGCAGGGAGGGCTTCGTACCAAACAACTACTTCGGGGTAAGAAGCACTCATTTACAAGAAAAATAGTGGTCAGCTAGAGGTCAAGGGGTCAACATTCCAAAAGAGTGTCTTGGCAAACTTCCAAAAGGGGGGGATAGGATGACAAGAAATTATTAAATTAAATATGTATTGTAACGTAAATGGTTAGTTCACCCAAAAATGAAAATTCCGTCATTAATTTCTCGCCCTCATGTCGTTCCAAACCCATAAGACCTTCGTTCATCTCCTGAATTCAAATTAAGATATTTTTAATTTAAACTCTAAACACACAAAATCAAGATTGACTGAAATCATATGTTTTTTCCCCAAGCTGTTATTTTCTTCTTTTCTTTCCCTACATATGGGTTGTTTCTATAAAGTTTTAATTAAAGAAAATACCGAATCAAAGTCTTGGAGCTTCTGGATCACAAAATGAATTGTGGTTGAATAATTCCCAGATCATTGTAGTAAAAAGATTTAAAAACCAGCATTGTTTTCATGATTACAACAGAAATATTTGAGCCAATATAGAGGGCCTTCGTATAATTTTTGTTGGAAAATCAGGGGCCTTTAAGTAAAAAAAAAAAAAAAAAAGTTTGAGAACCACTGGTCTAGGGGTACATACACACTTAAAGTTGTTCTGCAAAATTTTGCAGGTGACAGAGTCATTTATTTGGGAATCCAGTCGACTGAGAATTTAACATGAAAACATTTCCTATGCAGATTTGTCACCTAAAATACAAAACGTGCTGGTGCCTTCCACTGCAGTGTTTAAAATGCCGTTCGACTGGTGAAGTGTCACAATCCTTTGTCTTTCATACGTTCCCTTAATTTTTACTTGGTTAATACAAGGTCATTTATGTCCTAATAGTCATACTATTACAAGCATGCAGTGGACAGTGAGGTTTGGCAGGTCTTCAATTAACCTCATTCTTCTTGTTCTCTCTCATGCAGCTTTTTCCAAAAGTGCGGCCTTAATCACTCTGCTGAGCGCATCCACGAGCATACAAAACAACAGCGATCAATGCATCTGAATCATGCAGGCCAAGTCTGTTTGTTTCACATGTGTGTTTGAATATGTGAGGTTTTGTTCTCTTTAGTGAGTTTTTTGTGTTTAATGAACAGCTATGATGGGATTTTAAATATGCACACTGTACAACTTTTCTCTATAGACCACCATGACAAAGTCGCTTCACTGGGAATAGTGGTTATGCAGGTTTACATAGACTTAGACAATAGAAAAATTGTCATTAAAAACAGCTTGTAAAGCTAAGCATTCTACCTATTTTATTTGAGGATTCAGTTTCATTGTATGAACAAACTGAACTGGATTTGATGCATAAATGCATAGTCTCGTAATTTATTTGTTCGGAAAGGGTCATTCTTTGTCTTGACTGATTTTTTCAGCACTGAGCAGGAAGAAAATTCGTCAGTCTGTCAGTATTGTTTTTGTTTATGCATACTTTTCATGTTAGTGTATCAGTTGTTAATCACTAATGTTTCATAGATACAAAAATGTTTTCTTAGAAATGTATTTGAATAACTGGTGTCCTAGCTCAGCTTTGGATAATTTACAGTATTCCAAACTAAAACGTTAGCCTTTATGTAACTTTTAAACTAGTTTTTCCTGTCTATTTTCATAGTGATCTTTATGTAGTATGAAATATGAGCGAAAGTTTTCTTCTCGAAACAATGTACTCTCCATGTGGGTTGTATATGAAATATTTGCTTTGATGTGAGGGAAGTTTGTTTTCGAGGTGTGTGAGTGTTTCTTTTATTTGCCTTGTTGAATCCACTGACTGTGACTGTTATGAAGACAATGACAAATTGTTACTCTCTGTAATACTCTCTGCACAAAAGGAAACTAAATAAATACTCATTGTAGATTTGCGGTTTGTTAGGACATGCATAATAACTGTTAATAAAGCTCACAGGATTATGTGTTTATTTGATTTGAGCAATGATTTTTGTGCATCAAAGCCACCAGCAGAGGGCAAAGCTAAGTCAATCTTGATATCACTATAAATACATTTTTACCTCTAGAGGTCACTGTAGTAGTATTTTTATTTATTCGTGGAAACGTCAGTTGCGAGGACTGCATATGATATATGAGCTTAATTTTCCTCACCCCCTTGGTCAGGTATAAATCCATTATTATGTTTTCTGTATTTTGATTAATGAGTTTTAAACATTCTATAGAGATGGGGAAAATATGATATATGATTTGAAGCATATTTAATTAATGATCTAGCATTATTATATTTACTTTAGTTTAATTAAGGCCAAACAAGCTAGTAATTAATCTTGTTAATTAAGTTCCAGAGGATTCTTTTGATCAGCCTACTATCAGATAGCCTCTTTCATTCCACCACACTCAAAAGATGTATGCTTACTTTAATGAACGAATTTCATATACTCATGCAAATATAATTCTGGGCATAGCCCAACATAATTAAAGCCACCAGCTACACTGCAAGAGCTGGAGCGTCCAACAAAGTTTTTCATTTTCTGTTTGCTTGTAATATCTTTATGCTTGTGGTTAGATTACATAAGCCTCGAGGGGCTTTTATTCTCCCGAATACAGTGTTCTGAGAGCCATAAGTAAACATCACTGAAAGATCTGTAACCTATTGTATAACAAAGGCACATATCAGCGCATTGTGAAAAAAACACTGTTGTTAAGTGTAAAAAGTATACATTTTTATTGTTTAAATAATTTTATATCAAATAGATCAACGCTCTTCATCAGTGTTAATTTTGGCAGGCATTTTTGTTTTAGTCTTAGTCTTTATCTTGAGACGAAAATGGTTAATAGTCTTAGTCACATTTTAGTCATTTGAGTCTTTCATAGTTTTAGTCGATGAAAACATTGCATTTTTGTCAACTTTTAGTCATTACTTTTAGTCAAACTGCAGTTGCCAACATTTATTTTGGAAGCTATTATATATGTAGTATTCAAAGAAAAATAGTCATCAATACTTCTCTCTTTAGACCAAATCAATTAAGCTTAGTTATGAGAAATTTGAATCAAGGGTTGAATTTGGAAAAACTGGAATAAATTTTCATTTTTTGGTAGAGATATAAATTAAACTCATTTTTCAGATACAGTAGGTTTACTTAACAAGTATACATTTATTTAACATCTTTTGTTGGTTAACATTTTTGACAGATAATTAGGAATGCTGTCCATTTAAGACGGAAGGTGCATGTAATAGCCTACTGACACACATTCAGTTTTCACCCACCTGTTTAAGCTCACTTAAACCATAACGGACTGTATTTCCGTGAGATGCTCTACATGAGAGACATTTGGACTGCTGTGTGTGTATTTGAGCACTGAGAACTGATCGCGCGCTGTATGAGAACTGAAGAAGTGGAGCGTGCGCGAGAGAGAGAGCACTTCTATCAGCACGTTTCCGCCTATTGCACTTTCACAAACTTTGAGTTAATCGACAATGAATTGTGACTCCCGGGAAAAACGGGACATCTGGTCACCCACTCCCTAACCCGGGTGCTGAGGCCATTGTTTCAGATCGCTAGTTCGCGTTTTGGTAGCCTATCCGTCCACTGCGGCTGCCATGCAAACGCCCCTTATCCAATGACAGAGACCACATTTTGAATGACAAGACAGTTAATTTAGCCTATAGGATGTATTTTGAATGTCCGGTAGTCCTCAAATAACATTTTAGTCCCGTCTCGTCTTGTTAAGGAAGATGTGGCATAAATTTCGTCATAGTTTTTATCATCAGATAGTTTTAGCTCGTCAACGTCTTGTCTTAGTCACAGAAAAAAGGTTAGTTGACGAATATTTTTCGTCGTCGTCTTCGTCAACTAAATTAACACTGCTCTTCATGCATGCGCTTACATAAAGGCAGATTTGAATAGGAAATTGCGCCTTTTTCCGTGTGAGACGGTTACTGGCTCTGTTAAAATAACCCTTCAGTATTATTTATTTTATGGTGAACAAAGCTTTGAGATGGCTAGAAGCTCAAGAGTATCCTGAAACCAGCTCTGAAGTAAATAACCCGGTAAGACACAAAAAATGTATGAAAACATAATAGAAAAGTCAAAGTTGTATTGTAGTGTAAACTAATGCTAAGTCCAATTGCTACTAGGCTTAACAACGCGTTTTTATGTTGCAGACCTTTTTTTTTTCTTCTTAAAGGGATAGTTTAGCCCAGTTCGGTAAAGTTGGCAAGATATTGACAGATTCGATTGTTCCGGATCAATAACTTACTACACAAATGACGCCTCTTTTCTTTTTTAGTGATGTAGAAAACGAGCTTTCCTCCGCTCTGCGCTGGCGTCTGGGACCGTCTGCAAAGTGCCAAACGTGAAAAATGTTACTAATAACATACTCAATAACTTTACACTAACGCACTGTAGTGTCACCAAATTCAATTTATACATCACTGCTCTCCTGCTAGTTATACTACAACACTCATTTTGAAAGTAATTGCTTTGGCACATTTCTTTATACATTTTTATTATGAAAAATAGTTAATAACTTTATTGTAACACACTGTACTTTCACCAAATTCAGTTCACACATCGTCGCTCTCATGCTGGTTATGCTACAACACTCATTTTGAAAGTAATTGCTTTGGCATATTTTTATGAATTTGTATTATGAACCATTTTTAATAACTTTGCTATTGGACATAATAATGAATAACTTTACTGTAACACACTGTACTTTAACCATATTCAGTGCACACATCAATGCTCTGCTGATATCTAAATGAGTGTCGTATTATAATCAGCAGGAGAGCAGTGATGTGTGAAGTGAATTTGGTGACACTATAGTGTGTCACAGTAAAGTTATTAACTATTATGTCCGATAACAGTGGTTATTAACTATTTTTCATAATAAAAATTCATATAAAATGTGTAAAAGCAATTAATTTCAAATAACCTATTGTAGTATAACCAGCAGGAGAGTAGTGATGTGTGAACTCAATTTGGTGAAAGTACAGTGTGTTACAGTAAAGTTATTAACTCTTTTTTTATAATAAATAATCATAAAAAATATGTATAAGCAATTATTTTCAAAATGAGTGTTGTAGTATAAATAGCAGGAGAGCAGTGATGTGTGAAGTGAATTTGGTGAAAATGCAGTGTGCTACAGTGAAGTTAATAACTATTAGGCTATTCATAATAAGAAATCATAAACAAATGTGTACAAGCAATAATTTTCAAAATAAGTGTTCTAGTACAACCAGCAGGAAAGCAGTGATGTGTGAACTGAATTTGGTGACACTACAGTGTGTTACTGTGAAGTTATTGAGTATTTTATTAGTAAAAATTTTTGCATTTCGCACTTTGCAGACGGTCCCTTAGGACGCCAGTATTTTGTACAGAGCAGAGGAAAGCTTGTTTTGAGGAAAACATGCTTGTAGCTTGTTTACTACATCACTACGAAAGAAGATAGTTGTCATTTGTGTAGTAAAAACGTTTTGCTCGTGAGTTATTGATCCGGAAAAGTCGAATCTGTGAATATCGTGCCAACTTTACCAAACTATTTAGCCCCTCGAAATGTACAATTGCTGTTAATTTAGGCTACTCATCCTCAGGCCATCCAAGATATGGGTGACTTTTTTTCTTCAGTAGAACAGTAAATACGCTTTTTAGCTAAAACCATGGTTCTTGTTGATTCATAAAATGCAAGCCAATTGCTGCCATCACTTTGAGAGTAAAAAAAAAAAAGCACATAAAGCAACGCAAAATTAATACCCATGGCTTCTGAGTCCTGACAATACATTGAGGTCTTATAAAGCAACACAAGTGGTCTTTGCAAAAAAATTAGCATTATTTACAACATTATTAGCTATACATCTTGGATGGCCAATGTTCACTGCCTGTCTAGCAATGTGTTTATACTAAAATATACCAAAAATAGGTTTGTTTTTTCTTTCAAATCTTCTATTGTGAGTCATTATATTTATTGAGCTGGCATTCTCTAGCATTCTCTTTAAGCATGCACTGCAGTTTTGTCACCTATCCCAAAGCTCTTTAAAGCTGGGTGAATTCCCGTTGGCTGTATGTATTTATCATTCTTGAGCTGAAAAAAAATTAATAATGATATTGTTCCTCTTTGTTGTTATCATTATAGTTGTAGTGTGAACATCCCTGTATATTTTCCTAAAATTAAAATGATTTTTATAACTTTATATTCATTGTTATATTTATCGTTGTACATTTGAACTTGGTGTGAACATGGTTTACTTTCACCCGGTGGATTTGCTCCTGTTTCATGCTAATGTATGGAACATCTAAGGGCACATGGTAATGGAAAAAATATGAGATGGAAGGAAAAGTTCTATCACAAAAGCATTGAAATGCAGTTTTTCTTCCCACCTCACATTATTTCCATCACCAGTTTTGTGTTTGCAAAGTTTTTTAGTGTAACATTTTGTGCACACAAAAGCTCTGAAATACAGATTTTCTTCCCTTCTCATCATGTCCCTTTAGTGGCATCTTTCTCGTGTCTTAATTTCTGCTCAAATTAACATTTCATTTCACTACCACACAATTATGTATTTAGCAGCCTTAGTATAATAAGTGGGTTGAAGTACAAACCCGATTCCACAAACGTTGGGACACTGTACAAATTGTGAATAAAAACAGAATGCAATGATGTGGAAGTTTCAAATTTCAATATTTTATTCAGAATACAACATAGATGACATATCAAATGTTTAAACTGAGAAAATGTATAATTTTAAGGGAAAAATAAGTTTATTTTAAATTTCATGGCATCAACACATCTCAAAAAAGTTGGGACAAGGCCATGTTTAGCACTGTGTGGCATCCCCTCTTCTTTTTATAACAGTCTGCAAACGTCTGGGGACTGAGGAGACAAGTTGCTCAAGTTTAGGAATAGGAATGTTGTCCCATTCTTGTCTAATACAGGCTTCTAGTTGCTCAACTGTCTTGGGTCTTCTTTGTCGCATCTTCCTCTTTATGATGCGCCAAATGTTTTCTATGGGTGAAAGATGTGGACTGCAGGCTGGCCATTTCAGTACCCGGATCCTCCTTCTACGCAGCCATGATGTTGTAATTGATGCAGTATGTGGTCTGGCATTGTCATGTTGGAAAATGCAAGGTCTTCCTTGAAAGAGACGACGTCTGGATGGGAGCACATGTTGTTCTAGAACTTGGATATATCTTTCAGCATTGATGGTGCCTTTCCAGATGTGTAAGCTGCCCATGCCACACGCACTTATGCAACCCCATACCATCAGAGATGCAGGCTTCTGAACTGAGTGCTGATAACATCTTGGGTTGTCCTTGTCCTCTTTAGTCCGGATGACATGGCGTCCCAATTTTCCAAAAAGAACTTCAAATTTTGAATAAGCCTTGGCCCAGAGAAAACGCCTGCGCTTCTGGATCATGTTTAGATATGGCTTCTTTTTTGACCTATAGAGTTTTAGCCGGCAACGGCGAATGGCACGGTGGATTGTGTTCACCGACAATGTTTTCTGGAAGTGTTCCTGAGCCCATGTTGTGATTTCCATTACAGTAGCATTCCTGTATGTGATGCAGTGCCGTCTAAGGGCCCAAAGATCACGGGCATCCAGTATGGTTTTCCGGCCTTGACCCTTACGCACAGAGATTGTTCCAGATTCTCTGAATCTTTGGATGATATTATGCACTGATGATGATAACTTCAAACTCTTTGCAATTTTTCTCTGAGAAACTCCTTTCTGATATTGCTCCACTATTTTTCGCCGCAGCATTGGGGGAATTGGTGATCCTCTTGCCATCTTGACTTCTGAGAGACACTGCCACTCTGAGAGGCTCTTTTTATACCCAATCATGTTACCAATTGACCTAATAAGTTGCAAATTGGTCCCCCAGCCTTTTCTTATATGTACATTTAACTTTTGCGGCCTCTTATTGCTCTTATTGCATTTGGAATGTGTAGCTCTCATGAAATCAAAAACGAGCCAATATTTGGCATGACATTTCAAAATTTCTCACTTTCAACATTTGATATGTTATCTATATTCTATTGTGAATATAATATAAGTTTATGAGATTTGTAAATTATTGCATTCCTTTTTTATTCGTAATTTGTACAGTGTCCCAACTTTTTTGGAATCGGGTTTGTACATCAGTCAGTCGGTCATTGTGGCAAAATAAACCTCTTAAAATTTATATAATTAAAATACAAGTAATTTGTGATTTGAAAATACAAAAATATGGAAAGATTGAGGAAATGTGCATGTGTCCATTAGGTCCTTAACAGAATTATGCATGATCTAAAACAACATGTAGAAAAACGTCTCAGGTTACGTATCTAACCCTGGTTCCCTGAAGGGAACGAGACGTTGCGTCGGAATGCTAGGGGAACTCCTCCAGAGTGACCACGCTCTGAATCACAAGTGTAATCTGTCCATTGGAAGGGCGAGACATCACAGGCGGGCGACGTAATCGACCAGGAAGCATAAAAGCACGTTCTAGGAATGAAGCAACCGCCGGCAGGGATGCCGGAAGTATGGCCTTGAGACGCAGCGTCTCGTCCCCTTCAGGGAACCAGGGTTACATACATAACCTGAGACATTCCCTTCCAGGAACTCGAGCTGCGTCGGAATGCTATGAGATGCCCATGCCGCCAGACTTCCAAGTCCCTGCCCTGTGTGTATCCCTCAGGAGCACAACAAGGGCGAGAGAAAAAAGGGGCCATGAGTGGCTAAAGTGGGCAGGGCCTGCATCCCAAAGGCCAACATCTGAGAAGTGAGTCTTGATCCCCAAGAAGGAGGAGGGCAGAGGACTCGAGGCTATGGAATAGCATCCTGATCCACCACATAGCATAAGCTCTCTGGCCAGAGGCCTCAGCCTCTGGAGGAAACATGTACTAGGGGGTGTCTACCCACTGAAAGGCCACCAAGAAGGGCGCGGTAGGCTGGTATAGCCGCCACGTAGACCCTCAGTGTGGAGTGGGTTAACCCCGTACAGGTTCCTTTGTTGTGGAGAAAACATTTAGCTAGGGGGTGCCTACCCACTGAGAGGCCACCAAGAAGGGTGTGGTAGGCCGATAGAGCCACCACATAAACCTTCAGGGTGGAGTGGGTTACCCCTGCGGAGAAACGGGCCTGCAGGAACTCCAGCACTGTACCAATCGGGCAGTTAACTGGGTCGAGGTGGCGGTCTCTGCACCATGAAGTGAAAAGTGAAAAGCTCTGGATTGGAGGATGGTCTCAGCAACCTCGGTTGAGAGACCGGAAGGTATGAGTTGTGCCTCCTCAGAGGCCACACCCACATCTTCCACAGCTCTGGGCGAGGGTGGACGTTAGTGCCCCCAACCTGTGAGAGGAGATCTCTCCTGACAGGAATCTCACATGGAGAACCCTCGAGGAGAGAAATCAGGTCCGAGAACCATACTCGGCCCGGCCAGAACGGTGCTACCAGTAGTAGACTGACTTCGTACCGGCGCACTCTCGCCAGAACTCCCGGGAGCAGAGCGATCGGGGGAAAGGCGTACAGACGAAGCCTCGGCCAAATCTGTACCATAGCCTCCAGTCTCCAGTCCCCTGCCTTGACAGGATGTCTGCTCTCTTAAGCACCAACACATGGTGGTCTCTTAGGTCTGGGAGAAAGTGTTTGAGTGCTCAAAACACGGCCAGCATCTCCAGGTAGTTGATGTGCCATGTGAGATGGCGACCACTCCACAGACCGCGGGCAGGGTGGCCACTCATGACCGCTCCCCAACCGGTGAGGGATGCGTCCGTCGCTAGCATTACGCAGCGACCAGGAGCTCCCAGCACCGGGCCCTGAGACGAGAACCAAGGACGTCTCCACATGTCTAAGGCACGTAGGCATCGCCTTGTGACCTTGAATGCGAAGTGGGTTTCCCCTCGGGGAGAACCCCTTGGTTCTGAGCCACCACTGTAGGAGTCTCATACAGCAGGCCAATAGATATTACGTTGGACGCAGCTTCCATCAGACCCAGCAGTTTTTGAAACTGCTTGACAGTGAGTGACCGGCCTTCTTTCACTCTCTTGACTGACGTGAGAATCGACTCGATCCGAGCAGGGGACATGCGTGCCTGCATCGTGGTCGAATCTCACACCACATCTAGGTAAGTGGTTCTCTGTACTGGAGAAACCACACTTTTCTTGGCGTTCAGTCTCAACCCCAGCTCTTTCATGTGCACGAGAATGACACCTCGATGTTGAATTGCCAGCTGCTCCTATTGAGCTAGAATCAACCAATCGTTGATGTAAAAGTGCGGGGTGAGAGTGCAAGGCCTAAGGGAAGAACCCGATATTGGTAAGCTTTGCCTCCAAAAGCAAACCTCAGAGACTTCCTGTGAGTGGGAAGGACGGAGGCGTGGAAGTGTGTGTCCTTAGATCGTTCGTGACAAACCAGTCCTCGGACCTGATCTGAGATACGACCTGTTTGAGCATCTTGAACTTCAGTCTGCTGACTGAGCGGTTCAACTGATGCAGATCTAAAATGGGACGCAACCCTCCATCCTTCTTGGGAACTTTGAAGTACCGGCTGTAGAACCTGGACTCTCTTTCGTGAGGAGGGGCCACCTCGATGGCCTCCTTCCTCAAGAGAGTACTCTACCACTCGTTCCATTACCAGAGCCTGCTCGGGGCCCACCAGAGGCGGAGGAGAACCAAACTGGATTCTGCAGCCTTTCTTTACAGTGTGCAGGACCCACTGAGACACATTTGCCAGTAGTTTCCACACTGCCAAATAGTCTACTAAGGGAAACAGTCTCTCGAGACTGTCCTCTGGTGTACTCAGAGTTGCTAGCTTGGTGCCCTGAAGCGGAGGACCAGCAGGAGATGGCCGAACCAGCAGCTCTAGAGACCCCCGGGGTGGCGAGCTTCTCAGCTCTGCTACGTTTTCCGGGCAGAAGTGACTGAGAAAAGCTGGAGCCAGCTGCGGCCTGGAACTCAGGTTTGGCAGACTGGTCTCCTGAGGGCACTGAGGAGAGACGGAGACCGTGTAATGCGGTGTAACCCGCTCTTCCCCAGAGGGGCCTGCCCTCATAAGTCCTGGGCCATAGCATCATGACTGCCTCAGCTGAAGCCTCCTATTGAAACAACGGTCCTCAGACCTGCGTCATTTCTAGGAAGACTAGACTGATAGAACCAGAGCCTGCTCAGGCAAGACCCAATAAGACACGCTTGGCATGGGCTCCCACATCGCCAAGTGCCTACTGAGGGAACCAGTCTCTTGAGACTGGCCTCTGGTGTACCTAGAGCTGCTAGCTCGGTGCCCTGAAGCGGAGGACCGGCAGGAGATGACCGAACTAGCTACTCTAGAGACCCCCGCAGGGGTGGCGAGCTTCTCAGCTCCGCTACGTTTCCGGGCGGAAATAACTGAGAGAAGCGCTCGCTGGAGCCAGCTGCGCCCTGGAACTCTGGCAGGGTTGGCAGACTGGTCTCCCGAGGGCACTGAGGGCGACACGGACACCGTGCAATGCGGTGTAACCCTGCTCGTCCCCAGAGGGGCCTGCCCTCGTAAACCCTGGGCCACGCCCATCAGGGTTTCTCGGTCGAGGACCTCCCAGACTGAAGGACGGTCCGTAGATCCGGCTAAGTCTTAGAGGCCCCCGATCCAGAGCGTTTGCCACCTCAGCAACGTTCTGTTTTTGTTCTGTACGAGGAGCTGGTACCCGCCGAGGGCTGCTCCCGCCCAGCAGCCCCCTGAGCTAGAGATCGGCGAGGGAGGAACCGTTGGAACGCCGCCGCTTGATTATGGGCCTCCTGGTATTTGTCGATGATGGAATTGACGCCGTGGCCAAACAGGCCAGAAGGCGCAAGTGGGGCGTCCATGAGGAAGACCCTATCTTCTCTTTCATGTCAGATAGGGTCAACCACAGATGTCTCTCCACAGCCACCAGAGCTGCCATAGACCTGCCGATGCACGGGTGGTCTCCTTGGTTGCACGGAGAGGCAAATCAGAGGTTCTACAGAGCTCAGAGATCAGCAGATTTGAGCTCCTCTCACTCATCTAGCTCTTTAAGCAGGTGCGTCGGCTTGGTACGCCTGTAACACCGCCATGGTGTGCAGACACGCACCAGCCTGACCTGCAGCCGCGTACCCCTTGCCCACCAGCGCTGAAGTTGTGCGCAGCGGCTTGTTGGGCAAGGTCGGAGCCTTCAGAGACGATGCCGCGCCAGGGGACAGATAGCTCGTGAGTGTCTGTTCCACCCGAGGCATCGCTTATGATATGAAAAGGATTCATAATATGAATGAGAATGACGCCTCGCCTCGGCAATGCGTGCTGCAACAGCGAGCTCTCACTCAAAAGGGGAAGAACCGAGCGAGCGAGAGCAGTAGATCTGGGGAATGCAGGTGGAGATAGGGCAAACCCGTCTCCAACCTGTCCGCTAGATCCATGTTGCAATCCCTGCGATCTCACTCGCCACCGTGCCTCAACAGCTGTGGGACCGCGTGATCATATGGCAGGGAGAAGCACAATCAGCCCCTTTTTTTTTTTTTAGAGCGGACAGCGCGTCGTCATTCATAATTTGCTTGTGCAAACACTGCAGCTTTACAAAGCTCATCGACGTCCTTCACGTCCACCTCCTCAGAGGAAGACAGGCGAAGCGTCGAGCCCTCTCTCTGGGGGGAAGAAACCGTGTGGCGGGCTTACGATCCCAGAGAGCGGGCGCTGGATCTGATGGGAAAGGAAGAAGATAGGGGCTTGCCCGTCTTCATTCCCTCCACCTGATCCATGTGCGATTCCCACGAGCGCAGCCGCCGTCCCGCTTTTTTTTTTCCTCGAGAGCTGACTCTGCGTGCTCTGCTCTCAAGCAGACCACACACGGACTGTGTGTATCCCCAGCAGTGATGTAACGTTTGCAGGGAGGAACATACAGCCTGTAATGCGATCTGCTCTTGCATTGTGGAGCTTATTTCAAGTGATTGTGAGGGATAAACAACACTAAATAAGACTCTCAGCACAGATGGACAGACACACACACAGACTAGCGGTTGCTGTATGACAAAAAGCAAACGCCGGTTCCACCGCACGTGCTTTTATGCTTCCTGATCGATTACGTCACCCGCCCGTGACGTCTCGCCCTTCCATTGGACAGATTACACATGTGATTCAGAGCGCGGTCACACTGGAGGCGTTCCCCTAGCGTTCCAACGCAGCTCGAGATCCTGGAAGGGAATATTACATGTGCTGTTGCTTCCTCATTTTGTTCTCAATAGTAAGTAATAACCTCAAATGCAAGACAATTTACCACAGTTTGCAAAGCAACCACTTGTGTTGAACACACTTCTCATGCAAAAGAAGTATCTACCATACAAATGCGAAATGGAAAGTTCGCAAGAAAAGCTTGCTACAAGTAATTTTTAGGTGAACTATCACTTAAAGTCAATTTGCGTACACAAAGAAACTAACTTTTTAGTTTATGGTCAAGGAAAGCATTGCTCACAGCTCGCTGGACCCAACAGGATGTGTCATGTGATTTACTTGCATCTAGTCAAAAACTGTCCATTTTAGTCCATTTAAGCTTGCTGATTGAAGTTCTTGTCTTGTTTGAGAATAAAATTACATACCTTAATAATGATTCATGTATTTTAAACACACAAATGAAAATCTCTCAAAGCATTTTGTTACAAATTACATCAGATTTCTGCATCTGATCTCATTTCCTGTCAAGCAACATACAACTCAAAAAAGTATCCAAATGCAAATTCTAAAGGGGTCATATGACGTTGCTAAAAAGAACATTATTTTTTGTATTTGGTGTAATGCAATGTGTTTATGTGGTTTAAGGTTCAAAAAACACATTATTTTCCACATACTGTACATTATTGTTGCTCCTCTATGCTCAGCCTTTCTGAAACGCATCGATTTTTACAAAGCTCATCGTTCTGAGAAGCGAAGTGTGCTCTGATTGGCCAGTTATCCAGTGCGTTGTGATTGGCCGAATACCTAAAGCGTGTGACGGAAATGTTATGCCCCTTACCATGTTGTGATGCATTGCATCGCGCTGCGTAAACATTACCATGTCTGCATCTGTGATCGGAGAAATGAAAAACAACAAGCACTACTAATGCTCAACTCACGTTTGAATAGTCAGTGGCAAATTCTTTACATATGAAAACATACTCACAGGCTGTGAGTCAGAAGTGCCAGGCTGTCTTTGCAAAGTTGGAATTGCCCCACTTTATAGAAACAGCCTTTGTGCTAGCCAGCATTGTAGGAAATAGTCCTCCGTAAAATGCACTGCACACACTCTAATATTTGGGTTGAACTGTTCTGGAATAGTGTTGTAAATACAACTTAATCACTGATTTCTAGTTGTGTCCTCTTTTGTAAGCCCAAACAAAGTATTTTCCCTTTCACAATGAAACACAGCATCTCCAGGACATGGCGCCGGTGGCAGCAACAATACTACAGTGAGAATATAAATCACACCTCCCCCCACATCTTGATGTAGACATGTTGGGGCGTGTTTAAATTTAGTTTAGTCTTTGCAACTTTAGGGATTTTATCTATGCACGAACAGCTTGTAACACTCCAAAGAGAAAGGAAAACTTGAAATCGCATCATATGACCCCTTTAATTGTATTCTGCTTCTAACACTACAATTGTATAGATAACATAAACTATGCATAGAGCAAACCAGTGTTTATTCCTCTCTGTGAGAGGTGTGTTTGATGTAGGACTGGTGCTGTTGGGAAGGGCCGTTGTATTGAATGGTGATTGTGTGAAGGCAGAACTCATTTGATGCCTCATTGGAACCCCATTATGTTGGAGGGTAGAGAGAATAGAGTGCTTTGGAAATCTCGAACAGAGAGAGCGTGTCCCTTTTGAAACAAACCTCATATCCACAGGCACACCTCAATGCTTTTCAGCTTTGTTTTTTTAGTCTCTCCCACTTTTCTGACCTCATCCCTTTATTTCCCATACCTCGTTTTTTTGCCTTGTTGAGTTCCACTCCACTGCCAGCCATCATCTGCTTCATTCTCTCTTGATTCTCTCACACTGTCTTGTTCCTTCTGTGGGTTTTTTTTACTCTTCTGTCTGTCTCTCCCTCTATTTTCCCCTCCTCTTTCTCAGACACACACTGTTAGTCTAGAGATGAGCTGGCCATTATTAGAGATGGCATTTTGGCCCATCAGCTCCTGACAGGCCCGCTTGACGTGACAAGACGGTGTACGTGCACCTCAAAACAAATAAATGTGTAATCAGCCTCCAACAGATGGGCTTTTCCGATGTCTCTAAAGAAAAAAGAGAGAGAAAAAGAAAAACGATTAGAGTGGAAAAATGCACGGTGAAATGAAAGGCTGCTCTCTTTCTTTATCTCCTCCTCCCTCTTCATGTGTAAATGGAGAAAGGGAAACCTGTCAGCTGAATATGAAGATAATCCATAATTTGGAGTTTAAAATTAATAGCAGAGGGATAAATCATTGGCGTACATGACCAAATGGATCATAAATTCTAATTATCTGACATGTGCACATGACATGACCACAGATAAAACTCAAAATATTGATTAACAACATGGCTGATTTCATTCAAAAAAAAAAAA
The DNA here is from genome assembly GCF_936440315.1 of Barbus barbus. Taxonomy (NCBI): domain Eukaryota; kingdom Metazoa; phylum Chordata; class Actinopteri; order Cypriniformes; family Cyprinidae; genus Barbus; species Barbus barbus. The sequence goes on from NC_136750.1 coordinate 14,507,835, forward strand.
AAAAAAAGTCCATTAAAAAAAAAAAAAAAAAATCTCAACGTTCACTAAAAAATATTTGGAGCGCAAAACAATTCTAGCTTTGATTGATTAGGTTAAATATATTGCATAATTATATAAACACTGGCAGAAGTGGCAGGGCATTACAATTACTTGGACACAACGCACATCCTATTTAACATCCTATTTTATATTTAACTTTAATTTATTTTTATTTCAGTTTAAGTGCATAAACATGACTTTTTTCAGTTAGTTGCTAGATACAGTTCTGTATTTTTTATTATTTAATTTTATTTTATATGTCAGCTTTATTTCAAATACAGATAATGATGTTTAATAGTTTTAGCTTTAACGATAACAACACTGGCCCTCATGCAAGCTATCACATCACCCGGATGGCCCCTCCTTGCCTCAGATCCTTGTCCCTGGAGTCATAAATGTTGAATGTTCATCTTTAAAGTATTAAAGATCATGTGCTTAGTAATTACCACAGAAGATATTGGCTTTATAAGATGGACACTTGGGAGATCTTTCTGTAAACAAGCCAATTTCTCAGTGCATTATGCACAGGACAGACAATGCAGCGAGTGGCGCACATACATGCGTAGATGGAGGCTGGCATGAGTCACACAAACACACTCTGATTGACTGCAAAATTACAAATTATGCCTTTACTACATCTTATAATGCTTCTGTTTCCTCTAAGAGTGTTTAATCAATGCTTGTGCCTCAGTGAACAAATTCAGTGAATCTAATTAAAAAATTAAATTAGATCTTGTTTGTTTAACATGATTTACATGACTGCAGTCAGTAATTGTGGCAACACAAACCCTATGATAAAATGATGGCAAACCAAAGTACACAGCACAGTAACATTGCAGATGAGAAGACATTGTGCGTGTGTAGGTCTAAATAATGCAACAAAATATTTTTACACAAAACCCATTTTTTAAATACTTGTAATTAAATCAAATAAAAGGATAAATAATGACAGTGTTTTTATTTTGGCAATTTCCATTTAAATAATAAAAAACACTTGAGTGTTGAGAAAAAATATATAATCTGGGTGACTGACTTATAGTCTAATGGTTAGTTATGTCATTTATTTGCTATGTTATTAATTTCAAGAAACAAATATAATGCCATTTTGAACAGATTATGTTTAATCAAACGCTTTGCTATTCTGTTGTTTGGCAAGAAGCACTTACATTTAGATTATGAGAATCACATTTCTAGAAAACATTGCCTCTCTGTTTATTGTTCTCGCAGCACAACTTATTGTTAATAAAAATTTAATTATTTATACAAATTTATACGTGTATATTAATCATTTGTAGGCAGCTACTAAGTGAATAACATCTTTGTAGATTATTTTTTTATTAAAACTATATATGAACCCTGCCTTTGAAATCCATTATAGAAATACTTATCCAAAATCACTGGAACTCTGCAATTAATTATGGTGAATTTGGTAAACAATGGGAACATTTGAAATTTGAAATAGGGTGTGCTGTTAGGACCTATGGTAAAAAAATAGCTATTAAAAGAAGGGCAGACTTAATTGAAATTTCAGCTGAAATTAATAATTTAATGGAGAGAGACACTTTAACTGTTGAGGATCAGGCCACTTTGAATAAACTTCAAAATAAACTTAACAAAATATATGAAGAAAAAGCCAAGGGGGCCTTTATTAGATCGAGAAAGAAGTGGTTAGAGATGGGAGAAAAAAATAGTAAATATTTCTTTAATCTTGAAAAAAGAAGGGTGGAGGTAAATGCGATTAGGAAAATGAAAATTGATGGTGCTGTCTGTGAGGATACAACTCTTATCTCATCCCATATAACAACATTTTTTGGTAAATTGTATGAAAAGGATGTTAATGTTATTGACCCTTTTCCTACTCTAAATTCTATTACTTCAATAAAAACTGTTAGTAATGATTTTAATTCTATATGTTCAAAAAATATATCATTGGAAGAAGTTAAAGAAGGGATTAATAACTTGAAAAATAACAAATCTCCAGGGAGTGATGGGTTAACTTCAGAGCTATATAAAACTTTTTGTGACCCTTTATCTAAATTTTTATTGGCAGTGTATGAAGAATCATTTGTCAATGGATGCCTACCTCCATCAATGAGAGAGGGTGTTATTACTCTAGTACCAAAATCCCATAAAGACACTCTTTTGATTGATAACTGGCGCCCAATCACATTATTAAATAACGACTATAAAATTTTGGCATCTGTTCTGGCAAAACGACTAAAATATGGCCTGGATGATTTGATTGATGAGTGCCAGTCAGGATTTATGAAGGGACGTCACATTTCAAACAATGTAAGGTTAGTTCTTGATCTGATTGATTATCGTGATTTGGTTTTGGACCCTGCTATAATTATGTTTTTAGACTTCCAAAAAGCCTTTGATACAGTTAGCCATAATTTCATTTTTAGTGTATTACAATTCTTTGACTTTAATAATTATTTTATCCATGCAGTGAGAACATTATATGTAAGAGGAAGTAGTTGTGTTAAACTTTGCTCTGGAACAACACCTAAATTTCCTATTCACAGAGGAATAAGACAGGGTTGCCCTATCTCACCCTTTCTTTTTTTGATAGTTACTCAGGTTTTAAATGTAATGATCAACCAGAATAATATGATTAAAGGTATTAGAATTCATGATAAAGAAATAAAAATCTCCCAATTTGCAGACGACACCACAATTTTCCTAAAAGATCAATCGGAAGTTCCTAAAGCATTGGAGACCATTCAAGATTTTTCTGAGGTCTCTGGCCTCTCTCTCAACATTTCAAAGTGTGAAATATTGTCTTTAAAAAATATTGATAAAACAGCGATCTGTGGAATTCAAATTAAAGATGTAATTAATTATTTGGGAGTAAAAGTATCCTTGAATTCAAATATGGTTATAACAGAAATTAATTTAAACCCTATTAAAGATGTAATTAAAAAGAAATTCAATTCTTGGTTGGCAAGAGATTTATCTCATACTGGTCGTGTTTTATTATCAAAGGCAGAGGGTCTATCAAGAGTTTCTTATCTATTTTCTGTAATGGATTGTCCCAAGTCATTATGTTCCTTATTAGATAAATTATTATATAATTTCATATGGAAAAATAAATCACACAAAATTAAAAAGGAGGTTCTAAGAAATAGGATTAGTGATGGAGGTCTTGGAGTTGTTGACTTTACCCTATTTAACCATGTGTTAAAAGTAAATTGGTTAAAAAGATTTGTTAAAAAAACAGACTCTATATGGAATGTATTTCCTAATTTTGTTTTTAAGAAAATTGGAGGTATTGAATTTTTGTTGCAGTGCCCCTTCTCACTTGGTAAACTACCCATTAAATTAGCAAAATTTCACCAACAGGTTTTATTATCATGGTTACTGGTTTACAAACATAATTTTTCACCTCACCGTTGTTTTATTTGGAATAATCAGAATATTATTTACAGAAACAAATCATTGTTTTTTGAGAAATGGTATTTAAACAACGTATATATTGTTAGTCAGCTGATGGATGACTGTGGTCAGTTTTATTCATTTCAAGAATTCTCCAGAAAATTTGTTTTTGGGGCTTCGTTAAAGGAATATAATATTGTATTCAACGCCATTCCTAGTGGTATAAAAACTCTCTTGAAAGGAGAGCAAACTTATAGTCCTACATCTTTATATAACACTTCTATTTCAATTGAAGGGATTTTGATTACTGATGACAAATTCAATAACCATTTTGTTCGTAATCTTTTGAACAGAAAATCTATTCCAGTATCATCTTTCAAGTGGATGGCGTTATACAATATTAATTGGAGAGTGGTCTGGTCTCTTCCACACAAATATTTGTTAACAAACAAGATAAAAGAAGTTACATTTAAAATATTACATAGATGTTACCCCTGTAATAGTGTACTCAATAAGTATATCCATAACATAGAAGATAAATGCACTTTCTGTGATGCTGAAGAGACAATTGTACATCTTTTTTGTGAATGTGTTTGTGTTAAAGCTTTTTGGAATGAGTTATGTACCTATCTCTCAGAAAAAACAAATGACAAAATATGTATTAACACCTTTAGTATTATTTTTCTCTATCATAATCCAAATTCTCATATTCAGTACGTTGTTAATTTGTTTATGATTCTTGGTAAATTTTTTATTCACAAATGCAAATTTTTGGGTAAGATCCCGTTACTGTCTATTTTTCTAGTAGACTATAATTCCTATGTTTTGTCTTTGATGGGCATAAAAAACAAAACGTCTTTGAAAAGTCAAAGATTGCTTTCAATGTTTAACCTTGTATAATTTTTCTTTTTTTTTTTTCTTCCCTCTGGCACTTTATTTTCGTGATCTATGTCTTTTTTGTTGTTGTTGTTATTATTATTATTTGTTCCTGTTGTTATGTACTTGTTACATTTTCATTTTTGGCATTAAAAAAAAAAAAAAAAAAAAAAAATATGAACCCTGCCACGCTTTTTCCCCCTCCCAATAAGCGCTGTATGGAGAGATATTAAACATCTCTTGTATGACACACATACACTCTCAGCATGCATGAGTCAGTGAGGCAAAATAGGGCAAAAGAGACAGCGAGTGCCATATAAAAATATCTTCCCATCTTTGTCTTTTCTTCACTCTCCCTGTTTTTCCCTTTATCTCCAGCTCTGCTCTTCACACCCTCCTGTCCCTCTCTGTTCCCCTGGAGTAATGAATAATAGAGGGATGCTTGTCTTCTCTCCCTCCTCCGGTTAATCAGGCCTTGTCTGGCTGCCCTCTCCGTCCCTCCTTTCCTCTCTCACAACCGTTCTTTAATAAATCATTCAGAATTTCAGGACGACAGCAGCCGCAAGTGGAGGAGAACACAGCTAAAGACCTCCACATCCACAAATATCCTCTTCCTGTGTCTCCATCTTCTTCTATGTCTCTCATGAGACACATTTCCATCTATTACTCTCACTCACCTGCTCCTACTCTAACCACACTTCCCTTCTTTCTCTCTCCACAACTTTATAGTCCATCCCGTTGTGCTCACATGTAGCATTGCAGTGAAAACATCAGTGTAAAACAAATATTCCTAGGTGCATATACACAGGAACTGAGATATTGCACAGGCATGTTATAGATTTACAAGAAATTTAGCAAAAATAGGAAGTACAAAGACAAAGATCTCCTGTACATACAAAATAATCCACTCAATTATTAGTGAATGATACCCGATGAAATGAATGTGTTTAAATCAAACTTTGAATATAGGAACATGAAATTAAGCAATAAACGACAGATATAGCACCAGTTTTTGAGTAGTCTCACATAGCCAGACCTTTTGACTGACAGCAGAAGGTGTTCTGGGAACCTTGGCCGCTTTGAATGGCCAAGGCCCACCCACGAGGCCTTATGACTGACAGGTAAAGCAAGCAATCACGTTTCGTTTTGTGCCACGTCATGTTTAGGGCATGGAAATGTCCCCACAATAGCAGACCGGTGTGTAAAACTCTTGGACATATTTTAAAGATTCTATGCCCCGAACTTCAAATATTTCACTACTGAAAATCTAGCGTTTAGTTGATCCTGATAAGCGCTCATCATCACAGTTGCAAACACAATGACTTTCTTCTTCCATAAGGGGGTTTGGCATCACAGCATCTTTGTTTCAAGGCAGAACGTTAAAGAACATGGCACACATGCCTCCCAGAAACCCTGTATACCCTAGTAAAAAAGTCATATATTTAAAATACATTTATTTCAAAATCTATTAACATATTTACTGACGAATAACTCGAGACTTACTGATATAAAAATTGTAATTAATCTTTACTTGGCATATTACTTGTGCACAATGCACTTTTCTTAATTTTAAGTCTAAACTGTGTTTTAATGTCACTTTTGATGAGGATTGTATGATCTTTGAATAATATCAGACTTTAAATGCAAAATACTTTAGCACAACAGCATATCTTTAATCGTACTTCAGCACTACTTCTGTACAATTAAAGTGCATTAAGTACAAAATTAGAATCAGAATCAGAATCAGAATGAGCTTTATTTACCAAGTATGTTTACACATATGAGGAATTTGTTATAGTGACAGAAGCTCTACAGTGCAACAGAAAGACAGCAACAGTACAGGACACAGATAATAAAGAATAATATACAAATAACCAAATAGGCAATGTACAAAACAGCAAAAACAGAATATATAATATAGACAATTATGTGTGTACAGGTCTGATATGTGCAAATTTGAAATGAGAAAAAAAAAAAAAAATAAATAAATAAAAATAAGTACGTGTGGTGAATAAATAATGTATAATAGTTGTGTGTTCCGCGTTTATTGTCAAGTGTTCATGAGATGAATTCCCTGAGGGAAGAAACTGTTTCTGTGTCTGGTCGTTCTGGTGCTCAGAGCTCTGTAGCGTCGACCAGACGGTAACAGTTCAAAGAGGGAGTGTGCTGGATGTGAGGGATCCAGAGTGATTTTACCAGCCCTCTTGCTCACTCTGGATAAGTACAGTTCTTGGAGAGTGGGGAGGGTTGTACCAATGATTCACTCAGCTAGTCCGGACTACCCTCCGTAGTCTTCTGAGGTCAGATTTGGTAGCTGAGCTGAACCAGACAGTTACTGAAGTGCAGAGGGTGGATTCAGTGATGGCAGAGTAGAACTGTTTCAGCAAGTCCTGTGGCAGGTTGAACTTCCTCAGCTGTCGAAGGAAGTACAACCTCTGCTGGGCCTTTTTGACAATAGAGTCCATGTGATTGTCCCACTTCAGGTCCTGAGAAATTGTGGTGCCAAGGAATCTGAATGACTCCACTGCAGTCACAGATGGTGAGTGGGGGAGAGCAGGGGTGTTTCTCCTTAAATCCACGATCATCTCCACAGTTTTGAACGTGTTAAGCTCTGGGTTGTTAAGATTGCACCAGATTGCACCAGACATCCAGCTCCTTAACCTCCCATCTGTAAGCAGACTCGTCACTGTCCTGGATGTGGCCGATCAGTGTGGTGTCATCTGCAAACTTTAGGAGCTTGACAGAGGGGTCTTTAGATGTGCAGTCGTTGGTGTAGAGGGAGAAGAGCAGTGGGGAGAGAACGCAGCCCTGAGGAGCTCCAGTACTGATGGTGTGGGTGTTGGATGTGAATTTACCAAGCTTTACTAGCTGCTGTCTGTCTGTCAGGAAGCTGTTGATCCACTGACAGACAGAGGTGGGGACGGAGAGCTGCGTCAGTTTATTCTGAAGGGTGTTGAAGGCGGAACTGAAGTCCACAAACAGGATCCTCACATAAGTCCCTGGTCTGTTCAGATGCTGCAGGATGAAGTGCAGTCCCATATTGACTGCATCATCCACAGACCTGTTTGCTTTGTAGGCAAACTGCAGGGGGTCCAGTAAAGGTCCAGTGATGTCCTTCAGATAATCCAAAACCAGTCTTTCAAATGATTTCATGGTCACATACGTTAGAGCCACAGGTCTGTAGTCATTAAGTCCTGTAATTTTGGGTTTCTTTGGGACGGGCATGATGGTGGAGCGTTTGAAGCATGAGGGGACTTCGCACAGCTCCAGTGATCTGTTGAAGATCTGCGTGAAGATGGGGGCCAGCTGGTCAGCACAGATTTTTAGGCAGGATGGTGACACACCGTCTGGGCCTGGTGCTTTCCTTCTTTTGTTCTTTCTGAAGACCTGGCACATGTCATCTTTGCTGATCTGAATTGTAGGTGTGGGGGAGAGGGGGGTTGCTGGAGGTGTGAATGGTTGTGTGGAGAGGTGTTCAGGGCGGGTTTGGGGTGTTTTTTCAAACCTGCAATAGAACTCGTTAAGGCCGTCTGCTAGTTGTTGATTCTCCACAGTGCTGGGGGATGGTGTCTTGTAACTGGTGATATCTTTCACACCTTTCCACACTGAAGCAGAATCACTGGAAGAGAATTTGTTCCTTAGCTTTTCAGAATAATTCCTCTTTGTACTCTGATCTCCTTTTCCAGTGTGTATTTGGCCTGTTTATACAAGACTTTATCCCTCTTTCTGTAAGCATCTTCTTTGGCCTGACGGAGCTGCCTGAGTTTTGCAGTGAACCATGGTTTGTCATTGTTGTAGGTTAAATGAGTCCTGGAAGGAATGCACATATCCTCACAGAAACTGATATATGAAGTTACGGTCTCTGTGAGCTCATCCAGATCGGTGGCAGCAACTTCAAAAACAGTCCAATCAGTGAGAGAGAAACAGGCTTGTAAATCAAGGTTTATAGTTCTTAATACAGGTTTTGCAGACTTAAGTTTCTGCCTGTAGGTCGGAATAAGATGAACCAAACAGTGATCAGAGAGTCCTAAAGCTGCTTGTGGGACAGAGCGATATGCGTCCTTTATTGTTGTGTAACAGTGATCCAATATATTACTCTCTCTGGTGGGACATGTGATGTGCTGTCTGTATTTTGGCAGTTCACGGGAGAGATTTGCTTTATTAAAGTCCCCGAGAATGATTAAAACAGAGTCCGGGTGTTGTTGTTCTGTGTCTGTGATCAGATCAGCGAGTTTCTGTAAAGCTGAGCTCACGTGCGCTTGCGGTGGAATGTAGACACTCACGAGAATGAACAAGCAGAACTCCCGCGGCAAATAGAAAGGCTTGCAGTTGATGAAAAGCGTTTCAAGATCTGAACAACACATCTTCTTTAACACAGTTACATCTGTACACCACCTCTCATTGATGTAAAAGCACGTCCCGCCGCAATGTGATTTCCCCATTGATTCCGCGTCCCGATCTGCTCTGATCAACTAGAAGTTAGCCAGATTTAGCACGCTGTCTGAAATGTCGCCATTCAGCCAGGTTTCCATGAAACACAGAGCAAGAAAAATCCTTGTTTAATCGGGAAAGCAGAAGGAGTTCATCCGTTTTGTTGGGTAGAGAGCGGAGATTCGACAGATGGATGCTAGGCAACGGCATTCGAAATCCGCGCTGACGAAGCTCCACAAGCGCGCTGGCTCGCTTCCCCCGTTTGCGCGTCCTGAAGCGTTTGACCAGAGCTACGGCTCCGCCAACTACAACGTCCAACAAAATGTCAAAATCCGGTAAAAAATTTTGTGGTGTATTCTGCCGTAAAACTGATCGTATTTGAGAAACTGAAAACAGGAAAAACAAACAAAAACAGTACAAACACTGAAGAGCAAAGCACAGTAGCTGCCATCTGCGGCCCCATCCTAGTTGTTCCAATTTAGCAGACTTTAAAGGAACACTCCACTTTTTTTGGAAATAGGCTCATTTTACAACTCCCCTAGAGATAAACAGTTGAGTTTTACCGTTTTTGAATCCATTCAGCCGATCTCCGGGTATGGCGGTAGCACTTTTAGCTTAGCTTAGCATAGATCATTGAATCGGATTAGACCATTAGCATTTGGTCATCAAAAATTAACAAAGCGTTTCAATAATTTTCCTATTTAAAGCTTGACTCTTCTGTAGTTACATCGTGTACTAAGACCGACGGAAAATGAAAAGTTGTGATTTTCTAGGCCGATATGGCTAGGAACTATACTCTCATTCTGGTGTAATAATCAAGAAACTTTGCTGCCATACCATGGGTGCAGCAGGTGCAATGATATTATGCAGCGCCTGAAAGTAGTCCCCAGCTAGGTAACTAGTTATGATATAGCTGGGGACTACTTTCAGGCACTGCATAATAGTACACGATGTAACTACAGAAGAGTCAAGTTTTAAACAGGAAAATTATTGAAACTCTTTGCTAATGGTCTAATCCGATTCAATGATCTATGCTAAGCTAAGCTAAAAGTGCTACCGCCAGACCCGGAGATTGGCTGAATGGATTCAAATACGGTAAAACTCAACTGTTTAACTCTAGGGGAGTTGTAAAATGAGCCTATTTCCAAAATAAGTGGAGTGTTCCTTTAAGTATACCAGTTTAGTATACTAAAAGTACAATTGCAGGACATTTTTATTAAGTACATACATATAAAAAATGTTTTTGTAGTATACTTAGCATGAAATAAATGTCTTTCAAACATATTTAAGTTTTTTTTTTTCACTAGGGTAATTTAACCAATCCAGGGACAGCTTCGAAACTCCTCGAGTGTTTCCAATTTTGTGTGTGATATGCATGATACGTTCAGCCAACAGTCTGTGGGTGTGATAGATGATGCAGTTCAACAATACTTGCACTTTTCACTGTTTTATTGCTCTGCTTGTCTGTTTGCACTTTGCATAAATGGTGGGGATTATTTTCAGTGAGTCTTTCTGTATCTTACATATTTACATCAGTAGGTGGCGATGAGTGATGACCTAATGAGGGAGTCATTGAATGATTGATTTAACCAGTTCTTTCTAAACACTGATTCATTTGGAAACAAAAAAAAGCCTTTCTAAAACCCAAACTATACTCCCAATTTTGACGCGAATGCTTAGTGTAAGTGTGCAGCCAAATATACTCTTTCCAAGTATACTTCGTTCGATAGTATGCGCAAAAACAGGTGTCTGATTGTCCAATGTCTGTTCTTTTTTTCTCCAGAAATTATGACCAATGCAATGTCTTTGTGTTTATTTAAACTAGATTTGTGGCAATCTCTTCAGCCCTTATCAACATAGTAGTTTGTTGTCATTTCTATCTCACCTGTTTCTTTTTTGGCTGTGAAACATTGGTTTTGGGCAGTGTTGCCACCTTGTGGACAAACTAAATGCAAATATATTTAATAGTTAAATATGCCATATTTAGTTCTGTTTTTATGTGTCATTGCATCCTTCCACAGAATTTGGAGAGAACACAGAGCCACCTCAGAGCAGCCTTACTAAGCTGTGTAAAGATGCCTTAGGAGACTATATGTAGCGGTAAGAAAACAGACTTATTCTCTCTGATCCAACATGAAGGGCAAAAATCAGACTCCCCCCTCAGGGAAATCAGAAAAAAGAGATTCTTCTAAAGGAGAGACATCATTCTGTTTGAACTTTTCTCATTCACCCTTTATCACTCCGCTGGTCATTAAGCCCAAGTTTGTCTCTCTCCAATTCCCTCTATCTATATAGTGCCTTGATTTATGCCATCATTCGTTCTTTTCCTGTCTTTCTGTATGTCTTCCTTTCTATCATCTCACTCTGTCTGTCTGCCTGTCTCTCTTCTCCTCTCCAGGGCCAGGTTTTGTGACAATTACTTTTAATCTGCCTCCATTACCAAATCTTCCTTCCATTCCTTGGTTCACAGTATTAATCACTTTAATTGCCACAGAGTCTGAGACACACACCGCTTTCACCCTCTTCTGAAAGGTGTTCCCATTGTTAGTCAAATCCCCTTAAATGGGCACTTCGGCATTTATTTAATTATTTCTCATCTACTTCGCAGGCATCAGAATCCCACTAAACCTCACAAAATCCCTTGAATGTGTGACTGTGTGTGTGAATTTGGAAGGGCGGGATAATAGCACATACTGAGAACTCTCTCTGTGTGTGTGTGTGTGTGTGTGTGTGTGTGTGCGTGCGTGTGTTTGTGTGTGGTAGACAGTAATAAAGTCACACATTGTACTCTGTGTGGGTGTGTGTTTGGGAGGGGAGGATAAAAAAGCCTCACGAGTGAGTCTCAAGGGCATATTGATTATAGAGCAGGTTTAAAGTGAGCTACAAGATCACCTCGTGCCATTTATGTTTTTGTCTGATGCGGTTTGTCGTTGTTAAAGGGATAGTATACCCAAAATAGCATTCTTTTAACTCATTTAAAAAATAAATGTCCTTAATTGTATTGGGGACTTGTAGTGTACATAAAATTTTAAAAGCATATTTTGAAAATAATAATGACAAAAGTCCACTTAAGTCTACTTGTAAAAAGTGCACTTTGTAATAATGTCAAATTAAAAGTTTTACGTTAAAGTATTTGAAATCATTATGTTTTAATCTTTGATTACAAATATATTCAAAAATAGCTTACATGGCATACAAAGTTCAATAGAAATGACATTATAGTTTAGTTTACCATAAATGCTTGTCAGTACATGTACTATACAATTACATATAAAGAGTGGGTCAAAAAAAGAACTCTAAAGTAATAACTGCATTTCATATAAATGTAAACTATATATATTTTCATTTAATTGCAATTATCATGCAGCAAGTGTGTGAAAAAACAGTACTTTAAAAAAATACTAAAGTGAGCACCCTCATGTTGTTTCAAGTTTGTTTGACTTACTTTCTTCCGCAAGACACAAAAAGAGATTTATTTGACAATTATTTTGGCTACTCTTATCTAATTAATCAATTTAATGAAAATGAATGATGCCCAAAATGGCAAGTTTGAATCATGAAAAAATTCTGATATTTCTGCTAAATGTATCTACAGTAGTTCACAAAAGTAGTCAGAATGGTTGATTCAGTATTATGACTAATATGATTCTTAAACACACTGACTCAGTGATCTGGTTGCAGTGGTTAGTTAAGTCATGTGGATCATATTTATGATGCTTTGTTTTGCAGCTTGAAACTTTAGATCCCATTTATTATTTACAGAACGATCAGTCTCATTTTCAAAATGTGTCCTTTAGTTTTCCACTGAAGAAAGAAAGTCATACGGATTTGGTACAATATGAGGCTGTATAAAGGATGACATTAGAATTATTATTTTGGGGTGAATTAATCCATTGAGCTGTCATTCTCTCCTTGTTCTTAATGAGGTCTCTCACTAAGGATAATGTAACGTAATAAAAACGTAATATTAATATGTAATTTAAAGCAAATAGTTTAATTTAGCTCAAAGGGAATCATTTATGATTTTATAGGGAATTTGAACATAATCACTGTTTCACGGCTGATCACTGAGGTGGCAGCGATTCATTGACCAAGCCATATAACATCAACTCTGCACTGGATATTAAAATCCAAAATATAGTGAAAACACTATTTAATAGCAGTAACAAGATCGGCAGATTAAGACATTAACTTGTGAGCACAAAACACAAGATACTTCTCTTTTCAATATAAATAAGATGTTATTTATATAAACCTAAGACATAAGCTAATCTAACACATGAACACAAGCATTCACACGTGGCAGAAAGAGAGAAAGTGAGGAAAGGATGAGTTTAAGAGAATGGAAATGTGAAATCCCAAGTTTACAGCAATATGTTCAATTGCATAGACCTGAACAACCATCAATCACTTATTTAACCCTCGCTTTGAGTTTCTCAATGAGGCTAAAATTATATTAACTGCACCTGATTCAGTTAGAATTTGGAGGTGTTACTTGCTTGCTTTGAATGTTAAGGGGTTTCCTTTGACAGGGGGGTTCCCCGAAGTGTCTGATTGGTTGAGAGTTCAGTAGTTTTTGAAGTGAGGTCTTGGGCGTTGGCTGAGGATGCGGAGTTGGTCTGGTTGAAGTTTGAAGCGAGTGTAGTCGGAGCTGGACTTTGCAGCAAACTTACATTAGAACACGAAACTCCACGGAAAGAAAATAAACTAAAGTAAAAGAATAATAATAAGAATAAAAGGATGTAACGAGACTAGGTGGTTTTCTTCTCATTGTGGTAGCAGCTGGCACGTGGGCCAGAGCACGCTCAAAGAGCCGCGTCAAAACGCGGTGGCAAAAGAGAAGAAGAGGAGAAGGGAGAGGACCAAGAGAGCATTTTAAGAAGATGAAGATTTTTAAGAAGAAAAGAGTTTGATGGTGTCCTGAGTTTTTAAACTTGGCTTTCAGACCGTCCGATCTGGACGTCTTGACCAATTAGATACTGTCCTTGCTCGGGGTATTGCTTTGTTTCTCCACCCCATTAATAAATCAACATGTTATCTGTTCAGTCAGAGGTCCGAACTTTACAGGCTCTTGCAAAGTATACTTTTGAACATGATTTCTATAACAAGACTATGATGCATTTGACAAAGAATTGATTGGAAGAAACATTTAAAGCATTGAATTTTCAAACTCATACATACAAAACATGAATATTACCCTTTAAGGCTTAAGCTATTCAGTACTTATTAAAAGCAAGACATACACAATGAGTGATTAAAACAAGGATAGTCAAATGTGTGGGTTACATACATAATATGCAGTTATGCATAGAAATGATTAGTTTCATTAAAAATTGAAAATGAAAGTCTTTTAAGATGATTTTAGGTGCATATGGAAGGAGACAGTCTTTGTGAACCAAGGAATTTCAGTCGGGTTCTTTGTCTTCTATGTGTGGGGGTAGTCAGTCTAAGGAAGCTCGTGAATTCAGCGTGGAGCCCATGTGATAGCCATCTCTTTGACCATCAGTCCTGATTACTTGCCCCAAATTTGACAGTCTCCTTCCTGAATTGAAATTATCAATAAGTGTTCTTTTGTCTCAAGATTGTAAGCTGTTTTGTGAAAGAGGCTTGCTGGTTAGTTTGCTTGCTTCAGACTAGTTGGAATCTGATTTACAGCGTCCTGTTTCCTTGGGCCTCTCGGTGGAATTCCAGCTCCTCAGGTTTCAATGTTCTGATGCATCTTAAATTTGTCTGATTCAGTCTCTGATATTCTACAATAATAAAAAAAATGGAAAGTAGAAAAACTGCTGTGCTAAGTAAAAATTGTTGCTCTTGGAGAGAGCAGAGGAGGAGGAGAGCGCAGCAGATAGTTATATCATCGTTGGCAGTGCTGACCCACACTAATAGCAGTATTGTCTCCTAAAGCATGTTACCTCGCCAGCATTTCTCAGCTGTGTTTCATTCCGTCTCATCTGTTGTAATGCGATTATGTCAGTGTGAGAAACTCAATGTGTGTCTGACTCACAGCCAAATGTGTATTTGTGTTTGTCTGAGAGACACTCATTGAATTTGCTGAACAAAATGAAGTTACTGATGATCTTTGAGTGTCTATAACCACTCATTTGAAACATTTTTCCTTTCTACGTTATTCCATATTCTTATAATTTGTGCTATTTCATAGTTACTGTTATTCTAAATAGCAGAAAACAGAGATATAATAAGAATGCAGAGATGTCTCCAAAGCTCTGTGGCGACGTTGGTTTTGTTTGTGTGGGATGAACCGAGCGAGAGTGAAGCTAAATAAATAATCATTAGCAGCCTCACTTTAATTTGGGTTATAGCTCTTGAGATGACTAAAAGCACTCATGACTCAGTCCCCACAGGCTGCCCACAGGCTTTCACTCAAACCTTTTCTCTTTTCACTGGCTCTCCTGACTACATTGCTTTTTCGTTCACCATTTGACCCTTTGTTTAAGAGCGTCATTCATTCTAATCTGCCTTCTTTTACTCATTTATGTTCAAAGTAAACACATCAATTGACATTTTGTCTCTCTAATGCTTTGACCCTTTCAGTTTTAGGCTTATCTTTCTCTGTCTCGTTTCAGTCCTCCCCACAGTCTTGCGAACAAGGGTGGGGGTGTTTGAAAACAATCGTTTTTTGCAATTCTGTTTGATGCTCATTGTGCAAAAATTATACACTTCAGCTTTATGAATGAATTATAGCTCACAGGAGAGATGCTGTTATGTTTCTAAGCGACCAGATTTACGTTTTTGCAGGGTGTTAAAAAGAGTGCATAAATCCCAGAGCGGTTTTACTTAACGCAGAAACAATATATAATATGATTAAATTAACCTGAATAAATTATTATGTTGCAGCAATGAAGGTATTTTAGGTTTAGATTAAGTAAAATTTGATTGTGAAGATAAAAAATCTAAAAAGCAGCATAATATCATGGGAAAAATATCATAATATACAAATAAACAAATAAATAAATAAAAATATATCAGCAAACACCATATCAACAACCTGACAACTGTAAATAAATCGAAAAAGGCAACGCTAATATACACTATATACATGTTATCACGCAATGCTGATGTTAACATTAAATTTGAAAACAAAGTATAACAACAAAAATAATAATTTGCACGGTTTGATGTGATATGAGCTAAACAATTGTTATTTAATCACCATTGGTAGCGAGATTTATTGTAATGTTATTTTTCCTCAGTTGGTCAGAACAAAAGTGGCAGACTTGTTACTTACTTGTACAGATGACGATATCCAGTGAAAATTATTACTTAGGTCAGACTTCTAAGACATAGAATCTGTGAATCCAACGTACAGTGAATATCCACACTGGGGCGGGGACTGAGAGCCACACATAAACTCAAAACATTAGATTAGTCTGAGCTGAGGAGCCGTGCCAAAGCACAACACACGTAAAGATGATAATTCCACAAATAACTGCAATTACATGTTTCAAACAGAGATGGCGACAAAGAGGCAAAACTTACGGACTGCAGCTTTAAGTTTTCTCAAGCTGTACAAGTCATTGCAGTGTTTTAAAAGTTCACATAAATGAATAGTTCACCCACAAATTAAAAAATTGTCATAATTTACTCACCCTCATGTCGTTTCAAACATGTATAAGTTTCTTTATGTTGAACATCAAAAAAGATATTTAGAAGATTTTTGAAGAACCAAACAGTTGTTGGTCCCCACTGACTTCCATAGAGAAAGAAATATTATGGAAGTCAATAGGCAGATTCTTGTTATTGTTGCGTGTCGTGGGTTTTGTGATAACAGCAATGGAATGTAAACACACAATCCATGTGATTAAAAGAGCACGAAAATTTGACTAAATCTCCTATGACAACTTGCAGTGTTAAATATCATTGAGGTTGAGACAAGAACACAACGCTGCAGACAACAGATAGCTAATCGCCGTTATTATCGCTGTTTTCCATGTTCGTGGAGTAAATATTTTTACATGGCTTTTTAAACATGCCGGGTAGCCGGTGTTTCGTATGCATTTGGCCAATCAGCGTACACGTACGTCACTGGGAGTTCCTATAGAACTGTTTTAGACCCTACTCTGAAGTAAGAGCTAATTTAGTTCCCCACATGGAGTTCATACAACTAAATACGTTCCTAGTTCCTAGCTAGTCCAAAAATTGGAAACTTCCACCAATAGCTGTAGGAATTATGAAAAGGTTCCTCTTGTGTGTACGGAGCCCCTAAGAGCTCATGGTGGTGGAAAGATTTCGGGGTGGGTGAAAAAAATTCGGGGTGGGAGGAAAAAATATTTTTCAAATCTTTTGCGTTCTCTCTCGAGGGAACGCAAACATCTTTGCGAGAGAACGCAAAGTTTTGCGAGGGAACGCAAAAGTTTTGCGAGAGAACGCAAAGGATTTGAAAAATATGTTTTCCTCCCACCCAAAAATTTTTTCACCCACCCCGAAATCTTTCCACCACCATGAGCTCTTAGGGTCTCCGTAGAAAGCCCCTAATGGGGACCATCAACTGTTTGAGCATTCTTCCAAATATCTTCTTTTATGTTCAACATAAGAGAAAAACTCATACAGATTTGGAACAACATGAAGGTGAGTAAAAGATGACAAATTTTCATTTTTGGGTGAACTATCCCTTTAAATTATACTCAAATGAATCTAGCTGATTCTTGTATAACTTTAAAAAATGAAGTTGAAATTGGTTAAATTATTTTGATGAGTTAAAGTAATGAAAAAACATGTTGCCATGACTTATTGATCATATTATTTTTACAGCGTTGATAAGTAGATGGAACAAAACTGAGATCTCCTATTACTGTATGTCTTCCGATATATGATGGAGTAGCATCTGAGTCATAAATCTCTCCTGTGGGAGCTCCATAAATGGATTGTGTTAGCTGAAGCCTGTCTAAATATTGACCGTCACGATGCCTTAATTGCAAATTTCATGGATGAGACACCTAACAAATGTGAGTTAGACTGAGCATGACTGGAGTGATATTGAATATTGAGGACAGAGATGCGCTTTCGATTCTAGGCGGTCTGGCCCCATTTTGCAGGTTTGTGTATTTGCGTGCGAGACATTTGTTGATGGGAGTCATCTTGATCCCTCACAAAACGAGTCACGTTCTTGGACGCACATAATCAGAGCTTCACAGAGGGGGGTAAAGCCCGGGAGAGAATAGGACAGATTGAAACGTAGAGGAGGACTGAACAATTTGGATAGGCAATGGGATTTTAGTGGGATTTCTTTTTTTTATCCCATCCTTCCATTCTGATTATCCTTTCAACCAATTTTTCACTTTCCCCCCTCTTTTAGAGATAAATAATTCATGGCTCCTGAGGCACAGAACTGCGCTGGAACATTCTAGGAAAGATAAGTGATTCTGATGACTGCTGATACTTGGCATGTAACAGAAAATTGCACAAAGACAGCATCTCTTCCACAGTGATGTACAGCCTGCAGCCACAGTACAGCTCACCCCCCCACACACACACACACACACTTACACCAACACACTCTTTGTCAGCATTTAGGCTTGGTTTTAGCTACGGGAGGATGACTGAACTGCTCTTGTCTCAGCTCAAAGTCACCGGCAAGTCTGTCCACGGGCCTACATCAGTTGATTCCCTTTGAAAGTGAAGATTAAAGCACCAGCCACCACAGAAACATCAAAATATAGCCATCGGGTCACAGAGAAACAAAAGCTACTCTGGAAATGTGCAGCTATTGTGCAGCTATTATAGTTTCAGAACAGCACATGCTCATAGACTGTTAGTGAAGTCACTGGAAGCGGCTGGATTTATAATTTATAATATTATCTTTTAATAAATCCTTGAATAGGGTGCTCGCTCAATGATGCTATTGGGGTTAGAGATGCATTTTTTTGTCCTATATGTTAATTTATTAAAACATACAAAAAAGTATGATAAGTGATTTTAATTCATTAATTTAAATTAATGTATCCTGTTTGAGGGCCATAATGTCTGATATTATAATGAAGCAGAAAAAAACACATGAAATTCAGTGAATTTAGAAAAAAATCACATAATAACAAAACTTCTTCACTTCTATATTACTTTTTTCCCCCAACAAGGATGCATTCAATGCATTCAATTGTTTTTGCCAAACATATCAAGAAGCACAACAGTTTTTAATATTGATAATAATGAGAAACCTTTCTTGACCACCAAATTAGCATATTAGAATAATTTCAGATCATTTGACATGGAAGACTTCAGTAAAGGCTGCTGAAATGTATTCAGAATGGTTTTGCCTTTAACAGGAATGAATGACATTTTGAAATGTATTAAACAATTTTTTATTTTTATCTTTTTTTTAACAATCAGATGCAGCCTTGGTGAGCATTAGAGACTATTTTAAAAATATATTTAAAAAATCATACCATCACCAAACTTTTGAATGGTATCTATTTATATTAAAGGGACAGTTCACCCAAAAATGAAAATTCTGTCATTAATTACCCTCTTGTCATTCCAAACCCGTAAAACTTTCGTTTATCTTCAGAATGCAAATTAAGATACTTTTGAAAAAATCCAAGAGCTTTCTCACCCTCCATAGACAGCAATGGAACTACCACGTTCAAGGCCCAAAAAGTTAGTAAGGACATCATTAAAATAGTCCATGTGACATCAGTGGTTCAACCTTAATTTTATGAAGCTACGATAATACCTTTTTCAAAGATGAACGAAGGTCTTACGCGTTTGGAACGACAAGAGGGTGAGTAATTAATGACAGAATTTTATTTGTAATATTTAAACTTCTAATATAACCCTCTTAAGGTATGGAAGTCATCAGGTCTGAAATGCTCTATTAGATCAGGGTCTGTGGAGGAGCATCTCTCCCTGCAGCAGTGCTGTGCCATTTTGTTGCTCTAGCAGTGAGACAATTTACACATGTTGTGCTGTGGGGATGGAGTATGTGTTGAGTAAGTTGGTTCAGCTGCTGATTTGGTAATGAGCTTGGTGAGGTTGGATGGTCTTTATGCTGCTGAGGTCGCTGTTTGTGCGTGTGTGTGGGTGTAATGCTAGACAACAGGGTCAGGAAACCAGTGGGAAACGAGCCGGATTCAGCTTAGCTTCCTTAAGAGGATTGTAATGTGACAAGTCATTAACTGGAGCTATCTGAACTGCAGCATGTGCTGACTGAGAGAAGGCACTGTACACTTACAAGCAATGAAGAGTGAAAATGCTGAAAATGTCTTCCGATAACTTGCAGCAGTTCATAATAAATTATGTCACGTACACAATAAACAATTATCAACGAATGAATTGCAGTGTATTTTCAATGCATCATTGCAGTTAATTTGCATAAAGTTAAACTTAGTTTTCTCAACTTGCCAAGATGCTGGACACACATCATGTCACAAAATACCACTGTCATCATATTGCTGGTAATCATAATCTGTGTTTGAAAAGGAATGATGTCTGGTCGCTTTAACGCTTTAGGTGTCAAATGAGCTTAAGAGTTACATTTAACACATTTCACCATGTTTACATCCATTTTAAATGCAGATTATTGCCCAAAATAGTGCAGAAAATGTGAAAAAAGTGAAATGTGAAATTAATGTGTCAGTATAAAATGAAGAGTTGTGAAGAGATGTTTTTTGCCATCTCCTGGCTCCTGTTTGCACATAAAAATATATATATATATATTAAATTGAATGATATTTTACAAAAAAAGTGTACTGATCATATTGATATTTCATTGTCTATCTGTATATGCATTCCAAACATTTCCAAATTTCCATGCACGTTCACAGTTTCAGGTTATTGTCTTCTTTTAGGCTTGTGCGTGCTTTTCTGTGCATCCAAATGTAATGAGCAGGAGTGGAGCTGAGCGCTGAGCTCATTTGTCTGGGTGTTGTCAGGTGTGTGAGCTCTCTCTGCTGTCGCTGGGGATTATTTCAGGCTGTCTGCTCTCTGTGTGCCAGAATAAACAGCATGTGCACTCACATATGCCACTGCCATACATTTCAATCTATGCAGGTTGTGCATTTATGTGTGTGCGTGAGCTTTTGCATGTGGGAGTGAGGTCAATTAATTTGAACTGCTCTATTCCCTATTATCCTCCTGCATATAAAAGCATCACATATTTCCCATATGGATTACTGCTTTAATCACCTGAATAAATAACCTTGACCTCTTCAGAGGCGTGGGTGAGATGGGTCAGCGTGCCACCGCATACGTCATGACATTGGCCTTCTGCTGCAGGATGGATTTAGAGTTCAGTGTTCTCTTTGCAGTTTATTAATAGGGAGTACTGTTCTGGTTTACTAAATTGGTTAAACCTGTTAGCACTTGCCAAGCTACATGTTACTATAATTTAAAGTAACTAAAGGCATTTAAGTTTCTGTTTGTAAAAATGCTCATGAAGTGATGCTCAGAGGAGCTCTGGTGATTATGTTCATGTGTTCATGTACTCATCACATCTATCAACAAAAGTCACCTCAGTCTGTCTTTCTCATTGCAAATGTGTATTTCTATATGTAGCCGCTCCTTAGTTCTCCCCAATTATCTGCACCCCTGACCCACCTCACCCTCTTCATCTGTCTGCCCTTGTCGTGTTGGTTTGTGTGTGAGGTAAATGGTGTTCGTGTTTGTTGTCAGAAAGGGTGAAGTGAGCAAGAGGAAAGGCTATTGATCCATGCTAACCATGCACTCCACCAAACAAATGAAGCATCATATTCACTACGTTGACTGACCTATTCCCATCAACAACACCACAGCCACATGAAAGACTCCGGCAGTGCAGGCAGGGGAGGGGGAGAAAGCAGGCCGGATAAGCCTAGAGGATTTTTATTGATTACTAATGTCCATCCCCAGCACTCAGCTTTATCCAAATCGGGGTCCCCTGAGGTCCATCGTATTAATGTTAAAATCCAGGACAGAACACAATGTTTTTCTCCTGCTTCTTTCTCTATATTGAACAGAAATCTTAATTTTACAAAAACAGCATCTAGATGTGGGTCAGAGGGGTAAAAACAAAATGAAGAGCTTACTGCCATGGATTAAAAATTCTGGATGGATTTTCTATAGAATGAACATGAATAAAGTCTGCATCAAATCCAAAATGACCCTGTTTACTCACCTAAGGGTTTGATTTTGTGCATTATTGAGAATTGACTGGATTGTGAAAAGTGAGTGTTCCATATGAGAATGGTGCTAAATTTGAATTTGATGCCTAAATATCTATTGCCTATTGATTTGAATTATTATATTCAACAGCCTGTGAAGCCAAAGTGACGTCAGTGCAAATGAAAAGTCAATGAAGAGTGAGTTGTCATATAGGACATTTGAGTATCGCTTTTGGTTTTGATTTAATTTGATTGAATTCTGATTCATTATGGTATATTTCTGTTGTAGTCCATTTTGCTTAAAGAGATTCTCTGCAAATGTTGTGAAATGGACAGAGCAGTGTTTCAGGCAGATTCAGACTGGTCTTTTTGAGCTAGTCATTGAAAGAAATGGATCATAAGATTAATTTAAGAATTGGGCTGCATCTGTGTTTTTAATTCACTAAGAACCTACTCCAGTCTTCAGTGTCACTTAATTCTTCAGAAATCATTCTAATATGCCGATGTACTGCTCAAGACACATTTCTTGTTAATATCAATGTTGAAAACAGTTGTGCTGCTTAATATTTTTGTGGAAATTGTGATACTTTTTTCAGGAATCTTTGATGATCATAAGGTTAAAAGAATAGCATTTATTTATTCTTTACTGTCACTTTGTAACGTTATAAACAGAGCTGGATATTAACTGATTGGATGTAATCTGAATTATGTAATCAGATTTAAAAAATGTAGTACTTGTAATTAGATAATAGTACATTTTAAAATACTTGTAATCACAGTTACATTTTTATTGATTACATGATTACATATTATTCATACAATAGCAATAAATGATTAATTATTAGGACAATTTATTGATTCTCCCTAATTCTTCTTTTTCATCTTTTGAATTTTCCTTTCTAAAATAGCCTAGATGGCTTATATATATTCAGAAAGTCTTCTGATTTTGTGGACATTCACACAAAGACCAGTCAGTAGTCATTTGGCTAAAACACAGAAAAGTGAACGGTCACACAGCATTTAACCACTGAATTTACAAAAATCATTTCAATTTTATTACAACTGTTTTCTCAAAATTTCAACATTGCATCAACTATGAACACTACATATTGTTAATAACAACATTTTTTTTCTTTGTATTTTTATATCAGTATGGTACAAGATTGTCCTGTTTAAATAAACCAATTTGACAAACAAACTCAAAATTAATCTAAAAGTAATCAAAAAGCAGTCTGATTATATTACCTAAAATATGTAATGTAATGGATTACATTTCTAACAACAATTTTTGTTGTTACTGATTTGGAATCAGTAATGGACAATTTGTTAGTAATCTACCTGGCTGTTACAGATCGGCCAGGTTCTGCTACCCAATCACAACGCTCACCCTCACCTGAATACTGATCATGCACACCTGTCACTCATTTCACTTCTCATTACCCACGCAGTATAAAGACACACACCGCCCAACACCAGTCGTCCAGTCTCGTTTCTACGAAGAGGACTAACTCACTACGCTCAGTCATAGTGCAGTACCTACCTAAGAAACTTACCTGTTGATTACTTACCTGTTCTGCTCGCTCCTAGACGATCTCCAGACCCAGCTCCAGTGACATCCGTTCCGAGAGCGTTTCCGGATTAACCCCAAGTCTGCGGTGTGTGTCTGACACATTCTCCTATCCCTCTCTTCTCCTGCAAGAAGGAAACCCAAGATCAACAACCTGTTCGTTCAGCGGCTCCAGATTCTGTCATCACTCACCAGTTACCATTACCTCTGTTGATCATTAAACCTACCTTCACTTGTGATTCTGTCTTCCTGTCCTCTCATTATAACAGAAGACTGGACCCTAACATCAACGATCAACAGCATGAGCAATCCGGACGCATTCCAGGACCTGGTTGACATTTTAAGACAAACACTCGCTCCAGCAGCGGTCCCTTCCAGCCCAGGTGCTTCCGCGATCTCCTCTTCGCTGCCCACGAACCACTCGACAGTCCGACCAGCGCCCTACGCTGGTTCGGCGGAAGATTGCAATGGTTTCCTGCTACAATGCGACCTGGCGTTCGAGATGCAGCCCCACTTGTTTTCCACTGAGAAGGCCAAGATTGCGTTCATTATCCAGCATCTCCAGGGTAGAGCTCTGCAGTGGGCTAGCACCATATGGACACAAGGAGGCAGTGTCACCCAATCCTCCCAAGCCTTCATCCAACACTTCAGAGATGTGTTCGGTAAACCCGCTTATGATTCCTCTGTCTGTGATCAACTTTATCAGTTACGCCAAGGCAATAACAATATCCAAGAATATTCCTTACAGTTCAGAACCCTAGCCACGGCCAGCGGATGGAACGAGCGAGCCCTGTTGACCGCCTACCGGCAAGGTTTGGCACCTCACCTCCGTCTACAACTTGCCGCCTTTGATGATGCCCTGGGATTAGAGGGCTTAATTCAACACTCCATCCGATGTGCCACACGCATGAATACGTGTCTGTCTGAACTCAACCCGGGTCATGGCTCCTATTTCCCCGTCACACCGAACCCACCAGAGTCCATTCCTGAACCTATGAATGTTGATAATTCACGTCTCTCCTCCCAAGAAAGGGCACGCCGATATGCCCATGGACTCTGCCTGTACTGTGGAGAGAAGGGGCACCTCCGAGTCACCTGCCCAGTAAGGCCAACTCGCCTTTTGGTGAGTGCCTTGAATTCCGAGATCCCGAATCTCAAGCCTTTAACCACTGAGGCACTTCTTATGGGTACCACTTTCGCCGTTCCAGTCGTTGCCCTCCTCGACTCAGGTTCGGCGGGGAACTTCATTTCGGGCAGTCTCTGCAGACAACTCGGCCTCACAACCTCCATCACCCCAAGGAACTACCAGATCCAATCGGTGACGGGCAAGGCGGTAAGCCGTAAGTTAGTTAACAGATGGTCTACTCCCGTATGCCTTAAATTAGGTTTACTCCATGTAGAAGATATAAGATTATTGGTGCTCGAAGATGCTACTACGGACATCATCTTAGGGCGACCCTGGTTAGTTCAGCACAATCCCATCATTTCATGGAGAACGGGCGAGATCATTAAGTGGGGTGAGTCATGTTTTCCCGAGTGTTTTCCACATCTACCTAGACCAACAAGACCAGCCACAGAGATCCTGAAGCTACTTACCACCTCCGTAGAGAGTCCCCCAGAGAAACTATCCACCGAAATTCCTCCTGGTTATGATGAATTCAAAGATGTCTTCTGTCCCCAGAAAGCCGCACAGTTACCACCTCACCGACCCTGGGATTGCGCCATTGACCTCCTTCCGGGTGAACCAGTGCCTCGTGGTAAAATATATCCTCTATCCATCCCAGAGCAGAAGGCCATGGAGGAGTACATCGGGGAAGCCTTGAAGCAGGGATACATTCGCCCTTCCACCGCTCCTGCCTCCTCCAGTTTCTTCTTTGTCGCAAAGAAGGATGGAGGACTCAGACCTTGTATTGATTACCGAGCCTTGAACCGAATCACGGTCAAGTTCAGATATCCGCTTCCCCTCGTCCCAGCTGCTCTGGAACATCTACGAGGTGCCATCGTGTTCACTAAGTTAGACCTACGCAGCGCATACAATCTTGTCAGAATACGTGAGGGGGACGAATGGAAGACCGCCTTCGTCACGCCCACAGGCCACTATGAATATCTCGTCATGCCCTATGGACTCGTCAACGCCCCCTCCGTATTCCAAGATTTCATGCACGAGGTGCTCCGGGAGTTTCTCCATAAGTTTGTACTAGTGTACATTGATGATATTCTGATTTACTCCCGGAGTATGGCCGAACATCGTCGCCACGTTGCGGAGGTCCTACAACGCCTGAGGGAGTTCAACCTGTTCCTTAAGGCGGAGAAGTGTCTGTTCCATCGACCCTCAGTGCAATTCCTCGGCTATAACATCAGCCACGGTGGTATTCAGATGGACGAGGGGAAGGTTACGGCAATCCGAGAATGGCCCACTCCTGACACGGTAAAGAGACTTCAACGCTTTCTAGGCTTCGCCAATTTCTATCGCCGGTTTATCCACAATTACAGTTCCATAGCCAGTCCCCTAACCAACCTGTTGAAGGGAAAGCCCAAATCCCTCTCCTGGACAGTAGGCGCTACCAATGCCTTCCAAGAATTGAAGGATGCTTTCACCCGAGCTCCCATCCTTGTACATCCAGACCCTGAGAAACAGTTTGTGGTTGAAGTCGATGCCTCCACGTCAGGAGTGGGTGCCATATTGTCCCAGAGACAGGGGACGCCACCACGACTCCATCCATGTGCCTTCTTCTCCCGTAAACTCAGCCCGGCGGAGAGGAACTATGATGTTGGCAACCGAGAACTTCTAGCCATCAAGCTCGCTTTGGAGGAGTGGAGACATTGGTTGGAGGGAGCCCAACATCCGTTCCTAGTCCTCACCGATCATAAAAACCTCCAATATCTCAGAGAAGCCAAAAGATTAAACCCCCGGCAAGCCAGATGGGCTCTGTATTTCACCCGTTTCAACTTTTCCATTTCCTATAGACCCGGTTCCAAGAATACAGCGGCAGACGCTCTTTCCCGACAATTCGAATCCCATGAAGAATACGATGAAATTCCAGAACCAGTCCTCCCAGAATCTCTTTTTGTCTGCCCCATCCAGTGGACCTCCCCTAGCTTTACCTCCTCCAATGTTTCCTCCAACATTCCGCCGGGCTGCCCACCAGGTACACAATTTGTTCCCAGAAACCAACGCTCGCAGATCATTCAGTCAGTTCACTCTTCCCTTGGCACTGGTCACCCATGGACCAACAACACCCTCTCGCTGCTACGAGAGCGCTTCTGGTGGCCCAACATGGCCAAGGATGTGAGTAGATTCGTCCAGGGATGTAAGGAATGTGCCATGTCCAAATCTCCCCGACATCTGCCAGCCGGTAAGCTACTTCCTCTGCCCGTTCCCAACCGACCGTGGTCACACCTAGGAGTTGACTTTGTCACGGACTTACCACCATCGGACGGGAACACCTGTATCTTGGTGATTGTAGACCGGTTCTCTAAGGCTTGTCAATTACTCCCACTTAAGGCCCTTCCGACAGCCATGGAAACTGCAGAACTAATGTTTAATCATGTGTTCAGATATTTTGGAATCCCGGAAGATATAGTCTCAGACAGAGGTCCACAGTTCGTGTCCCGTGTATGGAGAACTTTCTTCAAGCTCCTGGGTGTGACCATCAGTCTGTCTTCCGGTTACCATCCACAGACGAACGGGCAGACCGAGAGGAAGATCCAGGAAGTAGCCTGGTTCCTCCGAACCTTCTGCCATGGCCACCAGAACTCCTGGAACCAGTTCATCGGTTGGGCTGAGTATGCCCAGAATTCCCTGCGCCAGCCTACTACAGGTATAACCCCATTTCAGTGCATACTTGGTTTCCAACCTCCCATGTTTCCCTGGTCAGGCGAACCTTCAGACTTACCTGCCGTGGATCACTGGTTCCGGGAGAGCGAGAGGGTCTGGGACAACGCTCATCACCACCTCCAGCGCGCAGTGAGTAGACGTAAGTTGACAGCCGACCTCTGCCGCTCCAAGGCTCCCGTGTATCATCCAGGGCAGAAGGTCTGGCTGTCAACTAGGGACATCAGGTTACGTCTACCCTGCAAGAAACTCAGTCCCAGATTTGTTGGTCCCTTTCCCATAATCAGACAAATCAATCCAGTCACTTACCAGCTCCAGCTCCCCTCACAGTATAGAATTCACCCCGTCTTCCACGTGTCACTGCTAAAGCCGTTTCACCCTCCTGTTTCTCCCCCTGCAGAACCTGGTCCCGAGGAAGAACCCCCTCTCCCGCTGGTATTGGAGGATGGAACGGTCTATCAGATCAAGGAGATCTTGAACTCCCGACGCCGAGGCGGCAGGTTAGAGTACCTCATAGACTGGGAAGGATATGGTCCTGAGGATAGGTCCTGGATCCCCAGGGATGATGTGCTGGACCCAGTGCTACTCGAAGAATTCCACTCTAACCACCCAGATCGTCCTGCCCCTAGGGGAAGAGGTAGACCGCCACAGCGTCGGGATCTTCGGCCCTCGGGAGCGGGCCGTGGAGAGGGGGGTAATGTTACAGATCGGCCAGGTTCTGCTACCCAATCACAACGCTCACCCTCACCTGAATACTGATCATGCACACCTGTCACTCATTTCACTTCTCATTACCCACGCAGTATAAAGACACACACTGCCCAACACCAGTCGTCCAGTCTCGTTTCTACGAAGAGGACTAACTCACTACGCTCAGTCATAGTGCAGTACCTACCTAAGAAACTTACCTGTTGATTACTTACCTTATTAACGACCCCAAACTTGTAATGGTGAATAATTCACAATAGGAACAATACTGGGTATTAAGAAACTAAATATGGACAGATTTGCTTTGATATTGTTTTTTTGGCGGACATGACCAACCTCTCTTATGTTTATTTAACCTCTCCCCTCCAACCAACTTGTCATACTCAGACCACTTTTCACAAACCTTATAATTCCTGTTGGATAAAATCAAGGATATGATTCATCGCATTGAATACCATGTATCCCTCATAACTACGCCACATTGTGGAAGTATATGGTTTCATGTTGACTTTAAACTGTCTTTCTTTTTTTATTAGTTATATTTTCTCTCTATAGGACTGACACATGTGGACAAGATCTCTCAGTGGCCACTCTGTGGCCATGTTTTGAGGAACAATGCTTGACAAGTCAACCAAACTGTTCTAAAGCAGCCTCTGGAAAAAAACAGCAAGAAAGGTAGTGCAAGAGACACTTGTGTCATACTGATGTGTTTCCAGTAGCAGAGATACACTGTACACACAAACACGCCACCAAACACAACCAGGCTCTAGGACCCTGCGGTACACTGACGCTGTACTGAGAAGAGAGGGGGAAAGTGGGGGGTAGAGTGGAGAGCAAAACAGACAGAGGAGGAGAGAAAGAGAGATGTGGAGAGAGAAGAGGAGAGGAAGATGCAAGGATCTGCTTCGCTGCTGTAGTTTCAAAGTCTCGCTAAGGGGAATAAGAAGAGTATTGGTGGTATAAATACCCAGCATAAACAGGATTAAACGAGCAACTACTGACTCCATCAGAGAAGTGTGAAGTGAGAGAGACAAGCAGAGAGAGAGAATAAAGTGTAAGCATCAGCAGCGCTGTGTACTGCAGTGTGTCTCGCTTTACTACAACACTCAACTTGGGAGACAAGAACCGTCACTTCTCTGAACCCCTTTACTCGAACACCATCCCATATCTCTCTCTCTCTCTCTCCGTCAGACACGCTCGTACACACAAATGGAGAATATGTCTTGGTGCTGAAGTATTGCTGAAGTTCAAACTGGGCCACTGGATTCATCTACTTTGCTCCACTCAGTTGCTCCAGTCCCACTGGACACACACCCACTTACGGACACCATCGCAGAGTTCAGGATCAATGGAAGAGGTAGGTTTGCTTGTATAGATTTTAAATAATAGTAATAATAATATATTTAAAAAATAAATGTTAATTTTTAAAATGTTAAAAATAAATATTTTCATATTTCAATCAGAACTGCTGGTGTATTGTGCTCTTTTGACACTTCCAGCTGTACGTGCACGTTGAGGTGTATGTCCTGTATTTTCATATTTCAATAATATTAAAAAATCAACATTTTACATACATAGTATTATATGTATTAATTACATAAAATAAATCATATTTAAAACATTGTAATATGCATATAATAAAATGTGTATGTATATATATATATATATATATATATATATATATATATATATATATATATATATATATATATTAAAAAAAAAGTATATATTACATATTTTCCACCTTCAAATATGTCCAATTTTTTTATGAGCATACATAGATAATTACTTGCTGAAATTGTACCAGTATGTCCGGTGTATTCAAACTATACAGTTTCTTTATGGGTAGTCTGGGTGTAAATGCTATCTTTATCTGCATTCCTCTTTGGATGTATAATAATAGTTTCATTTCAGGAGCAGATGTGTGGGACATTTTTCAATTTTGCTGTGCTGTTATTCGGACCTCTGACCTGTTCTCTTGCTGCTCAAAACACACAAGATTTCAAACAATCCTTTTGATTTCCGTACACAGCTGGTGCTTGTGTCAAACAAATTCAATCACAAAGTGTGACGCCAAAATCTTCTGTGCCTCTTGCATGGTATGTAATGATATTTCTGGCAATCTTAACACACACAAGCTTTTCCATTATTATTGTGTCACCGACTTCACTGACACAAGGACGTTGTTGCTCAGCAGTACATGGGCTGGTTTGGGCAAGGACACACTTTCTGCTATTGTTTAGAAGAACTGCTGCTGTTCCCATTAGAGAGAGACATTTCTATTGTTAGTCGCTGTATCTGCAATCCACTGTTGCCTCTGTAGTGATTCATGTAGTAGATGCTCCCAAGAGATTGCAGGAATAAATGAATTCCCATGTTTAGATATGCATCGAGACAGTTACTCTAAGCATATTTCACTTTTATTAAAAAGCAGGAAAATTGACACCCTCTATTCAGTTTGCTCCTCACCCCATACACAAACTATTAAATTCGGTCTACAAATCGTACTTCCAGATTACAATAAAAAGGAGATTATTTCATGACATACGGTCTTGTTCGTTATTATCCTTAAAGTGTGCACGCCCTCTGATGCACGAATCTCACTACTAATCTGAACTGTCCTGTACAGACACACACACTACAGCTCCTGTTGTTTATGAGCACTGTGCTGTCACATGCAGTGTGTTGCCATATTCCCCTGCCTGCCGCATGCTGGTGAGATAACCTTTTACTTAGCTTGAGTAATAAACAATTAGCCGGTGATTATGTGCGACATGTGAGAGGAATTCTCATTTGATTAAATGTGTTCTCAGCGATGCAGAGCGTCTCACAGACAAGTTGTCTTACTTGTGTCTGTTGTATTGGTATTACGAAGTGCAAAGAAGCTGTTTTTAGATTATTTGAAGTGTTAAATATCGCATGTATGCAAGTCAGTGGGATGGGCGCTCTCTTTGTGTGTGTGTGTGTGTGTGTGTGCTGTGGTCTCTGACTCAGATGATGGAGTAGAAGGCCAGTAAGAGGTCAGGCCACTGAGAGCTCTTTCATTCTTTGCTCTAGGTCTGTTTCACACCGCTCGCATAAGCAGCATGCAAGAGAAGCAGCCGCAGGATCGTGCTGTGCTTTCACATTGTGCAACCAAACTGCGTCTTTATAACGTAAATCAAGTGATTTCTAGGTGACAACTTAATAAATATACTAATATGTATTTGAAATACATTTATTTCATGCTAAGTATACTACAAATGCTTGATTTACATATTTATGTGCATAATAAAAATACACTGCAATTAAACTTTTAGTATTCTAAAATAGTATACTTGAAGTCGGCAACAAAACAGATGTTGTACTTAATTCACCTTAATTGTGTCGAAGCAGTGCTGAAGTGACGTATACTTGATTGTGCTGAAGTGAAACTATTACAATCCTCATCAACAGTGACATTAAAACATGTGCATTGTACATAAATAGTACTCCAAATAAAGTAAAATTATAATTTTTATATCGGTAAGTCTCAAGCGATATTTGAACTATACTTAGTATGAAATAAATGTATTTTACTTTTTTTTTTTACTAGGGGTGACATTGACCCTAAACATTTCCTGCTTGTCGTCAAACAATTTCAAAAGAGTTACAGGAGGCGCTTCAATCATTAAACATGTTTTTATCAAAATGTGGACCTTTTTGGATTTTCAGAAGTTATGGAAAGTAGAAGTGTAAAACTGGAAATGCATTAGGACCCCTGATCTACAGTCAAACCAAAATTTATTCAGACACCTTCAACATTTCTCACATTATCACAGTTTATTCGCTATAGTTTTGAAAATGGTAATAATATATTACAAGGGCTCAGAGTTAAACTGTGTGAGAACAAATTCATCTTGATAGAAAGGTTTGTAATGAATAGCTGTCAGCTGTTAAATTTAATACACAATTAGATAATACCAATTTAGAACTCAATTTTGTTCAGTCTGTGGTGTAAAAAGGTCACATTAGCAATTAAAGAAAAACACTTAAGCAAAACATGGTCAGGTCAAAGTGCTTGTGCTGCTTGTGTAGTACAGGACATACACCTCAACGTGTACTCCACGTGCAAATACAGCTGGAAGTGTCAAGAGCACAATACACCAGCAGTTCTGATTGATCGGATTTTGCTCCGTCTCATTTAACAAGCACTGGCATGAGATGAAAAGACCCGTCTCACACCAAATGAAAATGAAATGGAGGTCTGAACCAGTGGCTGTGTCTGAAACTCAACTGTCCAGTTAGTTGGTGACTAAACAGACAGTGTTTTCTGTATAAAGGTAACTCTTAACTGGAACATCAATATTATATTATATTATATTATTATAATCAGTATTATATTAAATATTAGTATTGCAATTTTATTGTTGTACTTAACAATAAAATTATTATTATTAAGCATTATTATATTTTTCTTAAATACAATTTTTTTTACAGTAAAATATGTATTTCACTGTAAAATAGAAATTTTGTATTTAATAATAATAATAATACATATAAATATTAAACAACATGAGAGAGATCACTATACTTAGTATTTTTTATTTAGTTCATTTTTGTTTTTTCATTTCCAAATTGTGCAGTTTTATAAACAAGCACAGCAAACGTGGAGCTTTTTTTTATAGTTTTTTTAAAGAGATAGTTCACCCAAAAATGAAAATTCTGTCATTTATTACTCGTTTCCTCCGCGTCACCCTGGTGCCGTTT
The DNA here is from genome assembly GCF_936440315.1 of Barbus barbus. NCBI lineage: Eukaryota > Metazoa > Chordata > Actinopteri > Cypriniformes > Cyprinidae > Barbus > Barbus barbus. The sequence continues at coordinate 14,540,488 of NC_136750.1, forward strand.
TGGAGAGTATCCACTGAACATAAATAACGTATGCTGTTCTGTGTCAGCTGCACCACGCAGATACATTTTCTACGTTGTTTACGCTTTGATCTGAATGAAAACAACGTATCCACGTGGCGCAGCTGACACAGAACAGCATACGTTGTTTATATGTGATAGTCTCCAAAATGGCACCAGGGTGACACGGAGGAGACAAATTGTTGAATAAAGGTGTTTTAGTGTTCTTTGTGCACAAAAAGTAATCTCGTAGCTTTGTAAAATCACAGTTGAACCCCTGATGTAACATGGATTATTTTAACGATGTCCTTACTACGTTTTTGGACCTTGATCGTGTTAATTACATTGCTGTCTATGGGAGTGTCAGAGAGCTCTTAGAATTCATCAAAAATTTCTTAATTTGTGTTCCGAAGATGAACGGAGGTCTTTACGGGTTTGGAACGACATGAAGGCGAGTAATATATTTTTGGGTGAACTATCCCTTTAATTATCAGAAATGTTGCAATTCGATTTTTTCCCCTAAATCATGCAGCCTTAAGACTCGTTCACACCAAGCATGATAACGATAAAGATATAGTTCTAAAAATCGTTTTCTATATTAAAGAATAGCAGAGTTCACTTCACACCACAGCTATAACGATAAAGGCACAGAGAAACGATATTGTTGGAATCACTTTCAGAACGATTTTTTCCAGCTGATGAACGATAAAAACATTGACACCCAATCAGAAACAATCCTGCTGTCACAAGCTTCAGAATTTAAAGCGGCAGACGAGCGTGCGCTTAGAATAAACAGACGATGTAGTTCGCTGGTGTGGACGCTAATATTGTTATCTTTATAGTAATCTTTATAGTTATCGTTCTTGCTGTGAACGGGGCTTTAGTAGAAAAGTAGACATAAATAATAGACATTATAAATGTGCTTATTTTTTCAACTGTTCCACCGAACGCCATTTTTATTAATATTTGTTCAGTCAACCTTTGAATTGCATGCCAGATATCTTAGGCAGCGAAGGATATCTGTGATGCCTTCAACCAACCTTATGAAGGCATCTCAGTCAACAGGATGCTATGCAAACATTGCATTCAGACATGCCTTGATGATTTCAAACCTCCGGATACTGCCTGCGAAAGCAGCATTTCTCATCGTTTGGACACCACAGCAACTAGAGCAACGTGCACAAAGATTTCAGACATGCAACCAGAAATCAAACCAAAACAGAAGACATTCAGTGCAGTTAGATGAAAGAAGTCCATTTTTATCTTCACTTGGCTCTGATTTTCTCTCATTCTTTATTGTCACCAGTATAGATCTGTCAAGCCCTGGTGCCCTTTTCTGCACCCAAGTGGATCAGCAAGAATAATGAGATGTCCCATTATAAACAGATTACAGATAATGAGAAAGAGTCACACACATCGACGTAGAGAGTTCATGGCTCATAGACAAACATATAAAGTCTGAAACACACATCAGTCTGTGGAAGGGAAATGCCCCTACAGCATCTGTATGTTCACTGTCTGTCTCCCTCTCTCAGGCACAGCTGGTGTGGGGCACAGTGGGGCCTGAGGGATGAGAGAAATCACCCAACTAAGATATGTGCAAATGGCTCCTCTGAAACACTGACTGCTCTCGCCAACTCAAGGGAGAGAATGAGAGATAGAGAGTGTCAGGGGGAGAGAAGAGGAAATGACAGGGAAAATAATGGAGGACAAGGCAGAGAGAAAGGACTGCAAAAAGCCACTGATAAAAAAGTGCCATGGTATTACCATGATAATACCGTGGTTTTTGGACATTAACACGTAGAAAACAAAACAAAATTGTCCTAAATGTAATATTGATTTTAAAATTAAAAATACCGGTTTCATGTATGACTGACAAATATGCATCACATTAAGTTTATTAATTTATGCAATCCAAGTGACATTTTATATGCAATTAAAATATATTCATCTTAAATTTATGCCTGAATATTTATTTGAGTGTGCCGTGGTATGTCCATGAATTTATAAAATATATGTATAATACAGTTATTGAATAATGTATTTTATCCTTTATTCTTTCTTTCTTTATTTATTTTCCTATCTATTTTTTAAGGGGCGAGTTGTTACATATTTTTAAATGTTTTAAATGAAATGTTTTAATTTAAAATGATATAATATCTGTCTGTACATTACATTTACATTTATTAATTTAGCTGACGCTTTTATCCAAAGCGACTTACAATTGCTATATATGTCAGAGGTCGCACGCCTCTGGAGCAACTAGAGGTTAAGTGTCTTGCTCAGGGACACATTGGTGTCTCACAGTGGATTCGAACCCGGGTCTCTCACACCAAAGGCATGTGTCTTATCCACTGCGCCATCACCACCCCATGGTCCGTCTGTCTGTCTGTACATCTATCTATCTATCTATCTATCTATCTATCTATCTATCTATCTATCTATCTATCTATCTATCTATCTATCTATCTATCTATCTATCTATCTGTCTATCTGTCTGTCTGTCTGTCTGTCTGTCTGTCTGTCTGTCTGTGTGTCTGTCTGTGTGTCTGTGTGTCTGTCTGTGTGTCTGTCTGTCTGTCTGTCTGATCTTAGGTTGGGGCAAGTTGTTGCATATTTTAAAATGTTTTAAATTAACTAAAATATTGTTGACCAAAACAAAGGTTTGACATTAATTAATACATTTGTTTGTTTGTAGCTGAAAATGGTTAAATACAATATTTTTAAAAGCAGGTTCCATTGTGACAACTTACCCCATGACATGTATCTTTTTTTTTTTTCCCTGGGCAAAAACTCAGAAAACGTTTTTCTTATATTAAAATTCTGTGATAGTATCACCTCATACATTTACATGTATTCATTCACTTTTATCCAAAGTTACTTAGTGCCGTTCACACAAAACTCATTTTTGCATTTAAACACGAGATAAAGGACAATGGAATGGAAAAATACAGCACGATCTCGACTGACCTCGACATCCGTCTAGCACGTTTACATAGAAAAGCAGGTGGAATGCAAAACACGTTCTGTAAACAGCCTGCATCTGCAGTATATATACCATGGTATAGACATAGTACTGTTTTGTAACCCTGGTTACAGTGAGAACAGTGAGATTGAGCGAGAGAAAGAAGGTAGGAGCAATTGGACTTGAAAGATGACTGATAAATTAGCTCATTTCCAAACACACGCACAGAATGCTGGGATGTAAAAGCACCCCTCCCTCAGCGATGCTGAATTCCTTTTTCCATTATAATGTCATTTAGGGAGGAATTATGTATCTTTCCATCCTGAGTATAATGTGACACTGTTGGGCTCAAGGAAGTATTGTGTTGGAATTATCAAGGCTCACTTATAAGCAGAGACGTACAGCACAGAAATGATGAAGGAAACTTGGGCTCATTATTAATCTTCGGAACTACATGAGACATGTTTTCATATAGATCCAATCCTATAGACTTAGAGTTCATTTCTGCTTTAATTAGCAAAATGCAGCTGTTCTCTATCATGCTTTGTTTCGGTCATGGAGGGTATAGTGAAGGGTGACTGGGTCTGTGTGCTTGATATTGCCTTTCCACTCGGAACGCTATGTCTCTTGTGCTATCAGTGCAATATCTGTCGTCCATCAGCCTGTTCATTGGCACTTACAGTAGCTGCTTCCTCCTGCTGCCGTTTACTGAATCCTCTTCTGTTTCCCATTCAGAAAGATTAAGACAGAAATTAATAAAATATTAACAAATATGTTTTCCCATCAACAGCGAGTTTCCTATCTGAACTTAATCAGGAAAATCCAAATAATGACAAATTATAGTATTGATATTTTAAATGTACAGAAAGAGACAGCAAGAGCACATTAAAAACAGGGAAGTAAAGACAACATTACAACTATTTCTATCTCAAATAAATGCTGTTATATACATTTTCTACAAAAATATTAAGCAACACAATTGTTTTCAACATTGATTATAATAAGAAGCATATTAGAATGTTTTCTGAATGATCATGTGACACTGACGACTGGAGAAATTTATCTTATGACAATGCTTTGCCATCACAGGAGTAAATTACATTTTAGAATGTATGAAAACAGAAAACTTGTATTAAAAAAACTACACTCTTAAAAATAAAGGTGCTTCACCATGCCTTTTTGTCTAAATGGGTTCATAAAGAACCTTTAACATCTGAAGAACCTTTCTGTTTCACAAAAGCTTCTTTGTGGCAAAAGAAGGTTCTTCAAATTATAAAAAGGTAAGAAAGAGATGGTTCTTTAAAGAACCTTTGACAAAATGTTTCTTTGTGGAACCAAAAATGGTTCTTGGAATCGCTGTGAAGAACCTTTTAAGCACCTTTATTTTTAAACAGATAAATTGTATTAAAATGAATGATTTACGATATTACTGCTTTTGTGAACAAATATTTTAAGTTTTTTTTTTAAATCTCAGATTTCAGATATTGATTCGTGCATACAAAAGCTATCAAATGGTATATGATTAATAAACTTCAATTAATCATCCATGTAAAAAAAAAAATTAAAACTCTGTTTATACATTGTTTTGTTTGACCTACAAACAGCAATATTGGCTCAACCAGTGGCATGAGTTAGGGGTAAAACTTTTGACCAATGGCAGGTCAAAAAACCTGTCTAGAAATGTTTATTAGTTTGGTCGGTCGGTTACTTACTGTATGCTATTTATTGGTGATGCTAGCAATGAAGTAATGACTTAAAACGGTACAGTAAAACCTATTTTCCTTTGAAAGCACATTTATAAAGGGACCCTGAGTTTGTCGGTTAAGCTGAAATAATGCTGAACAGGCTAAAGGAATCAAATAAAAGACAGAGGTCAGTAATAAACAGCGCAAAAAGAAGATAAAGTAGCCAGAGTAAAGCAAGAAACAGAGCAAAAGAGAGAGAAGTGGTTCTCTGTAAAAGTGCTGGTGCTGATTTGCTGTGCTGTCCTTGTAGAGCTCTGTCCAACTGACCGGGTGTTTTATGTGTGAGGCAGAAATCAGGAAGGGAGGCAGGCTTATAATGCAGCTGACAGCAGTCCTTTTATGGTGACTGGATGGGGTTAGGGGGTTAGCAATAAAGCTGAGTGCATCTCCTCTGGAAGAAAGCCATCGTGGCTTAAAGGGATAGTTCACCCTGAAATTTAAATAATGCCATCATTTACTCACCCTCACCTGACATTTGTTTTTTTCTCTTCTGTGGAACACAAAAGGAGATATTTTGAATAATGTGCTGATTCCTATTTTCCATATAATGACAACAAATAGGGACTGGAACTTTCAAGCTTAAAAAGCACCATAAAAGCTTAATAAAAGTGGTCCATTTGACTTTGTGCTGTTTTTCTGAAACATACACTTTCACATTATTCACATTGTGAACTGGATCAAATGATTCACTGAACAGATCTGATTTAAAAGATTTGATAATAAATTGGATGGTACATCCATGTACAATACCAGACAAATAATTTAAATAATTCAGTAATTTAAATGAAATTATTTTGCATTCCATCAAGATTTTTTTTTAAAAATGTTTTTGGAAGAAGTTTTTTATGTTTAACCGGGCTGCATTTGAGCAAAAACAGTATAAACCGTAATATTGTGAAATATTGCAATTTAAAACAACCTGTTTTCTATTTGAATATATTTTAAAATGTAATTTATTCCTGTGATGGCAAAACAGACTTTTCAGCATCATTTCAGTGTCACATGATCATTCAGAAATCATACTAATATGCTGATTTGGTGCTTAAGAAACATAATTGTTTTTATTGTTATTAACGTTGAAAACTAATTTTGAGGGAAGTTTTTTTTAGGGTTATGTTTTCAGTTTTGTCATCACAGGAATACAGTACATATAAAATATATTAAAATATAATATTTCTTTTAAAACTATATAATGATATTTCACAATATTACTGTTTTTACTTTATTTTTGATCATTTTTCTTTCTTTTACAATAATCGGTTATATTCAATTGCACGTCACATTAGAAGAAAAAACTAAACACCAACTTTAAATTCTCCTTTCCACATAAAAAAGAAAGCCATACGAGTGTGGAATGGCATGAGTGTGAGTAAATGATGACATAATTCTCATTTTTGTGTGAACGACCCCTTTAAGAGCCATAAACAATGTGAATGTGTGTGGGTGTAGGTCTGTCCATCTTTTTTTCCTGATGTTTGTGGCCCTCTCCATCCTGCCTGTTCTCCTGATGTCAGACAGCAGGGATCTGCTCCTGAATTATCACCCTGGCGTTCTGTCTGCACTCAAGTGCACGACCAGAGTGGAGGAGGAGAAAGACAGGAGAGCACAGCAAAGCAATATGAAGCAGAGTAATGCAGGCTTCAGCACTCGCTGCCACTATCCAGACCACCATTATGTTGGCAGATCTGCACTCGACTGGAACAGTCTCATACGGTGCACCATATATCTTCATGATGCTCTGTGTGGTAATGGATAGTGTATAAAATCAGATGCAATTCGATTTTGCTTCTACTTTATTGATCTAAGTGCACCACTATAGAGTCAATTTCTTTCTTTATCATGCCACTCTATGTGCTGCTGAAATCAGATTTCCTTTTTTACTTTCTATTTGAGGCAAAGCAGCTGGGTATGGCTATAAAACAGTATGCATAGCCTATTTTTGATTGAAAATAGTTTGAAATATTCCTTTGCCAGTTAAAATGCAAATACAAAACAGAAAACATGTCAAAACCTTTAACTAGAACTGACTCATCTTTTTGCCTTCCAAAAAAACTCATAATGATCAAATGAGTGGGCAACTGTATGAATCACTTCATTTCTATTTGTCAACTTTATTTTCAAAACTGCATTCATGCTGTAACCATAAGATCTGACAAACAACTGACCGCCATTCATTACACTATAAAGAATATATGTCAAATGTTTACCCTATAGTGAAAAATAAATATGTATTTGAAATACATTTATTTCATGTTAAGTATCCTACAAATGCATTTACATATTTATGGACTTAATAAAAATACCCTGCAATTGTACTTTAACTTAATTTAAATGAACTGTTTTCTATTGCTATAATTACTATAAGTTGACATCATATACATACTCTCATATTGTTCCAAATCTTCATGATTTTTTTTGTGGAACACAAATAAAGGTGTTTGGCAGAATGTTCAAGCTCCTCTCTTCAATACAATGAAAGTGGATGGGGATCAAAGACGCTCATTGAAAACATCTTAAAAGTTATCCATATGCATTGTGCACTATATTCCAAATCCTCTGAAATCATCCGATAGCTTTGTGGGAGGATGAGACAGTAGTTATTCACTAAAAAAATCTTGCTTGATAGATGTGTCCACCACTCGCTTTCATTATATGGCAAAGAACTCTGCTAAACTCTGCTAAAAGTTCACAGATTTTGGGTGAACTATCACTTTACTGCATATTTATATTATACTCACTCACACACACTGCAGGGCAAATAATTGCCTTGAGGATATCGTTAAAATCTAAATTTAAATTAAAATGTATTTTTTGCTAATGCAGTATTCTTGCATATCATTAATATTAAGTATGCTGGATCCTTTTATCAAAGTTTCCATTAACACTTAGTAGAATCAGTTTAAAGGATGTGACATGCATCCTAAACCTAAATCCATTTACAAAATAAATTACAAAATAATCAGCCTAGCCTCAGGTAATCTCTAGCAGCTACATAATGCCATTGACAGAGATGATTTCAGGTGTAGACTGGTGCAGACAGGCATGTAGAGGACTGCTCAGAAACAGCACAAGGTTAGCAATGAGGGACAGACGCTCACCTGCACCAGATGCCTATCGTTCTGAGACTGTCATCCTGGTTTTCCTGACTAACTGACAGAGGGGCCCCTGGGAAATGTGACAGCAGATTCTGATCAGACCAAGTTGCTCTCTTTAGAACCCACCTGGTTTAATGCGTTAAAACAGTGTTTTTAAAATGCCAAACTCAGTAAACACATTATTAATAAAATCAAACTATGTACAGTATAGTATGATTTATTAATAATGTGTTTGAGTTTAGCGGTTTTGGGGAAAAAAAATAATATCGATATAAAGTGGTTGCATATTGACATGAAAAAATATTTAAAAACGTGTATTGTAGCAGTAAATTTAAACTGGAGAAAGTTTTGAAGCGCTATATGTGCTTGGTTAAGGGACCGTCTGACAATTCCACCGACTGGGTTAAAGCGTCCGATGTATTTTTAATTAAAATTACTTTTAAAATAACACATTGTCAAACTGTAAAGCTTATATTACCTATACAGGGATTTACAGTGAGTTTTTTTTTTGTCAGTACATCACTTGTACACAATTATTTAAATAATAAATGTAGCCTCAGTCCAATTGTTCATGTAAACTTCTTGTGTACTGTACGTACAGTATGGGAAATATCAGAAGTATTATCTAAAGCGAGATATTGGCAAAATATATTCCAATATATTCAGTAAATTTGCTTACTAGGCAAATCTCCAGATGCAGGGACATTTTAAAACACTGTGGCTTAATGCATTAAAACAGTGTTTAAAAAAAAAAAAACTTAATAAACCATGCTATACTGTACATAGTTTGATTTTATTAATAATGTGTATATGGGCGTCGGAATCATTATGTGTGCGTGAGACAGGACACACCCACTTTTGAAGACCAATGATATTGGACCCACCCACTTTTACCTTCTCTAATTCAGCGAATATATCTGCACATTCCAGAGCGCCATCAGTCAAATCCATTCCACATGACATGAAGAATGCCCTAATAAATTAAACTTCATTTAACTACAGCCTTGAATTCCACACTGCTGCGTCCTCAAATCAATTGCACTTTGCTTATTAAGAGTCCATATAAATGAAACTCCATTCTGTTTTCACTAGTTACTCGCGCCTGCTGCACTCCGCGACACAGCAAAGTAAAGCATCTAAGCGTACCTGCTGCTCAGATACACCTAATCCTACCCGATGCTTTATTTAAACTTTTCGATTATTTTATTGTAATAAGAGATGTGAAAAGGGAGAAGAACATTTCAGCCAAAGGCCGATGCGAACTTGGGTCAAAAACTTAAATATACAAAATATAAATATACAAAATGATTTTGTATGTTTGCGCGAGTGTTTGATGGGTGTGTATGCGCGCATCAAGTTTATATGTATGTGCGAGTGTTTATAGGTGTATATGCATGGATCAAGTTTATATGTAGGCTATATGCGAGTATGTATAGGTGTGTCTGCGTGCAGCGAGTTTATATGTATGTGCGAGTGTTGTTGTGGGTGTATATGCATGGATCATGTTTGTATGTATTAGCGAGTGTCTAAAGGTGTATGCATGCGTCAAGTTTATATGTATACACAAGTGTATATGCATTCATTACTAACATGTATTGGTATGGATTTCATATTAGTGTGCACGTGTATTTCATATATTTTGAACATTCAATAGTATGCATGTATATGCGAGTAATTTATAGGTGTATATGCACGTGTTTTATGTATGTATTGATAAGCGAAGTTTGATTTAAATCATACGTTCCACCCTTAAAGGTCACTGCAGTAAGGGGATTCTACTCATAATGTCATTCTAAGCTCAAGTGAGTAACTGAAGCGCTTCGCAAAGGCCCCTTTCACAAAGTGAAATGTAAACGTGATAGTCATTTTAAGGAAGTAATTGTGCCTTTTATGATCATCTGATTCATTTTGAACCCTTAACTCATTTATCTGACTTTTCAAAACCCTCAATTGTTTCCATACACCAAATGATTAATAGCAAAAAATCCTTCTTACATATTTACAATCTTATCGCTCTAAAAGCCTACGGATCATATTTGATACTCAAATTTCTAAGGCCTCTAAATGATCATTTATTATTTATTATTATTGTTTTAAATTATCATTACTTATTTTGGTGAAAGAACAATATATATATATATATATATATATATATATATATATATATATATATATATACTGTAAAAAGTGATGCTGACTTAACTTAAAAAAAATTAGGAAACCCGTTGCCTTAAAATTATTAAGTAAATAAGAAAATAAAACTTAAAAATACTTTTTTATTATTAATTACTTAATAATTTTAAGGCAACGGCTTTCCTCAATGTTTTTTAAGTTAAGTCAACTTATCACTTTTTACAGTGATAAGAAGCCTATTTATGAAATATTGTGTGTCATCAAGCAGCACGCAGACTCAACCAGAGTAAAACAAGCAACGTTTCACAAAAGTAAAATATTTCATTGTGTTTGGGGCAAATATCTGCACTCCTTGAATGCCGAATATGGGGGCTGTAGCTAACTGCTGTAATCACTGTAATAATAAAAAAAAAAAAATAGTTGTTTCATCGTAAAATAATTTATTAAATTTTTTAGTTTAGTCAACTAAAATATTCCAGTTGTCCCTTAAATTAACATTGAGTATCTTAAAATTTCAAGTTGACCAAACAAAAAATGTTAAGTCAGTGAGGTAACAAATGATTTTAAGTTGAACTTTTTTTTTTTTTTGTGATATATATATATACAGTGCCCTCCAAAAGTATTGGAACAGTGAAGACAAAATTGCTCTGTTGGCTGTGGAGTCAAGACATTTACAAATATGATTAAAAGATGAATATGAGACAAAACCACAGAATGTTATATTTTATTATTGGGTGATTCAACACATAGATGTTTTACCAGCTGAGAAGTTGTAGAGTTTCATCCCTCTATCTGATGTGAGCATAAGTATTGGAACAGTTGCCTCACAGGTCATTCTAAGTGATCAGCTGTGTCCTGTTGCATTAATTCTTCAGATATTAAAAGCAGGGAATGTGTCGTATCAGTTATATCCATTACTTCTGTATTCTGAACCTTGCATTCGATGATGACACACACAAACCAGGATGAAGACGAGGGAGCTGACTTTGAGAGAAAAGCAAGCAATTTGGATGCTAAAAGAAAAGAGGAAGTCAGTTAGAGCTCTAGCAAAAACAAAGGGCATGGAGAAATCAAGAGTTTGGAAACCACCAGAGACACCAGCAACCAACAACGACCTGATCGGCTGAGAAAACAACAGTAGTTGATGACAGACAAATCATAAAAGCTGTGAAAATGAATCCTAAAAGACGTGTCTGTAAAATCACCAACAACTTCCAGAAAGCTGGGGTGATGCTCTGACAATCTACTGTCCTCAGGAGACTTTGACACAGAATTACAGATGCTACACAGCAAGATGCAAACCTCTGACCAGCACCAAAAATAGAAAGGCAAGATTAGAGTTTGCAAAAAAGCACAAAGGTGAGCCAGAAGAGTTTTGGAACTGTGTTTATGGACCGATGAGACAAAGATGAACTTTATCTAAGTGATGGGAAAGAAAAAATGTGGAGAAAGAAATGGAACTGCAATGATCCCAAGCATACAGCCTCATCTGTAAAGCATGGTGGAGGTGGTGTCGTGGCATGGGCATGCATGGCTGCCTCTGGAACAGGCCCTCTCAACTTTACTGATGACTTAATGTATGATGACAGTAGCAGAATGAATTTGGAAGGGTACAAAACCATCTTGCCTACCAATATTCAAGAAAATGCCACCAGATTCATTGGGAAGTGCTTCATATTGCATCAGGACAATGACCCAAAACACCCTGCCAGTTCAGTCAAGGAATTTATAAGGGTAAAGAAATGGAATGTCTTAGATTGCCCAAGTCAATCTCCAGATTTAAATCTGATTGAACATGAATTTCACCAGCTGAAGAGGAGAGTAAAGGCAGAAACTCCCCAAAACAAGCAACAATTGGGATTGGCTGCATTAAAGGCTGAGAAAAGCATTTCAAAGGATGAGACCAAGAGTCTGGGGATGTCTATGGGTCACAGACTCACTGCTGTGATTGTGTGCAAGGGATCTGCAACTAAATAATAGCTTTTAATCTTTTATATCTGCCTTATGCTCAACTGTCCCAATACTTATGCTCACATCAATGAGTGGGATGAACTCTAAAAGTGCTGTTCTTTTTATTTGGTAAAACATGTATATGTTGAAACGGCTAATAATAAAATGTGACATTCTGTAGTTTTGTCTCATATTCATCTTTTAATCATATTTGCAAACGTCTTGACTCCACAGCCAACAGAGCAATTTTGTCTTTACTGTTCCAATACTTATGGAGGGCACTGTATGTATATGAGAATAACTTTTATATTGTTATAAAAACTACAGAACTTTGATCATAAAGTGAATCATTTGAATATCATCTTATTAAGAAATTATTGGGAGGTATAGAGTGTCTACTGATATTTATATGCATTTTAAGTAAGCAGTCTGCTTTACAGCTATAAAATTTAATTACACTGTTATGTTGTCAATGTTAAATTAACATTCTGATAAAAAAGGTGCTAATATGTAAGTGGCAGGCATGGCATCCCGTAATTAGAAATTGTCCCCCCGATAATTAGAAATGGCCAATCTGTCCCCCAAATATTTGAAATTCTTCCTCTGCTCTGCTGCTCCATTACACAATGGTCTGTTTGTTGTAAGGATGACAAAAGGTTTAAAAGTAATTTTTTTAGGCTGTTCTGCCTCAGCAGTATAACAGCACTTGTCAATGTCAAAATGATTGAGATGGCTAATCAAATCAAAGTAGGCAGGGTTTACTGTTCACCGAAACAGAGCATACACCCTGTTGAAAAAAACTGCATATTCTGGTTAGGTATGGTTTGAAGCATGGCAGCTGGTTTAAGCTGGTCCTTACATTTACATTTATTAATTTAGCAGCTGGTCCTTAGGTGGTCATGAGCTGGTTTAAGATGGTCCTAAGCAGGAGCTAGTTGCTTAGGACCAGCTTAGGACCAGCACACGGCCAGCTTTAATCAGCTCAAACCAGCTGCCATGCTTCAAAATATACCTAACCAGCATATGCAGTTTTTTCAACAGGGTGAATACCAGTGTGAAGCATCGGTTTTAACACTGAAAGTTTTAGGAGAGCAAGGTTAGATGGAAGCGAAATGTATATTTGATGACTATTTTGGAAAAAGAATCCTTTTTCTCAAATCTGGCTGTTTTGAATTGAAAACATGGCATCATTTAAGCGATTCATGTAATTCCTAACTGAATATGACAAGACCACAAACATTTTGTGGTTTCAACATATCAGGCATACAAATAAGAGTAAATGTATGCACATTTTAAAATATTATTTGCAAATAGCTCAGAACGATTACTTCCCTATTTGAATTAGACCTAACATTTCCTTCACCAATCTATTCCTTTAAAAATGCCCCTCAAAAATGCCCAGAATTGTCACACTGTAAATCTGTTCGGCATACAGCGATAGATAGTTATAATAAATCCAAGATGTATGTACATGACAAGATATACATTACAATATACAGTGCATTCAAGAGTAATTGGTTTAAACCGGAGGCTATTGTGGAGAAGAAAAGCGGTCACCAGTTGGTGAATAATCAAGATGGCTCACATCCTGATGACAAATGAGTCTGACTGACAGAATAAACAAGCTGAAGGGCATATCATGGGGAGGACGTCACCACATCATAAGCTCCATTTCACACTGACTATCTTATAAAACTAGGCATTCGTCCACGTGTTTACATTGGAAATATTTTATGAACACACCGCCTGGAGCCACAGACCTCTGCTGGACCTCAATTTCTCTCCGAGAAATAGATGCCGCGACCAAGGCTGTTTGGGTGTTTTTAGGTGAGAGCCACAGGGATTTGAATGCAGAGCGAATAAGTGGACTAGTTGATGTGAAACGCATCCAGAGGGTGTGCTCTTAAACCATCATGCCCTTCTAACATTTTTAAAGAGAACTTGGGCCGATGCCCTCTAACTGCAGACTATATTTCCAAACCAACGAGCCTTCTGCCCTCTCACTGATGCTCTTTGCCTTTGAGACAGACGTGCTCCTGGAATAGACCGATTAGAAGTGTTCAGAGGCAGATGTTTAGTTCATTAATCGTTCCTTGGCACATACCATCCTGCCACTCAAGCATTATAGCAGACCGGCCTTATAAAATAGAGACACTTGGGGATCACTTATCAAGAGCTGCTCTGTGTGCACTGAAGCTAAACACTCTTTCTGACTTTGTTCTCTTCTTTTGGCAGCACAGTCCAAGTACCAGCATGAGAGGTGAGGGGCGCCGGACACGACTCTGAGAGACATCACACGGATGGGAGAGTGTGGCGCATTAAAAATACAGGTCCCCACAAGAGCTTTCTGGTCTCTGCTAGTGCTATAAATCAATAGCCGTGCACTCTGATTTCTTCATCAAGACATTTCTCCTCAGATACAAACGGAATGGCTTTCTTGAGCACTTGCTGACCAGAAACTGCACTCCAGAGGATACTATTTTTGTGGATATCTGAAGTCTATTTCGCACTACGGCTCTGAAAACATACCGCATGACTAAAACTATATATTTATATATATATATGTGAATAGCTGATAAAGCTGATAAGTCTTTCAACCACCTGTCAATGTTCTTTTTTTACGCTTACTCTCACACTTCCTTCAAAGCTTTTGGCACTTCAGAGAATATTCCTATCAGCTTTGGACTGTCTGTATCACAGCTATTTTTATTCCATTACATATTTAGATAAAAGTCTCCCACTACAGAATTCTGTTCAAAACATTTCATCTGAATGAGTGAAAGCAGAAGGGAGGTTCACGCTTAAAATCATCACTATTTCACAACCTGTCTACAGTCTGTTGCTAATCATGGTATTCCATCATCAGAAGTGACTTCCATCTTTTTTCATGCAAAATGAAGCACATTAGCATATTTATGGCCTAGATATGTCCAATCGTGTACAATGTGCTACATGGATCTTGCATTCAGTCATCAAGCGAAGGAACAAATAGCTTCTGACATGTGAAGAAAATGGAATATTCAAGAGCTCTGTGCATTTAAACACATGGACTAAAATCAACCTGGAAGGAGATGGAGGAGCGTATGAGTTAGTTTCCTTGTTAAGGTTTATGTTTGTTTCTGTGTGAAATCAACCAAAAACGATTTAAACTGTTGTTACTGCTTTCATATTAATTACATATTCATAAGAGTAAAATTGTTGGCCATTTCAGCCGGAAAGCATTAGTTGATGTCAGATCCAGATCTCGGAAAATGGAGAATCTGGATGAACTAGAACATCCATTGTTGGGTGACAGCAGCCCCAAAAACTCAAGTGGAAGAGGCACCAGTGGTAGTGGACTGTTCCAAAGCATATTAATGAGAAATGAGGAGGACAAAAGACTGCCCCCTCTGGACTGGAGGAATTACTGCAGTTCTACAGACATTCAACAGCAGCAGCTACTGGATCCATGTTCATTGTCTAGCACTCTAGAGACTCTTTATCCTCCCACTACCATTTGGGCCGCTGCTGACTCCCTGGGCATCCACAGTAAGGAGTATCTGGAAACCACTTTTGTGGACATTGGCCCTGGTTCACCATTGGAAAGGAAGTTACTGGCAGAGACAAGAGATGTCCATAGTGTATCCTACAGCATAGAAGATGGGGATGACCTTTTGCCAGACTTTGAGGTAAGAGTTTTCCTACAGAATACAATAATTGAGTGCTTCTCCAGCTGCAGGAAACTGTGTTCTTATAGAAAATAAGGTATGAAAAACACATTTAAATAAATACTGAAATGGTATATGCTCATTTTACTCTGTTTATCCAAGTTTTAATGTAATAATCAATTTTTAATAAATGTTGAGACATGGGTAAAACCGTAAAAAAAGTATACATATAAGGAATTACCATGGCTTCAAAAAATTGATATATATATAGAGAGATAGAGAGAGTTCTAGTAATATATACAGTATATATATATATATATATATATATATATATATATATATATATATATATTAATGCTGTTTATTTGAACTTTCTATCCATCAAAGAATCATGTTTCCACAATAGTATAGCATATAAATAAAAAAGTGTTCAATTAATATGACATATTATTAATATTAATATTTATGAAGGATCACGTGTCAGTGAAGAGTGGAGTAATGGCTGCTGAAAATTCGACTTTGCCATCAGATGAATAAATTTACTTTAAAAATATATTAAATTATTTATATTTAAATTGTAAAATTTTACAATATTACTGTTTACTCTATTTTAATAAATGCTGCATTGGTGGGCATGAGATTTCTTTGGAAAATACTTAAAAAAATCCTACTGACCCCAAACCTTTAGACACTAGTGTATCTACAGTACAAATATACGTTCAACCTGTTGTTTCATCTCAAATTGGTCTTACCAAAATTCCACCAGTGGCTGCTTGTTTGATTTTCTTGTTTCCTTTCATTTCTTTATTGTTGTTGCATTTGAAGAAGAGAGAACTGAGTTTGTGCCAAGCCACTCTCTGTTTACTGGCATCGCAGTTGTTCATTCACAGTCCAAATCTTCATAGCTTCCTGCATTGGAAAAATAGAAACTCACCTAGCCGTTAAGCCATGTATTTCCTCTAATGCTCTGGTTATTGCAGCACAAATTCAAATGCAGTACAGTCAGTGATAGGTGAATGAGCTTTTAAATGGAAAAATCAAAAGGCATGAATAGCAGGGGGGATGTTGAGTGCGGACACTGGCCTTCAAACCCAGCATGATTATTGAAAGCTCTGTGTTCACTGGCATGTGAATAATAATGCCACTATGCTGATGAGCTTCATGCCAACTTCTATTTCATACACCAGCAAACAAGATCTAGGCCGAAAAAGCAAAGATTCAGATTACAGATTCGACTAACCCTCTAATAATATTGAGCGATAGCTTAAAAAAAGCATTTTTTTACCTGCATGTGACAGCCAAGAACACATCAAAGTATAAGACCATTCATGTCCGTCAAAAAATCGGACAAATTTGAGCCACCATGCAGCTCAAACAAAACATACTCAAACACTTAGCATTCTGCGTCAGACCACAAACGCATTCCTCTGAAAATCGGCTTGTCACATAGCACAAACACTCAGTCCCTTTAAAAGAGCACTTGAGGTTCTCTCTGTCAGCACTGATTACACATGCTGTCATGCCATCAGCGCTTTTCATCAGGAGGTCAAGTGTAAAACTGCTGCCATTGAAATATTTAAAAACCTGTTCTGAGCAGACGCAGTGCTAACAAAGAGGAGAGACGACTGTGAGGTCGACATGACCGAAGCGACTGACTGCAGTGTTTTATGAGGACCTGCTCTACTATGACACAGAATTAATAAAATAATACCAGAATGCGCTTAAAAGTGATGTGGGACATGTGCAACATGATTGCAAGGCTACTCTTTTAAATATTCATAGCCTATATATCATTTTCAGATGGCTGTGAGGTTTATGTTTAATTTGAAATCCCCCGTGACATTCATTTGTGACCGTAAAGTAGATTTGACAGGAACCTGAGCACTGTTAAAGATACTGTTTATACTGCTGGGTAGTACTGATTATCTGGATTACATAATCGGATTCTAGAAATGAAGTGGGCTACTTGTAATTACATTATATTTTAAAATACTCATAATCAG
This sequence comes from Barbus barbus, assembly GCF_936440315.1. NCBI lineage: Eukaryota > Metazoa > Chordata > Actinopteri > Cypriniformes > Cyprinidae > Barbus > Barbus barbus. The sequence continues at coordinate 14,558,023 of NC_136750.1, forward strand.
ATTAGTTACTTTTTAATGATTGAATGATTACATTCACAAAATTGTGGTAAATTGTCCATATTTTATTGATTCTACATCATCTACTTTTTCTATTTTTAAAATTTGTTAGAAACACTTCAGAAATTCGTACATGACATATTAATTAGCATAATACCAAAGTCCCTTTAAGGCAATTAATTTCATTCGGCGGCCATCTTTGAAACACCTCTCATGCAAGTGCAGCTCCTAACTCCAAAACTTACGATTAATGCATATTTGAAAACACCAATGAAATCTGACAAGAAATGTCTCATAAATGCTGTTTCTTTTGCTCAAATAGCATTAAAAAAAGTTTATTTTTCAGGCTAGACCAGCCGGTGCGCTCTAACGGCAAAAATGCGCTGACTTTTCCGATTAGTGATTGGCTCTTTTACTCAGAAGGCGGGGCCTCCTTTGCATTTTTCCTCAATCAAAACTATACGAGGGACACGTCTTGTGTATTCTGTAGTCTTTGATAATACACATAATGCTAGTTTTAGTTTTGAATACACAAAATACACTTTTACTTTTTTTGATAACTTTTGAGACTGTTTATGTGTTTCGGAACTATAACTGTCATGTCCTGTGACCGTCAATAAATGATTGATTCTAGAAAACTGGAAAATTCAAACCTAGTTTATGAATGCTTGTTCATTTAATGTGGTGTTTAATTGAACCTCTTTGTATTTTATATCAAAACAGTGCAATATGTTCTATTCAAATCTATGTAATAAACGCATTTCGTTAAATGTAATCTAAGTATTAAAAAGTAGTCAGATTATATAACCTAGATTAAATTACAGACTACAATTTTCGTTGTTTAATTAGGAATCAGTAACAATTAGTTTGTAAGTAATCTGGTCTAGTTATAAACTACTCATAATTTAAAATTGTTAAATAAGTTTGTTTTTTTAAAACTACAGGTCACTAGCTAACAAAATTCAATCTAAGGGTGTACTATTCAAGCACAAAACCTTGAAACCGAGGTTAAAATGGATTAGTGAATCATTTATTTGATCAGTGATTTGATTATTTACTGAAATGCATCAGACTTAATGCTACATATGGAAGTGAGGCCAGAGTGTGTGTTGACTGTTCCCTCTGCTCATCCGGCTGTATGGCTGCAATGCAATAAAATGTGATGAAAAATACAGCAATATAGCATTTTGTCTTGCCACACTGCTCCGTGTTGAAAAAAAAAGTAGCTTGTAGTTAAGGTACTGTAGTTGTGTCATGCTTTTTACTGCTGGAAAATGATCCTGACTGGGTTATTTAGGAAAAAGAGATTGAAAAATGTCATATCAGAGTCCAGTGGAAAGCTTATACACTTATCAGTGACCTAAACAACAATACAATGGCTAACCGTTCCCTTTCCCCATACTTTTTACTCCATGATTCCTTTTTGTGTAGAGAAGAAGTCACAGAAGTACAAAATACATGACACACATCTGGAGGACGTAAACACTATGGTTGTAGAGAGAATGAAATGAGCAGAGTTGTCAGACACAGTCCTAGAGAAAGAGACAGATTGAAAACACAGCTCTTTTTTTAAACATGAGTCAGAATTTGCCTGTAGGCAGCACAACTAGTGCATATTTGGCATAACCTTATTCAGTCACATTATCTTACAGGAACCAGAAAAACCTGCAACAGATACATTAATACAGCACAGTAAAAATAAATGCAAGTCATCGCCCTTGTTGGATAAAGCCTAATTACATTTGAAGTTCACATGTTACAAAAGCTATTTATATAACCTACAATTGTAGACTAGTCATACCTCCAGGATCCTGTGAGGGGAATGGAGTAGGCTTTTACTTTTACTTTTAGTCATTTAGCAGACGCTTTTATCCAAAGCGACTTAAATAAGAAAAAGTAACTAAAACTAAAAGTTAACACTCTGTAAATACAAACACACCCATTTAAGAAAATACAGAAATTAAATAAAATTGTAATAAAATTACATTTCTTTGTAATTACTTTTACTAGCACTTTAAGTGAAAATGGTTTAAAGTCCTACACCACATTTTTTCAGTGTTTACTAAAAATATGTGACCCTGGAGCACTAAAGCAGTCATAAGTAGCACAGGTATATTTGTAGCAATAGCAGGGCTCTCAAGTGTCACGCATTTCAGCCAGTTCTCACGCCACACCTTGTATTTCTCACGCTGAGACGGGATAACTTGTCAATTAATAGGCGAGGGAATACGGAGGGAAGTTCCCTGCCGAGTTCATGGCTGTCTCGAGTTATACAGAGTTAAAATACTATATATAAAATACTATAAAAAGTAGGCTACAACATACAATAAATAACAAATTAATTAAAATTTTTTTTTTTTTTTTTTTTTTTTTTTTTTTATCCCATGACAAATTTAAATTCTGACTATTTCCATTGATATTATGTAACATTTTGTAACCTTGACTGTGAAATTTCCCGCAGGACTCCTCCAGTGATGACTTCAGTGATACAGACAGTGAAAGCAACTTTCCCATCATGATCCCTCAAGATTACCTGGGCCTGGCTTTCTTCTCCATGCTCTGTTGTTTCTGGCCTCTGGGCATTGCTGCGTTCTATCTTTCCCAAAAGGTAAGGGACAATATTTATTTTTAATTCATATTTTGAAGTTTTTTTTTGAAGTTTCTTATAACCAATCACTAGGGTGCCACTTTCATCTAAGGGGAAAGCACAGAGGGGAGTTTTTTATGTTAGAAATTCAACTGACAGAAGTTTGGATTTTTTTTAGTATGTCTAGCATTTATGTGGCTATTAGCCTACACACTTTCATAATACTTCTATGAGACACTTGAACAGTGAGAATAACGCGTTTCAAGTGTTTTCAAACTTGAAAATGACACAGGAGACCGTTTTGCAAACACATTCTGCCAATTCACTGAAAAGAAAGAACTGACTGAAAAAAAACCTGATTAATTCACAGATTGTTGGCATCGCTGGTTCAGTTGTCAAAAATACAGGACACATGCATAATGGCTGCTGAAATATTTGTATGGAAACCGCACAGTGCGTACAGCTGTACAGCTACAGGCACCCATGCCAATCACTGTCATTTTATTGTGAACATATTATTCTAGTTGTTTAAACAATGTTTGCATATCAATACTAGGAGTCATATGCGACACTCAAATACTTGTACTGATCTCTCAATAGACTTCTCCAATCTGACTGACAGAGCTATTATCATTATGCTTTACTCATAACCTTGCATCATTTGTGAGCATAAAGAATTCTGATGTAATTCATGTCCTTCAGTGAAATATTATGAAAATGGCAGATGATACAGGAGACAACAGACTGGAATACCAACTAATAGAGAAGACAAGAAAAAGGACACAACCCATAACTCATACATTTAGAAGTCCATTATATAGAAGACTGTAGCAGTGCTCCATACTGCTTGATTATAACATCACATCTAGTCTGTTTAAATACATTTTGACTATAAAGAATATCAACCAAATGTAGATTGTGGGTAACGCATTACTGATGTATGTAATCTAATTACTTTTTTCAAGTAACTAGTATAGGAACACATTACTTTTAAATTTGTACTGAATTAGAAATATCTGAGTATGCAAAAGTAACATAATGCATTACTTTCTATGAAAAGTAATGCAGTTAGTTACTTTTTATGGAGTAATGCAATATTGTAATGCATTACTTTTAAAAAAGTAACTTTCCCCAACACTGCATGTTAGCTATTACATATGACCTGTTGATACTTCTGTGTCTAAAGGGCAAAAGGTCAGTTGGACTGAAAGTGATAGAGATTAGCAGTAAAGGCAAGCTCTTTTAAGAGCGAGTGTGGATATTATGGAATTACACCTGAGGGTTTAGGCAGGATTACGTTGAGATTTGCAGGATTATGCCACCAGCGAATCAAAGTGCCACACATAAGAATAAGACAAGTCAAAAGGCTCTTGTATTATTACGCTTTGTCTCATCCTCAGATGAACCCTTTGCTGATCTCCTGCTGTATATCAAATACAAAACTCAAAACAAAAGCTTCTTTTCAATCTGGAAAACTGTAATCTGATTGGCCACCTTTACATAAAGTGTTTTTTTAATGTGTTTGGGATTATTATTATTATTTAAAAACCTAAAGCGACTTTTATTATTCTATTCAAGACATTTTTTGTGGAGGAGGCACTGCAGATGTTCAGCCCACATAGCTGACAAGACTGATCAATGGATTTCATTCAGACTTCAATTAGTGTTATAATGAGAGCCCTCTGGTGATTGATTTCCAATAGAGCATGAGGTGTTGTCTAAAATGAGGGGATCAAAGTTGAAAGGAGAAGAGAAACAAATAAAAGAGAGGATAGTGTAATGATGGAAAATAAGCAGGCCTTTGACCGATCCTACGCGAAAGCTAATCGCTGCAGTCATACGGTAAACATCCTCGAGAGGGCGGAGGGACGTCCATCATTCACTATGATTAATGCTACTGTTTACCTTCTCTTCTCTCCACTCCAGACGAACAAAGCATCAGCACAAGGAGATTTTCAGGGTGCCAGTGCGGCATCTCGGCAGGCTCTGTGGCTCTCTATCCTTTCAATCGTGTTCGGCATCGTCACTTACATCTGCGCCATCGCTGCCCTGATCTCCTATCTGTCCGGGAAACCACCTTAAAGACTACTGTATCGGTATCTTCTCTCAATTCTTCCAGAAATGCACCTCCCTGGTTCCTAATTACACAACCGCTGCTCCTTACATACTTACATTCATCCACACCTGTAATAACTACATTCATTTGGCAGAGACGCCATCTTTGTAACATTTTCTGCAAGTTCACGGCTGTCATATTAGAAAACAAAATGCATAACACTACATTTGGAAATAGGGTAGTTTCAGCTGAAATCTTGAAACCCACTTCAGAAAGAGAGACCTGCGCTCTGTCTTGGCGCTTGTTTCTAAGTTGGCAGGGGAGGGAGTGATTGAGGCCTAAGGGTTTGTTAGAAGGGAACTAGACAAGGACTGCGAGATCAGGAGATCACAACGGACTTGGCTGTGAAACAGCGGGACGTGCCCTCCGAGACACATGACTCGAGCGAACTGGGTCATTTTCTATCTGAGCTCTAAAGCTGGCCATTGATTCACTCTCCAAATTGAAAACACCACAGTAAATGACTTTAGAACTCAGTTGGAAATTGTCAGTTAGAAAACAGTACAAGTTCATGATATGAGGATGTGAGGATGCATAACAAGTATGCACAGGCGAAAGTTCAATGCGATGAGGGAAACACACACATATACGCTGCAGCTTTCACTGTGTCATGCCGTTATGAGAAGCTTCTCCTGCAGGACTCTATTCATAGCTTGATAAATGTAGACTCTTCGTTTTCCACCTACTGTATCAACAAAACCGTATGGAGACACTTCTTATGATTCAACTGAACCATGCCTGCAAACTCTGGACTGATAAAAAAAAAGGTGGTGAATCAGGAATCGGACCACCAAACATTATTAAAAAATTAAGCTATTTTCTTTTTCCCCACCTCATTTAAGAATAAAGTTAAGAATATTTAGTATTCCCAAAAGCATTTCTTAAAATTGTTCTAATGGAAAAACTTAAGAAGAATTTGAATTCCTGAAAAGAATGTTCTTAAAAACAATCGTAAATGTGATACATAAATATGTTCATAGATGTTTAATGTTTTTTTGGGGGGGTCATTTCATGTACTAAGCATTATAGCATTATTCATGATAATTACGATTATTTCAGTAATCTGCGTTCGCCTTTGAGGTGTTGAGTTGATCAGCAAGTCTTTGGCATAAACCACCATAAAATCAAACACCAACGTCGATGTTTTAAAAAAATATATATGTTTGAGAACTATTCAACAAGAATTGCACTTGGATTTTATTTTAAGAAATTGAGATTGTCATAAATCCCAGCAGTTGAAATAATTTTAAAGAAATTCTTAAATTTGAATAGAACTTCATATTTTAGATTCAAGATGTTTTGAAACAACACAAATGTCTATCGTAAAATTAACTGTAAAATGACCATAAAAACTATGATTTAAATAGCTTTACAGTTCAAATATAAGTTTTGATCAAGTCTTATTAAATGCTAAACCTTATTTCAGCCTTTACACCATTTTTTTTAAGAAAAAGGATGAATCAAAATGATAAAGTTATGTAATTTAAATATAACTGTTCTGAACAAAAACAGCAAACAGGCTGAATGAAAATTCTAATTCAACTCTGACAGTATATGAAAAGCCGAAATTCAGCGGTTACCCCTGTACACAAAGCAGATGTGCATTTTTAAACACCACTGTATTGACATTACACAGAGGATGAAAAGAAAATGCCATCAAAAATGTCTGAAAACAGTAAGTTCCCTTTAAAGAAACATTCAGTTTTGCACAAAATCATTTAGTTTACAGGTATGTAAACATCTTTAAATGACAAGACTGTAATTTATATGGGTGGTGATGGCGCAGTGGATAAGACACATGCCTTTGGTGTGAGAGACCCGGGTTCGAATCCACTGTGAGATACCAATGTGTCCCTGAGCAAGACACTTAACCCCCTAGTTGCTCCAGAGGCGTGCGACCTCTGACATATATAGCAATTGTAAGTCGCTTTGGATAAAAGCGTCAGCTAAATGAATAAATGTAAATGTATATTCATTCAGAAGTACTGAACATATATGATTTGTAAATGTGAAATAAAGGGCATTTTCCTGCTTGGGCAGTTAGTAACTTAAAGCTGCATTCATTCGATTGAAGGCATCGACTTGAGATAACAGAATCCACTAGGATAAAAGCTAAAACTGTAGTCAGTGACATTTCTACCAGGCACTCTATTCTATTCTTAAATCCCTTTTGTGGGCCTATATTTCGCCTTGATAACCTCAGAGGTGAGTGATAAGCAGTGCCAAACACATCGCTTTGACTGAAGTGCTTTAGTTGCTACAATAGGAAGTGTCTCTGATATGAAACACATTACATCGCATTCTCACGCCTTCAAATCCACTTGCATCCATGCACAATTAATGGCGCTACCTTTTTTAAGCAGTATATTTGTTTGTAAACTTACTTTGCAAATGTTCTGTTTATTAATTGACTGGTGAACTGTTAACAATCCATACAACAGATATATCTAGACTGATATAGAATCAGTATCCAAATGCAACCAGGATTCACTAAACTACACCATATATAAAAACCTGAAATACACTATCGTTCAAAAGTTTGGGGTCAGTTTTTGAAAGAAATTAATATTTTTATTCAGCGAGGAGATGCTAAATTGATCAAAAGTGACAGTAAATGTTCTTTCTGTTCATGAAAAAGGTAATGGTTTTCTCAAAAATATATATTAAGCTGCACTATTTGTAACATTTTAAAATGTAATTGATAAGTACTGTTTGTTTATCACAGAATCATCATATTAGAATGATTTCTGAAGGATCATGTAACACTGAAGACTGGATTAAAGACCATTAAAGAAATAAATTATATTTTAATATATCCAAGTAGATAACATTTATTTTTAATTGCGATTTTATTTCACAATATTATAGATTTTACTTACTAACGAAACAAATGCAGCCTTGTGAGGATGAGAGTCTTTCAAAAACATTATTAAAACATCTTACCGACCCCAAACATTTGAATGGTACACTGTCCATTACAGATATTCAAATGTCAAGTCAAGTGCACAAAACTACAATCAGAAAACCACATGCCATTTAAAGGTTGAAATGGTCCCTGTTCCAAAAGATTAAACCACAAAACAGCGGTCAGCATAAACTGCCTTGGCAGGTGCCCTTCGTGCTCCCCGCAGTGAGAAATTGGGTCACATCATGGTTGGAAATTGCACAGCCCCCTCCGGTAAGCTATCATTGCCTGTGTGGGATCACAGAAGAGCACCACAAACAGTCCTCCAGTGCACAAGACAAAGTGCTGCGGTCGAGTCTCAGTACAGGAATACAGACCAGAGAAATCCTCTCCTTTCATTATTTTATTCCTCCTCTACATTAATCTTGTGTAAATGTGTATGTAAATTTTGCAGGTAACTGTTATGAACAAATAAATGCACTTGATTGAAAATTTTATTTGGTTTTGCCTTTATAATACTTGCACTTGTATTGATTTTGTGGGAAGAGCCTACATGTTTTAATGATACTTATTACAATACACATCTCTAGAGGAACTAAATGGAAGATCAAGCACAACTGCAGTGAACAGCAATTAATGATAATGCTTATTAATATACTATGCAATTTTCTCACTGACCCAGCTCACACAGTCTAATGGAAATCTCTATCACTTTCTCATTTTGAAAGCTACGGTTCCCAAGGCAGTGGTCTTAAATTGCTATTTTAAGTTCAAACATGCTTTGGCTTACACAAAAAAAAGCAGCATTATGGTCTATTTTACTTAATATGACTCTATTGATATGTTTTTTTTTTAAACATCCAACTATTTAAGAACAGAAACTATAACACCTGGGTAGCAAATTGTCATACATTTAATTTTATTATTTACACAGCATAAAAACACTTGTTTGTGATATTTTTGAGTGTTATGGGAGTATGCAAATCAATATGGCAATAAGGTACAAAATGAAATCTTGAAGTGATATATATATATATATATATATATATATATATATATATAGAGAGAGAGAGAGAGAGAGAGAGAGAGAGAGAGAGAGAGAGAGAGAGAGAGAGAGAGAGAGAGAGAGAGAGAGAGAGAGAGAGAGAGAGAGTGAAGAAATGATGCAAACTCAAAGTAAAAATCCCAACAAGCATGTTTTATATTATCTTTGAATATCGCCGTTTGACAGAATCCCTATAAAACTGGAAAATTTGTTCAGAAGCCTTTTGACTGATCGCGATGCACTGCTGCAGCTGTGTAGGAAGAAAACACATTTATGTCATTGCCTTGTAGAAAATTCAAGTAGGTTATGAAACACACACAAGTACCTATGTATCATCGCCACAAACAGAGCAATGAATCACACGCAAGAATGAAATGCGCATCCAATCTCACCTCCTGGACTGAAAAAGAGCCTGTGGTTGATGACATCAAAACACTGAACTCAGCGCTATCAATAGCAAATGTTAACAACGCTCGACTTTCCTGGAAAAGAAAACATAAAAGACACAGATCAAGAGCTTAATAACATGTACACTATGGTTTGTGTCAGCCATGGGCAACAGGATGTGCGGTGTGTACCTTTTCCTGCCGAGCCGTAGGATCAGTGATTATCTGGCCCTCTTTGCTAATAGCACAGGTCACGCTACAAAAAAGATGGCTCATGGGCAGCCCGGCATCCATTAGAGCCATACAGGCGGCATTCAGGCAGCACGACAGCAGCTGACAGTTAGATAAGGACCCAAACATGTAGGAGGACACAGTAAGAATGCAACAACATGGCAAAGAAAACAACAATAAACGGTAACGTGGACGTTTGAGGCCTGTATGACTTTTTTTAAATGAAAAAGGTCTCTTAAGCTTAGCAAGGTTGCATTTGTTTAATCAAAAATACATTAAAAGCAGTAACATTGTGAAATATTATCATAAAAAATAACTCTTTTCTATTTTAATAAATATGTAATTTTCAGCAGCCATTAACGTTACTTTAGTCTTTAGTGTCACAGAAATCAACAGTAAGTAAAAGTGGTGAAATAATATTACCAAACGTATTACATATGCCCTTTTCTTAATTGAACACATATCAGAAATCATTTAGCTGGTGTTCAGGATACAGAGCCATCATCGTGGATGACCTGCAGGATGACTGTGACAGAGGAGCGAGGATGAAGCGTCAACAGAAGCGCAGCCTCGCACGTCTCACGCACGCACTGCTCTCTCGCGCGCTCTCGGACTCCTAACCAAACAACAACATGAGAAGAGTTTGAGTCTGTACCAGACTGACACCTAACGGTGAGAAAGAACACTGAAGGTGTGTGTATGAACAATGTAATAACTGAAATGAAAGACACTTATTATGAAACACCTGACTTGATTATTAGTCATGCAATTACAGTCAATTCACTGTGTGTGTGTGTGTGTGTGTGTGTGTATAAACAGGTCAAAGATGAGACATCCCATTTTGGTGTCCTTTAAATGTACACAATTGATCTTATATACATAAAGTGTCTACTTTAACGTTTAAAATAACTTGTGAAAATAAAATGTCAAAATATGGGTGAAGTAATGATCCATTGTCATTCAGCATAACAGTTGAAAAAAAAGAAAAGAAAGAAAACGTATTCTGACTTGTACATATTAAAAATAAATAAGGGAAAAAGTGATCATACAAAATCATTGCATTCGAAATGATTAAAAACTTCTTGCTGACAAATGAGTAAAACCTAGTAGTTTGAAGGATGGTGGCAAAGATTGGTAAAGATTTAAAAGATTTAACATTATAGTTAATTAGTTTGGGGGGGGGGCTGTACTGTGATCTTCAAATAGAGTATTAATGTCATCTAATAATTTTTCTTCTAAATATGCCTGACAAGATGTTTTAGTATATGAACTATTGTTACACTGAATGACTGTAGGTGTCTTCTATAAATACATGATTATTATTATTTGTGTTTATATGATTATATTAGTGCTGCCAAACGATAAATCGCTATCAATCGCATCCAAAATAAAAGCTTTTGTTTACGTAAAATATATGTATGTGTACTGTGTATATGTGTGCGTGTGTGTGTGTATATATATATATATATATATAAATAAATAAACACACATGCATGTAGGCTATATATTTCAGAAAAAATTTATTTTATGTTAAGTATATTTATTTATAGCATGCATTATACAAATATAAATAGACATGTAAATATTTTTGAAATATATACTGTATGTGTGTGTATTTATATATACATAATACATATACACAGAACACACACATATATATATTATTTAAATAATTTGTATTAATCATCTGACAGCACTAAATTATATATATATATATAGATAGATAGATAGATAGATAGATAGATAGATAGATAGATAGATAGATAGATAGACAGGACACATTTTAAAGTACCGGGGAAACTCAATTTTAAAAAGCTGTAATACACTTTTATAGTTTTAATGATTGAAAAGACATTTGACCCCTATCATTAATTATGAATATGTACAGCATAGGCTACAAACAAATGTATTTTTAAAAAAACATACCTGGAAGCCCCATTTTAGGCTGGATAAGAACCTCGACAGTAGCTCGATCATAGATTTCCTTGCTGACTTTTACTTCAGCTGGTCCATAAACTCCTGCCAGGATACTAGTATCACCTGAAGATACATTTACTAATTCAGAACGATACAGTTTTAAATAAATAAAACAGATTCCTGACTTAAGCTTGACAGGCAACTAGTCGCGCTGAACAAATCCGTTACAAACTAATATACATACCTTGAACAAAAGTGGAGGACCCATCAGGTTTGGATAACAAACTCTGCTCACTTCCAAATTGTCTAAAATTTGAACTACTTTGATCTAACTCCATCATGGTCCTCATGCACGATCCTCTCGTCGCGCTCATATATGCGTCATTGTTTTGAGCGCACCATAATGACGGCATACTTTGGCTCTCTAGTATCTGGTACTAACTTGTAGTTATACGGAGGACTTTATGTTCAATAAAATGTAATATGTAATCAAAATCATACATTTCCCAGATAAAAAGGTAAAAAATGGGATGAATATTTATGTTGTGTGGTATTGTCCAGCAGGGGGCGCACAGTCTGGGATTTTCACAAGAACAGACGCAAGACACGCACTCGACGTAAAGATGGCGGCTGCTGGAGGTTTAAGGAAATTATGCGGGATTGGGCTTCATGCGATTCGTCAAAATATCACGTTAAAAGCAACAACGTTTCTCCAGCAAAGAGCATTCCGCGTAAATGTAAGTTTTACCTGTATGACAATTGCAAGTTCTCCGTGAACGGTCTTTTGTCATTAGCAAAAGTTGCTAATCAGATGTACGCTAACGTTATGAACTGTGCAGCAGTTGCGCGAATGTCAAAACATTGGTGTAATTAGGATTGAATGAAATTTAAACCAATAGTAAAGCACCTTAACAAAAAGCACGATGTTCGTTTTAAAATAATGTGAAGTCTTTGAGTGTTTCTAATGCGTTCTTCATCTGACCTAGAAACGGTAACGTTACACAATTGTGTTCGAACTGTCTGATCATGTGATCTAACCATCTAGTAATTGTTTTAATCTAATAACTATTGGTCAGATCTCTGTGTGTTGTTGTGGGTAATGGACTGTTCAACCTTCACAAGGCTGTTGATTTACACTGAGAGCCGATTGGCTGGTTCTGGGGGTGTGTGGAGCAAAACACAATGCTAATCCTTGCAGCCTTGTGACATTAAAAATATATTCACTTTTTATCTTCCCAGCATTAGATGATCTTACATTAAATATGTGAATTAAGTATAAGCAAGTGTGATCCTAAATCTAGCAGCTAATATAAAGATGTGCAGCAATACGCAAATCATGGGCTTAAATTATTTGGACATTTATAGTTTTATACGTTAGTTTACAATTGTTTGAACTACTTTTGAACATAGTTTTGAACTTAGAACTGAGTTAGTCTTTGTTTTCCTGAAAAGTGCGCTAATGAACTCTAAGGCACATGTATTTTTAAGGCATTAGCTTATATGCATGCTGTACTGTTTTTCTTAACATTTAATCTTTCATTGAATTTAGCCTCTTTATTTTAGTGCTACTTTTTAAAGAATCTATATTTTCTCCCCTTAACTTTTGTTTATATTTCTGCATCAGAATCATAAGTATTACCTTTAAACCGAAACAAAGGCAAAATAAAAGATCTCATCATTTAGATAGGAAAACTTCCTGGTCAGGAATTGGCTATTAAAGGTTTAGTGTAAAAGGAATTATTGAGCAGTTTTTGTCTGATTGTTAAAGTACATGATCGGATCTCATGAACTGCTTCTCTGATGCTTGTGTATTTCACTCCCTGATCCTCTGTCTCTGTCTTCAGGGAGCTCTTCGCCAGCAGCCGTTTGATTCTTCAGCGGAGAAGCCGCAGTTTCCTGGGGCCTCGGCTGAGTTTATTGATCACCTGGAATTTATCCAGCCCAATGTGATCTCAGGAATCCCTGTGTATAGGGTGATGGACAGACAGGGCCAGATCATCAATCCGTCTGAGGATCCTAAGGTGTGGAGTCTTTTATTTGTGTCATACAGCAAAGATAATGTGTGGAAATAAGCTGGTAGCAGGTTACTAAATAGTATTCACAAATTTTGTACTTACACAGCGTTACTTGTCTGTTTCAGCTTCCAAAAGAGATGGTTTTGAATTTCTATCAGAAGATGACATTACTCAACACTATGGATCGTATTCTGTATGAGTCTCAGAGGCAGGTGAGAGATGCAGTGGATATTAGTGTGATGTTTATTCCATCAAAAAATGAAATAAAAATGACATCTGTATGTTTATAATGCTTAAATTTGGTATGCTTTTTGTGTTCAAGGGCCGGATCTCTTTTTACATGACCAATTATGGTGAGGAGGGTACACATGTTGGAAGCGCTGCGGCTCTTGAACCTACTGATTTGGTCTTCGGCCAATACCGAGAAGCTGGTGAGCATGTTTACAAGCTGGAGTCACAATAGTGGCTCTCCCAGTTTTGTTATTATAAGACACGTTAGCCTTGTAACTAGTCTTGTAACTCCCACTCACATTGCAGGCCTGAGCACACCGTTTAGAAGAAACACCCAATCAGCACAATCAAATCAATATGTCATGTTGGATAAATAAATATTTTTAAATATTGTATAATTTAAAAAAGTAGAAAAAGATTGCAGTTTAATTTACTATGCATTGATATTTGATTAAATTATTTGTATTTATGAATTTTTGATATATTTATATTTTATATGATAAATATATTAAATAATTCTATATTTTATAAGTTTATAAATTATATTTATAAATTAAATATATTTATTCATATTTGAAAAAATACAAATGTATTTCTTTCTGAATTTCCGTAGGTGTATTGATGTACCGAGGGTTTCCTCTGGATCTGTTTATGGCACAGTGCTATGCCAACGCTGATGACCTTGGCAAGGGTAGACAAATGCCAGTTCACTACGGCTGCAAAGACCTCCATTTTGTAACCATCTCCTCACCACTTGCCACTCAGATCCCCCAAGGTGAGAAGTGAGCTGTATGTTACTCAGAACAGTCATCACAAATATTTATATACACTAGGGATGGCTCGATACCATAATTTTGGCTTCGGTACGATACCAGAATGTAATACCTCGGTATCGATACTAAATCGATACCATAGGTGACAAATAACCAGCCTCAAAAGATAAGTGAATTTAGAACAGTTTTATTAAATATAAAAATAAAAACATATTCATATCTTAATAACTTTGTATCAAACTAACATAAAACCTACAGGGAACATAGGTTGCATTTTGATGTTGGAGAAAAAAAAAATAGGCTAACTGAAGTAATAAGATGAAAATATATTCAAATCTTCTTATCTTTTCAGTGCAAACAAAATGTCTGACCTACCGGGAACACAGGTTACATTTTGACAGTTTGAAGAAAAAAAATACAACTAAGGTTGCGCAATTAAGGCAATAAATATTGCTTTATTGTAAAGTGTTATTCTAACAGTCAAAGTAATATTCAAAATCACATTATTTCTCTCTCTCTCTCTCTCGGCTGCTTCTTATTAGCGGTCGACAGCGCAGCAGAAATATTCCCTTCATATCATTGATACTAAAATGAATATAGCAAAATTATTGCTCAATTCAAATCCAATTAATATTCGATTGTATGAAATGCAAGTACATATATTGCGTGACCAAAACTTCACTGGTTCTAGCGTGTCTCACACGCACGTTTGATCTTAATGTATCACATCTGTATGTGCGTTGATCAGTTATAAATAAAAGTTCAAATTAAATCTGAATTTATGAATGATGCACTCACCTGAAAAGATCAGGATGAGCAAGTGACAAGTACTTAAAAAGGTTTGATGTGTTGTCTCTGTGGAAGCACATGATTTATAGCAACGCTTGCATACAGCAAGCGTTTGTCAGGTGTTTTGTATCCAAAGTAATGCCATATTTCACTTCTACTGTTCTCTTTGTTTATTAATTTGGGGTGCGTTGATAGAGTTTAATCTGTTTGATCCATCGCGTTGTTCTGTTGTCACTTTTACCGGTTGCGCAGCAATTTGGGAAGCACTGCTACCTACAGGTGCATTTCGCAACTGCAGCGTATGAAATACCGAATTGAGCACAATTATGATATTGTACCGTTTGAAATATAATATATACCGGTATTTTTCTAGTACCGGTATATCGCGCATCACTATCGTTCACTATACGTATAATTAAACATTTTTTTGGTGTGTTTTGGAAGAAAATCTTAATGCTCACCAAGACTGCATTTATTTGATCTAAAACACTGTCAAACACTAATATGAAGAAATATATTATTACAATTTAAAGTACCCCTATTATTGGTAATGAAAGGTTCATATTTTGGTTTTGGGAGTCCCCAACAACAGGTTGACATGCATGCAAGGTCTAAAAACTCTTTCATTGTCTTATTATATGCATTTATTTTTACCTTATTTGCTCAACGATTCGCTCAACGATTAATTTCTCCATTGGTCTCATTTTCATTTCATCATGCCTGTAATGCCTGATAAAGCAGCGTTTCTGAGCAGTGCTGCTTTGTGAACAGCGTTACCGGGGAAACCGTTGACATCAACATGAAACAGCTTGGGATTCATTTTAAAAATGATTCAGTGATTCAGAGTCGACTCTTTCTTTTGAGAGATGATAACTTTATACACGGTGCACTTTCAGATTTAAGACTTGACGGGATGTTTTCATTCACTTAGAGCTGTTACGCACTGCATGCAAGGTCATTTTCAAAAATCCATAATAGGGGCACTTTAAAGTAAATGTTTTCTATTTTAATATGTTGGGCAGATTTTCAACAGCCATTACTCCAGTCTTAAGTGTCACATTATCCTTCAGAAATCATTATAATGTTGTTTTGGTAATTGTTATTACACAGTTGTGCTGCTTAATATTTTTTTAAAAAGCATGATGGGGGTAGTGGGGGAAAACGCCCCCTTCAGTTTTCCCAAAATATATAATAAAATATAAAGTCAAGATACATTTTTATTGTAACTATGGACTACATTGAAGAGAGTGATGTAGAAGTTTTCACGAGGAAGCTTACACTGGTGATGTACCGGAGAGAAAACTGATTTCACAGTAATTCATCTCATTTTCAGCAGCAAGAAAAAAAGTATTAAAGCTTGTTGTTTTGTAGAACATCACAGTTACTGTATATATTATATGAGAACAGTTGGGCCTGTAGATGGGGAATACGTGTTATTTAATAAAAATATAATTATATTTTCAGAATGTCATTTTTTTTCTCAAATATAGTCAGTGGGGTAAAACGCCCACAGGGGGCTATGATGGGCAATTACTGTAATTATTCTGTTCTAAACCTCAAATCCTTTGTTTTTCCATCAAATGTATTCTAACTAGTTGGTTGAGGAAACATATTTGGACTTTATATTTAAAAAGTGCCTCAAGTTAGCATCAGGTAGCTAGTTAGCTAGCCAGTTAGCATCAGCTGACTTTCTTTTTTTTTCAAATAGACCATTATAATTTTGTTATTCAAAATAATTGATTATATTCTTTTTCATTTCAAGCTAAAACTGCCTGTACTCAGATTTTGCTGTAAATGTTGAAAGCAAATTGCTTTGTCAGACTGGGGGGCATTTTAGCCCACCCAGGGGGGCGTTTTGCCCCATAGCTTGGCACAAATTAAATTTGTTATAAATCTAATAACATGAAAACTCTGCACATTTTTCATACATGGTTTATAATTTATATAATTGTCACTAAAACTATGATAATTTTTCTGAATACATTCACAAATTACACAATCCTTAAGAGGGCCGTTTTCCCCTACGTTTTTCAACGATTCTTTGATGAATAGAAAGTTCAAAAGAACAGCATTTATTTTATATAGAAATGTCACTCTTTGATTAATATGCATCTTTGCTAAATAAAAGTACTCATTTCTTTGTATAAAAAAACTAATCAAAATAATAGCTTTGATCTGTTACGCCTGCTGTAGCGGCCGGGGCGGCGTACGCAGTGAAGAGGGAGAACACAAACCGTGCGGTGATCTGTTACTTTGGAGAGGGGGCCGCCAGTGAGGGAGATGCACATGCTGGATTTAATTTTTCTGCCACACTTGAGTGTCCTCTCATATTCTTCTGCCGCAACAACGGTTATGCTATCTCCACACCGACCAATGAGCAGTACAGAGGAGATGGTATTGGTAAGTATGTGTGTCCATCACAGACTCCCATGTGAGTCTCTGCGTTTCCTTCATCTTATGCTTTTTTTGTCCATAGCTGCTCGAGGTCCAGGATATGGACTGATGTCGATACGTGTAGATGGAAATGATGTTTTCGCAGTGTACAATGCCACGAAGGAGGCACGACGCAGAGCGGTGGCTGAAAACCAGCCTTTCCTCATTGAAGCCATGACCTACAGGTAGTTTATCCTCATGTAAACTTTATGAATTAAACTAGGAAGTACAACATCCACTGCATTCTATTACCTATAAACAGCTTATGTGGCACAGTGTAGACCTGGAGGAGACCACAGGGGTGCCATTTGGGCTAGAGTCTATTTTTACTGTGTGTAGGGTGGCAGCCTCAGCAGAAAATACTATGAGATGCACTGTAAACCTATTTATCAACACAGTATTTTGCAGTGTAGGCTTTTATGAAACAGCACAAAATATGTGGGGGAGAACTTCTTGCCTATTGCTTGAAAAAACGTGTCTGGTTTGAAACCGCATTTTTGATGCAGTGAATTGTTTTGAATCCAGGCAGTTTAAGCAGATTATAGTTTTCTCTTTGAGGTTTGGATTCTGTTTGTCCATTCATTACCATTTGATCCTCCTCTTTATGTTGATTCGATTTCTTGAAAGTCAAGTTTCTGAAAGGCCCACTTCTGCTGTATAATATATAGCCATTGTTCTAGGAAATACTCAAGGGAGTAACCCAGACATAATTTCAACAATCCTTCAGAAATCATTCTAATATGCTGATTTGGTGCTCAAGAATAATTCTAATTACAGTATTATCAATTTTGAAAATGGTTGTGCTGCTTAATGGTTTTGTGGAAACCATATTACATTTTTTCAGTATTTTTTGAAGAATAGAAAGTTCAAAAGAATAGCAGTTATTTGAAGTAGAAATGTTTCGGAACAATATAAATGTCTTTATTGTCAATTTTGTCATATTAATACAGACTTGCTGAATGAAAGTATTCAATAATTATCCTTGTTACTAGCAAGTAGCATTGAGCCAAAATGAACAAGACAAAATTTAAGTGATAATGTACAGTTGTGCTGCGTAATACAAAGCTTTTCACCACATGAATAATTATGGGAATATTACATTTTGAAATTTGCTCATTGTGACTGATAGGTGGAAAGTACACAGTCATTTTAACAGCAAAATTCATGGAGAAAAACTGTTTTAAATGAGTTGACATAATTTGAAGAGATGGTTTCAACAAAAGCGTTTACCATCAGTTAAAAACCTTTAAGCTTACAGTACGTGTTTCTTTAAAGATTTAGAAGTTGATTGTTAAAAATACATTTTCCTATGTAGACAATGAATGACCTTTTATTCTCAATACCTGTTGTTGCACCTTGAAATATTGTGACTGACCAATCAGTATATGTGTGTTTTTTTGACTGACCAATGTGTGTTTTTATTTGATTTCAGACTTAAAGGTCCAACACACAGTTCTTGATTTATATCTACCATCACATTTGTCCAACCAGGCAGGAAATATCAAAGCTGTTAAAAGTCTCAGTCAGTAGTTCATCCAGATAATGAGATTCAAAGTGGAGAATGTTTTCACTGACCTCGTTTAGTGATTTTTCAGGCAACTTTTAATGCTGATTGCGTCATTTGCGGTCCCTTATGTGCTACAAAGCATTGGGAGGAACTAGGGCAGAGATCAAAGACAGCTTTTTTTACTTTAACTTAGAATATTGAATAAAAATAAAATAAGTAGAATATTAATAATAAAGATAAATCAACACTAATTCAGTTAGAGATCTTACTTTTTGACACATTATTATAATTTGCTTAACACAGTAAGTCTCAAACTGATTTTTACACAATTCAGATGTTCTGTTAGCCAGAGTGGTGGTTTCTGCTAATTTCACCTTTCGCCCAAACATTTACCGAACATCCACCAAAATGTCCATGCACGCTTTGAAATAAACAAAGCCTTATTTCCTCTTTCCTTTCCAGGATCGGTCATCACAGCACCAGTGACGACAGCTCTGCGTACCGTTCAGTCGACGAGGTGAACTACTGGGACAAGCAGGACCACCCCATCTCTCGTCTGCGTCACTACATGACCGCCCGAGACTGGTGGGGCGAGGACGAGGAGCGGGCCTGGAGGAAGCAGTCACGAAAACTCGTCATGGAGGCCTTTGAAAAAGCCGAGAAACGTCTGAAACCCAACCCTGAGCTGCTGTTCACTGACGTCTACGATGAGATGATTCCTGCTATAGCCAAGCAGAGAGACGCTATGTGGCGGCACGTCCAGCAGTATAAAGAGCATTACCCGCTTGATCTCTATGAGAAGTAATCCATGAGCCGTGGACACAACTGGGAAGGTCCTTGCGCATGTCAGTTTGTTTGAATAGTTTTTTTTCCTTTCTACATTTTTATTGTGTTAGAAAGCACAAATAGTGAAAGATGTATTGTTATCCTAAATATTTGCCACTAGAGGCCTCTGTACTGTCATTTTGTGCCTTGGAAAATGATGTAAAAGGTGGAGTGGTGGAAATCGTTTGAAGGTTTTCTATGCTGGCCTAATTTAGCAAATGTTCTCATTGTTCTAATAGCCCATAAATACAGTATCATTACATTGGCATAGTGCTTTCAATCCATTCACTAGGGTTTCTTTATATAATAAGCATGAAAGTCTTGAGTGATTCCCTTGATTTTAATGTTTTTCTTGAAACTCTATGAAGAACATCATTGTGTTCGTCATTCAGTATCTTTAGAATATGGATTTTCAAATCACTGAAAATGTTCAGCATTGGTATCTCATTTCTCCACAAACAACACTAATATTCATGGAAGGTGATGTGACTGTGACATGTTTTGTGAAACGGTCATTTGTGTGTATTATTACCCTCAAACCTTTCCACTCCAAACTGAGCTATTAATACGTATGTATACAACATACTGTTACTGTAATAATAAATGGTTTGTGTCTTGTTAATTTCCCCCCACAGATGATGATGATAATGATAATGTTAGTATTGATATTCTGTTTAGCTGTGATTATAATTGTTTTTTTATTTGTTAATGAACTGAACAAACTTTCTGTGTGAAACTGACTCAACTGTTACATGACATCATGATTGTTGTGTTTGAGATTTATTCGGATTAGCTTTAGGGGTTTGCAAATTGTATTTTAAACAATAAAAAAATGTATAATCGCTGATATAGTGATGTGCTTACTGAACATAGACTATAATAAAATAGTCGAGGCCTATTTTATGGAGAGCACAGTGGGTTTAAGTATGTAATAACTTCTGGTGATTGAAGCGTTATGCAGACTAATAATGTTCAGTGTTTCGTGAAGAGTTCATTATGAACGAGGGCACAACGAACTGGTAACTTTAATGCAGAGGAATACAAAGTAAACTGGAGGTCAGTGAAAAAGGGTTATTTGTTTCTGAATATTTCTTACTCTCTGTTTTAAGTATTAAACTGTTTTCAACATTGATAAGATTTTTTTTTAAGCTCAAAATCAGCATATTAGTATGGTTTTCAAAGGATTATGTGACCAGTGTTGGGGAAAGTTACTTTTAAAAGTAATGCATAACAATATTGCGTTACTCTCTAAAATAAAAAAAAAATATGTTACTTAATTACTTTTTATGGAACGTAATGCATTACGTTACTTTTGAGTTACTTTTTAAATCTGGGCAGGGATTTCTTGCTTGTTTTTAATATAAAAAAGTTCTCATTTTACAAATGTGAAATGAATGAGCATCAGGCTGAAGGAAATGTAAAGTCTGTACTGTAGAGGGCACAGCTCAAACAAATTGCATGAAAAATATGAAAGGAGAAGGAATTTAAACAGTAATCAGCAATAACAAAAATGAAACGCGAATGTGTAATTTTTGCTTAGTATGGTTGAATTGGACCATCGAAGGTGAGAAGCAAACACATGGGTTAAAAAGATGGGATTAAACATATAAATGATATTTGTCATTTAACATTTCATTATTGCATTTAATTATTAATATTCTGAGTTTGCATTTGAGTGTTTTTTATTGATTTTGAAGAATACTGAATGTGTTTTTGTACTAGTAATATGAGTAAATACATGTTCATATGTTCACTTACTCCTGATTTCGCTCAACATGGCAACATGAGAGCTGTCAGTCGAGACATGGGAAACAAAGAAACTGGCGTTACTTATTTGAAAAAGTATCTAAAAAAAAATCTTCTAAATTAGAAAGTAATGCGTTACTTAAAAACAATCTGATTATGTAACTCCTGTTTCCTGTTTGCCTTACCTCCAACACTGTGACACTATAAAGACAATAGTTTTTTTTCCTGTTCCAGGAACCCCGTGACTTAACCCTAATTGTACAATAATGTAAAATGCAAATCATAATAGCATCAGTTTTATCAGTTGTGCTGTTTCTGTCCTGTAGGGGATGCACTAGTCACAATCAATTTTTGACCGTGTTTGTATGTTACATTCAGCATGAAGGTTGGCAGACTCCATTTTTAGGTGCTCATAGCGGTTCTAGTGAGCTCCCTCCATTTATCACTCAAGTAATCACTGACCTTTTGAGGGGGTCAGAGAAATTTCATCCTCTTCTAACAGTGAAGCTAATGTATCCCTAGATTTTTAGATAAAAGATAATACGTATCATCTCCATTTACTTTAAATGTTTAACAATTGAGCTGAATTGAGCTCATATCCTCACACAGCATCATCAGTTCACCACTAAATGAAATGTAGGCTAATAGGCTATCTATATTTTAGATCAGTAGTATTCTTGACTGTCCCTAAAATGGCTTTTTGTAAACAATTCCCTTTGGAGCTATGAGACTCTGATGCTCAGTTTATTTTTTTATTATTTTGCAATATGCAACAGATGCAACATATTAGATAGCCTACATAACACTTGATTTACTCTGAGTAAATTCCTCTCATCTTGGACTACAAAATGTTTGTGCAATGTTGCATTCAATGAAATGTGATAGTCAGACTTTGAAATACTGATTGGTTTCAAAGAACATAATATTCAAATCAGCATGTGCCATAGCAATGGGTCTGGTCAGCATAAATGATGAGTACAAACAGGAACATTATGCCTGATTTGATGAAATCTGTCACATCAACAGCTTGGGTCTGACTGTTAAAGACTGTCAGCTGCCTGGTGTTGTGTGATGCAACAGATCTTGTGAATATTTTCATAGGCCGTGACATTTTCTGTGGTGTTCAGAAGCATGTGGTTTCAATGGCTCTTTCAAATATATCGGTTTTCTTGAATTTCACTCATGTCACATATTCCCCCACTTTTGGTGATTGTATTGCTACTGGTTCTGTTTAAAAGAGAGCTCCTAACATGATGATGGTAAAAATAAGATGGGAGGAAAATTATATTTCAATGCTTTTGCATTTCTTGGGGGAAAGTTTTTGGAGAGAATGGATATTTTGTGAGTAGCCTACACGTTAAGTTTCTCAAGGGAAAATGTGAAAGTTTTTCTTATTCTTTGGTTTTAGTTACTATTTTTTTGAATAGCTTTCAAATACTATTCAAACATTACAGGACTGCTGCCATCAACATTTCAGTCTTCAAATTTGATTGGTCCAAGCTGCTTTCAAACAGGGAGACATTTCACTGTTTGCATTGCTCTGTTTGTCTGTGTTCACACCATCCGAAACTGTAAATACGTGGTTTTGAGGGGAAATGGAGCGGGGGCATTATTTTTCTTGCAAACCGAATCAATTCTGTGTGATTTGCAGAGAGGCTGTTTCAAACTAATGGAGGCTCGTGTTTTCTCTTGCTCAGATGACAACTCAAAACGGGTTTCTCTTGCCAATGAGAAAATTAAATACCTGAGTGGATCAAATGGAGTCAACATATTGCAGCATACATTGATTGGGAATTGGAACTTCGCTCCTCTCTCATCATAGGTTATATGACGTTTCAGTCCAGCTTTTAGATGCTCCACTTGACTCTGTGCACAAGCAATCCACTCTCTTCATTGAGAAATGTTGGCTTGTTTTGAAAGGAAACTATAGAAGAGCAAAATGTGTCTCAAAGAAAGCATCACAGTTGAATGAAAATGTTTTTGAATTTTAATTTGACAGAATGACTGAAGGCTATACCTACCTGAAATGCAAATCTTTGAAATATTTAAAAAAAATAAAAAATCTTTCTTAAGGCAATATACCGTGAATAGGCTAAAAATAACTTAATAGATATCACCCCAGTTGATTATTCACATTAGGACATTTATTTTTAATCTAATTAAACAAATGTTTGATGAATGTGATATTGAAGTAGAGATCTGAGTTCTGGCTCAGTGCAGGAGAAATAACTCATATTGAGAAAGCCATTAAGAAATGTACAGCTCCAAATAAATAAAGTGTAATACAATCTCAATATTATCCAGTGCATGGAAAAACAATGGTTTGCTTGTATAGTGTCTTGCCTTAAGTGGTGAGAAGATGTGCATATGTAGGCTACAGCCAATCCAATAACTCAAAACACATTCTTTTTTTCCTAACACATTTATTATTTTCTGACATTTTTATTTTCTTTCGTTCTGAGATGATCCGTGGAACAAAAAGAAGAACATTTACAAGAGCAACATGCAGAAATGTTTTGTCTTGCAAGTAATAGAGAAGATGAAGGTGGGTGTTTTCGGGCTAACACTAATTTCAGCAAAAGCACTTAGTGGGCAATATGGAAAATCTGATCACTTTTACAAAAATAGATGAGCAGACAGCCTGGCATGATTTTGGATGGTTATACAACGGTGCTAATGTGGCTTGGAATCAGATTCGAAATCAGGATGTCCTTGATTACTGAGACTTGTGTGCGCAGGTCATACCCAGTTTCGTCAACTGCTTTTTAATGAGCCGCCTGTTTTCTTAGTTCATCAATCAAGTCCCAGTTCAGTAGCAATTTGAAAAAAAACAACAATGGTCCTGTGCTGTTCGTGAGCTCAGCCAGTGTTTCATGAAATAAGAAAGAAACAGACATAGGCGTTTTATATTCGAGAGGCATAAGAAAAGACTCTGTAATGTAAATAAATACATAAATATATCAATATAGAATAAATACATAAACCTCGTACAACAGTTGCTTTTCTTCAACAATACATTAAATGGCGAGTTTGTGGCAGCATCTGACACAAAACAGATGCAGCTGTGAAAAAGAAACAGGCTAGAAGGCAATTTTTTGATGAATGAATTCACATGTTCATATGTCATCTTCATGGTTCGCTTTGCCTTTGCCTCAGCTATCGTCTTCCGCTTCTAAAGCATCACCGATTTAAGCAACTAAGAGGTGCCATGGTAATTGTCTTGCAGTGTTAGTATACATGCACTCGTGTGCTCTGGAGGTGAATGTGGAAAGAAAGGATGGATGTGGTTTTCAGAGCATGAAAAGAAAACAAACCTTGCCGAGAAGTTGATCCCTATGAACCACAGACTAATGAAACGCTGCAAACACAGATGTGAATCAAATAAAAGCCATAGCAAGAGTCTCCAGAAAGATGGTTGCATTTCAGACAGTCGAAATGCTAGAATAATACCCTCTTTCTTTTTTTCTACGGTTTTCATCTTCCGATGGACTGAGCTTGCTAATTGCACAATAAAAGAAGATGCGAGTTCAGGAAAAATAAAAAGCAGTCTTTCAGTTTAATGACGGTCCCCTGTCCTTCATTAGTCTGTGTGTGTCTTGTCTGGCCGCTCTGAAGGCCTCCGTGAGCTCAAGAGGCTTTTGAAACTCAGTAGGGATGTGGTACTTTGCTAGCCGTAGATAAGAGTGTAGAGCTGTGTGTTATTATGTGTGTACTCACTGAAGACTTCGATTCGCACAAACTTCAGAAATTACAAAGAAATGAGGAGTCGCTTTTACTAAAACGTCCTACAGCCATAATCCATCACATCCCAGAAGGAGGAGGTTGTGTCCTCAAAAGTTTGAAAAGTTTTGTCCCATTAAACATGTGCTATGCACCCTAAGCCTCACAACTGATTGATGAGCTAATTATGGGTTGTTAAAGTGACAGTACCAGACTTACTAACCCTTTCAAATCTTTCAATGACACCAAATGAAGCAAGAATGAACTGACAGAGGAAAATATCTGTTCCTCAACTAATGTTCTAAGGTCAGACATGTGAACTATTTGTGCTTGACCATGCTTTTTTTTTTAAACACTGATTATGTATAGCTACAAGTAATGCAGCAAAACCCAACATCTACCCTTAAAGGCATTTTCCAGATGAAACATGAAGCTGCTGGAGGGCTTGCTTGCTTGCTTACTTTCTTTCCTTTTTGTGCTCAGGGTTAAGAAGTGTATGTATTTTTCATGATACAAGTGTTTACAGTATAGTGATTATAGGTGCTGCAGAGGGCTGCAATGCACTTAACACTAAAAACAACCAACAGCTCCTTTTAAGCCAGTCTAAAGCCCAACATATATTTCATTTTTAATACAAACTTTCAAAATATACTCCAAACATGCACACTAGACTGTTTTACCCTTGTATAGTGTGTGCGCCATTTCTTTTCAGAAGTTATGACCAATAAACATGTCTTTGTACTAATTTAAATGAGAAGAGTCTATTAATTTCCTCACACAAGCACTTGTCTAATGTTGCTGCGTTTCTGGACTTAAAAAGGATAGTTCACCCAAAAATGAAAATTCTGTCATTAATTACTCACTTAATTCGTTAAGACCTTCATTCATCTTCGATACACAAATTAAGATATATAGATTAAGACCCTGCATATACTGCAACGCAATACTTTTTGTGTGCAAAAAAAAAAAAAAGAGACTTTATTCAACAATTTCTTCTCTTCCATATCAGTCTTATGGTTGAACCACTGATGTCACATTGATTAATTTAACAATGTTTTTACTACCTTGAACGTGGTAGTTGCGTTGCTGTCTTATGCAGGGACAGAAAGCTTGCGGATTTCATGAAAAACATCTTAATTTGTCTTCCGAAGATGAATGAAGGTCTTGTAGGTTTGGAACGACACGAGGGTGAGTAATTAATGACTGAATTTTAATTTTTGGGTGAACTAACCTTTTAAGCCCAAAGTGTACTTCAGTTTTGGCGCAAACGCTTAGTGATGTCGATGATGATATTTACATCAAGTGCACTGTATGCATGTCTTAGCATATGCATACAAACCTGAGTATACTTTGGGCTTAAAGCCGCCTTTTCATTGTATATGCACTTGTCCTCCTAACAGCAGTTTAAATAAACTATGCATTTATTTGTGAAGCTATCATGTTTCTGTTCAGGTCTTCAGTAAAGGGGCGTCACAGCATAAGCATTTACCCTACGGTTAATGAATAGCTGAAAACGCTCAGAAAAAAGATTAATTTTGGAGAATAGAAACAGCATACATAACTATCGTTATTTATTCATAACATCTGTTCTACAGAAGCAGCAGGTATTTAGGAGAGATTTTTTTTTTTTTTACTATTTATAGTTTATGTTTATGCTCTTCGTAAATCAAATCCAGTGGGACAGTCTCTTTCTGTTTTGTTGCACTATTTGAAAAATTTCAATGTGAAGCTCAAATTGGATCCTAAAATCCTGCCTCAAGTGGACTGTAGTGCCTGTCATGAGAAATCAAATCTCTACCAACTATCACTTAAAAGACAACTTAAGCAATGTTCAGTCAGCTTTATATTGTTACAATGTTGTTAGCATATGTAAATGCACACGATTTGTGCTCTTTCACGAAGTTACCTGCACCCAGATATCCACATTTATTGTCTGAAAATGTCTTTTGGATGACACAACAAGTGTTGTCCGGCTATTAACTATACATATACAACACTGTAACAATACATATCTGGTTGAAGTAATAATTTAATAAAAGGATCAAATTAATATGTTTGCAATGCTAGTATGTAGGCTAACTAAAGCAGACATCAATGGCCATTATAACATACTTCAAATGACATATAACATGTTTTTGTAGCAATTGTAATCCGGCACTAAAGATTCTTTGAAACAATGCTACCGCTTGCAGTCCTAATGGAGACCCTAATTTTTCATGACACTGGATTTCACAAAGGATCGGACTATTGCAAATGAATTTGGGTCTATCTGAGGTAAGCAGTGAAACGGCGGCTTAAAGAGATACAAAACTTTAGTCTAATGCCAATCAGGCCAGATTTATCGTAATATTAGTACAGGTTTGTGCACAAGCAATGTCATTGATGTGCCTTGCATATTCACATGCTCACAGCTTTTGATATAAGAAAATAGCTTTTCTTTTAGCGAGCAGACATTTTGTTCGCTCTAGATTCCCAGGTGTCTCAGTATTAGCTTCATTAGTACAGCAATATGTCTTCATGACAGATCCCCTCTGCAAAGCCCAAAGCTACGGTTTGACATAAATATATCAGAATATTTACTGAGGCGAGCTCTGTGCTGCTCTCAGAGGCTAGCCCAATTAATACTGAATACTAACATTGTGAAACCCTACCCATCACTGTCTCCTTTGGTAAGACCACTGTGAACATGTGTGAAGTTTTATGGATGTTGTAATAGTAAACTATGGATTCTTACTTTAAACTGAAGTACAAATACAGTAGTTACATTGCTTGTTCTGTTGAATGCTAGATCACTTTATTTTAAAGTCTCTGATTGTTCATCTTTAAGTTATATTTACAACGCATGTCCTAACAGGAACAATGGACACACAGGAACAAATTCAAGTGCTATTCATATAATTTAGGTCTTAGTCATGAGAACCATGTTACAACTTTGTAATCGCTAAATCCAGTATAGCAGCTAGCCCTGGTATATGATAGAACTGGTTTAATACCGCGAAGTGACGCTGAATTTGAACTGAGGCAAAATATCAGTAGTGCTCTGCTAGCAAGACAGTAATGTAAACGACAAAAACAGAAATGTAAAATACACTATGTAAATAACAAAGAAGACATTCCCTTCTTTATGTTTAAGTATCAGTCCGTTAGACGTGAAGGAACATCGACGTCCACGCTCGCTCTTGGTCAGCCTTTGAGACTGTTGCAACCATTTCTTTTGTGTCTCTTCTTAATGCAGAGTTTATAAAATCATGGAAGTGAGCAGTTTTATCAGTTCTCAGATGTTCTCTCATCAATATACATCACAATTTTCTTTCTGTATTGCGCCCTCTGGTTTTGTTCTTGCAAAATACTGATGATATTTCCTTTAAAAAGACTAATCTGTGCTTTAGAATAATAGGTCCATATTGTTGAGCTTGTTTAGTTGTGGTTTACAGGAAAAAGCTTCCAAATTGTTAAAAAAATGTGGCAGTAGGTAATATCTCCCTGCCATCCCCTTTTGGGTCCTGCTGGAAGCATCCCTGCAACACAAAGTAAAAGGAACGTTCAGAGGTACATCTGTACAGAGCCACACTTCTGTTTAAAATGCATCATGGCCAGATGCATTTTAAACACATGGTTCATGTCCTTCAATGACCCCATATTTGCTCAGTGAAACCGAGATGATTAAGGCTGAACAGATTGCTTTTTCATTACCAACACTGAAGCAGATGTCAGATCTCCACGTTTGGGTCTGTAAAGCCTTTCTTGCCTTCGTTCACCAGTACAGGTTTTTCCGTCCGTGTGTGCCACACAAGAATCTGTAATTAAAAAGCCCAAACATTATGGTTTATGAAGTGGAAAGAGGAAAATTTGATTTTGTGATGATAAACTGTTTCTCTTAGCTAGGTCAAACACATTATAGTCTGGATTTATTTATTCAAAATACATTGAAATTGCAATTTATACCCCTTCTATGAGCATGTTTTTGATTTCTGTATTAAAACACAGTATACAGATGGGCTACAGCAGCAGATGACCATACCAGGAGCCATTCCTGTCAGCAAAAAACAGGAAACTGAGGCTACAATTTGTACGGGCTCACAAAATTGGAAGATATAAAAAAGGTTGCCTGGTCTAATGAGCCTCAATTTCTGCTGCAACATTTGGATGGTAGGGTCAGTATTTGGTGTAAACAACATGACAGCATGGATCCATCAAGCCATGTATCAACAGTTCTGGCTGCTTCTAGTGGTGTGGGAGATATTTCCTTGGCACACTCTGGACCCCTTAGCACTAACTGAGCATTGTTTTTAAACTCCGCAGCCTACCTGAGTATTGTTGCTGACCATGTCCATCACTTTATGTATCAATCTTGTGATGGCTACTTCCAGCAGGATAACGCGTCATGTCCCAAAGCTCAAATCATCTAAAACTGGATTACTGAACATGACAATGAGTTCACTATACTCAAATGGCCTCCACAGTCACCAGATCTCAATTCAAAAGAGCACCTTTTGGATGCAGTGGAATGGGAGATTCGCATCCTGGATGTGCAGCCAAAAAATCGGCAGTAACTGCGCAATGCTATCATGTCAATATGGCCAAAATGTCAAAGTAATGTTTCCAGCACCTTGTTAAAATCTATGCCACAAATTAAGAATTAAAGCAGTTCTGAAGGCAAAAGAGGGTCCAACTTGGTACTATCAATGTACCTAGCCCGACATTATATATATATAATAATTCAAAACCATACAAAATTTAAACCTTATGAAATCAACAAGAATACTGTTAAGTACTGCCTGTTAGGGCTGGGCGATAAATCGATTTTATAGATTAACTCAAATGTGTAGTTTACGTCGATTTGTTTGAATGAAAACCGGTTTTCTTTTTAACATCCGCCGACGCTCCCCTCTGAGCTCCCGTAGTTTGGAATGAGCTCAGCCCTCCCCACGCGCGTTTTCCATATAGGGTTTGGCCGATGGCTGATAGACATCATGATGTTAAAGGCCTAACGTTACTTTGTTTTTGTACGCGAATGCGCAGCCTTTCAAAGTATACTCCATTTGAAATTGTATGCGAACTAGAAAGCTGCAACCATGTTCAGTGTCTGCTCTATTTTTCCCCGTTAAGTCATGACTGATAACAAATATTTTTTAACTCTTTTAAACCAAAGCTGAGCTGTCTCATACTCTCTCATACCTGGATCTGCAAACCATCCGTCATCGTCCCGCCAAAAACAACCAACATTTACATTTATGCATTTAGCAGACGCTTTTATCCAAAGCGACTTACATTGCATTCAAGTTACAGTTTTTACATTTTATCAGCTCTTGCTTTCCCTGGGAATCGAACCCATGACCTTGGCGTTGCTAGCGCCATGCTCTACTATTTGAGCTACAGGAAAACTGATATTTAAT
Organism: Barbus barbus; assembly: GCF_936440315.1. Taxonomy (NCBI): domain Eukaryota; kingdom Metazoa; phylum Chordata; class Actinopteri; order Cypriniformes; family Cyprinidae; genus Barbus; species Barbus barbus. The sequence continues at coordinate 14,588,642 of NC_136750.1, forward strand.
GCTGTTGAGTGTTTTGTTTGCACTTTATCAGAACTACCTCCTATCTACTGAATAGCAAGATGTTAAAACTTGTGTTTAAAGAAAACTTATCAAAAAGGGTCACATAATTTTATGTTTTATGTTATGTTACGTTATACGTTAAGTCTTTTTGGCTTGTTGTTTCTGATTGCACTTTAACCCCAAGCGGGAAATCCATCAAAACAAAATGAAGTTAAAACTTGTTTTTAACAATTTCTTTGTCATCGGCAGATTGATTTTAAGTAGGGGGGGGGGGGAATCTATTTAATTCGTAAATCGGATTTTTTGTTACAAAATCAGGGATTTAAGTCTTATTTTTAGAATAGTTTTTCCACAGTCTGTAAATTCACTTTCTGTCCTATCATCTGCTGTTAGCCGCCTCCTACACGGTAGTGCTCACAAACACTCACAGATATAAGGTTTCTGCTCAGAAACAGTGTACCATCCACAGTACATCTCCAAATTTAGCATGGTGATCCTCTCAGAGTGTAGAACATCTCCATCAGAACATCTCTCTGGGTACAGATCTGAAGTGCTGAAATATACTTCAGCTATAGCTATTGTGTGTGTGTTTGTCTAAATGTGTCTCTTGGCATGGCAGAGAGATAAAGAGACAATGTGTGTTATATATTTTACTCTACCTATTTATGCCATTAAGATAAAGTAATCAGTACAAAAATATTATCTGCCTCATTGCACTTCCTGGAAATGCTTGTTAATGTCTAGAGGTAGAAACACTGACTCATCTTTTCTCTTCCATTTCCCTTGATGCTGTATTTCAGAAACCACTGTCATTCTGCTCATTGCCTCATGAATAATTTCTAATAGTGTTGAGATCAGTCTGGAGGCCCCACTTCCACTTGAGCTGCAAGCGGAGGTTAACAGTTCCACTTGAAATAATGGTGCGTCTGTTGAGTCGCGCCAGTGGAATGCAGTTCATGGAATCTCATCTTTTCCAGAAACAAGATGCGACGTGTATGCAGGTGTATTTGTGTACCTGTTCTATTCTTTGGGGTAAACAGACAGCGAGTTCAGAAATTGGTTCTCGTTTGTCTGCCTCTAAATGGTTAAATCCTGGTTAAGTCTCATCTTAAATAAGGCATCCCTGAGCTCAGTAATGTCAATTAATGCATCAATTAGTAAGTCCCTTCACAATTCAAAACATCAATTAGGCAGTTTCTTTTTTTCTATATGCATATACACACAATCTCATATGCACACACAGGTTTTTGTGCCATTATATCATGCATTTACATGTATAAGGCTTTTTTTTCAAAGCGACTAATGATGAATGCTACAACAGAAGTGATTCATCCTGGCGAGTCAGTAACGTGAGAAGTGCCGCAACAAATTGTTCCAGAATTGCTCAGAAAATATGAGCCAGTACTAAGAGAGTGAGACACTGTGATACAACAGTGAGAGAACAGTAGTGTTTTTGTGTGTTTTTTTACAGTTGTCCTTGGGTGTTTTTTAGGAGGAGAGAGATCTGGATTCATGTATTAAATGAATAGTTTATACATACATAAAAGCTCATTCTTTATCTAGCCTTGTATATTTCTGAATTCTGAAGACTTTTAGAAAAACATTGGGTCTCATTCAATAATAATTGTGTAGATTTCGTATTTGTGTGTACTGAAGAAAAATGTCCACCTACTTCACATGAACACATGAATTTGTTCTTAGTCTCATTGTAATGTTAATTAATTTGGAGTATTCTAAATGAGTGACCACATACTTGAGGTTAGGCATTTACACAAACCATTCCCAAACCATCTTCATATAAGGGCTTTCCACAACACCTTTTCTTTACAGCCTTTCTTTACGAAGGCAAGTTCTAGCCTGTGAGTGAGTATGTGCAGAAAGTGTGTCATCCTCAAAACCAGTTTAAACTAAATAAACATCCAGATTACAGACCTCTCATTAGCATCTGAACATAATGGTACCTGTGCTCTACAGAGAGACCTCGCAGTTTAAGATATAATGCGGTTTTCTTACTCTTTGATTGTATATAAGAACTTACTCTTTTGATTGTAAAAGAACATGCATAAATGACAATATAATGAGCAGGACGGGAAGAGAAGTTGCTGGGGGGGGGGGGTCTTTTTTTGTACACATGCTTAGCGAATGAGATCAATTGTGAAAAAAAAAATCTAAAATGTATTTTTAAGTTTCTCTTGAAAAACGCCACATGGGTTTGGTACAACATAAGGTTGATTCATTAATGGCATAGTCAGAGCAATGTTTCCTCACCTTAGTGCAGTTGGCCGCTTTGGGTTCCAGGTCATTGAGAGTGACCAGCTCTCTGAGCAGGCTGCTCTCCTGGTAGCCTCCCTTCACCCCTCGTAACTTGAAGTAGGCCTGAGGCTTAAACAGAATGAGCCGCAGGTTGATGGAAAACCCTGCCATGTCGATGGCAAAGGGCCGGTGAGGGTCGAATACTGTTTTCCACCCGTACACTTTTCCTGCTGCATTGACCTTTGGAGACTCGTATCGTAAACCTCCAACAAACGCTACAGGCCATACTGATACTTTACGAGTTGATCGCATCTGCAGAAGAGAAAAAGTATTTTTTTAGTATTTCATCATTTGTACAGTATTTTTGAACAAAAATGCAATCTTGATGAACAAAAGTGAGCGTTAAAGGTGAACTTTGTATGATTTTTATAGGTGACCACGACAAAGCCACTGCAACGAGTAATGCCAAACTTCTAGTTTTAAATGTGTTACCTGTCATGAAGTTTTTTAAACAAATGACCTGAAATGTAATCTTTTGTCATTGTATGCAAGAAAGTCATGAATCAAAAAACTGTATTCAGCGACTCAAGCACAATTGCTTTGGAAAGTTTCTGTAGTGAATGAATTCCGCTTCAATTTTGTGTTTCGGACTGAAATAAAATAAAAAAAGGCCTTGTACCCAGGGGGCTTTTAGCCCTGCATGCCACAAAACTTTCATCGTATCCTTGTCAGTTCACCTGCAGTTTATAGTGTGCTTTCACACTTTCACACTATAGAGACAACACAGGCCTCATGTTTTGGACAGTGTTCTGACTCAGATATACAAACAAATAAATCTTAACAGCAGGATTCATCCTGAGCAGGTCATGGGAGGTGAACAGAAATCGGAAGAGAGACAGTGAAAGACAGAGAACAAGTGAGAGAGAGAAAGAGAGACAGATTCTGCTTTAATCTCCCTGCTTCAACTCCTTACACTCCTACATCCAAATGCTTTGTGTGCCGCCCAGCGCGAGTGGTCCACATCATAAAAGGAAACTGCCTAATGAATAGTGAAGGCTAGAACGGGCGAGTGAAGCAATTGTCTTTATACCCATAATGCATCGCCCACTGTATCCAAGGTAAGATTTTACAAAGAACCACAAAAGGACTGAAGATGGAAAGGAACACTGTGCCTCTTTCTCATTTACGAAAACCACTCGCTCACTATGTGTTTGTAAAAATAAATAAACAAATTGATTAAGACTCAGCTAAATGTAAAGGATGGTTTTGCTGACTGAACTGTTACTGGCTGTCCACACTGATCCAAATGTAGCTCAACTAATTGACTGTGACCCTTCCTCACCATATCAGGCTTTAAGTGAACAGTCCTGGCCAAAATGTCACCCTCAATCCGATTACTTCTGCAGCGACTAATATTATATTGTGCCACTGCCATTTTTCATTAAAGAAAGAGAGAGACATTTTCTGTACCTGTTGGTGGAAACAAAAACAACTGGAAATGGGAAAGTGTTGAAAAGGAGGCATGCTCATTGCAGATTCAGGATGACATTAATCTTTTCTAAACTAGCTGTCATTGGGGAGGACTGCTGAAGCTAGGCTGCCCTAGTTTAGCATAATGAGCGGCTGTTTTCTGCTTTTTGCCTCTCATTTAAAGTGCTTCACGCTGAATTCTGAACTGAAGAAAATGGAGTGTAGTGGACTTACAACTTCAAAAGCAGCTAATCTTAGAAATTTTTTTTTCTATCTGACATTTACATGGTTTCCAGGTTATTAAACACCATTTACATTTTACTTTCAACAAGCAACCTAAATTATAATATTATGTTTATATGTGACCCTGGACAACACAACCAGTCATAAGGGTACATTTTTGGAAATTGAGATTTATACATCAACTGAAAGCTGAATAAATAAGCTTTCCATTAATGTATTTGTTAGGATAGGACAATATTTGGCCGAGATACAACTATTTGAAAATCTGGAATCTGAGGGTGCATTTCAGCCAGGACCACTCTGTTCGAGTCAGAATATTGTAGAGGTCCTGAACTTTGTATTTGGTGGCAGATACAAAGCCACCAAATACAAAGAAGTATTTCTTTCTTCCCCCCGCCGAAGCCTAAGCAATTGCCAGATATTTTATATGCAACAGTTGTATATTCCAAGTAGAGTAATACAGTACTGTGAATAAATTGGACAGTTTAGCAATGAGCTGGGCAGATGATGTATCTCTGTGGACAAGCAGTTAAGTGATCATGTATCTGGGTCAAAGACAAGACGTCACCATTCTGGTGTCCGCATCAAATTACAGTTACAAAAGTCATTTTAAATGCAGAAAAAACATCTTAAATGCAAGTAAATTGTCTACTTTCATATTTCAAATAACTTTTGTGACAATAAAATGTCAAAATATTGGATTAAATAATGTTCCAAAGTGTAAAATTGTCATTCAGTGTAATGGTCCGGACTTTGATTTTACCAATACATCTTTAAATAAACATATAAATACCAAGTTAAAAAAATATGTTCCTCCACAAAATTCCTCCACAGCACTGTAACAGACTCATTGCAAGTTATCGCAAACGCTTGATTGCAGTTGTTGCTGCTAAGGGTGGCCCAACCAGTTATTAGGTTTAGGGGGCAAGCACTTTTTCACACAGGGCCATGTGGGTTTGGATTTTGTTTTCCCTTCATAATAAAAAACTTCATTTAAAAACTGCATGTTGTGTTTACTTGTGTTATCTTTGATTCATATTTAAATTTGTTTGATGATCTGAAACATTAAAGTGTGACAAATATGCAAAAAAAAAAAAAATCAGGAAGGGGGCCAACACTTTTTCACACCATTGTATACCCATGCGACTTATAACTGATTTTGTGGTCAAGGGTCACATATTAGCACAGGTTTTTCAGGTGTTAGCAGGGGCGTGTTTAGTGTTTTGGTGGCCCTCAGCAAGTGGTCCCAGGGGGCCCCCCTCAGTGGATTTTGCGATCGATTCTTGGGCAGGGATGGGTATCGTTTACATTTTATCGATACTGCTTATCGATACCGTTATCCATACTATCTCTATAATTTGGTGCAAAAAAAAATGATGTAAAAAATGTTGAAAATTTAAAGTTATTTTATTACTGCTGTTTACAAATGCCTGCAAGCAAACAGAAAAAGGTACATAAAGCACATTTTTTAAATAAAAAAGAATTGGTTTTTGATTCCCCTCGGAAGAAATCGCGTTGTGTGGGGGAAATGGCGGCGCACACAATCGCAGCGGCTTCTCTCTCTCCCGACAGAACGGTGTTTTCGTGTTTTTTGTCTTGTAAGTCGCAATGTTTTTGCACATCTTCGTCTCGTCCACCTGTCTGTAAGCGCGCATACAGTCGTGAGTTTCTGCTCGATGTCGGCAGAATCACATTTTTTGAGTTAAACTCAGCACACGCCGAAGAGCTGCGGGACCTCGGTCTGTTCCGAAAGCCTACTCCATCACCGACCCCCACTACTGCATCTCGCCCACAGCGGAGGCGCTACAAGCGGGGTGAGAGGAAGCAGAAGAGGGGTAAGCGCGGAGGTATCCGAGCTAGGCTAGCGGCCAACCCACACAAGCCAGCTATCCCCACCATCGTACTGGCGAACGTACGCTCTTTGGACAATAAACTGGACTACATCCGACTACTCCGCTCCACTCAGAGGACTGTAAGAGACTGTTGTGTTTTTGTGTTTACGGAAACATGGCTTAACAACAGCGTACCGGACTGCGCCATACAGCTCGACCAGCTAACATGCTATCGAGCTGACAGAGCTCTCGTCGAGGGAGGTAAGATCCGCGGCGGCGGGCTTTGTGTTTACATCAATGATGCATGGTGTCGCGACGCTGTTGTGGTCTGCAAACACTGCTCACCCCTGGTGGAGTTTATGATTATTAAGTGCCGGCCGTTCTATCTACCGAGGGAATATTCAGCCATACTGCTAGTTGCTGTATACATCCCTCCCAGCTCCAACAACAACATCAGGAGTGAGGCACTAAATGAACTGTACCAGCACACCAGTGAGCAGCAGACAGCCCACCCAGATGCTTTTCTCATCTTGGCCGGGGATTTCAACCACGCAGACTTAAAGAGTGTGTTCCCAAAAATACATCAACACATAGACTTTCCAACAAGGGGAAAAAATACCCTGGACTTTGTTTACACCACCCAGAGAGGAGCTTACAAGGCCCTCCCCCTCCCCCACCTTGGAGCCTCAGACCACATCACTGTCATGCTAATGCCTGCATACAGACCGCTCGTCAAAGTCATCAAACCAATACACAAACAGATTCAAGTGTGGCCGGAAGGGTCGTCAGAGGCACTTCAGGACTGTTTTGACACCACTGACTGGAATATGTTTAAACAGGCTGCCACATACAACAACACTACAGACCTCCAAGAGTACTCAGAGACTGTCACTGCCTACATCTCCAAGTGCATTGATGATGTAACAGTCACAAAGTCCATCACTGTCCGGGCCAACCAGAAGCCGTGGATGACAGGGGAAGTCTACAGACTGCTGAAGGCTCGGAACGCTGCCTTTAGAGCTGGAGATGAGGAGGGCCTGAAGTCAGCTAGGGCCAACCTATCCCGCGGCATCAGAGAGGCCAAGAGACAGTACTCCAGGAGGATAGCCCATCGTTTCAGCGACAGCAGAGACACGCGGAGCCTGTGGCAGGGGATACAGACCACTACGGATTACAAGCCCCCACCACAGACCTGTGACAGCAGCATCCCCCTGCTGAACGAGCTGAATGCCTTCTTTGCTCGCTTTGAGGCACAAAACAGCACCACTGCACAGAAGACTCCACCTCCTCCCGGCGACCAGGTGATGACGCTGTCCCCGGACAGCGTGAGGAGGTCCCTCAGCAGGATCAATGCACGCAAAGCTCCGGGTCCTGACAACATTCCTGGGCGTGTACTGAGAGACTGTGCAGTGGAACTCACTGATGTCTTCACAGACATCTTCAACATCTCGCTAAATCAGGCCGTTGTCCCCACATGCTTCAAAGCTACCACCATCATTCCAGTCCCGAAGAAGTCATCTCCATCCTGTTTCAATGACTACCGTCCAATAGCACTCACTCCTATTCTCGTGAAGTGCTTTGAACGGCTAGTCATGCACCACATCAACTCTGTCCTCCCCCCCTCACTTGACCTCTTCCAGTTTGCATATAGGTCCAACCGCTCGACCGATGATGCCATCGCCACTGCCCTCCACCCAGCCCTCACACATCTGGACAAAAAAGACTCATATGTCAGGATGCTGTTCATAGACTTCAGTTCAGCATTCAGCACAATCATCCCTCAACAGCTCACACACAAACTGGTCCAGCTGGGGCTCAACACCTCTCTGTGCAACTGGCTGTTGGACTTCCTGACCGGGAGACCTCAAGCAGTACGGGTTGGCAGTAACACATCCAGCACCATCACACTGAACACTGGGGCCCCCCAAGGATGTGTGCTGAGCCCCCTCCTCTTCACTCTGCTGACCCACGACTGCACACCATCACACAACTCCAACCTGATCATTAAGTTTGCGGATGACACATCTGTGGTGGGTCTCATCAGCAACAGAGATGAGACAAACTACAGGAGCGAGGTGAGCCACCTGGCCGGGTGGTGCAGTGACAACAATCTCTCTCTGAATGTGGAGAAGACAAAGGAGATTGTTGTTGACTTCAGGAGAGTACACACTCAGCATGCCCCTCTGATCATCAACGGTGCGACTGTGGAGAGAGTGAGCAGCACCAAGTTCCTGGGTGTGCACATCACAGAGGACCTCTCCTGGACTAACAACACTGTAGCACTGGCCAAGAAAGCACAGCAGCATCTCTACTTCCTCCGCAAACTCAGAAGAGCCAGAGCCCCGACCCCCATCATGTGCACCTTCTACAGAGGCACCATCGAGAGCATCCTAACCAGCTGCATCACTGTGTGGTATGGCGCTTGCAACGCATCCTGCCGCAAGTCACTTCAGCGAATAGTGAGAGCAGCTGAGAAGATCATTGGTGTCTCTCTCCCCTCCCTCCAGGACATCTACAGCACCCGTCTCACCCGCAAAGCCCTACGCATTGCAGGTGATCCCACCCACCCGACACACAGCTTCTTCAGTCTGCTGCCATCAGGGAGGAGACTGCGGAGTCTCCAGGCGAGGACCAGCAGACTGAAGGACAGCTTCATACATCAGGCTGTCAGGAAGCTGAACTCCCTCCCGTCCCTGCCCCCCCTCCCCTCTTTTTACCCCATACAACACTGAACTCTGACACTATGAGACCCCCCCCACGGCTCCCCACACCCCCAGGACCAGCCACCCCCACCTACTTACAAACTGTGACCAGCACCTCTCACTTGTGCAGCATTGGACTGATCACTACCTCATCCAGCATTGACTGCAAACTACCTCCTCGGATAGTCTGATAAAAAGACTGTTCTCCTGTCAATTTAACAGACTGACAAGCTCTTTTTGCACTACACACATATCTGCACAGTTTTTGTTTTATTTAACTGGTTTGCACTCCATCTATTCTGCCATGTGCCTTATGTCACTTTATCTATCTTTTTTATTTTTCTACAATGTCCTCAGACTGACAAGCTCTTTTTGCACTACACATATATCTGCACAGTTTTGGTTTATTTAACTGGTTTGCACTCCATCTATTCTGCCATGTGCCTTATGTCACTTTATCTATCTTTTTTTTTATTTTTTTTTATTTTTTTATTTTTCTACAATGTTCTCAGATTGATAAGCTCTTTTTGCACTACAAATATATCTGCACAGCTTTGTTTTTATTTAACTGGTTTGCACTATCTGCCATGCGCCTTATGCCACTTTATCTATTTCTTTATTTTTATTTTTTTCTACAATGTCCTTACTTGTATAGCTATAGAGTTGTATGTACATATGTTTAAACCGTATAATCTGTATTTGAACGTGTTTAATGTTAACTGTTTACACCAAGGGTAACGCAATTTCAATTCTCTGTATGTATGTGCTGTACATGTGGAACAATTGACAATAAAGCAGACTAGACTAGACTAGACACAATTGCGTGGTGCCTAAACACACTACTGGGTGTTACCCCTAATGTACATTGCACGCGTCTGCGGTGCGTTACGTCTCCGAAAAGGTTTTTTTTTTCGTCCTCCACGCGGTGCCAACGTACACCAGAAGCGTTTCAGAAGCGAAGCGACAGGATTCGCGAGACCACGTGATTTGCCAGTCAGATGTTGTTTGGTTGCTCATTGTCCTTGTAAAAAGGATTTGTGTTGTCATACAACACTGTGTGTTTTTCTATTTCGAGGATGAACCTCTCGTCGTCCATTTCTGGCCTCTTGCCAAAGATATGTGACCATGAAATACAATTGGGAGACTGAACAGGGTGTTTATTTTGAAATTGACATGACTTTTATTTTGTATTTGCTGTGCGGTTTAGAAGCGGCATGCGTCAAAAATAGACTAGACGCCTATATTTAGCGAATCGGCGCGGAGAACCGCTTCTGGGATGCTTTTGAAACGTGCCGCGGCGCGTCTCGTGTAAACACAAGCATTGACTAGAGTGGCCGTGATTAGCTCCGGTAGCCTCATCGGAGCCATAACGCACCGCAGACGCGTGCAGTGTACATCAGGGGTTAGGGTTGCAAGGGGTGCTACACGTCCTATAAAACAAGATTTTTTTATTAATAAAAAAACTAACAAATGCATTTTGTTTGTGGCTGTCAGAATAGCTTAAAATAATTTAAATACACAGTTTTTCAAATATTGTATATTATATTTTATATTGAAAATAGCACTATACCAGTAAATACAAATTTATTGATTGCAAATGTTTCTCTTTAGGTTTATACATCTAACATTTACTTTTTATACTAAAAAGACAGTCAGCTGAATACCACTGAAAACAGATCATATTTGAATGATTTGTATTGGCATCAATTAGGGGTGGGCGGTATACCAGTAGACACAATTAACCTGTAGCAATTTGACATAATAGTGATTTTAAAGCAGTTGAAATGCAATCCGCAGTGAAAGAGAAACTCATTTCGCTATATGTGCACGCTGTCTTTTTTTTTGTTAACAACTGTTTATTGAATTTTATTCTGTGGAACAGTAGTACAAAACAAATCCCCACCCCTTGGTAGACTTAAAAAAAAAAAAAAATAATAATAATAATATATTAATTAATATTAATATATAAACAAATAACAATAAAATTATTTTTTACAAAGATTTTAGAAAAGAAGACAACATTAAAAGCTGAATGCCATGAATTAACAGTTTTCACGTTCGATCCATGTATACGAGAAGTATAGAGTTCCATCGAGATAATGTCCAATGTACACGCTGTCTGAGAAACTGTTTATGAGCGCTGTCAGAGAGGCACACGCATGTGAAGACGGTGCTCATAGAGCGTGGGAGTACTGAACGGAGTTATTTTTGCCGCTTTATAGGCCTTAAACGGTTAAATACATGCACTTGTGTGTGTTTAGGTCTGAAGTGAAAGCAAACAGCTGAAATAGAAAAGAAAAAGTATACTGGATCCAGGCAGCTCTTAAAGTGACAGCAGTCTAATATTCCTGCTGTCTGTCATTCATGTTAATCAAACAACAGAAGAGAGAAAATCTCTCACTGCTCTTGACTAAAGCACTTTTGTAACTTTAATAAGAAATATATATTTAATTTACATAGTGAATAAAATGCAGTGTTTTTATACATTTGATTACTTTTATAGTAGCATGTAGCATTTCTTATTTATTTCTTCTACTGTAGTTTTTTGTCCTATTGCTTTTAATTAGTGACTTATTCTTATTTAATCACCGGCTGTTTACTTGTCTTCAGTGAGCTTGATTTTTTTTTTCTATTTAGGCTAGTATTCATTTTTGTGATATTTATTGTTACCGTGGAATAAAATGACTCATATTGTAATATAAGATTTTGGTCATATCGCCCACCCCTAGCATCAATACAACAACAATAAATAAAGTCAATTATTTATTTATATGTAAAATTAAGTTTTGTTTATAATATTTCAATTTTCATCACACACTAAATTAGTCTTTATAAAATTAGAACTATATTTTAGCAAAGAGTCCAAAGAGTCATGTCTTTTGAATTTACGTCATTTAGATTAGGATGTTTATCATGTGACCAAGAGTGACTGATGTCTGAGTGGTCAGTTGTTTAGTCTGTAATGAATCCGTTTGACCTACTCAGGCCAGGCCGATTTTTGAACCGTTTGCAAGCATCAGAGGTGATCAGTATTGCATTACCAAAGTAATCAGCCAATCACAGCGATGTAGAGACGCTGTCTTCTATAGTGTGACATTTTCCTGGATTTTGTGCAGTTACCCCACAATATGCTTTTTATACAGTGCTGTATGTTTTGTTTATTTTTGTACAGTAGATTTTTTCTCATCCACATTTGTGGGAGGAGGCCTGACCTAGACGTACATGCAGATGACTCATTATTCAGAATAGGACATGTTGAAATTATTCCGTCAAGTCAAAGTAGTCACAGAGGAGAGAGAAACGTGGCCTGTGTCCCTTGAGCTCAAAGCACTTACAGCGAGTCAATAGTGGAAAAGTAAGCCAGGAGCATCTGTAAATAAACCCTGTCATTCAGAGTGCTTGCCTAAGCATTTTTAATAAGAGCTTAATAATTAATTCACCCTGGCAGGAATGGTTGTTTTAAACAAGGCCAAATGCATAATTCATGAACTGTTACTATATCTTCATTTCAAGAAGTAAAAGGGATTACCGTCTCTTCGTGAGATGTTTTCTCATTGTGGGTCACTGATTTTAGGTCCATACACAGCTACGGCTTTTCTAAGTTAGATAGGAACATGAAAGCCCTGAGTGGGGCTGAAACTTGTTTATCTTGGGAAGACTGCTATTTAAATACATTATATATGAATTATAAACTCTGATGCATTTTCTAAGATTTAATATTTAGAACAAGTATTTTGAAGTCCACAGACCATAGGGGATATGCGGCGGTACTGCAGGGGGTCTGCCAATTATTGCTTGATCACAAACTAATTTGTTTAAAACTTTAAATATGCATCAAACAAAGATACAATATTAAGTTAACTTCAATGAAAGCTTGAGTTAGGAAGCTAGTTTCTTCCACATGAAAATGTATAAGAAAATTTTACTGTAATGAAATATATGACTCTACAGATCAACACTGATTCATGTAAACAAATGGTATACATTAACATGATACTATACACGCATTATCAAAGGCCAGGCCTGATTTAAAAGGCAACTGAGTTGTAAAATCTGCATTTTGAAGTGTCCATGGAAAGTACCTTGCAATTGAAAGTATGTTAAGTATGAATATTAATCTTTTAAAATGTACAGCCCACATATATCAACAGAAATGGCAGCTTTTGTTCCACCCTAATTATAGTCTTGTGTCTTTTGTTACCAGTGTTTCAGAAGTATGTGCTTGATCATTTTTCACCTCCCGCCATCAATGATTTTTCTTTTCAGAGCAGCGTCTCAAAAATCTGAGGATTTGAAAGGTGTTTCATGTGAAGAAAGTCCTGACAGGCATTTATGTACCTGTAGCATAATAAGATCCAAGTAAAAGTTATCCAAATGTGAAAATTCTGTCATCATTTAAAAAATGGTATGACTTTCTTCATGTTGTTCCAAACCTGTTTGACTTTCTAAGCCTTTCCAAACCTGTTGCTCTAAACCTGTATGTTTTTCTTTCTTCTGTGAAACATGAAATATTTTAAAGAATGTTTCAGCTGTTTATGTCCTTATGATGAAAGTCAGTGCATTGATCTGTGTTTTGATTTAATTAAATATTAATCTGTTAATCATACAATTTGAGCATTTTGCTACAGAAGACTTGGAATACCAGTTGAGGCATATTAATTATTTTATGCTACTTTTAATGTCTTTTTTGGAGCCTTAAAGTTTGGAGTCCCATTGACATTCTTGATATGGACAAAAAGCGGCTGACACATTCTTCATAATATCTTCTTTGGTTTCCACAGGAAAACATGAGGGTAAATGTTGACATAATTTTCATTCTTGGGTGAACTATTCATATAATGATTATGGAATTAAATGAGTATTTCACAGAAGGAGAGTGAAGGAGAGTGATGGGAATATAATACAATGAGTGAAATGATCAAGCAGTTGAAGCACACAAACTTCAAACATCAAAATTGATGTTTGAAATTACACAATTACACAAAAGTACACAATTTATGTATCCTTTCAGATGGAAAAGATTATTACCCCTGTCTTAACTCACCTCCTCAAACAGCTCCAAACTGTATGTATTATCGTCATCTGCAAAGTAGACGATTCCTGTCTGGCTGTTGTTGGAGTTGAAGGTCTCCCGTAGCCATCTCAGAGCCAGGTTCCTCTGCATGGTGCCACGTGGAATCCTGGGATCTCTCGTGTCTCCTCGTAGCTTGTAGTTCCGTGGGGTCTCCACATTGAGGTGTGTGTAGTTCAGCCCCGTTTCCCTCAGAAGCCTCGTGACTAGAGGAGTTCGCCTCTGAGAGTCCTCCACCAGAATCCAGTGCAGGTTGGGAACATGAAGGAAGGTGTTAGCCAATCGTGTAAGCTCGGCCTTCTGCACGGGGCGGCTGTATGTCGGAGTGATGATGTGGATGGTGGGCAACACGTCAGACCAGGGTGGAGGTCTTGTGTAGACGTATTCTGTACGGACCACCTCCACTATGTCCTTGTCCTGTGAGCAGTATTCCTTTGAGTCCGTGGCTGGGCCCGTCTCGTGCCTAGTCTCCGTCCCATCATCTACCAGACAGAGAAAGAGAATTAAGACATTAGCACACCCCAGGGCTGCTCTCTTTATGTCTGACGCATGTCACAAACCTTAGAGGAGTACCTGCTAGCCGTTGCCGGTGGATGGTTAGACGCTCTGGTATGATTAAGATCTCTTTTACTAGATGGTGACAGACTGGAGAGGGTGAGAGCAGGAACCGTGAGATCATAATACGGTTACTCCACAGGGGTAGAAGGCACTGATTCAAACCCATAAAGCACAGGTTCTGCATGATCTGCTCTGGAACACTATAGTTCAGACAAAAATTTAAATTCTTATGTCTTTCCAAACCTGTATGACTTTCTTTCTTCCTTGAAGCAGAAAAGGAGAAATTTGAACAATATTCTGGTATAATTATAAAAATAGTATCAAAATGCAGCAAATAAGCAAATAATGCTAGTAATAGCACCAGTAATGTCAATATGACTCACTGTATTCATGGGAATAGTATTTGGCATCTATCTGTGGTAATGTTTCTTCAGATGGCAATTCATGAATGTTCCCGGGATTTGAGGATTATGGTGGATGGGCATGCTATTTCTCACATAAGACAATTGTTTGGCCTTGAAAGACTTGGAATGCAGCCTGAGTGGTCTGATATACTTACAATAATGCTTCTTAAATAAAAATTGTATTATTGGACAGAACAAATAGGAGGAGAGTAGGGGGCTGTGATCGACAAAGGACCCTAAGCCAGGACTCTTTTGGATTGCCCTTTTTGTCGATGTGTTCTCACAAGGCTATAACAGCGACATATATTGGTTTTTAAAAATAAATGATTAAGACTGTAAAATCTTAAAATCTTAATCTTAATGATTAAACTCTTTAAATTCACTTAAAAAAGATTGTAATCAGCAGTGGACATTGTTTTGGAAAATTCTGATTTTAGAATAGAGCAACTGTATGTTTAGGTAGCAAAGTGGTTTTGAATTCCAGTGTCTATGGCAGAGATCATGAATGAAGTCCAAAATCCTGCAGAATTTAACTCCAACCCTAATTAAGCACCAGCTAATCAAGGTCTCTGCAACTGCTTGAAACACCCAGGCAGGTGTATTGGAGAATGTTGAAGCTAAATTCCGTACATGGATTCTGAACATTGATTGAAGAGCCCTGGTCTATGGCATTGTACTGAACAGTATTTATTTATTTTTTCTTTAAAATGATGCATATTCTGTTATGGATAAACAGAAATACAGCAGTTACCCCAGTTGCACCTGTACATGAAGCAGTGCTGCGTTTTTGGGCATTATAGATGAAAAAGAAAATGCAATCAAAACTTTTCTGAAGACAGACTGTTCTCTTCAGAGATACAGTGTATCTATATACAGTATATCTATATAAAACACAAAATTTGCAGGTATGTATAATACTGAGAAGTGGTTAGATGCAGGCATTTGATTAGGCCGGTGTGTCCAATCCTGCTCCTAGGGGGCCAACGTCCTGCAGAGTTTAGCTCCAATCTGCACTAACACACCTGCTAGTTTCTAGTAATCCTTTTGAAGACTTTAAATTGCAGGTTGAGGTTTGTTTAATTGGGGTTGAAGCAAAATTCCCATACCTTTCATGTCAGTCTATTGACTGCAACTGTTTCTCAGTGAAAGTAATGAGCTTACAGGTCACATTGCAATAAATATTCTGTAGTGTTCTTTTGACATCTATAGTGACACACAGAGCTCTTGGATAAGCAGCAGTATCAGATGGCTTTAGAAGACTGGAAAACTTTAGGTGACTGGTTGCAAATATAGTGCCTTTGTGTGCTTACATTTTTTTTTTTTGTTCCATGGAAGAAAGAAAGTATTTACATTTTTGGCTGAACTATTCTGTTAAATCTCTTAAATGAGCAAGCTGGAATGATATTGTTGAAATAATTAGTGTTCCCAAATATATATTTTTTTTTTTCAAGAATATTTTCACAAAATGATGGTGTGGGCAGTTCCAGCACATTCCTGCTGATAGCTCATTAAGGGCAGAAATCATCATGGCATCTCACATATCAGATATTTATCACTGTTCAATTAGTGCCCTGCTCTCACTTCAGACATTTTAGCACCATTAGATTAGCACACTCCATTAGCAGTCCAGATGTTCACTGCCTCCTAGGCATCATACAAACTCACGTTAATTGCTTCATGATAATTTCTATGAATACACATCTGTAAATCTCCATAAGCTGACGGTATTGACATGCATATATATGGACAGATCTTCAAATGCTAGGTGTTGTATTTCCCTGTAGGTTGAACTAGATAGAGGTGGACAGTGACTGATAGATTGTCGTGAAGCCATTAGATTGCTCCGAATGCCCCATAAATAACAGGCTATGTGTACAGTTTATGTATGTGATTCATCCACTTACATAAGTGTTTTAATGTAAGTGCTAAAATAGCTATAGACATGCAAACTGGTAATTCTGACTTAAAAAGCCACCAGAAATGCTCCTCAGAGGGAGTTTTTTTGGGAGAAATCTTCTGCAGTTGAATAAATGAGAAGCTGTTGGGTAATTTCATTGGAGTCAGTGGACTCTTAAAGCGAGGCACATGAGCTGAAACTCAGCTAATGCGTTCGAAAGTGGGATTTGTATTAATCTACATGAATAGTTATTTTTTTTGTCACATGAAATGAAAGCACAATGTGTTGAAAGACAAAGTATTCTTAGTCAACTCACAGTTTTGTGGATGTTTATAAAGAAAACAAATTTGTATTTAAGTGGTAAGAAAATAAATCTTGTTTAGCACAATTTTTATAATGCTCTTTTAAAGATCATTTTGCAGTAAGAATAACATTATGCAATTTTTTTTTCTTATGTGACCTTATTCAAATGAGCAGAAATGAATAGACTAGCAGAAATTTGTCTCTCTGATTGATAACAAAATTGGCAACGTGTTATATGTGTAAGAGAGACTGGTACCCTTTCGGATGGCCAGCAGGAGGGCAATTGCACTTTGGTGCCACACAGTGATGAGGAGGGTCCATGGTAACACAATCAACACAATGGCAAGAATATCTCTTCTCTTCGGCATCTCCAGGGTTGGTTCTATGCCTGGTCATTACCTGAGAGAGGGAAATGAAGAGAGTCAGACACTAAGAGAGATACTATATAAATGGAAAAATATGTGGGAACTTCATAAGTGTCTGGGAATTAATGTCCTTTTATTAGATTTCAGCTCCATCCCAGACAGCAAGCAGTGTTGGCCCAGATCCGGTGCACATCTGGCCTTCATGGATTTCACACGGGCCAGATGTGGGCCGGTTCCGGGCCAACACTATGTTGCTGTCTGGGATGTGGTCAAGTCAAAAATGATAAACCATTATGCTGCCTGTCTCAGATCTCTGGTAACATTGTTTAGTGACCCAAGAAGGACCTCGGGTCTCTTTTTTATGGTTTCCTCAAAATATAACCTTGTCAAACATTACAAAAAACATCACAGATAAAGTAATTCAAAACTTTGACATAAAACAAATTATAGGTGGAATGATTCTATATGGGATCCTTGTCCAAAAGAGAGGATTTAATCAATTAAAAAAAAAAAACTAAAATTTATTGTAAAGTAAAGAATATGTTTATTTGTATGACACTGTCCTAATCACAACATAAAACACAACTGACAGCAATACCACGACCTGGTTTATGTCTGATGATAACTCACCCACTTTTTGTTTATGTAAGTTAGCCTGATTTACGATTAACGTTGTAGCCCCACAGATGACATGCAGACAAAAATATATTTATCGTGGCTAAAAACTAAGAATTAATTCCTTCATTTTTGTTTTAACTTATTAAAATGATGGAACGAATTATTAAAGTGTGGCCACCATAAAAACGAGGGAACGAATTCTCCATTCGTGGTCATGACTAAAGAACAAATAAATAAGTCATGGGAAGAAATTCTTCATTTCTGACCGCCATGTTTCCTTAATTTACAGTACAACAATAGTCGAATGTTCAAAACCACAAAAACTGTAGTAACTTTACGTTAGTTTGCTCCATTGGATATTACTGTCTGTCATTTAATATTGTAAAATGTCAAATATTAAACGTTTAGCCACCTAGCCTACATCTTACCTTCACTGTTACAAATGAAGCTTGAAGCAGGAATTCAAGCTCGATTTCTATAAACAGTCGACCGCCTTTCTTCGATTTGATTGGCCATCTCTATCATTTTGACATTGAGAGCGCTAGACCACTAACATACATACAGAGCTGCGCGTAATGGACTGCAGCGGGGGTAGCATTAATACAATCAATTTAGTCCCTATTTGGCCATATGTTATTATTGCTCAGTTGAGAAACAAATCTCACAAATCACTGTGTCAACCACAGGAGGAACAAACAGAAAATAACATTTAAGAGCAAAAACAAAGACCTGTTATCGTCGATTCTCGCCTGAATAACGCTGACCTGTGAATCACTAGCCTAGCAGTTTTGGTGGAAGAGGATTGCATCGACGCACGTTGATTGATTTGCATACAAACCATTTATGCGAGCTCTCGGCGCACTGATTGCCAACATCATGTTTTCATGAACCCATTTCAGTAAAAAAAAAATCCGCTGTTTGAAAATACTTGTCTATTAAAAAAACTGCCATAAAAACAATTCAGTTATTTAATTTCAAATGTTCATTATTCAAGTTTTAAAAAATTCCAATTCAGAACTATGTTAAATGCCACATTATATTCAGTTTTGTTAAATGACACCTGTCAATAATTCAAATTTACACAATTCAAATTCAAATCGTTTTGTTTTGTCATATTATAAGCTCCATAGAACTGTTATTCGTCCAAAAGCGAGTCCGCTCGGGTCTGTGGTGTTATACACACGGGCGCGCAGACGCTCCAAGCTGGTTTTTCCCTTTATTTTATTGGTATTTTTAAAATGTACTTAGCTAGTTAACTTTTGCATAATCTATTTTGATACTTGAAGCAACCTTACCATATAGTTTGTAAATACTGCAATGCCAATTAAGCTTTTAATTGCAAGATTTCTGTGACGTTAGGCCTGTGCCAGTAGGTGGCGATGAACAAGCGTCTTTATGTGTGTTATTAGAAAATTATTAAAGCAGACAACACTTGATTTTAAACAATTAAATTTAGCAAACACAGTCACTTTTGAGTCTCTGTGAGCTTCACATGATCTGTTCCTGTACTAAGTAGCTAATTCAGTCTTTTTTTTGGACAAAAAGAGCTGTGTCCATTTGTTTTTGGATACATCCCTTTTAGCTTTATGGGGGTGCTGGTTTCAGTTTAGCAGTTATTAATTTGACCTAATCTCCATATAGTTAAATAAATTTGACATTCATTGACTTTATTTTTGGCTTGTTTGTTTATAATGTAGTTATTTTCCTAATGTTTTTTTTTTTTTGCATGTGAAGCATAATAAAACTATTATTACTATTACTAATTATTGTTATTACTATTACTTGATGCTTCACTTACCAGAAAATAAAGAAGACAGAAATTGTACTATAAATAAAACATAATTATTGTTAACTTCTCACCCTTATTTACAAATGGCGGATGGCCACTAGCGTGAGGTCCAGCTGTGACGGCCGCATGCTGGAGGTCATCCACCACGCTGTTGGTTCCCAGAGCATCCCATGCTGCGGTCCAAAGTTCCTAAAACACACAAAACACAGGCATCTTTGATGCACAAACTGCAGATTCTGTCTGTTCATTTCTGAGAAGACAACCACAAGGTATAATTGATGAGACCATTATTTTGTTGTCTTTCTTCCACCTCCTGTTCAACCGTTACAGTGATTAATGTTTTCTGGTCCCAAATTACAATATTAATACCTAGTAAAGCAATCCAGCGTTGATAAATGAATCCTTTTGCATTTGGAGCGGCATTTGTTTGCTCTTACTCTCCTTTCATCTCAGTGGTAATATTTGCAATACAGGAACAGATGAATTAGCTGTCAGGTGCCCTTTGTGCCAAACCACTTCCTAAGAGAATAATAATTCTGTTATGAAACTATTATCACTGAAACCCATCCAGACACACATATGAAAGCTGGGTATGATGATGCTGTGCCTTGAACCAAGCCTGTCTGTGTGTGTAGGCTGTAGCACAAATGCTGGTTGACTGCAGTAGCGACAGTGTATTTTTAGCTTCTCTGGAGGCAGAAAAATTTAAAAGACGAGAGAGAGTTGATTTTTTTGAGAGCAGCATGGCCCCTGTCCTTTTTTTTAATATATATATTAACCAGAAATATAGGGTTAGGAGTGCATGTGGTTGAAAAACAACAGTATATTTATATATATATATATATATATATATATATATATATATATATATATATATATATATATATATAAAGTTTTTAGTAGAAGTAATATAATCAATAAAATAAACATATCCAAAGTCATCATTAAGGTCTTCATATCATCCGGAAAGGGTTCCACCAGTAATGAATGGCTACATTATCCCACTTATTACAAGACTACTTGGCAAATAAATAAATAAATGGACATTAAGTATTGATATGAGTGATATTAATTTATTATGCGAGATAAAGGAGACCATGGAGTGATATGAAACAGTATAAGAGAATAATTGCCAGAGACGACAATCTAATATACAGTTTAGCATCATTATGAAAAAATAACGATAGAAGAATGCCACAGTTGACCAATCAGAATCGTATTTTCCAATGCAATGAAGGTAAATCTAACAACAGAATCAGTCGAATCGAAACCTGCCAAACAATACAGTACATGCGCATTTGAATGTAATCTCAGACGTCATTGATCTGTTATTATGTTGTTCTTCGCTGTGACTGTCAGGCAGTATTAATCAGTTTATGTTCACTTATTATTATACTAACAGCACATCAGCCTGTTCACCTCACTGTGGTCCATCCTCTGTTGACAGATAGATTTATCAAGTGTAGGGATTCAATATTAAACTGTCTCAAAATGCAGGATGCTGAGCCTTCATCTCTCAGGCGGCTGTGAGGCACAAGACCCTTAAACAATGCAATAGGCTTGTTTTACTAAAATAATGCTGCTCCCTGGAAATCACACATGCAATCTCTTCACGCACAGACCAGCCACACTTTGTGTGTATACTGAATTAACTTCCTTTGTTCAGTATATAGCCATTCGGGATTGACATATCCGAATGGCTATATACTGAACAAAGGAAGTTAATCAAAAGGCACTTGAATAGGGAGCAAAATAAGGTCCAAAATTAAAAAAGTGTTGTTGTTGTTATTTTATTTTTGTCTCAGTGAAAGGGGTACTTAAAGGGATAGTCCACAAATGAAAATTTCAAATAACCAGGGGTGTGAAGTAACGAATTACAAATACTCACATTACAGTAATTAAGTAGTTTGAGTAGTTTAAAAATTGTGTACTTTTACTTGAGTACATTTTAAGTGATTTATCGGTACTTTTGATCCACTATTTTTCTCCATTTGTGGTCTCCATATATGACCCAAATAAGAATATTCAACAGATATTGTCATCAGAACAAGTAACAAGTCTGCCACATTTGTTCTGGCCAACTGAGGGGAAAAAAAGCATTACAATAAATCGTGCTATACCAATGGTGATTAAATATAATGATTGATTAGCTCATATCACATCAAATCTGTGCAAATTATTATTATTGTTATACTTTGTTTTCAAATCGTTAATGTTAACAACATCAGCATTGCGTGACTGTGTATGTAGTGTGTATTAGCGTGTAAATTTCAATTTCTGTGCAGTATAATCGAATTGTCATACCATTCAAATTTCATATTAAGAAATTATTTTAACCCAAAAAGCAAATTATTCTTCCTTCAAACTGTTTCTCTTTAAAATACAAATCCTGTAATTTGTGTAATCCCAGGCTATCTGTAATCAGATGCACATTTAAAACTGGAAAAATTTAGTTTCAGTCACATGTGTTTCATAAACTCATAATCATTTCTAGATTACAATCCGCCATCAAAATGATAAATAGAATTATTCCAGCTGCTGTGAGAAAAGGCTAAGGATCCACCACCTGCAGCATCCACACATGCGATAGCTTATTAGCCGGGACTCAGTCTTTATGTTTACAGACGTGAAAACCACTCAAATGAGAAAACATTATTATAATCTTACCGTTGTTAATCGGGCTAAAGTAAGGCGATAGTTTTGAACACTGGCTGGTTATTTACAAACATTTGTTTTAAAAAAGGAAAGGATAAGGAAATCTAATTAGTTATTTTTTATTTATTAATTTTTTTCTTACATGTCATGCTGTAAATAACGTTCAAATAATGTCACTTTTTGGGTGTTACAAGTTTTAGGAATTTTTTGTAATGGGGTGGAAATCAAAAAGGGTAATTATTATTATTATTATTATTATTCATAGCACTTTATTAAAGGGAGCAGTTTTCACTATTAGGTTGCTTATTAGCATGCCTATTATTAAAATATTGGCTGTTTATTTGTATTTACAAAGAACATTCTTCATGACCATATTCTACATCCCTAATCCTACCTAATTCCTACATTCCTACCTAATTCCTACATTTTCCACAAGTTGATATGATTCTTTAGAGTCTTAATGAAAATTCTATAACATACTTTGGTTAACATTTCTCAATGGTAGTGTTAAACAACACCCTTTTTACCTTGCCAAAATCAGCTCTGCAGCCATCAACCACTTCTGTTGCATGTTGCTTTAATGATAATGAGCTCTGCTGACCCTGTTCCTCTGTTCTGTCGGGTGATGAGCCATGCTCTGAGAGACTGTTTACTTTAGCCGCATTTAGCTGCAAAACTTGCTAACTAGGATTGCAAAGATTCATAGAAAACCCCTTACACCAGTGGTTCTCAATTCCAGTCCTCGCACCCCCCCCCCCCCCCCCCCCCCCCCACTCTGCACATTTTGTATGTTTCTTATCGCTTCAGACGTTTGTTCTATTCGAATGTAAGTGCCCTGCGAAGTGGATATCACCGGATATTCCGCCATGATTCCAATTCGAAGTGAACATATTCCATTCAAAGTGCATTGAAGTGTGCGAGACGTGAATTTAAATTGTATATATTTACAGAGGTATATGATGTCACACTCGTCTGTGTGTGAAGACGTTGCACAGCGCAAATCCGTGACTGAATGTTCCGAAGTGAAGTAAACTTCAACGGATTTCCCCTACTCAGGGAGTAGGGAGCAATGAACACTATGTAGGGATCATGTCAATCGGACAACAGTTCATGCACGGAGCTCTATTCTAATGAGCAGAGAGAGACATGCAAAATATGCAGAGCAGAGAACCGCTGCCTTACACTCAATTCTGCTGTAAGTGAAGCTGGTTCACGAATAATTGGCGCAAACATAAATGCATTTAGGTAGCTCGGGGGCACATTCCCTTCATAAACAAAAGTAATCCACTGCGTCTTCAGCGGCTCAGATGTCAGGACTAAATGATGACTGCTATGTTCATAATTACATTCAACAACAAAACACCTCAATCGCTATGGAGTCATTCTTGTCTACTCCTGCTCCGGCGTCGAAACAATGGCATCAACTATCGTGGGAGCGGCCTTCGTCCGTGTGACGTCACACAGACAAGAAGCTGAGAACGGCCTGATTTGAAAAAGGGGATAATATTTTTAGGGATTAAATAAAAACCACTGGGTGGATTTTTATCATTATAGGGTAGATGTGTACACACACACTGCCAACACACATTTATGTTAAAACAACATGCAAAAGTGAATTTAGCATCCAATGACCCCTTTAACAAATTCCAACTATTAATGAGCATCAAATTAGGAGTTTATTGAGGCAAAAGTCATATATGGTTTGTTAATGGCAAGAATTGGACTTTAAAATGAAGTGTGACAATATTTTTTACATTATTATATTATTATTATTATACATTTACATTTACATTTAGTCATTTGGCAGACGCTTTTATCCAAAGCGACTTATAATTGGGGAATACAAAAAGCGATTAATCTTGAAGAGGCAATCAGACAGAGGAAGTGCTCGTAACACCAAGTCTCAGTCATTGTTCAAATAAGTACAAGCTAGCAAGGGAGGGAGAGAAAGATAGAGGGAAAGAGTGAGTTTTTTTAATTTTTTTATTTTGAGTTTAGGATGAAGTCAAGTACTGCTGAAAGAGATGAGTTTTCAGTTGTTGCTTGAAGATTGACAGGGATCCAGCATTCCAGATAGGGGTGGGAAGGTTATTCCACCAGCCAGGAATGGTGAACGAGAATGTTCTGAAGAGTGATTCTGAGTCTCTCTGTGATGGTACCACAACGCGTCGCTCACTAGCAGATCTCAGACTTCTGGAGGGGATGTAGGTTCGTAATAGTGAGTGGAAGTAAGAGGCTGCTGAGCCTGTGGTAGTTCTGTATGCAAGCATCAGTGTCTTGAACTTGATGCGAGCTGCCACTGGTAGCCAGTGCAAGGAGATGAAGAGAGGTGTAACATGCGCTCTTTTGGGCTCGTTGAAGATCAGTCGTGCCGCTGCATTCTGAATCATTTGTAGAGGTTTGATTGTGTTTGATGGCAAACCAGCCAGAAGAGCATTGCAGTAGTCTAGTCTAGAAACGACAAGGGCCTGGACAAGAAGTTGTGCAGCATGCTTTGTCAGAAAGGGCCTGATCTTTCTGATGTTGTGTAGTGCAAACCTGCAGGATCGAGCAGTCTTTGCAATGTGCTCTTTGAAGGTCAGCTGGTCATCAAAGATTACACCAAGATTTCTGACCGAAGTTGGGGTAATCATTGATGAGCCTAACTGAATCGTGAAGTCATGCTGTAGAGTCGGAGTGGCAGGGAAGACAAGAAGTTCCGTCTTTGCCAGGTTGAGCTGTAGGTGATGTTCTTTCATCCATGCCGAGATGTCCGCCAGGCAGCCTGAGATCCGTGCAGCTACCGTTGGGTCATCTGGTTGAAAAGAGAGATAGAGCTGCGTGTCATCGGCGTAGCAGTGATAGGAGAAGCCATGTGCATGTATGATGGGACCCAGTGATGTAGTGTATGTGGAGAAGAGGAGGGGTCCAAGAACCAATCCCCGAGGGACTCCAGTGACCAGTTGATGTGGTTTGGATACCTCCCCTCCCCAGGCCACCCTGAAAGATCCATCGGTGAGATAGGATTCAAACCAGCGAAGTGGAATCCCAGTGATGCCCAGTGATGAGAGGGTAGACAGGAGAATCTGATGATTGACAGTGTCAAAAGCAGCAGAAAGATCCAGCAGAATGAGGACTGATGATTTGGAATCGGCCTTTGCAATTCGCAGGGCTTCAGTGACTGAGAGTAGCGCAGTCTCTGTTGAATGGCCACTCCTGAAACCTGACTGTTTAGCATCCAGTTTGTTGTACTGTGAAAGAAACCGTGAGAGCTGGTTGAAGACAACTCGTTCGAGTGTTTTCCCTACGAATGGAAGGAAAGAGACAGGTCTGTAGTTTTCTAAAAGAGAAGTGTTTAATGTAGGTTTTTTGAGCAGTGGGGTTACCCGAGCCTGCTTGAATGCTGTGGGGAAGATGCCTGTGAGGAGAGATGTGTTGATAATGTGTGTGAGTGCTGGTAAGAGTGTGGGAGAGATTGTTTGGAGAAGGTGTGAGGGGATTGGGTCTAGAGGACATGTTGTAGGATGGCTGGAGAGGAGAAGTTTGGATACTTCTGCCTCGGTGAGGGGACAGAAGGAGAAGATGGGAGTTAGAGCAGTGGATGTGGTTGATTGGAGGTCCTGTGGAGTTGAGAACTGGTTACTGATTGTTCTAGTTTTGTCTGTGAAAAAAAGTGGCAAAGTCGTCAGCGGTTATCAAAGTGGTGGGAGGTGGAGGAGGGGGACAGAGGAGAGAATTAAATGTTCTGAAGAGATTACGCATGCCTGGAGCGCTGTTGATGTTGTTGTGGAAATGTGAGGATTTGGCAGTGTGGACTTCAGTAGAGAATGATGAAAGCAAAGACTGATACCTACTCAGGTCCGACGGATCGTTTAATTTGCGCCATTTTCTCTCTGCCACTCTGAGTTTTGTCCAACTCTCACGAAGAACATCGGATAACCAGGGGTTAGAAGGGGCAGCCCGTGCTGGCCTGGAGGAGAGAGGACAGATGTCGTCTAGACAAGAGGTTAAGGTAGAGCATAAAGTGTCAGTAGCTGCATTCACATCCAGAGAAGAGAAATGAGTAGGCGAGGGAAGAGAGGAGGATACTACAGAGGAAAGAAGGGAGGGGGAAAGGGAGCGTAGGTTGCGCCTGAAAGTAACCGGTAAGGGAGATGGTGGCACCTGGGTAGCAAAATGTAAAGTAAATGTAATGAAGAAATGGTCAGAGATACGTAGTGGTTGTACCAGAATGTTATCTGTAGTACAATTGTGTGTGTAAATTAAGCGAGTTGGTTACCTGATTTGTCGTGCTGGTAGTGGTGAGGCGTTTGAGATCAAATGAAGCTAGGAGTGACTGGAAGTCTGTAGCATAAGGCCTGTCTAGGTGGATGTTGAAATCGCCGAAGACTAAGAGTGGAGTGCCATCCTCCATGAAAGAGTCCAGCTCATCTAGGAAGGTTGCTAGAATTTGGCCAGGAGGACGGTAGATTACCACAATCTGAAGTCTTATAGGAGCTGTTACAGTAATGGCATGAGATTCAAATGAGTTGAGATTGCCTAGGGGAGAGTGGGTAGAGTATTTCCAATTGTTAGAAATGAGCAGACCAGTGCCCCCACCCCGGCCAACTTGCCTAGGGGTGTGAGAGAAAGAGAAATTGTGAGAGAGAGCAGCTGGGGTTGCTGAGTCTTCTGGACGAATCCAGGTCTCAGTCAAGCCCAGGATGCTGAGTGTGGAATGTAAGGAAAAAGCAGAAATGAAGTCGGCTTTGTTGACAGCTGATTGGCAATTCCAAAGACCCACAGAGAAAGAAAGAGGTACAGTGGAGGATGTAGAGATAGGGCGCAGGTTAGCAGGGTTACGTAACCTTCTGCGTGTGTTTTTAGAGCGAGGTTGAGAGAGAACCGGAATGGTTTGGAAACACATGATAGACATGGAAGGATAGAGGATAGGAAAGTGTGAGGGAAGATAAAAACGATAATTTAAGTGTGTGCTCGGTGTCGTTGCTCGGTCAAAGTCGCGGAAGAAAAAGTCGTCTGTCTTTACACTCGTTGGTCTTCACACGAGGCGGCTGAACGCTTCCGCGTCAGCGCTCTGACATCAAATAAATACAGTCTAAGAAACTATAGTGAAAACAGCTGTGTCCGGCTTCTGATCAGCCCAGCCAATAAGGTAGGACTGCTAATAGCTCAAGACGAAACTAACACTTTGCACAATCACACAGGCGCAAATTATTCTAATTACCAGTAAGTGCAATCAAACATAAAAACCTCAACGAAAATGCAGAGTAGAAATAGGTAGGAAACGAACTATTCCTTCCTAGCAGCAAGTAAATAATTTAAACAACAGAACTGCGACCAAGTATTCAAAACACTTACGCGAGCTGCTGTCCGTCTCTTCTGGTGACTAATTGGCTTTCCCTACCTTAGAGCAGCGACCGAGCAGTTTAAATACTTTAACAGTCGTTGTGGCTGGCTTCTGATCAGTGCAGCCAATAAGGTAGGACTGCTAATAGCTCAAGACGAAACTAACACTTTGCACAATCATAATTATTATTATTATTACGCGTTTTATCTTTAAAAATAGTTGACAATTAAACATAATTTTACTATTTTAACTATGCATGTAATAGAATGCTAGTTCAGTGGATTATGGTACACCAAAAAAAGAAATTCTGATTTTAATTGTTAGAGACAGTTGGGAGTAAAGAGCACTGAGGTGGGACCAAGTCAAATGGGAGGAGGGTGGAAAGAGCAATATGGAAATAAAAATAGCTACATTTTATGCTAGGTAGATTTTATGTTAGGTAATAGTTGTTATGTTATTTGTGCTTGCAGAATGCTTTAAACGTAGTATTTCTGTAAAGTGCCAAAAGAACAAGGTTAGAATGACAAATAACGTGGTCTGAATCACAAACATCATATTCAGTCAGGATGGCCTTGACAATGTTATGCGTCAACCACACTTAACCAGCTGTAAACAGAACGCCTGCAGATCCATAACTACCATCCCGTTGGGATGAGAACCTGCCAAACTGGCTCTGGTCTCTCAAGGTGCTAGAGTCACTCACCTCAGTCAACCTCCCACTAAGTTTGTAAGCAGAAAAGCTGGCGCAGTGTCCATCACTTACAAGAGGATTTGTAGTGACATGGCCCGGGAATTTTTAATCTCAGTAATGAAAGATGGAGTTGATAAAGCATCTTTTCGTGAATGCTGATTAGATTAGATTAGATTAGATTAGATTAGATTAGATTAGATTAGATTAGATTAGATTAGATTCAACTTTATTGTCATTGCACATGTAAGGTACAGGGCAACGAAATGCAGTTAGCATCTAACCAGAAGTGCAATAAGCAGAGGTACAGGATATACAGTGTCTACAATATGTTACATATGTACAGAATATACAGATAAGGCAGAAGTACTATGGACATAATTTACAAATTTTTTAAATACTATCAGTATGATATACAGATGGGTGATATGAACATACTATACAGATGGATTGTACAGTAAATGTATGTACACTATGAGCAAAAACTATGAATATAATTACAAATGGATATGAATAAGCTATACATTAAGATATATAAATACTAGTGCAATGAACATTGAAAGTGCATAGAAATAAAAATTTCCAGTGCATAGTACTCAGTGTGTGGATGTTTTTTGTTTTGTTTTTTAACCGATTTTAATGATGGGGAGGGGTGAAGAGTTTGTGGTGGTGTGTGAGGGGGGTATCATTGGGCAGAGTTTAGTAGGGAAACAGCTGTAGGGAAAAAGCTGTTCCTGAGTCTGCTTGTCCTTGATCGGAGGCTCCTGAAGCGCCTCCCAGAAGGCAGTAAGTTAAACAGTCTATGGTCAGGGTGAGAGGAGTCCTTAAGAATGCCGCGAGCTCGACGTAAACAGCGTTTTCTCTGGACGTCCTCAATGGCAGGAAGTGGTGTCCCTGTGATGCGTTGGGCGGTTTTCACCACCCTCTGCAGTGCCTTGCGGTCAGCAACTGTGCAGTTCCCATACCAGACTGTGATGCAGTTGGTCAGGATGCTTTCAATTGCACACCGGTAGAAGTTCCGCTGGATGATTGGAGACAGGTGGTTCTTCTTCAGTGTCCTAAGGAAGAAGAGGCGTTGGTGAGCCTTCTTGACTAGGCTGGATGTGTTGGTGGTCCAGGTCAGGTCCTCCGAGATGTGGGTTCCCAGGAACTTGAAGCTGGAGACACGTTCAACAACCATCCCGTTAATGTGGATGGGGTCATGCGTTCTACTTTTCTTCTTCCTGAAGTCCACAATAAGTTCCTTTGTCTTGCTGGTGTTGAGGAGCAGGTTATTGTCAGCGCACCATGCAGCCAGGTGCTGTACCTCCTCCCTGTAGGCAGTCTCATCGTTGTCTCTGATGAGGCCAATCACTGTGGTGTCGTCAGCAAACTTGATGATGAGTTGGATCCATGCACAGGCCTGCAGTCATGAGTGTAGAGGGAGTAGAGGAATGGGCTCAGCACACAGCCCTGTGGTACGCCGGTGTTGAGTGTGATGGTGGTGGAGCAGGTGTGGCCTGACCTAACATGTCTGAGGTCAGAAAGTCCATAATCCAGCTACAGAGGGAGGTGTTAACACCCAAGTCTCCAAGTTTAGTGATCAGCTTGGAGGGAATGACGGTGTTGAATGCTGAGCTGAAATCAACAAACAACATCCGTGCATAAGTGTTGTTATTATCCAGGTGTGTGAGTACCGAGTGCAGTACTGTGCATATTGCATCCTCAGTGCTCCTATTGCTACGGTAGGCAAATTGGTGTGGGTCCAGTGTGGGTGGGAGGCAGTTCTTGAGGTGTGCCAGGACCAGTCGCTCAAAGCACTTCATTACAATGGGTGTGAGTGCTACGGGGCGGTAGACATCTTGGTCAATGCAATGAAATATCAATGGAATGCTGATATTTCTGCTGTGCCTCCTCTGAACGAGCTAATTGGAATGCACTCCCAGACCTGAGAGCACGGAATACAGCACATCGTATTAAAGCCCCGTCCAGCTAATTTTCTGTCCCTGCTTATATATTCACTTGTCTCTGTCTGTCTGTTAGTTATCCATCTTTCTGTCTGTCTGTCTATCTGTCTGTCTGTCTGTCTGTCTGTCTGTCTGTCTGTCTGTCTGTCTATCTATCTATCTATCTATCTATCTATCTATCTATCTATCTATCTATCTATCTATCTATCTATCTATCTATCGTCTGTCTGTCTGTCTGTCTGTCTGTCTGTTATCCATCTATCTATTTTTCTATCCGTATGTTTGTCTGTACATCTATCTATCTATCTATCTATCTATCTATCTATCTATCTATCTATCTATCTATCTATCTATCTATCTATCTGTCTGTCTGTCTGTCTGTCTGTCTGTCTGTCTGTCTGTCTGTCTGTTATCCGTCTATCTATTTTTCTATCCGTATGTTTGTCTGTACATCTATCTATCTATCTATCTATCTATCTATCTATCTATCTATCTATCTATCTATCTATCTATCTATCTATCTATCTATCTATCTATCTATCTATCTATCTATCTATCTATCTTTCTGTCTGTCTGTCTGTCTGTCTGTCTGTCTATCTATCTGTGCTTTTGTCTGTCCATCTATCATGGTTAGCCAATCTTTCTGTCTGTTTGATCAGATCTGTCTAAACACTCAGTGCCATTGATAGGTTTGAATGTATACTTAACTCTGTGTGTTTTCTACAATTTGTCGATGAAGTTCTTATACATTTAATCATAAGTCCTGAACAGCTCCATCATGGCCCTTAGTCAGCGCTATGTACACAGCTTTACATTTCTGCATTTGTATGCATCAGCTCTATCCTTTCTCCACTCAGTGTTGTTAAATAACCTAATCAACCAGAAGGAGATGGAGGAAATGCTATTCCCGCTTTGATTTAGAGGGGAGTATTTTTTCAGTAAGGGTAAGTGAAGTATGTCTAAGCCATTTGCACAGAGATATATGTGATTGATGGTGAGAGTCCTGTCTTCAGCATACTAGCTCAGCACTGACGAGAGATTCAAAGGCTAGCCTCAGGCTGGCCATGTCACACTGAAAACCAGCACCAAGACCTGTCCTCCTTCCACCATTCCATATATTTTCAGTTTGCAGATTGTAATCTGAAGGGCCAGCCACAAAATTCAGGCTGAGGACAGAGATAGCAGTAACTGGAGTTGGTGCCCAGACTGATGTGGATGGTAACACTTTAGAATAGGGAACACTAATTCACTATTAACTACGACTTTTCCCTCAATAAATCCCTAATTTGCTGCTTATTAATAGTTAGTAAGGTAGTTGTTAAGTTTAGGTATTGGGTATTAGGGATGTAGAATAAAGTCATGTAGAATAAGGCATTAATATGTGCTTAATTAGTACTAATAAATGGCTAATATTCTAATAATATGCATGCTAATAAGCAATTTGTTAAGAGACCCTAAAATAAAGTGTTACCATGTGGATTAGTTACGATGGCTCTTGAGTTGATCTGAGATATTTATGCAGGCTCTGAGCCATATTACAGTATTTCTCAATTGCTTTGGCACATTTTTCGAAACGGTCTTAACATTCTCTAAACTGTGAGCGCAAATGTCACAACTGTTTGCTGGAACTTCAGAACTTTATTGCATGTCTGCAAAATGTAGTTACTCACCCAAAACATTTCATTCATGCTTCAAAACCTAGTTATCGTGTCAGTAATTTGGCCAAGGCCACCAAAATATAAAGTATTTTTGTCATCGTGTGAGCCACACTGGTCAAAATGCTTAGTTGTTTTTTCACCATGACAGTCAACCATGGAAATTAAGGTTTTATTAAAAAAAATCTGATATTTGTTGAGAAGAGTCAATAGTACATAGAAAAAAAGTATATTAACATTTGTATTTATACAGTACATTTATTTTTGTACGAATGTATTACATGTAAAGTAGTGTGAAGTGTAACAGTGCACTCTGTTACAGTAGTATTACCTGATGTAAACTATGACAACAGTTTGGATGACAGTTACTGTACTGAAATGCAGAAGGCTGCACTTCTTATGTATGCCATATTTCCTTTCAAAAATACAAATTTACACATTACTGTATGTGGGATATTGATTGAAAGAGACTGTTTCAAAATGTTTGAATTATTGAGGATATGGTCGATCTCCCAATTTTTAGCTGCAGCCTTCAGCCATTGTAAGACCATGATTGACAACATTATTTCATCTGATATGCACCTCTGTCCTAGGCCTCTTCTTCCTCTTCCTCTGTTTTGCCTGTGTGCCCTTCCATGCATCCTTACTCATCTTCTTCCTCTCGGCTGTTGTCCCTGATCGTTTTCTGGATGTTCATCCATCGTCAGAATTTGTAACTTTTGCATCGTCCACTGTCTATATATGCTTTCCAATTGAAGGGTCATGAAATGCACCTTTGAGCTATTTCAGAGAATTGATTTATAATTGGTTGATCTATGATGTGTAGAAAATATGCTTGACAGTTTATGTCAACTAGATCAACCATTTTGCATTTAATGACTTATACGATGAACTAATGACTAGATGTTTTGAGGGGTAAGACAATAGCACAGAGAACTATATAATACATTTTGAGCAACATGACAATAGCAACTGATAATGTAGGAAACAGCAGTCAAATGTACATAATCAGTTGCATGAATGTACCAAAGCAATCGCAACTTGTTCAAAAGAATGAGAAACTGCTTTTATGATGTGCACAATTGACTAGATGGAGGTTGAACAAGTAGTTTTGAAAATGTAATTTCTGTTCTGAGAAATGCACCAAAGCAACTGAGAAAAACTGTAATCAACATTGTGTTTAATAATCCTGTTTAAATGTACATTGTACAAAAAATATTTGACAGAACAAGAAACACTCTCACGTACAACATTGCAAGAAAAAACAGATTAATTTGAGAAAAACTGATTTGTTGCCATATAGCAGTCTTTATTTTTATCTCTGCTAATTAGACTTTAATAACATAAAACCCTGTGTAAATCTGCTTGCTTTTCTCATGAGACTTCTGGAAAGCTTGTGTGGTCCAAAATGCAGATCAAAGTCTAATGCGCAACTTGTCTCATGATTCCATTTTTTATTGAAATTCAGAAATCTTTGTTCCATTTTCAGAGGCTTCGGTAAAGTAGTCATTTAGAAATAATGAAATATAGTTTACCATTTACTATTGATTTATCACTGTTAAACTGAAAGTATGTACAGTAATATCCCATTACACAGGCTTTTCTTTATAGTAGACACTGGCCATGATTCTATATTCACAATATCAATACACGTACGGTGTTTCTTAACCTTTGAAGACTACAGACTCAGACAAACATGAACCCTGCTATATTTTCATTAGCAAATTCAGCTATGGCTCATACTTTATGGGATGGGCTGTCTGTAAGACCATGTTACTATACTAATGGCGGGGGTGGTGATGGCGCAGTGGATAAGACACATGCCTTTGGTGTGAGAGACCCGGGTTCGAATCCACTGTGAGACACCAATGTGTCCCTGAGCAAGACACTTAACCCCTAGTTGCTCCAGAGGCGTGCGACCTCTGACATATATAGCAATTGTAAGTCGCTTTGGATAAAAGCGTCAGCTAAATGAATAAATGTAAATGTAATGCAAAGTATTTCATTCATCACATGGTCAAAAGTCATTAAAGCACAACCCCATGCATTTCTCCCTAATAAGAGACTTTCAGCTGAACGGAGCTGTTGGGTCAATGCAGATAATAGCCTTGTTGCATTGATCTTCAGTTCACTGATCACAGCATTTTTAGTTGCTAACTCAAAAGTTAATCAGACTGGGAGAAAGCAGGAGGCCGGAAAGAGTGGAGGCCGTCTAATGAGATAGATGTATAGGAATTCTCACTCTTGGGACTTTTCTGAGTCACAGCTTCCAATAATATACATGGACATGCTGGAAAAAGAAATTCAGAAATATGAATTTGATCTTTGCCAATTAAACCACAGGGAACTCACCTGGGGTTGAAAGGTTTTTTTTTTTTTTTCTCTGAGCTTTTTACCTCCCAGATGGAAACTAATTGGTGTGGGTTTTAATAAGGAGTGAGTGGATAGGTGTATGTTCCTGTCTGAAACTAGGCCAGGTGTAACATTATTTCTGTTAGTACCATTAATTTATACATAGTAAACTGAAGGAATAGTTCACCAGGAATATATATATATATATATATATATATATATATATATATATATATCCTTTCTGAAGCTGCTTGTTTTAGGAAACTTCATGGATTAACCTGAATATACTGTATAAGTTGTAAGGAAAGCTGGTTTGTTTTTGTAATGGTGAAAGTCATTTGAGAACTAGAACAGTATTATGAATCTCGTATCATCCAAGATAAGTTACATGACCTTTGAAAGCTGGACAGGAGGTTCATTCTGAAGGTCAATTACATATCTAATACAAGGTCTATTCTCTACTAGTATATTTCATGTTGTCTTGTGGCATAAAATATATTGCGCATTGCTAGATATTCTTTCCAAGACCTGCCTACTTAGAGAGGATCAGACTGTGCTATTATAGTTACATATAGTGTTACATTGAGTGACCAACCCCAGTTTTTGTTTTTAGTCTAGGGTGGAATTATCTGACATTTGTTTTTGGCTTTTATTTGATTTAAAACACCCAATAAAACAGTAGCTATTATGCCAGTCTTCAGTGTTTCATGATCTTTCAGAAATCATTCTGATTTGGTGCTCAGTGCTGCTTAATATTTTTGTGGAAACTGTGATACTTTTATGAATAGAAAACAGCATTTATTTCAAATAGATAGCCTATATTTTGTAACAGGTCTTTAATATGACTTTTGATCAATTAAATGCTTTCTTGCTGAATAAAGGTATTAAAATCTTAATAAACCAATGTTTCTGACACATGGGTAAATAAATTCATTTACCATGATACGGAGGAACACATTTCCTGACATTCTCTGTTTGTCAATATCAACCACAGGAACTGTGAGGCCTTACCGCACCAATTAAAATAATTTACACTGCAACACACAAAATGGTGCCCTATGCAATTTTCTATGCAAACATCAATACAACTCTGTTGCTCTCTTAATTGCATAATTACTCAGACTGATGATGTGAGGGATTCTGTCCTTTAGCTTGCTGTCACATGCTCTGAACCGTAGGTGTGCCACTGTAAGCCACAGTAATACACTGATTTACGCTGATGCCTCCCTTAACCATCAAGATAATTAAAGTATAAAGCCGTTATAGCACCATCTCTGTTGAACTCACTAAAACATGGACGACAACACTACTAGAGAACAGAAGTTTGTATGTTTGAAAAAAATATGCTCATGAATGGAGATATTCTCTGAATGGATATGCATGCAATTCCTTTCTGTGGGCATGGATGCCAAAAAACAACCACTGCATAAAAGATCTGTGAGATAAATGGAAGGAGACCTTGTTTACTGGCTTATGGCTTCAGAATAGCCCTTTCAAAGTGAAGCATCCAGCCAAAGCATCGTAAAAACCCTGCTTTATACTCTTGGACATTATTTTGCACTGCTGCATATGTACTATAGATACGAAGAACAAAGACGGTCTCTGATGGAGGCATGCCAGCATTGCTCCCACCAGGGACTGCAGATCCATTTGACCAGAACTCAATGCATTAATTTCCACATCATTACATCCCATAAAAACCGGCCATCACATCCTAGAAGTATGAAAGTAAAACTGTCATTGTGTCACTTACGATATGATTTCTTTGAAAAATGTCAGTTGGAAAACACTGCAGACAACAGATGGAGGATATACAGTTATAAAACAAATATACTTAACTCAATATTACGCAAGCCAGACCACTGCTCCAGAATGAATGATTGATGCAATAACTCATAATGTAACAATCATAATATAAAAATAACTCTGTTTTTAAAAAAATCAGTTGATTGAGTGATTCAATGACTCATTTATAAAGACAGTCACTTTTGATACTAAACAAATCAATGCTTTGAATGAATTGATTGAAGTGAATAATTCAAAAACTCTTTCATAAAGATAGGCTGCATTTATGCATACTTTCCTATACCATCTAGTAGGTAAAAAACAGTATCTGAAAATAATATTATGTCAAAATTCACATTAATAAAACGATTTGTGAACAGCAGAGAAGCAACACGCTGGAAATCACATGATAATGACAACCTGACAAATGTAATAGGTCTGGATTACTTTCATGCCATACACATTCAAACTATGTATACAGAACATCCGTTTTAAAAGTTGTGAAGTAAGTATACATACAAAAATAGTACAGTATACGATTTTGGATGCAGCCATAGTGACTTTCATTACTGCATGAATCAGCGTTTTTGAACAAATCGATTGAAACAAATTGAATGATTTAGTGTCTCTTTCATAAAGATAGGCACTTGATTAAATATTGTATAAATTAATCATTGGTCATTTTCCCAATTTTAACTTGAACGTGCTTTGCTATTTTAAAATAGCCTCATGTGTCCTCAGGCCGTGACAAATCAAAAATGGCTTAGTTAATACAGGATGTGCTCTACATTCTCAGGTTATTCGGTGTAGTGCTACAGTGGAGGTTATGTCCTTGAACAAGGAAATGTAGTACAACAGACATTCCTTCTGACCTGATAGGATTTCTCGTCTCATCTAACATTTTCTGGCATTTTACAGACAACACTGAGTGCTTACTTCAAAGTCACATTTTAATGTCCTCGGTGGCAGATTAATATGACAGAAGGAACTGCTGACACGTGGGGATGTTTGGTATCGGCAGCAGCAGAGGTGCGGTGTCAGTCATTCAGAGCACAAGGAGTGACTTTGCAGAGAAACCTGACACCTGGCTGGCTTCTTAAACCACTGTAGCTGCACTACCAGTGTCATCATGGCACTTGAACAAGCAGAGAGTGAAGATAAGAGACTGGATACAAAGCCGGAGTGAGACAGAAACAGGTGCAGAGAAGAAACAGCAGTGTGATATAAATAAATAAACGGACAGGTCTGTTCTGATAGGATTGAGGACAGCAGGGAAAACACTGCGTAGTACTAATAATGCAATTCAGCTAAACAAATAATCATAAAGACATTTAAAAGCTTATTCAGTAGACTGTTTCACATTAATAATTTTGCTTCGTTGGTTAGGGCCGAGTAAAGTTTCTCCAACTGGTTGTTATAATCATTTTAATGATCCTGATAGTTAGGCCTATTCTTATATATTTTTATTCTCTGTCAGAGTGTATTTGTACAGCACTTCCCGTCCTCCATGCTACTTCATTCTGCTAAAAGAACATAGTTTGGGCCTTGATGTTAATGTTTAAACTAACATTTTATTATTGTTATTTTTATTATTTATAATGTTAGAAGTTAGAAGATTTACTGTATTGGTAGGGACACAACAAACCATGCCAAAGAATTAGCTCTTAGGAAAGCCAACTGTGGTGGCATCTCACATCGCCTGGCCAAAATGTTGCTCTAGAACGCACCAGACAGACTACAGCCATTGGCCAACTAGCATGTATGCTCTGCACTTGTCAGAATCAGAATTAGCTTTATTGCCAGGTATGTTTGCACATACGAGGAATTTGTTTTGATGACAGTAGCTCCACAGTGTGACAGAATGACAGTGACAGGACAGGACACAGATAATAAAAAAAATAATGTACAAATATACACAATGTACAAAATAGCACAAACACAATATACAAAATATACAATTTAGTATGTACAGGTATGTTAGGTACAAATTTGAAATGTAATAAGTATGTGTTAAATAAAAAATAAAAAGTATGATAGTGTAGTGTGTTTCATGTTTATTATTAAGAGTTCAAATGTTCATGAGATGGATTGCCTGAGGGCAGAAACTGTTTCTATGTCTGGTTGTTCTGGTGCTCAGAGCTCTGTTGCATTGACCAGACGGTAACAGTTCAAAGAGGGAGTGTGCTGGGTGTGAGGGGTCCAGAGTGATTTTACCAGCCCTTTTGCTCACTCTGGAAAAGTACAGTTCTTGGAGAGTGGGGAGGGTTGTACCAATGATTCGCTCAGCATTTCGGACTACCCTCTGTAGTCTTCTGAGGTCAGATTTGGTAGCTGAGCTGAACCAGACAGTTAATGAAGTGTAGAGGACGGATTCAATGATGGCAGAGTAGAACTGTTTCAGCAGCTCCTGTGGCTGGTTGAACTTCCTCAGCTGGCGAAGGAAATACAACCTCTGCTGGGCCTTTTTGACAATAGAGTCAATGTGAATGTCCCACTTCAGGTCCTGAGAGATGGTGCTGCCCAGGAATCTGAATGACTCCACTGTCATTACAGTGCTGTCCATGATGGTGAGTGGGGGGAGAGCAGGGGGATTTCTCCTGAAGTCAACGATCATTTCCACTGTTTTGAGCATGTTGAGCTGCAGGTTGTTAAGACTGCACCAGAGAGCCAGCTCTTTAACCTCCTGTCTGTAGGCAGACACATCAACGTTCTGGATGAGGCCGATCAGTGTGGTGTCATCTGCAAACTTCAGGAGCTTGACTTTAGCTGTGCAGTCGTTGGTGTAGAGGGAGAAGGGCAGTGGGGAGAGAACGCAGCCCTGAGGAGCTCCAGTGCTGATCATACGGGTGTTGGATGTGTATTTGCCCAGCCTGGTGATCCACTGACAGACAGAGGTGGGGACGGAGAGCTGAGTTAGTTTGGGCAGGAGGAGGTATGGAATGATAGTGCTAAAGGCAGAGCTGAAGTCCTCAAACAGGATCTTCACATAAGTTTGTGGTCTGTCCAGGTGTTACAGTATGTAATGCAGTCCCATGTTGAGGGTTGCAGGAGGTGTGAATGGCGTTTTTTCAAACCTGCAATAGAACTCATTCAGATTGTCTCCCAGTTGTTTATTCTCCACAGTGCTGGGGGATGGTGTCTTGTAGTTGGTGATGTCTTTCAGACCTTTCCACACTGAAGCCGTGTCACTGGTAGAGAATTGGATCCTTAGCTTATCGGAATAATTCCTCTTTGCCACTCTGATCTCCTTTTCCAGTGTGTATTTGGCCTGTTTGTACAAGACTCTGTTCCCATTCCTGTAAGCATCTTCTTTGGCCTGACGGAGCTGCCTGAGTTTTGCAGTGAACCATGGTTTGTTGTTGTTATAAGTTAGATGAGTCCTGGTAGGAATGCACATATCTTCACAGAAACTGATATATGATGTTACAGTTTCTCGTTTGCAGCAGCTTCAAAAACACTCCAATCAGTAAGGTCGAAACCATAGACTGTAAAAAAACGATGGACGACGCGTCTCCGCTTCCTTCCATTATAGAAAAGTGAAGTGAATACATCTCAGTATGGCCGCTGCCATTGTGAGTAAATGACGTCATTTAGAGCCCGAGTCTGCACAGTAGAGCTTCGTTTGGAGCCCGAGTCTGCACAGTAGAGTCATGAGGTGGAGCCGCGGAACCAGACTCCCGCCCCAAACTCCCACAGACCCAATCAACCATAACGACATGCCCCGTTTTTAAAGCATCAAATTACTAGCTAAAATCAAACTTACCACAAAAACGAACAATTGAACATATATCAGTGTGATAACAACTACGTTAAATGACCAAAATCATATTTTGGAAAATTGTATTGGAAATGTAATAATTTTTTTTGTTATGACTCAAGTCCCATTCGTTTACATGGAGAGGGCGGGGTTTATGACCTGTACTGCTGCCAGCCACCAGGGAGCGATCAAAGAGCCCGCAGCTTCACTTTCTAGTACGA
Source organism: Barbus barbus (assembly GCF_936440315.1). Lineage (NCBI taxonomy): Eukaryota > Metazoa > Chordata > Actinopteri > Cypriniformes > Cyprinidae > Barbus > Barbus barbus. The sequence continues at coordinate 14,628,532 of NC_136750.1, forward strand.
GTGAGACACACACGGTCGAATCAGGCTTGTAAAACCCACTCTGTTTCATTAGTCCATCTCTTTACAGTCCTTAATTGGGCCCAATTTGGACATTTTCACTTAGGGGTGTACTCACTTTTGTGGCCAACAGTTTAGGCATTAATGGCTCTGTGTTGAGTTATTTTTGTCACGGCGCGGCGAAGAAGCACCGCGAAAAGATGAGGTCAGGGTCCAAGTGCAGGGAAGTGCTCTTTAATTTAAAAAAAACAACAAGCCAACACAGCAAAAAAATGATCTGGGATACCAGACGGCAATACAGTGCATGTATCCCAGACCAAAGCAAAACACAAGAAATGTACTCACTGCAACACATTTGTAAATTACAATTAACCCTCTGAGCCCGACAAACGCGAATACGCGTTTTGGGGCAGATTTTCCTGATAAGGCAGAAATGAGCTTGAATTACTCTGCCATTTTTGATCGTTCAGATATGAGCAATACACCATTCGAATCTGTAAGGGGTCTTCTTTTATTTGTATACACTCATAATAACAACTAAACGTTGTGCTTTTGAAGAATAAAGAAAACAAACAGGGTGCGCTCTCTGTCTTCTCCGTCTCCGCGATCTGTTTTCAGAAATGCGTCACTAAAATGAAGTGTAACTCAGCAAATACTCAACACAGAAACATGAGAGTTATCTCTATAGAAAGCCTGAAGTGTCCACTTTCAAATGAAGTAAGTCATATCGAAAACAAATATTATGTGATGAAGTAATCCGTATGAAACCAACACTATGTTCAGTCTGTCCCGTCTAACTCGTTATTTTTAATGAGATCCCGCCCCCTCGCGTTCACATGCAAATAACTATGGAAAGCCAAAGTATTCATAAACGCCTGCTCGTGCGTCTGATTGCACACTGACACGTCAAAAGTATATCAAACCATTTTGTTATATATTTTATAACATAGTTGAGAATCATCCTTAAACAAAGTTTAGAAGAAAAAAATCCTGAAACCTAAAAATGTATTGGTGATTTAAAAAAAAAAATCCCATTGTTTTTGCCTTTTTGATGTCTATTCATACAATTTTATTTTTAGGAAAAAAATATGAATAAAATATTTTTTCAAAAATGTTAATTTTCCATTTTTTCTAATGCTCTAAACAATGTAATGACATGAAAAAAAGCTTTTTTTGGGGGGTCTCAGGAGGATATAGCGGACACATGACAGAATCGGGCAATGAAGTCAGCACACGCTTTTGACGCGTGCCATTTTGAGAACACTACAGAAAGAGCACGTTGTTTTCGCCTGTGTGGATACTTCAAAAGACGTTTGTTCTGCCTGTTTGGTTTACCTGTAACACGTTCAGAACGTGCGTTTTGTCCGACTCCAAACGCACGTATTCGACGCCCATTTCCTGTTATGATAAACGCACGTCAAAAACGCGCGTTTTTGGTGACTCCAAAGCGCGCGTCAAGAACGCGCGTTTCATAGGAAATCACACGTCGAAGACGCGCGTTTTGATACACAAAACCGTGCGTTTCCGACGCGCGTTCGCCACAATCCCAAAGCGCGCGCTAAGAACGCGCGTTTTCATGGCAAAACGCGCGTCCACGACCACATGACCCGCGCGCGCGGAGCATAAACAAAGCGTCAGTGAAGAGTTCATCGCTGCTACTGTTACTTTCTGGAAGAAGACGCGCTGAGTAAAGGCTGGATTTCCTCAAGAGTTTGATGAATAAGTAAGTAATGTTTATGTTTTGCATTAGTTAATGTGTTATTGTGACATAAACTTGAACACATTACTAGATGGGTTGTTCCCAAATTACAACACGATAAATGCTACTCATCTAAGAATGTTTAGACCATGTTTATTATTAATAATCTGTTCACAAATATATTTAAATAGCATGCTAAACGATAACAATTAGTTCTCAGATATAAAATATATTTTTTATAGTGCAAAGTTCATCCTTTTATAGTATAAAGCATGAGTGAGTCTATGACTGCAGAATCATATCTTCTATAGTATAAAATAATACATGATGTTCAGGATGGCTATATAACTAGTTGGGTTTTCCCCAAACTATAATTCCTGACTAAAATGTTTGAAATCCAGTAAAACATTGTGAATATGATGGGCAATTCATTGTATTTAAATTTCTTACGGCGCGAGTATGTTTTCATGCTCTTTATAAAACAAAGTAATATTAGAGTACACTGTATCATGATGAATGCTACGAGTCTAAGTATGTTTAGAACATGTTTATGATTAATAGCCTACTCTGTTCAAAATAGAGTATAATTGCATGCTAAACAATAATTAGTTTCTCAAAAATAAAATCTCTTTTTTTACGATAATACAAAGCATGAATGAGTCTATGACTACAAAACCTATATATATATATATATATATATATATATATATATATATATATATAGATATATATATAGATGCTCCTGATATAAACATGCTCACAAATGTTTTTTCTCTTTTTTTGGTTGTTTGTATTTTATTGAATCAGACATCTGCACCACAGATGAATCCTGCTGACTTTCAGTCTCTTCCAACTGTTTTCCTCTGAGAGCACTGCACCAACATCAGAAGTTCAACAGTTTCTTCTTGAATCCATGGAAAGTAGCAGAAACACTTAAATAACACGTAAATATCAGGTATGATTTATCTGTTTCACTTGTTGAACAGAATCTGTTGCAGGAACGAGTCAAAGTCTGTTCACATCTCCGTGGTTAGATCAGTGTGCACGATAATGTTTCTTTGACCTTCATTATGTATGTTTTGATTATACTGTGTTGTAAATAAAATACAAATCATTTAAAAAAAAACATGTCATGTGACTCGTTAGTGTTACAAGGTCTCAGGTGTGAATGGGGAGCAGGTATGTTAAATTTGGTGTTATCGCTCCCACTCTCTCATACTGGTCACTGGAAGTTCAATATGGCACCTCATGGCAAAGAGTATCTGAAAAAAATTATTGTTGCTCTACATAAATATGGCGTAGGCTATAAGAAGATTGCCAAGACCCTGAAACTGAGCTGCAGCACGGTGGCCAAGACCATACAGTGGTTTAACAGGACAGGTTCCACTCAGAACAGGCCTCGCCATGGTCGACCAAAGAAGTTGAGTGCACGTGCTCAGCGTCATATCCAGAGGTTGTGTTTGGGAAATAGACATATGAGTGCTGCCAGCATTGCTGGGGGCCAGCCATTGGGGGGGTCAGCCTGTCAGTGCTCAGACCATATGCCGCCCACTGCATCAAATTGGTCTGCATGGCTGTCGTCCCAGAAGGAAGCCTCTTCTAAAGATGATGCACAAGAAAGCCCGCAAACAGTTTAAATCTGCCTTGAGGGTCTTGTAGAACAGAACAGATTAAGTCCAGCAAAGCACACTCATTATGACAAATAATGGCCCACACTTTAAGTAATCAATCTAGTCTGCTATTCATATGACTGTAGTTCTTATACCGCTGATCTACACAGCCACCCACAAAGGCAAAAAGGTTAATACTTCTCTCACTTGTAATGATGTCGTTTCAGACTGTTTGATTTGGGAACGGGATAAAATACATGAAATTGAGCTGAATTTATTCCCAAGAGCCAAGGGACAGATTGAATAGAAAAGATTGATTGCTCTTGTGCTGTGTGAGATTAAAATTTATCCTTGACTTAGCTGTGTTCCATTTTTTCTAAGTTCCAATAAAAAATCCTTAAGCTCAATTGTGAATTAACATATTACTGCTTCTGACTTTGTACACAGCTACAAGGATATTATACAACACAGGGACTAGTTAACATTTAGTTAAAGGATAGTCTGCCAAACTGAATGTCATCATTTGAAGATGAGTAAATGACCACAGTATTTTCATTTTGGGGTAACTATCACTTTAACTGAAGTTAAAGGCTGCTTTACACATTCATCAATCGTGCATGTTATATATTGTGCATGTGTTTTTGTCATTTTTTGCTGTTATTGGAAAACAGAACTACCATATCACATTTGGGAGGACCACTATCGTGTACTGCCTCAGGGTTTCCAACTGCTTAAAAGTTGGGCATCCATCTTGCAAATCCCCACAGAGAATTGTTGGAATCTGGATTTATATTTTCAGCAGTGAAGGTTCTTCTCCTCCCTTTGGTCCTCCCTGGGGCCATATCATACTGTAACATAAGTTCTCCACTAGAGTTGTTTTTCCCATAGATTTTTTGGAGAGTCTCCAATTCCCTCATTAAAATAAATGCTAATTAGCTTTCCTTGAAAACACATTTTAAATGTGCTTCATGACCTCATTAGGTCTCAGTAAGAGTCTTTTCTAGAAATTGAGCTGAATTTGGTCCTTCTTTGCAAATTGGAAGAAACCAGTTCCGCCATTTATTATTATAAATCTCTTATTAATAAATTGGTAAGTAATAGCACTCAGTTGAATGTAGTAATTGCCTATTAGCTAATCAATAATTAATATTTTTCATGCCTCCCTGAAAAATAAACAATATTATAATATGAAACTAATCAATAATTAATGCAGAACAACGCAACATGTTAACCACTACTTTAACATTCAATCGCTTGCATAATTAATAATAGCAGGCAATAATTTAGGTAAGATAGATAAATAATTTCTGAATGATTTGGTAATCAAGTCATGTGACTAGTGGTTTACCATGAATTCAGTGAAAAAAGTGAATGAAGAAAAAAAAATTGTGTAAGATTTACTTTAGTTTCAATCAGAAATAACATTTAATTTAACACAAAGTTTTGAAGTAGAAAGACCAAAATATTGTTTTCTTGTAAAACATACTTTTTACAAAACAAACAAACAAATAAACAAAAAAGTAGTTTTTCGGTAGGGGGTGGGAATAGTATGAATAGATAATAGTGGACTACCACATTCAACAGAGTGCTATTACTTACTGATTTATTAATCAGAGTTTATTGTTATTTAAAGAAATAGTTCACCCAAAAATGAATATTCTGTCATTAATCACTCACCTTCATGTCGTTCCAAACCTGTAAGAACTTTGTTCATCTGTAAGACCTTCGTTCATCACAAATTAATATATTTTTTATATATTCCGAGAGCTCTCCCTCTCCTAGACAGCAACACGATTAAGGTCCAGAAACGTAGTAAGGACATCATTAAAATAATCCATGTGACATCAGTGGCTCAACCGTAATTTTACGAAGATAATTTTTGTGTGCAAAGAAAACCAAAAAAAGCCTCTGCATCACCCTGGTGCCATTTTGGAGAGTATCACATACTTAAACAATGTATGCAAAATATGTACACGGATACGTTGTTTACGTTCACATCAAAGCGTAAACAATGTATCCGCGTATGGTGCTACTGACACAGAACAGCATACATTGTTTACGCATGTAATACTCTCTAATACTACGTGGAGACAAATTGTAGAATAATGTCATTATTTTTGTTTTCTTTGCGCACAAAAAGTATTTTTTGTAGCTTCGTAAAATTACGGTTGAACCACTGATGTCACACGGACTATTTTAACATGGACTATTTTATTTTAGTCCTTACTAAGTTTCTGGACCTTGATCATGTTAGGATCCTTGCTGTCTATGGGAGGGTCAGGAGAGCTCTCGCAATTTATCAAAAATATCTTTATTTGTGTTCCAAAGATGAACGAAGGTCTTACAGATTTGGAACGACATGAGGGTGAGTAATTATTTACATAATTATCATTTTTGGGTGAACTATCCCTTTAAGAGTTGTTACTATGTTAATATTGTCTGCTCATTTGTTCCTGTGCAGTTATTTATTAATGATGGAACAGCATTCTAAAGCGTTACCTATTTTATTATGTAAGCAATGCCTTTCACGTCCTCATCTTCCCTTTCCCCAAAACCGCCCATGTCACTTCACACATATTTATCATGCAATAATTTCGATTCATATAAGATGTGTTGAGTTTGTGTTGCTATTTGCATAGCGTAGCAGCTGTGTGCAAACAGTCTAGGAGCATGTAAGCGGCATATGGAAGTACTCACGGTAAACGCTCCACATTGGAAATGCTCTACAATGATGGGATTATTCCAAAGAGCAGAAAGAAACGTGCGGAAAAGAGAAAAAAGATTTAGTGTGGATTTACTACACATGTTTTGGCTCATTTGCTTGCATTACTCGCAGCCATGCAAATGCTAAAATCATGTCACATAAACAAGCCACAATACCATGGGTTTGTCTCAGCCTCTGTGTCGGACATTCATGGATTTAATTATGAGTTTGACTCAAATGCGAACGAATCAGTCGCGTTCCCACACAGCTCTAAGTAGACTCTTTGGATTATCTCAGCAGCTGTAATTGAACACATGCAAGATATGAGGATTTTCGGATGATATCAGATCAGTCTCAGGCGCAAAGGTTACATCCTGTTTCAAATGTGGACGTATCCTATTGATTTCTTAATGAGCAGATAAAGAACAGCCTATTAATAGATCTTGTTCTGGGTTTACAATGGAATGTTTTGTGGATGTGTGCCACCCCTCATCATCAGAGAGAAAAGCAGATATTTTTATTCTTTGTAAAACTTTAAGGCTCCACAGAAAGCATTAAGAAATTAATTACTGTTCCAAATTGTGAGAGGATTTTAACACACGAGGCTGCTGAGGCGCATGGATGTCAAATCAAACGCTTTGTTGTGTCTATAATACAGAAGCCTTCTGGAAAGCAAGCTAGTTTCTTCTCTTAACATACTGCTCTGAGCATGGAAATGGATGGCCTTAAGTGTCTTCCCTGAGAAATATAAATGATCCATGTGTCAGAGTTGCTAGGCTTCCTAGGCCTGCTCACATCTGCCTAAAACTGATAAAACCATGGGCTGATAAACCTTTTTGCTTTCAAGAAGACAGATGGACAGACAGATATCAAATAACTAATTTTTCATGTGTTATTTATTTACTTAAAGGGGAAAGTTATTTTGTTCCCCACAGCCATTCAGAAAGCTCTTTTATAATGAGAGATGTTATTATCCCTGTGGGTGGGATGTATGGGCACATGTCCCTCCATTTGTGCTGTGCTGATGGAGTTAAACTCACAGCAAATCTATTTTATACAGTTTTAATGCTGTCAATTAATGGGTTGCATGAGTTAAACACATTATAGTCAATTGCATTGATTGTGGACACAAAAAGGTATATTAATGTGACATTATAAAATTATATTGTGTACAGCAAAGAGCAGTATTAGTACATATTATTTGGGAAAATTATAGTAAAAATACTTGTACATTTAAAATCTATCTATCTATCTATCTATCTATCTATCTATCTATCTATCTATCTATCTATCTATCTATCTATCTATCTATCTATCTATCTATCTATCTATCTATCTATCTATCTATCTGTCTATCTGTCTGTCTACAGTAGCTAGATTAGAACACTTCTAACTGATTTTAGGCAGTTTCTAATAGACTTGTAATGACAATCAAAAGGACCTTTTAGTTAGTTTTGTAGCTATAATGTAACTCCTTTTCAAATACTCAGCAAGAAGGTTAATAGTGTATTTACATCTAAAAAGCCAAGAAATCAGTTTTTATTGTGCATTAGTGTAATTACAGATAGTTACATACAGGGTAGGTTGACCCTAATTAGCCAAGCAATTTCAAAGTCATTTCTGTAAATACTGTACATATCTGCTAGATGGTGTCTGGAAAATATCTTATATCTACTATATACCTACTGTTTATTGCTTTTGTAATTTGCTTTTGTTGTGCTATATGTGCTTTCAAACATGTTAACCCCTATAAGATGTGGGTGGTACAGAGTGCAAAGGTAGGGGGAGGCACAGCTGCTAGACCTCTGGTGTTAATTAAGTCCAAGAACTGCTGATCAGCTCGGGTCTCTCTAGAGCCGCACTCTCTCTGCAGGAGCAGGATGTGGCACTGAAACACTGCTGTGCTGGAAAGGACAGTCTTCCATTCAATTCATCACATCCACTGCCTCCTAGTGCTTTCAGACTGTGTTTGTGCACCTTTGTATGTTGGTGTGTGTTTGTGACAGCCATTGTGCTGCCTTATCTAACGCTACAAGACTCCTCTGACACTCATTTAGCAGTGTTCAGAGTCTGAGTAGAGTACATGATGGCTGGACTCCCGGATAGATCTGAGACTGCTTATTAGCCATCCGTACTTTTAGAAAAGGAGACTAATTTACTTTGAGTTCAGGATTGTTGTTGTTTCTGCTTTTCAAGAGTTTACCAACCATATATATCAGGACAGTGTCATTTTGTAACATCTGTCTTGCATCACTAAAGACACTGATGTTGAGACATTTTCACTTCATTTTGGAGGATTCCATTGTAGCCTTGGCAATCTTTGGATATTATTGTGGTTTGAATTACATAAAAACATGAAAGACCATTTTCACCTAAGAGTTAAAAAAATTGCAAGAATTTCTCTCTTTGCTCACCATTGTGTTTATTTCTTGATTTATCTCATAATTACCTTTTTATTATTCACTTTAAGATTAAAATGGGCTTCCATACAAAACATACTTATGTTTGTTATATTGTCTTTAATAGTAATAATTACATCCTACTATTATCTAGATATATTTGAACTCATTTTGCTGCCCACTGAAAATAGAAGTAAATATCAAATGATGGAATTTTCATTAGTTTATTTAACACTTTAAAGTTTAGCCTATAGGGAAAGTGATAGACTGCTCTGTAACAAGTTAAATGGAGCAACAAAATGACAATAAAAAAACACTATTATTATTTGAAATAGAATACTCTTATAAATAGCACAAAATATAACCAGGAACAACCATTAAGACCAGAAATATGGTCAATTTTAAATCATTTTAAGTTTCATGTTGTCTTCTTTTACTAAAAGAAAAAAAGGAAAAAAAAATGGCATGCAAGAACAGATTGTCTCTTTCTTTCAAAGCTGGGCCTGTGTTTTTAGTGTTTCTTTGTAATCTTTTCAAATTTTTCTTCATCCAATCAGACATGTGTACTGGTTTCATCACTCCAGTCGATTTCTGATTCAGGCAGCCCACATGCACATACAGAAAAATCCATCCATGTAGCCTCTCTGGCTCTCCCTCTTTCCACATATCAGATTGCATTAATTCATTCTGGATTCCAAATCATCTGCGACTTTCACCCTGCATGTTTTACTCGCCCCTAGACCCAGGCAAACACACTCAGGTAATAGCAGGCCTCACAGATTGTTGAAATCAAATGCTGTGTGGTCTCTCCCTGAATTTATTGAGTTTCTAAACTCATTCTCACACTGAAACTGGAAATCTTGAGAGAGCTGGCAACCTTAGCAAACGCTGAAACTACACACAACCTTGTCGTACATTTGTTTAAATTATTTATTGCGGTAGTTTGACAAACTATGCACTCACTCACACAGACACTTACCGAATCCCTAACATGCCCGAGTCTCGCTCTAGGCGTTTTGTGGCCAAAACAGTAGCATGACATTGCTGGCAATGCCCCAGTTCCTTCACATCACGTATAGCCAGTTTCAATTTAGTCTCGAGCCCATTTCAGATACAAGAACTCAAGGCAAGAAAGATCTGTTTTTGTTCATTTCATTCTGTTATGCCGATAATTAAAGTAATGGCCAATAATGTTTGATGAAGCATTTCATTTACTCTAATAAAGTCTTCCCTGCGTTTTCTTTTCCACCAAGTAAGCACAAAAGCCCATAATGACTAATTGCACAGGCAGAACTGAGGCTCAGAGCAGCTGAGGATACTCACAAGTAATAGTGTGCCCTTTCTCCCGCGGCCAAAGCAGACACTTCAGTAATCCAGGGACTCAATAATCCTCGCGGACCGGGGGGGTCGAGAGCGTGGAAACGGAGGATGAGGATGTGTTTCTCAGATTGCCAGGGGACGTCAGGGGCTGGGAGAGGCAGCTGCTGGCATCCAGACCACGTGGGCAGACACGTCCTCAGCAGGCTGCTGTGGAGACAAGAGGGGTCATCTGTGAGAGAGAGAATGGCTCATTCTCATCTTCGGACAAAGGCAGGCATTGAGAACTAGGTGACGAGGGGAGGGCAGGGTTGGAGTAGGCATCATTCATTACTAGAGCTAATTTATGGTGGGAAATATGGAAAAATATAAATGTGGACTGTAAGTGGTGCGTTCTCACTGCACCGAAACCGGTGTAATTCAAATCAGATGTTTTTCAGGTGATGAAGTCAGTTTTGTTTGTTCAGACAGTGTATTCAATATTGTGATGTACCCATGCAGGCAAATCAGAGGTAAACTATATGTTACATATTATGTGTTACTGTACATACGCATTCCAAAAGATGAAAAAAAAATTGTTGAAATCCATTCAAGCACATTTTCAATAATGTTATTTTAATTGGATTTCAATCCACATTTAAATTATATTTAATTTAAATTCAACATATAAACAATGAAACTAATTTTAGTCAGATATACCAAAAATCTGATTTTAGCTGCCTGAATAAAGCCATTGAGTTTACTGCACAGCATTTTTTTTTTTTTTTTTTTTTTTTTTTTTTTTTGCTTGTTTATTTTTTAATGTGGGCATTTTAGTCCATTGCAACCATTTTTTACAGAAGTTTTCTAAAACCTTTAGAAAGAGTGTTTTATCTACACCTAAATCTCTTTGACACACGCCTTCATTATAAATAGTTTCCTCTAGCACCAGCTTCAAGGGAACCACGTTTTGATTTGGATTTTCCACCTGCTGTTGCCTGTACTCTTTGTTGGAGGCCGAATACCCGCTGAAGTCTGATATCTTATTTGATGCTGTCCATTTATATCCATTATTGATGAAGGTATGTATTCTGTGTCAGTTAATAAAGTTTTATGTATCTGGCCTTGAGCTGTTTATTGATTCAGTGTAAAAGGCAAAATCACATGTCTGCCTACTGATCAAAAGAGATCGAGTGGAATTCATTTCTTTAACAGGTTATTGACAGAACCACAACAGAGGCAGATAGTTTCACTATGATCCATCCTAGTAATGGAACTTCAAAGTAATTTAAAGATAAAACAAGTTGTTTAAGATGATGCTAAAGCTAAAGTTAAAACCCCAAGATAGGATGTGTTTGTGTTTTTTGGCTTTTAGTCCATGTCTTTTAGCTTTAAAGCAATCTGCAGAATATGCTATATATTGGTTCCACCAATTTTGTCCAATTAAGTGGATCTGTTGCAGACTTTTAAGGCATTACATGCATGCTCCTGCCATGAAGCCAGCTTCAGATATATTGTAGCAGTGGTTCTCAATTAGGGTTGCAAACATTTCTGATAAAGTGCCGGAAACATTCCAAAATATAAAAAATTTTCAAAACTCAAATAATGAGTCAAAATTTACTATCATTTCAGGAGAGCAGATTTGAATGGGCATGACTTTTCCAGTCATTTGTAATTTACGGGGTCAAGATGAAAGATAATGATATTGTGTAAAAGTCGTGGCCTAATGGTTAGAGAGTCGGACTTGTAATCTAAAGGTCGTGGGTTCGAGTCTCAGGCCGGCAGGGATTGTAGGTGGGGGGAGTGAATGTCCAGCGCTCTCTCCACCCACAATACCACGACTGAGGTGCCCTTGAGCAAGACACCGAACCACCAACTGCTCCCTGGGCGCCGCAGCATAAAATGGCTGCCCACTGCTCCGGGTGTGTGTTCACGGTGTGTGTGTGTGTTCACTGCTGTGTGTGTGCACGTTGGATGGGTTAAATGCAGAGCACGAATTCCGAGTATGGGTCACCATACTTGGCTGAATGTCAGTTCCCTTATGTGACCTTGGACCACAAAACCAATTTTTTTGTGATTTTCGAACCAATTGAGATTTATAGATCATCTGAAAGATGCATAAATAAGCTTTCCATTCATGTATGGTTTGTTAGGATCAGACAATATTTGGCCGATATATAACTATTTGAAAATCTGGAATCTGAGGGTGCAATAAAATAAAAAATATTGAGAAAATCGCCTTTAAAGTTGTCCAAATGAAGTTCTTAACAATGCATTTTTACCAATCAAAAATGTTCTGATATATTTACTTTACTTACTTTTACTTTTAGTCATTTAGCAGATGCTTTTGTCCAAAGCGACTTACAAATAAGAAAAAGTAACTAAAACTAAAAGTTACAACTCTATAAATACTATATACCTACATGTTTAAGAAAATAAAGAAATTAAATAAAATTGACACATGCATATAACAACATTTCAATAATAAACAAATAAATGGAAAAACTAAAATAAAAAGCGATACTTCTATCCCTTTCCGGTGTCCCTGCCCGGTGGAGTCGCACGGTAGAGTTGATGGTCTTTACACTCTTTGGTCTTCACACTAAGAGGGCTTCACACGACGACTGCCGCGACCGCTGCCGCGGCATAATAAACTTTTTTATACCAATCCAACAAATCACCATTTTAATTCAGCTGGACCCACTTTCCTGTTAATCAACTAAAAATGGCCAAGCATGTGCACACACTGACAAGATACGCAATACAGTACGAGACCAAACGCGATTTTTACGGTAAGAAATTTACAAAATATCTTCATGGAACATGATCTTTACTGAATTTCCTAGTGATTTTTGGCATAAAAAGAAAAATGTATAATTTTGACCCATACAATGTATTTTGGCTATTGCTACAAATATACGCCAGCGACTTAAGATTGGTTTTGTGGTCCAGGGTCACATATGTTTTACTCAATTTCAACCTTATAAAATAGTTATTTGGCATACTAGAAAAATGTATACATTAGAAAAATGTCCATAGAGTTATATTTTACTGGTATATTTTACATGACTCTAGGACAAGGTCTGAACTATTTAAAAAAACTGAATGTTAGTAGATTTAGTTTATTGTAATTCATGTTTTTGACTTATATAAAATCAAGTTTAAATTTTAAATAATCTTAGCTCCCTTGGAAGTTTGCCGAGGCACCCTATAATGGGTACCGGCCTGATTGATAATCACTGCAATATAGGTTTTAAAGGACATTTCTGTTAACCCTAAACCTCGAAGCAATAAAGTGAAAAATTCTAAATACAGGTAAAACGTGTAAAATAATAACTGAAAATTCCTTTGTTAATACAGTACAAATTTATGGATTTTCCAAGGAAAGGTAATCCCAGAGTGCATTGAAACAGTTGACCAAAAAAAAAAATTAAATGATGAACAAATTTTGGTTACACATACAGACATTTTTTTATCAAATACGCAATAGCCAAGTGTGCCAGTCAAGCACATGTCTGCTGGATAGGATAGGATATGTTACAATATGTGCCTTCATATTTCATGCATATTTTTTGCAAAGCAATATTTGTGAATTTGTTTTACATTTACACCATATTTACCATTACATGTGTGAAACACTTAGAATATACAAGTGTGATGCACTTTCTTTAATTACATAGTTAATAAAGAAAATGTTACTTGAATCATGCAGTTTTTATGTTGACTAGTTAAATGTAAAAAAAACCCTGAAATCTTGAATCAGTCAAAGGTTCTGAAAAAAAAAATAGATTTTATTTTTGCCATATGTTATGTATTTTTACAGTTACATAACAAGAGTACTGCATTCTTAGCAGCTGATCCCAGAAGACTGTTAAACCAGTGTCCTGAGAGTCACTTCTTGTGCGCTCATGTGCTGACAGTGAGAGATGTTTGACTGGATGTGACCTGTGACAGATGAGGGGATTAGTATTGATCAAGTGTGCAAGCCCACAGACATGGGGGATGAATCAACAGCCCATTGCTTTCTGTTGCAGTGTATTCATACAGCCCCCACTCCACCCTGCAGTCAACGCTACTTACCACATCAACCGCACCATAAATCCAATGGGAAAGGAGCTTGACATTGTGTTTGTCGGTAAGAAATGTCAGCCTTAATATCTCAATGATGCTCTATTGCTCTCGGACCACTGCACACATCTGCATATTGGAAACGTACAGGCCTTACACAGTCAGTGTTTGTCTCCATGGAAACTCTACCTACAGCTAGTATGGAGAGAATCTGTGGGGTAGGATACTTTGGAGACAAAATCAAGTCACTACTACCCTTTGTTCAAAACTCTTGTTAGAAAAAAAGATCTGAATGTATGTCAGTGTAAATTCATAGTGTAAATCTGAATAAATATTTGAAGTGTAGTAGTTAAACACTGCAGGGATCCAGTCTGGTATCAAGTTCCATTATATTTACAAATCGTGAGTCAGTTATTTCTTGCGATGGTTCCTTCAAACATTTCTGTCAACAGACACGTTGGGAATACTGATGTCAAAATTGCATGTTATACGTGTTTACACTGTAGGCGGAAAATGGAAGAACACAATGCAGACAATAGAGCGTCTGCTAAATGTTTGATGTGTGCAGTAAAGTGATGCTGTTGATAATGGCTAGGTCCACTTGTGCAAGAAGACATCTGTCATTTACAAGAAAAATGGTAGGTTTATACTGAAAGAATTCATCAACCATCTTAGTCTCATGTTATGATTAATTCAGGCAAACCCACATGAAGTGAATGCCTCTTTATTCTGCAGTCATCAATAATTCACTTCTGGCCAAGTTCCGAACTTTTCTCTATAAAGTTTTGGAAGTGACTATAGGAAAAACTGACCTGTGAAGCTGCCATGAAACCTTACACATATTTGAAGCTTTGAAACTAATTATTCAGTCTGATATAGAAATATTTAAAATATAATTTGGGCAACACTTTAGAATAGGGAACACTTATTCACTGTTAACTACGACTTTTCCCTAAATAAATTCCTAATTTGCTGATTATTAATAGTTAGTAAGGTAGTTGTTACGTTTAGGTATTGGGTAGTATTAGGGAAGTAGAATAAGGTCATGTAGAATAAGTCATTAATATGTGCTTAATTACTACTAATAAATGGCTAATATTCTAGTAATATGCATGCTAATAAGCAGTTAGTTAAGAGACCCTAAAATAAAGTGTTACCATAATTGGATATTTGATACTATTTGTAATGTTTTAATATACTTCTTTTTTCAAATTTTAACAAATTTTATTTGATTTTTAACAGACTTAAATTGATCAAAAGTGTCAGTAAAGACATCCATAATGTCACAAAATGTTCTACGTCAAATTAAAGTTTAATAATATTTCACAATGTTACTTTACTATATTTGTGATCAAATAAATGCAGCCTTGGTGAGCATAAATTACTTAAACATTTTTCAAAAACGTTACCAACTCCAAACTTTTGACCTTGAATTATTATATTATATTATATTATACTTAATAAAGCATAACAGCGAAAGCTGAAGATTAAAGACTAAAGAATGTGGTAGTACGCTGTCCGTTGTGTACAAGTGTAGTAATTTTAGAACTATTAATTTAATTTTAGTTTCTGGAAATCGAGTCGATGTCAAATTCGTATTGATTTCATATTTGTATGATTAATGGATATTAATCAAAACGTCCAAATTATACCTTATTAACGATACCTCATTAACGACTTGTCCAGCAAGCATTAAAACCAGTATGTTTTAACAATTCAGATTATTCCCGTGGGCACAGTAATACCGAATTGATTAGGTAATTTTTAGCATAGGTAATTTTAGCATAGGTAAATTTGAGCATAGGTAATGTGATCTTTCGCAAATAGTTTAAGACTTGAAAATCACATAGCACAGACAAAGATTTCTTAATAAATCAAAGTTTATTTGCTATTCTACAACACTACTAAGCTTAAATTATGTTTAAGTGACAAGAAAGCCACAGTAAAGTCCTGTTCTGGAATACGTCCAGATGCTCCCTCAAATTTATCCTGGTTTTTAGAGGTCTCCTGAGATAAGGAGATTTAGGGCAGGAAATCTGCCAGCCTGTCAAATGCAGATGCTGGGAGAGGAAGTCTTAACTCCTGCTAAGGAATGTGCTGTCTTGAAATTATTTTGTGTGTGTGTCCTGGTCTACTAGGCACTACACAAGTGATAATGAGGACAAGCAATAATGTCATATAAATTGCATGTAAAATAACTATACAGTAATGAGAACAAATTATGTTCAAAATAGTTCAAAGGCAGGTTTATCATACCTTATTTGCTGCATTTTGTCTCCATAATTAGCATTTCTGAAGTTGTGAAGCTGTGAATAATAACTGTGATGCTTATCATTAAATACTGTATGTGTCACGGTTTGGTTTCTGTTTAGTTCCTGTTTGTCCTTATTTGGTTGGTTTCCTGTCATTAGTTAATCATCGTTTATTCTATTCACCTGTCTTGTATTAATCATCTTGTTTCCTCATTAGTTTGTGTTCTTTATAAGCCTTGAGTTCTGTAATCTTCTTCGTTGTGTCTTAAAGTTATGTTTATGCTGTTTATTCTGTTGCTGAATACGTTTGCACCATTAAAAGACCTGATTACTCTGAATCCCTCGTCTTCCTGCCTTCCTGGATCAGCATCTCGTAACAGAAGACACGACCCTCAGAGAAGATGGATGAACGAGCCCAGTTCATCAAGATGGCTCATGTCAACCAAGAGCCTCTTAAATATGCACAGGCTTTTGTACCGCTTGCCCACGCCAGCTCCCTTAAGGGAGACGTGCTCGAGACATTGTTCCGGCTTGGGATTTCGTTCTATCAGCCACTGGAGCTCCCAGACACCTCCAGCCTCAACTTGCAGGAGACGGTCATCCAGTGTCTGGTGAGTCTCCAATCCCGAGCCGAAATCCCGTCCGCGACAAAGATTGTGCCACCTCCCGCAACGAAATTAACGCCGCCGTCCGCGGCTCTCCCTAGCCCGCCGCCGTCCGCGGCTCTCCCTAGCCCGCCGCCGTCCGCGGCCAACTCAAACTCGTCAGCAGAAAATATGGCAAGCTCGCCATCAGAAAATATGGCAAGCCTGCCGGCAGAAGCTCCCTCCAAACCAGTGCCAGCTTCTCGCAAGTGCCCTCCAGTGCCTGCTCCTCGCCTGAGCCCTCATATGAATCCGCTGGTCCCGTCCAGCCCTCCTGCGTCTCCTACGTCTCCACTGGTTCTGTACAGCTCCACGCTGCCTGAGCGCCATCAAGTGTCTGCGCCTCCAGAGCACCCTCCTATGTCTCCGCTGGTCCCGTCCAGCTTCGCGCTGCCCGGGCGCTCTCAAGTGTCCACGCCTCCAGAGCGCCTTCCTATGTCTCCGCTGGTCCCATCCAGCTCCGCGCTACCCGAGCGCCCCCAAGAGTCCACGCTTCCAGAGTGCCCCAAAGAGTCCGCACTTCCAGAGCGCCCCCAAGAGGGGAACCTCCCCAATAAAAGTTTTTTTGGGAGGCCATATAGTCACGGCCTGTGTGGCCAGGCCAAGGACCAAGGCCACGGAGCTCCCTGACCCACCATGGCCTCCTGGAAAAATAATATGGCCATGGCCACCTGAGTCTCCTGTCCATGGCCTCCCGAGTCCCCTGGTCCGCCCTGGCCTCCCGTGTCTCCTGTCCCACCATGGCCTCCCGAGTCTCCTGATCCGCCCTGGAGGTTTCCCTTGTCACCATTGTCCTGGACCTGCTCCAGCCTCCAGGGCTCCCACCCCCCCTCCCTGATGTGACTGTTACTGTGTGGGACGCACCTTCCGGGAGGGGGGGGGGGGGGGGGGGGGGGGGGGGTGTTATCTGTCACGGTTTGGTTTCTGTTTAGTTCCTGTTTGTCCTTATTTGGTTGGTTTCCTGTCATTAGTTAATCATTGTTTATTCTATTCACCTGTCTTGTATTAATCATCTTGTTTCCTCATTAGTTTGTGTTCTTTATAAGCCTTGAGTTCTGTAATCTTCGTCATGTCTTAAAGTTATGTTCATGCTGTTTCCTGCCTTCCTGGATCAGCATTGCGTAACAGTATTTTTTTTGGATGTAATTGTGCTAAATAAATGGAAACGATGACACTTGACACTTATTCACTTTAAAAGCAAGAAGCAGATTCACATTAGTTGAATAGGACTGGTTTAAACTAGTTTCAACATGTTGCTACTTTGTTCCAGACTGGTGGAAATAAGAAACCTCTTTGCATCCTCCAGCTGTTGGGAGCGACTGGCTACATCACTAAATCTAAACCAGTAGTCATGTTACTATTTTCTATTTTTCACAAAGCTATGAAACAGTGGAATGAAGTGGACAACTACCCAAGAGGACTCTCAACCACTCCAGCTGCTCACAGAAGTATATTTAGTTTTTTTTGTTTAGAAATGGCATTTGATTGCTCAAAGGTTGAGGAGCTTTCACCTTATGCACTGTATGAAATGGAAACATCGTAGACGTGTGACTGAATGCATGTTGTTGAGTACCACCTGAGCAGATACTCAATATTCGACACAGTTACAGTGGAAATCCAAAGGACACAGGTGTCTAAACTGCAAGAATCGTTAGATAGCTTCACTGCTGGATTCAAGAGGTCTAACTATTAATACAAATGCTAAAGTGTCATATCGTCTTGTGTTCTTAACCCCCTACATATGACCCAACCCAAAGCCAGGGAACCTGTTTAGGGTTAAATCACTCAGCCCAAAGCTGAAACTTTCTCTTTGCTTCCTTAGAAGGAAATCCCCCTTTGAAATATCCTGCGGAGAAAAAGAAAGAGGTCCACTAAAGCTTACCGGCTGCAAGCATGCTGATAACAGCCATATCTGGATATAAGCAGTATCCTTGGTCAGGCTATGAGTTCTGGCACACCTGTGACTGAACTGCACTCACTCGACTGGTACACGGGTTTCCACAGTAATGGCTCATGTTAAGCCAGTGGAATAGAATGGTTGCATTCGTCCTGTGTAAACAGATATGCTGATCCATGTGGGATGTTAGCCAGGTTATAAAGGTGGGCATGAAAAGCAGGTTATCACCAAAACCTTCTCAAGTACTTTTAGAAGGACAGTCTGATTTAAGCCTATAGTATGTAGAAATTACTGCAAAGCCTCACGATTGAAAATTATGACCTTTTTGCTAAAGGTCAAGCAAATGTTTTTCTTTGAAAGCACCATTTACCATCCACCATTTATTTAAGAAATCTCAACAGGAGATTGTGTGTGTGTGTTCCACAGTTATAAAGAATGTCATACAGGTTTGCGTGAGTTAATGATGCCAGAATTTTACATTTTTGGGTGATGGGTTGGTCTCAGATATTTCTCTTAAAATGCCTTACGAGAATAAAAATTAAGAGAAATGTTGACCTACAGTAAGAATATAGATCTGTAAAATTATAGGCACCTTGGTATAATGAGACTGAATGAGAAATGTAGTATCATTGATTTTCAATTCACTTAAATTCTAAACACCGAGGGGCAATTTGCAAGTTTATGTGTATTAACATTACATGTAAAATACAATAAATAAAAACATAATATACACAATATAGTTATTACATATAGTCTGTACAAGCAGATACCAAAAAAAAAGTCGAGAAGCAAGGCATAAACTTACTATTACACTATACATTTTTAATTAGATTTTATTTTTATATTTTCTGTTTTAATTTTAATTTAAGTTTAGTAATTTTGTGTGTTTTTTTTCATTTTTCAAAAATATGTATTTTCTATGGTTTTATTTTAAGCTTTAGTTAATGGTAATAGCCTTGATGGAAAGCATATTAGATAACTGGAATCTTTTTCCAGGAGAAACATCTGAGAAAGTCGCCATTTGATCTTGAGGGCTGGTCAGCTAGGAGAAACAGCAGAGACATGCAAGACATCTCAAGTGTGATTTTTCGGTCAGGGACAGGGGACCCCGTAGCTTGAAGTGAATCTCAGAAGTCGCACCAGTCTAGCCGCCAGGTAGTGACTCACAGAACCAAAGACCTGACTCGTGGAGAGCTGCTTCCAGGTGGTAGGGGTCAGAGGCCAGGGAATCTGGGTAAAGGGCAGGGCAAAACACGATAACAAACAAGACAAGACTCAAGACAACACAACGACACAAGACAGACAAAAGAAAATCTAAATCAAAAGAGAAAACAAAACTAGATAAGAATGCACAATCAAAAAAACAAGAACTAGACGGAACTAGAGAAAACAAAAAGGAACCGAGGATATAAAATAACAAGACAAGAGATCAAAAAATCACTTGAGCTAGATCAAAGGATATCTTTAGGACCAAGAAACCGGTAGACACCAAAACAAAAAGGGAAAGGAACGCAATATAAAGTAGCAGAGCACACGAGGATCAGGTGAACACAATCAAGCAAACGAGGACTAGACAAGGACTAAACAAGGGGGCGTGACCATGGGAAAAAGGGAGGTTGGACAAGAGGAGCACGTGGCAAACACAAACAGAGACAGAGCCATGTGCTCAGACACAAAACAAACAAAGAAACATTGAACAGGGACAAGACAGGCAAGACTGTCAGGGTAGGATCCTGACATATACTAAAGTGTTACCGATTTTCCTTTCCTATACATTCTGTCTATCAGTTTTGTATTTTTGGGAGGATAATAGTGTCTTGCAGCTTTTAAGGAGCTATTTAAAGTAACAGCCTTCACAGTCAGCTACTGGATTTCTTTACTAAGAAGCGCACATCAAAGAGAGATATCATCATAGTCAGCGCAACGAACAGAAAGAGTCCAGACCTTTACAGCGCATGCCTTTTTCATCTGCAATAGCTGTCACTCAGCTCTCCCAGTCACTTTAATGGCAGCAAGAATTTAATTAATACCAGGAAAAGTGGAGAACGGGTTCATTTTCAGCTCAGGCTGAAGTTGCTTATACAGCAGCTCTGTTTACCCTGCCTCTCTCCTTGTGCTCTGCCCAGGGCACTATAAACTGCCTGAATACTGAATGTATCGGCCATCACCTGTGCGCAATCTCAGATGAACCCAAAGAATAGATGTGCCTGTGCCTGTGCCCTGCTCAGATCAATTTTGTTTTTATGAGGTGCAATTGCGAAGAAACCAGTGGAAAATTATGGTTTAGAAAATACCTTTACACAGTTAGGGAACACAAATATATCTTGCCTGAGTTGTGTTCGTTGCATCTATCACTTTCCTGTAGCTCAAATAGTAGAGCATGGCGCTAGCAACGCCAAGGTCATGGGTTTAATTTCCAGGGAAAGCAAGAGCTGATAAAATGTCAAAACTGTAACTTGAATGCAATGTAAGTCGCTATGGATAAAAGCATCTAAATGCATAAATGTAAATCTATCACTTATAAAGTACTTCATACTTTATGTAAACTTCTAAATTAGCCTGGATTTGCACGTACAAACAAACTCAGTGCAGAAAAATAGATAAGGGCGGTTATTCCACCTACCCATGAACACCTACACTCACCTCTCTCCTACTAAACATGCTCTAGATATTCCACAAATGGAATGAAAGTTGTCTCTCGTGTACTAACTTGACACTCTATAATGTTACATGGCTGAATATTGTCTAGTAAATTAAAGGTGGGGGTTGTCTGTTAGAGCAGGAGTCTTCAGCATTATTCGGGGCAGGCCAAGGACCCTCTGGTGGCCAGAAAGATGGAGCAGTTACACCATATTTCATATAGTGTAAAACTGAGGTTGCATTATATAAGCATATAATAAACTATAATAACATTTATATACTGCACCAAATTAATGAATATAGTGTTATATTATCATATATATAAATGTATATCATTTTATATGGATCTATTCAAAATTGTACACCAACATTTTATGCATAAGTATCAATACTTTTGATAAAATGATTTTTTTAATGATCTTTGCATAAAACAACTATAAATATACTATATCTAACTATATCTATTTTCCTTCATACATTAATCATTTTATATCACACTTACATTTCATTAGCAAATTAATTTTATTAAAATGACCTTAATTTTTTTAAAACACCTAATTATTATTATTTATTTTTTTTTTTTCCCAACAGAAATTTACCATATTTTTTAAAAATTAGGTATCATTACATGCCTGGTTTATAATAACATTCTTATAGTATCAAATTAATACATTTACACAAATGTATGATAATCCATTATATGTAAAATTAATTGCATTACAAGATGGGTCTACAATAACATGTACAGTAGTAACAAATTAATTTACATTTAGTATTTATAAATGCATTTATTGACACTTATTTACTTTATTGACGCAAATGACTATTGGTATGAATGTACAAATATATATATATATATATATATATATATATACACACACACACACGCTTTACATTTTAATGTGGTAATTGTATATACTGTATATCACAGTTTATAAATTTAGCTGAACTTTCTTTATTGAAGTTACCTCAATGTAATTATAAATCTATTCTGATTTTTATTTTCCCCACAAAAATAGCTGTTGAACACCTGCAGTGCAATCCCATTGAATCAGTAGAGAGAATCAGAGTACCTTTTTAGTTAATGTAAAGAAATGATCCGAAGATAGTAAGACCAGTGAATAACATAGTTATTCCATATACAGTTATGAATTAAATCCATATTAATGCATAATACTGAAAATGTGACCACTTCAGGTAACATGACATGACCTTATGCATTTACATATTATGCACTGTGGTTATAAGGTTACATCCTGCAAATAAGAAGTACTACTGAAGCAGTCAAGCAAACAATGAGAAATCCCATTAGCATGCTCCAGCAATTGAATTGAATGAGGAAGGAAATTGTGTGTGGCTCCCTGAGTGACCTGACTAGATGGTTAAAGAGGTGGTGTTCATTCTGCAGGGAGCGAAAATCACTTTGCCTGCCACTGTCTGCATGTCAGTGTAATTACAACCACATGGGGACGAGGGGAGGACCGTGATACCCAGTTGATTATAGCCTTAATAATATGCTGGAAATGAGAAGCATTTCACTGGGTCTCTTGTGTTCGAACCAGAGCAGTAATGTATGTATGTTTTTGTATTTGAGATGGAATACAAGCTCTACATACTGATTTCCAAAAGCCCGTCCAGAAAAACCAAGCAACAAATCATTCGTTTGGCTAATTCACAACACTGATTTTGGCTTAATATGCACCCAAAGGCTCCGAATTTGATCTAGCTCCAAAATCGCACCTGTGGAAATTCAGTTTCTTTCCAACCCCACTCATTCCTTCTCGCTCTCTCAAAATTTCATTGCATTTTTCAAGCTGCCTATCCGACCATCTTCCAAAAGAGGCATCTGGGGGCCAATCGCAGTCAGCCACAGTCCTCCTCTGCGCTGCCAAGCTTTTCGCTGAAATTACCGCCGAGGGTTTTGTCACTCCGTAGCCAATGGATGAGTGGCAGCTCTCTACAACTCAGGCAAAGCCCACATGATCACACACCAACAAGTTTGCGTGTGCGAGAGAGATAAAGAGAGATTGAAAGGGAGTGAGAGAGGAGGAGGCACGTCTCGTCTCATGTTTAACACTAAATTAAACATCTGCCTGCATCTGCTCCCTCAAGAACCCTAAGAAATAAGATGGTCCCTGTCACTTTATTCGTTTCTTCTCGCCTCTGTGATGTTCCATTTCTGCAGTCTGTGGAGAGGAGTTTCTGACAGCCGAGAACGTTTCGGTTTTGTGCCACTGGGCACTTGCTTAATTGTATACGTTTGAAACGGGCACCATACATTGTGTGAGTCTCTGCTTTGTGTATTATACTCTCCCATCCTAAGAAAGTATGGCTCTGATCTTTACAAGAGACACCCATCTGTCAGGGCACTTCATGTTCTGAAGATTAAAATGAAAGCGCTTTTCTCTCCTGAGAGATGTTACCGAGTCCTTCAGATTTAGCATTTCAGTCATGTTAACTAGGTTGTATTACTCTGCTAAAGGCGATCGTTCTCTCTCTTTCTGTGATCACGCATGTATGCGTATTGTCCCACATGTTTATTTTACAGATGTACTCTCAACCACCGACTGACTTTCTTTATTTAGATTTTACTTCAGGTCTTCACCATGCTGTTTGAATGTATGAAAATGCTAAGATTAGCTTGTGGGATAGCAAATATTTTTCCAACAAAAAACAGGCCATCATTTCTACACCACCTAAAAGAAGTACAAAAATATAAACGAAGCAATTTAGACCAGGAGGTCAAGGTTTCCTATAAGCTATAAGCTAACTGTTAGCATACCATTCTAGCTAGCAAAAGACTACCTGGACTGATTACTTCCAGCGAGATTCTGAAGTGCACATACCATGAACACGTTATTATCCCATGAGGCCCCTGGAAGATTTGCGAATGGCAGAAAGGTGGCACAAGAGCTGTACGTCACATGACAATAACAACATGACTGATGTAGTCTAATAGCTATATGTGGATTAGTTTCATACTACACACATTCATATTATATAGAGCAGTTTTTGATTGATCTCAAAATAATTGTCTATTATTGTTACAAATTTTATTTCAGATGCAGGCTAAAATTTGAGATTTTTGGATTTGAACAGAAAATCATTCAGCTTTAGATGACATTTTTAGAACATTTTTGCTTAAAGGAGCTGTTTCAATAAGACTCTCAGAATCAGCTCGGACAAGGCATGATCGCTACAGCATGATTTTAAAAAAAAAATTTTAATCCCTATCAGGGACCCTTGCACACTGTTACGGGGCTGACGAGACGTGAGACATGCGGATCCATATGCAAAGCTTTATTAGTAAACATGGTCAGAAACAGGCAGGGTCAGACAGTGGCAAACAGGTATGGCAAGGGCAAGACAGAGCAATCCGTGGAGCAAGCGTGGGTCAACGATCAGCAGACAGTATCCAAAGGGGCAAGGCAGAGAGATAATCCAGAGTCGAGAGCAATAATCCAAACGGGGAGCGAACAGAGTCCAAACGGCAGAGGCGAAGGGTAAATCCAGGAAACACGGGCAGGGTCAGACACGGCAGGAAAACAAGGCAAGACTAAGGCTAAGAAAATGGCTCTGTAAAGTGCTATCACTAGGTGAGTGATAAATGCAACAATACTCGGCCCTGATGCTGAGGAAGTCCATGGTTTAAATGGTGTGTGTGATTGTGAAATGAGCATCAGGTGTGTGTGATGAGTGAATGGTGACAGCTGTGATCTGTGCAATGCATAGTGGGAAATGGAGTCCAATGTGCTGTGAGTGTAAAAGTCACTGTGGTGAACGGGTGACCTCTAGTGGTGGTTGACAGGGAGAGCATGGACCAGATTCGTGACACACACGTCATGCCCAAATAATGTATAAATGTATTATTGAATTTTTTTATGGTTACTTTTCAAATATCAGATTTTAAATCTTTTGAGTGATTTACTACATATCATTTTATAATAATAAAATAAAAATGTTGTAATATATGTAAATTATTATTATTATTTTTATTATTAATTTAAGAATTTCTTAGTAGTTAATTAAGTTATTTTTAAATCTTATTTTATATGTAAACATTTATTTTTCTAAAATATTGTTTTCTTAAATGTTATCTAATGTCGTTACTTTTTTATTTTTGGTTTCCTTAAACCACTAAACTAAAAAAAAAAACTAAAAAAACTGCACTTTAAATTGTGTATAGAAAGAATCTGTCTCTCTACCAAACTTAAAACTGCAATATAATTTTAATATTTTATGTAATATAACAACTTATTTACATTTACTAACAAACAGCAAAGTTGGATGGCAATAGTTAATCTCATCCTACAGCACAAGACAGAAATACATATGCAAGTATGGAAGGTCAGCTGACATTTTTCTGCACAGTCTTGTTAGATTCGAGAGAACATTGTGGAGATGCAGTAGCTCAGCTGTGGATGTTTTATCTGCATTGACATGGATTCATGGGTGTGTGGGGGTGGCGGTAAGGGCCTGACAGATTTTCACAGAATGTGAATTCATGTTTACTTTTTCACAAGCGAATGAAACAGGCCTTCACACTGTGCATGCCTCAAAGATCATGTAATCCTACAGCAGTCTTGCTGGCTTTGGTGAATTCAGGCTACAATTAACACAGCGTGATTAAAAAAGCACACCAGGGAGCCTCCGCAAACAAAGCAAAATTTGCCACGGAGGCAATAATTTTGCACAGATTATTTATTTCTTTCAGCACCCTGAGCGCTTATAGGGGAAAATCAATAACATATGCAAACACCTGACCAAACACCAGTCGCAAATCACTGGCTGTAAAATATACACAGCGCGAAGACAAACAGAGAAATGAGTTTTGGTCACAGATGAAGCTGTAACAGCAGCCTGTAGGTGCGTTTTTACACAGACCTGCCCTTCAGCTCACAAAAATCAAGCAGCCATGTGAATAGCTAAAATGAATCAGAATATTTACTGTTCAGGGTGCCTCGGCTTGCTTAAAGATATCTTCTGGTTTGTTTAATCTTTGGCTTTCAGTTTTTGAATTGCTTACAGCAGCATATGAAAATCATTTTTATTTATAGACAATTGTTTTAAGCTAGAAATGTTGCACTGCCCTTGCAAGGGTGTATTTTGAATGATGACTGTCTCTATATTACTCTTATTACAAGGCTACTTACCAAATAATTAAATAGCTGAGTGAATGTTCAGTCAAAATGATTTTATTAGTTTCAATTTTTTTAAACTTCTGCTAAGTCTAGAACAACTAGGAAATCTGAGCAACAGTCAGTGTTGATAATGTAATCATCAAAATACACAGCACAATCAGGATCAATATTTTACAATAAAGTACATTATACCTTTTAAGAGCTTGAGGTTGGTAAGATTTATTTATTTATTTTTGTTTAAAGACCAAGGCTGCATTTACTTAATAATGAAAAAACTAAACTAAACAAAGCCGTAGTATTGTGAAATATTATTACAATTGAAAATAACTGTTTTCTGTTTTCTTATGTTAAAATGTATTAATTTATTCCTGTGATTTTTCATTATTCTTGTCTTCAGTGTCACTTTATCACTCAGAAATATCTAATATGCTGATTTGCTTATTATTATGAAAGTTGAAAACAATTGTACTGCTTGATATTTTTGTGGAAACATGACTATTTTTTAAATATTTTGTACCAAAGTAAAACGTAAAAACCAAAAGTAAGCCTTACTTTTGATAAATTATGTGCTTCCTTGCTAAATAAAAGCATTGATTTCTCAAAAAACAAACAAGCAAACAAACAAAAATTTACAATACAAATTATTTTTATTAAAAAAGTATTATTCATTTGTGAATTAATGGCAGCATGAATATTTTATATTTATTTTAAAGAATTTGATAAGTTTAATAATACTTTACTACAATAATACAATTTCTAATATATTTTTTTCTTAAATCTTAATCTCTTTTTTGTTTTTGTTTTGTTTTGTTTCTGGATTTTCAGTCTGGTCTCATTACTCTGGTCTTCTGTGTCACATGATCCTTCAGAAATCATTCTAACATACTGATTTAGTTGTCATTAATATCAATGTTGAAAACAGTTGTTTGCTGCTTAATATTTTTGTGGAAACATTTTTAACAAAACGTTCAAAGGAACAGTATTTATTTGAAATAAAACCTTTTGAAACAATGAAGAAAAAAAATGTATTCCTAACTGTCACCCTTTTGTTATTTTTTTTTTATTAACATGCATCATTAGCCTGTGATGCAGGTTTTATGCCTAAATGCCACATAGCTCCTTGTACTCTTGTTTTTGGTGAAACAGAAGGGGTTCTTGCATCACTATATCCTGTGAAGTAATATTCACTGGATTTGTTTATGATTGTATGATGGATGAGCAGATTATTTCTAATAGTGAATTCTCATTTAATCTCCAAAGGAGACAAGGCGCTTACAGAGGGATGGTCAGCATCCAGGTCTTCATGCCAATTGATTTAGCATTAAGAAATTCTGCTGCTGTGAGATTGTGAATTAACCCAACAAAGCTTGCTTGAACTGCTCTCTCATTGGAATTGAGCATCTTAACCTTTGTGATGATGGACAGTATCTTAAAACATAAACCTGCAAGGAGATCTTTCTGCTATTAGTTAAATGCAGCTTGTGACTGGACGCTTGTTTTATCTCCTGACTTAAGAACATAAGAAATGGAGACAGCCGAGGATATTTTCAGATATCTCTTTCTAACCGCTGGCATCTACTGACAGTGAGATAGACAGCGAGCCCCCCCGATTTAATAAAGGCATCTACTGAAAACTCTATTTTATTCACAGCTGTCTATAAAATTAGCTCCATCGCTATGTTTACCTGCTTGAAATGTGAGACCCAAATTGCTTCGACACAAGGCTGCACAGTCTGTTTCAGCCGCATCTGCCATACTCTCAGCAAAATCATGTAAGTGGCAATTTGGGCCTTATTGAACTGAGCTAAAAGCAGGGTAAGCTATTTGTCATGCCGTACGCAGCCCCAGACAGCATTTCAGGGCTTGGGGTGGCTGTTTTATGAACTAGTATCGAGGGCATAAATGGATCAGGCTGTGCGGTTACACATAGTGCGGTTGAAGATTCTCATTCGGTGTCACCCTACGACCGGTCACTTTAAATCTTTAATCTGATAGGTTCTCTGTATATTAACCAAGAAATCAAAATTAGAGGTTAAACTGCAGCTTTCTGGAGGTTAAGACAAACTGTACATTAGAGAATATAAGCAGGCGTGGGGAATAACTGAATACTTGTAATAGTATTACACAATAAAATCTCACAAGATGATCCTGTTAAAAAACAAAAACAAAAAAATAAATAAATAACAGAGTTTTGCTCAAATTTATAGGATTACTACCACAATTTTATATTATTATTATTATTATTATTATTGTTGTTTTGGTAATCCTGGTAGTAATCCTACATTTTTGTAGAATATAAGCACTATATATACATAATACTACTTTTTGTTTTTGAAAAAAAGTCTCTTATGCTCACCAAGGCAACATTTATTTAATCGAAAAATCTCAACATAAACCATAAATAAATAAATATAAATATAATTTAAATTTAAATATAATTTAGAAATGTATAATTTTTCATTTCAGATATAATTAAATATTATTTAATTTAATTAAAAAATGTAATTAAAAAATAAAAAAGACATGAAAACATTTATATACTGTTCTGACATGTTGGCAGCAGCATTACATACACAAATCCCACAAATCAAAGAAAAAAAAGTATAATTTATTGCTTTGAACCATTACCACTGTTTTCTATTCCTTATTAGACTTTATTTGAAATCTAACAATTGTTAAAAGATTATGTTAGGTTCATATGGTATTTGAATTAGGTTAAATATGATATTTTTATATCATATATTATAAATTATATATTATTTTTAGTAATGATTAATGTGTATACTAGAAAATTATTAAAAGTTACTCTCCATATAATTATGAGAGATATATACAGTGTAAAGGGACCAAACTGAAGAGTCACCATCTGCAAATCATCTTTTATGTGGGTCCTTAATAATCCAGAAAATCCTACAATGCAGATAAAATTATACTGAAAAAAATACTGTTGTGAAATTACAGATTAAATTATAGTGAGAATAGATTTTGTTTTCTGTAGTCCGTTATTCCATTTTCCAGCGAAAAGCAAATCTTTAAGAGTCAGAATCATGAGCTATATCTCAAACGTTGTTTTTCTCTTGATGATTTGGTTTAAGAGAAATAATAATAGAGAATAATATTAGATGACCTAAAGCATTACCGAAGATAACACTGTCCTTTGCAGAAATGTGGCTATGCTGTCATCTGTGTCTATATCCACAGGCTTGACATTGCACTGCAATCTAACAAGCCATTACCCAATGATCCCTCCTCCACAGGCAGAAGACACAGGCGGAGGTGCTCTATATAGACTCTTCATCTACATTACTGGGCCCCTTTCGAGCCAAAAAAACAACATATCAACAAAAGCAATGTCTCCCTTTGCTCCCTTTTTCATTGTCTTAGCCTGTAACCTGATCACCAACCCTGATGCATTTTACTTCAAGGTCATTTCCATTTTCTCAGTCTTTTTCTCAATTAATTTTCTTTCTGCAAGGTGAAAAGAAAATGACCCGTAAAAACACGAAAGAGAACTGATCTCTGTTGCACACCACTGATAATGGAGTTTTTTAAGTGGCAAAACTGGATGAAAGGAAAGAATGGTCAGATTTACTGTATGTGATGTCAATGTCAAACGCTTACAACGACATCTGACCATTCACGTACTAGAAATCATTATTTTTGTTCAGAGAAAAATAATCCAGTATGTCATATGTGTCATGATTCACCCAATCTGAAGTCCAGATGAGCTGATGCATTTTCATGCAAACACCCACTCTTTTTTTTTTTGTTAACAACTGTTTATTGAATGTTATTCTGTGGAACAGTAGTACAAAACAAAAAGCAGCTGTACAAATTTAGAACCCACCCCACCCCTTGGCAGACTTAATAAATAAATAAATAAATAAAATAAATAATAATAATAAAAAGATATTAATTAATATTAATAGATAAACAAATAACAATAAAATAATTTTTACAAAGATTTTACAAAAGAAGACACAACATTAAAAGCTGAATGCCATGAATTAACGGTTTTCACATTAGATCCATGTATACAAGAAGTAGAGAGTTCCATTGAGATAATGTCCAACAAATACACCGTCCAGGTTCGTCTGTCCATTGAGTGAGGAGGATTCCAACGGCTGACCAGCAATTTTTTTGGCTGCTGTGAGAGCAGCTAACAGTAAAGGTCTTTGTTGGACAGACAAGGTGAAGTCCTAAAAGTCATTCATGAAAAAATGGCACGGAGTCAAACATATCTCAGTACCCAACAAATTTAATAGGTCCAGTGAGAGCCGAGTCCAAAAAGGTGAGAGAGAGGTACTCCCAAAAATAATGCAAAAACGTGCCTAAAACTCCTTGGGAACAGAGATTACACTTAGGAGAAGATGACAGATTCATATAAAAATGTTTCATTGGAGTCAAGTAAACCCTATGCAGCAATTTCCAATGAATCATTTGGAAATTAATAATTTGTGATTAGGGATTTTAGAAGGCAATTTAAACATACCCCATACCTCATTGGAAAATAAAACATGCACTTCCTCATTAAGATCCTTAGCCCAAACAGTAGTAATAGATAAAGGTTTGTATGAATGCTCAAGAAGAAAGAGATAGATGACTGAAGCAGAGGAGGGAGATTCCTCAGAAGGAAGGATTGGTTTGCAGGCAGTTGAGAGTTCCAAGGCACCCCATATGCCCGTAGGGCCGATCTAATACACAAATACATAAAAAAAGAGGTGCCTGGCAGATTGTATTGAGTTTTAAGATTCTGGAAGGATTTTAAACCACTATCATTATAGATATCTCCCAAAGTGTTTACTTTATTATGAGTCCATTGCGGACAATGAAATGTAGTACTACCTGACAAAAGGTTATTATTGTGGAAAATAGGCGAATGCCTATGCCATTTTGTAGCTAGTTGTGAACGTCTTTCAACATCCCTCCATGTGGAGAGGAGGTGGGTTACAATGGGACCAAACCGAGATTTACACTGCCTCAGCAGAACTCCCAAAAAAACAAGGTGCATCAATTTATACGGATAAACAATAGATTCCTCAATTGCTCTCCAAGACACAGAAGCGTCAGGATCAAACCAAACTGCTAAAGGGTGGGGGGAAAAGGCTTGAGCCTACAGTCTAAAATTGGGGAAAGAAACACCTCCATGTAATCTACATCGTTGTAAGGTAGTCAGTTTAATACGAGGACGTTTCCCGTCCCATATATACCGTGAAACACATGCATCTAGTTTGTTCTAGTAGCCAAACGGTGGAAACATGGAACAAAAAAAATTTATATGTGGGACTCCCGGAAAAACAAGATGCATCAATTTATAAACAATAGATTCCTCAATTTCTCTCCAAGACACAGAAGCGTCAGGATCAAAATGGCTAAAGGGCGGAGGGTAAAGGCTTGAGCATACAGTCTAAAATTAGTGAAAGAAAGACCTCAATGTAATCTACATCGTTGTAAGGTAGTCAGTTTAATACGAGGACGTTTCTCATCCCATATATACCGTGAAACACATGCATCTAGTTTGTTCCAGTAGCCAACCGGTGGAGCGAGAGGAATCATGGAAGAAAATAAATTGATACGTGGGAGAACATTCATTTTAATCACTGATATACAGGTCTGAAAAGAAGTAGGAAAACGAAACCAATTTTCCAAATCTGAGGATACTTTGGATAGAATACCATTATAGTTTTTTGAGACGATTTTCTGCAGGGAAGGAAAAACATCTATCCCCAAGTACTTAAAGTTTTGAACCAATGGAATTGATATAGAAAGGGACATAGAATCAATTTTATAATTGAGGGGAAGTAAACATACTCCAATTAATTTTAAACCCTGAGAGAGATCCAAAATGGTCAAATAAATTCAGCACATGAGGAATAGAATGTGACGGCTTCTCCAAAAACAATAAGACATCATCAGCAAACAAAGAAATATGATGATGAGTATTCCGTATATTTATGATAGAAATAGTTTCAGATTGCCGGACCGCTTGAGCTAAGGGTTCGAAGGATAGGACAAATAACAGAGGAGACAGCGGGCAACCCTGACGAGTATCTCGATGTATAAAGAATGTGTTAGAGCGAACAGCACCTGTGAGAACAGTGGCTGCTGGATTGGCATACAGAAATTTTATCATATTTATGAAGCTCGATCCTAGACCCAGATGCTGTAGAACCGCCCATAAATAGTTCCATTCTAGCTGGTCAAAAGCTTTCATCGCATCTAGAGATAATACTGCGCTTGGAGAGGACAAACTATTTTTAAATCAATAATATGATATAACCTGCGTAAGTTATCCAAAGCTGAGCGAGATTTAATGAATCCTCTTTGGTCATGATGAACTAGCCTATTCATAAATTTCTCTAGACGACGAGATAGTACTTTAGCATATCATTTAACATCAGTCCCTATCAAAGAAAGTGGCCGGTAACTAGATCAGGAAGTCGGATCTTTATCTTTTTTTAACAAGAGAGAAATAACAGCTATATTAATGGTAGTTATATTAATAGTTTTCATCCTGTAACAATTTAGGGTTAAATCGCCATCTAGTGGCACGAGATGGCCGAGGGATCAAAAATAATCTGCACAAATTTCCATCATGATCTGACAGAGATAAGGAACAGATATTGGCATTATGAACAGCTGTAGAAATGAAAATATAGTCAATTCGCGAATAGGGTTTATGAGTAGCAGAAAAGAAAGTGAAAGACTTAGCAGAAGGGTTTAATAAATGCCAACTGTCCAACAACGAGGATGAGGTTACACATTGCCAAAGTTTGTCAGAACACAAAGCTTGAGAGTGTGATTCCTTTGGTCCAGATCTATCTAAGATATGCAACATTACAGAATTCATATCTGCACCCAATACAATTTCAAAATCTGAAAACTTCAAGAGATAGGTTGACAAAACAGAGAAAAAAGTCGGGTCAGGAGTACAAGGGGCATAAACTGAGAGAAATACAATATTCCTATTCTCCACTATTGTTTTTATGTGTTATTCTACCGTCTGTATAACAACCTTTATCTAAAATAGTAATAGGGGGAAGTCGTGGCCTAATGGTTAGAGAGTCGGACTCGTAATCGAAAGGTTGCGAGTTCGAGCCCCCAGCCGGCAGGAATTGTAGGTGGGGGGGAGGGAACGTCCAGCGCTCTCTCCACCGTCAATACCACGACTGAGGTGCCCTTGAGCAAGGCACCGAACCCCCAACTGCTCCCCGGGCGCCGCAGCATGGCTGCCCACTGCTCCGGGTGTGTGTTCACGGTGTGTGTGTATGTGTGTGTGTGTGTGTGGATTTGTTCACTACTCACTGCTGTGTGTGTGCACTTGGATGGGTTAAAGGCAGAGCACCAATTTCGAGTATGGGTCACCATACTTTGACAATACGTCACGACTTTACTTTTTACGACTTTATTTAAAGTCCTCCGGACCAATATTAGGACACCCTTGGTTTTAGTATCCGAAGATGAGTTAGATACCACTTCATAAAACTTATTATTACACCTGCGTATATCCTCCTCTTTCAAATGGGATTCTTGAACTAACACTATATCAATCTTTCTTCTTCGCAAAAAATACAGAATATTAAGGTCAGTCATAGGTATCAAACTGAATTACTGCATAATAAGACAAAATACAAGTTTGAAAATAAAACCAGTTGAGTCTACCATTAAACCACCCCCCACCCTCCCCACCATTCAAAAAAAACAAACACATTCCCATGAACTATGGCAGATCAAACCAAGAACAAATCTTGATCTGCCAGCACCCCTTAATATGGTCCGTGGCATCAACAAAAACCTGCACATTACTGTAGTACCAACATTTGACCCCATAGTCACATATTGACTAGGTAGTAATTCTACTTAAAAAAAAAAGAAAAAAAAAAAGAGAAGAGAGATAAAGAATACGACTAAAACAATTAAAATTATAATCAGTAAGCAATACTGTATGCACAATGAACTATGAATTAAGAATTTAACATTAAAGTGAACAGTGAAAGACACAGTCTCCTAACCATTTAGAGCATCTCTTCTCTGATTAGACCACAAATGTCCAGTTGAAGCTCACTGAGAGTTGGTGGATGAATGGGATCTGAGAAAAACTCTTCTTCTGGGGAGTGTAGAATTTTAGGTTCACCTTGATTGAGAATGACCTTCAGCTTTGCAGGATAAAAGAGAAAATTCTGGATGCCAGTGTCTCTCATCTCCTTCCTAATTGGCGCAAATGCACTTCTTTTTGCGGTGACCGGAGAAAAATCTGTAAAGAAAGACAGCGTTTTCACCAGGGCATGAAGTCTGGTGGCCCGCTGAATGAGCTCCCTGTCCATGTATCGCAGCAGTTTAACGATGAAAACCCATGGTTTAGCGCGATCTGAGGAGATCCTTGTGTACACGCGATGTGCTCGCTCCACTTCAATCTCTTTGCCCGCTAGAGACGGGAGCCATGTCGGTAGCGATCTTTTCAAAGAGCCCATAGGGTCGTCTTTTTCGGAACCGTCAGGCAATCCGACCAGATGCAGATTGCTGCACCTATTGTGATCCTGTAAGTCCTTAACCTGTTGCTCGAGCGCGGCTACTCACCTATCGTGATCTGCAACGACTTTCTTTTGTTCTCTCATCTCCCCTGTAAGAAGATCCAGTGTAGAGCATAGCGACTGA
Organism: Barbus barbus; assembly: GCF_936440315.1. Classification (NCBI taxonomy): domain Eukaryota; kingdom Metazoa; phylum Chordata; class Actinopteri; order Cypriniformes; family Cyprinidae; genus Barbus; species Barbus barbus. Next base: position 14,663,534 of record NC_136750.1, read on the forward strand.
ACAACTGACATGTGAGAAGCGAACTCGTTCCGCATCGCCGTCAACTCAGATCTTAGAATGTCCTCAAAGTGTGGAACAGTGTTCGCCATCTTGTCCATCATATCGCTCGCGGTCGGTGGCTTGGATTTCTTCTTAATCGGAGAAGCTGATGGAGGCAACTCCTGCTGTTTACGACTGCATGCCATCAGATAAAGCACCACCAATGAATAAAACTTAAAACAAAACTAAAAAATCAGCAAAAAGAGACCAAACGTACAGAGCTCTACTCGAGCGCGACTAGGTTCATGAGCACGTCACGGGACTCCTGCAAACACCCACTCTTACAGTCTACTTGCTCAGAGTTTACAGGCTCATTTTTACTGAAGTGCGTTTTTTTTGAGAGACATGCTGTCATGTGTTTAATATGTAAAATATTTATTTTAAAACCTGGAAGTACATCTGAAAATTTATTATGTGTTTTTTATGATGATATATCAGCTCAGTTCAATATGTCTCAATTTAGTCATGCAATCTTGAGAAGCATCTCATTAAGCCTCTGGGGCCGACAAACACGTATATGCGTTTTGGGGCAGATTTTCCTGATAAGGCAGAAATGAGCTTGAATTACTTGAGCCATTTTTAATCGTTCAGATAAGAGCAATACACCATTCGAATCTGTAAGGGGTCTACCTTTATTTGTATACACTCATAATAACAACTAAACTTTGTGCTTTTGAAGAATAAAGAAAACAAACAGGGTGCGCTCTCTGTCTTCGTCTCCACAAACTGTTTTCAGAAACACGTCAATAAAATGAAGTGTAACTCAGCAAATACTCGACACACAGACATGAGAGTTATCTCTATAGAAAGCTTGAAGTGTATACTTTCAAATGGAGTAAGTCATATCGAAAACAAATATTCTGTGATGAAGTAATCCGTATGAAACCAACACGATGTTCAGTCTGTCCAGTCTAACTCATTATTTCTAATGAGATCCCGCCCCCTCGTGTTCACATGTAAATAACCACGTGATCCACGCGCGCTTGGAGACGCCCTACATAAACAAAGCGTCAGGAGTGAAGAGTTCATCGCTGCAATACTTTTCGTTTCTGGAAGAAGATGCGCTGAGTAAAGGTTGGATTTCCCTCAAAATAAGAACAAGAGTTCATCAAGTAGAGAAGATCGATCTGATGAGTAAGTAATGTTTATGTTTTGCATTAGTTAACATGTTATTGTGACATAAACTTGAACACATTACTAGATGGGTTGTTCCCAAACTACAACACGATGAGTGCTATGCATCTAAGAAAGTTTAGACCATGTTTATTATTAAATTAAGTTTGTTAAAATCTAATTAAAAATCATCTGGCATTATCACTTGGTTTATAAAAGATGACACTTGTTATGATTCTAAATATAATTCATAGAAATAAAATGGCCTCAAAGTTTCCTCTCATAAAATGTCTGCAGTGCCTAAAATGTTAAAGGATTAGTTCACTTCAAGAATAAAAAATAATTTATTCACCCCCATGTCATCCATAAACTGACTGATCAAAACTGATCAAAACGAAAATCTGGACTGGAAAACGGACGACGACATATAGGAACGTTTGTGGTTTGACTCTCAAGTAACCTGAAATAGTAGAGTTTGTGAACCAGCGTAAGATCTCTATCCTGAGAATTGCAGACACCAGAAAGAAGGAACAAGGAACAAAAGAAATACACTCCAACTTTGTCCTCATCTGGAGCGGAGTAAACAAGGAGCTCTGGGCATCTTACACCTGGACAAGGCAAAGGACCTTATGAACATTGAGTACATTTCAGAGAGACTCATCAAAATCAGCATTAGAAAAGGTAACAAGATCATAAATTACATCCAGATATATGAACCATGCAATGATAAACTCAAAGAAGAGGAAGCGGACACTTTCTACGGACGACGACATATAGGAACGTTTGTGGTTTGACTCTCAAGTAACCTGAAATAGTAGAGTTTGTGAACCAGCGTAAGATCTCTATCCTGAGAATTGCAGACACCAGAAAGAAGGAACAAGGAACAAAAGAAATACACTCCAACTTTGTCCTCATCTGGAGCGGAGTAAACAAGGAGCTCTGGGCATCTTACACCTGGACAAGGCAAAGGACCTTATGAACATTGAGTACATTTCAGAGAGACTCATCAAAATCAGCATTAGAAAAGGTAACAAGATCATAAATTACATCCAGATATATGAACCATGCAATGATAAACTCAAAGAAGAGGAAGCGGACACTTTCTACGGGAAGCTTTCAGATACCATCGACAGCATCCCAGACTATGAAGACCTGTATGCCATGGGCGACTTCAACGGCAGAGTCGGAGAGAGGAAAACAGTGTTAATTTTGGCAGGCATTTTTGATTTAGTCTTAGTCTTTATCTTGAGACGAAAATGCTTAATAGTCTTAGTCACATTTTAGTCATTTGAGTCTATCATAGTTTTAGTCTAGTTTTAGTCGACGAAAAGTCATTGCATTTCTGTCAACTTTTAGTCATTACTTTTAGTCAAACTGCAGTTACCAACATTTATTTTGGTAGCTATTTTATATGTAGTATTCAAACAAAAATAGTCATTAATTCTTCTCTCTTTAGACCAAATCAATTAAGCTTAGTTGTATTTGAGCACTGAGGACTGATCGCGCGCTGTATGAGAACTGAAGAAGTGGAGCGCGCGCGAGAGAGAGAGCACTTCAGAATCAGAATCAGAATCAGAATGAGCTTTATTGGCCAAGTATGTTTACACATACAAGGAATTTGTTGTAGTGACAGAAGCTCCACAGTGCAACAGAAGGACAGTAACAGGACAGGACACAGGTAATGAAACAAAATAACAGGAAATAGCCAATGACCAATGTACAAAGCAGCAAAAAAAAAAAAAAAAAAAAAAAAAAAAAGAAAAAAAGAAAGCAGTATGCGTTTCCGCCTAACGCACCTTCACTAACTTTAAGTTAATCGACAATGAATTTTGACTCCTGGGAAAAACGGGGCGTCTGGTCACCCACTCCCTAACCCTTCGGTTGCTGAGGCCATTGTTTCAGATCGCTAGTTCGCGTTTTGGCAGGCTATCCGTCCACTGCGGCTGCCATACTGAGACTAGATATGCAAACGCACCTTATCCAATGACAGAGTCGCACATTTTGAAAGACAAGGCAGTTAACTTAGCCTATAGGATGTATTTTGAATGTCCTTTGAATGTCCGGTAGTCCTCAAATAACATTTTAGTCCCGTCTCGTCTTAACGAAGACGCGCATAAATTTCACTCAAATCGACTTTATGCTAGTAAGATCTCGCATGTGAAGTAACATCACTAATTCAAGAGCCATCCCCAATGCATGCCTAGATACAGACCATAGGCCGGTCATTACAACGTATGCCACCCAGAGTAAGGTAACAACCAGGAATAGGAAAAAACAACCAGAAATGATCAATATACCTAAACTCCAAAACAAAGAACACTTTGGTACACTTTTAAAGCAGCCCTTAAGGACACCCTGAAGAAAGCCTACGGCACTAGGAAGACAGGAGTGAGACACAGAAAGGCAACAGCTTGGTGGAATGAGGAAGTCAAAGCAACTATCAAGGAAAAGAGGAGACTGTATAAAATCTGGATTAAGTTGAAGAAGGAGGAAGACTATGTTAAATACAGAATCGCAAGAAGGCAGAGCAAGTGGGTGGTGAAAATCTCAAAGGAAAAGTCATGGACCAAGTACAGTGAGAAACTCAGTAAAACATGCAAGACCTCACTAAGAGAGTTTTACATGAGCATTAAGTCGATGAGAGTTCGAGATGAACCCTTCAAACCCACCATCATTATCAACGACGCAAATGGAAAAGCTCTCCTTGAAGGGGAGAAAATTCTAAAGAGGTGGGAGGAGTATTTTAAAGAACTATTGAATCCGATGGGTGTACTAGACAGGCAGTTACAATTCACTCCCAGCCACCCAGACCATGTTGAGCCTAACATCATGGGGAGCGAAGTAAGAAGGGCAGTTACAACAAGCCCAAAAGGAAAAGCAGCAGGAGATGACAGTATCACAACTGAAGCCATCATTGCCTGCAGTGAAAATGGCATCAAGTGGCTCACCACCATCTTTCAGAAAGCCTGGGAAGAAAGGAGAGTACCAGAAGACTGGCAAAACGCAATAGTGGTGCCAATATGGAAAAAGAAAGGTAGCATGAAAGACTGCAGCACTTACCGTGGCATTTCACTACTCAACCACGTAGGAAAAATGTATATCAAAATCCTAGAATAACGCGCTAGAGGAAAAGCAGAACATCTAATCAGTGACACTCAGTTTGGCTTCAGGAAGGAAAGAGGATGCACGGATGCAATCTTTGTACTCAGACAAATCTCCGAGAAGACTATAGAATACAACCGCGATCTCTATCTTGTATTCGTAGACCAGGAGAAAGCATTTGATAGAGTGAACAGAGACAAGTTGTTGCAGGCCTTCGAGCAGTACGACATCAAAGGGAAACTGCTGGATAACATCCGTGCCTTCTACGCAAATAGCAGGAGTACAGTTCGCACCACCAGTGGAACATCGGACTGGTTCCTGGTAACATCTGGCGTCAGGCAGGACTGTGTGCTCTCCCCCCTGCTCTTTACCATCTACATGGACCGGATCTCAAAGGAGGCCAATCTAGACTACGAGGCATTCAACGAACTTCTGTTTGCTGATGACCAAGTAATTATATACAATAACAAATCACAGCTACAAGAGCACATAGGCCAGCTTAATGCAAGCTGTGAGAAATATGATATGAAAATCAGCGTCAGCAAAACCGAGGTCATGATTGTTAGCAGAAATCCTGACAAACTGGACATCAACATCTGCAGAACCCCGTTGAAACAGGTCAGGGAATTCAAATACCTCGGCAGCATCTTCACTGAAGATGGCAAGCTAGACCGGGAAATTGAAACCCGATGCCGGAACGCAAACGCAATCACATATCAGCTTGCCCCGCTCCTTAAACACCCCAACATCTGTAAAGGCAAAACTCATCAACACCATCTTCATACCCACTCTCACCTACCAGTGCCAGACATGGCCCCTAACAAAAGTCCACGAGAGAAAACTGACCACTTGTGAGATGAAATGCTTGAGGAGTGCAGTCAACAACAGCAGACGAGACAGGATCAGAAATTAAGAGATCAGAGATATGGTAGGAACAACATCAGTCCTAAGCTACATCGAGAATCAGAGAATAAAATGGTTTGGCCACCTCATGCGGATGTCACCCAATCAAACAGCACTCCGAGCTCAGATAAATCAGATACTCTGGAAGGCGAGCTAGAGGAAGACCAAGACTATGCTGGATAGACGCAGTGAAAGACACACTAACAGCTCACCAGTTGAGCCTTGCTCATGCCACACGCCTAGCAGTTGACAGATGTCTATATCTCCCCGCGACACCCCCAGTATAAGTGGAAGGAAAAAGAAAAGAAGATGTCATCCAGGATGTTCATGTCTTTTTTTTCTTCAGTCGAAAAATAAATTAAATTTTTTTAGGAAAACATTCCAGGATTTTTCTCCATATAGTGGATTTCAATGGAAGTCAATGGGTTGAAGGTCCAAATTGCAGTTTCAATGCAGTTTCAAAGAGCTCTACACAATCCCAGCCAAGGAATAAGGGTCTTATTTAGCGAAACGATCTGTCATTTTTTTTTTTTTTTATTAAAAAATTCTATTTTTTAACCACAAATGCTTGTCTTGCACTAACTATGCAATGCGCATTCGCGACTACACGTATTACGTAATCACGTTGGAAAGGTCACGTATAGTTAATTCTTTGTCTGTGTACTTTGGATCAAAAAGGTAGGGTAGGATGCAAAACTCCATCTTCATTTTCTCCTTCAACTTTAAAATTTTCCGACATTGTTGTTTTACCTTTTTTTTTGTAAAGAACGTACATGTGATTTTTCCAACGTGATTACTAATGAGTGAAATTGTGTATTGTGTGTATATATATATATATACACCCTTTAAGACCCTTATTCCTCGGCTGGGATCATGTAGACCCCTTTGAAACTGCATTGAAACTGCAATTTGGACTGTCAACCCATTGGCTGCCATTGAAGCCCACTATATGAAGAAAAATCCTGGAATGTTTTTCTCAAAAACCTTAATTTCTTTTCGACTGAAGAAAGAAAAGGCATGAACATCTTGGATGATACGCGGGATGAGTAAATTATCAGGAAATTTTTATTCTGGAAGTGAACTAATCCTTTAAAAACGGATTTTTTTTAAAAGGTTCAAGGTTCGTGTCTACAATTTGCCACAATTTGTTTTACAATTTGTCACAAAGTTAAGCACTCACACTTTTTCTCAGGAGCAGACAGGATTTTACTAAGCATATGGTTAATGTGTCATCAGTCTAACATATTTGTCATCGAAGAAATTTAACGTGTTACAATCGCTGCCAGTCTCCTCTACAAGAACACGGTGCATCTGCAGGTGCAAATGAATATAGCACGGGTACAGCCCTTTGTCTGATAGATGCTAATGGAAAACAAATTGCTCATGGCTGTGCTAATGACACCCAAACAGGAAGTCTTATCAGATTTGTGATTCTCCTGTCACTCTTATTCGGATCATCTCTACTTATTAATTTTTGCAGCTTTTATGCCTCTTAACTCTCAGCTCAGCCTCCTGCTATCTGGATAACACACACTGCTAAACTATTGCTGAGCTCTTCTTGCTCTAGGACACCCAAACATAGACAGAAAACCCTGTAAAACACTCTCCAGCAGTTATATTTAGCAGGTCTCACAGGCTGTACATCCACAGCTAGTCTGTTGTAATGCCTGAATCTGCTTACATGGTAAATGAGGATAAAGCCTGCATGCCAGAACAGTCAGGATGGTTTGGCCAAGTACAGACAGAAGGTGGTAAATGGACCTTCACAGGCTTATCCACACAAGAAATATCACACTAATGGTGGTGTTTTTCAGAAATTAGACTTCTGTTGGTTTAGATGACTAGATGAAACCCTATTGGATTTATATTGGCTTTTACTATATTCCAAAAATAACAAATATTCCATTCCACAAATATTTTACATCAGCAGAGATAAAGCTAGAAAATAAATAGCCAGTAAACATCAGTATTGGGATATTTCAGAAAAATATGTACAAAAGCTGTCACTAGGGCAGTACCTTTTCAAAAGCTACACTTTTTTTTTTTTTTTTTACCCCAAAGGCTGCATATTAGTACCTTAAAGATACACATTAATGCCTAAAATGTAGTACTTAAATGGTACATACAAATTAGTACTTTTTGAAAGGGTACTGCCCCATTGACAGTTTATACCTTTTTTTCTGAGAGTGCAATAGAAATGAGGAGAGTTTTGGAGAATGTTAATTGCTTTACTTTCTGAAGCAGTATGGTTAATTTTTGCAGTGGTAGAATTGCTTTATCTGAAATCTGATTTAAATGGTTGTTTAATTCTGTTTTTCAGCTTTTTGGTGTGATTTCACTTGGAAAGTGATTGAGCAATAAGGAAGAGGGAGGTGTTATTGATCGTGTTTGACACCATGAGAGAGGGAGAGAGCGAGCAATAAGACAGGAGTAACAATTAGCCATGCATTCATTTGGAACTACTGGGGATTTTATTGGTTGATTACCGCTTCAGCTTCTCACTGCAAAACTAGATTTTGCATTTTGTAAGGAAAGTATAATTGGCCTTTTGCTTCTTTATTAGATGTAGTGCTGTAGATATATACAGTAGCATGAGAAAGTTTGGGAACCCCTTGCAGAATCTGTCAAAATGTGAATAATTTTAACAAAATAAGAGAGATCATACAGAATGCATGTTATTTTTTATTTAGTACTGTCCTGTGTAAGATATTTTACATAAAAGATGTTAACATTTAGTGGGGGGGGGCTTTTGAACAGGACGAAGATGTCCAAATTTTTCTTATTTTGTTGTTATAGCATTTTTTTTTTTCCATTTAGTACTGCCCTTCGGAAGATACTTGCTACAGCAGATACTTGCATGTTTCCCGGAAGACAAATGAAGTACAATTTACCTTGATCTTCAAATTCAAAAAGTTTTCACCCCCGGCTCTTAATGCATCGTGCTTCCTTCTGGAGCATCAGTGAATGTTTGAACCTTTTTTAATAGTTGTGTTTGAGTCCCTCAATTGTCCTCTGTGTGGAAAGATGGATCTCAAAATCATACATTCACTGCTGGAAAGGGTTCAAATATGCAAAAGATGCTGGAAAACTGAAGAATCTGCAGGACATGGAGGATTTTTCTGAAGAATAGTTCTCAGTTTAACTGTTCAGAAAAAAACAAGGGACTCATGAACAACCATCACAAAACAAAACAAAAAATCAGTCGTAGATCATGCTTGTAACCACTCAGTATTAAGAATCAAGGGTTCACAAACTATTTTAATAATTTCAGCTATTTTTTGTCTTGTGGACTATATGTAAACATATTTTATGTAAAATATCTTGGTAAAACTTTATTTTAGGGTCTCTTAACTAGTTGCTTATTAGCATGCATATTACTAGAATATAAGCCATTTATTAGTAGTAATTAAGCACATTTTAATGCCTTATTCTACATGACCTTATTCTACTTCCCTAATTCTACCCAATACCTAAACTTATTAAAATACCTTACTAACTATTAATAAGCAACAAATTAGGAATTTATTGAGGGAAAAGTCGTAGTTAATACTGAATACGTGTTCCCTATTCTAAAGTGTTACCAATATCCAACTCAGGACAGTACTAAATAAAAAATAACATGCATTTTGTATGATCTTTGTATGATGAAATTATTCACATTTTCACAGATTCTGCAAGGGGTTCCCAAACTTTCGTATGCCACTGTATACAGCACTGTGCAAAAGTTTAAGACCATTAGTTAAATTGCTTCTATTGTGCATAGTTTTCTAATATCATTCTTTTTTTGCTTTTTTTTTCTTTTTTAATAGAAATTTATAGTTTATGACAATTAGTTAAATTTCTGCGTCTATTCTGCATTGTTTTATAATTTAATGCAATTTGAACAAATAAATACAAATTTAGTAAGCAAACTTTATATTTCATTAATGACCAAGAAATAGTAAGTAGAACATTTATTTGATTTTTTTTTTATTTATTAAACATTATGAAATCTGTTTATTAGGTTAAATGAAACAAAATACATAAATAAGTAACACATTTTTATTATGCTATTAGATATCTAACAACGACACTTTTATCTTTTTTTCTTTTTACTTTGTATTTTTTTTTTATACAGGCCAAATTCAAACCTGTATCAACCACATGTTCACAATGATGACAAATAAAATTAAAATTCATCTGGGTAACACTTTATTTTAAGGTGCCCTTGTTAGATTACATACATGCATACATACATATATAAACAATTAATTATGCATAATTACATACAAGTAGCCCTAAAACAAACCCTAATCCTAACCCTAACCCTAATATAGTTAATTAATATTACTCAGTACTTAAATGTATAATTACACTGTAACAAGGACACCTTAAAATAAAGTGTAACCTTAAAGGCGGGGTATGTCATTTTTCAAAAACGCTTTAGAAAACTGTGTCGGGGAAGAGTACCAAAACAAACTTGCAGCCAATCGTTAGTAAGGGGCGTGTCTACTCATGATGTGGAGGAGAGAGCGTTCAGTGAACAACCGAGACGAGCAACAGAAAGATAGAGATGGCGAATAAAAAACAAAAGAGGAAAACATCTGCAGAACGATAAGGCAAGATGTAGGACCCGTGTAAATATCGGATCAGCTTTCCAGCGCTGGAGAGAACTCAAGGAGTGGAAGGTCTGCGATCGGACGCCGAGGTTGCTTTGTTTCTTCCCGATAGGTGAGTTACACCTTGTCTACACTGGACGCGCCGCGCTGCAACAGCTAAAGTCTGCCTGGATGCAACAAAGTGACCGTTGAAAATCATTTGAAATTTATGTCAGCATGTCATAAATACAACGCAGCAGCAGTTTTCTGTTTTGTCGCGCCACGCAGCATCCAGTGTAGACAGCGTCACTGTTTATAATGACTTTTATAGTATTTTGTCATCCGGTGTAGATACGGTGTAACATTAGTTTTGCTTTGTTTCACAGAACTAATCGTTGCCTGGGTTGCGTAGGCTTCGTATGTGTGGGGCGGAGCTATCAAACTAGGGACGAGACCCTTTTGGGGTAGGGGCGTGTTTGTTTTGATGATTTCAAGTATTAACATTGGCTTCCATAAATCGCTTACCCCACCTTTAATCTTAAATGTCTCCATAAATGTATTGTTTTTACTCCTCAAATTGTTGGTTAATTTATGTTCATTGCATTTCATTTATATTAGTATTTTATTTTTTTCTAGGCTAGCCTGACATTTTTATTTTCAGTTTGTATTATTCAAGGGCTCTTGCTCCTCTCTCTTGCCTCATTATAACAGCTGGCTTTGAGACTTTTCATGGCGGAGACTGCAATAAATGTATATCTAGATAGTGTCTAATGAAAATCAGGGGGACATGTTGATGAAGAGGAAGATCTGTTTCTTCGGCTCTCACTGACATGCAGGTTTTTGATTAAAAGCTCCGCTGCAGACTCACAGTCTCAGGAGACGCAGCGAGACTCTGCAAAGCATCTGGCTTGGCTGGCTCAATTTGCACCAGAACCCACACAGCAGGAGACTCGAAGAGCAATTTAGGCACATTTTACATTGAGAATAAAGAGATCCTGGCAAAGTAATGAGCAAATAATTCCTATGAGCTGAAGGAAAAATGATAGCTATAAAAAAAGAAGTGGTTTTCTTTGTTTTACCAAAGCACAACAGCTCTGATTTCGTGACTGATTTCCATTTGATCGCAATAAGGACATTGTTATGTTTAGCTCATGCCGTGTAGCTGCTCAACATGCACGGTGAACTGGTACACATACAGTATGATGTCTGTTTCCTCCCATCCTGTGTGTGCAAGACAAACCACGCATGGCCGTTGCTGTGGAAACAGTAGCAACACATCAGTATTACCAGTCAGCAGCGCTGTGCCAAGGTCTCGACTCGGCTCAGTGTGCCCTGCTCGCCCTTGCCTGGGATCTCGTCAGAGCCAGCATTGGCAGGCAGAGCACTCCCGGATCAAAATCTCATAGGACCCCGGGCCCCAGAAGGACTGCTGAGAATTGGCTTGAGTTGAGCTTTTATTGCGCTGACTTCATGCTGTCTTCAGTTTGATTGACCTTCTCAATAAGATTTCAGATGTCTTTGTTCAGATTGTGTGTTTAAACTCAGTAGGCCGGAAGAGAAAGTGAGCTAATTAACTAGAAACAAAGAACTGACCCTTCACTAAACTCTAGCCCCCTTGGTTACTGTTCCTCTGATTGGCTTTATACAACGTCCCACAAGAATGAAACCAACAACTTAAAGTGGATTAAAATGGGCTTATTAAGTGGTAATAATTGAATGGATATTATTCTTACGTGGGCTGGAATATAATATAAGTGTGATATTGTGAATTTGTTTTGGCAGTAACTTGATTAAAAACTGCGGAAAATGCTTACTTTGTTTGAAACTATCCAAACACATAAGATTGTTTTGGTAAGCATTTCTGATTGTATTGGAGAAGGACCACTTGAGGATAAACTTTAATATTGCCAGCTTTCGGTGGAAAAAGAGTTCTTGTTCATGTTAAACATCTACAGGGCTTGTAGGATGCCTGGTCCTTTAAAAAAAAAAAAACAAGAAAAACATCACCACCATGAGCTTGTCATCTATTTGCAGAGACAATCTCATCACTCAATCAATGAATAAATAAATATATTGTCTGGCTTACAAAATATATTTTTATTGATGTCAGAATAAAAAGAAAAACACTCAGGGTCTTCACTGAAATTTTTGCGTTGTTAATCAAAAACAAAAACACAACAAAAATTGAAAGATAAATGTAAAGCTCACTATGTACACATTTAAACAGCATCTTTTTCCTCTGAACTTTTACCTTGGATACAAAATAGTTTTAAAAATCAATAACATGAAATAAAGGGATAAAAACTGTATAAATTTATGAATAACTTTTTAATGAAATAATCTTAATACATTTTTGCAGACTTGCCAGACACACTAATGCTTTGAAATTTAAATGATACATAAATAAATAAATAAATGTCTTTCCTTCTTTTTACAGTTTCATTAATTACTAATTGAAATCTGTTGACCACAAAGTCAAGTGATGTTTGGCACCATATTTAGAGGACGATCCAGCTGTGGTTTGTAAATCATCATGTTTCACATATATCTTCACTGGGAAACAGGAGAATAAATGTGTTTTCTTACAATCTGCAATCGATTTCGTACCAACTGGTTCAACCATGTGCTAAATTACAGAAAGCCAGGGGAAATCATAAGCACACATTTTTATCTCACAAGTGTGATATAATCTGCAGCATACAAATTTAGTCTGTTCATCTGCACTAAAGCTGCACATGCACCAAAAGCGACACTCAGCATTAATATTACATATGGCCTCCTGGAAGCCATGTTACATTTTCTGAAACGAATTGCCTGTATAGTACAGATGGAGCCCTTTAATTGGCCATTGTTTTGACAGTCTCTCTCACTGAGTTAGGCTGATGAGGACAACTCTGTGTGTGCAAACGCCTCTGGAGGGCTGTGGTCTGCAGGGACACGAGTCACAGACTGAAGCAATCTAAAAAATGTCCCCTCTCATTGCATGATGCTGGATAACTTTTAGCAGCATTGGCCTTCTCACATGTGTTTAAAATCACCAAAAATGTTTTCTTTAGCTCGGTAATATTGAGTGGTGTAAATGATTGAAAATGAGAATTTGTACCATTAGTCTTTTCCTACCACTGTCATTTCCATCACATCAAAATCATATTTTGGTGAATTTGTTTTCATATTTTTTTTCTTGCTTTAAAAGTCTGGATTTGGGACAAGAGTAAAACATAATATTAAATTGATAAAAAAAAAAAAATATATATATATATATATATATATACATATAAAATTGCTTTATTTTAAAGCTGCAGTCCGTACGTTTTGCCTCTTTGTCGCCATCTCTGTTTGAAAACCTGGAATTGCAGTTACTTGCGGAATTATCTTGATTGTGTGGGATGTGCTCTGATACAACTCCAGCACGGATGAATCCTATTTTTTTGAAGAGTATGTGTGGCATTCAGTCACCGCACCGGTGTGGATATTCACTGTACTTCAGAATCATAGATTCTAGCCTAAGTCTTGGAATATATGACCCAAATAAGAATTTTCACCGTATATTGCCATCTGAACAAGTAAGTAACAAGTCTGCCACGTTTGTTCTGACCAACTGAGGAAAAAAGCTTTACAATAAATCACGCTACCAATGGTGATTAAATCTAACGATCGGTTAGCTCATATCACATCAAACCATGCAAATTATTATTATTGTTATACTTTATTCTCAAATTATCAATGTTAACAACATCAGCATTGCGTGACTATGAGTATAGTGTGTATTAACATGTAGATTTCAATTTCTGTACAGTTTAATCTAATTGTCATGCCATTTGAATTTCATATTAAGAGATTCTTCTAATCCAAAAAGAAAATTATGCTCCCTTCGAACTGATTTACTTTAAAATACAAATCCTGTGTAAGCGCAGGCTATCTGTAATCAGAAGCACATTTAAACTGGAACATAATTTTATTTAATTCACATGTGTTTCATAAACACATAACCCTTTCTGGATTACAATCCGCCATCAAAATGATACATTTAATTATTCCAGCCGCTGTGAGAAAAGGCTATAAATGAGCCGCCACCTGCAGGATCCTCACATGCGAAAGCCTACTAGCCAGGAAAACTTTTTTATGTTTACAGACGCGACGTAAAGTGCCATGATCGAATTTCCTGCGAAAACCTACCAGAATCACTCAAATTAGAAAACATTATTATAATCTTACCATTGTGGGTCGGGCTAAAGTAAGGCGATAGTTTTGAACACTGGCTGGTTATGTACTTGCTCAAATATTGATTTCAGATCATTTTTAACCAAAAAAAGTTACGGACTGCAGCTTAAGTAAACACACTACTTGTCAAAAGGTTAGAATGATTATGATTTTTATGTTTTTAAGTGCTAGCATGTCTTTATTTATTTGATGAAAAATACAGTAACAGTTGAAGGCATCTTAAAAAGTAGATTTGAAAGTGATTATGTAATGTATTGTGTGCGTTTATATATATATATCTCAAAAAAATCCCTGGGTCATTAAAGTGCTGAAGAAACACCCTTATACTTCATCAGAACATACAAGTGAAAAAAGAAATCAGTTCATGAATATTCATCTACAGCAGCGCAGGTAAAAGAGAAGCAAAGGAGATATGGTAGAATCAGTAAATTCAATGTTGTAAAAGCTTAGTTAACAGGTCAATACATGTTCCATATATATGGCACATCACTCTCAGGACTAAGAACCCTCCGGAGCGAAAAAGCTCTTATATAATTTGCTGATGCGGCTATGGGTCAAATGACCAACATCACTTGTAATGACTGTAATAACCTGAATAATCTAACCTGACATGAAGCCATTTGTACCTTTATTGATTCTACATTGAATGAGATCCACAATTTCATGCTACATACTGTCTGGCATGTTGAATAATAACTAATTTTGGTCATCGTATTTGGATCCTTCTGACTTCTCTTGATTAATCTGATTATGTGCAATTGTTTAGATGATTCTGACACTGACTCATATGATTAGGAATGCTAAAATGTCATTGCCTCCTCTGCATTATTGAAAAAAACCCCACCCCTCTCAGGTAACAGAGAAAAAACACAGCTAATGTCTTAATCCAAAATCCAAGCTACTGTTTGACTCCTACCATGCAGTCCTGATTATCCTCTTAAAGTGCCCCTATTGAAGGCAGGGAGGTTTAATTGGCTATGCAAATAGTTGGCACACCAGACTCATTACCTACGAGTATCACAGTAGGCTCACGATGGGAGGATGACTAAGAAACAAATTGGCGTTTTGAAGCCTCACAAGCTTTTTCTCCCTAAATACAAAGACTCTAGATAGACTGTGGTGGGAGAAAAAGAAAATCAGCCATTCTCTTTCTTGCTAGAAGAAGTGCTTGGTCCTTGTTTTGTAATTCCCTCTAGTCAGAGTTGGATTTTGTAGCTCATTTAGAATGACTGCAGTGGTGTAAAAAGCACGGCACGGGGTGTGCAGGGAATCCCCATGCTAACTCAAACGCTCGCTGTCTTTAACACCGAACATTAGCATGTCAATAACAGCACAGTATGAAGTGACATACTGCCAAGTATGGTGACCCATACTCAAAATTTGTGCTCTGCATTTAACCCATCCAACGTGCACACACACAGCAGTGAACACACACACACCGTGAACACACACCCGGAGCAGTAGGCAGCCATTTATGCTGCGGCGCCCGGGGAGCAGTTGGGGGTTCGGTGCCTTGCTCAAGGGCACCTCAGTCGTGGTATTGAGGGTGGAGAGAGCGCTGGACATTCACTCCCCCCACCTACAATCCCTGCCGGCCTGAGACTCGAACCCGCAACCTTTGGATTACGAGTCCGACTCTCTAACCATTAGGCCACGACTTCCCTAAATGTTGTTAGTATGTTGCCGAAGACATAGGGGGTTAGTTTAGTACAGCAAGAGGTTGTCGATAAACCAGGCGCTTTTACCTCAGAATTCCCACTGACATGTTTTCACTGCGGACAAATCAGCAATGGTGGCTCACTTCTCAGGAGAAAAATTACTACCAGCTGCTCAATCCTCCTTTGTAAACATAATTTGTGCAACTGATGGACCTTAATGGTATTTCTCCAACATTCATTAAGCTGCAATAGCCATTTCAAAAAGCACATGTGGTACACATGGTAACTGTTTCTATGCTTTCCAGGTCAGTGAACATTTTGGTGGTGGCACCCTTTTACAAAGCAGATAGATAGATAGATAGATAGACAGACAGACAGATAGATAGACAGATAGATGTCAATGTGATTGCACTTTAAAAGTAAAAAAACAACAACTTTCTTTCTCAAAAGTTGCAATTACGAGATGCTTAACATGCTTATTTCAGTAAGGAAGGAGGTTCACCGATACACCAGCCAAGCACAAGCAGATCTATTTATTAGCTATGTGTGTTTGTTCAAAGAATGTCATATGACTGCCGTCTACTGACCACGTCTTTCCTGCATCGCAGAATCCATTTTCTAATCAGCCGCATTTTTACAGCTTAGCGTCATTATACCAAAATATCTGACTGCAAATATTCCAGAGAGCCATGTAATAAGCGCACATACTATCTCAGGGCAGTGAGTGAAACACCAAGCCAAGGCAGAAAATAGTCCTCTGTGAATAAATCTTAGTAGCATATTAAATTGCAGTTTGAAAGTTAAATGAAAGTGGCCAGTGGCATGTCTCCCAGTTTCAGAGATTCACTGCACGTTCAGACTCAAATGATGGTGAGTTTGGCTCAGATCAGCTCAAAGCGAATATGTTAGCTGCTGTGAGCCCTCTGGCTCATAAGGATGCCTGTACACATTACTAATGTTGTAAATTTCACCATGATCACTGAGATGCATAACCCATTTGGGTCTGCACAATATCGTCTTAGGTTACGTATGTAACGTCTCGGTTACGTATGTAACCCTCGTTCCCTGAAGAAGGGAACGGAGACGTCACGTCGGTGACCGACGAATTGGGATCTCGCTTAGAGAGACCAATCCCCTACGAGAGTATCTAAACAAGCCAATGGATATTGGCATGCGATTATTGCATCCAGCTGCCGCTAATCACAGCGTGAGTATAATTAGGCAGCGGGTGCAGCGCATATTCAGGTTTTCGCTGAGGAGCCGAGCCGGTGACCCGGCCGCTCAGCGGTGGTACAGCAGCCGTGGCGACGGGACGTGACGTCTCCGTTCCCTTCTTCAGGGAACGAGGGTTACATACGTAACCGAGACGTTCCCTATCAGTCGGTCACTCCGAGTCACGTCGGTGACCGACGAATTGGGATCCCTACCAAAAGGCCACGGGTACTGCCCCTTCCAGTGTCCTGTGGAAGCCTCCTGAGCCCCTATTTTTTGGCGCAGGTCAGGGCTACCGCAGAAGACCAGCTACTGCTGCCATGGCACTACCCACTCAGTAAGACTGGATAACACTGGGAAAACGTACCCGTTCTAGTTGGAACCGGACGCTACGGAAGCTCGCCCTTCCCGTAGGAGGTTCGGAGCAATTACGCATATGATCAACCTTAGGCGCATATGGAGAATTAGAGGAAATTGTACCTCATGGAGATTGGCAGAAGACCTGCCGGGGAAACACGGGCTCTCAGGCTATACCGTGGACTATACACATATGGGGTCCAAAAGGCCTTTCATATGGAACCCAGCCCTCTACCGGTTCTCATGGATTCAGCGAGTGAGGGCCTGGCGTCAGATGCTCCGCCACATCTGACTGCCGAGGGGACGGAGGAACTCGACAGGGTCTACAGTACGGACTCTCTGGAGCAGTTTTAGCAAGCCGACCCGAAAACGGAACCTCTCAGTGCTTCTACCCGTTTGAGGTGAGAACACAGGAGGAAACCGGTTCCACACGAAGGCTATAGAACCTAGCGAACGTGTTAGGGGTCGCCCAGCCCGCAGCTCTACAAATATCTGCCAGCGAGGCGCCACGAGCCAACGCCCAGGAGGATGCAACAGCTCTAGTAGAGTGAGCTCTCAACCTGAACGGGCAGGGCACACCCTGTACCTAATAAGCCAGGGTGATGGCGTCCACTATCCAGTGGGCCATCCTCTGCTTGGAGACGGCCTTCCCCTTCTGCCGGCCTCCGTGACAGACAAAGAGCTGGTCTGAGGTCCTGAAGCTTTGTGTCCTGTCAACGTAGCATCTTAGCGCTCGGATGGGACAAAGCAAAGCAAGGGCTGGGTCTGCCTCCTCCGAGGGCAGCGCCTGCAGGCTCACCACCTGGTCCCTGAAGGGAGTAGTGGGAACCTTGGGCACGTAGCCAGGCCGGGGCCTCAGGATTACCTGGGAGTCAGCCGGCCCGAACTCTAGGCACGAATCGTCGACCGAAAATGCGTGCAGGTCCCCTACCCTCTTGATGGAGGCCAATGCAAGCAGGAGCAGAGTCTTCATTGAAAGAAACTGCAGCTCAACTGACTGCAAAGGCTCAAATGGGGCCTGCTGTAGTGCTTTGAGCACCAGAGACAGGTCCCAAGAGGGTATAGAGGGGGGCCGTGGAGGATTTAACCTTCTCGCCCCCCTAAGGAACCTGATGACCAAGTCATGCTTACCCACCGACTTCCCTTCCACGGGGTCATGGTTGGCAGCAATCGCAGCCACATAGACTTTAAGGGTGGAGGGAGACAGCCTTCGCTCCAACCCCTGCTGCAAAAAGGAAAGCACGACTCTGATCGGGCAGTTTCGGGGGTCTTCTCGGTGAGAAGAACACCACTCGACGAACAGGTTCCATTTCAAGGCGTAGGCCTGTCTCGTGGACGGCGCTCTAGCCGAAGTGATGGTGTCAACTACCCCTTGGGGTAGGTCACCTAGAACCTCCGCGTCCCGTCCAGGGACCAGACATGTAGCTTCCAGAGGTCTGGACGCGGGTGCCATAAGGTGCCCCGTCTCTGAGTCAGTAGATCCTTCCTCAGAGGAATCTGCCAAGGAGGGGCTGTCACGAGGAGCATTAGTTCTGAGAACCAAGTCCGAGTGGGCCAGTACGGCGCCACGAGCAGGACCTGCTCCTCGTCCTCCCTGATCTTGCATATTGTTTGTGCGAGAAGGCTCACTGGGGGAAATGCATACTTGCGAAGGCCCCGCGGCCAGCTGTGTGCCAGTGCATCCGTGCCGAGTGTTCCCTCGGTCAGGGAGTAAAACATCTGGCAATGAGAGGTTTCTAGAGAAGCAAACAGGTCTACCTGAGCGGGTCCGAAACGTCTCCAAATCAGCTGGACCGTCTGGGGATGGAGTCTCCACTCTCCGGGGAGCGCAGCTCGTGACAGCTCGTCGGCTGCCCGGTTGAGCAAGCCCGGAATATGAATGGCACGAAGCGACCTCAGATGCTTCTGACTCCAGAGGAGGAGGTGGCGGGCGAGTTGCGACATGCGACGGGAGCGCAGACCACCTTGTCGGTTGATGTACGCAACGGTCGCAGTGTTGTCCGTGCGGACCAGTACGTGTTTGCCTCGTAAGCGCCTTCTGAGACGGATCAAGGCCAGACGTACCGCTAGCAACTCTAGGCAATTGATGTGCCAGTGCAGTTGGGGGCCCGTCCAAACCCCCGACACTGCAAGCCCGTCGAACGTGGCACCCCAGCCGGTGGTGGAGGCATCCGTGAAAACCACAGCATGCCTGGAGACCTGTTCCAGGGGCACTCCTGCCCGCAGAAACGAAAGGTCTGACCACGGGGTGAGGGTTTGGCGACAGGCCGGTGTGACTTGGACCCGGTGAGTGCCGCGTTGCCACGCCCACCTCGGGACTCGGCCATGGAGCCAGTGTTGAAGCGGCCTCATATGAAGCAGCCCCAGCGGCGTGACTGCCGCTGCAGCTGCCATATGCCCCAGGAGCCTCTGAAATTGTTTCAGTGGGGCCGCTGTCCTGCTCTTGAACGCATTCAAGCAGTTCAACACCGACTGAGCACGTTCCTGCGTGAGGCGTGCTGTCTGACTGACCGAATCCAACTCCATACCGAGAAAAGAGATCCTCTGCGTCGGGGAGAGTTTGCTCTTTTCCCAGTTGACCCGAAGGCCCAACTGGCTGAGGTGTGAGAGCACCAAATCCCTGTGTTCGCACAACTGGTCCTGAGACTGAGCCAGTATGAGCCAGTCGTCCAGGTAGTTGAGAATACGAACGCCCTGTTCTCTCATGGGAACTAGGGCTGCCTCCGCAACTTTCGTGAAGACACGGGGCGACAGGGACAGCCCGAAGGGCAGGACCTTGTACTGATATGCCCGTCCTTCGAACGCAAACCGCAGGAATGGCCTGTGGCGCGGAAGGATCGACACATGGAAGTACGCGTCCTTCAGGTCGATCGCTGCAAACCAATCTCGGGGACGGACGCACCCGAAGATGCGTTTCTGCGTGAGCATCTTGAACGGAAGCTTGTGAAGAGCCCGGTTCAAGAGACGCAGATCCAAGATCGGTCTCAACCCACCGCCTTTCTTGGGTACAATGAAGTAGGGGCTGTAAAACCCCGACCTCATATCGGCTGGAGGGACCGGCTCTATCGCATCCTTCGCCAGTAGGACTGCGATCTCCGCGCGCAAGACAGGAGCATCTAACGCTTTCACTGACGTGAAGTGGACGCCCCTGAACTTGGGAGGACGCCGGGCGAACTGAATCGCATAGCCGAGTCTGATGGTCTGGCGGAGCCAACGAGACAGACTGGGAAGCCCTAACCAGGCCCCCAGAAACCGTACAAGTGGCACCAGCGGGACCACTGACGTACCCGCGGCGGGGCAGCGAGGAGAAACGCAGGGACCGTGCTCGGGCGTCTCTTTGCCGGTCCGAAGCAGGGTCAGCGTGTGTGGAACACCAACCTGCGTTTTGGCAGAGGGTGCGTGGGTAGTACGGTTGACCGCACTCCCGAACCGCCCACAGCTGCTCACTGGCGAGAGAGGCGGGATAGTGTGGATCAAGACTGACTCGTCCACAACTTCCCGTCCCCTCGGGGGACCCAGAGATAGAGGAAACTGCTCTTTTGTCGAGTTTTTGGGTGCCACTGACCGAGAGGTCAGTGGCGGGGAAAAAAGAAACAAAAGATTCTCCGCCCGGCCCTCCTCCGGGGGAGGGAGTGGTGCGTTCACCATCTCCCGAAGAGCATCCCCCCCCATCTCCGGGTCGCCCGTCTCAGGGCCGCTTGCTCTTACGCTTACCACCAGGTTTGGCGGGGGCCTGGACGGGCGGGGCGGCTGCCCTGCGGCCGGCTCCACGGCGCTGCTTTGCTGGAGGCTGCTGCGTTTGCAGCGCGGGAGCGGGGGCGGCGGCAGGCGGCCGCCCTCGGCGACGAGCAGGCTGAGGCGCTGCCACCGGCGGCCGGGTGGAGGCAGCAGCTGCACGCCGGGGCAGGATGTGCCTGATGGCCTCAGTCTGTCTCTGTGCAGCGGAGAACTGCTGGGCAAAGTTCTCCACTGTGTCGCCGAAAAGGCCGGCCTGGGACAGAGGGGCGTTCAAGAACTGTCTCTTTTCTGCCTCCCTCATGTCCGCCAGACACAGCCAGAGATGGCGCTCCTGGACCACCATAGTGGACATCGCACGGCCCAGAGACCGCGCCGTAACCTTCGTCGCCCGTAGCGCGAGGTCCGTGGCGGTACGAAGTTCTCTGAGAACTTCTGGGTCGTGACCACCCTCGTGCAGGTCTCTCAGTGCCTTAGCCTGATGGACCTGCAACAACGCCATAGCGTGTAAGGCGGAAGCAGCTTCGCCACAAGCCGTATACGCACTGCCGGTCAGGGCCGACGAGTGCCTACAGGCCTGGGAGGGGAGCAACGGAACCCCACGCCAAGTGGTAGCAGTAGTTGGACACAGTTGCATCGCAACTGACCGCTCCACCGGCGGGATGCCCGCATACCCCCGCGCTACCCCACCATCAAGGGTGGTGAGGGAGGACGAACCACCAGACCGGTTTCGGGCAGTAAAAGGTGCCTTCCATGATCTAGTGAGCTCATCATGCACCTCCGGGAAGAAAGGCACCGGGGTGGGGCCCTGAGAACCAGCGCGAGCCACCCCGAGAAACCAATCGTCCAACCTAGAGGGTTCGGGACGCGGTGGAGGATTCCACTCGAGCCCGACCCTTTCGGCGGCCCGGGCAAGCATAGCCACCATCTCTGGATCCGAATCCGGAACCGCTGACCACCCAGAGGGTGGCAACGGTGCCGAATCATCATCTCCAGAGAGGGCAGACTCACCCTCCGATGCAGCGATTGACATCTGGTCACTGAGGGGAGCACCAAAGGATACAGCTGGTACTCCATGAGAGGGTCCAGCATGCTCCCTTGGCAGCTCCACAGGCTGCGAAGTGCCGGTGGCAGGAAGGACCCCCCCCTGAGGGGAATTCCTCACTGTCACCGTAAGACCAGTCCGGCCACTGTCAGAGGTAGTGGTCCCTCGGCTGCCGCCAGGGGGAGCCCTAGATCTAGGCAGGGGCACGGGCACTCCGCCCCTTTGCAGGAAACGGAGCCTGGTCCGCAACTCCGCGATGTTCATACTCCCGCAGTGAGAGCATGACTCATCCACGAAAGCTGCCTCAGCGTGATCAAAGCCCAGACACGAGAGGCAACGATCGTGACCATCACCCGGCGCCAGGTAACGACCGCATCCAGAAACGCACGGGTGGAAAGGCATCTTGAAAAAGACGCGTCTTTAAAAAGACGTTCCACCCGTGAATGCTCTTTCAGAGAAAAGCACTCTTTTAGTGTGCTGAAGCGCACAGGGGAGATGGCCGCTTGCAGCACGATCAGAGGGTAGTGCAATCCGATGTGTGCAACCCACTCGACAAAGGGAGACCACCACCGCTGACGCGCCGTCACACCAACACACTGACTTGCAGACACTTTGAAGATTTGGTCAGGAGCAGAACGAAGAACGCTCGGCTCCGAAGCGAAAAGCTGAATATGCGCTGCACCCGCTGCCTAATTATACTCACGCTGTGATTAGCGGCAGCTGGATGCAATAATCGCATGCCAATATCCATTGGCTTGTTTAGATACTCTCGTAGGGGATTGGTCTCTCTAAGCGAGATCCCAATTCGTCGGTCACCGACGTGACTCGGAGTGACCGACTGATAGGGAACCCCAGTTCCTCGAGGGAACGAGACGCTGCGTCTGGAGACGCTTTGGGGACGCCTTCAGCGTAACCGGCTCTGAATACAAGTGAAATCTGTCCAAAGGATGGGCGAGACGTCATGGGCGAGGTGACGTAATGACCAGCTGGTATAAAAGCATGTGTGGTGAAACCGGCGTCAGCTTCTAGAATGACGCAAGCGCTGGCAGGGATGCCGTAAATGTGGCCTCGAGACGCATCGTCTCGTTCCCTCGAGGAACTGGGGTTACATACGTAACCTAAGACATTCCTCTTCAGGAACTCCAGCTGCGTCTGGAGACACTTTGGGGAACGAGATATCCACGCTGCCAGACTTACCAATCCCTGCCCAGTGTGTATCCATGCGGAGCACATCTAGGGAAAGAGGACGGAAGAGCCTGGAGTGGCCCGCATGTCCAGGCCGTAGAACCTGACAAAGGTCAGGGGTGTAGACTATCCTGCAGCGTTGCAGATGTCCTGTATTGGGACACCTGCGAGGAAGGCCTTGGAGGCCGCCACACTCGGAATGAGCCTTGACTCCCATCGGCGAGGGGAGGTCAGAGGACTCGTAGGCAATGTGAATGGCATCGACAATCCAAATTAATTCTTCAAAATTAAATGCAGAAAAACAACCAGATGAGTAAACACAGTCTGATATGAAAAGGATTCATAACATGAACGAGAATGGCGTAATGCATGCGTCGCCTGAGCAACGCAAGCTGCAACAGCAAGCTCTCACTCAAAGGGGGGAAGAACTGCACCGCAGGCTTTCCAGCGCCGAGCGAGAGCGCTAGCTCTGGGGAATGCCAGTGGAGATAGGGCGAACCCATCCCACCCGGTTGCTGAATGACAAAAAGCTGACGCCGGTTTCACCGCACGTGCTTTTATACCAGCTGGTCATTACGTCACCTCGCCCGTGACGTCTCGCCCATCCTTTGGACAGATTTCACTTGTATTCAGAGCCGGTTACGCTGAAGGCGTCCCCAAAGCGTCTCCAGATGCAGCTCGAGTTCCTGAAGACAAACTATTTTTCTATGATTGAACTGGCTCACTCAAACTGTGCCATTGTTCACATTGAATTAAATTCCATTTCACTTTAATGCTGATATTGCAATGTTTCATCATTTACTCTTTAACATGAGTTTATTTAAAACAGTTAAATGCTGAATTCCATATGAGTGTACTGTAGTAAAATTACCAACCCAGGCTCATTGGCATTGTGGCAAAGTTTTAGCAAAATGATATTACGTTGCTTCTTGTGTTTCACAACACTTTCAAATTGTTTAGTGAGTGGCACTAAAACACAGTTGGTTTTATCCAAAACAAATGAAAATGAATCTGGAAATGTTTTGTTAGTTTGGGAGTTATATGTATTGCTGCCGTTCGGAAATGAAATCAAAGTGAGGGGTGCTAAAAGGTTAATTGTTTTGCATTTGATCATAACCACCTACCCTAAACTGACAAAAGCAAGCATGAGACAACACATTTGAAGAAACAAACATGGCATTTTAGCTGTGCTGGACCTCTTTTATTGCGGGTAGTACCAGGTGAGTTATAGAGCATTTTTAATACATCAGACAAGCCATTCATTTAGATATCCTTATGGTGATGCAAACTTTAAAATGTATTAATTTCAAATGAAAATTTGTCTTTTTTCAATCAATAACCTGCCTCTACAATCATAATTTGTGTGAAAAGTAATAAAAGTTATACACTCACCTAAAGGATTATTAGGAACACCATACTAATACTGTGTTTGACCCCCTTTCGCCTTCAGAACTGCCTTAATTCTACGTGGCATTGATTCAACAAGGTGCTGAAAGCATCCTTTAGAAATGTTGGCCCATATTGATAGGATAGCATCTTGCAATTGATGGAGATTTGTGGGATGCACATCCAGGGCACGAAGCTCCCGTTCCACCACATCCCAAAGATGCTCTATTGGGTTGAGATCTGGTGACTGTGGGGGCCATTTTAGTACAGTGAACTCATTGTCATGTTCAAGAAACCAATTTGAAATGATTCGAGCTTTGTGACATGGTGCATTATCCTGCTGGAAGTAGCCATCAGAGGATGGGTACATGGTGGTCATAAAGGGATGGACATGGTCAGAAACAATGCTCAGGTAGGCCGTGGCATTTAAACGATGCCCAATTGGCACTAATGGGCCTAAAGTGTGCCAAGAAAACATCCCCCACACCATTGCACCACCACCACCAGCCTGCACAGTGGTAACAAGGCATGATGGATCCATGTTCTCATTCTGTTTACGCCAAATTCTGACTCTACCATCTGAATGTCTCAACAGAAATCGAGACTCATCAGACCAGGCAACATTTTTCCAGTCTTCAACCGTCCAATTTTGGTGAGCTCGTGCAAATTGTAGCCTCTTTTTCCTATTTGTAGTGGAGGTGAGTGGTACCCGGTGGGGTCTTCTGCTGTTGTAGCCCATCCGCCTCAAGGTTGTGCGTGTTGTGGCTTCACAAATGCTTTGCTGCATACCTCGGTTGTAACGAGTGGTTATTTCAGTCAAAGTTGCTCTTCTATCAGCTTGAATCAGTCGGCCCATTCTTCTCTGACCTCTAGCATCAACAAGGCATTTTCGCCCACAGGACTGGATGTTTTTCCCTTTTCACACAATTCTTTGTAAACCCTAGAAATGGTTGTGCGTGGAAATCCTAGTAACTGAGCAGATTGTGAAATACTCAGACCGGCCCGTCTGGCACCAACAACCATGCCACGCTCAAAATTGCTTAAATCACCTTTCTTTCCCATTCTGACATTCAGTTTGGAGTTCAGGAGATTGTCTTGACCAGGACCACACCCCTAAATGCATTGAAGCAACTGCCATGTGATTGGTTGATTAGATAATTGTTACGGGAGAGGAAAAAGAAACAAAAATGAGCAAAAAGAAAAACGCCGCTAAAAAAAAAAAAAACTGTTTCGGTCTGCTATTCTGTTACGGAACGTGCTTCCAGACAGGCGGAACAAACACACGGGCAACGGGATATCAAAAAGAATAAGAGGTATTTAATAATAAGAGCTTCCAACGTGTAACATCAAATAATAGCAGACAAAATGGCAAGGGTGAACACAGGCTTATAAAGGCAGGTCATCATTAGGGGAGAACAGAAACAGGTGAGGAGCTAATTAACTAATCGGGGAAACTGGGTCAATGGAAAACAAGGCAAAAACAGAACAGACTCGTGACAATAATTGCATTAATGAGAAATTGAACAGGTGTTCCTAATAATCCTTTAGGTGAGTGTATATAGTTATATAGTTATAGTTATATATATATATATATGTATATATGTATATGTATATATATGTATATATATGTGTGTATATATATGTGTATATATATATATATATATATATAATATATATATATATATATATATATATATATATATATATATATATATATATATATATATATATGTATATAAACACAGCGGCCACAACTGTATCATTTTTGGCAAGCAGCTATAGTGTACAGTTTACATTAACCTGCATTAAACAGCACTTTGAGTTATTCATTATGAATAGAGTCCTTTTTTTTAGCATAGAGTCCCTACCACAACATAAAAGAGCAAGATTTAATTCAAAGCTAAAGAGGCTGAGGTTGAGTAAATCCATTTTTAAACTGGTAATTAAAGCCCAAGGCAAGAGTATAGTGTCATCTTATTGATGAAGCAGTGTTTAAACTCTGGTTTAATATCTTGTTAAATCGTTAACATACTAAATACTATCTAGTTTCATCAGTTTATCTGTCAGATACACGCAAGGTCTGTTACAGGTCATGAATCCTGCTCAGCGAAAACAAAACCCAGAGGCAGCTGAAAGCAGCATAGTGTCGCATCAGACACTACCTAGCCTGCCAGTTGACGCTGATGTGATCTGCAGTGTTCTGGCCAGATTATAACACAAAAGAGGAGCAATATTTCCTAACAGCATACTCAACAGCACACAAGAGCTTTAAAGAGGCTATCTGTAACTACTTTAACTAGCAGGTCATTAGAGAAACTACTACAACAAGCAACCCGATGACAAACACAAACCTCTTTCTGCAGTTCAAGTGTTTCTGCTGCACAATTATGAATATGCAGGTTTGAAAAAGCAGGTTTGTTGCATTGTTATATATTAAATTTCACAGAGATGAGATATTGTAACAAATGTTGATTAGCAAGCATGGTCTTACTGTGGCACTAGTAAGACCATGATTAATCAAATCAAGGCAGATTTTTGGAATAATAATAGCATTGTCAATTACATCTCACACTGATAATGAGAAAATATTTTATTTAAAATCATTTTAATCAGTTGAAATATCTATTAACTATAATATCATTATTATTATTAATTAAATATAATTACACATAGTACAAGTCATATAATGCAAGAGGTCAAACAACAATGTGACTTTAATTCTTTAACTCTAAGTCTGTGCTTTGCTGTGTCAATCCTGTTTCATACTGTAAGAAGGACATGACTGAAGACTTAAATTAAATATGAATGCACTTGGTGTCCAGAGATGAAATGGTCATGGTCTCTATGTAGTGAATCTGCAGGATTAGAAAATCTGATTGGTCTCAGATATTTCACAGTGCTTGTATCGTGAGCACAGCAGCAGCTGCTGTTGAAGGACTGGGGGCTGCTGCCAGACGGAATAGCACAGGTGGGGAGGGGGCTCTATGTATTACTGCTGTTCCAGAGGATGCACACGGAGGACAGATACTTAGCAGAATTAGATTTACTAAAAGGAGACTTTATTGTTTTTAAAGGTCATTTGCTTGTTATCCCCTCATGGCTCTTGGTGCTCATTTTGCATTCTCATCAAGAACGCTGTAAAGTACAGAGTGTCTAGACATTTATATGCTATGGTTCAGACTTTTCAGCAGTAAGAGAGTAAGAATAGACAGGATTTGTGTTCTGAACATTCTCCCCACTTAGTGAAATCACTCATTTTAGAGACAGTTCATGCAGGGAACATTCCCGGATTACCCCGGTATTCTATCTCTCTCTTTGGTTGTTGCATTACCTGTTTCTTCAGGATTCTAATTGAACTATTTTTAGTGTGGAAAGGTTTTCATTTATTATCATTTTTTTAATGCAAGAACATGACATGTATGACTTGCTCCTGACTAATTTGATCTATTCTGGTAAACATGGTTTAGAGAAATGTTTTACTGTCAAAGATGTGCAGAATTATCAGAGGTCATGTACTGATCGGGGGGTATGAGCTGGTAATAACTTTTCATTAACGCATAATTTTTATTGCATATTTCATGTTAATTAAATATTACCAAGGTAAAGTTCAAAACTTCATATAGTGAGAATATAAGGTGGATTAATTGAAAAAAAAAATACATTTTAAAGGATAGTTTTTCAAATCCATGTGACTTTCTTCTTTTCTACAGATCATAGAAGAGGAAAAGTTTGATAAATCAACAATAGCATATAAAATAGGGTGACCATATGTGCCATTTTTCCCAGACACGTCCTTGCCAGGATTTGTTTTGGCTTTGTTTTCCTGTATTCATACTTGCTGATCTAAAAGTAGTTTGACTATTAACATGCAGGCATTGTACATAATGGGCCAATCATGGTGTGAGAAGGTGGGATCTACGGTCAAAGTGAAGCAAATACATATTAGGTGTGTTCGACTTAAAGCGGCGCGGCTCAGACCAATCAGTATTTGACATCAAAGTACCTCGAGAGCGTTTTGAAAGCATAAGGAACCGTCTGAATGGTACTTTGATGTCATACCGATCGGTCTGCACACACAAACAAAGCCAAAACCTAGATATTTTAGTCCATATAGAAATCCTGGCCAGGACACGTCCGGGAAAAATGGCACGTATGGTCACCTTACATAAAAGGGAAAGTCATTAGCCTTAGTGCTTTTTTCCATATAAAGAAAGCCGGATGGCCCGCTCTGACTTCCATTGTATGGACAAAAATATTTTTAAAAATACCTTTTTTATTCCACAGAAAAAAGTCAAACAGCTTTTGTACAGAATGTAAGAGTAAATGATGTCAAAATGTTCATTTTTTGGGTGGCCGATCCCTTTAAGACTGTTAAAATAAAAATCATTTTGCTTTTGTTAGGTCTCTTGCTTCCAAAGTGGAGTAGGCCATTTACTTTTGTCAAACGTGTGAGGTCTGTATGAACAGCATGGTCCTGCCACCCATGTGCTTCAGAAAGGAGTCGAGACTACATGTCAGTGGTCTTATGACGGTGGTTAGCGAAGCGTACACATTCAAACATACATGCAATCATTACCTTCCATAATAGGATTGTGCCATTACAGCTGCCAGACATCATTAAGAAAAAGGTGAGCCATAGACAGCATGAATGGATGAAGTTGTTTGGCACATGGAGGGTGGGTGGCCACGTGAGACCCCGCTGAGGAAATATGGCCTGGCATTCTCACTTTACCTTCTTAGCCCTTCTGCTACTATGAGCCGAGCTCTTCCGGGGGTAACAGCTGCTGTCCCTGGGGGTGTTATGGTTCAGTAATGGGAGTGTGTTTGTGTGTGTCTACGACTGCACGACTAAAGTGGGCCAGAGATGGCAGCCAACCTCAAAGCCCTGCAATGCTGAATTCAAGGCGGCAGAATAACAGCCCAGCCTGAGGCCTGGCAATCTGTTTTCCTGCATTTTTCCTCTCTTCCTTCTTCCTTATTCTATTTTTCAGCTGTTCATTAGCCGTCCATTGAGAGAGAGCTATGGGTGTTAGCGCTCCACTTTGGGCACCGTGAGCTGGTACAGAGCAGATCTGGCCATAGCGGTGTGTAACTCTTTGTGGAAGTGTCGGGATGAATGAATAATGCAGCCATGGTAGCGTCACTCAGGGAAAAATTGTGCTGGTTAATATTCATGGCATGGAGATTCAGATGGCGTTGTGAATGGCTTTACAGTCTTTCAAGAGCTTAGAGTCCCTCAGCAAACTAACCTTGCCTGTGTGACACATGTGAAAACTGGTTTTTATGTGGGTTTTCCTGAGCAAGACGGGACATAACACTTGAGGTTTGAATCAGAGTGTTTGTCTACTACATGTCATGTGCAAATCGTACACATGTGAGCAAAAGAGGTTGAGTGTGTGAACTTGTGTGAAAGTGCACACGAGTGTGTGTGAGGGAGGGCAAGAGCGCCTGCAGCAAGCAGCTCCAGCCTAGTGTGTTTTCAAATGCCTACGTCAGAGCTGTTTTCAACAGAAACACTGTAAATTTCACCCACAGGACTTTTTATTTTATATTTCAAATCTGCTTGTGAATTCCTTGCAGCTGCACTGATTTGTCTGAGGAGTAAGAATGATATTGTTGGCTTGTATTCTTTGTCTCTGTCCATTTGCTACTCGAGCGCTCTGTGATCACACGAGTTATGGTTGGTCATTCAGTGGTTTTATAGACTGCTGTGCTGAATATTTAGTCAGAATGTTTTATTTGTGAGTATTGCTGAAGGTGAAATACAAGCCATCAGTGCTATTTACTGACACCACAAAGCAGAGTGCAGGCTAAAAATGTTTGAGTGGTTTGAGAGCTCCCACGAGAGAGACGGCTTAACAGCAAAGTTCATCTGGTATAGTTTATTACATATAATGTAATATACTATAATTATATAATAATATTTTTAACATCTGTTTTCTCTTGCAAATGAGTTTAGCTGTGTGATTTTGCTTTTATTATATTATTATATTATATTATATTAGCATTAACATTAACATTTTGCATAGACACTATTTTAAGGCTACTGTTTTAGGTAATGTAGACTGACTACATTAACTGACGTAGAAATTATTGGCAATAGTAATTCAATGCTGGTTAGTGTTGATGTAATACAGATTGTGAAAATAATCTATACTCACTATAGATTTAAAAAACAAATCTTGAAAAAGAATTACGATGCAACAAGATCCAAGATTCATCCGAAAGTAGGTTCCGGTGAATGGAAGAAGTCCTCAATAATCACTGCAATTTCACATCCAGGTCTGTACCCAATGTGGTGTAGAACAGAGCGCCTGCTTTTTATGATCCAATCAATTCCCAGTTCAATAAAATCAAGTTGTGCCCCATTTCTCCCATTGAAAATACTGTTTCATTAGGGAATACAATCTTATTAGGCAAGTGAAATGGGTTGTGAATGCTGTTTCAAGTTAACTGTGATGTCCATAATGATAAAGGACATTACTCTCTGTGAGAATCTTGCTGATATGTGACATAAGATTATGACATTATTTCCCTTGTAGGTTCTCATCCCACAGTTGCTAATTGTATGTTTCTTTGACAGCACAACAGGCTCATTTGAGCTAAACCAGTAAGAGTTGCCCAGTCTGTTCCTTAATGTGGAACTCCATCCCAGACGCATCCTCATAGAGATGTACTTTCCGTTGATATTGCTACTAATGGCTTCATATTCCTGCCCTGGAGCGGCACAGTTCCTGCTCTTATGTAATGATTTACATATTTAGCTACGGTTGTTATTGCTTCAGCAGCTGGCAGAGTTGGGTTTTACACAATAAAAGAGAGTGTTGATGGCACAGATATTTGTTAGAGCTTTCTCCGTCTAATTAGCATCTCGCTTTTGCTAAGCACCGGCCGTGCATTGTTCCCGGGGTTGTTTTTCGGCATGCGGGGTTGTTTTGACACTGGGTCAGGAGGGGGGAGGGGCCCTTAACTAAGCCGTTAATGACTGAACACTAATACCCAGGTGTAGATTAGAAGTGGCAGTGCTGCATGGCCGTAGCAGTGAACTGGCATTAGTGTTGACACTTCTCTTATTATGATACGTGTGTGGTCATCATTGCAGCGCAGATAAGACATGTATATTAAATTGCCACTTATTTTGTGTAGGCGCAACTGAATATAAAACGAACTGCAGACGACCTGGACTAAATATCCTAAAAGTGGTAAGTTGCAATGTTAAAATTCCTACATTTTAAGTCTAAGCTACGTACATTATTGTCAAGAGATCCAACAGAAGCAAAACGGATCCATACTGTGCATTGACTCACAAATTTATACACAAACACGAGGTTTATACCCAAGGTTCCCAGCTAGTGACTTTCTAACTGACACCACAGTGCTCTTTTAGCTCTGTAGGATTACGAGTGATTCTTTTCTTCAGGCTTGCCTCAGGTCTCTGTCACAAGCTCATCTCTGTGTATAACTTAACATATGCATAGCTTATTCTCCAGGGCTCATCCACGCAGCCGTCTCTCTCAATCGTGAGGGAGAAACAGCAGTCTCAGCCTCTGTTGTTGATCATCATCACATAATTTGTGTGCCTTTTTGTGTTGTACTCTATCACAGATTAGACAAAGGTTTGTCTTACCTTACGCAGATGCAGTTATTTCCACCACATGCTGCTGCATGCTTCATTCATTAAAAAAAATCCCTCCATCTCTCACTCTTCGTCTTTGTGTGTCTCTCTTGATTTCTTATTTTCCTCTTCTCTTCTTTGTTTTTGGTCAGAGCATCACTGTATTTGTTTGTGCTGTGGCTTCTGGATCAAACTAGAAAGATGGGCTGTAATTGGGGATGAATTTGCTGGTAGTCTCCCCCGTTTTCCTCTCTTCCCTGTCAGACGTGCTCTCACTCAAGCTCACAATCCGAGAGAGAGGGATGTGGGCAAGATCCTGCAGTAATGGTGTGATAATTTGCTTGGTGGTTGTTCTCTGTCTCTCCCCCTGATTTCTCTGTCTTCATTCAGCGTGGCGGTCGTGTCTCAGTCAGGCTGTCAGAACGCATGGAGACACATCTGTGAATGTGTTTATGTGGCTCTAACGTAGCCTCTTCGGCGAGGCAGAGACCCCCTCCTTGCTCAAGATGTGCTCACTAATGGCATGTACCATTATGGCTCAGAGCAGGGTGGGCTGTGAGGAACGGAGGGGGAGAGAGAATGTGAGGGGGAAAACAGGCTTAGTGGACAAATTGAGTGGTTCTGTGCATGAGTGCATGTGTGTTTGTTGTTTGACATGTCTTCTTGTCATTGTAAATAAAACAAAACATTTTGCTATGCTGTAATTTATACATGAAGATTTTGTATTTCACTGCTGATCTTTGAATTTATAGTGAAGAATGCACATTTTGAAATATTCACCACTATTTAAAGAGAGTTCATGCACAAATGTCTATATTTATTCACCCTCATGTAATTCCAAACCTGTTTGGCTTTCTTTTTCTGTGTGGAACACAAAATAAGTTACTTGTAAAAGTATAATAAGTATACAATAGTAAAGTGCAAACTATTTGTTTATTGTTAATTCATAGTTTAAAAATTAATACATTGTTATGTACTTTGTCACTTTAATTAACAAATTATTATTGTTTAATAAACTCTATTGTAAAGGGTTAATGTTTGTTATCCTTTGTTACAACAAAGGAGTTGTTATGGTTATTAGAAGTAAAAGTTCTCACCTATTGTTTCATAAAAAAATACAGAATTGCTATTAATTATGTGCTTTAAACCTACATTTATTAGACATTAATTATACAAAAGCAAGTGTTCCTAATACATTAAGTAGGGATAAATGTGTATCGATTTACTATAAAATATAAATAATTAATAATAAAGAAATATTTATGTGTAATGCTTTCATGGACCATTAACAATAGACTGGTTTAAAATTAGACTGATCTCATTGTTTATATATTTAGATATTTGTGAGTAACATTTACAGGTACAGGAAAATAATCGCATTGATAATCTCATTGATCAAAAATTGAATATAATCAGCTGATTAATTCCATTAATTAACTATACTTTCCAAATGATTTGGAAGTACTATACTGTGTACTTATTATAAAGTGTAACCAACATTTTTTTAATTTTATTTTTTTCTCCAAACAAAGAAAGTCAGTGGGGTCCAGTGTTGTTTTGAATCATTGACTATGATTATATGGACAAAAACATGGAAATTTCTTCAAAATATCATATTTTGTGTTTTGCAGAAGAAAGAGAGGGGTGAATAAATGATTACACAATTTGCATCACGTCCCTTTAAATCATGATGTAGTCATCTCTATTATCTCATATTTCTTCTTCTTTTTCCGGGCAAAATTTTTACATATTACCGATAATGTTACTAGGGATCCAAAAAAAGGATACAGATATGTATAATATTTCAAAGGCATGTAGAGCATGACGCTAGCATTGGCAAGGTTAAGGGTTTGATTGCCAGGGAATTCATGATCTGATAATGTGCAAATCTTGAATGCAATATAAATCACTTTGGAAAAAAAATGTCTGCTAAATGCATGAAGGTAAAAGTGTGCTTCTTGAATTTTCTAGATTATCAGCCTTTTTCAAAGTGATTGTCTTCCTGGCAGATAAAAAACAAGCTACAAATCCCCCAAATTTGCCTTAAAAATGAGCAAGGACCATCATATCTCGAGATGAGGGTATTAGAGAGACATATATGTGTTCACAGTTCTTATTGTATGTGACTCTTTTAAATGCCATTTAATTATAGCCTTTCTTTCCATCCTCCCTTGAGAACCAATTCTCCGGAACACTTTTCCATCTGGGTTCATTTCCAAAAAGCCTAGCAACATTTTGGAATCGTGTGGGAATATTAAACATTCGGATATGCGGCCAATGGCATCAGCACATGTACATTGAACAGATGGATCTCTGTGCAATCTGGAGCGCATGATCAAATATGCATCCGTGTCACCTCTAACTCTGGCCTGACAAAGTCCTTTCTATTGTGTTGGAAAAAAACTGATTTATATACTGATGAATAATGTATGGGCAAAGTCATTCAAGCTCAAAGTAATTAATCATTTAGAGGGGAGATCAACCATTCGGTTTTACAGCTGATGGTATGAAAACACAAGGGAATTTATGTCAGAAATGCATTTGATTTTATGTCAATACATTCATGCCAGTTAATTGTAATAAGCGGATGATTTAACAAACCCACTTTTCGATCAGACATTAACATTAATTATATACTTCCTGACACATTTTATATGCAGAAAGGATCTGTTGGCTGTGCCGTGGGATACAAAAGCCTTGGCCTTGCAGGGTCAATGGTGTCTGGATAAATATGTACAGGCAGAGTGTACAAACCTCTCTTAAAGTGATGGGTCAGCCCAGTGGTGAGAGAACATTCAGAGCTCTTGGAGTAATACGATGGCGAGACATTTTAAATAAACATTAGTTTGTGGTGTACCACCCGCTGACAGCATGAGAGCATAAGACATGTCAGTGTTTGTGCAGCCTCACCCAGAAGACGAGAAATTATTCAAGTGTGACACAGAGGATGATTGTCAACAGGCACCGAGGCCAGTCAACTGTAGAGAGGGAACCAGTGAGCACTACGAATACAAACAAAATGTACAAATAAGATGAATTTGAATTCAATTGGCCTTGTCCCACAGGATGATGAATATTAATTGGAATGACAGAAAAAGAGATTTAGTGCAGTCTGTGTTGGATAGTTAAAGAAACAGTTATTTTTAATATGTATTATATGTGAATTATTTTTATTTTTCATTCGAGTAAATTAATCTTAATTTTAAAATTATACATGAAATTTAAATCATGTATTTTAATAAACACTACAAATACAGTGCTTGTGTTAATTTCCTTGAATTTGCTTTACATTGCATAATTGTAAACTTTTAAAATTTACATAATGTATATATTAATTAAATTCATCATGGCATTTTAGCTTTAAATCATAACTTCCAATGATTTATAAATAAATATTAAGTAATAAAGTCCATGCCCTGTTGTCCTCTCACAAACTCCACCAATATATTTGTTTAGGACTGTTTTTGCTTGTTAGAAGTGCTTGATCTGTGCATATTTCTCTCCTGATTCAGACGAGACGACTTTTTAACTGGAGAAAGCAAAATTATATTTACTTCTGAATGGTGCACAACCTGAATATGCATGCTTAGTAAATATATTTGTAAAAAATCGGGAAAGAAATCTAAGTTTACTGGATGCCTTTAATTTTATAATTTGCCTTTTATTATTAAATGCTATATTAAGCCTAGCCCTTTCTTCTTTTTACTATGCCTTAAAAATGTCCATTAAGTAACAACTTTTTCTCAGTACACTTTCTTTATGCTATTTAGAAGTTTCTGATGTAGAACCGACAGAAACACTAACAATCACAGAGGGAGGAGATGATGTTAGTGGAAAAGATGAAAAGCCAATGAAGCATGCGCTTGAATCCAGCAGTTGCATGTTAGATTCAGCTGAAGGGCGTTATGCAGTATTTTGAGGGTGGCACTGTTGTGCCTTTCAGACCTTCCCAGTGTGAGTCAGAATCTGTGGACATTAAGTTGATCTACAGCCATAAACGTCACTGTAAATCACTTGTGAAAAGTAAAAGTGAAGCTTGGATAAAGTTAAGTTAAGTGCTGAGCAATTAAGTATAATAAGTATTGTATCATGATTTACAGTATATGTAAATGCCAGAGACTCATTTGAAAACTTTTTAAATAAACATCTAAACTGCATCTGTTTGTCAGCAGACTGTGTCGTATAGGGTTTTATTCTATTTTGTGATTTAATTGTAATGGAAAGCATTTAGATGAGAGATCCAACCATGGGAAACGGAGCGTGCCTCTGTGACAGCTGCGCCCGGTGCCGTCCTCTGTGCCGAACATTGGTGCCCTGGGTCAACTATGACTGAATCTGCCACTGACTAGAGGGAAGGATAATCCTCAATGTAAGGTTTTTATAAAGTATAAAGGCACGTAAATCAGAAGGACTGATATTTAAAGGAAGATTTCACCCAAAGATTTTAAGCTAAATAATTTTAGGCTAAAAAATATATACTCACCCACGGGCCATCCAAAATTTAGCATTACATAACTTGTTCACCAAAGGATCCTATACAGTGAATGGGTTCCGCCAGAGTCCAAACAGCTGATAAAAACATCACAATAATCCACAAGAAAGAATCCAGTCCATCAATTATCCTTGTGAAGTGAAAAGCTGCTTGTTGTAAGAAACATATCCATCATTAAGGCTTTACATCATCACTTCAGGCCAAAAACATGATTATTTAATCCATAATAATACTTCCTCCAGTGAAAAGACAACTTTTTCCTTCAGACAAGACACATTTTTCACTGAAGAAAGAAATATTGTGGATAGAGGAATCATTTTGGTAAAAAAAATGGATTTTGATGGATTTGTTTCTTACAAACAAGCAGCGTTTCACTTTACAAGGATAACTGATATACTGGAGTCTTACTTTTGGATTATTTATCAGCTGTTTGGACCCTCATTCTGCCGGCACCCGTTCACTGCAGGGGATCCATTGTTGAGCAAGTGATGTAATGCTATATTTCTCAAAATCTGTTCAAATGAATAAACTTATCTACTTATCTTGGATGGAGACGGATAGACCAGTTTTTTAAGATTACAGAAAACACTGTAAAAGTAATTTTAATGATTTTTTGTCTATTGCAGTAACATTAATCGCAGTAACAGTCCTACAAGGTTGGGAAGGTTTTGTGAGAAGGAAACAGGTGTTGCAAATGTAAGACCACTCATCTGTTGCTAATTCTTGTATTTTGTTCCTCTTTTTATAGTAGCAGTACATTGATTACAGCAGGATCTGGGGACTGAGTTACATCCACAGCACAGAATGTTAATACACAAACCTTTTCTAACTCTGCTCATGTTTGATCACACTGCCACTACTGGAACACTCAGATCCTTGTAGGATGTTAACCGAAACAAATGACTTTATTTTGTGACCATAAATGACATTCAAACCTGCTGGATTGTTAAAGGAAGACTCCACTTTTTTTAAAAGGCTCATTTTACAACTACCCTAGAGTTAAACAGTTGAGTTTTACCATTTTTGAATCCATTCAGCCGATCTCCGGGTCTGGCGGTAGCACCTTTAGCTTAGCTTAGCATAGATCATTGAATCAGATTAGACCATTAGCATTTGGTCATCAAAAATGACCAAAAAGTTTCGATAATGATATTACGCAGCATCTGAAAGTAGTCCCCAGCTATATCATAACTAGTTAACCTAGCTGGGGACTACTTTCAGGAGCTGCGTAATATCATTGCGCCTGCTGCACCCATGGTACGGCAGCAAAGTTCCTTGATTATTACGCCGAAATGAGAGCATAGTTCCTAGCCATATTGGCCCAGAAAATCGCAACTTTTCATTTTCCGTCAGTCTTAGTGCACTATGTAACTACAGAAGAGTCAAGTTTTAAATAGGAAAATTATAGAAAATCTTTGGTCATTTTTGAGCGAGATGCTAATCCGATTCAATGATCTATGCTAAGCTGTCTGTAAGTTTCATATCATATTTGTCAGACATTGACATTTGAATTCAGACAACTTAGATTAAAACAAAACAAAAGTCTGACACCTTCTGTGATTTAGAATAGTCAGAAATCTGAAGAGAACAGTTTTACTCTTTCTCTCTGCCTTAAGTTTGATGTCAGGTTTCTATAGAAACAACTGAGCAAAAACACACACTCCCAATTGCCCAATTGTAAATATATATTTCACACAAACCTTTTATTAGGCTCGCAAACAACAATTTCTGTCAGAAACATTATGTGAGCAAAGCAACTAAAAAAAGTCACTATTCAGAGACTAAGCAAAGCTTACTGCTGTGCAAAACATTCTGAGATCACAGTCTACTTACTTCACTGAGTGTACTAGTCTCAGCATACATTACAAGATTCAATAAACAGACTATTGTAACAAGAATAAAGAATCATTCCGAATTTATGTGTTTTTGAATTATTAAAATATGTAGAATTACATAATGATCAGACATGCAGACATAAAAAAAGTCCAGAGATGATGTTTACAGTGGTCCATTATGTGATCGTCCGTGTGTGTGTGTGTGTGTGTGTGTGTGTTTAATCTTATTTAACTCTAAACAAATAGAGGCACATCTTCTCTCCTGTCTGCTATCTAAACTTGCTTCTCTCATTTAAGTAATGTGAAAAAGGCAAAGAAAGAGATCAAGAGAGAACATTTTAAAGTGAAATGGAGAGAGGGGATTAAATCTAACCAAAAATCATTTGAATTGCCTATTACACTAATGATGATCACCCACGACACTCTCAAGTGCTGATTATCATTAGATTGTCAGAATAGAGACACTAAAATGACAATCCAGAAGAATGAAATGAATGGCGAGGACAAAATTAGTGACAGTTTGGTGGAACCAACAATAAGAGCATCTTAATCCAGAGGAGGAAAGCAATAGACCAGCCACTGGGATCTTATGTTCAACTCAGCACAACAAAGGTGAGAAAAAGTTGATAAGAGAACCCTTCAGAATGATCTGTAGAGTAGAAAATGACTTAAGACATGTATGAAAAACAAAAAAGTAATAGACACAAAAAAATTAATTGTCTAAAAATTATTTTAATTCATGTAACTTGTGCTGCCATGTTTTGCTAACAAATAACTACATAAAAATTATTAGGACTCATTATGATTAAAAAAACTCAGTAATTACAAGCCATTCAGATATTCTCACACCACCTACACATAACAGCTGCAACAGAGTTTCACATTTTATTTTTACCTCTTAAAGGATTAGTTCTCCAAATGAAAATGTAATGTAACCATCAGATGTAGATGAGATTCTTTGCAATGAATAGGTGCCGTCAGACTGAGAGCCCAAACAGTTGATAAAAACATCACAATAATCCAGAAGTAATCCACACAAAACACCAAAATGTCAGTACATATAAGTCAATTTAAAAAGCCCATTCCCTGTGTTACGAACCCCACTTTTAGAATGCTCGTTCGGAAAGGGGTTTAGCAACATAAAAAGGACACGCGAGGCAGAATGTCAATTTAACCATTTATTAATGGCCAAACATCACACGAGTCACATTCACATCACCCAGCAACACATACTTGAAGAATTAACTTAACTAAATAAACAAACAAAACATAGATCAACACACAAACACATCAATCAGACATAACGTATACACCGGCTTCCAAACGGTACTAGACCATCAGACACGCACGAAACTCTGGTGGCTGCACAGAAAGAGCTTCTTAACAAGTGCGAGTCATACTCAAAGAGCATAGCAGTAACTGTGGCAGGCCTGTGGCTGAAACGGGGAGAGCCAACCTCCCTCTCTCGCTCGCTCGCTCTCTCCTTCTCACTCCCTCGCTCTCTTCTCTTTCTCTCTCTGCAACTTCCACCACCTTATATTCGGTTCAGAACGTCATTATTGAAATTAACCGCAGGTGTGTAGGGGCGGAGCTCAACCTCGGAAGAAGAACAAACCAAGGCAGCACAATAGGGGACAAAACACCAACACTCACAAAACAAGGACAACAACTTTGACCGATTTTTTTTACTGATTCAGACAAGACAAATTTTTCAAAGTATTATAGATAGAGGACTCATTTTAGCCAGAATTGCAACGGTTTGAAGTTAAAAATCTCTTCTGGATGGCCTAAACATGAATAAACTTTCAGAAAATTTCCTTTTTTGGGTGAACTACTCGTTTAAATGCATAATATAAGTAAGATATTGCCCATGTGCATTTGCACATACTTGCTATATATAACCTAAAATTATGCACCTTTTAAAAAGCAATGATTGGCTTTGAAGAAATTGACATTTCACCTTAACTCACATTAACCTTCCAGAATTTTTTTGGATGATGAGTGATGTTCAATTTTTTCAGCTTCATTCGGTTTTTTTGTATATTATAACTTTGGTGTTATATTTCAGTGTACAGCATATGCAGTATATTGGAGTTTAGTATAAGTTTAGAATATAATACTGGAATTTCACAAGTACTAGAGGTATGTGATTAGAAAAACGTTTGTGGAATGGTAACATACAGGAGCTGATATATGATTTCAGACCTGGAGAAACAGAGACATGGGTGAAACTTGTCATTTGTTTTCAATGCTTATTCAAGGCTTTGTGGGTTTAAACATTGTCCTGACAGTCGTGTGTGTGTGTGTGTGTGTGTGTGTGTGTAGCAGTAGTAGCAGTAGTAGTAGTAAGCATTTGAAAATTACATGATATAAAAGAGATTAGCTGTGGTAGTGTAATCATTGGTCCCACTTTATATTAACTACTATATACTTAAATAAAAAAATAAAAAAGTACAATGTACTTATTGTGTTCATATTGTACTTCTATCAATGTGGGATATGGGTAAGGTTAGGGACAGGTTTGGTCAGGGACAGAATTTACTTCTGCATTCTGAATCTTGCATTCGATGATGACACACAAACCAGGATGAAGATGAGGGAGCTGACTTTGAGAGAAAAGCAAGTGATTTGGATGCTAAAAGAAAAGAGGAAGTCAGTTAGAGCTCTAGCATAAACAAAGGGCATGGAGAAATCAAGAGTTTGGAAACCACCAGCGACACCAGCAACGATCTGATCAGCTGAGAAAACAACAGTAATTGATGACAGGCAAATCATAAACGCTGCAAAAATGAATCCTAAAAGACGTGTCTGTAAAATCACCAACAACTTCCAGAAAGCTGGGGTGATGCTCTGACAATCTACTGTCCTCAGGAGACTTTGACACACAATTACAGATGCTACACAGCAAGATACAAACCTCTGACCAGCACCAAAAATAGAAAGGCAAGATTAGAGTTTGTAATAAAGCACAAAAAGGTGAGCCAGAAGAGTTTTGGAACTATGTTTATGGACCGATGAGACAAAGATGAACCTTTATCTAAGTGATGGGAAAGCAAAAATGTGGAGAAAAAAGGGAACTGCAATGATCTCAAGCATACAGCCTCATCTGTAAAGCATGGTGGAGGTGGTGTCGTGGCATGAGCATGCATGGCTGCCTCTGGAACAGGCCCTCTCAACTTTACTGATGACTTAATGTATGATGACAGTAGCAGAAAGAATTTGGAAGGGTACAAAAGCCTACCAATATTCAAGAAAATGCCACCAGATTCATTGGGAAGTGCTTCATATTGCATCAGGACAATGACCCAAAACACCCTGCCAGTTCAGTCAAGGAATTTATAAGGGCAAAGAAATGGAAAGTCTTAGATTTCCCAAGTCAATCTCCAGATTTAAATCCGATTGAACATGAATTTCACCAGCTGAAGAGGAGCGTAAAGACAGAAACTCCCCAAAACAAGGAATTGGCTGCATTAAAGGCTGGGAAAAGAATTTCAAAGGATGAGACCAAGGGGTGGTGATGGCGCAGTGGATAAAACACATGCCTTTGGTGTGAGAGACCCGGGTTCGAATCCACTGTGAGATACCAATGTGTCCCTGAGCAAGACACTTAACCCCTAGTTGCTCCAGAGGCGTGCGACCTCTGACATATATAGCAATTGTAAGTCGCTTTGGATAAAAGCGTCAGCTAAATGAATAAATGTAAAATGTAAATGTAAGAGTCTGGTGATGTCTATGGGTCACAGGCTCACTGCTGTGATTGTGCGCAAGGGATCTGCAACTAAATAATATCTTTTAATCTTTTATATCTGCCTTATGTTCAACTGTCCCAATACTTATGCTCACATCAATGAGTGGGATGAACTCTAAAAGTGCTGTTCTCTTTATTTGGTAAAACATGTATGTGTTTAAACGGCTAATTATAAAATGTAACATTCTGTAGTTTTGTCTCACATTTGTCTTTTAATCATATTTGCGAATGTCTTGACTCCACAGCCAACAGAGCAATTTTGTCTTAACTGTTCCAATACTTATGGAGGGCACTGTATGTAATTATATGCAGGTATTTAAAAATAAATATATATACAGTATATATATATATATATATATATATATATATATATATATATATATATATATATATATATATAAGTACAATGTAAAAGCATGTATGTACACAATAAGTGTATTGTATCAAATTATTAATTTAAATGTAAGTACATAGTAGTTAAGGCCACCTAATAGACCCCTTCAATGTTTGTAAACATCGAAAGCCTAGGTTGGGTGCGCGCGCAGCATGGGGTCAGAAAAATGGTCCGGCTAATAGACCGGCATATTGTGTTAAGGTTTTTGACACCACAGAACTGGGACCAGTACCATTCTAAACTTGTTTTAGCTAATGGCGATTGTCTGCCTGATCCCGAGCTCCTAACAGAATGGGTAGAGAACGTTAGCAAGTGGCCAGATATTCATATACTGCTATCTGATGGACAAGCCGGGTGTTTACACATGCGAAAAACTAAGAGCCTACAAATCGCTAGACGCCTATAATTACGTAGTCTGTGGGCATGTCCAGACGGTTTTATATAGAGATATAGGCGATGACTTTTGTGTGTTAAAAGCAGAGGTTTTACCGAGCTAGCGCCAAAGGAAAAACACCTATGCACCAAGCCTGGGTTGTGATCAACAAACGGGAAGGCTACATCCATACTGCAAATTGCACCTGCATGGCAGGGAATTTATTTATCATTGGAGACGGATGCACTCTAGACTGATTTCCTTGACTTGATGGGTTTATTTCCCTAGAAAACCCTGTTGCACTAATACATTCCATATAGACGATAGTGTGTGATGAGGACAAAGAAAAAAATAAATAAAAAATACTCTGACATGTCATTTACATAACACGTTTAGAACAGGCATACGTA
Organism: Barbus barbus; assembly: GCF_936440315.1. Classification (NCBI taxonomy): domain Eukaryota; kingdom Metazoa; phylum Chordata; class Actinopteri; order Cypriniformes; family Cyprinidae; genus Barbus; species Barbus barbus. The sequence goes on from NC_136750.1 coordinate 14,706,934, forward strand.
GCAACACGTACATAGTAGACTACTTTTAATTTTTGATATCAAGTGAGCACTACAAACACGAGCCTCTTTGATCGTAGCATTGTCCCTAGCTTGCAGCCACAGATGTAGTCTATTATTTTTTTTTAAACAGATGAGATCCTGCAGGAATCCTGAAAAACTTGACTCCAGAACTGCTGCAATTTTCACAGTCCACGACAAGTAGGCATTTTTTTCTTGATGAGAAATTCTCTTGTTAACACACAATTCAATGGGATGGAATGAACTTTCTGACCCCGACATGCGCACTGCGAACTTTCCTGTGACGTGAACCGTGAAGGGGTCTATATAAAGTGGGACCTATTCATTTACTCTTATCCAATCATAATGCAGCCTTTGTTTTAAAGATCCTCTAACAAACTGCTACTTGTGGTTTCCATGTGCCAGTGTTTGCATACAATCTTCACCACCCCACTGCCACCAGTTTGCTGACCGTGTGTAAGCTCGTCATCCCTGCTGTCTTCCTCTGGCTAAATCTGACGTTTGAGTAAAAATCTGTCAAGCCCAAACATGATCACTAAATAACAAGCACATTTTTGGGACATAAATCTCCTTGTTGGACAAGTAGCCAGTACTGCAATATGATTATTTTTATGCTTTTGATACTAATGTTGTATTCTCAGTCTGGCTCATCTATATTCTCAATCTTCATTAAAAGTGACTGATTTGTTCATAATTTTTATTTATTTTTTATTTTTTTATTTTTTTTAGCTGTAGAGGAAACATGCCTTTTAGCTTTGGTGACTGACTCATAATGGTTTTTGGCCACCCCATTCACAACGGCTGCCTCTGTCAATTTTTTCTTGAAAAGGATTGCGTTTATTTAGATGCAGAATGTCTTTATTACCACATCAAACGGGATACGTTTCAGACTCGCGCTCTAACTTGGCCTCCGCTCCAGGCGCGAGTCAAACGAGCGCGTAAATGATACTGTGCTCGTAGCGCGCTCTTCAAATACGCGCTGTAGCCTGTATCATTTCATATCAAACAGCGAAAGAAACTACGTGCATGCAATGTCGTAGTTATGCCTTCAGTTAAGGCATGAAGTTACCAAAAAGGCGATTAAAGCTGCCTTAAAACCGTGTGCATGCATACATTGTTATATATGCGTCACATTTAAGAACATGTCCCTGAAATGGTTTTAAAAACTGTCCTGAGGCAACCCAGTACTGTCTCCCTCATCTAAAACACCCGATTCAACTCGTCCACTTATTAGTAGAGACTTTAAGACCTGAAGTGGTTCATAATGTAAAGAGATTTGTGAGAATAAGATGCATATAAGTTCAGCAGCAGCAGCTTTTAAAGTAATAGCAGGCAAATAAGCTAATAACCACCTCCTGTGATGTCTATTAATGCAAGAAAAAAATAAATCAATAACTTTTATAGCTTTAATGGGTTCATCTATATTTAATTTAAAATTTAATGTTTGGTAAATATTCATTTTCTGTATATTTCTGCTGAAGGGCACAGGTAGGTAAATATGTCATTTATTATCATGGGTTCCTGTGAAGATTGCTTTAAGTTCACTTAAATTAGAAGTTAAGTCTAATAAATGTTCAAATTGATAGCTCTCAATTATACTTTAATGCTGAATGACTACAGCCAATAGTTAAATATTCAGGGGGGAAAACAATTTTATAGAGACATCAGTAGTATTGATATCAGTGATGCTGGCCTTCAATCAAAAAAAAAAGATGCCATTAAAGAGATTAAAAATATACTGTCTTTATGTTCTTTGTACATTGTACATTTGAAGATTGACTTTAATGTTAGGTGGGATTAGTCGTGATTAATCCCGATTAATTTTAGAAAATTTGCGATTATTATTTATTATTTAGTCATTTAGCAGACGCTTTTATCCAAAGCGACTTACAAATGAGGACATCAGAAGCAATCAATTGTAGTATTAAAACCACTAAAAACTGATTAAAAACTAAAAGTTTAAACTTTATAAATACTACCTATACGCATTTAAAAAAAATAAATAAATGACGTTTTAAATAAAAAAACAATTTCAAAACTTTTTAAATGAAAAAAATTAAATAAACAATTCAAAATATTAAAGAACAACTAATATATATACATATATATATATATATATATATATATACACAACCACACACACACATTTATAAATTCAATATATATATTATTTCATTTCCAATTAGTTTGTAGAAGTATTAAAATAACGCAAATTAAACAAAAATAAAACTTAATAAAAGTTAATACAGACATAATAAATTCAGACATAATTTTACTAAAATTAAAATAAATAACAAATACAAATCAAATGACAGTTTATCAGTAATTCTAAAAAAATAACACAGCCAAACACACATGCTAAAAACAACAACTTACATACATAGTAAGAAATGGTTATAAAAGCTGAAACAGAAGTGAAACAAGTAGTAGGAAAAAGGAGAAATAAAAAGCGATACTTGTATCCCTTGCGGTGTCCCAGCCCGGTGGAGTCGCACGGTAGAATCGATGGTCTTTACACTCTTCGGTCTTCTCATGAAGAGGCCTTCACGCGACAGCTGCTGTGGTAAACTAAGCTTTTTTTATATATCCGTCAAACAAAATACTAATTGAATTCAGCTGGACACATTTTCCTTATTTTTTCTACAACAAATGGCCAAGCAAGTGCAGACACTGACAAGATACCCGAGACAGAACGAGGCCAAATGCGATATCAGCACGTCTCCGCACAGTAAACAAAATTAATAGATCAATTAGTTTGTTTTTTTAATCGATTGACAGCACTAATATATAAATAAATATATATATATATATATATATATATATACAGTATATATAGTAAGGATGGCACAGTACACAGATGTCACGGTTCGGTACGTACCTCGGTTCGGGGTTCACGGTTCAATACGATTTCGATACAACAGGAAAAAACAACAAATCTACTATGCTCGGTTTCTTTTCATTTATTTTGAGCAGAGAGTAGTACAGTAGTAATACTAAATATTATAATAATTATATACATAATCTGCAGTACATATATACATACAAGGAATCAATTCTTGAAATATATTTGATTTAGTTAACAGATAAACAAGGGGAAAAAAACGTAACATAGCTTATATATGCTGAGTTTCAGTAAATTTTTGTGACACGCTTAATTTGTTCACAGAAAGGAAACTCAAATGGCAGAAAGCAACATCCTATTTGTTTTCTTAATTTTATAAAACCACAATGTTTGGTTTTCATTGTGAGTGTACACAAATAAAATCAGACCTTTATGCAGTGATGTGTAGAGCCCTATTAAAATAGGGTCTTTTAATTTAATTTTTTTTTGTTTGTTTGTTATTGTTCGATCTAAAATTCATATTTGGTGTTCTAAAATTAAAATGGTTTAAAATTGATGTGGACTTTCAAATCAGAGTTTTATTTTAATGAAAAAAATAAAACAAAGGAATGTTACTGATCATCCAATGAGGTGTTTAGAGAATAACCCCGAGAGTTGAAGGGGCGGGTCAAGGAAGAGGAAAGGGGGTGATGCAATTGAGAAAAAAAGACGATACTCGTCTCTTTAATTTCTTTTATCCAAGAATTTAAGATACCCTGTGTGTTTTTGTTCCAACTAAGGACTTATAGTCATGTGTATTTTAGCATCTAAGGACTGACGGACATTTTGTAGTGTTAGCAGTCCAGTGAGAGCGACGTGCGACGGAACGCACGAAGATGGGGCGATTGACTGGGAGAGACTGAGGTTGTTCCGCGGCTGCAGATCGGGCCTGGTTGCATCACAGACGGAGGATTCGCGAGAACATTCGCGAGTGCTCATTCACGAGAGGACGTCAGTGACGATCGGATTTGCTAATCATTTGATTGTGGTTCCTGAACTGGTATTGTGTGAACTTCTCTATTTCCCTGGATTTCGTGAGTACTCATAAGTGTTCCACATTCACGTGAGCTCCAACACTGCGCGCCAACGAGACTTAAATCCCAGCTGGGTAAAACTTTATTTTGGGAATTTTGACTATACTATTCTTTTGTGAATTTTTGTTTACTCTGATTATCCGTTTGAACTAAGTTTGGTTGTGTTTCCAATGTGTGAATTGAGTCATAAAGTGCCCTAAAGTAATTCAACTACAGAAAAAAGGGTAACAAAACAAAAGAGTCCACGTTTAATAAATGTAAAGGTTTGTTGACAATCTTTTTGTCTTGTGATCTTCCTGTGAAGAAAGATTTAATGATTGGTTGTTTGGTGTACAGTTGAGAAATTTAAGTGAGATTGGAAATTTACATTATGCAATAGAAACACAGCATACAGGCACTTCCACACTCTGTTTAATTGTAAGCACTTCATACTGATATCTGAGACCCTGGGTTGTATTTTAAGGTCTGTCATTACTAAAATGTAAACAGCTAGTGACAATTAATAGATGTAACTCTCACCCAAAATTTTATTTCTGGTTTTATGAAAACTTCCCCTAGACATCCTTAGCATTTGAGCCATTCAGCAGGAGAGGGCTACATTTGTGGGGGCTCGTCCGGGATTGTTTCAGATTATTCAGATTGTATTTTCAGAAGCTGTGAATTTCTGTGGAAAGAAAATTGGAAGTGATTTAAGTGTGTACAGTAATTCTTTGATAATTCTGTCTAGAGAATTTTAATGTTTAACAGCTATTAATTTTTTTTTCCTTCTCTCTTTTCTTTGCACACGTACTAGCTGGTTACGCAAGGAGGTAAAATGGAGGTTAGTGAGATTGTTGCATGGTGCAGAGAGCAAGATGTTGAGCTGGGCAGAGTACTTATTCTGAGAAATGTGCCTACAGACTGTGAAGACAGAGTAGTCTATAATGAGCTGGACGCTGTTCTGGGGATTGGGAAATGCAAAGTGCTTGATCGTCGCTCTGATAAAACTAAGAAATGTCAGTTTGTTTTGACTGAAGTAGCTGGTAACATTTCCCAGATTCCTGCAGAAATTGGAGGACCTGAAGTGGGTCCCTGGTACACACAGGTTGTTCGTGTTGCAGCTGAAACTCCTAAACAGAGTAGGGAAGAAGAGTTCCAGACTAAGTTGATCTCTTTTCTCCAAAAAGAGGGGAAATCATTAGCTGACATCCCAAGTTTTGTTTCCCCTGCGCCTGACCTCAACACTAAGCTCGTTGATGCCATAAACTCCCTTGTCCAAACGTGTCATGTGGCTTCATCTGAGGAGAGAGTTGGATATAGAAAGCTGCGTCCTTTCTCCGGGTTCATACCAACTCCTCCTGGGGAAGACGAGTATGAGGTCTGGGTGGAGCAGACTACCCACATTCTGGAGGAATGGCAGTGTTCTGATAATGTCAAGAAGCAGAGACTAGTAGAGTGTCTCAGAGGTCCTGCAGCAGATATTGTTAGGTTTGAAAAGACCGGAAACCCATCAGCTACATTCAGTGACTATTTTAGTGTGCTAGAGTCGGCGTTTGGGACTACTGATGATGCTGCAGATTTGATGCTAAAGTTTCGGAGCACTTACCAGAATGAGGGAGAGAAGCTCTCAACCTACATACTAAGGCTGGACAGGATGCTGCACAGTATGCTGAGGAAAAAGGGCATAGAGTATTCTGCCCTGAATCATCTTCGAATGCAGCAGATAGTCAGAGGTGCCCTTTCAAGTGACCTGGTGGCTATGCGTTTGAGGATGACCCATAAGCTGTGTGCTCCTCCTTCTTTCAATGAGTTAATGAAGGAGGTGAGAGAAGAAGAAAATATGGTGAACAGTAGGAGTTTGTTACAGCCTAATGTAGCCATGACTGCAGTGTCCTCTGCCAAGAAGGAGTCATCTGCTAACACTAATCGTGACGACTCAGAAGTAGAGAAGCTGAAAAGAGAGATTAGGGGGCTGAAAAATGAGGTGTCACGCTTGTCAGCTGCAGCCAAAGAACCTGTAACCCATGATTGTCCTGCTATGCACAGTCTAGCTGCAACTGCAGAGAGTAAAACACCAACCAGACCAGTGAACAAAGCTAATGTCTTCTGCTACAGATGTGGAGAAGATGGGCATCTAAAGCGCGACTGTACAAATGAAGAAAATCTCAGGAAAGTAAACCAGCGACTCATCAGAATGAGACAGTCATCGGGAAACTTCTCCGGGGCTCAGTAGAGGAACGGCCTGAAGCTCCGGGAAAGACACGTTCCACAAAGTGCAAAAGAGTTAAAGTTGAGCCAGCAGTTCTTCTGAGCGAGTTAGTGGGACCTAGCTCTGTTCTTCCTATCCAGGTGGAAGGGATCTATGCAAAGGCTTTGCTGGATAGTGGATCGCAAGTCACTCTGTTGTACAGATCTTTCTATGAGAAATACCTAAAGCATCTGCCATTGATACCAATAGAGAATTTGGAGATATGGGGATTGAGCATGGAGCGGTACCCATACGATGGCTGTTTGACTCTAAGGCTGGAGTTTCCAGGATCTGTGGCAGGAGTGGCAGGATCCATAGATGCACTTGTGCTGGTCTGTCCCGATCCTGTAATGAAAGGAGATGTCAACATTCTGGTAGGAACCAATACATCTGTGGTGAAAAAGCAGGTTGAGTTGTGCAAAGAGAAGGTGGGAGATGATTTTCTTCATACATTGACTGTCCATCCTGATATCAGAAATGCTTATGAACGAGTCATTGCAGTTGAAAAGTGTAACGATGATGACAGAAGGGGGACTGTCTGGTATCTTCACCCTAAGCCATTGAAACTGCCTCCAGGGGAGAGTGCTAGGGTTTATGGAGTTCTGAAATGCCCTGCTGCTTTTTCTGATAAGACCCTGTTAGTGGATAAGGCGGAGGAATCTTGGTTTCCTGAGGAACTGCTAGTAGCCCCTGAAGTGCAGTCTACTACCATTGTCCAGTCAAAGAGGATTGGAGTGACAATCAGAAATGTCTCCTCTCGCCCAGTGATGATTAAGAGAGGAATGCCCATTGCTCATGTGTTTCCAGCTGAGGTTGTGGCTACAGTCTCTAAACCCCAAGAGAGTAGGGGTCAGACTGAACTGAACAAGAATTCATTTAACTTTGGTGATTCCCCTGTATCAGAGGAATGGAGACAACGACTGGTTAAACAAATGTTGGAAAGGAAGGAGGTTTTTTCATGCGATGAATTTGATGTGGGATGTTCAAGGAGTACCCAGCATCACATTCGATTGACAGAGGATAAGCCTTTTCGTGAGAGGTCACGACGGCTTGCACCAGCTGACCTGGAAGATGTCAGGCAACATCTGGAGAAGTTAAAAGGGGCGGGGATTATCACAGAGTCCAGGAGTCCCTATGCTTCTCCGATTGTTGTGGTACGGAAGAAGAATGGGCAGATCAGGATGTGCGTGGATTACAGGACGTTGAATCGACGGACTGTTCCAGACCAATATACTGTCCCACGCATAGAAGATGCATTGGCTTGCTTGAACGGGAGCAAATGGTTCAGTGTATTGGATCTCAGGAGTGGATATTATCAGATCCCCATGAGTGAAGCAGATCAAGAAAAGACAGCATTCATCTGCCCGGTGGGGTTTTACCAGTTCCAGAGAATGCCGCAAGGGATTTGTGGAGCTCCATCGACTTTTCAAAGAATTATGGAAAAGACGGTTGGAGACATGAATTTGTTGGAGGTATTAGTCTACCTGGACGACCTCATCGTTTTCGGAAGGACCCTGGAGGAGCATGAAGAGAGGCTACTCAAGGTGTTGGACCGGCTGCATAGTGAAGGATTGAAGTTATCTGTGGACAAGTGCACCTTCTGTCAGACCTCTGTCAGTTATGTTGGACACATTGTGTCTCAAGAAGGTGTCTCAACAGATCCCTCCAAGATTGATGCTGTAAAGTCTTGGCCTCGACCAAAGAACGTGTCAGAGCTACGTTCTTTCTTAGGGTTCTGTGGATACTACAGAAGGTTTGTGAAAGACTATTCTAAAGTGTCTTACCCACTGAATCAGTTGTTGCAAGGGTGTCTGCCGACAGCGAGTGTGAAGAAGATAAAAGCAGGACTCCTCCCAGAGCGAGTAGTGTACAAAGCCTCTGATCCATTTGGGAGTAGATGGACTGATGCTTGCGAAGCTGCTTTTAATGAGTTGAAGTTGAGACTTACCCAGGCTCCTGTGTTGGTCTTTGCCAATCCTCAGCTTCCGTACGTCCTACATGTTGATGCCTGCTGTGAAGGGTTGGGCGGGGTGTTGTATCAGGACCAAGGCCAGGGGTTACAACCTGTGGCGTTTGTCAGCAGAAGTTTGACACCTTCTGAGAAGAACTACCCAGTCCATAAACTTGAGTTCTTGGCGTTAAAGTGGGTGGTCGTTGACAAGCTACAAGATTATCTGTACGGAGCTAAATTTGAGGTACAGACAGACAACAACCCGTTAACTTATGTTCTGACAACAGCCAAACTGGATGCTGTTGGACATAGGTGGCTAGCAGCCCTCTCATCATATGATTTTAGTCTCAAGTACAGGCCTGGGAGACAAAATGTCGATGCTGACGCTTTGTCGCGTCGTCCTCATGGGACGGTGAAGGACCAGGAATGGACCAACATCCCATCCTCTGGAGTGAAGACTTTGTGTAAACTACCAGGTCAAGGAAAGTTCTGTTGCCTTGCAAGTGCCAGCAGGATTGTCACGTCGCTAGGAGGATCTCCTAAGTCAGTCCCCAAAGCGTACAGTAACTTAGCTACGCTGGATGCCTTCAGAATCCCAAAGTTGAGTTCTATGGATCTGTCCTGTGCTCAGCAAAATGATCCGTGTCTTGGGGAGATATGGAGAGCTTTGAAAAGGGGAGATCTTTCCTCAGTCAAGAAAGAAGCTCATCCGGACCTTCCAGTGATCAGGAGAGAATGGGACCGATTAGTGCTGGATAATGGTGTGATGTTTCGGTGCACTCAAGCACCAGACAGATCCCGTTGTAAACAGTTGTGTCTGCCCAAGAAGTTCCATGAAGTAGTTTTAAAATCACTTCATGATGACTCTGGTCACTTGGGATTCGACAAAACCTATGGGTTTGTGAAAGAGAGATTTTACTGGCCCCGAATGAAGATTGATGTGTCAAAATATTGCCAGACATGTGCCCGATGTGTCAAAAGGAAGACCCTGCCAAAGAGAGCTGCGCCCTTGTCACATTTGTCCAGTAGTGGACCGATGGATCTTGTGTGTATGGATTTTCTATCCATAGAGCCAGACTCCAGGAACGTCTGTAATGTCCTTGTCATCACGGACCACTACACCAGGTATGCACAGGCGTTTCCGACTAAGGACCAGAAGGCGTCCACAGTTGCAAAAGTCCTGTGGGAGAAATACTTCATTCACTACGGACTGCCTAGACGGATGCACTCGGACCAGGGTCGGGATTTCGAGAGCAGGCTCATCCATGAGTTGTTTGACCTGTTAGGAGTGGAGAAATCCCGGACAACGCCTTACCATCCCCAAGGTGATCCGCAGCCCGAACGGTTCAACCGGACGCTCTTGGACATGTTAGGGACCCTGGATCCAAGGCAGAAACAGCAGTGGAGCCGTCACATTGGACATCTTGTGCATGTGTACAATTGCAGTCTAAATGAAGCAACAGGGTATTCACCTTACTTCCTTATGTTTGGAAGGGAGGCAAGACTACCCATCGACCTGAGTTTTGGTGTGTCAAGTGATGGTACGTCCACAAAGTCTTATCAGCGCTTCGTAAAGACTATGCAGCAAGAACTGAAGTCTGCTTATGAGCTGGCAGAAGAGAAGGCTGGGAAGAAAAATGCAGGAAATAAGAGGAGATATGATCAGAGACTGCATTACTCTCACCTGGTTCCTGGAGATAGAGTTCTGATAAGAAATCTTGGACTGCAAGGAAAGCATAAGTTGGCAGACAGATGGAGTACTGAGCCTTATGTTGTCCAGAGCCAGATGCCAAACTTGCCTGTGTTCCGACTTGAGCCAGTGAGTGGAACTGGACCGGTCAAGATTCTGCATAGGAATCATATTCTTCCTATTGGACAAGAGTTGAGACAAGAATTTCCTTACAGTGTCCCGAAACCTAGAAAGAGGGTTCTGAGACGAAGGAAGAATGTTGAAAAGGGTCAGAGTCCCGAACAGGAAGTTAAGGACGCACCTGAAATGCAGGATGTAGAATCCAGAGCTGATTTGAATACTGGGAGTTCTGACAGTGAGGATGAATCATATGGAGTATGGTTTCCAGAACCTGTAGATTGTCAGTTCACTCCTAGGAGAACAGAGATTTCTGAGAATGATGTCACTGAGAATGTGGAACATTCAGGCACAAGTGTTGAGACTCCTCAAGAAATTGAGACAGTTGAATCGGAGTCTGGTTCAATACTTCTATTTGAGAATGACTCTGACAATTTACAAGATGTGAGTCGAGTTTCGGATATCTGTGATACTGTTACAAGTTCTGTGCGAGATCTAGGGAATGTTGATCAAAGTGATGCAGATCAAAATGTCTCTGATGTACCTGAAACTGGTAGAATGTCTCAGAGAACAAGAACTGTGCCTAAGAGGTTTACATATGATACCCTTGGGATGCCGAAAGTTGAGCCTGTCCTTTCTCAAGCAAAAGTTGTAAACCCTGTTAGATACTGTGCTACTGTGTATTTGTGGTTGAATATGCCTTCAAGAAAGTTGAGTACCTGTGCAGTAACTTTAAGCCCAAGACAGTAGTTTGATTGAGTCCATACTGTTCGTAGGGTGACTCGTATGTTTTTTATTTTGTTCCCATACCTAGAGAGATATGTAGTGTGCATATGTAACTTAAAAAAAAAAAAAGAGGGGGGGTTGCTGTGTACCCATTTCATCATATTGACAATTGGTATGTTTTCTTTTATTTCTCCCTCGTTATGAGGGCATAACGATTCTTGGTAGGGGGAGAATGTAGAGCCCTATTAAAATAGGGTCTTTTAATTTAATTTTTTTTTGTTTGTTTGTTATTGTTCGATCTAAAATTCATATTTGGTGTTCTAAAATTAAAATGGTTTAAAATTGATGTGGACTTTCAAATCAGAGTTTTATTTTAATGAAAAAAATAAAACAAAGGAATGTTACTGATCATCCAATGAGGTGTTTAGAGAATAACCCCGAGAGTTGAAGGGGCGGGTCAAGGAAGAGGAAAGGGGGTGATGCAATTGAGAAAAAAAGACGATACTCGTCTCTTTAATTTCTTTTATCCAAGAATTTAAGATACCCTGTGTGTTTTTGTTCCAACTAAGGACTTATAGTCATGTGTATTTTAGCATCTAAGGACTGACGGACATTTTGTAGTGTTAGCAGTCCAGTGAGAGCGACGTGCGACGGAACGCACGAAGATGGGGCGATTGACTGGGAGAGACTGAGGTTGTTCCGCGGCTGCAGATCGGGCCTGGTTGCATCACAGACGGAGGATTCGCGAGAACATTCGCGAGTGCTCATTCACGAGAGGACGTCAGTGACGATCGGATTTGCTAATCATTTGATTGTGGTTCCTGAACTGGTATTGTGTGAACTTCTCTATTTCCCTGGATTTCGTGAGTACTCATAAGTGTTCCACATTCACGTGAGCTCCAACACTGCGCGCCAACGAGACTTAAATCCCAGCTGGGTAAAACTTTATTTTGGGAATTTTGACTATACTATTCTTTTGTGAATTTTTGTTTACTCTGATTATCCGTTTGAACTAAGTTTGGTTGTGTTTCCAATGTGTGAATTGAGTCATAAAGTGCCCTAAAGTAATTCAACTACAGAAAAAAGGGTAACAAAACAAAAGAGTCCACGTTTAATAAATGTAAAGGTTTGTTGACAATCTTTTTGTCTTGTGATCTTCCTGTGAAGAAAGATTTAATGATTGGTTGTTTGGTGTACAGTTGAGAAATTTAAGTGAGATTGGAAATTTACATTATGCAATAGAAACACAGCATACAGGCACTTCCACACTCTGTTTAATTGTAAGCACTTCATACTGATATCTGAGACCCTGGGTTGTATTTTAAGGTCTGTCATTACTAAAATGTAAACAGCTAGTGACAATTAATAGATGTAACTCTCACCCAAAATTTTATTTCTGGTTTTATGAAAACTTCCCCTAGACATCCTTAGCATTTGAGCCATTCAGCAGGAGAGGGCTACAGATGCATTATTAAGACGATACGTGTTTAAAGTTGATTCTGCTGTTATAAGGAAACAGTTGAAGTGATCGCGTCACACGCACACGTACACACACACACACACACACACACACACACAAAACACATCACTTCCAGCATTGCTAAAGTTGGTACTTTATCAAAATAAAATAAAAACATCAGTGCACCCGCCTCTGTGTCACCGTTGGAATGCAACTGAAGTAAAAAGCCTATAATTTCTATAATAAATAATAGTTTAGCATTCAGATACGTTTAATCGCAAATATGGAAATATTATGGAATATTTGGATTTGTGCCGAATGAGAGAGGTAGGATACATGAGCACAAAGCTCAATTTCGCAAACAGTTGAGTGCACAAGTCTTTAAAGTATACTCCTTTGTCAGTCTACGTGAGAGACGCGTTCAGAATCAGCACATGGTCACTGTCTAGGGGGCTTTGTTTTCAAGTGCGCAACTCATGGCCAGTGTTGGGGAAAGTTACTTTTAAAAGTAATGCGTTACAATATTGCTATTACTCCCTAAAAAAGTAACTAATTACGTTACTTAGTTACTTTTTATGGAAAGTAATGCGTTGCGTTACTTTTGCGTTACTTTTTAAATATGAGCAGGGCTTGTTTTTAATACAAGAAATTCTAATCATAGCAAATGTAAAAGCCCTTTCACACTAAAAAGTGTAATGAATAGACCTCAGGCTGAAGGAAGAGTAAATTCACGTCTGTGCAGTAGAAGAAGGTTCAACACTCTTCAGCAATAAAAAAAAAAACAAAGCACAATTGTTAGTTTATCTAAAGTCATTTTTGCTGCTTAGTATGGTTGAACTGGATCATATTCTATATTAATCTCTGCATTTGTTTTAATTCATTTTGATGAATACTAAATCAGTTTTTTGCGAGTGGAATGAATTAATGCACATTCACATTTAGTCTAGAACTACAGTAACAGCATGACACAGCGCACTGTCAGTCAATAAATGGGACAAAAGTAACTGGCGTTACTTTTTTGAAAAAGTAACTCGGATATTTTCTTGTAAATTAAAAAGTAATGCGTTACTTTACTAGTTACTTGAAAAAAGTAATATTACTACGTAACTCGCGTTACTTGTAATGCGTTACCCCCAACACTGCTCATGGCACAGCGTTGCATTGCTGCGGGAGCCCCCCTCTGGATTGGGGGTGAATTGCCTGTATTCGTTGTACAGGCCTCATGCACCGAACCGAGATGCCCGTACCGTGACGGTTCGGTATGAATACATGTATCATGCAACCCCTAATGGAGGTATTTAACCATAAAATGGATGGATCTTGACAATATCATGGTGCTGTATTTTTTCTATGAGAAAATGGATTTCTGAGAAGGAAAGTTCCTGACCAATCTGTGTACATTTCTGTCTGATTGGCATTATCATATTATTTCTGAAGTATTCTTTCTGCACTATATGTATTTTACTTATGATAATTATGACTCATATTCAAACTTCATCTACACAAAACACGTAAGTACACGGCATACAGAAAATATTTTATCTATTCAACATATAAATTGCTCCAAAGCAGAAGGTAAGCATATGGAAAGGCATAAGTCATGGGCATGTAGCTAGTTTATTGGCTGATTTATGATTTGGAGTGAAATATGCATGCACTGTTTGCTGTCTAACTAACCCTTGAGTACAGAGAGACCGTGTAAGGCATATTAAATGATGCAACTTTATTTTAAAATTCTATATTTATTAACGCATGTGAACACACTTTGACTGTCTTAAATTTTGTCAAAAAATTATAAATATATCTTTCTTTGCATTCCGTTGTGATGTGCAACAATTCTCAGTCGATAAAATCAATAAGATATTTAATATTCCTTCAGTGCTCTACACTTGTCATTACACTAAATCACCACACAGTTTTTGTTTGTTTGTTTGTTTTACATACGAACAAAAGGCCAAAGTTTAGACAGGCCAGCTGAGACATCATCTATTTCGAAGGCTTTCTAAATTGGCAAGCTTTTTGAAATGACTTGTCCAGGAAGACAAAAGCTGTACAAAGAAAACATTGGAAAGCACTCCAAATCTGAATGACAGCAGGAACATTTTGGAAAATTACTGCTTTATTCATGTGTTCCACATTCTGGTATTATTCAAATCAGAGGAAGTGAGTGTCTCGATAATTAAGTAATTTAAAGCTGTTATGTATGAATCCAAAATTAGTTTTTAATCAAAAAAGACAGAACACAGAAAGAACGATATAAGATGTACAGTAGCTTCAATTATCTTTTCATTTTTACAATTAGAGGTGATGATCATAGGTGAGAATTTGGGTGAAAGGATGTCATCTACACCTTTTTGTGTTGATTTTCACTTACTGTAAGTACTCCATTTTCTCTGCAAAATAATGCCTATGAGAAAAAGCGTATAATTAATTTTCTTTTCCTCTAATGGGTACTTATGAAAGACTTACTTTAGGGGATATATCACATCACATTCACTTTTGTTTCACCAGTGGGTTGACGAATCGGCCGTCTGAAGAAATGACGTGCTGTCAGATTTCACTACAGTGGCTCATGAATTTTGCTCCAGGACACTTGTTTCTCCTCATCCACTCGTAAAGGAGGAAAATTACCTCAATCAATCATGTCAGGGGCCCGACTGAGGCCAGACTTCATTAGGTCAGCAGCTTGGACACCAATCATACTTATTTTTTATTTCTATTAGCTTCTTTTTTGGCTTTTCCCCTCATTCAGACCTGTAAACCGCAAAGCTCCTGATGCATTGCAGTGATGGTCTCACTGGGCATTAAAGTGGAAATGAACAAGAGGCCTGTGTCTGAAGTCTTGTGTGTCAGTCAATATGGATTTCTTCATGGAAGCTTTGGTTAGGCTGTGCACAAGTAAGAGGTGTTATTGAATTCCAGCAGGTCGCCACCCATTGGCTATTACACTCACGAAATTATGCCAATGGTCAATTTACATTTAAGCATAGCATACACCCCCAATAAAAACTGTAATACACACCCTATGAGAAAATTTCCAATGAGCGAGCTATTTCCACAATGATGGTGTGTTTTCGTACATATTTATATCTGCGTCCCATCTCTCATCATCTCTCTCTTGCTCTATGTCTCTGCGTTTCTCTCTCCATTCTGTTCTCTCTGCTGGTGCCAGCATGAGTTCTGGCCTGGGTGTGTTTTTGCTGCTCTCTTTCCCGACAGCTTGACAGCGGGAAACTGACCGTCATTTTCCCCCTCAGCAAACAATTTCCCAGCCCATACCAAGCCCTGCCAGCTAAACCCTATGTGTGCTCTCATGTTTAGCTTTAAAGACTCCATATAACCGCAGTCTTCTGTCTTGTGTTGGCATTTTACTGATTAAAACAGGATGTTTGGGGAGGGACACAAAAGGTTTTTTTATTTTTTTTTATTATTTATTTTTTTAAATAGCCAGTGCCATTTAGTTTGTCACAAACAAGGACCATGACATTTCCATTCTAGAGAGCATTCTAGAATGCAACATGAGTCATTTTTGGGCCTGTTTTCCCTGAAAATAAAGACAGTGAATTTTAAATTAAATGTATACACTGTAAAAACAAATGATCTGATTCAGCTTAAAATTATTTGTAACCTGGCTGCCTTAAGATGCTGTGTTAGGTAAGCTAAGGAACGTATTGTATGCACATAGTTTTTTAAACCCTGAATTAATGGTTGGGGTGACAAAAATGAAGTCTGATCAACTTTGTATTTCAACTTTAATAAATTTTTTTTGGGCTATACCAAAACACACACAAAAAAAGAGCCATACAAACTTGAATCCCAGTTGGAACAACATAACATTAGTAAGGCCAACAAACTTGTATTGCTATCTTGAGTGGTACAAACATCAAAGCAAAATTAGTTTGAACTACACATCTTGTTGAATTAACTTATCTTCATCTTATTTGAAATGTCATGTTTATTCAAAGAACTGAACTGTGTAACTTAAGTTTGTTTTCAGTACTTCATTAAAAATAATCCATGGACATATAAGAACATTCAAAATGCTATTTTATTCAATTACATTCAGCAAGCTGTAGCTGAACATTGTCAAATTTCATTAACACGTTTCTTCAAAACATTTATCGATATACTGTATGAAAAATAGTATACATATAAAACCTTACCTTGAGGTGCTAAGGTTTTATATTTCAAAATTTATATTTTCACATTATCTGTCATGAATGTACCACAAAAACAAACATATCAAGCAATAAAAATCATAATCTAAACATATAAAGTGAATATCATTTCACGTCAAATGTCAAATATCTAATACGTAAAAAAAAATAAAATACATCTCAAAGTAAAATGAAAATAAGATCTGTCAAAATAAACAGAAAATGTAAAACCAGTAAGGGTTAATGTTAAGTACTAAAATAAGTCACAACAAACTGCCAAAAGTATATCACTTGGTATATCACTAACAGTGAAACAATATATTGTACTACAGTATACAATACAAAAATGCAACATATTGTGGATGTGGACAATTGCAAAATTCCGTGTTTACCATATTTGGTGTGCTCAAGACATAAAGCGTCACCAGAAAACCGCTACATTAATTGATTACTTTTGTGTTTTATATACTTTTTGAAGTGTGGGCTTTCAGTTGAGGGGCAGACATATTAATTTGAAATATTAATCTAAATTGTGTTTAGAATTGCTATTTTTGGGTGAACTATTCCTATTAAACACACTGTAAAGTTAAGGGTCATTCACACAAACGCAGGGCAGTGTGATTAAAGAAAAAAAAAAGGCCTAGAGATGTGTCTTTAAGTAACAAGTAAAAAAAAAAAAAAAAGATATTATGTGATAAGTTTAATTTTCAACACCAAAGTGTAAGAAAGCTGCGCACATCCCATAAACCCATATAGGGCTCTGTAACGAGGAGTCAGTGACGTTAAGATCCATGTGCAGCTTTATTAAAACAGAATGCAAGTCAAACAGGCAGAGTTCAATCACGGGCTTCAAACACAACGTAGATAAGACAGAATCAAAGTCAGAGTTCAGGCTAGATATCAGGGTAGGCGGCAAACACACAGGTTAATCAAATGACAAGGCAGATTGAATCAGAATAGGCAGGCGGCAGAGAATCAGAGTCCAGTAACCAGTCCAGGTCATACATGGGGAAAATCACACTGAATAAACGCTCGGAAACGTTTGCATGGCAAGACAAGACTTCGCAATGAGGAAGCTGGGAGAACAGTTTAAGTAGTGAGAGTACAGTTGGTGTTGTATGAGACATTTCAGGACTGCTCTGACGTGTTTAACATGTTCCTCATAAGTTTCGGAGTAAATCAGGATGTCATCAATGTAAACAATTACCCATTGGTTCAGCATGTCTCTGAAAATATTGTTAATGAAAGCCTGAAACACTGAAGGACTATTGGACAGGCCGAACGGCATAACAAGATATTCGTAGTGCCCCGTCATGGTGGAGAATGCCGTCTTCCATTTGTCCCCTTCATGAATGCGAATGAGATTTTAGGCACAACAAAGGTCCAGTTTGGTGAAATATCTTGCTTGTCTGAGTTGTTCGAGAGCCACAGGGACGAGTGGTAGAGGATAACGGAACTTGGTTGTGATGTCATTGAGGGATCAGTAGTCGATACAGGGACGAAGACCTCCATCCTTCTTCTTAAAGAAGAATCCTGCTGTTGCGGGTGACGTGGATGGATGGATGAAACCTTTGGCGAGCTCCTCCTGAATGTAGGATTTCATAGCCTCTGCTTCGGGTTGTGCCAGCGGAAACACTCTGGCCTTGGGAGGTTGCGATCCTAGGAGATGATCTATGGCACAGTCGCTGGCTCGTGAGGTGGTAAGTGTGATGGTTTCACTTTGCTGAAGGCCTCGGCTAGATCCTGATAGACACTGGGAAGTGGGTCTTTTAAGGAAGTCTCGCCCCTCCTCTTGACGGGCATGCTGTGAAGACAGAAGTCTGACCATTGAATGATTTGTCTCTTAGTCCATGAGATAGAGGGGTTATGCTGTTCCAGACATGGAAGGCCGAGGATGACGGGATTTTGTTGTGATTGGAAGACAAACAGGCGGATGGTTTCAGTGTGGAGCACTCCGGTGCTCAACTGCAGATCTTCAGTGGGGAATTTGATGCAACCGGAGCCTAGAGGTCGGCCATCTAGCGCTGCGACTGCCAAGTTAGAGTCATAGGGAACAACGGGAATATTACTATCCTTAGCGAATGATACAGTGATGAAGTTTCCTGCAGTTCTATGTCTGAGTTAGCTGCTGAAAGTGTCATGGGAGAAGTGGGCAGACGGTTGGTGCGACGAGATCGAAGGAGATTGCCAATCTTGATGGACAGCTCGATTAATTGTTCCAGTGATTTTCCCTCGTCGCGACAGGCGAGTTCGGACTGCAACTCCATAGACAAGCCTTTATGGTAGTGGAGCTTGAGAGGATCGTCTGGCCACCCCGTCTGAGCTGCGAGAGTGCAGAATGAGCATAATCCACCGCCGAACCCCTTCCTTGCCGGAGAGATAGCAGTTGCTCACCCACTTCCTTTCCTCCAGCGGAGTGCTCAAACACCTCCTTGAAGCGTTGAATAAATGCTCTGAACGAAGGGAAGGTTGGTCTATCTTCACTCCATACTGCAGTAGCCCAATCCAGCACTCTCCCCGTGAGAAGTGAACACACGAATGCTATGCGGCTCTCGTCTGCAGGGTACAACATGGGTTGTTGATTCACAAACATAGAACATTGAAGTAAGAAGCCCTTACATTTGTCTGCAGATCTATCATATTTCTCTGGAAAGGCGAGACGAGGGCTGG
The DNA here is from genome assembly GCF_936440315.1 of Barbus barbus. NCBI lineage: Eukaryota > Metazoa > Chordata > Actinopteri > Cypriniformes > Cyprinidae > Barbus > Barbus barbus. Next base: position 14,725,864 of record NC_136750.1, read on the forward strand.
AGGTGTTGGGAATAGCATGTGCCTGAGGTGGATTGGGGGGTGGAGCAGGATCATTGGGTGCTTGGAGATGAAGCGTTTGTAAAGCCTTTACCAGTTCTTCGGTAATCGAGGTCAATCGGTTGAGCTGCTGCTGGTGTGTGGCCAGGACCAACGCTTGAGCAGAGACCTCGGTGTTGAAGTGGTAGAATGCTGCTAGATCAAGATCTGGAGAAGTCTTCTGTAACGAGGAGTCAGTGACGTTAGGGTCCATGTGCAGCTTTATAAAAACAGAATGCAAGTCAAACAGGCAGAGTTCAATCACAGGCTTCAAACACAACGTAGATAAGGCAGAATCAAAGTCAGAGTTCAGGCTAGGCAGCAAACACATAGGATACATTTACATTTTACATTTAGCAGACGCTTTTATCCAAAGCTACTTACATTGCATTCAAGTTACAGTTTTTACATTTTATCAGCTCTTGCTTTCCCTGGGAATCGAACCCATGACCTTGGCGTTGCTAGCGCCATGCTCTACTATTTGAGCTACAGGAAAGTTATAATCAAATGAAAGGATAATCAAATGACAAGGCAGATTGAATCAGAATAGGCAGGCGGCAGAGAATCAGAGTCCAGTAAACAGTCCAGGTCATACACGGGGAATCACACACGGAATAAACACTCGGAAATGTTTGCATGGCAAGACAAGACTTCGCAATGAGGAAGCTGGGAGAACAGTTTAAGTAGTGAGAGTCAATGGGAAACACCTGTGAGTGAAATCAGCCACAGGTACGGGGCATGTGGGAAATGAAGTCCAATGATGGTTAGTACTCAGGTGACGGTGCCATAAAAATATACAGGTATATTTTATTTCCACGTTTTGACCATCGGGTCTTCAAATGTTTTTGTCCTGCATCTGAGCCTGTCACAAATTCAGCCTCTGTGACTCCCTCCGCTCACCACAGAGGCTGAATTGTGACAGGCTCAGGTGCAGGACAAAAACATTTGAAGACCCGATGGTCAAAACGTTGAAATAAAATATACCTGTATATTTGTATGGAGCAGTTAATTCAGTGTGCGGACATTACGTTTGCTTCCTTTTTTATAATTTTCAACACCAACCTTAAATGTCACAGTTTTTGGTCACATGCAAGAAACCAGTGAGTTTTGAACATTGGCGTTAGTATGTTTGAGGTTTTTGTCACTATATTTGATGTTATATGTTTTGATTTGAGCAAATAAAGGCATACATTTTTAATCTCTTCATCCTTATAAAAGTATGGATTAATCTCACACAACATTTGCATGCTGTTTGAAGCTTGCAAGTCCCATTGACTTTCAGAAAATTAACATTGTTAATACAAAATATATAAAACACCTGTCCACAGGGTTTTGTCTGATGTAGAGTCATACTGTTTTTATCATCAAATCATGTAAAATAACTGTTGCAGTGCTGCAAAACTATTAACTTTTTACTACAACTAATATAGCAATGTACAGTGAAAGAATTGCAAGATTTACTTGAATTTTAATATTTAGATTTAATTATCTACTTTAATAAATAATTGCAACCACATTTTTTTTTTAATTTTTAACTATACTTTATGTAGTAAGTATACAAATATCAATGTACTAGTACTCATAAGTGTACTATTTCAATACTTCTTGGGACTAAATTGGCCCACTTTCTTGTATATGAAATATACTTTCAAGTATACCAGTAGTAATCTTTGAGTACACAACTAGTTTACATCAAAGTTTTTAGCTTGTACTGCAACCATACTAAACTTATAGGTATATTGATAGTTCACTAATTTAATACTTGTAGTAGCATTTTTAGTGTACTTTGAAGTATAGTCTCTACTAGTTTAGTGGTTTTATACTGCAAGTAAGATTTCTTTAAGTGAACTTTACATCATACTTACAGTATACTACTATGTCCCTATTTATTAATTTGTATATATTTTGCTATATGAATAGGCCCTATCTGAACAAACAAAACATCAAAAGAATGAACAGGGTATCTGCTTGTAAACAACAACAAAAAAATTATTCTAGCTTCATGCATCATTTTTTTTTTAAACAATTGAATGTGGGTAAGTTTCATAAATAAAAAAAATAAGAAATAAACAACTATTTGAACAAAAAGCTGAAAAAAGACTATGGCTGTGTTCGAAATGGCATACTTGCTTACTTGCTTATTACAGTTTCGTGAACCTAGGAGAGTAAAAGGCTGGCTATGCATGAAGGCTATTTCTAAAACAAAAGAAGGCTATTTCTAAAAAAAAAGGGCCATTTCCGACTTTGCTGTGACAATCTGGTGCTTCTGAATCAGCGACTGTAAGTATGTTTTGTTATTAGTTCAAGTATTTGCTATTGACTGTTCAAATGCGGAGTTTTGCGTGCAACGCGTCATGTGAGTTTGTTTGTGTGGAACAGGGTCACATCACAGCGGAGTGTATAGCCTATCAGAAATCGTCTTAACCGCGGCTTGTGTACTACAAATACATATGAGCACCATCACTGTGTCTGTCACGTTACTCTGTTCCCCTTTTGGGCTTGAAATGATAAAACTAACTAGAAAGCTGAAGCTCGCGATTATGGTAAGGGGCGTTACATTTCCGACGCGTGCTTGTGATGTTCGGCCAATCACAATGCACTGGGTCAGTTGGCCAATCAGAGCAGACTGCACTTGTTGGAAGGAGGGGCTTTGTAGAAAATGACACATTTGAGAGAGGCGGGGCTTATAAGAACTACAGTAATGAACAGTATTTGAAAAATAATGTGTTTTTTGAACATTAAAGCATGTCAACATATTCTGTTACACCAAATACACAAAATAATAATCTTTAAAATAGCATCACATGACCCCTTTAATTGTCACATGACAAACACAAACATTAATTCAGCACAGCTGTCAAGGTTGTTACCTTACAAACAAATGTGCTAACTATACTTTTTACAAAGGCTTGTTAATAAGGCTTCATATTGGTAAACAATGCTATATTGCCCATTTGAACCCATTCATAATTGAAGAACTTTACATAGGTTATTGGACAGAACTGAATCAACACTGAGCTGTCTTTAACTGAACAATGATATGTTTGGCAGTTACACTAATTGGAAAAAGTGATAGGCTATATTCTAGTTACACTAAGTGCAAATAATGATAAATTCTGTTTACACTAAAATAGCAACATTGTCTTTAGCAACAGGCGTGTAAATAGTAGTTAGGTGGCAGATATTTATACTTCAGAACTCTAGTACATTATAAAACAGTATGCAATAACATATTGAGTGTAAATTATCATACATTTTATTTGATGAACACCACTTTATTGGGACAAAAACCAACCTAGAGCTAAGCACACTGTTAATGAGGCGTTTAATTTCCACTTTTCAAATATTTACTTAATTTTTTATTGAAAATAAATGCCTTTCTGATCTGGTATGTGATGGGAAAAGTAGTTGCACGAGTTTGACAAAAGGCAGAATAAAACTCCAATGCCTTGCATCAACAGCACACATCACATCTTTTACTCACTGCGCCACTGATTCTACAGAAACGCACGTGTCTTTTGCAGTGCTGTTTATCGCAGCCAGGCATTGGTGAGCAGAGTTAATGTAAATAGCCTCTGCTAAAAAATTGGTCTATTTGTCCTTAGAGTAAATACACTCCGTTTCTTTTTAGAGCTGCTTGACAGCGGAATTTAATTCTGTTTGCATAATTGACATATTATTTTTATTTATATATTATATTACTTCAATATTAATATTATTATTTAATATCTTTGAAGAGATAAAGGTGATGTCATTTGACTTGATCGGAAAAGTGCCATAGAGATTAAAGTGCAATTTATGTCCTACTAATATTTATATGCGTATATGCATACATATACAAGTCTTACATTTCTAATTATTATTCTCCGCCTCCAGTTTGCTCACGCGTTTGAAGATGAAACGTCACATGGAGCGCGTTGCATTCTGGGATACAGTATTCCATGCAGCGTCTTCAGATGCATACATCAAATTTCAGCAAATGTAGCAGGTAATCCGGGCATTCCATGCATACAGAAAATTCACATACAGCATACTGAAATATAGTAGGAGATATATGATAGTACGCCATTCGGAACACAGCTTCTGCACTGATTTCAGTGTACTTGAGTTATATTTAGCAGATTCTGGCAAATATAGTAGGTTATCTGGGTATTCCATGCAAAAAAGAAAATTTGCATGTTATGCGCAGCATACATACTGGTTGCTGCAGAAATAGTAAGAGTAGTATTATAGTATGGCACTTCGAACACAGCATATGAATTGGATTCAAAATGATAATCAAAACGTACATGGAGTCGATCAACACCCCAAAGCTTGACAGTCATTATTACCACTTCATTGGTCGACATTTTATTCCATAATGTTACACAGTTATGATGGTATTTTATGTCTGATGATCATGTTAGACTACATGTGGAAGCATCTGTTGTATAGGTTTATTATTCGCTTGTGTTGTGAATTATTATTATTATTTTTTTTTTTTAAAGTCTCAGTTGTGGTAACACAGTAAAAGAAGCTATCTCTTCGGGACTGGGCAAAGCCAAAACAACAAACAAAAACATAATACTAACTATACACAGGGAGTCTAAATAACCTATGTAAAGGAAAAAGAAACAAATGACAGCATTCTTCCCTGACTCCCTATCTAAAGCAAAACAGGAGAAAACATTATTTACAATAAAGAAAAACGACACCCAGTCCCTACAGCCTTCATAGTGAGGAGATACACTATTCACAATATTTACAAAAACATACAAAAGAATAGCGGCACACAAGCCAGCTTACTAAACAGAAACAAAAGAAACTCAAATTAACTGAAAGGTTGAAACCACAAGACAATAATCAACCATATAATAAAGGTCTAAACAGACCGAGGTATACACTACTAAAATTATCAACACACAAAAAAAAAAAGACCAATACTATGTCACCACAAAGGTCAATTCACAACACACACAATGCCAACAACTCTCTCTTCCTCCTCTTCCACTTCCAACGTCCCGCTATTTCAAAATATGCTGGATTTCCCCCGGACGAATCAACAGGTGCGTATTTTACATCCAATTAGGGCGGAGTCACCTAAGAGCGAGAGAGAGAGAAAAAGAGAGAGAGAAAAAAGAACTATGTCCCCAGACGTGACATATTCTATATGTCTATATGTTTAAAATAAGTATACTAATAGCACACTTGAATCAACTTCTTTTTCGTAAGGGTTTGGATGCCATATGGTTTTTTAATGTGACTTATCCCTTTAAATGGTTTGTGTGATGTAAACAAAACTGTGATCAGCATCTCAAATTTCAACCCACACATGTCAAGATCACTGCAATGAGAACTACTTTTCAATTTTACATTGTGTTCTATGGGATTTCTTCAGAAACACCTTTCCACACTCTCACTAATCAGCTGTGGATTTGTGAAAATGTCATGGATCTGTCTATTGACAGAGTGCTTTCTCAGTGAATGTGACAGATCTGCTGATGCAGCAAACCGGAGGCTCATACCTCAAGTGCTGAAACACAAAAATAGGTCGGTCTGCACCACAGTCCTCTCTTTCAATAGCCTAATGAGCTGCTGTCCTTTGGCTACAGAATGTCACTCACATGGTTTTTCCAACTGTCATACTTTGGTGAGCCTTCAGCTCCCAATACAAATTAAGACTCTGAGATCGCTGCACTGTACACTCAAACATGATGACAGGCTATATTTACAGTACTGTGCTTTCATGAGTGTCTTACAAAAAGAAAAACAAAGGAGTGTTTGTTCATTACTTATTTTAAAGCATTTTGAATCCAATGAAGCTTATGCACCACAGTATGGAAGGAAAAAGATTTGATAAATTGTAGAAATGTGTGATTCCCCGATTTATAACAATTGTGGCAATAAAGAAGAAACATCATTCAGACTCATTCAACAGAATAATGGGAATTAAAATAATAATAATAATTTTAAAATTAATTTGATCTACACAAAAATCTTAAAGTGCCCCTATTTCGAATATTGCCTTTCATTCAGTGTGTTATGTAGCTGTATGTGAATGTAAACGATCTGCAAACCTGTAAAGCAAAAAGTGCACAATAAATAAAGTTACTGTCTCCCAAAAGAAAGAATCGACTCATCAGTAATTTGAATCCCACTTCCATGATGGCTACACATAATGGGGTAATACATTTACATTTTGTCTGCCTATGTTCTATGTTGGCTGGCCGCGAACAACTTGACCTGCCCTCACTGTTGCTTGTTTGTGTGGTTAACATCATGTCGAGAAGTCGCTGTGCCCTACTCTGTGAAAGTAAATTTGTTTTATTTTTCACTTCCAAAGGAGGCTGCAAATAATCAGTGTTTGTAATTCTTTTTTTTCACTGTACCACAGCAATACAGCCCCAGTCTTTTCTATGTTCTCATCATTTTACTGACGACTGCTTCTCTAATCTCGGGGAGCTAAACGTGGGATTCATAAAACGCTTGCTCTTGAAAGATGACTCAGTACCTTTATTATTTGGATCAGCTGGCTCCACTGAATCACAAAGTGTAAGTATGATAAATAATGTATGTTTAAATTTTCTATCGAGCATTCAAAATACTGAACTATGGTAATGGGCTTATCGTTTGAGGTTGATGAATGAAAAGAATGTTTGCGACTAATAAAATTTTGATCGACTAAGCCTCTTCTTGTTAACTAATGGTTAGCTGACTATTAGGGGGCAGCCCTAGTTGAAACATTCTGCAAACATAATTTCGTTCTTCTAATATAACGCGAGATTCACAAAACACTTGCTCTTTAAAAGTGGCTCACTACCCTGTTTATTTAGACCAGCTGGCTCTACTGGATCACAGCAGGATAAATAAATGTTTATATTTTCTATCGAGTGTTCAAAATACTGAACTATGGCAATGGGCATGTAATTTCTGACATGCGCTGTACACGGTAGACCAATCACAACAAAACGGGCCATCTAACCTTACGGAAGGGGGGTTGAGAGAGACTGAGTCTTAGAACTGTTTCAAACGGAACCTTAAAAATTGCATAATAGGGGCACTTTAAAAAAAATATATATATATAAAAAATATGAATAAATTGAATGCTAACACATTAATGAACACTAACTGGTAACATCCTTGAATGGCTGACTGAGTATGACGAACCCTATCGCTTTATAGAAAAAATAAAAATATCATAAACCAGTATGCTACTGTAAGAAAAATTGACTCATTGGTTACCAAAAGTGGTTTCAAACTATAATAAATATAAATAAAATAGCTTTTACAATATTTTCCATAGACAAAAAAAAATCATTTTACGCAACCTTGTTAAGAGCTGAAACAGGGTTAATGAAATGACTTTGTCAGTGAAATGGCTAAATGGCTTATGTTTTAGACTTTCAAGCCTTAATTTTGCCATTTTTATGGAAAGTGCCTATTAGTGATTCAGCTGCCCTGTCTCTCATAAGACTGCAGACAATACTGTATCTAGGTCATCTTATTCAGCTAATCAAAAGCAAGCAGCCATTTAAACCTTTTGCACCAGGCTTATGGTGGTTTCTAAGCAAACAGGGCTTTGGTTTTTAATCTTGAATAACCTATCTCTGCCTTTATCTCCAATGCAATTTCAGCCACAAATATGGGATTAGCCTTGCAAGGTCAATTTGTTTGGTTTGATAACTGTAAATCTTGTTGTAATATTTCACACATCAAATTCAAAAGACCAGACTTTTTTTCATTTTTAACATTAATTCATAGGTTTATGTTTCTACATCAAGTTTCATCCACTATTCTGAGTATGAAAGTAATGAACCTGGCATGCAACCAAGTTTGGATTGTCAAATGAGGGCTAATGGGACTAATATAGCACCATTTCATCCCCCACACAAGATGTTTTCCCACATGCCCCTGAGAAGATAAAGACTTGGCAGTGGATGCTAGCGGCCAAATGAATACAGGAGCTGGGGGAAATAGTGATGTTAATGAAAGCATTTTGGATAAAATGGCATAAAGCTTCCTTATCGCCACTGAGCGAATAATGTGTTAGTGTGACTTAGCCCTAAGCGAGCAGGCTCTTTTTCTTTCTCTCCTGCAGATCAAAGTGTAGGATCCAGGAGACAAGCAGCTCTGCTGGAAAGGGGACGGAGGGCAACAGCAAAATAAAACAGAAGAAGAGATTAATCAGAGCACAGATAAATGAAGAGAATAGAGGATGAGTCCAATGCAACTGCAAACAAGAAATGATTTGGAGTACAAATGCAATGGCTTTGTTTGTCTTTTTCATTCTGCTTGTTTTGAAATATGTGTGACATGATGAAAGGAGATACTTACTGAAGAAGCTTTCTGCGCCAGACCGAGTAAAAGGGTTACAATGAGCTAAAACAACATGGATTTCTAACTTTTATTCAGGCTAAGAACTCTTTGTTGACTCCCTGACACCACATATTGTGTAAACCCTGGCCTACATTTCTATACTGTACTCTGTCATTATGCTTACATTGCATTGTCATTAAAATATTTATTTAAATATTTTTATACTTTTTATACATTTAATATAAATATCAATGTCATTTAACACAAAAATAATATTATTTATATAATATTTTATATTTAATAATTATCTTATATCCATATCAATATTACAATTTATCTTTATCTTTTATCTTTCAGTAATAGCTTTTCACTAGTCATTCTTCAATTTAGGCTACATTTCAAGTCCAATGATTATATTTCGATTTTTTTCTAACAATCTTTTTTTAAACAAAATTAAGGGATAATATATATTTGCAAGCTATATATCAGTTTGCTTAAAACTGCTATTAAATCTCTTAAACTAGTTTTTGCAGTGTCTGTTTTAGAAGTGATTGGATCTCTAAAATTAATTTAAATACAGAATAAAGAAATGTTCAAATCAACATGATCGATATTAAATATTTTTCTATTATTTCTAACTCTGAATACTTCAGTTTAATTGTTTAAATGTAATTGTATATTTAATTTTATTCTGCTTATATCTAGAAAAGTTTTGTCAACTACTGACCAAACAACCCCCTGCAACTAAAAAGTGGTTTATCACAACACCATGTGACCAGCATCATGTTGTTAGTTTCCTCTGTGGTGGACATTTTGAACACATTATTATAAGTGTTTTTATAATGAAACTGTGTCAGGTAGTACATTATTATAGTTTGCAATATACATACAGTATTATTTTTAATTCAGATATATATTGAAATTTGAGATTAACCTAATAAAGAAAAGTAATTTGACAAGGTCTGCCAGTCAAAATGGTGAACGATGAACTAACAATGCCTGAATTATTTTTTATATAATTTTTATAAAATGTATTAATATTTAACATATTTATTTAATACATTTTATTTGGGAAGGACAACATTTAGCTGAACTGTAATTTCTTATTAATCTTTTTGGCCACAAAAATCAATTTGAGATCAAATTATAAGTAGCAGACTCCCTGCAGTACCACTGAACAAACATGAAAGTATAAACGGTATGTAGTGTATAGTTTGTTTTCATTCAAATTACAAAAAGATATATGCCCAAATTGAAATGTACTTCTATATTGATGCTATGCCATATATGCTCCTTTGCAGCATAATACTGGTGCTAAAGGCCATATTTGTAACACACAGAGGGACCTAAGAGCCAATTTAATGTGGGCCATGAATTATAGGATAATTTACCATCCTTCACTGATCTTTGAGGATAATCAGCATTCTCAGCAGCAGTACGATTGGACAGAATCCATCTAGCATTGCAGAAGCATGCTGGCTGAAACAGAAGTTATATTGCAGCCAACTGAACTGTGAAAGGCAGGTTTTTCATGCACATATGGGGTGATGCAACTCCAAAACACTCTGGTCAGTTGAGAAACATTCAGGCAGATGGGCTGAGGGTGAGGTAGAGGTCATAAAGACACTAGAAAGTTTGGCTTTGCACAAAATAATCTGCTCATCTTTTGACACAGAAATACAAGCTAATGTTTAAGGTCTTGAGAACTTGTTTGCACGGAGAGAAGCACAGGACACAGATTCGTATAAAAAGGATTGCAAAACCTGCTCTCACCATAAAGCCGAAATATTGGACATGATCAAATTCTGATTCACCAGTGGCAACATTATCCAGTAATATAATATGTCATGCATATTGCAGACAGATATGAAGAATTGTTTTACATAGGTGGTATGAAAATAAATTATGATAAATCTCATACATTTCAATTTCTTTTTAGCTTTAAGGGTTAGTGCATATGAAAATATCTATCACTGTAATGCGAGGGCAGGAACATAATGAGCCACTGACCTCCAGTCCTCTGGGCCAATAAGCTCTGTCCTCATGTCCTTTCTGCTATCTCTTGCTGGGCGTAAAAGATAGAGGGGAAAATATCTCACTTTAAAACAGCATCTTTTCTGATGCTGAGCTACTTCCTCATTGCATTGTATGTGGAGATTAAACATTTTCTTGATTGATATGCAGAGCTGGGTAGTAACTGTTTTCATGTAATCTGTATTACGTAATCAGATTTAATAAAAAAAAATAAGTACTTGTAATTAGACTAAATTACATTTTAAAATACTTGTAATCAGATCACAGTTATTTATTTATTGCATGATTACATATTATTCACACAATACCAATAAATTATTCATCATTTATTTATTCTCTCTAATTCCTCTTTTTCTTTTTTCATTTTAAATGTTCTTTCTAAAACCGCTTATCAAGCAGGAATTGTGTGCGCTCAGAACAAACAAAAAGTTCTCAGGTGCATAGAACAAAAAGAAGAACGTTTTTTTGTCCAATAGGTAGCTGAATTTGTCCGCACACTGAAAATATAAAAAATGGATCCAAAAGTGACAAAAGTGCAAAGTGTATTAAAAACAGACTAGAGACCTCTGGTCTGTTTTTAATACACTTTGCACGTTTGCCACTTTTTCACTTTTGCTTATGAAAAATAAAAAACAACATTTTTGGTAGACCTTTTTTGAACTGTTTGAATTTTTCAGTGTGCGGACAAATGCAGCTGCCTATTGGACTAAAACCGCTTATCAGAAAGTCAGAAAGTCTTCCAGTTTTGTAGACATTCAAGCAAAGACCAGTCACTGGTCAGATGGCTACACAGCATTTAACGTATCACTCAGGAGGTTATTTAACCATACATTTCTATAACTTAGAAGGCTTATGTCTAAATGCACAAATTAACTTTATGTCTTATTTACTTGTCATGCAGGCATTCCCAAACTCTTTTGTCATCTGAATATCTTTCACCTAATTTATTTACTTGAACTGAGATTTTAAAAATACATTTTTTAATTTCTGTCAAGACCACTATCGTCAATGATAGACACTTAGCATACAGTTTGGTTTGGCGGTATGGTCTGTTCTGGTCGAAAACTCCCTGCCCATCCATGCAGCCTGTCATGAATGAGCAAGGGTTAACAGAACAGAACCAAGCAGATATCATTAATGTACTTAATTACATTCAGTGTAACACATTACTCAAGTTTAGGGAGTCTGATTCAATAGGAATGTCAGAAGCCAAGTCCTGACTGTGGCGAAAGGAGAAGTTGGGGATGGAGGAGGGTAATTTGCTCCCGAGCAAGCAAGCTGCTGAATAGTACTGAATAGCGCTTATGTAGGGATGCTGTGATATGTGTCGTATTCCTATGGGTAGATGTGATCAGCTGAGAGTCAGCTGATGCAAGCTTGACTCACGTGACCTGCTAGAACTAACGCTACGCTTAATAATTAAGTATCACATTTGCATGTTCACAGTTCTCTGTTGGTAAATGGTCACATGACATGCAGGTAAACAACTAAAATATTTTATTTTGTTAGTAAGTGTTTTATTTTGATTGATGTTATTTTAAAATTAATTATTTTAATTTGACATTTTAATTATTTAATTCATTAGCTTTTCATTAAACTCACAAACCCCCTGCAGTTCCTATACGATCTACACAAACATAATATTTAATGCACTTCATGAATATATTTTCTTAGTGTTTTTATTTTTATATATGTCAGCATCTTTCCTCCTGTAGTTTGTCTCCGTGCCTCTAGAGGTCCCCTGTGTTCTCCTTTGCCTTAGTTCTTCTTCGTGTGGCCTTGTTAGCGTTATCCAGCTCACCTGTGTCTTGTTTTCCCCCCAGTGTATTTAAGTTGTGTAGCTTTCCCTTGTTTCCCCACTTGGTTTTTGAGTCTTCGCCCTGTGTTTCCTGTCTGGTCGCGCTAAGCCTCTCTTGCTACCTGAGTTCCTGACTTTGATTGTATTTGCTATCTGACTTTGTTTTCTCCCCTCGTGGAGTTTTTATTTTCTCTTTTGGTTTTCCATCGTTTTTGATGTTGTAATTCCTCAATCCGAGAAGAACTTTTGTTGAGTTATCCTTGCAACGATTTTTTATTAAATCTTTGTTTCCTGGAGTAATGCCTTAAGTGTTTCATTTGGGTCCAACTTCACCACTTCCGTGGCTCAGTGGTAGATCTCTCAACCATCACACCAGAGTTCAAGCCCGGGTCGTGACAATATAAATATATGGTACATGATTATCCTAATTAAATCATTGTGATAGATGACTTAGGTCAAAAATAATCTAAAAGTAATCAAAAAGTAGTCTGATTACATTACCTAAAATGTGTAGGCAAAGGATTAAACAGTCTAGTGTAGATTTATTTAAACAGTTAAACAATTATTAAACACAAATCAAATCTTGAAACAGTAAAAGGAAAAATTTTGGGCCAACATAAATTATGAATTACATTACATTAAAATTACAATAAATAAAACATATTCGACAACTTGCTCTAATAACAACTGGTCAACTTCTTATGAAAATTCCCTTGTGCTATAAACAATTTTCAGTCTTTTGGTTTAAATCTACCCTCATTATATTGAATGCAGTAATGAAATGATATCAGTGCCGTTTTGTTCACTGGTAGCAAACATTTTATGATATCAAAACTTAGCTTAGGATGGCACTAACACATGGAACTAACAATAGAGAAAACACCTATCTAGACTTGCTTTCTCCTGACCTACAGTATAGGCCACATACAATCTGTTTATAGAGTTCAATTTCTATATATAGACATCAGAATGTTAAGACCAGCAGCAGCAAATACCTTCAATACAGCCTTTGGTTTTACATGCACGCAAATAAAGCTTGTAAACAACGTTTGATAGATTTGCTTACACAACAGAAATGCATGAGAATATGCAGTTCAATTTCCTGCTTTCTTTCATATTCATCAGGGGAACACAGCAACAATGGGAACACTCTGGGCCAATCCCTCCTGATTAAACAGAGATGGCACAGTTTCAGGGGCTAAAAGGAGAGAAAAAAAGAGAATGAATTCCAAAGATCATATACAGTCTTTCTTTATGCACCTCACAGAGGTTCATCCATGAGCCAGTCTTTCATAAAACATAAGAGCTGCTTTATGTTTCTGACCTCTGTTTGCTTCAAGCCATCAGGTAAGCTCAATGGTTTCTCAAAGCTGCACTCTACGATGTGAATTATTTTAAAGTTGGCATCCAAGGAGAATTAATCACAAAGCGTTGTTTGTTTTAAAGTTAATGATGCAGAAAAACAAAACAAACAAACAAAAAAAAAACTATTTGGTCTTTTTAGCACTACAGTGTCATTGTACAGATTAAGACATTACATTTGACAAGGACTTATTTTAACACTGTCATGAGACGTTCTTGGTTATTTAAAAAAGCTACATTGACTTGAAATATGTTTGATTAGAACTGAATTCACACATTAATCAGCACATATTCGTCGGCAGGCTACTTCACTGTAAACAAAACGTCCCAGGTGTGACGAGTCGGCTGCCTCCCCCCTAATACCATCACCACCCCGTCCCTTATTCGCCGCCCTTCACCAGACTCCCGACGGGAGTGGGTGTGTGAGAGAGGAGGGACGCTGAAACAGCCAGGGCTGGCGGCGTGTGATGAGGCGCACCTGATGTGAATAGAGCCTCATCACTGCCGGCGTTTAAATGCCGAGCGCGCCTCTCCTCGAGAGACCGGTCTCTTCCCCGTGCATGCACGCTGGTGTCCTCGTGGGTCCAAGAAGGGAGCGTTGAGGGAAGTACCCGCCGCCAGAGACGCGAGCCGCCGGACCCGCAGTCCGGTTGATACCGCACCCGTGGTACGGCCGTCGGGCCAGGATGCCGGGCCGTGGAATCCCGTCGAGCTTCGGAGGATTAGGTAGACGAAGCCGCTACAGAAGCCGCCGTCCCCCGCGCCCCGGACCTCCAGACAGGAGCGCGTGCGGCCACCAGACTTCGCCCCTTTCCTGGACCCTTCCTTCTCGAACACTGCCCCTCCTTCACGATCCCCCGCAGCTAGACGAGGACACCAGATTCCCCGTTTATTTTGGACACTTTTTCCCCTTGGACACTTATTTTGATATTTTTGTTTAATAAAAACCTCTCCGAGGCCTGACGCCACGCCCACTGTGTCTGTCGTTTGCTCCTCCCGCTACGCAGGTTATGTATGTAACGTCTCGGTTACGTATGTAACCCTCGTTCCCTGAAGGAGGGAACGGAGCCGTCACGTCGGTGACCGACGAATTGGGATCTCGCTTAGAGAGACCAATCCACTTCGAGTGTAACTAAACGAGCCAATGCACATTGGCATGTGATTATTGCATCCAGCTGACGCTAATCACAGTGTGAGTATAAGTAGGCAGCAGGTGCAGCGCATATTCAGGTTTTCGCTGAGGAGCCGAGCCGGTGACCTGGCCGCTCAGTGGTGGTACAGCAGCTGTGGCGATGGGACGTGATGTCTCCGTTCCCTCCTTCAGGGAACGAGGGTTACATACGTAACCGAGATGTTCCCTATCAGTCGGTCACTCCGAGTCAAAGGGCTATGGATACTGCCCCTTCCAGTGTCCTGTGGAAGCCTTCTGTGCCCCTATTTTTTGGCGCAGGTCAGGGCTTAGCACAGAAGACCAGTTACTGTTGCTATGGCACAACCCACTCAGTAAGACTGGATAACACTGGGAAAACGTACCCGTTCCAATGGAAGTGGACGCTGCGGAAGCCCACCCTTCCCGAAGGAGGTTCAGAAGCACTTACGCATATGAACAACCGTTTAGGCACATATGGAAGATTTAGAGAAGATCGTAGCCTCTTGGACAATGGCAGAACATCTGCCGGGGAAACACGGGCTCTCAGGCTATACCGTGGACTTTACACATATGGGATCCAATTAGGTCTTACATATGGAACCCAGCCCTCTAACGGTTCTCACGGATTCATCGAGCAAGGGCCTGGCGTCAGATGCTCCACCACGTCTGACTGCCGAGGGAATGGAGGAGCTTGACAGGGTCTACAGTACAGACTCTCTGGAGCAGTTTTAGCAAGCCGACCCGAAACCAGATACTCTCAGTGCTTCTACCCGTTTGAGGTGAGAACACAGGAGGAAACAGGTTCCACACGCAGGCTATAGAACCTAGTGAACATGTTAAGGGTCGCCCAGCCCGCAGCTCTACAAATATCTGCCAGCGAGGCGCCTCGAGCCAACGCCCAGGAAGATACAACACTTCTAGTAGAGTGGGCCCTCAACCTGAAC
This sequence comes from Barbus barbus, assembly GCF_936440315.1. NCBI lineage: Eukaryota > Metazoa > Chordata > Actinopteri > Cypriniformes > Cyprinidae > Barbus > Barbus barbus. Next base: position 14,741,483 of record NC_136750.1, read on the forward strand.
GGACAGGGCACACCCTGTGCCTGATAAGCCAGGGTGATGGCTTTTCTGCCATCCTCTGCTTGGAGATGGCATTCCCCTTCTGCTGGCCTCCGTGACAGACAAAGAGCTGGTCTGAGGTCCTGAAGCTTTGTGTCCTGTCAAAGTAGCATCTCAATGCTCGGACGGGACAAAGCAAGGGCTGGGTCTGCCACCTCCGAGGGCAGCGCTTGCAGGCTCACCACCTGGCTTTGTGCAGGGATTACCTGGGAGTCAGCCGGCCCAAACTCTAGGCACGAGTCGTCGACCAAAAATGCGTGCAGGTCCCCTACCCTCTTGATGGAGGCCAATGCAAGCAGGAGCAAAGTCTTCATTGAAAGAAACTTCAGCTCAACTGTCTGCAAAGGCTCAAATGGGCCCAGCTGTAGTGCTTTGAGCACTAGAGACAGGTCCCAAGAGGGTATAGAGGGGGGCCATGGAGGATTTAACCTTCTTGCCCCCCTAAGGAACCTGACGACCAAGTCATGCTTACCCACCAACTTCCCTTCCACGGGGTCGTGGTTGGCAGCAATCGCAGCCATATAGACTTTAAGGGTGGAGGGAGACAGCCTTCGCTCCAACCCCTGCTGCAAAAAGGACAGCACGACTCTGATCGGACACTTCCGGGGGTCTTCTCGGTAAGAAGAACACCACCCGACGAACAAGTTCCACTTCAAGGCGTAAGCATGTCTCGTAGACGGCTCTCTAGCCGAAGTGATGGTGTCAACTACCTCTTGGGGTAGGTCACCTAGAACCTCCGAGTCCTGTCCAGGGACCAGACATGAAGTTTCCAGAGGTCTGGACGCGGGTGCCACAAGGTGCCCCGTCTCTGAGTCAGTAGATCCTTCCTCAGAGGGATCTGCCAAGGAGGGGCCGTCATGAGGAGCATCAGTTCTGGGAACCAAGTCCGAGTGGGCCAGTACGGCGCCACGAGCAGGACCTGCTCCTCGTCCTCCCTGATCTTGCACAGTGTCTGTGCGAGAAGGCTCACTGGGGGAAACGCATACTTGTGAAGGCCCCGCGGCCAGCTGTGTGCCAGTTCGTCCGGGCCGAGTGTTCCTTCGGTCAGGGAGTAAAACAACTGGTTATGAGAGGTCTCTAGAGATGCAAACAGGTCTACCTGAGCAGGCCCGAAACGTCTCCAAATCAGATGGACTGCCTGGGGATGGAGTCTCCACTCTCCGGGGAGTGCAGCTCGAGACAGCTCTTTGGCTGCCCGGTTGAACAAGCCCGGAATATGAATGGCACGAAGCAACCTCAGATGCATCTGACTCCAGAGGAGGAGGTGGCGGGCGAGTTGCGACATGCGACGGGAGCGTAGACCACCTTGTTGGTTGATGTACGCAACGGTCGCAGTGTTGTCCCTGCGGACCAGTACATGCTTGCCCCGTAAGCGCCTCCTGAGACGGATCAAGGCCAGGTGTACTGCTAGCAACTCTAGGCAATTGATGTGCCAGCACAGTTGGGGGCCCCTCCAAACCCCCGACACTGCAAGGCCGTCGAACGTGGCGCCCCAGCCGGTGGTGGAGGCATCTGGGTAACCCACAGCATGCCTGGAGACCTGTTGTGACTTGGACCCGGTGAGTGCCGCGCTGCCACACCCACTTCGGGACTTGGCCATGGAGCCAGTGTTGAAGCGGTGTCATATGAAGCAGCTCCAGCGGCGTGACTGCCGCTGCAGCTGCCATATGCCCCAGGAGCCTCTGAAATTGTTTCAGTGGGACCGCTGTCCTGCTCTTGAACGTATTCAAGCAGTTCAACACCGACTGAGCACGTTCCTGCGTGAGGCGTGTTGTCTGACTGACCGAATCTAACTCCATACCGAGAAAAGAGATCCTCTGCGTCGGGGAGAGTTTGCTCTTTTCCCAGTTGACCCGAAGGCCCAACTGGCTGAGGTGTGAGAGCACCAAGTCCCTGTGTTCGCACAACTGGTCCTGAGACTGAGCCAGTATGAGCCGGTCGTCGAGGTAGTTGAGAATGCGAATGCCCTGTTTTCTCATGGGAACAAGATCTGCTTCTGCCACTTTCGTGAAGACACGGGGCAACAGGGACAGCCCGAAGGGCAGGACCTTGTACTGATATGCCCGTCCTTCGAACGCAAACCACAGGAATGGCCTGTGGTGCGGAAGGATCGACACATGGAAGTACGCATCCTTCAGGTCGATCGCTGCAAACCAATCTCGGGGATGGATGCTCGGAGTGACCGACTGATAGGGAACCATGGTTCCCCGAGGGAATGAGACGCTGTGTCAGAAACGCTAGGGAAACTTATTCAGCGATACCAAGCTCTGAATCATATGTGTAATCAGTCAAATTGATGGTGAGATGTCAGGTGTGGGTGACGTCATGACCAGGAAGGAATGAAGTATAGCTCTAATAGGGATGCCGGAAGTATGGCCCTGCAATGCAGCGTCTCGTTCCCTCGGGAAACCATGATTACATACGTAACCTGGGACGTTCTCCTTCAGGAAGTCGAGCTGCGTCAGAAACGCTAGGGGTACGAGATGTCCATGCCGCCAGACTTGCAAATCCCTGCCCAGTGTGGAAGAACACAGCTATGGCAAGAGAACAGAAGAGCCAGGGGTGGCTCGCAAATCTAGGTGATAGAACCTGACGAAAGTGAGGGGCGTAGACCATCCCGCAGCCTTGCAGATGTCCTGCATAGGCACACCTGCCAGAAAGGCCTTGGAGGCCGCCACACTTCTTGTCGAGTGAGCCTTGACCCCCAAAGGTGAGGGGAGATCAGAGGACTCATAGGCAACAGTAATGGCATCAACTATCCACCGGCTGAGGGTCTGCTTGGAAGCAGATTGACCTCTCTTAGGGGGACCATAACAAACAAGCAGTTGGTCCGCCCTTCTCGACAGGGCAGCTCTGTGGACATATGCAACCAGTGCTCGCATTGGACATATACAATTAAGTCTCTGCTGGTCGGGCTCCCTGAAGGGAGGAGGACAAAAAGCCTGAAGTACAAAAGGCCGTGGTGTAGAGGAGGGGACCTTAGGGACATAACCCGCACGAGGGTACAGAAAAGCTTTGGCCAGACCGGCGCAAAGTCGAGATAGGAATGGGCCACAGAAAGGGCCTGCAGATCCCCAACTCTCTTTAGAGAAGATATTACTAAGATAAATCCAGTCTTAAGCGTAAGAAGACGGTCTGATATCTCCTCAATAGGCTCAAAGGGAGGCCTGCATAGAGCTTCTAGCACCACAGCAAGGTGGAGAGCCATCAAGGAGAGAAATCAGGTCCAAGAACCATACTCGGCCCGGCCAGAACGGGGCTACTAGCAATAGACGGACCCCGTCCCGGCGCACTCTCTCTAGAACTCCCGGGAGCAGAGCGATCGGGTGAAAGGCATACAGACGAAGCCTCGGCCAAGTCTGTACAATAGCATCCAGCCCCAGTGGAGTTGGATGAGTCAGAGAGAACCAGAGGGGACAGTGCGATTTCTGACGAGTCGCAAACAGATCCATCAGAGCCTGGCCAAAAACTCTCCATATCTGCTTCATCACCTCTGGGTTAAGCATCCATTCCCTGGGCCGCGGCCCCTGCCTCAACAGGATGTCTGCTGCCATATTCAGATACCCATGAATATGAACTGCTCTCAGCGAGAGGAGTTTGCCTTGGGACCACACAAGGATCTGGTGAGCCAGCTTGTACAAGAGGCGCGAAAGCAGACCCCCCTGGTGACTGATATAAAAGACCATCGCTGTGTTGTCGGTGCGCACCAACACATGGTGATCTCACAGGTCTGGTAGAAAGTGTTTGAGTGCTTGAAACATGGCCAGCATCTTCAGGCAGTTTATGTGCCACGTGAGATGGTGACCACTTCACAGACTGCGGGCAGGGTGGCCACTCATGACCGCTCCCCATGAGTTATGCGTCTGTCGCTAGCGTTACGCAGCGACAAGGAGCTCCCAGCACCGGGCCCTGAGACAAGAACCAAGGTTTCTTACACATGTCTAAGGCACATAGGCATCGCCACGTGACCTTGATCATGCAAAGTGGGTTTCCCATCGGGGAGAACCCCTTGGTCTTGAGCCACCACTGTAGGGATCTCGTGTACAGCAGGCCAAAAGGTATCACGTTGGACGCAGCTGCCAACAGACCCAGCAGTTTTTGAAACTGCTTGACAGTGAGTGACCGGCCCTCTTTTACTCTCTTGAGTGAAGTGAGGAACGACTCGATCCGAGCAGGGGACATAAGTGCCTGCATCGTGGTCGAATCCCACACCACGCCCAGATAAGTGGTCCTCTGTAATGGAGAAAGCACACTTTTCTTGGCGTTTAGTCTTAACCCCAATTCTTACCTATGAGTGAGCATGACATCTCGATGTCGAACCACCATATGCTCTGATTGAGCTAAAATCAAACAATCGTCGATATAATTTAGTATGTGGATGCCCTGGAGTCGCAGAGGAGCCAGAGCAGCATCCACACACTTTGTGAAAGTACGGAGTGAGAGTGCTAGGCCGAAGGGAAGAACTCAATATTGGTAAGCTTTGTCCCTGAAAGCGAATCTCAGGAACTTCCTGTGACTGGGAAGGATGGATATATGGAAGTAAGCGTCTTTTAGATCTATCATGACAAACCAGTCCCTGGACCTGATCTGAGACACGACCTGTTTGACAGTGAGCATTTTGAACTTCAGACGCATGACTGAGCGGTTCAATAGCCGCAGATGTAAAATCGGATGCAACCCCCCCATCCTTCTTTGGAACAATGAAGTACCGGCTGTAGAACCCGGACTCTCTGTTGAGAGGAGGGACCACCTTGACCAGAAGGCGCAATTGGGGTATCCATAAGGAGGACCCTGTCCTTCTCTTTCATATCGGACAGGGTCAACCACAAATACCAGAGCTGCCATGGACCGCCCAATGGCACGGGTGGTCTCCTTGGTGGCGCGGAGAGCTAAATCAGCGGTTCTCCTCAGTTCTACAATATCATCAGGTTTGATTTACTCGCCTTCATCTAGCTCTTTTAGCAGGTCGGCTTGATACGCCTGTAACACTGACGCCTGTAACACTGACGCCTGTAACACTGACATAGTGTGCAAACACGCACCAGCCTGGCCCGCTGCCGTGTACCCCTTGCCCACCAGCGCTAATGTTGTGTACAGCGGCTTGGAGGGCAAGACTGGAGCTTTTAGAGGCGATGCCGCGCCAGGGGACAGATAGCTCGCAAGCGTCTGCTCTACCCGGGGCATCGATCTGTGACCGCAATCTTAGTGTTCATCGAGTTTACTTTTCTGCGATTCAGCCTGATTTTCGGTGGGCCAATCGATGTTTAACTTGGCAACCGCACGAGCAACTACCTCCAATAGCTCCTCATACTGTGGTGATTGAGGGGGTGAATCTTCAACGCATGCATCTACACACTTTGTAAATAGAGATCCAGATAGATAGATAGATAGGTAGGTTGTGTATTTTATTGAAACTGTCCTACCTAATATATACTGAGTATGTTCATTGACAAAAAATACAATCCCACATAATCTGCTGGCATTTTGAAATCTATGTTTAATCTCTCTTTGAAAAAGGTTATTTTTCAGATCTTTGCAGACAGATGGTGGCTTGTCCATTATCTTGTCCAATCTCTTGCAGCAGGGTGGAAGAGCTGAAGATTGGGATGGCACAGGTTTAATACTGTGAAATCCAAAGCTTTTAGTTGTACTTTAGCGATGTTGCACATATGGTTAAACATCTGGGGTGAGTGGTGAGCAAAACAAATGAACACTGTGTGCAGTTTGAAGTCTCACCCTTCAGAAGCAAGCCAGACTACATATGCAAACAGAGGTACTGTATGACCCCAGTTATTACATAGTATGTAAATCACTCACTTTTGTTTTCTGCCAAATATGTACAAATACAAATTATTACATGAAAAACTGACCTATTATATAATGAAATGTACAGTTGATGTGCTATACTGTAAATAAAAATTTTAAATTGACAGGCTATTTGAATTTGAGATTGTATCATAAGAAGTAGCAGCACAATTTTTTTAATCCTAAACATCCAGCATGCAGATGCATAATTGTGCAAAATAATAATAAAAATAAATGCATGCTTGTGTTTTATTTTCTGCCATTTGAACAGCTTATAAAACAAACCTGCTCTGTTTGAAATCTGACAAAAGAGTTCTACTGTCATTCATCAAAACAAGAGAAATTCTTAAGATGACTTCAAAATAACAAAGCTTATGCTTTGTGTTGGATTTCAATATACCATGATAAGTTTAGGACTGACTCATTATAGTGTTTGAAAAGATCAAATTTTTGTCATGTTCAATAAATAATGTTTCTGTTGTTGTTGTTGTTGTTATTATTGCTTTTCTTTACAGACTCTTGCGAATGCAGTAGAAACGTAGGCTGCCATTCAAAACTAGGGAATCTTTAAATGTTTTTGAAATAACTTTGTATGCTTACCAATGCTGCTTTAATCTGATCAAAACAGTAAAAACAGTAATATATAATAGTATTTTAAAATGCCATTTGTTCCTGTGATGACAAATCAGAATTTTCAGCAGCCATTACTCCTGTCTTCAGTGTCATGTGATCCCTCAGAAGTCATTGTAATATGCTTAGATTTAGTGCTCAAGAAACATTTATTGCCTTTTGAAAACAGTTAACATACACCAAGGTGGATTTAAACTCTGGTTACCCGCATGTAAACATCATGCTGAAGATGTATTCACATTACCCACAAGGCCATGCCACTGGTTTTTATCATAATCATCTGGTCACTCTAGTTCATGCATATACATAGCCCAACATCAAAAGCCAGACGCCTTCATATTTGCCATTACCTTTGATATTATCTTGATGAAGCTCACAAAAAGGTCATGTTGTAATATGCTAAAGCCTAAAGGCAAAAATCAGCACAGCTGGCATATACATAGTGGTTAAAAATAGATCAAAGTTCATGACCCAACAAAGCTGTCATCATCAAATTTATCAGTATTATCATGGCAACACATTAAGCATAACCTGCATTACTAGCACTAGTGACTGAAAAGAGCATATGAACCATTTATTAAGTGCCAACTCCATTTAAATAAGTAAATACAATTATAATGTGAATATTATAAAATGACCCTGTTTCACTGAAGTACATCAGAATGTAAAATGCAGGGAACTGTTCTGAAAACAAAGTGACCCTGAGAATCACAATTCATTATACCATTGGATTATTGTGAGCAATCACAATTATTGAATTTACTTTACTTTTGTTTAATTTTTATTAACAACAGCAAAGTAAAGTCTTTTGCTTTACTAGATGTGTGATTCCACAGACCTTTCTTCATCTTGTCTCTGAATTGCCTGCACGGGGAAAAAAAACTCACAAAACAGCTTTTTGGAGTATTTTTTCAAAATAGACATATTTATTAGATATATATAGAAAGAAAAAAAAGGGTAATTTTAATCCAAATAATTTCTGCAATTCCTGTTTCCATGGTATTTTGTTTCAGGATTGTAGTGTAGTGCTTCAACAGTATAACAGTTAAGTTAAAATGGCACAAAAACTCCATATTATTGCCACTTGAATGTTCAAATGACATTTTTACATTTATACATTTAAGGCACTAAGAAGATACTCTTATCATGGTTAGGGGGGCTTTTTCATTTTTCAATTTTGGATTCAGTAGAATATTGGCATTGGAAACCATGGAGAGAGATAACATAATTGTGTATTTTTTATGAAGGCTGATATTTAGTGGAGCTGAAATTAAACACAAGAATGAGGCCCCCCTAAATAGGACCTATAATCAGCTATGGCTCCTATCCAGAGCAACTTACAAAAAGTGTTTTAGCTTCACATATGCGACTGTCGTAATCAACAGATGGTATAAGCACACCATTAGAATTACAGTATATCTGCAAGGAAAAGTGCTTACTGTACAAGTTGCTACTAATAAACAAAGTACAGATACAATAAAAACTAAACTTTTTTTGCAAATAAACAAAAAGCACTTTTTTGATTAAACATTATTGAAAGATGTGAGGCTTAGGTCTGAAGATTGACATGGATTCTATGATAACAGGTAAGTCTACATTCTCTAGTGTAAAGCAGCCAATCTCTTGGCATGTAAATTGCCAAAGTGTGGGACCTGTGTTATTGCCAATTTTCTGTTTAAGCTGCTGTTAAAGCTGAATATCTTTCCCAGAGGGCACAACAAGAGGGCAAAGTGATGGCATAATGAAATTTTGAAATGTGGTTGATGAGCTTAATAGTGAGTCTGGAGGTGCATAACAGCACAATAGATTAGATTTCATGTTGTTTTCTTCTGCTAAGAAGCTCTTGCTTTGTCTGCTTGTATGTTACCCATGGGTGCCATAAATAAACATCCCTCCATTTATTTCAGAAAGATGGCGAGACATAAGGTCACAACTCCCCCGCACATCTTCATCAGTGTGGTTCCATTTATTAGATCTGAGGAAAAGAACACAGGAGCTTTATTCTAAACATTTTAAACTCATAAAAAGTACAAACAACAGGTTTCAGAGTTCATTCTTTTTATATGTGTAAGAATATATTTTCAAAATACTTTTATACTTTTTCAAAAAAATAAATTTTTTATGTAATTATCAGCTGCACATCAAAACTAAAACCTTGATGTTATACCAGATGCTTGTTCAGGCCATTGAATTGGCACATGATAAATACAAACTCAAGTTACACATTCCCCTCATATGACCTGCTTTATCTTCCTTTTTGAACAACTAATTATTCTCTCATGCCCGGTGAGCACATTATTCATTGTTGTTTTTTATATTGTTAGATATGCAAATTGGAGTCAGACATCAAAAACACATTTGGATCCATGAACTGAAACATTGTAGGAAGCTAGCAAATAAATCTTTATTCTGTCGCCAGGTAACTTATAACTTTTTCAAACTTATAGCCTACATTATTTCAGACTCATCCTGAAAATAATGTGTATACATGTAGTATACACATTATCAGCAAGAGCTGATAAAAATGTAAAAACTGTAACTTGAATGCAATGTAAGTCGCTTTGGATAAAAGCGTCTGCTAAATGCATTAATGTAAATGTAGTATGTATTTCTGTACAGTAGGAGAAAAAATTATTTGATCCCCTACTGATTTTGCACGTTTGCCCACTGACAAAGAAATGATCAGTATATAATTTTAATGGTAGGTTTATTTGAACAGTGATAGACAGAATAACAACAACAACAAAAAATCCAGAAAAACGCATTTCAAAAAAGTTGATTTGCATTTGAAATAAGTATTTGATCCCCTATCATTCAGCAAGATTTCTGGCTCCCAGGTGTCTTTTATACAGGTAAGGAGCTGATATTACAGGCACTCTCTTAAAGGGAGTGCTCCTAATCTCAGTTTGTTACCTGTATGAAAGACAACCTGTCCACAGAAGCAATCAATCAATCAGATTCCAAACTCTCCAGCATGGCTAAGACCAAAGAGCTGTCCAAGGATGTCATGATGTCAATTTTTTCCCCACTGTATGTATTTATTTTAAAGTAAACAGTGTATTGATATTATATTTCAAAGCACACTTTAAAAAAAAATGTCCGCCTATAGTTACACTGATCTTGTGATGTAAATTTTCTACCAGGCCACAAGATCATATTTATGGACATATTGATTCAGAGCCAAGAATGGGTGAATGACAAGGTGCAATGTGTTCGGAAAGAAAAACTATTTTTCATTTTTATTCAAAGACCTTCATAACTGCTCTTGTTAAATTACTCCCATTTTCAGAGTCAGCAGTTCTCAGGAGAAAGATTATTGGATTGTTGATATGTATTTTGTGCAGGCTGTCTGTAATGGTACAATGCAAATAGCTCAAAAGAAAGGGAGGATGGACAAGTGCTTTGATTAGTGGGGGGAGGAAGACTTAAGGTGTGTAAAAGCAGTATCAAATCAATAAAAGCAGTCATTTAAAAGTTGTTTTTAGCCAAAACCTCTTTCAGCAGTTTGATTTATTGATCTGCAGCATTTATTTAGCTAAACTACTGTATGTCCTCATTTGTTCTCATCACAGGTTAATGGAACTTTGTGGTATCAAGAATTTGTTAAAAAAAAATTCTTGCCTTGAAAGAATCACAAATGAATTTGTTTATTCATTAGCAGTATCTAGGACACATCTCAAACAGATCAACAAATTTGGCATATTGTTGCAGATTTCAAAGAAAAAAATGTGCCAACACAAGCGTAAAGATTAAATAGGCTAACTAATTAAAGAAATCAAGCTCCAGATTAATGCAAAACAAAAGAAACAAGAAAAAAGAACAGAAACCGAATGATCATGACAGTGAAATTTAAATTATTATTATTTGTGTGCATGGTGGCAAAATGAGGGTTTGATGCAGTTTATGTCTATCAACAGCAATCCATAAACCAAAACTGTAAGCAAGATACAAAAAGGTTGCCTGTGAAGTGCCAAATGAATTATTGCGGAAGACAGATAAAAGCGGAAAGAAGATGCCATTTATGACCCCATTATGGAAATTTCACTAGTGTGGCTGTATGTTCAGCAATGACATCTGAGAAAAAATTATTGAGGTCTCAAGTTGTCAGGGAGTCTCAGGCCGTTTCTCAATATGCGTACTTGTCTGTACTTGTGTTCTTGTGGACTTGTGAAACGTCATCAGTCGCTGCCCAAGTACTGTTCCAATTCAAAGTTCACATCTAGCCAAGTCCAGTTCAAATCCCCGGATGTGTTCTTGATCCGCCCCTTTTACCGAGGATGCATCGAGAGGTGACTTGTGCGGACTTGATACGGGCCATAACCCAGAATTCAGTTCGTCCTCCCGTCCTCGAGAGTTCGTTCTTCTGAGTCGAACTTGGCAAGTCCAAACTCGAAAGGACGGAAGTCCAGACTCTGCGAACTTGGTATTGAGAAACGGCCTCAGTCACACTCACCGTCACCGCAGTCAACAGCAATCACCAGATCACAATCACCTGACTTCTGATCACCCGCACCTGCAGTCATTCTTCAGCACTCCCTTAAATACACGCTTCACTCAGACACTCATCAACCGGTCTACGGTTCTACCTCATATGCACTAACCTGTGTATACTTACCTTGTTGTTCTCCAGAGTTACTCCAGCGTCGATTCCTGTTCTCCCGGGCTCAGATCTCCATTAACCCTGTGGAAGAGACTATATTCAGTTTCCAGCCGAGACATTTAGTATTGGACAAAGCATCAAGTCACTCACCTTCTTTTCTCTCCTCACGATCTGCAATTCTGTGAATAAACCATCTTGTTGTATCATTTACCTGTTCCTCTGACACAAGTGCAGAGATTTCGGATTGGTTCAGTTTTTCCTGAATGCTAGAAAAATAATGCGCGCCACTTAATATGACCACCACATCATTATCGTCTCTCCTGGAGCTGTTTGTAAACGCTCACCAAAACTATTTATGGGATAAATTAATACTTTAAAAATTACAACTTGGTTGCCTGTATTAAAAATGTACACTGTAAAAAATGATCGTGATTTAACGGTAAAAAACTGTGAAAATGCTACGGTAAAAACCTGTTACATGGTTAACGGAAACTTCCTGTAAAATTTACAGGGAAAAACCGTAAACTGATGTTCCCAGAATTCCCTGCGTTCCATTTCAAATTCTGTTTGAATTTGACGTTTTTTCTTTGAAATAACTATGTTTCTTCTTATTTTTTTCTTATCAGTTATGTTTATTAGGGTTGTATGTTACATCTAATGTTGTTAAATTAATGTTTATAGCATATTTCATTTTAAGGAGTCTCACCATGATGGTGTTTAGTGCTTGTATGAATGACACTGCATCTGCACCTTCTGTAAATGCTATTGTTTAAAAGTTGCTTGTGATGGGCTTTGGCTCATCATGTGACTTTCTCATCATCACCTGCATTTGGTGGTTATCAGTGTATTTCAAAAGAACAAAACAGATTTCAGTACTTTAATAGGTTGGTGTATTAAGATTATATCAGTTAAAGAAATTATGGTATTTAACTGTAAATTTAAGTTAAAACCGTAAAACCTAAAACGTTGCTACTGTATTTTATACGGTAGAATTCTGGCAACCACAGCTGCCAGTATTTTACCGTGAATTTGACAGATTTTTTTTTACAGTGTATGTGTATTTACCAACCTATGTAACCCAGAAAATATAACTATTTTACAACGTGATGATTTTGTATGAATTTGTACAATGTGAATTACATAAAAACATGATTTTTAGAAAAAAAGTATGAAGGTCCACCAATAAAAACTGTCAGGAAAATGTGTTATTTTCTTGGGATGTTAAAATATCTTCTCATCATGCAGTGTTGTGCTCAGAAAATCAGTTTAAAAAAAATTTTCAGTTACATTTGGTGATAATAGTGCAGAAACTACCACTAAATCATTGCAGTATGTTGTCAGTTTATAATAATTATATACAAATTCATGACACAGAATGGTATATAATATTAATAACAATGATTATAATGATTTGCACAAATACACTGAAATGATAAAATGAGCAACTTAATGTCATCTGTGTTCTCTCTATCATGTCAGAGGTGAAGTATTTCCCACTGTAAACTACTTTGTTCACATCATACATCTCAGCCAAGGTATACAAATTCGACTCCAAACAATCCCATCAGTCAACTAAGAGAGCCAGAGAAAAAATATCTCCGTCCCTTCAGATCAGAATGCCAGACGTCTGACACACCGTGAGGGAGATGGAGACCATCACTCAAAAGAAACAGTAAAAAGCTCTTAGCTCTGCGGCATAAACCATATTACGCTCAAAGGTAATAGTAGACTCCATTATTACGCTATTGCACTGCTCTCAATCACAAATCCTTGCAGAGAAGACCACAAGGGAGTGTGAGCGGACATGGTGCGATCACAACATCAGACTCTTTCAAGAACCTTTCAGCGCTCTTTCCCGAAGATGGTCAGAAGCGGTGTAGCTCAGTCTTGCTGAGGCTTTAATGGAAAGCAAAGTCCTTAAATGAGCACTCAGACTGAGGATGAACTTAAAGCCTCTCCAAAGCATGACATTTCGGTACAGTAGAGCTAGCACAGAAACCAAGCAGCCTAATAACCAAATAGGATTTAATATCAGGTAGGCTTAAGGGCTGTTTTCAGTGGGAGGTTTGCCAGTATTCCTGCTTGACCTGCTGCTACTATTGGACTGACTGCTTTTACATGTCCAACCATCTCTCCAGTGTCCAACTATGCAGCTCAGCATTTGGTGTCAACTGTTGTTTTCTAAGCAGCAAATATTGATTTAGTGGCAACTTTGCAGATAAAGCACCTGTCTGCTATTGTATTTAGGGCTGTATACCTTGGAGAACCTGGCGATACGATACATACCTCGATACACAGGTCACGATTCGATACGTACCTCGATACAGAGCTGTCTCGATACGATTTGATACAATGTGACACGATTCGATACGATTCAATAAAAATACATGGGCCAGAGCCAATTAGTTAATGCTGAACACATTTACTCAACAAACAGAACTCTGCATTTTTCTTCAATTTAATGAAGACAAAAGTGCATTATAACAAAGTGCATTTTGCTTAAATATTTGCAACTTTAAGGCCCAGTTTCACAGACAGGGCTTAGACTAAACCAGGATTAGGCCATAGTTCAATTAGGACATTTCAGTAATATTTATAAACATGCTTAGAAAAAAAACATTACTGGGGTGCATCTTGAGACAAAACAAAGGCACTGATATATTTTATGATCAGTCGGTGCAAGTTTATTTCAGCAGAAACAGCTCAGACTTACAGTTTAGTCTAGGACTAGGCTTAAGCCATGTCTGTGAAACCGGGGGTAGGTGCTCTGATTAATTGTACACAAATTGTATTCATCTGGAAATTACCACAAGTCAACATTTAACTTTCCAAGGGTACAGTCTGAGCTCACACAAGCACAAAATCTTCTTCTTCTTATTCTTAACTTCTTATTAAATCTTCTTATAATTCTTTTTTGTGACACCATGTACTGCCATAACATATTTCACTATGAAATCACTTAAATGCTACATCTTGCTTTAACATTTTCCATGAGTTTTTTTGAAACTCGCGGGCGCCGCTGCGCCCCCTAATGGCTGGGCGGAGTATCGATACTAAGGGCTAGAATATCGATACTGTATCTTTTTTTATTATATCGGTATGTATCTAAGAATCGATATTTTGAGCACACCCCTAATTGTATTCCATGATCGCAAGTCTGTCTTAACTTCTGGCTCTGTTCGTTGCCTCTGTGATATGTGACTCCACAGTTAGTGACCTATGTGTCTAGAAATTCACTGTTTAGACACCACGGTTACTCGCCCGATGAAATATTGAAACAGTCCTCTCACGTCCTCTTAGATTACAGTTACAGACTGCAAAATATTTCTGGTGAGTACAGAGAAATGCCATGAAAATGACATTTCAGTCAAAAGCAGCAATGTTCTCACTGTTTAATCCCATTAGAATTGGAATAGTTCAGCTAGCAATGAAAATCCCATCATCATTTACTTCTTGTTGTTCCAAACCTGTAAGGTTTTCTTTTACTTCATGGGTCACAAAAGAAGATATTCAGAAGAATGTACTGGCTGTTCTTGAGTGATTGAATGAGACAAAGTGCTAATAAACTTGATATATTTTGAATCCTGTAAACCACATTTATGATGTTGATACCATATTCCTATTAATTTTCAATAAATGCCAAGAGTGGCAAGCAATTACTCAACATGTTACCTTTTGTATTCCACAGAAGAAAGTCATAAGGATTTGGAAAATATGAAGGTGAGAAAATTATATCAATTTATCCATCCATATATCAATCCATTCTCCAAACCACTTATCCTTGCCCTATAGAAAGTATTTAGACCCTTTATCACGTTTTGTAATGTTGCAGACTTATGCTTCAAATTATTATGATTTTTGTTTTCAAACATCCACCAACACTCCATACTCCATAATAACAAAAAAAAAAAAAAGGATTTGCGATAACAAACCAGATTTTTGATAACATGCATATCAGAGCAAAAATCAAGCCGTGAGTTCAAAAGAACTTCTTGCAGAGCTCAGAAACAGGATTGTGTTGAGGTATATACTGTATCTGCTGAATTGAAAGTCCCCATGAGCAGAAGGAAAGAGTTATTGGAGGAAATCAGGCACCGCTCATGACCTGCACAATACCATCTCAACAGTGAAGCAATATGGTGGTAGCATGATGCGGTTGGGGTGTTTTTGGCATGGACTGGGGAGCCGGGTCAGGGTAGCAGCACCTTTCTAAAGGACATTCACTAAGCACACAGCCAAAACAATGCAAGGTGGCTAACAGTAGGGACATCTCTGTGACTGTCTTTGAGTGGCTCAACCAGAGCCACTTGAACCCAATCAAGCATCTCTGGAAAGATCTGACAATGGCTGTCTGCAAACAGTCCCCATCCAATCTCACAGAGTTTGAGATTATCTGCAGAAAAGAATGAGAAAAAATCTTGCCGTACCCAAATAGACTTGAGGCTTCTGCCAAAAGGTGCTTCAACTAGTACTGAGTTAAGGGTCTGAATACTTATGCAATGTGATATTTAAGCTTTTTTATTTATTTATTTTTTTTTTTAATCATATGAATCAATTTTTTAATGAAGTTATCAGTATACTGATTATGTATATTTATTTATTTATTTTATTATGATTATTATATCATAATGCAATTCTGCCATAGCAACATCCAGCTTTATCATTCAGCTTACATTTTAATATATGCATATTATGCACTTTCCAGTCTTGGTATTCATTTAGTAGTTTTGTTGATAAAATTCAGATTTTATTCATTTGTTTATTCAATTCAGACACACACAAACACACACACACACACACACACACACACACACACACACACACACAAAACACACAGAGAATAATATATACATACTCGTTTTCTTAATTTTTTCTCTTTTTTTCATTTTGGGAGAACTATACTTTTAGGAGTGAGGCAACTTGAGTGACAGTGACTTAAGCAGATTAATAGACTGCATCTCAGTGAGATAAATTCTGGATTATTGCACTCCTTTGACAGGCATGGAAGTAGATTTACAGTAATGGACACCAAAATAATAGGAATCCAGTGCTTGAAAGCCATTGTTTTTCCTATAAAGTCCAGGTTCACATTTATGGAATGTGCATTTTAGAGTGCACATTGCCACTGAGACTTTTATTTGCTAAGCAACAATATTTGCTTACATAGATGGTATACTGGAATCCACAAATGGAACCGTATTAACCTACTTTGTGCACCTCACTCGCAGAGGCATTTTAATTGCTCTGTTATGTTCAGGCAAAAATAATGACAAAAACATCTCTACTCTAAAATGGACATGAATTCACTACAGCTAAATTCTAACACTGCTCTGCGGCATACTGCTGAAAATGTCAGTCTCATGAATTGTCTTAAGCATATCCCTCACTGATGAATGATCATCTTTGCATCTCTATGCTGTATCGTTCAAACTGGTAGAAGCACATAGATAATAAGACCCTTAAAACTGCATTTGATGGTGTTACTTATTGCAGCCAGATTGATTCAGCAATATTAGATATTTTTATTATTTCTATTCAAATCAGTTCATTTAAATGTTACCACATGAAGCGCATTATTAGTTTACCAGTCAAAATAGTGCACTCAAACCCTTTATTTGGGGTTTTTAGGGGTAGGGTTAACGTTGCCCTGTAGTGCAATAAGATATAAAATGTATATAGACTTTAAGTAGATACAATACTAAAACAATACCGATACTGATTATTTCTTAAATTGGTATATTATTTTTCAAATTAATGTTCATATTTAGGGAAAAAGTCATTACACTTAAAGGAGTCATGAACTGAGAAACGTCTCTATATATAGTTCAAGTCCAAGTTCAAGTCAAGTTGAGCTTTATTGTCATTCCGCTACATGTGGGGACATATAGAGGAACGAAATGTCGTGTCTCGCAGGACCACGGTGCTACATAAATACAGACATACAACAATGAAGTAAAAAAAACACTATAAACCTATACACTACTAACCTACTGACAGATTTAACTATAAGTATACTATAAGTATTTCCCCTATACAAACAAAAAAAATAGAAGATAAAAAATACAAACTATACGAATGCTTCACAAATTCTGTACATGTGCAAAGAGAGACATTTGAGTCAGCAGCTGGTTGGGGAACAGCTGCTGACTGCTGAGGGTTATATACACATATATAACCCTCGTTCTCTTGAAGGAGGGAACGAAGACTTGGGGATCCCCAAATCGTCAGTATCGACATGACGTCGAGAGTGACCGACTGAAAGGGAACCAAAATTCCCTTGATCCTTAGACATATAAGAGCTAACTGTACTATAAAAACATCCTATAAGTTTCGGAACTCAAAACTTTCTCATTAATCTAAAAACAGCTTATAATGAAGCCAGTCTGCCAAAATGACAGGTTGTGGAATGTGCCACTTTATGATGTAATAGTGCGGCTAAACACCGCCTCCGCGGAAGATGATCAACACCTGCTTCTACATCACTGCCTGTTTAGCTATGCCCACTGATTCGCGCACGTAATGTAAATAACAAGAGAGGTGAACACAGGTCAAATACACAGAAATCAAACGATAAATATGCTCCAAAGACAACAAGACACTGTGCAGTGACAATTTGTGGAAAACCAGTGTTTGCATTGCCTTCCTCCTGGAAAGAGTGGATTAACTATTTTGATTTGGTTACAAACAAGGCAAAATTCGACGCAGGGTTTTCAGAAAGATTGAAACTGAAAGATGATGCTGCGCCGACTATAATGGATCCAACAGTAATGCTGCAACATAAGAATAACTGCTTTTATGGCGTGGTCAGTATTGCTTTGTCTGTTAAACAGGTTGTTTGATATGAGTATTTATGAGCATTTTTTAACCTAAATCACAGCAGCGTCCATCTAAGAGGAATATATGCTGTCAAACATACACAAGCCAATCATAGCAGTGGGCATTTACTTCTGAGTCTAAAATCTGCCACTCCTATTCAAACAGAGCGTTCTGATGAGGGGGGACAGAAAATAGCCTATTACTTTTAAATTACTATGTTTTTTATGTAAAAAAAACTTAACATCATAAGTGGAGCTCAGAGAACAGTACAAATTAAAAAACAGAGGCAGTTCATGACTCCTTTAAAGGCAAATCACATAACACACGTGCCATTAATAAGTTAATATGAGCACAATTAAATACAAATGTTTGTACCAACAGGTTTAATAATGGTGCAATGCAATGCAATGCAATAAAATACAAATGTACATTTGCACATTTTTACAGATTTATTAATCTTCTTAAACAGGCCATCATTTTTCCAGCAACTTCCACTTTCTACATATTCAAATATTTAAGCTTGCAACAAATTTTAATTTACTGCTGATTTAATAAAGAAAGGGGTTCTCATGATGTTTTTGTATTAGCACATTATTTAATGAGAATAATCGAAAGTTCACATGCTTTGCTGGCTTCAGTTTCTAACTTGGGCAACAGAGCTATAGCTTTGGCACATCGCTTTAGCTACAGAATGAGATTTTTGCCATCTTTGATTATTGTTTTGCCTAAGGCATTCACAAAAACAAAGTAATGTCACGTGCGTAAGTCCACACAGATGTATGCCACACTATCACAATTGCAAAAAGAAAAAGCAAATTGTGACAGTCTTTCATGCTTGTCATAAAATTGGGGTTGGTTGCCATGGAGACCACCATCTAAAGTACAACCTCTAGTGACTGGGAAGTGTGAATGTGCATGTGAATGGGAGAGAAAGGGAAAAAGCAAACCTGCCTTGTCCTCATTATTTTTCTTTTTCTATTAATATATATTTATTTACTTCAAATATCGTCATTATTTTTGCACCGTTCTGTTTATTTAATTAATGTCTCCTATTTGAAATGCTCATAAAGCTCACTGAA
Source organism: Barbus barbus (assembly GCF_936440315.1). Taxonomy (NCBI): domain Eukaryota; kingdom Metazoa; phylum Chordata; class Actinopteri; order Cypriniformes; family Cyprinidae; genus Barbus; species Barbus barbus. The sequence goes on from NC_136750.1 coordinate 14,760,449, forward strand.
ACAACGAAAGAGAGACTGTGTGTGCATCAGCCTCTATAATAAAAGCTGAAGTCAGTGAAAATCTGCACATAAAATCTTGCGTCTCTCTTATAGCCTCCTGACTGACCTCAAAAACAAATGTGCTGAACCTCCAGAGAGCCTAGCATGTGAGGATGAGCTGCGGAAATGACCCCAGTTTGTTTCTCGAGAATGACATGGGGAGAGCGAGTGTCCTCTGCAGCTTGTTGAATAAAAGATGGAATTTTCCGCTATGAAGATAGATACAGTAGGTTCAAGCTTCATGAGTCATCAAGACGCTCAGACAGTTTGTTGACGATTGTCTCAAACATTGGTTGCTTTATATAGATATTCAAAATGAAATGCTCTGAAAAAAGCATAAACAGTAAGGCAGTAGGCCTACAGTTTAGGAGGTGGTACATTTAAAAATACATCTAATTTATTAACATAATTTCACATTGTTTTCTTGATTAAATATTTATTTGGGGTTTACTTGTGTTATGTATTCATATCTCCTCAAACCGCCTCCATTTAGCACTGCTTAACCTGTTGAAGAGTGAAAAATAAATTTTGACACTTTCTGAAGAGCTCCACTGTGGCCTACTTTCACAGTTATAATAATGCTGAATGTGAATGAAATGAAGTGTGTATATTTTGAAAATTGCTTGCATATTGAAGGAGTATTTTTGTCAGTCAAACAGTGTATGTGTGTGCGTGTTTACTTGATAAGCGCAGGAGGAAATTGATTGTGCTGATTCTATCTTTTGAAGTCAACTAATAGGGCTCTGTAATTTGTCTCAGCTGGCTTGGGAAAAAAAAAGAGACAAATCTTAAAAGAAACAGCAGGCACATTACTGCAGAGATATATTGCTTTGTAATTAACGTACAGTGGCTGAAAAAAAGCCTCTTTATCACAAGCAAAGGCTAGCATTATAGCTACTTTAATTGGGGGTCAACATCATTGAGAGCTCTTTCACCATTAAATAATGCATGTGAGTTCTAATTATATGCTCGTTTATTATGGCAACCTTTATCCAATGAATGGGGTCAACCTTTGCCTGAATGTGATGCTAAGAGGGTTTGTAACTCTGTGATTTGTGGTTAGGCCTATTACATCAGAAGTGAAATTCAATAGAGATCCCATTTTCTATTGTGTGGTTTTGACTAAGTGGCAAATTAAGTGCTGTATAGAACTGAATTTGTTGTCTTTTTTCGTGATCGTTTTAGCAATGCACTTCAATGCACAGATGAAAAGATGAGCAAAACAAAACGGTAGCAATGCACTTTAATTCATGGCTGAACAAAACAAAAAATTTAAATTAAAACAAATAAAATAAAACAAAACCAACAACAAACTGAAAAAAATAATTTTTAAATGTATTCTCACATATGTTTATAAGTATCACAGCATATGGCTCCACTGAGAAAATGTGGGATTTTTGCTTTCACCAAGTGCAAAACAAACACCAAGGGTGTTTCATGCCAGAAGCAAACAGTAAGAAATATGTTCAGAAATGACAGTAATGTGTTTGCATCACTGAACTCTAGAGACAACAGTGGTGTGTACAGCCTTTTGTCTCATGAATTGGACACTAATGAGGCAATGTGTTTGCCAGTAAATTCTAAAGAGTGTTTATCATAACACTTTAGCGTGGTCTTTCAGGTAGCAATACAAACATGTTGACTGAAAAGCTTTAGATTTCAGCTCAAATACAAATGGGTTGGATCCTAGCCAAGAACTGTTTTTGTCGACATAGCTAAGCTGTCTGAGTACTCAATTTTTAGAGTCTGTCAGAGTACTCATATTTAGCTGTAGAAAAAGCTGTGTGTTTGTTTTTAACACTGGTAGGGCTATTTTACATATATTTTTATTCTCTACATATTTTTTGCCTGTATAACTTCACTGTCAGTGTATCTATTAGTTGAGACATTTTTCAAATCCTGATTATAACATTCTAACAGGCTATGAACTGTAAAATACAACAAGAGACAGAGCAACATCCTTCTTTTGTTGTTTTGTCAACCTCTTGCATATGTCCAGCTAGCTACCAATGGACAATTATGTAAAGTTGGTCAAACTACTGCTTCTCACTCCATTATCAGATGCTATTTTCTTAGCACTAAAGCACTCATTTTGGATTATTCACAGATTAACACAGAAAAGCTGATTAATTACCGATTTTAACCTATCTGAAACACAGAATCAGGAAAGAACTTTTAATAGTTAAGAATATGTAAACAAAACTGAGATTAATGCTAAGATGTAATGCAATTACTAAACTCACATTCGGAACAGAGTCAAATCGAGAGCTTGTGAATTGAAATTGAATTGGGATATCTGTATCACTACCAAGCCCTGTTAACTGTAAAAAAATTATAAAAAATAAAAATCTTAAACCAGCTTAAGGTGGTAAACCAGCAAAATACCAGTTTGGCCAGGCTAAGCAAGATACCAGCTAGATCAACTAGTGAAAACCATCACGCTTTAGGCCTGCATTTTTTTCAGTTATTTATACATTGACATCTAAAAATTTAAAGCCACATGCCAAGACATCATCCATTTGAGACATCGATGACAGGCATCAAACAGAGAGCCAAAAGGAAAAAAACAAAAAACAACAAAAAAAACACAGAACAAACACTCTCTCACAAATACATTTGCTATCACACTTTCCAGCATTTAATATTAGTGAGAGGACGCATTTCTTGGCCGTCTCATTGAACTTGTGCCAGTCCAGCTCTAGAGAGAGGACACTGACAGAATTTAATCCCAAATAACTTATTGATTGAGGCAGCTTTCTATTGACTTATACTATGAAGCATTCCAAGCTCTGCAGCTATAACTCCTCAAAGGAAGAGCGATGGAAACGGATTTGTAAAGCTTGAATAACTTTATTTGAGTCATCAACAAAGCCCTTGCCACCTGCCACTGCCATCGTTGCCCTTCAGTAGGTCACAATGGCTTATCAGCATTCCCCTCACCTTCACAGGTCATTAAACAGACATGTACGCTAAAAATGTTTGATTTATGTACCGTGCAATTGTTCACACAGGGCTAGATGCGTGGAATTATGACTAAAACACTCACTTTGACTTCAGTAAGAGCAGTGAAGAGAGAGGTTTACACCTCATACTCAATAAAAATGTTGCTCAGGGATTTGAGGGGTTTGACCCTGAAGAAAACTAGGCTGAAAAATTTCATATCATAGCTAAAAACTTAAATAAATAAATAAAATGTTTTTAAAAGGAGGCTTTTACAGCGATGCCATAGAAGAACCACTTTGGGCTCCCTAAAGCAGTGGACTCCTCTGGGGGACACAGGATAATTTCAAGGGCTACAAATAAACATTTTCAGATTTTTAAGGATATTACTGATTAGAGTTTTTTTTAAATAATTGTTATCGCTACAGCGCTAACCTGCACTTGGAAACGGCAACTGCAGAGATGGATAAATTTATAATTCGCAAATCTAAAAATGTTGAGGAAATTGTGGACAGTTTGCCTGAGTCATCGGAACAGTGTACTTCGACTAAGTATAAGAGAAAGACCCCGTCAAACCAAAGTAGAAAACGTCGTAAATATCAAGAAGAATTTATAAAGTATGGATTCACTTAACGTTACTGTCAACAACAATCTGCGAATAGCTGCATCCACCATCAGGCCACGGATTAAGCTTTTGTGCTGCCAAAAACAAGTACATCCCATTGAAAGTAAGCCCAAATTAATGTGATGTATAGTAAATATAGTTAAAATATTGTGAACAGCTTAAAATAAGTTGTTTTGTTGTTTGTGTATGCTTTACTAGTGGGGGTCGCGACTTCTTTTCGATCTTACATTAGGGGTCGCTGGCTTAAAAGTTTGAGAACCACTGCCCTAAAGAACCTTTCATTCAAATTCTGAAAAGAACCATTTTTTTCTTAGTGTGAAGAACATTTTAATAATCTGAAGATTTTTTTTTTCACTACAAACAACATTGTGCAATTGAAAGGCACCATGGCTTGTTAAAGGTTCTTTCACAGAGCCATCAATGCCAATAAAGAAACTGAAGTGAATGCTGTATGCACTTTAGAAACCCTTGCTGTGCAAAAACTAACAACAGCACTGCAGCACAAATGAAAGCATTTTTTAATGTGAGCTGGGTCACAAGTAACACTTTTCCAAACTTCATTTCTTTTCATGTTGTTTTACATGTTAGTTGTTGTTCTTGATAAATAGTAAATGTAGGGTCTAATTATATTCCACAATGCCAGTCTTTATAACAGTAGTAGATATTATTCGCCCTCTTTGTGTTTCTTTTTTGTTATACTGTAATATGGTCATGCAGAATAAGGCATTAATATGTGCCTAATAAGAAATAATAAGCAGCCATGTTACATTGTAAGGTTAATCTACTGTCTACTGCTAAAGTTAAGAGCCCAAGTGAAGTTTTATTGACAAATGGTGAACAAAAACGTAAAGAAAACATGATTTGTATGATTTAACTATGGTAACAAATGAGAACATACTGCGAAACCATAATAATGGAAATAACCATGGAAAAAGGAAACACAGGAAACAATGCAAAACTAAAAGTCCATGAAAACGAAACTGAAACCAAAACTGATTGTGACAGCTAGCTATATGAAATTATAAACCACATCAATTACCATGATTATTTGTGTAGTGATAAAGATTGCTTGCCTTCTGCATAACACAACGTGAGTCTCAGTGATGGTAATGTTAATGTGAGACACTACACCCACAGTCAACATGATCAAAATGAAGAAGTGCTTCCATCAATGATTTGCTTAATGACTTTAATACCATAAATTAGATGTAATCTGCACTGCCGTTTTTGAACCAAAGCCAACAGTGGATTATTATTGGTCATGATTTATCATTGTAGTATGCGTAATGAGACTGCTATTTGATGTTAACCCTCAGAATTATGGCAATCACTTAATTTTACAGCTGGAGCTTTATACTGCTTCTTTCACAAAACCACTGATTAAAATTCCTCAAACTATTGGAATCAGAGTATCATGTATGTTCATCATTTGTCCATCCCTTTACCTAATTATGTCAGTTTATTTCTCTAACAGCTGCTCTGTTGTGCCCAATCAGTAATCTCCCGACTTTCAGAAGAACCCTCTTGAATCCAATCTAAATCTGGTCCATGGAAACTGTAGCCAATTTGTTAAAGACTCCTGCTGTTTCTTGTTGCAAATAAGTGGGAATACGGAAAAAAAAAATAAATCAGCCAAAATCAAGTATACGATATGACCTTTAACTTTTTCAGGATATGTCAAATAGATTCGATTACACAATTACATCTGTGTATTAATAACAAAACTGTCAGAGTTATGCAATTTGCCTTACATGACTGTAAACACACCCTGTGAATATTATTATACAGTAAGTCAAATGATGAACGTGAGTTTATGTAGTGTTTATTTTCAAAATGAGTAATGGCTGCATGTGTAATTCAAGATGTATTTTATGACTTTTTGTAAATTGGACGCTGACTGCTTAGTACCAAAACCAAAATAAATCTCAGATTAAAACTCTGCAGGTGCTGGTCTTATTGTAGTTTTCAATGCCCTATTAGCCTATGTATAATGCATGTACCTGCAATGCATAATAGATGGGAACTTCGTGGTAAAATGCCAGTAAAAGGCTAAACAAATGGGAAGCAAGGGAATTCTTCAGCTTCATTAGTAAATTATTAGCTTTACACAGCAGGACCAGCAGTGAATCAGCTCTGAAGGCATATGAGCAATGATTGTAAAATGGTTGTTGAAAGTGATAAAATAGACAATATTAATTTGTTAAATTGGAAGGATTAAGACACACAGTGTTTCATGAAATATTTATTCTCTCTCTTGGTGCAATCTGGTCTCTACTATTAAGAAAGAACAGACAATTAAAATAAAAAACTTGATTGTAAAGAAATATGCTTTATTATATATTACTCGACAAGGGCTACAACTAAGCACAAAAAACATCACTTTAAAAACCAGAAGAGCAAATATATGCAACGTCAAATGGTACAGTTGAGGTAACAAGGTGTAAAATTGATGGTATTACCCGTTGCATATCATGTCTGTAGGCAAATTTGATTGAAATTGTACACTTGATCTATTTGCATGATTGCTAGCATTTTTATCTTTTTTTTTGCAGTGCAATTGCAATGGGTTTTCATACAGGGAATGTCAAATCAAAACCACACAGCACTGATCATGTTTGTTTGAATGCCACTAATAGGCCTAATAATTACATGCTCTTTAGTGCACAGTATTGATTTAATGCTATTTAATTGACTTCAGTCTCTGCTTTATTAAAAGGAAAGAAGAATATTTGTGAAGGGAGACAACAGATGACATAAACATGTCTCCCTTATTGAAAAAGCAATATTAAAAAGCAAACATTGTAGTCGAAGTGAGCTGTTTTCAGTATTGGGGAATGAATTTTCAAAAGTAATAAGTAAAATTAAAAGATGTTTCTTCAGCTACAGGCATTTTTATGTCATGGAGTTGATTTTTATTAAAACCAGAAGATTTCAGTGTTTCTTTTTTGATATGAAGGTCACATTCTTTTGCCAATGCATGTCTTCATCATTTATTTTGCTACCTTTTAAATTACTTTTTATTTGCTTTACACTGGTTCCGATTCATACTTATCCATTATACAGTATAAATCATACTGTATGATAATGACTAATGCGTATATTTACTCATTTTAAATGAATGAAATATTTTGATCAGTTTTTCAAAACATATGACTATCCCTCAGTCGTGTATATCAATCTTTTGTACTCATTTGTGTCAGTAAAGAGCTTAAGATGAAATATCTCAGGTTAATGTGATTTTATTATTATTATTTTATCATTTTGTCAAACTATGCAACATTTGTGAAATATTATTTAATTTAATAAACTTGGATTTGTAATTGCAAGCTATATTGAAATTAACATTAGCAAAACAAGAAAGTTTGGCATTTTATTTAAAATTTATTAAAATGTCACTTCCGCCACAGAATGCTATTAAACACAATTCATGATTTGAGATGTTGTGAAAATTTGACAGTTGAGAAAAATTATAAGTAAATAAATATTAAGACTTATGAAAATAAATGCAACTGTAGGCTATATATATATATATATATATATATATATATATATATAAAGCTACAATGTCACTTTATTAATGTTCATGCAGCCTTAAATTTTTAAGTTTAATTAGCTCAAATATCTCAGTTGTCACTTAGCACAACATAACATTTCAAACTGAGTAAACTTAACATTTTAAATCAGATTTTTTTTTTTGAGATTCAAGATTTTTTTATTTGTCACATACACAATTATACAGAGTATAACCAGCAGTGAAATGTAGGTCAGGTCCGCTCCAAGGACAGTGCAATTATATAGAATACAAATATTAAGAAAAAGAAAAGTAGAAAAAAATAAAACAATAAATTAAAATAAAATATAAAAAATATAAATATAAATGTGTAGGTCAGTATGTTGTTGACTTAAATAGTAATAAAGATGAATGTGCAAAAAAATATGCAAAAAAGTTGTACAGGGTATTTAAATAGCAGCAATATGAGGTAGAGAAAAATTATGAATAGCTTATTGATATAGTGATATTTACATGGAGTCAAGTGATGTTATGACACAGAGTTAGAGTTTAGGAGCCTGATGGCCTGGGGGAAGAAGCTTTTTTCCATCAGGCTACGGAAGCGCTTACCAGATGGAAGCAAAGTGAATAGACGGTTACCAGGGTGATTTGAGTCCTTGATGATTTTGACAGCTCTATTTTTGCAGCGTTTGAGGTAGATGTCCTGCAGAGGGGAGAGCAGACCCTGAGATGCGCTCAGCTAAGCGCACAACTCTCTGTAGTGCTTTGCAGTCCTGATTGGAGCTGTTTCCATACCACACTGAGATGCACTGAGTCAATACACTTTCTATGGTCCCTGAATAGAAAGTTTTCAGGATTGCTGGGGAGACCCTGAATTTCCTCAGCTGTCGCAGATGGTACAGTCTGAAGTTCTGTAATTCTGAAGTTCAGAAACGGAGAGACAAGCAGAGACATGATTAGCGTAGCTGCTGTTCCATCTAAGCAAAAATAAATTGTTCAACCCAAGCTAAAGAATAATAATAATGTACGTCTGATCAGATATAACTGCAGTACAAGATTATAAAATGCATTATGTGAATGCTTGGCTAAAGAGATGTGTCTTTAATCTAGATTTAAACAGAGAGAGTGTATCTGAACCCCGAATGTTATCAGGAAGTCTATTCCAGAGTTTGGGAGCCAAATGTGAAAAGGCTCTACCTCCTTTAGTGGACTTTGCTATCCTAGGTACTACCAAAAGTCCAGAGTTTTGCGACCTTAGAGAGCGGGTTGGATTATAGCGTGGTAGAAGACAAGTTAGGTACGCAGGTGCTAAACCATTTAGGGCCTTATAGGCAAGTAATAATAATTTGTAAATGATACGGAACTTAATAGGTAGCCAGTGCAGAGACTGTAAAATTGGAGTAATATGATCATATTTTCTTGATCTGGTAAGAACTCTAGCCGCTGCATTTTGGCTTGTAGCTTGTTTATTGAAGATGCAGGACAACCACCTAGCAGTGCATTACAATAGTCCAGTCTAGAGGTCATGAATGCATGAACTAGCTTTTCTGCATCAGAAACAGGTAGCATGCTTCGAAGTTTAGCAATGTTCCTGAGATGGAAGAATGCTGTTTTTGTAACATGGGAAATATGATTTTCAAAGGACAAGTTGCTGTCTAAAATAACACCCAGATTTTTGACTTTAGAGGACGTAACAGTGCATCTGTCTAGTTGCAAATTATAATCCACGAGATTCTGTGTACTGTTTTTTGGTCCAATAAGTAATATCTCTGTCTTATCTGAATTTAGTAGGAGGAAATTATTGAGTCATCCAATCTTTTACACTTTTTACACAATCTATTAGCTTAGATAGTTGAGAAGTTTCATCTGGTCTTGTTGAGATATATAATTGAGTATCATCAGCATAGCAATGAAAACTTATCCCGTGTTTTCTAATAATATTTCCAAGGGGCAACATGTAAATTGAAAATAGCAGAGGACCTAGGACAGATCCTTGTGGTACTCCATACTTTACTGGTGATAATTGAGATGACTCCCCATTTAAATGAACAAAGTGTCACGGTTCATGAATTCACTGGTTTCTTCATGTCTCGTGTATTGTTGTTCTCTGTGTGTGTGTGTGTGTGTGTGAGTGGGCGTGACCGCTCACTCCAGTCATCAGCGCGCCAGCTGATCTCAATTCCCGCACCAGCTGCTGCCAATCTACTCACCTATAAAGTCTCACCGCACTTTCCTCTCCTCGTCAGATCGTTGGTTGATGTCCTCAGAGTGTCTTCTCGTGTTGTCTGCTACCTGGTTCCTGGTCCTTGTTTCGTCGTCGTGGTTCGTCTCACCTGGATGTACACTGTCTCTGGATTCACCTACTCCACTCATCACCTGCACGCTGTCTGTCGAGTCCCTGCGCCACCTGCCCACCCGAGAGACTGTGATTAAGTGTGTTTTGTCTTCTGACCCTAATAAACCCCTTGGTTACTTGCATCCTTGCTTCCGCCTGATTTCTGCTGTGACACAAAGTGGTAGCGATCGGACAGGTAGGATCTAAACCATCTTAAAGCCTGTCCTTGAATACCAATATAGTTTTGTAATCGATCTATGAGTATATTATGGTCTATAGTGTCAAACGCAGCACTAAGATCAAGTAATACTAGCAATGAGGTGCAGCCTTGATCTGAAGCAAGTAGTAAGTCATTCGTAATTTTAACAAGTGCAGTTTCTGTACTATGATTGGACCTGAAACCTGATTGAAATTCTTCATATGTAGGAGTGTAGGACTGCTGCTGTCTCTTCCTAAAGTCCATGATCAGCTCTTTAGTTTTGCTCACATTCAGAGAGAGACAGTTGTCCTGGCACCATGATGTGAGTCTCTCTACCTCATCCAAGTATGTGGTCTCATCATTGTTGGAGATGAGGCCCAGAACCACAGTATCATCAGCGAATTTGATAATAGATGTGGAGCTGTGAGAGGACACGCAGTCATGCGTGTAGAGAGTAGAGCAGGGCACTCAGGACACAGCCCTGTGGGGCTCCTATGTTCAGAGTGATAGAGTTTGAGGTGAACTGGCCAAATTTCACCACTTGAGGTCTGCCGGTGAGGAAGTCTTGAATCCAGTCACAGAGTGAGGAGTTTAGGCCGAGGTCTGTGAGTTTAGAAGCCAGCTTGATGGGGACTATAGTGTTGAAAGCTGAGCTATAGTCTATGAATAGCAGCCTTACATAATTCCCATTGTTGCTGTCCAGGTGTGTGAGGGAAGAGTGGAGGACGTGAGAGATGGCATAGTCAGTGGATCTATTTGGGCGATAGGCAAACTAAAGAGGGTCCAAAGTATCAGGGATGGAGGAGCAGATGTGGCTCTTTACAAGTCTCTCAAAAACCTTCATGACTATAGATGTGAGGGCAACTGGGCGATAGTCATTCAGGCAAGAGGGTGTTTTATTGTTTTTTGGTACAGGGATAATGAAGGATTTTTTGAATGAGGTGGGAACCACGGAGGTAGCAAGGGACTCATTAAAGATGGAAGTGAACAAACCAGCGAGCTGATCAGCGCAGGACCTCAGAACACGGCCGGTTATCCCATCAGGTCCGGCTGCTTTCCTGACGTTCACTTTCTTTAGCGCCCTCCGAACCTCATCCTCCAACACAGTGATTACAGGATCATCGCTGCTCTGCCTGCTGCTTCCTGACGCGATGGACGGCAGAGTCGCGCCGCCGCCGTTGCAATCGAAGTGGCCGTAGAAGATGTTTAACTCGTCGGCCAGCAACGGATCTGCTCTCACCTCTGCGGAGGATTTGTTTCCGAAGGCACAGATGGTCCTCAGTCCCTGCCACATCCGTCGAAAGTCATTGAGCTGGAAATGAGACTCAATTCTCTCTCTGTATCTGTGTTTAGCGGCTCTTATTGCGCGTCGGAGAGCATAGCACGATGCTTTGTACTCGCTCATATTCCCGGTCAGAAGAGCCTCATTGTAAGCGGCAGTGTGTGTGTTAACCACAGCACGGATTGTTCTGTCCACCCACGGTTTCTGATTGGAGAATGTCCTTATAGTTATTGTTTCTGTAGCTTGCTCGGTTAGCGTGTTTACAAAACTTAATGCTACATCCGTGAACTCGCTGACGTCAGAAGAACTCGCCCGGAACATGTCCCAGTCGACGTCATCAAGAGCCGCCTGCAGCATAGCCTCTGAGTGGGAGGACCAGCGCGTCACTACTCTCTGCACCGGAGGATCCTGAACGAGCCTTTGTTTATATTCTGGTGTGAGGAAAATGGCGGCATGGTCCGATTTGCCAAAAGCTGGTAGCGAGCGGGCTTTGTAGCCATTCTTGAACTGAGTGTAGCAATGATCCAGTGTGTTTGGTCCTCTAGTTGGACAGGACACATGTTGATAAAAGTTTGGCATGACCTGCCTGAGGTTGGCTTTGTTAAAGTCTCCCGCGATGATAAAGGCAGCGTCAGGATGTTTGTTAATGTAGCCGCTGAGCACATCGTGAAGCTTAGACAAAGTCAAGCCGGTGTCTGCCGGTGGTGGAATGTACACAGCAGTGACAATAATAGATGAAAACTCCCGGGGCAGATAAAATGGGCGGCAAATAATGGAAAGATGTTCCAGATGAGGCGAGCGGGAACGCGACAGAATGGAGATATTCCTGGGGTCACACCATTTCTTGTTGATCATGAAACACACTCCTCCACCCCTGGATTTACCGGCCTCTGCTGTTCTGTCCGTCCGAAACACAGAGAAGTTATCACTTGGCATAACAGCAGTGTCCGGGACCGAGGACGAAAGCCATGTTTCGGACAAACACAGGATGTTGCAGTCCCTTATGTCCAGTTGAAAACTAATCCTGGCTCTAAGATCGTCCATCTTATTCTCCAAGGATTGGACATTTGCGAGCAGAATGCTTGAAGAAGAGGACTGTGAGCCCTTTTCCTGAGTCTGTCTCGAATCCCAGTGCGTTTCCTGCGGTGTTTCATGATCCGTCGCCTCGGGGGGTTATTGTTCATCTCTGCGTTCCGAAGAATCTCAAGAGGCCACTCTGGATTCGTGGCTAAAGTGTCCTGGAACAGGTTGGTGTAGCGGTTTCCAATGTCCAAAAGTGTTTCTATGTTATAGGTGATCAGTGCCGACGTGAAATGTGTAAAAAGAGAAAGTAAAAGTAAGTAAAAAAGTAAATTAAAGCGAAATCTAAGTGGAGCGGCCTGTACGGCGTCCGAACACAGCGGCGCCATTTTGTAGTTTTCGTATGTAGTAAGTATGGCCTAACAAGAATCTCTGAATTATAAGTAGTCAAGTGTTACTTACTACATCCTTCCAAAGTAATTACTAATTATTTGGAATCGACTGTAAAGCGAAGATCATGGTAACCAATTAGTAATGACTAGTAAAGTATTACAGTATTAAAGTATTGCAAATCCATCAGAAGGAATTACTTTCAAAACCTTACAAAAACTCATAAGTCATTACTAGGGAGTTGCCATGATCTTCATTTAGAATTAATTATACATTATGTATTTGTTTTAATTCTGAACTTTTATATAGAAGTTCTTCGTAGTACTCAGCAAAGTATGAAAAATAGCAGTTAATAGTTAACTCCGGGCTATTAGCTGTGTTACTACTAATTTGTTACTATGTTAATATTCCGTTACTCATTTGTTAGTTATTCACTAATGACGGAACAGGATTCTAAAGTGTTACCCATAATTCTTCTAGCTACAACTTTGTTTTATCGTATTAGCAGTATGTAGGAAAGTGTAACTCTACTCTCTGCAGAAGCTAGCAAAACATTCACCTCTCTGACCTAAACTGATGCTAGAGAACAGTTCAATTTGTTTGATAGTGGATAGAGTGTCCCTTTGTTTTAGTTTAGCCTCAGGTCTGCAGTATCCTGAGAAATATATTTTATCTGATTTAACCAGGCTGAGAAAAAAAACTCTAATACAGCACATTTTCCCAGTGGATGGTGAAATGGCTATCTAAGACCTTATATCAATGCTCCAACAAACCAAACAAGCTGGGGGAGTCCAACTAGATCATTTATAGCCTTAGACATTGATCATCTCTCAATACTGCAGTCTAATCTCTTTCCAAGACTGAGGAGTAAATTTAGCCTGGTTTGCTACGCTAAGTGCTTGCTTGAGTAATTGACATCAATATATAGATCGAGGGTTTATCCCAGTGATTTTGAGCTTGTATTTCTAGTCCAGGCTATGTAGAGTTAATCCATATAGATAATGTGGAATTGTTGTGTCAGGAATTTAAGGCATATCATTAATTAACTTATTTTTCCACACATTTTCACATTCACAGTTATATTCAGACAAATGAATTTTGTTTATTAACTGTGTTGTGGTTCTTTGTTTTCCTTTTATGTTCTGTTTATTTTCAGACAAGCAAGCTGTAGTTATAGTTCACATGCACGAGAAATGAATAAATCTTCTAAGCTAAGGTCACTGAACGCTTCAAGACACACAGGCACTATTGAATGACTGAATGAGTGGGAACTATCAATAAATCTCCCATGATAACCCTCAGGACCGTATGTGACAGCTGTTTACATATATGGCCTGCACACTGAGAGTTCTCTCAAAATAATGAAGTCATTTAAAGCCCCATTTGACTCACTGTATTGATACATCTACTGAAGGGGTTTGTGCCCATCTAAATAATTACATGTGAGAACGCCAGAGGAACATTCATTGAGGTGCATTTATCCATGGATGCTATTCGTTCAGTGAAATACACTTTCACTGCTCTAGAGGAGAATTCTACAGGAATTTGTCAGTTTCAAGTGAACACCGACTCAAACCTTTGTTATCTTAGTCAATAAGAGTTGAAATTACATGTAGGCATTCTGGTCAGGAGCAAATTACTACAGGTTTTCCCAATTGAGGTCTAAAAATAGTATTTTAAGCCCTACCTTAGACATCCTTGATAGTGATGTTGTTGTTAAGTACTGTGAGTGGCAGCTGTCCGTATTCATTGGCCTTGTTTACGTCATCCGTCCTACAGTGCTTTGTCATTATAATTCAATCATTGCAACATTATAATTTCAATGGATGCATTCTATTTTTTAACAGTGAATGTGAATTAGCCTTTTTTTATTGTCAATCAATGGGCAGTTGTTAAATGCACCCTTAAAAGAACAGTTCACTAAAAATTTGCATTTGCTTAATATTTATTCTCTCTCAGGCCATCAAAAATGAGTTTGTTTCTTCATCGGTACAGATAAATTTACTTGCTCACCTATTAATATCAATATTATGATGCCCAGGGATGGCAAATACACATTTGAAATACGAAATACTATTTTTTTTGTATTTAAATACCTTTGAATTTTTTTTTATATATTTTCTATTTAAATACATTTAATCATACATAAAATACTTTTTGCCAATCAACCTCTTTATTAGACTCCTGGTTTCCTGTATCATCTAGCTCAAACATGCTACTTTCATGCATGTGAGCTGCAGCTGTATGACTCCATATAGAATTGGGTAATGACATTTTCTGGATTCCTGTAAGGAAATAAGGAATAATACTGCCTTCGTTCACTATCAAAATTTCCTATTTCCAATTTCAGAAGTCCTGATTACAAGCTTGTTGCATTTAGGTGCTTTGCTGTTGGAAAGAATAGGAATCGTTGAGGACGCCAGGTTTCCTGGGAAAATCGTAGATATTTAATTTTGAATAAAATGTAGCATCCCATTTGTTGACAAAGTGTATCATCATTCACAGTGCTATCTTTGCAGTTAGCTTGTTGATGATTCTGGATTTTCATGCTGTTTTGCTGTGTATAAATCATACAAAATTCTTGAAATGGTTATTGCACTACTATGTGCATGACTTTAACATTAAAACAAGATGATCTTGCTTTTGTGGGGAAAAAAGCTTTGCTGTCCCAACAGGTAAAAAAAAAAAAAAAAAAAAAAGAGCACTAGCAAGCATTAGCACTAGTCTGTTACGAATCCTGGCCATGCACTTCAGTTTACTCACCACCAGAGGTCACCCGCTCACCACATGGACTTTTACACTACACAGCACACTGGACTCAATTTCCCACAATCCATTGCACTGACGACTTGCACAGCTGTTCACTATTTCGCCCACACCTGATCACCATTTCACAATCACCATCACTCTATTTAAGCCTGGGACTTGCTCTTGCTCACCGCCGAGTATTGTTAGCCTGCTACCTTACAAAGCGTTCCTAGTTTTCATAGTCTTGCCTTGCCTTGTTTTCCTTTCCGTGTCTGACCCTGCCCGTGTTTTCTGGATTTACCCCTTTGCCTTGCCGTTTGGACTGTGTTCGCTCCCCGTTTGGATTATTGCTTTCGTTTCTGGATTATCTCTCTGCCTTGCCCCTTTGGATACTGTTCGCCGATCGTTGACCCACGCTTGCTCCACGGATTGCTGTGTCTTGCCCTTGCCATACCTGTTTGCCACTGTCTGACCCTGCCTGTTTCTGACCATGTTTAATAATAAAGCTTTGCATATGGATCCGCATGTCTCACGTCTCGTCAGCCCCGTAACAGAATACTCGGCCAGACAAGGATCCAGCAGCTTCTCAAATGAACATTGGCCAGGTATGGACACAACTAAAATATTATTTGCCCTTAAACAAGGTCCACGATCTCTGGAGAATCATATTCAAGAGTTTTTAGCCATTGCTCAGTATTCAGAGTTACCGGACATTGTTTTGATGGACATTTTCTGCGATGGCATAAACCCACCTCTCAAATCTAATCTTAGACGCAAGGGTCCGCGTTCATCCCTCTGTCACTTTATGGACTATGCTTTGTTGTGTGTTGGCTCACCATTCACTGTGGGTGTCGCAGAGGAGGAGTGCGACACCGCGTTTTTGACTGAAATGGTGACGGCACCTGACTGCGCTCACAAAATGGCAGCAACAGCAGAACCTGATCACAAAATGGCGGACACAACAACACCCCGTCATGTCATTGCTGCCAGTCATGAGTCTCGCCACGCCTCCGTTGTCAAGCCAGCGCCTGCTCACGTCGTCGCTGTCAAGCCAGCGCCTGCTCACGTCGTCGCTGTCAAGCCAGCGCCTGCTCACGTCGTCGCTGTCAAGCCAGCGCCTGCTCACGTCGTCGCTGTCAAGCCAGCGCCTGCTCACGTCGTCGCTGTCAAGCCAGCGCCTGCTCACGTCGTCGCTGTCAAGCCAGCGCCTGCTCACGTCGTCGCTGTCAAGCCAGCGCCTGCTCACGTCGTCGCTGTCAAGCCAGCGCCTGCTCACGTCGTCGCTGTCAAGCCAGCGCCTGCTCACGTCGTCGCTGTCAAGCCAGCGCCTGCTCACGTCGTCGCTGTCAAGCCAGCGCCTGCTCACGTCGTCGCGGTCAAGCCAGCGCCTGCTCACGTCGTCGCGGTCAAGCCAGCGCCTGCTCACGTCGTCGCTGTCAAGCCAGCGCCTGCTCACGTCGTCGCTGTCAAGCCAGCGCCTGCTCACGTCTCCGCTGTCAAGCCAGAGTCACACCACGTCTCCGCTGTCAAGCCAGAGTCACACCACGTCTCCGCTGTCAAGCCAGAGTCACACCACGTCTCCGCTGTCAAGCCAGAGTCACACCACGTCTCCGCTGTCAAGCCAGAGTCACACCACGTCTCCGCTGTCAAGCCAGAGTCACACCACGTCTCCGCTGTCAAGCCAGAGTCACAGCACGTCTCCGCTGTCAAGCCAGAGTCACAGCACGTCTCAGTGCCCCAGCCAGAGTCACAGCACGTCTCAGTGCCCCAGCCAGAGTCACAGCACGTCTCAGTGCCCCAGCCAGAGTCACAGCACGTCTCAGTGCCCCAGCCAGAGTCACAGCACGTCTCAGTGCCCCAGCCAGAGTATGCCCATTTGATTGAGGATGGTAACCTGAAGTCAAGCTGATGGTCACACCTAGGAGAGCGAAGAAGGCCTTCCATACACGGGAGATGAATTGTGGGCCTCTGTCCGAGACTATATCTTCGGGGAGGCCGTAGTAACGGAATACATGATTGAATAGGAGTTATGCGGTTTGCATGGCAGTGGGGATTCCGGGCAGAGGAACGAGACGGGTGAATTTGGAAAATCTGTTGATGATGACGACGAGGATGCAGGTATTATGGTCGGAGCGTGGTAGGTCAGTTATGAAATCCACTCCTAGGTGTGACCACGGGCGGTTGGGAATGGGTAAGGGCACCAGCTTGCCTGAAGGGAGATGACGGGAACTTTTGGATATGGCGCAGTCTGGGCAGCCCTGAACGAACCTTCTCACATCCCTGGCCATGTTCGGCCACCAGAAGTGATCGCTTAGCAGCGAGAGAGTAGCGTTGGCCCCTGGGTGACCAGTACCAAGTGAAGTGTGAGAGGAGTGGATGAGGGAAGTGCGCTGTGTCCTGGGAACATACTGATGGCCCGTTGGGCAGCCCGGCGGATTGGCAGGAGGATTGTCAGAGACCACTGGAGGAGAGGACCAGGCAATAGGGCTCACGATGATGTTGGAGGGCAAGATACCTTCGGGCTCCTCGAGAGACTCCTCCTTGGTGTGAAGACGGGATAAAGCGTCTGCCTTGGCGTTATGAGATCCTGGTCGATAGGAGATTTGGAAATTGAAACGGGTGAAAAACAATGCCCATCTTGCTTGGCGTGGATTTAATCGTTTGGCGTCTCGTAGATATTCGAGGTTCTTGTGATCTGTAAGCATGAGAAATGGTTGTGCTGCCCCCTCCAACCAGTGTCTCCACTCCTCCAGGGCAAGCTTGATGGCCAGAAGCTCCCTGTTGCCGATGTCGTAGTTCTTCTCTGCCGGGCTGAGCTTCTTGGAGAAGAAGGCACATGGATGGAGCTTGGGAGGCTTCCCCTGCCGCTGAGATAATACCGCACCTACTCCAGTTGTTGATGCGTCCACCTCTATGATGGACGACGAGTGGTGCGGTAGTGAAGGCTTCTTTGAGACGGTTGAAGGCATTGGTGGCATTCACATCCCAGGCAAGGGAATTCTTACCTCCTCGCAGGAGATCAGTGAGGGGGCTTGTGATTGAACTATAGTTGGCAATGAATCTTCTATAAAAGTTTGAGAAACCCAGGAAGCGCTGCAATTCCTTGATCGTGGTGGGTCGGGGCCAGGACGTGATGGCTTCCACCTTCCCCTTGTCCATGCGGATGCCACCGTGACTGATGATATATCCAAGGAAGTGTACTAATGGTTGGTGAAATAGACATTTTTCTGCCTTGAGGTAGAGCTCGTGTTTCCGCAACTGCTGAAGGACCTCCGCAACGTGGTGGCGATGTTCGGCCAGGCTCCGGGAGTATATTAAGATGTCATCAATGTAGACGATTACAAACCGATGAAGGAACTCCCGGAGCACCTCATGCATGAAACTTTGGAAGACAGATGGGGCGTTGACAAGCATAGTGCCCAGTAGGGGTTACAAAGGCGGTCTTCCACTCGTCCCCCTCTCTGATGCGGATGAGGTTGTGCGCGCTGCGGAGGTCCAGTTTGGTGAATATGGTGGCACCACGAAGTTGTTCCAAAGCTGCAGGGACAAGAGGAAGGGGATAGCGATATTTAACAGTGATGAGATTTAGCTTACGGTAATCTATGCATGGACGGAGCCCTCCGTCCTTCTTGGCCACGAAGAAGAAACTCGAAGCAGCAGGGGAAGTGGAAGGGACGATGTAACCTTGTTTGAGTGCCTCCTCAATATACTCCTCCATCGCCTTCTGCTCGGGAAGTGATAGGGGATAAATTTTACTCCGTGGTGCTGGTTCACCCGGAACTAGGTCGATTGCGCAGTCCCATGGCCGATGAGGTGGTAGCCGAGATGCCCTTTTGGGACAGAACACATCCCGGAAAGCCTCGTAGTCGGGTGGAACCTCCACAGATTGTTTCTCCACAGGGCTTTCTATGGACGTGGCCTGCACAGATAATTCAACAAATGGACGTGGAGAAGGTTTAGGCATATGTGGGAAACATTGAGGGAAACAGTTAGTACCCCACTTCAGAACATCTCCAGAGGTCCAAGATAATACTGGATTTTGCTTTACCAGCCAGGGTCGACCCAAAACAATGTCTACAGTGGATTCCTCTAAAATCAGTAAATGAATACTCTCCTGATGGAGCTGCCCCATTCGTAGCAACAGGGGACCGACACAATATTTTACTAGGCGACGTGTGAGTGGAGTACCTGTTATGGCTTGGATCTGGTAAGTGGTTTCGGTTGCAATGGGTGTGAGGTGGAGTTGCCGGCTGAGTTTCCCCGAGATGAAGTTCCCCGCTGAACCGGAGTCCAAGGGGACTGTGACTGGCATCAGGTGATTTACAAGGACAATGTTAGCACAAGTAGTTAAAGGGTTCATCTTGGGTATGTGAGGTTGCATACCACTCACCCAAAGCCTGGGCGGACGAAGGGTGCAGGACTGAATCATATGGTCAGAACTTCCACAATACAGGCACAACCCATTGGTAATTCGCCTCTGTCTTTCTGTAGACGATAAATGGGAAGTGTCAGTCTGCATAGGCTCAGATATGGGTCTAACTTCTGGCTGGTGGCTCGGAGGAGTGTCAATGGCTGTAACGGTCGTGGTTTCCGATGTACAGGCCCGCATACGGTTGGAGCAGCGGATGGCAAGTTGAATAAACTTCTCTAGCCCAAAGGTGTCATCGTAGGCTGCCAGATTAATCTTCAGGCGGGAATTTAAGCCTTGCAGGAAAACTGTAATCAGTGATGGCTCGTTCCATCCACTCGCAGCCGCGAGGGTGCGAAACTTCGGGGCGTATTGATGAATAGTCATGTTACCCTGTCGAAGATTATATAACTGTTCTCCAACCGAAGAATCACCAGGAGAGCTGCTAAACACCTCTTTGAAATGGGCGAGAAACTGGGCAAAAGAGTGCGTGGCGGGTCCTGCTTGACTTAGAATAGTCTCCGCCCATCTCAATGCGGGTCCTGTGAGCGACGTGATCACGAACGCTATCTTCGCCTGGTCGGTCAGGAACATCGGAGGATGCAAGTCAATTGTTAGAGTACATTGTAGAAGGAAGCCATTGCACTCCTCGGGATCACCTGAATAGGGCGCTGGTCGGGCCATGGGACTGGCGTACATTACTGCCGAAGAAGTGGTGGTGGCGGAAGTGACGGGTGCGGTAACAGAGACCGGTGGCGATGGTGAAGCCGGACGGGCTAATATCCTTTTCAAAGTGTAGACCAGTTCTTGAAATGGGTCGTTAACACTCATGGTGTAGCCGTCTGGTCCGATCTTCTGTAACAGAACTTAACACAGAAGGTAAGTTAAATCACACAGTGTTTATTAATGAAGTGAGCAGCACACAGGAGCAGTGAAGAGTCTTCAGAGTGGCAGAGACGAACGAGCGTACACACAGGGCACCAGGAACGGGAGAAGAGGATGACTGGAGGATGACAAGACAGAAGGTAAGTAATAACAGGTAAGTATTAACTGGTAGCTATACTCAGCTTCTAGATGAGCGGAGACGGTCCAGGTAGCAATCCCAAGATCGGACAACTGGTGACTCTGGTGACTGTGCTTAAATGTGGCTGGTGATAATGAGGTGCAGGTGATTAAAACTCAGGTGAAGTGGATCGGGGTAACTGGCTCTGGGAGGAGCCTGGTACTTCTGTTACAACGGCATAAGTTCTATTATTTCTGTGAGTCTCACTTTCTGCACAAGGGCGCCCTCTGGTGACGAGTATGAATGAAACTGACAATACGTGTCTGGCGGACAAACCCTTTCCACAGCTGGGACAGGCTTGCTAGATTCAGGGTTGGCCGAATTTTCCTCATAATGTCTTGAAAATAGGTTTGTATGTTTTTGCGACCAAATCGATTTATTCTCCTCTGTCAGCCATTGTTGGTTGAAAAACAGCTATTAAATGTACAGGAATATATTTTAGCTTGTGGAGTTCGCTACAGATTCAGTTTGGAAGTTCCGACTAGTCCAGTTATCCATCAAAAGAACATGAAAATGCTGACGTTATTGTACGCCTGCTAGATGGCCCCAGTGTCACCAGCTTGAAAACTGATTCACACATCAATAAAGCAACTATTTCATTGCCATTTTAAGCTACAGGTGCCTGCACTGTTGATTATTATTATAAATATGAATTATAAACATATACTACTGGTGTCACGCCCATGAACTGTCTTTGTGTGTTTTTCTCCCCATGTGCTCCCCGTGACCTAGTTTATCCCTTGTCTGATTGTCCCATTTGATTCACCTGAGTCTTGTTAATTACCCTTGTTTAGTTCTGTATTTAAAGTGTTGTCTGTGTCTTGGTTCCTTTCTCCAGTGTCGTCAATACTATGTTCTACGTGTATGTTCCTGCCTGCCCTGTGTTTGGTTTAATAAAGACTGTTATTTCTGGATTCCTTTACGTCTCCACGCTCCTTTGCTTCTACACAGCAGGCAACGTGACAACTGGAAACAGGGAAACCAAGAGAAAAGCTATGTGAAAAGAATAGAATAGACTATTGGGAGTAATTTGATACACAATAATATAAAAAACATATATATATATAATAAAATGTAAGTCAGTGATTCTGATGGTGTTCAGGCAAGCAGAGAAGGCCTTGCTGGCCCAGAATGAAAATTCAAACAACTGACAAAAACATCACAATAATCCTCAAGTAATTGTTATGACTATAAATGGAGTGTTTTTAAGATACAAATCCATCATTTATTAACTTTAAACCATCACTTCTGACAAAAATATGAGTCCATAATGCAAGGGTAATGCCAACCTCTAAAGAGATAGTTCACACAATTAAAATTCTGTAAAAACTTTTATTTTGTGAAACAAAATTGAATCAGTATTTTTTTCATACAACTGTGAGATATATATTTTTTTAATCTTAGGTATTTGTGTTATTTGCCTGTGGTTCTTAAAATTATCATTATGGCAGTTTTGTGTCTCATCCCAGATGAGTTCACCATGAGATCTTCTCATGGTTGATAAACAGATTAAGACAACACGCTGTTGAGGGGAATGAGGAGAAATAGTGATTTACAATGATAAAATAATTCTGTCTCTCAGTACCACACATTTCAAGCTTGTTTCACAAAGATAAGACAAGCTGACTGTATAATGTGGTAACTTAAGAAAACTTAATTTAAAAAAATACAATGACATTTTCAACATTTTTATAGTTTAGGGAAAAAAGCACACGAGGTGGTTAGTGGGGCTCTCAAAGCTGGTTAGGATGATACTTTTTTGTGCTTTTATGGTGTATTTGGGCACTGAGTTGCTAAACACCAAACCGACCAGCTAAAATCAACAAACTACATCTAGCTTTTTCACAAGGCTGTGAATTTCAGAAATATATATGCATGTATTTGACTCATATTCATGAATATTGAACCGAAACTATCGGACAGCGCAACAAAATAATCCTCTCACATATTCTGAAGTTTCATTTTCCACCCATTTCACAGCATCACAAAAAAAAATGAACCTGTTTTCAGAGGAATAAGCGGTTTAAATTTCAAGGCTTTAATCTTAATATTTTGTCCTCTGCTTTTTCTACAGAAAACATATTTTCTGGGGGAAGTCGTGGCCTAATGGTTAGAGAGTCGGACTCGTAATCGAAAGGTTGTGGGTTCGAGTCCCCGGCCGGCAGGGATTGTAGGTGGGGGGAGTGAATGTACAGCGCTCTCTCCACCCTCAATACCACGACTGAGGTGCCCTTGAGCAAGGCACCGAACCCCCAATTGCTCCCCGGGCGCTGCAGCATGGCTGCCCACTGCTCCGGGTGTGTGTTCACGGTGTGTGTGTGTGTGTGTGTGTGTGTGTGTGCATTTGTTCACTACTCACTGCTGTGTGTGTGCACTTGGATGGGTTAAACGCAGAGCACTAATTTCGAGTATGGGTCACCATACTTGACAATACAAAAAAAAAAAAAAAATTCTCTAGTGCAGAACAAAAGTAATAATCCCTTGGATGCATTTATTTGTAAATGCGATGGACATATTCAAACAAAACACGACCATCTTCAATTTTCACATTCACAGGGCTGTTAGCCAGCTATTTACATTGATAGACAGAGGTGGATTTAAAAGGGAGGTACGTTGACTATTTGCCAAACATAAGTATTCACATAATAAAGTGCAAACACTGAGAGGATCGTACCTGGTGAAACATGTTCAGGATTCATGAACACCAGCTAGCTTTGATAAAGCTGTCCAGCCATTCAGGCATGTAAACTGTCACAGCCACCAAGTGACTTGCCTAAGTAATTAAGTATTTTTAATCATCTAGTCACTTAATGTTGCTCTTTTTTCACTGTTAGTGAAGATAGAGTCCACCTCCTCTTTTGCAAGTATGACTACTATTGTCACACACATAATTTTTATACTCTATTCTTATGAACATAATAATGATAATAATGAATGGTAATTCACTCCTTTGACAGTTCATTCCCAACCTTTGTCATCCTTTTATTCACTGTCGACGTACAACAGACTTGTCTATTTTTGTCTCTTGCTGTCTAGACATTGATGCTGTTAATCAAAATGACCTTATTTAATACACCAAACTGCCCCACAACTGAGAACAAAGAAACTATTGTTTAATTTTCTATACAGAGGACAATGGGGTTTGTTGTCACACGTTTGATATTTCTTTTTGAAAAACAATTTCTATACATACACATTTAAAATCTCAAAAAAAAAAAAACATTTGTGACCCTGGACCACAAAACCAGTCTTAAGTCGCTGGGGTATTTTAGACAACTTTAAAGGTGATTTTCTGAATATTTGATTTTTTTGCACCCTCAGATTCCAGATTTTCAAATAGTTGTATCTCGGCCAAATATTTTCCTATCATCCTAACCAACCATACATCAATGGAAAGCTTATTTATGCGGCTTTCAGATGATGTATAAATCTCGAAAAACTGACCCTTATGACTGGTTTTGTGGTCCAGGGTCACATTTAATATTTCTGCAGTAAATGGCCAAGAAAAAAATATACAGTATACATATGAAATTTTTATTTAACACACCGCTTTTTCATATTACTGTCACACTATATTTGATATATTTTCAAAATGGATAGTAGCTTGTATAAACTAAACAAAAATATCAAATGTAATATTAAAAAAAAAAAATAGTTATTTAGGAGGATTTTGATATACAGCCACACGTGACAACTAGCCCTAGTCTCTCCTGTGTTGCTGTGCTTAAATGATAATATATTCAAAACTGTGAATACCTCTGCAATCGTAAAACTAACACTGCAAAGTCAGACACTGTGAAAGAAGTTTCTGATGCATATGCTGGAAAGCTTTTTCAGGAAGATTTCTTATCCATTTTAATTTGAACTGTGGTACAAATAAATGTACCTTTCATATTTTTGGTTTCCCATCTCTCTCTTCATTTCCAGGTTGCACCAGAGATTAAGATTGAACATTTGATTTTGATGTTTCTGAATGAAACTGAGAAATGGGAGACATCAGAAAGAACATAAATTACATACACACTGGTTGAATCCGGCCTCAGAGGAAAAACTGACATCTTCAATCTGATATGCCGGAGGAAAATGTTGATTTCAGTATTAGATTAAATAGAAAGTAGGTGAAAATGTATACTAGACTTCTTCTCAATATAACAGTTTAATACCTTTTAGAGAACAAAAACTGTGTAGTACTATTTCTAAATTAAATTATTTAAAATATTTTGATGTAAGGATTAGCCTAGTGTAAAGCTTTAAAATAATTTAAGTAAAACTAAAAGTTTAAAATAATTAGGTCAAGTAAAATGAGTAATTTGTTTGTTTGTTTTTTGTTTTTTTGTGGGAAAGAAGAAAATTATATAATGTTCTTCTTTCCCACAAAAAAAATAATAATAATACAATTACAATACAATTATCCCTCAAATACATGAACAATATCTATGTGTACGTGAGAAAATGTGAATATAAAAAAGAAATAATAAGATTCTGGTGGATGAGTGCTGATCTTCCAGTTGCGCAATTCTATTCTGTGGCAAATGGCAAAAGAAATAGCTGTCAATCTGAGTGATCAAAGGTTGATTTAAAAGAGAGAAATACTGACTATTTGCCAAACACAAGAGGGAGCGTCCATCAGTATTCACATGATTTAGTGCAAACATTGAGAGGATCTTACCTAGTGATGCTCAGGATTCATGAACACCAGCTAGCTTTGATAAAGCCATCCAGCCATACAGGCATGCAAACTGTCACAGCCACCAACTGACTTGCCTATTAAGTAAGTATTTTTAATCATCTCGTCACTTAATGTTGTTAATTTTTTTCACTGTCTTCTCTACTCCTGCAAGCACCCAGTGACTATTATTCTGTCCACACATGCATAAATTTTAGTGATCAATCCAATCTAAATATGCTACCGCTATAAAACAGCCCACGGATGGTCTTTCCTCATTTTCCCAAGCCAGTTTCATCCAACATACCTAAAATTCAGTTTCTATATGTTGAACTTCCTGATGTTTTCAAAAGGCATTGGAAAACACCACATAATCATTGCAACACGATCGGATCCTGGATGCCCTATAGCAGGGGTGCCCAAACTCGGTCCTGGAGGGCCGGTGTTCTGCAGAGTTTAGCTCTAACCCCAATTAGACACACATGAATCAGCTAATCAAGCTCTTACTAGGCATACTAGAAACTTCCTGGCAGGTGTGTTGAGGCAAGTTAGAGCTAAACTCTGCAGGACACCGGCCCTCCAGGACCGAGTTTGGGCACCCCTGCCCTATAGCTTTAGCAAAGCAGTATGTAATGCCAGTCTATGAGGATTATCTCAAGATCTATGCATATTTATTTATGTTCTGTTTGGGCTCATTTGAATCAGCAACTGCTCTAAATAAATATGTGTGATCCACTATGGTTTACAAATGTTTGGTGAAGCTACAAACCACAATGTCCCAAAAGTCACATGTATGCTATTTACATGTACTTGGTATTATTTGGTCACTACCTTAAACAATTACGTAAGATGCTTAACAGATCACATTTTCACGTAAAATTCATTTTCAGTTCACTAGTATTTTTCACCTTTTTCTCTTTCAGCCAAAAGCCGACAAAGAAATTTTTAGCCATAGCTATGGGAACTAGGGGTGTTGAGGGTGCTGCAGCACCCCCCATCACAGGGCTGGGTCTAAGGGTGGGCAATGCCCCCCCAGATTTTCCTTGTGCCCCTCCAGATTCTTCTTGTGCCCCTCGATCAACCCCAGGATACTTAATTTTTGTGATAGTTTTGTGATTCTGTGATTTCACTGACAGAATTTGACGTGAAAGGTTCACGCGATATTGCCGTAATTGTAAATTCCGACATAAAAAGGACGAGGACGTGAGTATTTTTTTACGAGTCGTTTTCAGAAGCTTTTTCGCTTCTCAAGGCCGCGGATGACAATCAAATAAACACAACAGCTCTGTAATTGCGCTTTAGTCAAATGCGTTCAAAACACTGTAGCCTAATATAATCTATTAACTAAGCACAGCACGTTTTGGGCAAGTACCATGTTATGCCATAAAATATTTTAAAAGACTGAATTTGTATTTAACCTGATCACGTTTAATAAAAATATATTTTAAGTTTAATTATAATGCCGCATGTCCACGATAATTCAAACAACGAACATATTATACAGCGATCAAAGAACATTACATTTTCAAATAATAGGCTATACTAATTCATACTGTCTAGCGTGACAAAAAAAAAAGCTCCAGTTATAATAAGTGAAGCTGTCTGCAGTATGAGGAATGAATCTCATATTTACATTTTAATCTGTGTAAATATCTGCACTTTGTTGTTTCTGATGAGAGAATTCGCCAAAGTGCATAATAATGCAGTGAGTGCACACACTGACCAAAACTTCAAGTAAAATCCCCTTAAATAATAGAAATAAAGAAAAAATTATTGAACTAAAATGACAAAAGCAAAAATATATATTCGTTCTCATAATTCTGTCTTCATTAATTTGTATGCTCATCTATAAGACTTTGGGCTGTTTGTCTAAAATCCCCCACCGTGGCTCCGCCCCACAACATCAAGCCCCGCCCCCAGCACCCCCCAGATAAAATATGTTCCCATGGCTATATTTTTAGCTGTTGAAATTTGCATCCCTATGTTTATCTCATGTGTTGTAAAATGATCTACTTTAGTTTGAGAGCAGGCACTGAGGTCCACCCTATTTCACCAAAGCCCACTCATTTAAAAAATTAGAATCGTTTGTTTTATTCAATTTTCTCTACAGCATATCATCCTAACTGAAGAGATACAGAATCGTCAGGATGCTTGTACCAATGACCCAGACGTCCTCCCCACTGGCCAGCTTGTTGTGGATGTTAATGACCTCCATGGTCCAGTCTGCTCTGTGTCTGATTGGAGCACTAACATCTATCCTGCTGCATTCTGCTGCTCAACATCTGATTGCAGTACCGACATCCTCCCCACTCCAGGCACTTTGTCGACATCCTCCAACCTCAAGCCTGATCTGTGTCGGACTGGAGTGTTGATGTCCTCTAAACTCCAGTTAGTTCAACAGTGGAGCAAATAGTAATACAGTGTTTTAGTAAAAATTAATATGAACTCCTTATTAAATATGATTAATATGAGTTCCTTAATGCAAGTTACACAAGAATCTGGCAGTTTGAAATTTAAGATTTCATCCTGCAAGATACTGCTGACATTTAATGCCAACTATACTTTATCTTATAAAATATATTGATTCTTGTCCCTACAAAATTGGTCATATGCTTGGTCATATGCTGGATGAAGGAGGTTTTGGAGCAGTATATGAAGGGAATGCCCGTTTTGGAAGATGGTTTAGTTATTTATTCATAATAACAGTATCTAGCTAGCAATGTTTAGTCTTATATTCATCCCCATTTTAAAGAAATCCCTGCTTTTTGTTTTGTTTATAGGGTAGCAGTGAAATTTGTTAGAGGATGTGGTATATTAGTTTTTCTCCTCTCAGTCTCTGTTTTCAGTTTAAAGCATTTCAGTTTACAAATTATTTTTCAATACTAAGGGCCAGCACAAAACGTCTTTTGGCATTAAAACAGTTGGCTACTGTCAGGATTTGAATCCTGACGTTATTGAATATGCATTTGTAGGAGTTTCCATTTCAGGGGCAAAATTTATGGGAGGGTCAAATTATCACGCAAGTGATTTGCTAACATTCGCGCTTGTCAAATTACTGGTATTTGTGCCATTATTTAATTCTGAAAAAAGCATGTCTTAAAGCAGCCAGTGATTTGCACTGCTCTTGGTAGATTGCGCTGGTCATTATGGAAATTATATGTTGCGTCTGTGTTTTTTTCATTTGCGCTTTGTCAGTAAATCACGTGCAGAAAATCCCACGCCCATCAGCGCTGTTTTGGAATTGCGCTCGCGTGCTAATTTGCCCCGTTTAGTAAATCTGGCCCTAAGTGACTAAATGTCACTGACTACGTTTACATGAACATCAGTAATCTAATTATTTACCTTATTCTGAATAAAGCCCCCTGAGAAACAATTACCGTCCGAATAGGGCTTAAGACGAATAATCCTTTCATGTTTTACATGTTATTGTACATTGATTGATTAATGGCACACGTCATTACGTCCCCACGTGACGTTATTCGAAGTCCCCTCCAGAATTTCACGTATGTGGTGTAGTCGGGGCCATACGCAAATATATGCCGTATGCTTACTTTTTTCCTCTGGCTGTTTGCTTATAAGGCTCATAAGGATCAATATTTGCGTATACCCTCGGTATACCCACTGGTTTTGTTGTTTCGCAAGTCCGTAATCTACTGTAGCTTCCCCTATAATGGTGTCCGATACAGTTGTGTGAAACTCGTGATTCTTTGTTGTAATTGGTGCTTTATCACTTCAGTCATTCTACCTTTTCCACAACTATTGAGACATATTATCTCTTGACTTGTGTGTGATATAAAAGAGGAACGCATTTGGACCAAAGCACTGTGAGGCAAGGGAGGGGAAGATTCAAAATATTTTTAAACTTAAAACACGTTTGCTCCGTTTGCGTTGTTTTACTACTTACACAATTATTTTAAGTATAAACATTATTTACAATACACAGCGTGTTTTTTTTATCATATTTTTAGGGGGCCCAACCCCACCTATCTCTTAAATGGACCATGGACACTTTATCTACAATCTCAAATAGTAGTGTCAATGCCCTTGGGGAAAGCAAATAAACATCAAATTTTCATTTTTGGGTGATCTATCCCTTTAAAATAGGCTGGTAAGAGAATGCAAGTATGTGTCCTATGTGGGTGTCCCTTTGCTCACTTTTGAAGCACCACAAAATGGGATCCATTGTTGTGAATCAAAGAGAGTCAAAAAACATGTTTGGTATTGCAGACTTAACAGACTAAATCTCTATCCCTAAGCACAGATCTGTATTGCACTCCTGTGTACGCAATGGAGGGAAAGTACCATAGTGAGCCATTCTAGAAACTTTGTGCCAGAGCTCCACTGGGCTCTCCACCTCATTCAAGTCTACACGCATACCTCCTAATCAGACACACCTGCAACCCATTTCAGCTCATTATGGTCTAGATATAAATGAGTCACAAGCTCATTGTCAAATCTAACCACGGAGTAGTGAGAATGTGATGCTTTCTCATCTTCCTTCTCGGATTGTGCCCTACTCCATGTTCTCTAGGAGAGTTTTTATTTTTTTGTCTTTCGTGGTTTACTCTCCTTGTAGTTTACCCATGTGCTCATCTGCATCTTCCATTGTTTCCTTATATCCATTGAAGTATTGGTCTTCCCTTATCTTGTACTGTGCTGTGCTACCTGTGTTCCAATCTCAATTATCACCAGTAAAGTATGGAGTACCACAAGGATCTGTCCTAGGTCCTCTGCTATTTTGAATTTACATGTTGCCCCTTGGAAATATTATTAGAAAACACGGGATAAGTTTTCATTGCTATGCTGATGATACTCATTTATATATCTCAACAAGACCAGATTAAACTTCTCAACTATCTAAGCTAATAGATTGTGTAAAAAGTGTAAAAGATTGGATGACCAATAATTTCCTCCTACTAAATTCAGATAAGACAGAGATATTACTTATTGGACCAAAAAACAGTACACAGAATCTTGTGGATTATAATTTGCAACTAGACGGATGCACTGTTACGTCCTCTAAAGTCAAAAATCTGGGTGTTATTTTAGACAGCAACTTGTCCTTTGAAAATCATATTTCCCATGTTACAAAAACAGCATTCTTCCATCTTAGAAACATTGCTAAGCTTCGAAGCATGCTACCTGTTTCTGATGCAGAAAAGCTAGTTCATGCATCCATGACCTCTAGACTGGACTATTGTAATGCACTGCTAGGTGGTTGTCCTGCATCTTCAATAAACAAGCTACAGATAGTCCAAAATGCAGCGGCTAGAGTTCTTACCAGATCAAGAAAATATGATCATATTACTCCAATTTTACAGTCTCTGCACTGGCTACCTATTAAGTTCCGTATCATTTACAAATTATTATTACTTGCCTATAAGGCCCTAAATGGTTTAGCACCTGCGTACCTAACTTGTGTTCTACCACGCTATAATCCAACCCGCTCTCTAAGGTCGCAAAACTCTGGACTTTTGGTAGTACCTAGGATAGCGAAGTCCACTAAAGGAGGTAGAGCCTTTTCACATTTGGCTCCCAAACTCTGGAATAGCCTTCCTGATAACATTCGGGGTTCAGATATACTCTCTCTGTTTAAATCTAGATTAAAGACACATCTCTTTAGCCAAGCATTCACATAATGCATCTTATAATCTTGTACTGCTGTTATATCTGATCAGACGTACATTATTATTATTCTTTAGCTTGGGTTGAACAATTTATTTTTGCTTAGATGGAACAGCAGCTACGCTAATCATGTCTCTGCTTGTCTCTCCGTTTCCGTTCCCGTGGTAGCTAGGAATTACAGAACTTAAGTCTGGATCCAACCATTACATGATCTGAGATGACCGAACACCTGAGATGGAGGATCAGCGCCGGGAGATGACGTATGTGTCCCTGATCATAGGCAGAGGCCAGACACCTGGATGAACGCCAGAGACAGATCCCCATTGAGGACCCCGCCACTTAGACAGCCATCGGAAAAGACCACTGGAACCAGCTGAGCCCATTCAATCTGACTTGCTGCAGTTTGGAACTGAACTGCTGGTTTGTTTGGCCAGAGGAGAATTGGCCCCCCGACTGAGCCTGGTTTCTCCCAAGGTTTTTTCTCCATTCTGTCACCGATGGAGTTTTGGTTCCTTGCCGCTGTCGCCTCTGGCTTGCTTAGTTGGGGACGCTTCATTTCCAGCGATATCGTCGACCTGATTGCAAAGACACTATTTAAACTTGACACATTATTTTCCTTTTTTGATATTGTGCAGTGCTTTGACACGATTTGCATTGTAAAAAGCGCTATATAAGTAAAGGTGACTTGACTTGACTTGACCAATAAACGTCTACCAATAACACCTCCGCAGTTGGGTCCTAACTTTATCCTTCCATGTAATTGTGTCCATATAAGAAGACTTGACCATCGACATGGCGATACCCTTGAAGAATTGGTGCAACAGCTCCACCAGCGCTTTGTATCCTTCCTGCTATCCTATTCAGTTAGACCTATAGAAGAACTCATGCAAGAAGATTTTTCTCATATCAGTCGATCTGAATACCAACACCGCATCCAGAACCTTTGTATTTACAGTGGCACGCCATATCACCGGTCACCGTGATTTTGCCAAGTAAGACATTTTCCTGTATAAACATCTTTTGTTGATCCTGAATCAACATCCAAAATTATAGACCTATCCCTACCCCTAAACCTAACCCTACCCATTATTTCTCCCTAAAATCAGAGGGAAATTATGGTTGAATAACAAGGGTGTAGAAGCACCTAACTCTGGTTGTAAGGCTAAATTTTACATTTCATGTTAAGTTATCCCTCAATTCTGATTGGTTGATTGGAATGTTGTTCCAGGATCACAATGGACTGTGCCCTTAGACCTTGATGCTTGCTGGAGATTTCAGTCACCTGTACTCCTAGAACTCACTCTTTTCTCAGCACAGTCTTGACGATACCCACCAATACTCTCTCCTTCAATGTAGAGGCAGTCAGTGACTCAGAATTGGCAAACAGATTCATCTCTGGGTCCCTCTATTGCAGGCTCCACCTCTCAACCATACATTGCACCTCGGTCCTCTCCATCTGCTCAGGGTCAGCCTCTGGGAAAAGGACTTATTACTCATCATACTGATCTGTGACTTTTTTTTAGATGGGCACTAAGCATGTTAAACATATTCTCATCCTTGGACTTGAGTTCTATAACAGAATTTCATGACAGTTGGCCCTCTGGTTCCTCCTTCCCTCTAGATCCTGGGAGGGACAACAATCTTCACAAAATTAGACCTCTGCAGCATATACAACCTAATCCACATCTGTGAGGGGATGACCCCCCAAACCCCAATGTAATTTGCACCCGGGATGTGCAGGGATTATCTATCTGACAATGACATGGATGTCATCAATCCAAAACCTCTGGTCTAATGCTGGCTCATCAAAAATTAAATCTTTATCACAGGAAAATAGGTCATCTTATGCCACCCTAAAATCCGGATAACCTGAGAGAGCGACAGAGAGCCCTTGATCTGCAAAAAAACTCTCTTACTCAAGTCAACCCAATCTCAAATGCTTAACTCTGTCAGTCCTCTGTCGTGTGTGTCATGTGTTCCTGCCTCTTGTGTCCATATTTGGTTTGTTTCCTGTCTTCGTCTAGTGTGATCATTGGTTAATTCTTGTCCAGCTGTGTTTGTCTTGTTATCTATGATTTACCTGTGTATTTATATTCCTGTCTATTTGGTTTGATTTTGTCTGGTCTACTCGTTACTCCCCGGTGTTCCTGTCTGTGTCAGCCTTGCCTTGTCCTGCCATGTCTTGTCCTGCCTTGTTTTGTCCTGCCTTGATGTTATTTAAAGACCATCCTCGTCTGCGTGTTCCTTGTTCCCCCCTGCTGTGTGCACCGTGACAAACTTTTCTGTATTGAATTGTACTTAAATTTACTTTTTCACACATAAATTGTTAAGGTTGTTAACCGAGTGGGATATAGATCATTTCAAAAGACTTGTTTCAGAGAAGTGGGCTGGCACCATGAAGACCCAACTGTATAAATGCTTTAAGAGATAGTATCTGGCCTAAAGTAGGAATTAAAAATCCTATTCAAAGTATAAATATCTACAGTCTCCAGCTGTTTTGATATTCATGCAGAAACAGCTGCAAAATGATCATACAGCTCATTTAAAGATTAGCTTGAAAAAAAAAAAAAAACCCAGTCAAAACTGTAATAAATTGAGATACTTTACTGTAGAATTTTCTATTCCTCACGACTCCAATTATTAAGACACAGCTATTTCTGAAGCAGTGTTTCTCCACCTGTTACTGGAAGCACATAGGTTTTCAAACTCTTTTGACTTCAATCAGAACTTTCACGAATAAGAGATTCAGGGCCAGATTCACTAACATATTTTGGCATTAAAAAACTACTGTCCGGATTTAGTAAGGACATGCAGTGAACAATTAGCAATGAAAATGCGTGGACAGTTATTTTTGTGGATGACGTTAATGCATATGCATTTGTCAAACAACAAATTCAGTGCATCAGCTTGTTAGTAGAGATTCCAAGACCTGAAATAAATGGGTCAGATAAGGGAGACATCACCTGTGTTGTCGATATGCCTCCAGGAACAGGGTTGCAAAAAGAACCCGAAAAAGGTGTCATAAGGCCATTTACTCATGATGTCTGTGAAATGCAGCATTGAAGAAAATCTGATTGCCTGTCAGGTGCACCCCACTAACTAAAATGCACTACTGTTCTGGCAAAAGAAAGAAAAAACTAAAAAGTAGTTTCATCTTTCCTCAAGGTTATGCGTTGGAATATCGCTTGAATTATTTCACAGGAATCTAGAGCCTCTGCCATCTAGAAAATACACCCAGTGATTGACATCCTTTTAAAGCATTTTATGAACTAAATGCTTTGCATAGTGTTTACATATACTTACAGTTATTACAAGGCTCAGTATTAAGAGCATTCACATGAGTGAGCATGAGTTATTGAGAGGAACATGATCACTGTCTTGAATTCCATGCAAAGCCTCGACTGATATGTAGTCGCCTTGCTGCCTGTGTGTGGAAAACATTTTCATTTGAGAAGAGCCTGAGGCGATAAGTCACTCTGACGCACTGTTTCTCTATGTCAACATGAGAATGGTAGCCTACAAATCATTCACACTCTCACAAAACAATATCTCAGTATGAAGCACAAATATGACTTTTCTAGATCAGTTTATGTTTCTTATGTTGTGCTGGTGAACAGTTTGTATGCATGTAAATCCTTCAGGGAAATGTCGTATCTGATTTGTGAAGGGGAAATTTTACAATAGTCTGGTGTTTAAGAGAGACACATTTTACTACACATTTACTACACATTACTACACAATTTTGTGGTACCTAGATGTGTTTTTGATTAGATTCCGAGATACACAGGGACACACATTCATCCTCTTCACACCTTGTGTTAGTCAAGGCATTCAATAGGATTTTCTTTCATTTGCATGCCTATGGTAATCATTATAAGTTAATCTTGTTCCGTGAAAAATATGCCTTCTGGATATGACCTTAAAATATCACTCATTTAATCAGTGACATATTTATTCCTGTGTAATGCGCTTAGAAACTCATTTTCATTTATTACATAGCACCATACTGTGCACATCCATATATAGAATTATACATTTGGAATTAATGTTGCATTCTATATTTTAAAAAAAGATGAAAGACTGATTGAGATTAAATTATTTTTATATTAATTATTCAGTCTTCTATGTACACACTGTGCACAGACACTATGCAATGAAATCATGTGACCTGCAGATAAACTGTCAATCCCAGTTCATTGCGACTGATTGATAAATGCAAAGTCGTGTTAATGTAAACATACCATAACCTTCATTGAGGTCATTCTCCAACTAGACATTTGTCTAACTGATTTAGGGCCAGATTTACTAAACAGTGCAAATTACCTATGAAAGGAAAACTGATACAAATGCATATGCATTAACGTCATCCACAAAAATAACTGTCCACGCATTTTCATTGCTAATTGTTCACTGCATGTCCTTACTAAATCCGGACAGTAGTTTTTTAATGCCAAAATATGTTAGTGAATCTGGCCCTGAATCTCTTATTCGTGAAAGTTCTGATTGAAGTCAAAAGTTTCCATCTCCTATAAGTTTACATTCCACCTGGACAATGCTCTTATGTTGTCATACTTTGTTTGTCTTGTATTTGCAGATAGGAAATTTGAAGCAAGTTTAATCACATTTTCCTCTAGACAATTCCCATAATTAGTCTGAAAAGCCTTGATTAACCTGCAGCTGTGTCACAGCAGATAGTGGGGAGGGATCACTGCAGACTGCTCTCCAGTAATTAGTTTGGGAATATTTGGGAACCAAGAAGGAAAAGTCACACCAGGAGTGAAAATGTCATTTTCACGGTTTCAGCTACCTTCTGACACCTAATATCCTTGACCTCTACCATGCAGCTGTGACAGTGAAAGAAACACATTTATTTCAAGAATTATATCTGGACAGCAGATACACAGCATGAAATGTGAGTGTAATGTCAGTCAAAGTATAAAAAATACTAATAAACAACAGCAAAATGGTTTTAAACTTTTTAGAATGGTGAGAATTTGACTAAAATCACAATAAAACCTCATAAAAATTAATTTACTCTCTAAACATATAGTAGGCTACTCTAAACATACTGTATAACATATGCAATGCAATATAGCTAAATTTAGTAAAACATCACCTGTCTTGAAACAAGACCTCTTACCTGTATCTAAACCTTCAAATATGTCTACTAATCACGTTGTAAATATCCCCTTGCCTTCTAGCATGAAAGAACTAGTCTTAAAGCAAATAAAAGCCTGCTGGACATAAGGATATTCAGGCTTACCTTGGAGAGCTGAGCTAAGTATTAAACATCAAGTTAGGTTGTCATCTTTCATAATTAGATGGGCCTGCCAAAACTGATTATAGGGAAGAAATCTGTGTATACCGAACATAAGTAAGCCAATTGCCTTCTCTTGACAAAATGTCTGTGTACTTGTTTATAACAAAATAGATTTCCAAATAGGTTTTTTTTGGTTTCTTATACAGTCTCAACAACTTAAAATCCTTAAACTTCAACAAAAAGTGTTGCATTTTTGTATTTGTCTGGACTATCCAAGATGTTGATACTATTTGTCTGTAATTACCTGCCAGACACATCTATAGCGGATGATCCTCGAACAATTTGGAATGCAGGTAAAGAATTTATAAGGAATAACTCAATTTCATATGCCTCTTTCCTTCAGAAAAACCGACACAATAAAATAGTTGAACTGGAATCACAGCTCCAGAATCTGACTAGAGATAATCAATGTTGTTTCTCAGACAATATACTCAGTAAAATCATGGCGGTTAGATCCGAACTCAATTCATTACTGAGATCCAAGCCACCTTTTAGCCCTAAGATTACGCAACAATGAAAAGTTTGCTAATATTTCAGCTGTGAAATCCCAATCTGGGCTCATTATGACAGACCCAAAAGACATTAATATCGCCTTTCACTTTTTTTACTCTAACCTCTATACTTCTTCCGCTGATGGTGACCCTGACTCTTTTCCATCTTTTCTGTCCAACCTTGATTTACCTAGGCTGTAAGATTTGGAATACCTGGCTGAACCGATCTCTCTTCAGGAGCTGGAGTCAGCAATTCGATCTATGAACAAGGGGAAATGGAGAGTGACAAAATAGATGAAGTACAATTTTTTAAACGCACGCATTGTGTT
Organism: Barbus barbus; assembly: GCF_936440315.1. Classification (NCBI taxonomy): domain Eukaryota; kingdom Metazoa; phylum Chordata; class Actinopteri; order Cypriniformes; family Cyprinidae; genus Barbus; species Barbus barbus. The sequence continues at coordinate 14,797,440 of NC_136750.1, forward strand.
CTCTCTGAAAGGTAGTTGGCAAACCATTTAATAGCATTTTCAGAGAGACCAACAACGGAGAGTCTATTTAAGAGTATCAACTGTGTCAAAAGCCTTTGATAAATCAAGAAAAAAAGCTGAACAAATCTTTTTACAATCTAAGGCATCAATAATGTCACTAAACACTTTCATTGCAGCAGACAGTACTATGCTGTTTTCTGAATCCTGATTGAAAAGGGGAAAGAATATTATTTATTTTCAGGAAAGATTTTAATTGTTCATTTAATAATTTCTCCAAAAGCTTGGATAAAACACATAATTTAGATATTGGTCTATAATTGTTCAGCTGCAAAGGGTCCCCTAAGATTTCCAAATCTTAGGAATTTCACAATGGGATATAGAAAGGTTAAATAAATAATTTAATGGCTCAGCAATAAAGTCTGCTGCTAACTTTAATAAAAACAAATGGTTCCAGCTTGTCAGGCCCTGCAGGCTTATATGGGTCCAAAAACTCATAGCTTTATGGACCTTAGAGACAGAAAGCTGGTTAAAATCTAATTTTTGTGTAATTAATTTACATGAAATATCAGTTGAAGGTACAATAAGAGAATTAGGGGCCAAGCACCGAAGGGTTTTTTTGACTCATGTTGAAAACCTACTTTTTCAAACTCCTCCTAGACCGTTAGTCCGATTTTCACCAGATTTGACTCGGATCATCTTCAGACCATGCTGACAAAAAGTTATGGATTTTGTGTCGATATACGAAATGGTTTTCATTTAGCGCGTCAACGAATTTGTTGGAAAGATGCCAAACTGCATCTAAGGCTGTATCTCAGCGAAACTTTGACATATTCACACAAAAATTTGTATGTGACATTGTGACCTCACACTGACCACGCCACGTCAGTTTGGTAACAGCGCCACCTATTGGTCAAGAGTAATAAACCATTCATTAATTATTAATAATGTAATTTACAAAAATGCAAATAACTTTTGATTGCATTAGCCCATTGTAATGAAACTGGTCTCAAATTATTCCTTGGGTCATGCTGACAACACACATACCAATTATGTCATAGTAAGCCAAACTTCCTGTCCGCCATTTTGATTTATGTTGAAAATCTTCTTTTTCGAACTCCTCCTTGACCATTGGTCCGATTTTAACCAAAATCGAATCATATCATCTTCAGACCATGCTGACAAAAATGTATGGATTTTGTGTTGATAGACAAACCCGTTTTGACATACCACAACAACGAATTTGAGACATGATGCCAAAGTGACACTTGAGACCATAACTCTGCAATGCTTTGGCATATTGACACCAAACTTTGTGTGTACCATTGTCACCTCACACAGAACACACCACATCGATTTGATAACAGTGCCACCTGTTGGTCAAAATTGAAAAGTCATTCAATAGTATTACTATTCATTTTAAATGATTTTTCAGCCATTTGGACTATAATAATCTTAAAACGGCTTCAATTACTCATTTCTGCAGTTGGTCTGATGCTACGTGCTACGCTAAGCTGATGTGCTTGGCCCCGTCATTGCTGCTTGCAGCTATATTTTAACTTGTGTCTAGTGAATTCTGTGTCTTGGAGAGCAATTGAGGAATCTATTGTTTATCCGTATAAATTGATGCATCTTGTTTTTTCAGGAGTTCGGCTTAGGCAGTGTAAATCTCGGTTTGGTCCCATTGTAACCCACCTCCTCTCCACATGGAGGGATGTTGGAAAGAAGTTCACAACTAGCTACAAAATGGCATAGGCATTTGCCTATTTTCCACAATAATAACCTTTTGTCAGGTAGTACTCCATTTCATTGTCCGCAATGGACTCATAGTAAAGTAAACACTCTGGGAGATATCTATGAAGATAGTGGTTTAAAATCCTTACAGAATCTTAAAACTCAATATAATCTGCCAGGCACCTCCTTTTTTATGTATTTGTGTATTAGATCGGGCATATTGGGTGCCTTGGAACCCTCAACTGCCTGTTCACCCTTTGCGCAAACTAATCCTTCCTTGTGAGGAATTGGAATCCTCCGCACACAATGGACTGACTGTCACGGTTTAGGTTCTGTTCAGTTTCCCTTTTGCCCTTATTTGGTTTTTCCTGTCATTAGTTAATCATCATTCATCCTGTTCACCTGTCTTGAGTTAATTATCTTGTTTCCTCGTTTGGTTGTCCCTTTATAAGTCCTGAGTTCTCCCCTTGTCTTTTGTCTGATCTTAATGTTAAGTTAAGTTAATCTATGTAAAGAGTGTTGATGATTATTAAAAACCTCCTTTTCTTCCATTCCTCGTCGCGCGCTTCCTTACTACACCACCATACCCATAACAGAAGATCAGACCAAACAGAAGATGAGGAGGCAGCTGGTTTGGTTCCCCGCAAGGGATATCCTGGGATCTTCAGCCCGCCTCCTCTGCCCGCGGCGATGATGGTGCCGCCGCCCGCGATGACGATGATTCCGCCCGCGGTGATGATTATTCCACCGTCCGCGATAAGCCCGCCGCCGTTCGCGGCCAACCCTAGCCCGCCACCTGAGTATGTTTTTGCCCTGGAGCTCCTGGATTTGGCGATACCCCCTGAATTCTCGGCTCCTGTCCTCTCCCCAGAGCCCGCTCCTCGACAGCGCCCTCCAGTGCCTGCTCCTGGCAAGTGCCCTCCAGTGCCTGCTCCTCGCAAGTGCCCTCCAGTGCCTGCTCCTCGCAAGAGCTCTCCTGCGTCTCTGCTGGTTCCGTCCAGCTCTCCTGCGTCTCCGCTGGTCCCGTCCAGCTCTCCTGCATCTCCGCTGGATCTGTCCAGCTCTCCTGCGTCCCCGCTGGTTCCGTCCAACTCTCCTGCGTCTCCGCTGGTTCCGTCCAGCTCTCCTACGTCTCCGCTGGTTCCATCCAGCTCTGCGCTTCAAGAGCGCCCCCAAGTATCTGCGCTTCAAGAGCGCCCCCAAGTGTCCACGCTGTCTGAGCGCCCCCAAGAGTCCACGCTGTCCGAGATCCCCCAAGAGTCCGCTCCTCCAGAGCGCCCCCAAGTGCCCGCTCCTCCAGAGCACCCTTAAGTGCCCGCTCCTCCAGAGCGCCCCACAGAGCCCGCTCCTCCTCAATGGTTCCCTGAGGGGAATTTTTTTTTTTTTTGAGGGGGGGGGGGGGCATATAGCCACGGCCTGTGTGGTCAGGCCTAGGGCCAAGGCCATGGAGCTCCCTGATCTGCCATGGCCGTCCAAGCTCCCTGATCCGCCATGGCCTCCCGAGTCTCCTGTTCCGCCACGGCCTCACGAGTCTCCTGATCCTCCCGAGTCTCCTGATCCAAGGCGCCCACCCCCCCTCCCCGATGTGACTGTTACGGTGCGGGACGCACCTTCCGGGAGGGGGGCGATATCTGTAACGGTTTGGTTTCTGTTCAGTTTCCCTTTTGCCCTTATTTGGTTTTTCCTGTCATTAGTTAATCATCGTGCATCCTGTTCACCTGTCTTGAGTTAATTATCTTGTTTCCTCGTTTGGTTGTCCCTTTATAAGTCCTGAGTTCTCCCCTTGTCTTTTGTCTGATCTTAATGTTAAGTTAAGTTAATCTATGTAAAGAGTGTTGATGATTATTAAAAACCTCCTTTTTGTCCATTCCTCGTCACGCGCTTCCTTACTACACCACCAAACCCATAACATAGTCGTACCTGGAATGTGTATTTGTTGGACATTATCTCGATGGAACTCTCAACTTCTCGTATACATGGATCTAACGTGAAAACTGTTAATTCATGGCATTCAGCTTTTAATGTTGTGTCTTCTTTTCTAAAATCTTTGTAAAAATTATTTTATTGTTATTTATCTATTAATATTAATTAATATATTCTTATTATTCTTATTTTTTATTTATTTATTTTTTAAGTCTAGCAAGGGGTGGGATGGGTTGGTGTGGGTTCTAAATTTGTACAGCTGTTTTTTGTTTTGTACTACTGATTGAGAGAATAAAATTTCAATAAGCAGTTGTTAAATAAAAAAAATAAAAAGCTGAGTTAAATTTCACTAGACACACCCAGGCCTGATAACTGCTAGTCAGACTTATTGAATCAATAAATCACTTAAATACAACCTGTCTGACAAAGTGAAGCATGCTTAAAGAGTAACACATCATGCCGCGATCTAAACAAATTCAAGAACAGATGAGAAACAAAATAGTTGACATATATCAGACTGGAAAGTGTTATAAAGCCATTTCTAAGGCTTTGGGACTCCAGCGAACTACGGTTAGAGCCATTATCCACAAATAGAGAAAACTTTGAATAGTGGTGAACCTTCCCATGAGTGGCCGGCCAAAAGTACTCCAAGAGCGCAATGACAACTCATCCAGGAGGTCATAAAAGAAACTTGAACAACATCTAAAGAACTGCAGGCCTAACTTGCCTCAATTAATGTCAGTGTTCTTGATTCAACAATTACTTTTTCACGTAGGGCCAGGCAGGTTTGGACAGCTTTTTTCCCTTAATAAATGAAATCATTATTTCAAAACTGCATTTTGTATTTACTAGGGTTATCTTTGTGTAATATTAAAATTAGTTTGATGATCTGAATATTAACAGATCATCAAACTAATGTAACAAATATATAAATAAATAAAAACATGAAGGGGGCAAAAACCTTTTCATGGCATTGCAGATATATTCTCCCAAAACCCTGTAGCATTCCCTCACAAGATTTACATTATAGTTGTTATACCTGTGTCCTGTCTTGTCTTGTGGTTTTCTGTCTCATACTCCCCTTGACTTAGTTTTCTGTCACGTATGCCCATATTTGTTTTTTCCTGCTCCTGTTCTCATTTGGTCCCATTCAGTTCTATTCTATCTGGCCACTCTTCAGTCAAGTTCGTCGGCCGTTCATCTGTCAAGCCCGCCGGCTGCTTGTCAGTCAAGTTCGCGGGCCGCCGCTCGCTCAAGCCCGCCAGCTGTGATTCCCCAAGCCCACCGGCTGTTCCGAAGTCAAGCCTGCCAGCCACTCCGACGTCAAGCCTGCCAGCTGTGGCTCACTTCAGTTCCAAAGTTTGTTCCAGCTCCTGACCAAGAGTCCAGTGCAGGCTCCAGCCCCTGACCAAGAGTCCAGTGCAGGCTCCAGCCCCTGACCAGAGTCAAGTCATGTTCCCAGAAGTATTGTCCACAGGAACAGTTTTTAATTAATCCAGTCTTGTCTTTTCTGTTGGGGTTCTCGTGTTACCTTGACGGAAACGGTTCCTGAGTTCACCCCTGAGAGGGCCCCTGTCACCACGTTCAGCCCAAGGAGGGTTGTTGGTCTCATGTCCGGCCTAGAGAGGGCTTCAGATTCTGTGCCTAGCCCTGAACGGGCTCCTGTTCCTGTGGATAGCCAGGGTTCCAGAGTTCAGCCCCATAAGTTCTCCCAACTATTTTTTGGGGAGGGGGGGCTATATAGACCCAGCTTTGGTGGCCGGGGTGAAGGATGAGGCCACGGCCACTAAGACCGTCTGCCATGGCCTCCAGAGTCCCCTGATCCATCCTGGAGGTCTCCCCCTTGTCTGTCTTGAGGGGCCTCCAGAGCGCCCACCCCCCCTGCCCTTTGGATGTTAGGAGGGGCGTGGACGCCGTGCCTTCCAGGATGAGGAGTACTGTCATACTTGTGTCCTGTCTTTTCTTGTAGTTTTCTGTCTCCTGCTCCCCTTGACTTAGTTTTCCCTCATGTATACCCATATTTGTTTTTTCCTGTTCCTGTTCTCATTTGGTCCCATTCAGTTCTATTAGTCCCAGCTATGTTTTGATTGTATTCCTCCTGTGTTTAATTAATTAACCTCATTTAGTATTTTAGCCCTGTGTTTCCCTGTCTCATGTGTCTGGTATTAACGTTGATGTCCTGTTTCTTGTGTGTCTCTGCCTGCCTTGTGTTACCATTTTTGGATTAAAGACGTCTGAGGCTGAGACTACAACAGGGCTAAAGGCGCCCCGGGGTAAAAGGCGCCTTTGATATTATTTTCATCTAAACCATTAGATGGCACAAAAACGTGGCCAAAACATTCGCTTTTAAAGATGCACGTGTATATTTGTCTGATCTTTGACGCGATCGTGTGCAGCAGTGCAAAGCTAATTCTGTGCTTATTGATCTAATATTTTTAATTTTTTTTAATGTTGTAGATTTAAGTAGCAAATGAGAATTGCTCAAATTAATGCATATATTTTGAGAGAAAGGTCTACTTTATGATCTTCAGTGTTGTTTAAGATAATTAAAGCAACAGTTTTTAAATAACGATAGAATATGTAAAAGTATGGTATTTGGGGTAAAAAGTGCCCCTGCTGTTGGGGCTAAAGGCGCACAGTAATTAATATGATAATTAATAGATGGATGACTTTTCCATTTGTTGACATGACATGGTTAGATTCAGATGGTAAATATCATGTATTATGTTGGTGTAACAATAGTCCACTGAAGGCAAGCGTAGTGATAAACCCATATGCAGTTTATTTACAAAAGTGAATCAAAATCCAAACAAAGACTTTACTTGACTATGAACAGACTTGACTTGGCATAACACAAACTAGACTCACCGACAGCAGGTTACAACATCAATACACGACAAGGGACAATGGACCAAATGGGCTACTTATAGAAAAGAATGAGGGTGACATGACATGAACAAACCAATGGGGGACAAGACACATGACTAAAGCAACCAATGAGCTGACAGAACTGATAATCACATGACAAGACAATAACCAGTGAGAACATGACACACAGACTAAGGGAGCACATGGCAAGAACAGGAAACAAGGCAAAATATCAACATAAAAGACACGAAAACCTTAACCAGAAACAGAACCCCAAAATGGACCTTAGAGTTGGGTGTCCATGTTAGAGATAATCACCATGTTTAGAATGAAACCATCATATTTAAAAACATGGTATTAATCATATCATATAATAAAATTGTTTCTACTGTAAATATATATTAAATTATTATTGGATCTCCTTCAATACTTTCAGAATTTTTACTTATTAAAATGATTTTGTTTGTGTATTTTAAAATCTATTTTAATATTAACATATTTTAATGACAGTATATTTATTTAACAAAAAATAATTATTTTACATTTCAATATAAGCAGAAACTAGACAAACTTTGCTAAAATGATTGTTTTGAAAAAGTATTAATTTAAATAAAATAAAAAAACATTATTTTTGCTATTTATATAAGTATATATATATACGTATTTGTATTAATACCATGTGCCTTTTACCCCATGCTGGTGCTCCCTTGCCACCTCACACATTTATAAGATTTTTAAACAAAATAATCAACTTGAATGATTTATTTTCACACAAAATCTGTTGCTCCATTAATGTTCAAATCAATGTATATATTGTTTCTGCAATTATAGATTTTAGGCGCAGTAAATAGCACATTTTTGTTAAGGTGGGCCTTTAGTCCCGTTGTACCCTATCACTTTTATTTATTTATCAGCCCTTAAAAATGTCCAAATTTTAAGCTATTTATCATAAAAGCCACAATATTATCAGTACACAATGTTAAGTTTAAGTATAGATTATTGCACAAATTATTACACTGCAGAAGTGAAATGCAAAGAGAAGATTTTTGGTGCTTAATGTTAGGAAAATATGATTTATACTATTATAATAATGGTTAATATGATTTATAAATTTGACAACACTTTAGTATAAGGACTACTTCTCACTATTAACTAGTTGCTTATTACCATGTCTATTATTAACATATTGGCTGTTTATTAGTACTTATAAATCACAAATTCTTCATGACCATATTCTACATCCCTAATCCTACCCAATACCTAAGCTTAACAGCTACCTTACTAACTACTAATAAGCAGAAAATTAGGAGTTTAAGTCCAAAGTCATAATTAATGATTTGTTAATGCTGATAATTGGAATTTTAAATAAAGTGTGTTTAATCAAAACTATTAATTAAATTATTAAATTATTTAAGAGCCCCACAGGTGTTCACAAACCAAATCGAATCAAATCAAATCTAAAAACTTTGAAGTTACAATTCAACTAATAAATAGAGTGATGATTTACATATAATAATCTGTTAGATTTTCTGACAGATGTGATAACTGTCAACAAGTCATATTGTCAACTGCAAATGTCATGACACGAAAATAATAGTTAAATGATGCTATCTGACATCAAACCTCTTAACAGGCAGAAGTTCACTCCCACAATGCCTCTCTAAACAAAAAGTAATAATAATAGTAATTAACTCCAATAATTAGCACTCATGCTGTATTCACTTTTGACCAGAGAGGTGATGAATGAATTCTGACCAGCGCTCACAGTCATCCGCTTATTGTAGGATCAATAATGAAATTCAATCTCACTGCTGACCCTCAAGGGGACAACACTTGATGTTTAAAAAGCAGCCGGAGCACAATCATTCGGTGATAATGATGAATAAAGAAAAGTTAAACAGCGAAAACCAACCATCTCTTGAGATTTGTCGGTCAATAGATCTAATTCCCCTACATTAGTATCTTTCCAGATTTTAGTGTTTACAACTAAAGCTACAATGCAAGGTGTGCACAGTTGTTAGTCTCGTTAAGGAATTTTGCATCGTATCAATCAGGCAGTTTAGGAATAGGCTGTCAGTTGTGCTGAATGACAGGGATGATAATGTTCCGCTCTGTGTGACGGATTGTCATGTCAACGCAACAAAGTGGCATGGCAGATTGCTGCGGATGGGGAAATTAGGCTTCCATATCATTGCACTCACACTGATGAACCCTCTAGCCCTACCTTCAGATAAACAGGTGGCGATGCTGCATATATAGGGCAGAAACATATTTAAACAATGCCAGAAGAGGTGCTTGTCATTTTCCTTTTTCCAGAATAATCCATTACACGTATTGCCTATAGCATTTGAATACATTATACACGTCTGCATCATACAGATAAAGGAGCGTCACCCGGTGGAGGAGAACCGCCTCGGTCCAGCCGTGGCTTTGTAAAGAAATAATCTGGCTTCTTGTTTATTTAATCTCTTTTCAGTGACAAAAAAAAACAGGCCCTAAAAAGAGAATTCCATTCATCTTTTGTCTCTCTTCATTTCAAAGAACGTCACTTTCGTCTGTAATCGGCATCGAAAAGTAGGAAGATTGAGTATTTGAGCTCAGCATGTGCTTGCCAGAGCTCGGCTCATTTGTCAAAGGCAGCGTGCTGAGCTCTAACACCAGCCCTGTTTTGGCTCATATTGATCAATTCTGTCATGTGTATCTGCAGCAGGTGATACTGAATATCTTTCGCTGTGTTCTGCATGACATTTTAGAGATGGCAAACAGATAGTTGGCCAACACACAAAGAACCGAAAGAAAGGAAGGCTCACCTTTTTCACAATAATATGTATACACGCCTAAATTCCTGATAACAGGTTGGGATAATGAGATGTAACCTCAAGTAAAAGGGTGTAGCAAAATTAGCTCAAAAGGGGAATATTTATCATTAATAATAACTGGTTATAATTAATAATAAATATTTAGATTAGATCTTAGAATTGACTGTAGCAGAAATTTGATCTGTCCGTCCACCGAAAAGACAGTATAATTATTTATCAATTCTAGGAAAGATTATTTTCCTGGCCAAGGAACAATAGCCTTCCTACTTGTACAGTACTAGCAGTAGTTTAGCATGTAGCAAGGAGCAGCGTTCAGTGACTTCGAATCGGGAGCAGAACACAGAGAAAATCAATTGTGAATATAAGGGATTTAATAAATGAAACTATAGCTAACATACAACTAAACTAAGCAAAACATATAGAGAATGAAGGAGAGTAAGGAAAGGAGAGAGAGAAAACTAAAAGAATGACAGTATTTCACATCAATTAACCACAGCCCAAATGAGAATCATCAGAGAATCACAATTCACCTTAAAAAGGGGTTCAAACTTAACACGCATCTAAATAGTTGTAAACGGTTACTTGCATTGGTTTTGCTGCTGAATGAAAGTCTAGATGCCGTAGAAAAAGAGGTTCTTGATGATTTCTTTAGGAGTGAGTTGAAGATTTTCCTATGGTTCTTCTGAAGGTCCACAGCAAGTCAACAAAGTTACTTGAAGCTAAAACTGCCAGAAGGTTAAACTCAAGAGGAGAGTTTGGTAGCGTGTCCGTCTCAAGAAGAAGAGTTTTGAGCACCGATTAGTCTGAGTTTGGAACTTTTGATAGTTCATAGCGGCACCCAATTTTTGGGTGGAGTGGCCAATCAGAGGCATGCATTTTGAGCAGGGGAAACTTTCTTTGTCTCCATTTATGGTCCATTTGCATGTTTATTGCTGGTCTGGAGAGTTGGTGCAGTTTTATTTTGAAAGCTTAGTAAAAATTGTATGATGCATTTCATGATCACATAGTGTACATTATTGTTCGAGGAATAAAAAGAAGATCATTTTGATACCAAAAAAGTAACTCCTAGACGATAATAAAGCAGAGATACACTCATATACTTGAATATAAGTGTTTAAAGTGTAACTAATACGAGTAAAGTGTTGTAACTAGGTTAATATAATAGGGGAATATACATACAACACATGCATATACCTGATACATTTATAACTGCTTAATTATGGCCTAAATAAAGAAAATGTCTTTATGTGTGTGTGTGTGTGATGTGCATTTGGAATTGTGAAGACAGATCACTGATCTAGTCGGGCCGTTGGTGCCTGGCGCGGGGGGTCATTTACTCCTCTTCAGAATGTGTTTGAAGTTTAATAGGGAGACCAGAGAGGTGACCTGCTTAGCATCTTTTTGATAATGGGGAAAAACCATTGGCAATTTAGCATCCGTATAAATGTAAACGGAGAGGCCAGGTCGGTAATTTATATGCAAATGTCAAAAGGCTAAAAGGGTCTCTTAAAACCAAGTGTAATCAACCATCAATGAGCCTATGCAGACGCTACAAGGGATCATAACATCATATCCATGAGGGGTAACAAGCTGCTTGCCATCTCTTTACAACTTAAGTGGAGCCACTGTTGACAGAGTGCTGCCTGTGCAGTTTTTCCTATTTTTTTTTTTCCCCTAAATTATGTTTTCATTCCTGGGTCCAAAAATCATTTCTGTCTGTTTGTATGTCTGTGTTTGGATTATGGTGATAAAAAAAAAAAAACAACTAAATCTGTCAAGGGGGGATATGAATAAAAAATAAATAAACGCTGCATGTTCAGCCAATTTTTTTATCAAAATGCATGAAGTGAAACCTGATATTTTTGATGGCATCAACACTTTGGATGCTGCATTCTGCATTACAGGACTTCTAAAATACGAAGAAAAAAATAATAATAATAATTAATCAACCTTTATTTTGTATTTTATTCATTATTATTACTATTATTTTAAGAAAGCATTTTCACTTTTAAAGGGTATATAATATAAAACGTTATATGGGGTAAATTTACAATTTGAAGTAAGCTGTCACAATGCCATTACTAGCTCAGTTTGAATAACAATATAAAGCAAACCATGACACAGTAAAAAAAAAAAAAATAATAATAATAATATTTACATTCATGCATTTGGCAGACACTTTTATTCAAAGTGACATACGCTATATTCAAGGTACAGATTTGATCAAATTCATTCTCCTAATTAACCCATGACCTTCTATTTGTTAGCAACATGCTTCACTATTTGAGAAAGGTTACATACAAAACCATAAAAGTGTTTTGTATAAAAAAACATTTTATGAATCTGCTTTGTCACACTGTATGGATGTCACAATGGATCATGTAATTAAACAGCCTATTACAGGCTTTTCAACAAAAATGTGAACAATAAAACAAATATGCAAAGCAAAATATAAAGTATTATATAATGACAACTAGAAGATAAAACTAGATAATGAGTATATATATACACTCACCTAAAGGATTATTAGGAACACCATACTAATACTGTGTTTGACCCCCTTTCGCCTTCAGAACTGCCTTAATTCTACGTGGCACTGATTCAACAAGGTGCTGAAAGCATTCTTTAGAAATGTTGGCCCATATTGATAAGATAGCATCTTGCAGTTGATGGAGATTTGTGGGATGCACATCCAGGGCACGAAGCTCCCGTTCCACCACATCGCAAAGATGCTAATTTGGGTTGAGATCTGGTGACTGTGGGGGCCATTTTAGTACAGTGAACTCATTGTCATATTCAAGAAACCAATTTGAAATGATTCAAGCTTTGTGACATGGTGCATTATCCTGCTGGAAGTAGCCATCAGAGGATGGGTACATGATGGTCATAAAGGGATGGACATGGTCAGAAACAATGCTCCGGTAGGCCGTGGCAGTTAAACGATGCCCAATTGGCACTAAGGGGCCTAAAGTGTGCCAAGAAAACATCCCCCACACCATTACACCACCACCACCAGCCTGCACAGTGGTAAAAAGGCATGATGGATCCATGTTCTCATTCTGTTTACGCCAAATTCTGACTCTACCATCTGAATGTCTCAACAGAAATCGAGACTCATAAGACCAGGCAACATTTTTCCAGTCTTCAACCGTCCAATTTTGGTGAGCTCGTGCAAATTGTAGCCTCTTTTTCCTATTTGTAGTGGAGATGAGTGGTACCCGGTGGGGTCTTCTGCTGTTGTAGCCCATCCGCCTCAAGGTTGTGCGTGTTGTGGCTTCACAAATGCTTTGCTGCATACCTCGGTTGTAACGAGTGGTTATTTCAGTCAAAATTGCTCTTCTATCAGCTTGAATCAGTCGGCCCATTCTCCTCTGACCTCTAGCATCAACAGGGCATTTTCGCCCACAGGACTGCCGCATACTGGATGTTTTTCCCTTTTTACACCATTCTTTGTAAACCTTAGAAATGGTTGTGCGTGAAAATCCCAGTAACTGAGCAGATTGTGAAATACTCAGACCGGCCCGTCTGGCACTAACAACCATGCCACGCTCAAAATTGCTTAAATCACCTTTCTTTCCCATTCTGACATTCAGTTTGGAGTTCAGGAGATTGTCTTGACCAGGACCACACCCCTAAATGCATTGAAGCAACTGCCATGTGATTGGTTGATTAGATAATTGCATTAATGAGAAATTGAACAGGTGTTCCTAATAATCCTTTAGGTGAGTGTATATATTAATGACAACTAGCCCCAGGTAGTGGTTTGAATGTAGTATTATAATATGATTTTGTCTTTTATAAAAATAAAAAAAAGCCAGCCATCTTGTATGTTCTATAAGAGGTATTTGGATATGTAACTTTATACACACTATAAAATTGCATTCTCATTACTAAAATAGTAGAGCACGGCGCCAGCAACTTCATGGTCATGAATTAAATTCCACGGAAATACTTTAACTGTCACGGTGCACACACGAGGGAGGAACCAGGAACACGCAGACGAGGATAGAAACTCAAATAACATACTTTACTGAACATCAAGACATGGCAGGGCAAGGCAAGGCAAGGCAAGGCAGATAAGGACATCACACACCGGGGTTAACGAGTAGACCAGACAAAATCTAACTAAACAGACAGGACTAATATACACAGGTAAATCATAGATAACGAGACGAACACGGCTAGACAAGAATAAACTAATGATTACATTTAACAAGGACAGGAAACAAACCAAATAAGGGCACAAGAGGCAGGAACACATGACACACACACGACAGTTCCCTGACATAACTCCCCCCTCCCGAAAGGCTCGTCCCGAGCCTTAACAGTTCCATCGGGGAGGGGGGGTGGGCGCTCTGGAGGCCTCTCAGGACAGACACGGACCACAGGACGGGGACCTCCAGAGCGGAACAGACAGACAGGACCCATGGCAGAGCAGGGAGCTCAGGAGGCCATGGCAGGTGGTAACTGTGGCCATGGCATCCTTCTTCGGCCCACCCACTCAACCCAGACCTCTACTACCCCCCCCCCAAAATTTCCATGGGGAATCCAGGGGGTATCAGGAGCCCTCCGGGGCTAGACAGACAAAACACGACAAGACACGACAGAAACCCTCCAGGGTCAGACAAACACGACAGGACATCCCACAGGAACCAGAAGCCCTCCTGGGCTGGCTAGGAAGCTGAGTCTTCCTCTGGGCTTGACGAGGAGTCAGGGGCCCTCACAGGGTCCCTCAGCAACCTCCTCCACTTCTGCGACAGGGGGGGCAAGCGGCTGCGACTGGCCTCCATGGCCACAATTCAAGGAGCCGCCTGCCCCAGACGAGTCTCCATGGACAAGACAAGACATGGCATGACAAGGTAAGTTTAAAATGTTCCTGTGGGCACAACGAACACAAACACGGCTCTCCTGGCCGTGACATGTGGACTTGATCCACGGAGAGGGTATCGGCGACCGGCAGGCTTGAGTCAGCGGCAATCCGGTGGGCTTGAGTCAGCGGCAATCCGGTGGGCTTGAGTCAGCGGCGGACCGGCGGGCATTGAGTCAGAGGCGGACCGGCGGGCATTGAGTCAGAGGCGGACCGGCGGCGTGCACAGGGGAGCCGCGGACGGCGGCGTGAACAGGGGGAGCCGCCGACGGCGGGTTGGCTTTCCCCGCGGACGGCAGCGTTGATCTCCCGCGAACGGCGGGCTCGGTGAGCCGCGAACGGCGGCGTGACTAGGGGGAGCCGCCGACGGTGGGTCGGCTTTCCCCACGGACGGCGGCGTGATCTCCCGCGAACGGCGGGGCCGGTGAGCCGCGGAAAGCGGCGTGAACTCCCGCGAACGGCGGGCTCGGTGTGAGCGGCGAGGTTGGGAGCCGCGGGCGGCGGTGAACTTCTCCCGCGATCGGCAGACTTGAGGGCTCGCGGCCAGCGGACTCGCAGCACTCGCGGCAATCCTGCCGAACTCCCACGCCCACTTGACGCGGGCTAGGGCAGAAGGACGAGTGGCGACTTCCATGCCGCGAGGGACAAACAGAACAGGAACAAACAAAAAACTTTTCAAAAACGGAAAACAAAACAAGGTGAAGGGGCGCCGCTTACTGTTTGGGTCTGGTCTTCTGTCACGGTGCACACACGAGGGAGGAACCAGGAACACGCAGACGAGGATAGAAACTCAAATAACATACTTTACTGAACATCAAGACATGGCAGGGCAAGGCAAGGCAAGGCAAGGCAGACAAGGACATCACACACCGGGGTTAACGAGTAGACCAGACAAAATCTAACTAAACAGACAGGACTAATATACACAGGTAAATCATAGATAACGAGACGAACACGGCTAGACAAGAATTAACTAATGATTACATTTAACAAGGACAGGAAACAAACCAAATAAGGGCACAAGAGGCAGGAACACATGAAGCACACGACAGTTCCCTGACATTAACATTAGCTCATTGGAAATACATGCCTCTACCTACATTTTTGTAAAACTGTTCATATGTTTCAAAAATGTAATGTATTTTTAGTGCAACTCACTGAACAATTCAGTTTGAACATGTTACAAAACTTTTTCCAATGAGCCTGGGTTGAAATGCAGGATCTGATAAAAATGTAAATGTAAATGTAAAGATAAAATAGCTTGAAACTAATGCAACCAGTTCTGGATAAAAGCGTCTACGGAATTGTAAATGTGTAATATTGAAAGAACTTGGAAATCTGCCTCCTAATACAGGGGTCGCTTCCAGTTGTGTAATTTCCTCTTGTTGACATTCTTGTCATTTACTCCCATTGTTGTCTTCTATGGATAGGCCTCATTACCCAGCATTGCGATGCCACCTTGCTGAAACCTAAATAATTATGAAACGTGTCTCTCCCTGTTTGAAACAGTGAACACCTGATTGGGCTTCACATACCCAACTGTTCTCAAGCTTAATCCGCCCCAGTAAACAAAGAGCAGATGATTGGTAATGTTCAGGAGACGGCAGGTGCTCTCATGTGATTGCATTCACCCCAGTGGCCATTAGAGGTTTATCGGCTCTCAGCCAGGCTAAGCTGGGAGGTGATGGTGGATAAATGTAGCTTGCACCATTTGAAATAGCTTGAATGGAAATACTTCTATTGTTGTGTCTTAGGTGATAGATTAGGCCTGGAAAAGGTTAAATATGTCTTGAGGGAAACAATGTTGGTAAAAGAGAATAGATGGCCATATTTACCATTCAAGCGTGCAGATGTATTCATTCCCTACACTGGCCTTCAGCTACACTAAAAACACACCCTGAATTCCCCTGAGCCAGGTGGTCCAGTCAAAATGTTCATTAACAACGTGACCACAGACATGGATTCTTGCTCAGATGGATTTATATATGCATCTCTTGTCTCGAGCTCCTGGGCACCAATGTCTGATAACAGCAGTGTACTGGAATGACACATTTACAAGGCGTTATATCAGCAGGGTTACGGGGTAGAGCAAGGACTGGAAAGTAACAGGATGACTGCTGAAAGATAAAGAGGAAAATTATGAAAATGGTGTTTTTTTTTTTAAGACATCGAACATACAGGTCACACAGTGTGATTTTGTAGATACTGGCTAGGCTACAAAGATAAACTCACTATCATGCAAGAGTAAGAAAATATTCTGAGGGAAAAATTTAAAACATTTGGCTTCTAATTTGATTTGTGATCATTTCAATGATGTTAAATTACTCAATTAACTGGGGACGTTTCTAGCCTTTCATCAGTGCCAAGGCTTTTGATGCTGTTTTGTTTAATTTTTTTATATTTTTTTTGTGGGGGGGGGGGGTACTGTTGTGGATATATTTATATAAATACGTTTTGCTGTACAGAGTCAAGATGATTCATCACTGACAAAAAGAACATTTGCAAGTAAAAAAATATCTCATACAGCACTCTTTTTGTGTTTTTATAAAGTCTTATAAAGTCTCTTGTTACTATTTCAGTGTGAGAAATTGCTGCAAAAGTATGTGTACTTGAATTGTATGAATTAATCAAAATCAATTTGCATTTTTGCAAACCTGCACTGTAAAAAATAAATTAATTAATAAATTAAAAGAATATCTCTGTGTGATTTATTTTCAATTCTTTGTTTAGTGGATGCATTATGATAATAAACACATTAGTGATCAATTGGTCGTTTAGAATATTTTTTGCTTATTGACATTAATCAAAAGTGCATTAGAGAGATTGCTTAATGAAACAATGGAAGGGTCCACTGATCCGTTCTTCCAGCGTTTAATTCTGCAAGCTCAGCTGAACTGTTTCTAATGTAATGCTGATTACTACCAGATGGAATATTACACAACAGGCCTTGACGTCTTGAATGGCAATTGAAACCCATAAATTAACATATCACAAAGTCACAAGAAAATTGTAAAACAGGAAATTGCTAGATTTTTGACCCACATAGCACTGAATATCCTAACCAAGATCCAAAATGAAAAATTTATAAAATCCAAACTTTGCTTTGATAATTGAGACTTGAGGAACAGCTTTACGATAAACTGCAATATAATACATGGTTTACTTCAACTGTACTGTAAAGACAGATCCTGTAAATATACAAAAGAAAATCATTCTTCTAAAGATTGGTAAAGCAAACCATGGTGATGTTGCTAATATACTGTTTTGGTGGTTTAATTTATTGCAAAACACAGAATTCCATTTTCCTGCCTATCAAGCCCATCCTGACAGTCTTGCAGCTAGACCTGTAGATGAGGAAAAAATGTGTATAAATAATGATAAATAATCATTTCTAAAACAGAAAATGATACAAATTAACCTCAGTTAACAACTGAAAATAGAATAAAACATGATAGATTAGTCCTGCATATTTGCAAAGTCTTAGTAATGATCATGCTTGATAAACAACCTCCCACTGAGAGAGAAATTCAGCCATGATATTAGAGTGATGTGATTGCCCATTATGATCACAAATAACATAATAATAACACAGAACAATACAATTAGTAGCACACATCAGTAACATTTATTCCATGTTGTCATGTGGTGACAAAATGTGTCACAAGTCAACAGCTCAGTTGTGTCAGCGAAATGATTGACATTTGCTTAATGAATTCTAGCTGGAACGTTTTAAAATTCACCATTCATCTCAGATAATTGCACCCGCTGTGCTAGAATAGATTTGAAATATGTGCTGGTAGAGTTGAATAGCAGGAAGCTATTTGCATGAAAATTAAAATTATACAACAATGTCTACAAAATTTTAAAAGTTTTCTTATCTTGCTTGCTCTGTCACACGCACACATACACACGCACACGTTCTCTAATTTTAATACTGTCTCAACCTAATAATGGCACTCTGAATAGTTCCAGAGATAAGCTGTAATTCCCCAGCTACTGGATGACTCAATGGTCCCCTAATTCCACAGATCACAGCTCTGACTCAAACTTCCTCTATTGGGATATGATACATACGAGCAGTGATCATTTATGCTTAGTCTGGCTTTAAAGGAATTGTCTCGTCTAGTGTCCCTAAGCTCATAACAGGACTATAGCAAGAACATTTAAAAGCATTAGGATGAGAAAATAATCAATGTTACAAAAATAAAAAGAAATCAGTATTACAAAATATGAGATCAAAATTTGTGTAAAGCACTTATCCAACAGCTGTCCAGTAATTATACCAGCGTATACAGACAACAGTGTCTCTTTTGCCTGGAGAGCTGGTGGTGAAATATAGGCAGAAAGCTGGTAGTGCATCCAGGTCACTGTGATTGGCTGATTACAATGGAGAAATATTTTTTTTCCTTTCTTTTGTTTTATTATTTAAATAGTTTGAGAGCGTATTTTGAGAAACTGAGGCTGTATCCGACATTTCCTATTATACAATAGCCAAAAAACAGTGAATGTGAAAAAGAAGTCAAAAGTTGTCCATTTAGTTCAGTTAAATTTGCTGCACCATCATGTCGACAATCTGACCTTAACTTTTATGTACTTACATCAAAAAATAATAATAATTACAGTGTACTTATTGTGTTCATATTATATTGCAAAGCAATTTTGCTGCTTAATATGGGATACATGTATTATAATGTTAGAGACAGGTTTGGTGGTATGGGTAGCTTTAAGGTGTAAGGGACAGGTCAACAGTGTAATAATAAATGTAATTGCATGCAAGTATTTTTAAGTACAATGTAAAAACATGTATGTACACATTAAGTGCATTGTATCAAATTATTCATTTAAAAGTAAGTATATTGTAGTTAACGACACCTAATATAAAGTGGGACCAATTCAACAAACTAGAAGTTAATATTGAGCTACTTATATTTTAGGTCAATACTGGCCGTTTTTGTACTCCAACGAAAACAGCAAAGCCACAGCAAACTCACCCATCTCACATCTCATAGTTTAAACGCATTGGTTGAGTGAATGATTCAATTACCCACTTAAACGGTCACCTGTTTTATTCCTTAAAGGGTTAGTTCACCCAAAAATAAAAATTCTGTCATTATTTACTCACCCTGTCGTTCCAAACCCGTAAGACCTCCGTACATCTTCGGAACACAAATTAAGATATTTTTTGATAAAATCCAAGAGCTCTCAAACCCTGCATAGACAGCAAGGTTACTACCACAATCAAGGTCCAGAAACGTAGCAATGACATCAGTAAAATAGTCCATGTGACATCAGGGGTTCAACAGTAATTTTACGAAGCTATACGAGAATACAATTTGTGCGCAAAAAAAAAAACTTTATTCAACTATTCTTCCCCTTTCTTATCCCTTATACAGTGGCGATCCGCCATTATGGAGAGAGGATCATGACGCATGCGCTTACTTCCGTTTCATGTAAACAACGCATGCGCTTGTTGACGCATGTCCGTGTTTGACGTAAGCAGCAGCGCCATGCACATGCGTTGTTTACATGAAGTGGAAGTAAACTCATGCATCATGATACTCTCTCCACAATGGCGGCATGAATGTATGAATGAATGGTTCAATTACATATAGTCGCTTGTTCCCACTTACTAATGTAACAATGTAACATGCAGAAATATTGACTGAAAAAAATGTATAAAACACAAATAAGAGTTTAAACATCAACAGGAACTTTGTTGTACACCAGACTTTTAAAAAATGCAAATAGAAGACTATGTCCCTTCATTTCAGATGTCCAGCACACAACACAGGAATGTAGCCACAGGCGGGGGACACTCAAGGTTATGTTATGTGAGCAAACAAACAACTGACTAAAAATGAATTGTGTTTGTTTTTTTTAATAGTTTGTTAATGTGTGATAATAGTAATAGTATCCTCAAGGACATCACAGGTGGAACTGGCTGAGTTCATCTTGTGCTCAGGATATAATGGTTCGTACATTTGTACAAGCTTGGGGCAAAGATGTCGCTTCTATTTACATTCAGGAAATGATTTGTGTGTTTGTGTGAGTGAGTGTGTCCCATGCCCTCTGTGTGAGAGACAGACGAGGAGCTCATGGTAACAGCCCAGAATAGAAAGTTCAGCGTCATTGTGCTGAGCTGTGTGGGCTTGAGCACTGAGTGTGCAGGTTTGGGGTGACATTGGCCTGAGCTGAGGCAGAGACTGCAGTGAGATACGTTTCAGAGAAAGAGGAAAAGGAGAAGGTTGTGTGTTGAAAGGGCAGGTGGGGGGAATGGAGCTATCCTGTGGAACACCTGACAGCGCAGAATCCAAGGAGGTCAGTAATACCTAGAGAAAGCTATACGTTAGCATTCTGATTCATCTCAGTGGCAGTGGTTTGGAACCCATGTAAATTAAAACCTTAAACAATCTTTGCTCTGTGTTTCGAGGTTCATTTTTATTCAAGCATACAGATTTAGGTCACAGCACAACAGTTTTAGAAACTTTTCGTCATAACTATGGCATGTACACATTTTAAATTTTAAAATACTTTTTGAAGTTTTTTTGTCTTACCTTTGACCCAGATCCAGATTTTCAGTGTTTAAGTATTAAAAAATTTGGATAAAAAACTATGATAATCAAAACAAATAGTAAAATAAACATAAACCATGTATTTAACGTGTGAAAATGTTTTCCACTATTAGCCAAAATGTGGGGTCAGTAAGGTTTTATTTCTTTTTAAGAAATTCAGCAAGGACACATAAAATGTATCAAATGTGACCGTGAAGAAAAAATCTAATGTATTTAAAATAAATGCTATTCATAAAAGAACTAAACAAGACATGATTGTGGCACTAGGAATAAATTACATTTTATAATATATACAAATAATTATAATGTAATAAAATATATTCATATATATTTTAATAATAATAAATTCATAATAATAAAATATATTAATATTTCAAAATATTACTGTTTTAGTGTATTTTGATCAAGTAAATGTAGCCTTGGTGAACATAAAATACTTCTTTTAAAAATCTTACTGTATCAAAGTTTTCATTTTAGCTTTCATGAGCCACCACACTGCCACTAAATAATTTTGCCTTTTACAGTTAGTGCTGTCAGTCCTGTCTTCCTGTGTCTTGTGTTTCCCCTCCTCTCATGTCCATATTTGGTCTGTTTCCTGTTCTAGTTTAGTTCTCCTCATTAGTTTATTAGTCCCCAGCTTTGTGTCCTTAATTAACTAGTTTCCCTAGTGTTTATAACCCCTCTGCTTCTCTGCCTCTGTATCCGGTCTCTATTCTCATTCCGTGTCTCCAGCGTTCCCTAAAGTGTTTGTATTAATAAAGTCAGTTATTTGATTAAGTTCCTTGCCTCCTTGTTTCCCTGCTCCTATGAAGTGTGACAGAAGACCGGACCAGTCAACTGAGGACTTGCTGTGGGGTTTAAGGCAGGGCGGTCTGAGGTTGGAGTGATATATGGAGGGTTTCCTCAAGCTTGCCAACCGGGTGAGCTGGCACGACACCGCTCTAGGTGCGTGTTTCCTACTGGGGTTGGATGACGAGGTTATACGCTGCGATCTTCCCATAGGAGATTTTCCCCTGATTGAGCTAATTAACCTAATCCTCTTTCTTAACGGTTCCGACGAAGTCGAGGAAATTCCCCAGCCTCGCCATCCCGCTCCAGCTGGAACTCACCGCGTCTCCCCAGCTCACCCCAAGCCGAGAACCTCCGCATACCTCTCCAATGGCTCCTACCACCTGCCCAACCCCCCCAAAAAAACCCTTCATCCGAAGCAGCTCCATCCTCCTCAGCCCAGAGCCGCCGTCCACAGTGAACTCATGTCCGCCGCCGTCCTCGGCTCCGAAGTCAAGCCCGCCGTTCATGGGGAAATCAAGCCCGCCAACACAAGTCAGCCGCCCGCGGCTCTCCCAAGCCCGCCGTCATCCGCAACCAACGCAAGACAGCCACCCGTGGCCAACTCAAGCCGCCGCCGTCCACGGCCAACGCAAGTCAGCCGCCCGCGGCTCTCCCTCACCCGCCGCCGTTCACAGCCCACGCAAGCCCGCCGTTCGCGGGGAAATTAACGCTGCCATCTGTGGCTCTCCCAAGCCCTCCGGCAGAGAGTATGGCAAGCCGTCGGCAGAGAGTATGGCAAGCCTGCTGGTCGCTGCTCACCCAAGCCCAGTGCCAGCCCCCCGAAAGCACTATGCCGTGCCTGCGCCCCCGGAGCGCTCCCTCCTGTGCCGGCCCCTCATATGCACTTTGCAAGGCCTGCGCCTCCAGAGCGCCCTCCAGTGCCAGCTCCTCGCAAGCGCCCTCCAGTGCCTACTTCTCCAGGGCCAGTTCCTCCACTGCCCGCCTCTCCAAGGCCAGTTCCTCCAGTGCCCGCCTCTCCAGGGCCCGTTCCTCCAGAGTATGCACTTCCAGAGCGCCCCCAAGAGTCCGCTCCTCCTGAGCGCCCCCAAGTGCCTGCTTCTCCAGTATGCCAGCCCGATCAAGCCCCTACTTCCCCCAAGAAAATTTTGGGGGGGGGTAGTAGGGCTACTGCCGTAGAGGCCGAGGCAGGGGCTGGGGCCAAGGTCTTGGAGGCAGACCCGCCATGGCCTCCCGAGTCCCCTGACCCGCAATGGGTTCCGGAACGGGCGCCACCCTGGAGGCCGTTAGTCATGTCTCCTGGTCCCTAGAGGCCTCCAGAGCGCCCACCCCCCTCCCCTGTTGAATGTTGCGAGGTGCGGGACGCGCCTTCTGGGAGGGGGGAGTAATGTCAGTCCTGTCTTCCTGTGTCTTGTGTTTCCCCTCCTCTCGTGCCCATATTTGGTCTGTTTCATATTCAAGTTTAGTTCTCCTCGTTAGTTTATTAGTCCCCAGCCTTGTGTCGTTAATCATCTAGTTTTCCCAGTGTTTATAAGCCCTCTGCTTCCCTGCCTCTGTGTCCGGTCTCTATTGTCATTCCGTGTCTCCAGCGTGTCAAGTCAGTTATTTGATGTTTGAAGTTCCTCGCCTCCTTGTTTCCCTGCTCCTACAAAGTGTGACAAGTGCATTTGTTTACCAAGGAAGCAACAGCATGAATGAAGAGCTTGAGATGAGATGTGAGATGTGTCAAATTATGGTAAATATCACTTTTATGATGTATCATTTTGTGTAAGAAATTAACCTTTGTAAGACTGAAATCAATCATCTTACTTCAAAAATATTAATGTCATTTCCACTATGATTTCCACCACAGAATCATATTTAACACAATACATGATTAGCAGTTACCATATAACACCTTATAACTCTGTCGTAATGGATACACAGTGTCTGACATTGTAAGTAAATGAATTCGTTCATGATTCATTTAATTAGCGAGAGTGAGAAACTTGTTTTAAGCGAGTTTATTTATTAAAGTCCACTTTTTTTAAGTCTACAGGGCTAAAAGTGCCTATAGTTAAAGAAACACTTTTCTATTTTCTTTGCAAAAAAAGTTTTATTTCATCACAATACACAACTATGGCCACCAAAATAGCTCTTTTGCAGCCAGATGGTGAAGTTAAAGCATCTACCAGCCAAACCTTGACCCCTTAGTAGAAACTCTTAATCTCAACAACAGTAACCAGGCCTCCTCCAGCACTTTGAACTCAGACTTCAGACACCAAACACTCCGCTTCCATCGCACTACACCATCAGTGTCTCTGCTCTGAAGGTTTTCAATTACTATAAATAATGAATCTAAATTAACAGTGCCTGGCATATCTGGTTGAACCTAATCAGTGTAATATGTTTTTACTGTTGCCCTTGAGCCAACTTGTATCAAATTATTGTTGGAAGGAACATCGATTAGCCAGAACGGTGGTGAAATATGACGCTATATGGTCACTCAGTAGAAGGTGTAATTTAACAGACCTCAAAAGTGATATTCATTTTTCAATAGATTATGAATGATCCACTCCCTGTGAAACCCAAATGGCCTACACTTTAGCTTTAGATTGAATGTACACAAACATCTCAATCATGAGTTAAAAGGCCTAAAAGACCTAACAGAGCAGAACTATTATCTTCACATGCCCTGAGTATTTCACACTTGATGTGCTCTCCGCATTAAATAAACAGCTTTCATTCCTTTTTGTTTCTTTGGTAAAAGGTTGCTTAGCATAATACTGTAGCAGCTCATGTGTTGTGTTTTTAATATGAACACTGAGGTTTCATCTTCTGTGATGAATAGGAAGTTGAATAGCTTTAGATCGATTGTACCCACACTGGCCATATGCTTGCATTATGTCATGACATAGATAAGATTGGTTACTATATTTAATCAAATCATTTCCTAACACAATTAGGAAATTCTTTCTTCACAAATGCACTCTTGACTTTTTATAAAAATAATTAAAATCTCATTACCACCTATTAACCTGTCACATTTTATTTCATCCTATTCACAATCCCCTTTTTATTATCTTTTTCATTACAATTCGCCTAACAATTATGGAGATGGAGAAAAGGGTTTTGAGTTTAATTTCAAGCTTTTATATTTATATCAATCTATATATTATATTTAGATTCAATCTATCTATCTATCTATCTATCTATCTATCTATCTATCTATCTATCTATCTATTCAAAAAATATATGCAGATTTGCTTTTTTCTTACTATTAAAACTAATGCTGTCTATAAAATGAAATGTGTAAAAACAACATTGTCTTGTAAATATTTTGACAGTAAACTACTGTTTTTTCCACTCGATTTTTGTGAGGAAATATTTGTCTTGAAATTCAGTTAAAAAGACTGTTCTAAAACATGATATTCTTTTTGAAGAGAAAGATAAATTGTTTTCAAATAGTGTTTTCTCTCTTGTAAGAATACCAAAAATGATATAATTCTTTTATAATTCAAGAGATGCATTTCATGAAAAGACTGACCAGTCTCAGTGACGTCACAATGGCACACGTTCTAAATATTTGCGCATTCAGTCTCATATAGTAGTAAATTCTCTCTCAAGTGCAGTGTGTCTGTAACTGCAAGAAGGAAAGTTCAATACAGACGGTC
The DNA here is from genome assembly GCF_936440315.1 of Barbus barbus. NCBI lineage: Eukaryota > Metazoa > Chordata > Actinopteri > Cypriniformes > Cyprinidae > Barbus > Barbus barbus. Next base: position 14,822,662 of record NC_136750.1, read on the forward strand.
AAGTAAAGATTCTTTGTGAAGTTTCACTCAGTGAGTTTCACTGTTTAGTTGTTAGTACAATCATTCAATATAGTTGTTCAAAACACATGTATCTTTCATTTTTGTTCTACACATTCATACATCATTGTAATAGACTAGAGAGAGAAGTACAGACACTGGAATCAGACATTTGAAAATTATTGATGAAATAATAAACTAACAGCAGGTAAAAAAAAAACTGTACCTTCCACCTCCATGTGGAGAAAAACTCCTCAGTCGGGTTATGGTAAGGAAAGGGGAGTATGGGGGTAAATACAAGGTGATAAACTGTGGATGGGCCTGAAACCATGATTGCACTCAATGCCGTCGCTAGGAATTATGGGCCCATTGCACTAATTTTGCTATGGGGCCCCTCAAAATCACATTCAGTGGGGGGGTGGTCAGGCCCCCAGCGAACATCGTCCTGGGCCACTCTCATCCGCTGGGCTCTCAATCTGCATGCCTCATCCAAAAATATGAATGCTCAATTACCCTCTAAAAAGACATTTACTGTAGGAAAAACAAATACTGATAACAACACTCTAAAAAATGCTGGCTTAAATGCAACCCAGCAATTGGGTTGTTTAGACCCAGCGGTTGGGTTACTGCCCAGAAGGTTCCCAGCAGGCACCAGACGTCTATGTAACATCAGGTTGACGTTAGACATGACGTCAGACAGACGTTGCATTTTGGTTGAAAATGAAAATCGGGTTGACGTCAATATTTGATGTCAATTTGACATTGACTTAACGTTGGATTTTGGTTACACAACCTAAAAACAACAAAATCTCAACGTCAGCTGACGTCAGTATTGGACATAAATTTAACATTGATTCTTTGACATTAGACGTTGAATTTACATTGAATTTTGGTCACCTGACGTCGCAATCAAAATTTAACCAAATATCAATGTCTTATGACGTTATGATGTTGTGTCCCTGTTGTGTGCCTGCTGGGTTGGGTTAAACATTTAACCCAACTGTTAGTTGAAAAAAGCCCAGCATGTGTTCTGTCCAATATTTACCCAGCACTGGGTTAGATTGAATGATATAGACTTTTTGGGATTTTTTTTTTCTCCCAACAACAGGCATCTTGAAACTGATCATACCTGAACATACTCAGTCTTCAGTTGCTTCACTTTCATAATCTAAACATTTAATATTGTTCATCATTTACCTTAAAAACTATGCTTCAAGAGTTATGCAACAGTTACGTAGCATTTTGAGCAGTTGTATCAATTGATAGTTAGATCATTGAAATGAAATGAATAGACACTCAATTCAGATGTAATGTGTGAGTTGAATTTTGAAATAGTAATACTTTGATGTTTTGTCATTTTGAACCAGTGATTTTAGTTCAATGAACAAAAGATCTTTGGTTTATGTGTATTGTATCCAAGCATTTGGAAAAAGTGATAAGTATTTTGAAAAATGTGCATTTTGATCATTGGTCATGTGTCCAGAGTTTTAAAAAATTACATGAAGGTTCTGTTATTAGTGCAAAAATGAGTGCAAAAATGATTGTAAAAGACTGTATGTGAAATCTGGTGGTCTTTGTGAAATCTCCCTTAGACTTTATCTTTCCACTCTTGAAGACACTTCTGTGTGAGATCGTTCTCAAAAGCTAACTAAATGAGCTTGGCCTTATTCTTTTGCTCGATTCAATTTGTTGCACATCACTGCCAAAAATTGATTTTAAGATCGCATGCGCAGTTGAGCAAAGGAATCACAATGACATAAGCGTACATACTGTTTTATCCATACATCATGCTACACCAAAATAAACAAAACTAGGCTACTTCTAATGCAAAAATATAAATAAATATTGAAAAAGCCTTCTGTTGGAGACTTGCCATTGGCCGGTGTTTTGGAATAATTAATAAGGTCTATTCAAGGTTTGGTAACTGTTTTGGAGTTATGTTTAGTATTCATTTAAACCAAGTTAATTAGTATTCAGTTTACCAAATTAATACATTTAGTGTACTATATGCATTAATCTATTGAATATGAATGTTCTGTTTAAAGAATAATGTGTTAGATAGTGGGATATTGTGTTGGCCTAAGCAGGGGTCAAAGACAGACAAGCTTTTGCATGATGCAATAATGGTGGCATCCAATGCAGACATTGTGTTAAACCTTTCTAAACTTGAAATGAAGCTGAAATTACTTATGTTGTCTTCATACGCTTCACTATTTTGTAAATCCGTACAAACGCTGTGTGGCCTCTCAGTTTTCAGTGTAATTATAATCACCTGACTAGTGACTTGTTTTTGTGTGAACATCCATAAAACTGGAACACTGTCTGAATGTATATAAGCAGTATAGGCTAAATTTAGAAAGGAAAATTTAAAACATGAAAAAGAATTAATATGTAATCAAGATGTAATCAATAAAATAACTGTAGTATGATGAAGAGTATTTTAAAATGTAATATAATCTAATTACAAGTTCTTATTTTTTGTTATCTGATTACATAATCCAGATTACATGTAATCAATTACTACCCAGAACTGTGCATTGATTGTATTTAAGCTTTTGATAAACAGCATCACTCTTCTTGAGGATGTGATGGTTTAGTCTGACTGGCTCATATCGTTGTGAAGATGTTGCTGAGGGGTTCAGTCATGATGCTTGCATCTCCATTCTGCCACAGCATGAGGTCAGGAATCTGTTTGATGTCTGCCTGATGTATTTCAGTGAGACCCCTGATCAAAGACAACAAACGTGCAACTCTACACCATTTTTGGTCTGTGCAGAGAGACATTTATATGTCAACTGACTGTACCTGTGTGGATCTTCCATCTGAAATCTTTTGTGGGTTTGTAAAGCACATTATGAAAATATGTTGCCATTTTAACATCAATTGTCAGTAAGTGATACATCTAACAGATAATAAATACGGGGTGTCAAACCAAAATTAGTTTTCTTCAGTTAAAGGGATAGTTTACCCAAAAAGTATGTCATAATTTGCTCACCCTTATGTCTTTCCAAACGTGTATGATTTTCTTTATTTTGCAGAACAGATATGTAAATCAAAAGCAAATGCTGTTGTACTTTATTCAGTTGTACAATTACACCTCTATGGTGATAATTCATATTCACAGATGTGATTTACATTATGACACTGAATATTAAATTGGTAATACAGCTGAATGTACTGACTGAGTGATATTGACCAACTGTATCGTCTTTATTGTTCTGTTGATGGGATCTTAAAATTAGTTTTGACATTCACTGTTCCCTCTGCACTGCTACATGCAGATGCACCGTCTGCCATTGTGCATGCATCACTGTCCCCTTCCTTTCATCTTTGTACATAATGGATGTCCATCTGTGAGAAACTCATAAACAGAAGAAGGAGATGCAGATGTTAGCAGGACAATGCAGATGGCACACATCACTCTTGCTGTCATCGCACATCTGCCCCGCTGGCCGACCACATCAGAGCAAAAAGAGCTTCTCTTTAGATGAGGATGCCAAGAGCTTTTGAAGGTTATTAAAGATTGATTGAACATGATTTTAGTGCTTTCTGTTTTATAGTAATATTCAGGATGGGTGAGTACTATTTATTTGCAAGCAGATTACAAATTAAACACCCACTGAATGCTTCATTGTGCTGCTTGCACTAATGACTGAATGCATTAATGAACATTGTTTGGCAAGACAGGAATAGAAAATGTTTTCCTTTTGCTTTCAGAAAAAAAAGGAGATCTACATCAGTGGATTAATTGTATTGTAATATTGATCATTTTGATGCCCAAGTTTCTGAGTTGGGCAGGCCATAAACTTGAAACATGGTGAAGGAGAAAAACAGCTGTAGTACTGTAAAGGTTTTTGTTAACACTTTATTTTGATAGTCCACTTTAGACAGTTTTCTAACGGTAAGTAACTTTGCAACTACATATCAACTAGCAGTCATTAGAGTATTAGTACACTGTCTGCTATCTTCTAACACTTTATTTTGACTTTTATTTTGAACAGTGAATCTTGACTAGTCAAGTCAAGTCAAGTTGAGCTTTATTGGCATTCAGCGACATGTGGGGACATACTGTGGAATGAAATTTTCTGCCTCACAGGACCATGGTGCTACATACAACAATGAAGTAAAAACCAATACACAACTGACCTACTGACAGATTTTGACTATAAATATACTATATATAAATGGTTACCTATACATAAACTAAAACATACCAACTATACAATCTATACATGCTTGACATAAATACTGTACATGTGCAAAGAGAAATATCGTAAGTCAAGCGGCTGGCTGGGGAAGGCTGCAAGATGATTTGTAGTGCATGAGCATGTAAACACATATCTCTTGTGTCTTTAGTCTTTCGTGGGATTATGTACACACAGCAGTGTGTCAAGAGTGTCTAGTGTGCATAGAGGAGAGTGTGTTACTACAGGTGGTTTGTACAAGCCCACTCACCTGTGTGAAGCACACTTCGAATTGCATAAAAACGTTTCCAGTTTTTGGGGTTTTTTTTCACTTTGATGTGGTAAGGTTTTTGTGTGTGTGGGTGGGGGGGGGGGTCTATATTTCAGGAGGTAGTGGGTTTGTGTGGGGTTTCAGCACTTAAATAAATGGCACTTATTTGACCAAAATATTGTCAGCCAGATCAATATCTAAATAGTGCAGTGAATTTGGACGCTACTTTTTATTCAAAATCTGTTGGATATTGACTAAATATTTTCTATACATTTTTAATTGGATTTGCCCAAGAAATTGTGCTTTCCAACAACAAAGCTCTTGAAGGAGACAAATTTGTAATTACAACTTTTTTTGTAATTACAAATTACAAAAGAAGCGGGAAGTATGAAGTTTCCAATTGTATACTTGAAGTCAGCATCAATGTTATTCTACAGTTAGTTCAGGTTATCGAATTTTATTGGACAGGTTACATACTGTAGTTCAGCCAGTAGATAGCGACAATTGACTATTATTAAATAATTAATTTGACCTTCAAAACACAAATTTATTTACTTATTTATTTATTTAATTTCACTTGTTATCCAGTGTAGAAGTTCGATTCAGAAGAAAATAAGAACCACTTATATGATACCACTAATAAATGATTTGATGTATATTACTCACTTTAGTATGTTTATTTGAGGTTTTTTCGTTCTTATGTTTTTGGTAAATAGCACGTATTTCAGGCAAAAGACTGGAATTTGTGTGATTTCTGCAAACCTGTTTTAGTGCTACATTTTGGACCATTTTGTTAGTTTTGTGTAAGGACGCATTGAGTATATTACCTCAGACAACATTTGATTCAAAATGAGAAATGCAGTGTTTTGCTGTGTATGCAGTAAAAGGTCATATGAATTCAGGAACGAATGACAGCCACATCAGTTAAACTGTCAACATGTCAGCAGTAACCTTTTGGAAGAAAAATATGAAATTAGAAAATTGAGGAAATATTTCAGAGCAGCCGAGTGTGCAATCATTGCTCATTAATGAAGACCTTAAACCATCTAGAGCTTTTAATTTGTAGAGGCCAGACAGCAGCAGAGGAGAGTGTCTGAGAAGCAAATTGTTATTCACATCCACGTGCGTGTTGAGAAATTGTTTGCATGATTTTATGGACTTTGAAAAGGTCAGTGTAGATACTGCTCACAGCAAATATAACGTGAGGATACTGAACGGCACATTTACAGTGATTTTAACAAACAGATGTATTTACCTTACAAATGACTTCACATCTGGTGGATATATGTATATATTTAATTCATTGGATTCACCAAAATTTCTACATGAATTGGTTACAGCAACAGACAAACACACTCTGCTTAATCACTTGAAATGTACTGGAACATATTTGTGATGGTTAATAACTTTTCCCCAGCAGCGTAATGTCAAACATTTGTGCTTTGAGAACAGTTTGACATCACCATCAAACTGACAAATTCAATTGGCTTTCACGCCGACCCAGAGAGATGATGTTCCAGAGAGAATGCAAGGCCATCTGTCTGCCAACTGAAGCTCAGCAGAAGTTGGGTGATGCAAAAGGACAACAACCCAAAGCACAGGAGTGAATCAGAATCATTCGGAGAGGTCCAGTCGCAGTCCTGATGCTTTGGCAGGAGCTCAAGAGAGCATTTCACACCATATCCCAAGAATATTGCTGAAATTAAACGGTTTTGTAAAAAGGGTGCAAAACTCTTCCTGACCACTGTGAAGGCCTGTTCTGCAATTACGTCAAACTTTTGGTGGAGGTTATTGCTGCCAAAGGGGGTTTAACCAATTATTAAATCATTTTAATGCTGCACTATGAATGTTTACAGTGTGTGCAATAAAGACACAAAAAACATTACTGGTTGGGTTTTTAGTTTACGCCGTCTTTGTTCCTGAAGCTGAAACAGTAAAGCACACTGCTAGCAACACCAGGGTTATGGGTTTGATCCCTATAGGGAAATGTATGAACTGATCAATTTTAAATATACCGTAAAGCATGGGTTTCCTATGGGGTTCACAAACGCTTGGGGCTTCATGAGGGAACTGCAAGTCCATCATTTGGATTTATGAGTTGAATTAAATAGTGAAAATGAAATAAATAAAAATGTTTTATTTAAAAAAAAAAACTAAAAAAATTAAAAAGATGAAATATTGTATGTTTACCTGTATGTCGTGTGACCCTTAGCCATCATCTAAGAACTGTAAACATGCAAATGTGTTGTTGAAATATTATATAAATGTCAAACTTGGTTATAGTAAACAATGCACAAAGACGAGGGAATCAAGGAAACAGTCTTTATTTCAATAAACCAAGTCAGAAAACCCCAGGAAACAAAGGAGAAAACACAAACAACAAACCGAACAAAGAACTCAGGAAACACCAAGCTTAAATAATTAATTTAATTAACAGAACAGGTTAATGCAGCAGCTGATCAAATTATGACAGGGAGACAGAACAGAACTTAAATCAAAACAAAGAACCTTACAATAGTTTTTTTAAATAAATCAAAAGCTGACAAAAAATAGTTTTGGAATCCTTGCCTTAGAGGGAAAGCTCACCCAAAAATAATCATTTTTCACATCATTTAATCACTGTCAGGCTGTTGCAAACCTGTATGACTTATTTCTGTGGAACACGAAAGAAGAAAGAAGATGTTTAGTGTTTTGATGTTTTGGTCCATATTATTCATTCATTGGAACCCAGTGATTTTCAATGTATAGTAGAAAATGTTCTTCAAAATATCATCTTTTGTTTTTGCATGAGAAAGAAAGTCATACAGGTTTGAAGCGACATGAAGGTGAATAAATGAGGAGAGTATTCGTTTTTGGATAAGCTCTTCAAATGAGGTACCAGCATCTGCCGAATGTACAATGAATGCAAACATTAGGAACAATTTATGCATAAATCCAGGTAAATCTTCATAATATCTCTCTCTCTAAGCCACATTTGCTTTACAAATACCTACACATGAAAGCTGACTAGAAAACAGTGCTTCAGTTCTAAAGGTCAAGTATTGCAATTTTTATTATGAAATAAAATGCTGTCGACTGACAGTTGCTTCAGATAACTTGTCAGTTTTGTCTCTGTTAGGTTTGAGCTGTCAGAGCATAATGATGCTTTCCCACTAATGTTGTTTTCATGCAGGGCATACTGCAAAGTGCTTAGATATGAAAATTGCCCACTGGGGATTTTTATGTGTTTTCATTACATATGTTCCCATCCTCAGATATTCCCCATGAGTTAACAACAGAGGAGTGTTTTCTACCAAGGTCTGAGACGTTCTCTGGCCCCCAAACGATAAAAGTGATGAACTATAATGAGCATCGAAAGTGTTTGGACAACAAGCCTTTGCTGTGTACAACAGCTCATTATATTGAAATGACCTGGTAACACCACCACCACATGTATTCTGTGAGCATCAGTAATTCATTGAAGCGCTGGAATACTGTGCATGACTTTCCATACATTAAATAAGAGAGATAGCGTGAGACTCGAGTCTACTTTGAGACTCTAGCAGAGCAACCGCATCTCATGTGCTAATGGATTCACAGCTGTCCAGTTGAGGTGCTGTGTGGTACTGAAAGTCTCTTAGGTTTTGTGTGAAAGCCTCAAATCTGTTCACAGCAGAACTTTAAAGCAGGGGTTTTCCACATTTGTTTGTCCATAAACCAGACTCTTAAGAAATTGACAACCTCTATGAGACACAATAGCGTTGTCTGATTTGTAAACAAACTTATTCTTTTCAGTTAATCTGTTGAATTGGTTTACAAATCACTGAACGATTCATTCGCTAATTGGACTGATCCTATTGTAACTGTTCTCGAGTCGAGTGAGTGAGTGTCATGTTTTCATGCTTGACTCAAAATTCAGATTGAATTGTAGTACTGACTATTCATATTCACATTTAGTAATGTAAATCATATTTAGGACATGACTGAGGTCAGCTATTTGTGAACTAAATCTGCTTTAAAAGGGCAGCCATTGTCTACTAATTCCTACATGATTGCTAAAAAAGGTAACGCTTTAGAATAGGGAAAACATTTTACTATTAACTAGTTTCCCTGAACAAACTCCTAATTTGCTGCTTATTAATAGTTAATACGGTTGCTGTTACGTTTAGGTATAGGGTAAGAGATCTAAAATATAATCATGCAGAAAAAGGCATTAATATATGCTTTATAACTACTAATAAATAGTATAGCATATACAGTATATGCTGTTTCCAATAATCCAGTTTCCAATTTTATCCAACATAATAGTATTATAGTTAATAGTGAGAATTTGTCCTTAAAATAAAATGTTAGCAAAAAAATAAAATAATGTAAATTTACACCCAGACTGAAAAAATGGTGTAGAAACAATTTAACTTAGAAATTGCTAGAAAATTTCACAAATGAACGAATAAATAAAAAAATAGTTCAAAGAATCAGCAAGTAACTTTTATTTTCTTCAATAATCAATAATGTTTTATTTGCAACTTTAAAAAAATATTTTTTTATAGTACATGCATCTTTCCCATTGCCTTAGTAGTTCAACATGTTATAAAAACAGCACTCTTCTTAAAATGTTAAGACATTTTGCCTCATGTAACATCTCCAAACTGAATGTTTATAGACTATTTGTCATCACATATTTAAATACATTTTGTTTTTCCTAATTTTTAAATGGCAGCGGCTATTTGCACTTAGTGTAAATAGCTATAGATTCTAAAATGTTAAAATAGCAATATTTTCTGCTATTTATGCTACTTTTTGCATGTAGTTGTAATTATCTGCATCTCAGTATTGTAGTACATTATAAAACAGTACACAATAATAATGTATTGAGTGTAAATTATAGTTTTAATTCAATTTATTAAATGGATGCCTCCTTATTGGGAAAATAGAGCCCTCCCTACACCTACCCTAACCCTACCCGATACTTTTATTTTCCAATTTTTTTTTATTATTTCCTTCATTTTTATTGAAAATAAATGTCTTTCCGATGCGATATCAGATTTGAAAAGGGAGAAAAAAAGTTCGGCAAAAGGCGGACTCGAACTTAGGTTGATCGCGCCTTACCGTCCACACCATTGAAATCGATGTAAAATAATATTTTTTTTTGGCAGCGGCTATTTGCACTAAGTGCAAATAGCATATATTCTTAGCAATAGAGACTATTTACACTCTTATTTTCATTCTTAAGTCTTATTTTAGTGATGACTAACTCAATCACACGTTGATGGGCGGAGTTAGTGTAAATAGCCTTTGCCAACAAGGTAAATAGACACTTCGTTTTTAAATAATACCTGTATAGTAGCCTATATTTATTCACCTTTGTGCTAGGGTCACATTGTAACCTATAAAATTCAGCACATTTAATTTACAGGTCTAGTCTGTGGTTTTAAACTACTTGATTTTAATTAGTAAATCCAGAGATTCATATTGTTTTGCTTCTTGATGTTTAAAGTAAAATTGTGTGCTGAAGCACTGCGCTGCATTAGGGGAGCGCGGGGGGTTAGTTGTAACACACGTGGTTTAAATATTTTCACACATGCTAGCATAACCAAATTTACAGTATTTACTAGTTACCATATCAACATTATATAAAGAAAAAAAGTGTGCCAAAATTCAAAGGTCTTTTGAAAATATCGCTGAACATTTATTTTACCATAGTAAAATTATATTTCTGGCTTAAGTAAATTTTTCATCTCAGTTTTTGTTACTATTTTAAAATGAGACAAATCTACTATTATTTTAATCTCCAATCTTTAATTTATCAGTTTAGATTTAGAATTTCAGTTGCACAGATGGGGTAAGTTGTAACACTGCGTTACAATGTGCCCTGCCATGCTATTCTATGACATTAGCGATGTAATTCACACTATTTACTTTAATGCATTTTAATGAGAAACGACTGACAATCAATGTTTAATGTTCAAAAATTATTATTTAAAGACATGTAAAGCATTTTGGCTCGTTTATATGGGCCGTCCCAGGCATGGTTGCAATATGTTCATTGTCAAACTCAAAAATCTGATCACTTTTAATTATTAAACAACGCCATTATTTTATTTAAAATAAATTATTATTGACAAAATATTTTAGTTTGTCTTGTATATTTTTTCATAAGATCAGATAACATTTTAAGCTGTCAAATGGTCATGTTACAACGTGCCCCTCAGCTGTTACAATGTACCACACCTACGGGGCATGTTGTCACATTTCACTTCCAATTTTTGAGGGTAAATAAAGAAAAACGTACACACTGTAATTATGAAACAAAGCGACATATTTGTACTAGACAAGTGTGAAATTACTGTGGACAAAAAAAAATTATACTCTGAACCCCACATTGATTACACATTCCCGCTTTCCCCTACATTACCTTTTCTGTCGTCTTCCTTAATAGTATTTTAATATAATTAAAGCCAAAAGCTTAATATAAAAATCATAATTCACTTACAGGGAGGGAAAAACTTCATAACAGCCTCTCAGACCTTTTTCATGTCCACTAGATTTTTACATTTTCTGAAGAAAACATGGTGCTTGCCAATGTAGAACTCACCTTCATGATACAAAGTTGTTCTGAGTTGTTGTAACATGTTGCTATGCAGTTGCAAGGGTGTTTTGGGTGGTTGCTTGCCGACTCATGTCAAAAAAGCCTGCTATAGATATTCTATCATATTCTGGTCTAGATGTGGCTGGAGTCCCTCTAATAGTGTGGGCCTATTGTCAGTCATGTGTCGTGTGAGTCATGTGTTTCCCTCTTGTGTCCTTATTTGGTTTGTTTCCTGTCCTTGTTTAGTGTCATTATTAGTTAATCCTTGTTCAGCTGTGTTTGTCTTATTATTTATGATCAACTTGTGTATTTAAGTTCCTGTGTGTTTAGTTAGTGTCGTTTGGTCTACTCGTTACTCCCCGGTGTTTCTGTGTGTCAGCCTCGCCTCGCCTCGCCTCCATGTTCCTTGTTCATCCTGGCTGCGTGCACCGTGAAACCTATATGATTTGTAGTCCTCAATTCACAATGAAGTATAATACTTAAAATATTTTAAAATAGTGATGCTTGTGATTGTTAAAACGTGTTATAATAAGGTAGCATTCATTCAGTGTTATTCATAAGCATCATTTAATATGGGGCTAATTGTGTTTTATATTTTCAATTAAAAATAAATATATTCTCATTTTGTTTATTTTTAGGTTTTTTTTTTTTTTAGCAAATTAATTTTGTGAAACTCCTAACACAGTTTATCATCTTAATTGTGATTTTAATTATAATTGTGGATTACAATCTATTTATTCTAAAAGATGAAGCAATTCTAACCATTCCTGTCCAGAGACTTTAAGAATGCAAATTTCACATGTTTATTCCTTATTCACGAATAAACTTGAATAGATAACAGGCCTGCTGGATTTGAGCCAGTGTATGTGACTGGAAAAATAAACCCCAGATCTCCTACCAAGAGTTAGAGGAGCTTGTCAGAGTTGTATTTATTTATTTATTTATTATATCCTCATCCTTTCTTTCTCTAGGTATAGTTCTCAGCAGAACCATGCTGAAAATATGTGTGACTATTGTGAATGCCGGCTATGAAATTGGTTTGGATGCTGATAGGGTGGCAGCTCAACAATGGCCCAAAAGAAATCTGCAAAATGTCATATTACAATTATGATGGCTTTTGTTTCTACAATCGCTTTATACTTTCCTCCCCACTAAATTAGAAACACTAAACAGCCTATGAACTGTGCACAGATATTCCCATTACAAAACATCATGCCTGTTTTTATTTCTATTTTCTAATTAACGAGGGCCAGTGCAGTGTAATTACTTCAAAATAAATCTGTTGTGAAGTGTGCACTCTGTAAATGAAGCATATTGGGATTTTAAAGATGTTTGGTACAAGATTAAAACATCAAGATATTTATTTATTTATTTTTCAATCTCGGTCTGCCATATGCGAATTTTAGATACTGTCAGTTCTGAAATGCAAATGCAGATTGGATGTGAATGTACAATCAGTTTGTTTATTCTGAACGGGAGCAGTTGCTGAAAGATCCTAAACAGCCTTCTCAAAGCTGACACTATGTGAATTTCAATATGAATCGTTATATAATGATATGCAACCACAGAGGTTGTTTCACTGTGTATCATGCTTGAGCAAACTCTGTGTTGAAGGGTGGCAGAACTTTGAACTTTTGTGCCAAGGACAGCCATATGCTCTCACATGAATATTAATCATTTCTCTTTGGGGTTTCATATTCTACTGCTCTGACATAGTTGTCACCGGCCGTATTCATCCCCACCCTTGATATCCCCTGTTAACTAAAGAAGGAAAAGCTTTCAGAAGGCCAGCGGGCAGTGCTGATAGCGGCTTGAGGGTGAGTACAGATGGCTGGACCATGACGGGTCCATAGGCAAGGCCTGAGACAGCCCTGTTCCACTTCTTGCCCTCAGATAATTCCAAGATATCTGACTTTGGAACGGATTTCACAGCTGAAGTGTAGATTGGTTTACACTTATAAAAGCATGGCAATCTCCATCTTTTTTTTCACTGCAGCCAAGGCTGTGATTTGCCTTAACAATGGTTTCCCGTCACAGGTTTGGGCACATTAATCATCATTTTACTAGAAATTGTACTCTTAAAACAGAAACAGACAATGCATTTGGCATATGTGCCATAGCCCCTACCTAAATGTTTTCTCTTGACCATTACATAACATCTTATCTTATCACTTTTAATGAATGACTATGCTACTTTTAATCTTGTCATTCCATCTGAATACCAACATTTGTCAAATTTAGTCATGAAAAACATTTAAGGTTAACTGATCTAATTTATGCTTTTGTGTCTCTGGAAAATAGTGATCTATGACATTGAATATCAATGTTACAGGTCTAGTCAATGTATATATGTTAATGACGGATTTGTGGACAGCGTAGCATTTGAATTGTGGATTAAAAAATGTATTTATTTATTGTTTATTTATTGTCTGTTTGTTTTTCTTTACTATTTTTTTTTTTTTTGTAAGTTAAATAAAAATGAAAATAATCATATGGGGTAAGATTTTCCCCTCATAATTAACACAGAAGGCCCCAAGTTGCATGCTATTATTGTTATAACTTCATTATTTAATATTTATTGTAATTCATGTGGTTATTATTTAGCAATTCCATGAATTAGATGAACCTGTCAGACATCCTCTCTTTTCATTAACACCTATATAGGCTAATTGAGTGAAATTATCCTGTCTGAATTCATAGTGTCTCTATTATGACATATTTCAATATCTTTAATTAAAATATGGGCAATTAAACATGTAAATATACAGTATATGCCTGTATTTAAGTCACTGAATACATTTACCTATTTACATCTTTTAATATGATTCTGTTTTGTCTGTCATTGGTTATTTAATTATTCAACTAAACTGTCAAACACAATTTAGTTAATTTAAAAATGATAAAATATTTATTTTTAAAAAATTATAATAAAAGTAATTTATACATTACGTAAAAAATAACCCGAGGGGGCTTTTTGCTCCAGTTATGGGGGCCATATTAAAGTGAATAAATAGCAATTCCCTTAATAACACATTGGCTGATGCATCATCATACCACAGTTTAAAAAAAAATCTGTGCATTCCAACATTATGTCAATATGTTACAATTTAAACAATTTATGTTACAATTCTAAATATGTTACAATTTAAAAGTAAATGCACATTGTTCTTAGGGGAGGAGCATCTTCCCCTATACCTTTCACATGGCTATTATCACCATACTGTCCCATGGAGCATGCAATCAATTATACCACTGACAGTTTTGCGTTTGCAATGCATCATTAGACGCACCCTGACTGTTTACATGACACTCCTCATATTGCAGCCTTTTAGTGTGGAGTGTCATGTAAATAGTGGTCATTAGATTGAGATCATACAGCTTGTTCCTGCTGGTGTGATTTATGATGGCCTTATTGCTGTTTGTGTAATTTTATTTGCCTACATGATGGAGCTGTCAGACCCAGGCATGATGAAGAGCATGCAGTAGTTTGGACATATCTGCTGGGATTTTTCACTGTCATGTTCAAAGAGCTTGTCTCTCTCAGAAACTGCTCAGTGGTTTATTGCCTGCCTGTGAGATTAAATCTAGGGCAAAGACACACTCTTTCTGAACATTAGGCGGACAGGAGTTTCCATACACTGACACAGGCCCTTACTACAACTGTTTGGGCAGCCAAAAACTTGTTAAAAAAACAGTGGTGTCATCTGAATAATAAATAAATCATAAATATTTACATATAGATAAGAATAATGAAATTAAAAATGGAACCATCAATGCCAATAAAGAACCTTTATTTTTAAGAGTATAGAAAAACATAAAACATACAAAACAATTAGTTTAGCACACAAACATTGTACTAAAATTACAGTAATATTAATACGACAGTTATCTGAGGTAGTCTAAACTAAAATCGATAACTGAGATATATGGCGCAAGATGTTTTGAAACAAGAGAAAGTGTGCAGTGATTTACATTTATTCATTTAGCTGATGCTTTTATCCAAAGCGACTTACAATTGCTATATATGTCAGAGGTTGCACGCCTCTGGAGCAACTAGGGGTTAAGTGTCTTGCTCAGGGACACATTGGTGTCTCACAGTGGATTCGAACCCGGGTCTCTCACACCAAAGGCATGTGTCTTATCCACTGCGCCATCACCACCCCTTGTGATACAAGAGACAGTCTCAGGCTGTGTCTAAAATTCCCCCATACCCACTATTTTAAGTGGACAGCCATTTGTAGTGGCAACGAGTTGTCGAAAGCGTAGTGATTTTGCCATTGGAGTCATGCAGGGACCGACCCAGGGTGGTGGTAACTTCCAGGCCAGCCTAAAACAATACGTCCTAAACACAGTGCTCTCAACCCACCGTGGCCCTGTCCCAAATCACAACCTTCAACACTCGCGGATGTCCTCAATTTTGTGACGTAATGCCGGTTTGACTGTCTGGTAGAAGGCTGCTGCGGAACTCACCTCAGCGTGGGCTCAAGAGAAGTGTGCATTGATGGCACACAGTACCCTTAAAGGGGTGCTCATGAGCACCCTTCTGAGAGCCAAAATGATGAACGAGGCACCTTACAGTCTTGTGGATTTTCTTGTGCAAGACCACAAGTGCCCATGAAATGTCTCATCTTTATAGGCATTGAACGGTTAAATACACACACATGTATGTGTCAAAATGTTGATCTTTGCAAGTATCCTCATAAACACAGTAGGTCTTAAGTGAAAGCAAACAGCTGAGAAAGAATATACATGTGTAACAGTATATTGTATACAGGCAGTTCTTAAAGTGACAGCAGTCTAATATTCCTGCTGTATGTCATTCATGTTAATCAACAACAAAATAGAGAAACTCTCTCACTTCTCTTGACTAAATCACTATTGTAACTTTAATAAGAATTATACATACATACTGCATATATATATATATATATATATATATATGTGTGTGTGTGTGTGTGTGTGTGTGTGTGTGATCCTGTACCACAAAAGCATAAGGGTATTTTTTTCGAAATTGAGATTTATACATCATCTGAAAGCTGAATAAATAAGCTTTCCATTGATGTGTGGTTTGTTAGGATCTGACAATATTTGGATACTATTTGAAAATCTGGAATCTGAGGGTGCAAAAAAATCTAAATATTGAGAAAATCGCCCTTTAAGTTGTCCAAATGCAGTTAATATATTTACAGTAGGACATTTACAAAATATCTTCATGGAACATGATCTTTACTTAATATCCCAATGATTTTTGGCATTAAAGAAAAATCAATAATTTTGACTCATACAATGTATTTTTGGCTATTGCTACAAATATACTCCAGCGACTTAAGACTGGTTTTGTGTTCCAGGGTCACATATATATATAATTTACACAGTGAAGAATATGCAGTGTTTTTATACATAATTTTTTTTTTATAGAATGCATGTAGCATTTCTTATTTATTTGTTCTACTGTAGTTTTGTGTCCTATTAGTTTCTTATTCTTATTTAATCACTGAATGTTTACTTGTCTTCAGTGAGCTTTTTTATATTGAATCTTGTGAAATTGACACTGGTGACAAGAATTATGAAATCTCTATGTGGGATCAAAACATTTTATATCATAAAACCTTATTTAAAGCAAAATATATATATATATATATATATATATATATATATATATATTGTGATATATATTTTTACCGTGAAGTAAAATTACTATAAGATTTTGGCCAACCCCTACTTCCGGTGCTTTCAGTGTCTGAATTCACTCACTGGCTTTTATTCACTTATTCAGTGGACTATATATTAGAATAATAATGTAGGATTTCAGATATAGACCTATGTCAGACACATTTGTAAACCCATCGATTGTTCACAACACCAATTTAGCTGCATAATCTTAGAGCTGCAATGGACAATGACGAGTATTAGAAAATATCTCACCACTGAATAGCACTATTGACCAGTCTGCATCTAGTATTCCAGAGAGCCGAGTAATAAAAGATTATCAACAACATCAAATTCAAGTTGATCTCAACTTGAAAAAAAGAGAGAGACATTTAAATTACATGAAACTGAAATAGGGACTCCATTAAACCTCTTTAGCTATGAAGGAGCAACCGCTGAGCAATAACATTGTCCTCTGGGTGCTTCCCCCAATGTGTTTTTAAAATGTTCTTCTCTCCTAAATCATGTTAATTATACCTACAAAGCCTTCAGCTCTCCAAATACCTGTCGGCATGATGAAACAGCTTAGCAATTCTTACTAAATTTCAAAGCAATTACAGACTCACAGTCCTTTAAAGCAAGAAGTGCAGCTTCACAGAAAGTGTTAAAGAAGCGTTCCTTTACAAACACAACCACAGACTCATTTAAGCCAGCAGTCTCTCCTCTCCTCATTAAGGGTTGCACTCAATTAAGCCTATAGGTGGGTGACGGCAAAATTGCATCAACAAAATCTAACCTACTCTCATCTGTCCAGACTGAAAGAGAAACAGATGGAAGCAGATCATTCAATGTATTGCGAAGGCTACTACATCTCTATTTAATGGCACTGCTGTGCAGCATCATGTGGCTCTCATACACACATTTTACTGTCATTCGAGCTCCCCCTGCTGATCAGGAGTCTAACTGTAGCTAGCAGATCAACCATCAACATGCATCTATCTTTGTACCACATCCAGCTTGATTTTCTCCGCTCTATAACTCACAACCATGTTCTCCTGCAGTTTTAATGCAGTCCATCTTTGCTATTTAGACAATGCTTTATTTTATTAATGCCGGCCCCATGTTTTATGTTTGAAAGCACTGAATCATTTAACATGAGCTTGGAACTTTGCCATCCATTGGAAAGGAAAATCTGAACATCTAAATTGTGACAGGCACTGGGAAATGAAAACAAAAAAGCTGAGTCTGTAAAAGATTATTACTTTATTATTAGAATGACCTCAATAGGTCATAAAAACATTAAAACCTATTATTTGTTTCAGGCTTAAAGTCACATTCGGTCATAAGGAACAATTGCTGTGACTTTTCAGGACACATTTCTGGGTAATTGAATATAAAATGCATCACAGCAGATGCAAAGTGCAAAGGCTGCGTTCAAAAATTATTTAATTAGCAATGCCTGTCCTCGGAGAAGAACATGCAGTGAATCTCAGGTTAACACCTGCAATGGAGATAACAGTGACTAAGCGATGCATATAATTAAATTCCACCCAATTAATGAGATTTTTGCTGTGAAGGAACACAGTGTCATTGTCAGTCCAATTCACTGCAGAAGTCTAAAGAGTTTATATTATTTTGTGTTTGCGGATTCTATTTTTACTTTTATGATTCTTCCTTTGCATTGAGTGTACATTTACATTTATTCATTTAGCTAACGCTTTGCGACTTACAATTGCTATATATGTCAGAGGTCGCACACTCTGGGAGCAACTAGGGGTTAAGTGTCTTGCTCAGGGACACATTGGTGTCTCACAGTGGATTCGAACCCGGGTCTCTCACACCAAAGGCATGTGTCTTATCCACTGCGCCATCACCACCCCACAGTTTAAGCAAAGGAAGATAAAAGGTACGAAAATGTGGAATGAACTCGTCAGTTTGTAGACACTATAGAGCTTTACTGCCTGAATCAAATGATTTCCACTTTCATCCGTGATCCACTTCCAGTTTTCTGAAAATAAAAATGTTCAGCAAGCAGTTCTAGTAAGGTATCACAGCAAAGAAATGATTTATTTTCCAATATTTAAAAGAGTTGGTAAGCAGGAAATGATATTACAGAATCTATTTTATTTATTTTTGTGCATCAGACTAAAACTGACAGGGGGAAAAATGAAATTGAGAGCATAGTCTCTATACCAGCATTTTTTATTAAGGATGCTAAAATGATTACAAGCTATGTTGAATTTATGCTGGAAATAGGTGTGAAAATATATGCCTCCTTAGATGCTGGTCAGTTATAAGACAATTTGTCAAATTAATGTATATGTCTTCAATCTCAAGACGAATCGAGCTGATGTTCCAGAAACTGGCAATTGTCCAAGTACACAGTTCATGTGCATCTTAAAGCATCTAATAGATCAGCATGCTCGTGTTAAAATTCAGGCCTCATGCTCTCTCTCGGCCGTGTCTTGATTTATAATGCTTTAGGACTCAATTAAAACGCTAATGGCTATCACGATTGCTCGCTTTGCATTTAAATTTTCTTCTCAAGTCATTCTTTCTCTCACCTTCAACCTGTCACTATCCATTATGAAGGAGTCCACAGTAAAATACATCAGTCCCAAGTAGAATGTTACTCTTCATTTGTCAAATGTGACCCTGGACCACAAAGTGTCAATTTTCTTAAGTGTCAATTTGTCGAAATTATATTATCTGAAAGCTGAATAAACAAGCTTTCCATTGATGTATGGTTTGTTAGGATAGGACAAAATTTGATACAACTATTTGAAAATCTGGAATCTGAGGATGCAAAAAATATAAAAGAATTGAGAAAATCACATTTAAAGTTCTCCAAATGAAGTTCTTAGCAATGCATATTACTAATCAAAAATGAAGTTTTGATATATTTATGGTAAGAAATTTACTAAATATCTTAATGGAACATGATCTTTACTTAGACCCATACAATGTATTTTTGGCTATTGCTACAAATATACCCCAGCGACTTAAGACTGGTTTTGTGGTCCAGGGTCACAAATATGGTATTTTAAAGTTTACTAGTCAGTGTTTAAAAATTTTTTTTTTTTTAAAGTTCTGCAGATGTTTGATTTTTGTTTTTTAAAACCACTAATTTTGATTCAAAAACTAAGTTACATAATTTTATTAAATAATATCAAATAGGATATTAGTATCAGGTTTTCAGTAACGTAAATTATAAGCTAAAGTTCAGTTAAATGTTTTATTGTCCCCTATGTTTTATCTATCTATCTATCTATCTATAGATAGATAGATAGATAGATAGATAGATAGATAGATAGATAGATAGATAGATAGATAGATAATAAATAGGCTAAAAAGTAATTATATTACTATATATATATATATATATATATATATATATATATATATATATATAATCTTTATTACAGGCTCTAGGCCCAATAGTTGGACATACAACACATACAACACAAAAAAAAAAAAAAAAAAAACATTTAGATAAACCTATAAAATACACACATTTTTCACAAGAGTCTTAAAAGGCAGTCATACCAATGCTTCCATAGATGTGATTGATATCGGACCGAGCTACACCTGGGACTTGTGAGCCTTACTATAATACCGTTTTGTGACTCATCAAGTCGACACATAAACTTAAACATTAGATTCCTCAAAAGGGCCTGTAAACAGCTTAGCCTCAAGTCACAAAAAAGCTTACTTGCACTGCTGCTCCTGGGCTTCTTCAACAATATCCTCAGACAATCATTATATGCTACCTGCAGTTTACGCATGGTCTCCTTTTTGTAGTTGACCCATAATGGTGCTGCATACATAGGGGTGCAATAAGCACGAAACAAATGCACTTTCACATCATCAGAACAGTAGTGAAATTTCCTAACTAACATGTTCGCTTGGATATACAACATTCGTCTTTGCCTATACATGTCAGCATCATCTTCCATCTTGTCAGTAATAATATGCCCAAGATATTTTGTACAGTTAGATACACAGATACAATGTCCTGACAGGTAAAACATAGGGAAGTGCACCTTCTGATCTTCCTTAGTCCTACATACCAACACAAAACTCTTCCTTGCATTGTACTGTACATCAAACGCAACCCCATACTTGGAGCATATATCCAACAACTGCTGGAACCCAACAGTGCTGGGGGACATAATAGCTAAATATATATATATATATATATATATATATATAATTTAAAAAGTTAGTACTCTGTACATAAATTATTATTATCTTTACAATGGATGGATATACAGTAATATAGAACTAAATACATGTTATAAAATGCAGCACTCAAATTCCTGCTCTGTCCTTCTATCGACCAAGGGGTGCTTGTCCTGAAAAAGCTGAAAACCCCTTGTTTGGCAACACAAAATAAAAGTGCAATTGTTTTTCTAAACTATACATTTTGAAAGGATGAAACATAAGATGTAATTATATCGAAACAAAGAGGAAATAATACACTGTTTTAAAATCATACTTTTAAAAGGAAGTTACCGGTGTTGAGAGTGCTTCTTTTACAACAAACAAGACCACTGGACCTTGAATAAATGTTTCTCTCCTAAGCTAAGCTAGTGTGCAAAACATCTCCATTAACTGAAGTCCTAAGCACAGCATTTTAGTTTAATATAAAAGCAACTGCCTTTGCAGTGTGCTTCAACTTCCTCTAATTATCCAGTAATGACTTCATTGACCATTTAAAACCCCTGTTTCTTCATCCCTTCCCGCTGGTTTTTTAACTAGCCGATTGATCAAACTATTTTCTGCTCTCTCTCTCTGATTAGTCGTATGCAAAGCTTTTATCTTGAATACCATCCCATCAGCTGTAATGATGTAGCAAAGTTAGGCAGTCAATTAGCCTCTGCCAGGATGCAATTAGACTGATGGGATGCCATGTCTACTGAAATGTATGCTAAGATGATGAAGTGGGCCACTGGTGTCTGCATCTATTGACACAGCCTGATTGGTGCTACTTTTAGTGATGGATCGGCATGCACATTACAATACTGAAAACGCCAATTAGACACAAGACTGAAATAAATAAGAATTAAAGACATTTTTTCATCCCAATATGTCAGTGACAATTATTTTGTTTTTCTTTAATAAGTTGTTTACTTGCATTAATACATATGGGAGGAGGGGGTATATAATAATAATAAGAAAAAATTATAATTAATAGAAATTAACACTTTTTTATTTTGTATTATTATTAATTGATCAGTAACCAGTGGGTAGAACACAAAACATATTACAAATCAGGATCATGACAAAAAAAAGTCAATAATAATAATAACAACAACAACAAAAGTAACAAAAACATATTTAAAAAAAAAGAGGGGGGGGGGGGGGGGGGGGGGGGCTACATGCAGAATATTCACCATAACTCATAAAGGAGAAAGGACAAAACATATTATGGGTACCATGCTGGGAACTTCACTAATCCCAAAGATCTAAATGGTTCTTCACACATTCTGTTAAATGACATAAGTTTACCCATAAGATGAAATCTTACTTTTTATATAAGTTTTTTATCATAAATAGCCATTCCCAAGGATGATTCTCAAAATCTTCTGTTGGTTTGTACAGCCCACTTGCAGCTTAAGTCCCACCCACCTGCGGCTGGCACCGCTGGCTCCGACCTCCGTTTATACCCATCTCGGTTATGTTGGGAAGGACAAGCGAGGCGAGCTCCGTGGAATTTACTCAGAAGCAATGCATCCTGGATTGTGCAGTGTCCACTGCATGCAAGTCTATTGTGCTGAATGAATAATTGTACATGATTTGAGTCATCAGAAATAAAATCATTTACCCACCCTGAGATTTCAGATTAATACATTGATTTGTGTAACATCTTCTGAAGAACATTAGTCTGTCATGTAATTTGATTTTAAAAAAATTTGAAAAATAAAAATGTGCAGTACAGGCAAATGGTAACTACATTTTCTTAACAGTACTCAACATTTTCTTTATGTATCACACATTTACCTCCAAAGTGCAATTGCATCTCACTTTAATGTTCCTTAAAAGGCTACTGTAGAAGAATTGTAGAAGTAAAATGTAATAACCAGAAATATGCTTAAATTACTACAGTTAAAGGACTTAAAATGACACCATCGCGAAGCATGGTAAAAGGTGTAAAGACATGATTTCAATTTTGACAGTGAATGGTATTGAATACAAATAATAATGACAAAACTAAGAATAAGACATAATTTCATTGTTAACAGTGAAATTGGACAAACACAATGACAAAACTATGAATTTCAGTTTAAACTACTATGAAAATGTATTATATTTATGTCATTCTAAACTACCATGAAATCCTGTATACTTGCAGCATAAGCTCCTCCCACTTGCTGTTCTCAAACTCCTCCTACTTGCTGCTCTTGGCGTTAGCTCCTCCCACTTGCAGGTCTCCGGGCTGCAGCTATCACTACATGCCGGTGATCGGTTCTGCGCAGATTTTGCTCATCTCAAACAAGCCTTAGGTCTGCCGCCTTGTTACACGTCACGTGAGTGACAGCGGAACGCCCCATATCTCATGTCTCTCCTTTAACTAAAAAGCTATTACAAAAACACCGCCCACTGAGCTATAGCAAAAAACGAAGAAAACTTGCACTTTCCCCTCGGTCCCTTACTGAAAGCACCGCGGAGAGTGAGCTCTCCCGGCTTAATGCACATTGCGACTGCTTGTGCGGGGCAGTGCTTATTACATCGACCGAAAATTATGAAAAAGAAGGCTGTGAAACATGATCAGCTTTGCCCTTTTGGTGGTCACACTGTTTAGATTGTTTTATGGCAAGTCGATTTGGAGTTATTGCCGTTTATCGTTGAATGTGTCACGAATATCGAAAACAAAACCAACTTAACCCCGCTTTTTTATTCTAAGGAACTTCTCAAATCCATTTCACTGTCAATCTAAGTGACCGGTTTGACAACTTTGTTGAACCATGAACTAAAGGCTGCCTGCATTGCTTGCTTTTAAGTGAATGCACTTCCTTCTTTTCAATCACTTGCAGAGATGCTGACGACGGTAACTTTCTCGCTACTATTGAGCGCATTTGCCAGTGTTTTACCGGCAGGTAAGTCAGTACTTTTTGATATACATTGATTTACATGAACTAAATATTTTTTCACGTTTCCTACAATTTGCTTTCCAACAAGGTTTTGATAAGCGTTTGTGCATGATGTTTGCAGACGCTGTACGAATGGTTTGATTGCAATAAGGAAATAGTTGAGCACAAACGTGTGGAATTCAGATGAAGTGCAATGCAGCGAGGCAGTATCGATGTAGTTGTGGCTGTTGTTGTTCTTTTAAGCGAATGCATGAGCGGATTATAAGCATTTGTAGTGAGTCGATGATTTGACTGAGAGCAGAACGTAACTTGCATTAATTGTCAGATGGCAGAAAAGACCAAAAAAAAAAAAAGAATTGGTTTTATAACCGTCAGCAAAACGCATAATATGTGCTTACAATGGACTTTACAGGAATGTGTTTACAGCTTGTCACGTTATTGATCACGTGATGACGTATTAGCGTCATGACGTAAAGACATGAACGTTACTGGACAGTGTTGCCTGATTGGACGGTTTTCAATTTGATTGGCTTGGGCAGGTGAACAACATGTTTTTGGTCAGTTTGGCGGTTTTCAAAACGCATATAAATTGTATAGGCTAATTGTTTAACAAACAAGCCCAAGTGTGTACATATAGCCTACTGCATGCATCCAATCAGTCATCACAACGTTAACACACACACACACACACACTCTCTCTCTCTCTCTCTCTCTCTCTCTCTCTCTCACACACACTGCTAAGAGACTGGTGCTGATGTTGACTTCTCGGCCGCACTTTTAGCCAATCGCTATAGTATTTAGGGATCAGCAGACAGACGTGATGATTCATGAGCGACGGGTTTTTAATGATTTTGAATGTATAACTGAAAGTGACCATAATGCCTATAAGCTCGATGGTAAAGAGGAGTGTTTTAACTCTCATTACACCTGCTGAGGGATATGACATGAAGGATGCATCACTTCAGCTCCGAAATCAGAGCACAGTTAAATTATTTAATCAAAAACTATATCTATACGATCCTGTCTATTATCTTTTAACACTAGAAATCCCAGAGAGCAGCCATTTGGCTTTTCTACCTATAAAACCCGCAGGACAGCCAATGGGCTGGAAGGCTTTAGGCTAATATCCTTAATCAGCTGTAAACAGTTGCTTTTGTTATGTAAACAATGTGGGGCCATGCTGAGCCACTTCAAGGAAACTTGTGTTTCACGTTGCCATCTTAGGGAGAAATCAACACACATGTTTTTTTTTTTTTCCTTTGTTGCTGAGATTTATTGATAAAAACAGTACAAAATAAAATAAAAAAGAAACCAACCATTTGTACACATATTTACAAATAATATTAAAAAGTGAGTGAGTACATTCCAGCAATCACTCACAATCCTGGCACTGCCATGGTATCTCCCGTCTGCATTTACCACATGTGTATCTGTAGCAGTGAACACATCGCACAGTGGCATGATTGTTCTTGCATTGGTGTTTGACCTGACACATGGCTCTTTTTCCAGGGCTAGGTGTGGAGGGTTGTGTCCGAAGCAATTGTTCTTTTCTTGCCTTCTTCGCACACATATGAGAGTTAGCCAACTCTCTTGCAAGCTCCACCAGGAAGTCCACCCGTCTTTCCTGCCTTCCGGTGCATGCTTGATACAGCACATGTGCATTCAGTGCTGCCATGTCAATCATGTTATAGAACACGGCAACTGGCCAGCGCCGTGTCCCTGTGCGGACAGTGTACTCCCGCACCATCTGGTCCATCACATCCACGCCGCACTTTGTGGTGTTGTAAAGGGTGACAGTGTTTGGCTTCCTTTTGGTGGTATTATCAGTCTGAATCACGCTGTGCATGCTGCTAAGAATGTAGACGGTCTTCTTCCGTTTGTAGGACGGGTTGTAGGGTTGTAGGACGTGATGCAATTGGTGACAAATGATCCCCACACACTGGAAATTGCAGCAAACTTATCAGTCTTTGCTCGATCACTCCGGGTGGACCTGTCATCAAAGCGTAGGTGTCGCATGATGTCTTGGAAGCGGTTTCGCGGCATTGTTCCAATGATATGTGGGTTTCCCAGGTTTGCTGACCAGCAGTCACGTAGTGATGGAACCTTGGTAAGCCCCCGCAAGATGACAATTGCAATAAATGCCATTAGTTCAGGGAGGGCCATGAACCAATGAACATGCTCCGTTTCCTGTGCATGTTGAATAGTCCATTCTTGAATGCTATGAAGCATGTCAAGAGTGATGAAACACAGGAAGCTCTGAAGGCGACTCGAGATACTGTTCCTGGCCTTAGCCGTTGGCTCTCCATCTGCAGCGTACGCTTTGATTGGGGTGAAAGGGAGACGCGTCCCCACCTGTTCTTCACGCCACACTGTGCCATCTTTCGCTGTCTCTGTCAGGTCAGTCCCCAAACGGGCTCTCTTTTTTGGTTGAGGAGCAGTCTCCTCATCTGCAGTGTGAACAAATTCAAATTGTGAGCAATGGAAAAGTCAAATGATATCACAAATGCATGCATAGATACTAATAATAATTCCAGTATCTCCTTCTCTGTATCGGAATGTCTGAAATATCTTCCTAAATAAAAAGATACAACTAAAGCAAAGAAACAACTAATAATGTTTTGCACTTCAGATGGCAGTGAATGTCTGCTAAGTAGTACAAACAAAAAAGTGGACAATACAAAAAAGGCAGAGTAAATATTTATGTCACTCCACTTTGCTTTTTTGGTGTTTTCCACTTACTGGTTTGAAATGAAATAGGAAATAATATGAAATGAAACTTGGATTGGTATATCCTTTGAAACTGCTGGACTTGTTAGTTTTGACTATGTGCAAAAGCAAAATTATATTCAATATGAACTTCACGAAAGACTTGGTTCTGTGTGTAATTATAGAGCAACACGAAAGTAAGAGCACTGTTGTTGTTGTTTATATATATATATATGTTTGTTTGTTTGTTTGTTTGTTTGTTTGTTTGTCGGATTATCATACAGAATGACACATTATTTTGACAGTTAATGTTTTGAGCGGGTTTTTGTAAATAATCCATCCAATCTGGCAACACTGTTACTGCAGCAAGTTTTGTGGGAAAATACAAATGGGGTGTGTTTTTGTTCATATCAAAATGTCACGCGCACCAATGGGATAATGTTAAAAATAGGATTATCTGTATTACAGTTATTTTGTACAATCTAAATACCTTAGAAAAATAGAGCTTAAATTGAATTATTTTAAATAAGAGAATATTTCATTTACTCATGTCCACAAAAATTGTCAACTATCTTTCTAATTAGCCACTCCCTGAAAAAAAAAAAAAACATAAAACATTTATCATAAAACTTTGACCATGTGATGTCATTTTCTTCTGTGGCATTTTGAACGTTACGGTAAATGTCCTCTTCGTTTCTTGGTATTTCATCTTTAAGTGATCTATTGTCAAGGAGTATTATTAATTGCCCATCAACTGTGTTGGATAAATTATGGTTTACAATATTTTTATTCAAAATGTTCTTTTTAAATCAAATAAATTAAATTAAATTGAAAATTTAATAAATTCAACATCTCGCTATGATTCATTGTTGACTTTCTTTCTGCTCATTACTATATGTAGATATGATATTCTCCATATTATAAATCAATGTTTCCACGATGTTTCCAGTTCAACATTCCCCTTCTATCACAACTCAGCGACTTATGTATCATCTAGAATTGGGTGATTCTCACTTGTAAATACAATTTCACTCTGTAAGTTATGTGCTTTGAACTCGTAATTACAATATGTCGGATTCCACCTGAAAGACACAACACAAGTCTGCTTGGCTACATCCTAAAGGTTTCTGCCCTGTGGTCATGGCATTAGAATACAATTAAAAGTGAGGGAAAACACTTATCTAAATGTTGGAATATATAATGTTGAAAGGATTGGGAGATGTGAATTATACACTCAATTCATTCCTGAAAATATGCTGAATGAAGGACTCAAAACAAAGGCTGCCTTCCAATGGTCCTTCAAATTGAGATGGCCTTCGATGGCCCTTAATGACGCGGCAGCTAAGGTCTACAGCCGGATGCATCCTTCAAACACCTGGATTGTTTGAAGCTAACTGTTTGCAGAATCAGGTCACATGAATCAGTAGCATTTCCCCATCACTACAGAACAATCGTATCATAAAGCTTAATCTAATTTCCTTGTATTCCCAGCAGAAGTGTTTCGGTTCTCTTCTTATTATGGGAATCACATGGTTCTTCAGAAGGCCCCAGCCAAAGCAGTCGTGTGGGGATTTGGACAGACAGGTGCCAAGGTTGTGGTGACATTGTCAGGACCTTACAAAGTCTCTGAAAACCCTACTACTGTTATCAATGGTAAGTATCAGTTACACAATATTTTCCAGTAAAGTCTGCTTTAAATGAAGAGTTCATCCAACAATGCAAATTCTGTTCTTTACTCAGACTCTTGTCATTTCAAACCTTGTATGACTTAAAGTGATCATTTAATTAATATCCACTTAAAATAATTCAGTACAATAACCATGTATTCTGACTAGGATTGGTATCGTTTGAATTTGATCAATTCCGATTCTTCCCAATTTCGATTCCAATGTGGTTAAAAAAAATGAAGTAAACATTTAGATATCAAACACATTTATTCTGTGCCTCTTTTTTGCAAAACATGGAATTGCTGCTGAATACCATGAACAAAAATCAGCTGGATACACAAAAACTGGACTTGATTAAGAGCTGTTTGTGTGCAAAATAGAGCTGCACGGTTCTGGATAAATTGCCACTTTTTCTAATGGATGTTGTGGTTCTCTCACAATTCTGAAGAAAACACATTAGACAACTAATCAAAATCTCATGGAATGGAATGATTCAATGGCTCACTCAAGATTTGCTTGTTTCATTACTGGATGAATCAGTGTTTTTGAATGAATCTCCTGTATGAATGATTCAAAGACTAATTTTAACAGCCCCTTTTGACCACCAAAAAAAAAAAAAATGCACACAAAGGAATTGGTAGGCAGAATTGATTTTTAAATTTTACAACAAGTATCCAATTCCTGATCTTAAACCCCTTAACTGTCACTCACAGTTTTGAACATAGAGATTATAGAGCACTATTCAAACTTAAATGTTTATAATTCATGAACGAAAACATTTTGTAACATGATTTTTATGTACCATTTCCATGGTAATGCAATGTCTGATTTTAAAATGGGTTTCAAAGGATGAATTTTGAGATTTTAAGTTTTCAACTATATCATTTCTTATGATTTCTAAAGCGTGAGAGGGAAAAAGGCAACTAGGAAAAATGTCAGAACTCCTGTTGATGTAGATTTTTCAGGTGCACTCTTGTCATAAATTAATCTATTCATTTGCCTACATAATTTTTTAACAAAAAAGGTGGAAAAATATCTATTTAGGAGTCTTAGACCTTTCCAATGATATATCGTTTGTATAGTTTGATTAGATTAGGATTTAATTGTAAAATAGTGAAGTAAATTTAGGTTGCCCGTATACGGGCAGGTGACAGTTAAGGGGTTTTAAATATCTGATTCTGGAATTGGAATTGATTTTCAATTCCCAACCCTAATATTGACTTTAAATACCTTCTCAGGTATTTGGCGCACAACTCTCAAACCTGTGGAGGCTGGTGGTCCCTACATATTGACTGCATATCAGAGCATAAGTAATAGCTCAATCACACTGACAGATGTGCTCTTTGGAGACACCTGGTTATGTAGCGGACAAAGTAACATGGCATTCACTGTTGGTCAAGTAAGTGAATATCTCTTAACTCAAAGTCTTTGATATGCTTATTCCTCTATTTTCATATGTGATGTAATACACATGAATGTCACTTGTTCTTCAAAAGGTCTTTAATGCAACAGAGGAGCTGGTCTTGGCCTCTAAGTTCCCTGACGTCAGGATCTTCCAGGCTGCCTTGGAGCATAGCGATGAGGAACTAATTGATCTTGCAAGAGTGGAAGTCCCTTGGTCCCAGCCAACAGCGGGTATGGAATATGGTCTGAAACACAAGCTAATGAGATATTTGTTGCATTCCTGTTTTATCTTAAGGGTGATGTCAAACTTGTTTTTGTCTCCAGAGAAAAGTGAAAACAAATGTATGCAGAACTCCCTACTTTTTCCTGAAGAAATTTTAAGCAGCTGTTCTTGTTGTCTTTTTGTGTTTATTGTTCAAGAATTGCTCGGTGGAAAGAAATTCAGCCATTTCTCTGCAGTTTGCTGGCTCTTTGGTCGCTATCTCTACAAAACTCTGAAGTATCCCATAGGGCTAGTACACTCAAGTTGGGGAGGCACACCTGTGGAGGCCTGGTCATCCCCAAGGGCACTTCACAAGTGTGGTTTGATGAAAAGGTACGATGCCAGACCACAATACTTTGATGTTCTGTATTAAGATTTCTATTTCAAATAAATGCTGTTCTTTTCAACCTCCTATTCTTCAAAGAAGTTTTCACAAAAAAGCACTGTTTTCATCATTTGATAATAATAATAAGAGATGTTTTTTGAGCACCATATCAGTATATTAGAATGACTTTTGAAACATCTTATCACACTGAGAACTGGATTAATGGCTGCTGAAAATGTATGCCATCACAGGAACAAATGCCATTTTAATATATTAAAATAGAAAAGATTTTTTAAATTGTAATATTACACAATATTACCATTTTATTGTATGCAGCCAAATGAGCATAAGAGGCTTCCTTTCTATATATATATATATATATATATATATATATAAGGATCCCTGCAGACCATTATGACTGTCAAGGTCAAGAAGTATGTAAAAATATCAAATAATTTGAACAATTTATGGCAAGGCAAGATCAGGTTTAAAAATATGTTGTGATTAAAAAAACAAAAAACAAACTTGAAATATTTTTAATAAAGATTAAGATGTGCGCACTCATGTTTTCAAGATGTAAAGATAAACTGCATGATGATTCAGTTTAATCCGTTTCTGGAAATGGTGTAACAGTTTTTCAAAACTATATGAAACCAAAAAGTAGTATAACAAGTAGTACATAGTAGCAGCAACACTGTCATTTTTATTTTTTTTCCAAAAAGTTGTTTCATCTTAAAATAATTTGTTACCCCGTTGACTTAATTTTTGTTTAGTCAACTTGAAATTTTACTTTACTGACTTACTTTTACTTTTAGACATTTAGCAGACGCTTTTATCCAAAGCGACTTATAAATAAGAAAAAGTAACTAAAACTAAAAGTCAAAACTCTGTAAATACTATATACACGCATTTAAGAAAATAAAGAAATGAAATAAAATTGACAAATGCATACAACACTTCAATACTAAACATTTAAATGAAAACAATTAAATGCGCTAAAAACAATTCAAAATATTAAAACAACAAAAGGTACGAGTATAATAATGCTTCTAACATAACACTAAGCCAAACACAAAAAAACTACATATGTATGTACAGCCATATACATATACATACATATAAAAAAATCAATATATATTATTTTCCATATAGTATGAATTACTAAAATAACTAAAATTAAATCAAACTAAAACTGAATAAACAACCTATACAGACATCAACACTGAGCCAAGCACACCTTTTAAAACAACAGCAACTTACTTACACATAGTAAGAAATGGTTATAAAAACTGAAACCGAAGTGAGGTTGTAGGAAAGAGGAAAAATAAAAAGCGATACTTATCCTTTGCCGGTGTCGTCGCATGGTAGAGTCGATGGTCTTTACACTATTTGGTCTTAAACGAGGAGGGCTTTACACGGCGGCTGCCGCGGTATAATAACCTATTTTATACCCATCTAACAAATCACTATTTGAATTCAGCTGGACCCACTTTCCTGTTCATCACTAAAAATGGCCAAGCAAGTGCAGACACTGACAAGATACGCGATACAGTATGAGAACAAACGCGATTTCAGCAAGGCTCAACACAGTAAACAAAATAAGATAAAACTTTAATTTAAAATAAATGTTAAGTTACTCAGTTAATTTAAGGGACAACTGGATTTTTAGTTGAATAAACTAAAAATTTTAAGTCAGTGGGGTAACAAATTAAGTTAAACTTTTTTTTTTTTTTTTTTTTTTTGTTATACACTCATATCATGTACTTATTACATAAGTAAAAAAATAAATAAAGTTGGTGCAGTACAGTACTTCTCTTTTTACATGTTTAACTTCTGTACCTGAATTTCCTGCACCATTCCCCATAGTGTTTTACCTGTACAAAGTAACTTCTTGGAAAGTGCCTCTGTTCAATGGAACAGTTCAGTGCTCTGGAATGCCATGATTCATCCATTACTCAACATGACAGTAACAGGAGCCATATGGTACCAAGGTATTAATTTTCAGGTGAAGAATTATAGAGCTGTAAATCAATTATAACATAAAAAAACAAAGTGAAAATAGCAAGTCTTTGCATCTCAGGTGAGGCTAATACAAACTATAACAGGGATACATACAACTGCTCTTTCCCTGTGATGATTGACGACTGGAGGATGGCTTTCCATGAAGGCTCAAATGGCCAGACTCCACTAGACTTCCCATTTGGATTTGTACAGGTGCCACTGAATAGTCAGTAATGGACGAAAAATATCTTAACAGTACTTTTGACAGGAGCCATGTGTCATCAATACTTAAACATCAAATTGTACTTCCATTTCATCTCTAGCTAAGCACATATCGTGAAAACGATCCACAAGATGGGTTCAGAGAAATACGCTGGCATCAGACCGCAGATTATGGCTATGCCCCTAATGAGCGCATGAAGAACACCTTTATGGCTGTTGCTATCGACGTACCTGATGATAGGTCCCCCTGGGGCAGGTGAGGAGGAGCACAAACTGTAGTTAAAGTGGTATTCAAATTGTTTACTGGAAGTCCTGAAATCTAACATGCTGATTTGCTTGTTTTGGTGGGGGGTATAATAGTATCCACCCAGAGGATAAACAGGATGTGGCATACAGACTTGTGCTAGGGGCAAGAGCTGTTGCCTATGGGGAGAAGAATGTGTCTTTCCAAGGACCTTTCCCTATTCATGCCGTGCTCAAACAGGATTTCATTTGCATTGTGTTCAATCAGGGTATTAATGCCATTACCGGTGAAAAACGTTTTTTTTTTGAGGTAAGATCTCCTTCAAATACATTAATTCAATTTGCAAAAAATACACATTCATACAAGGAACAGTTTTAAGTTTGAAGTGAGAATGCTTCTTTTGAACTGACCTTAACTAACTAATAATGTATGTTTTAATTTTAATATTTTTTTACCATAGATCTGCTGCTCTGACGATAAGATGTGTGAATCAGATGACAAATGGTTGCCTGTTGAGATTGTAAAACATGGCTTTAATTATGTCCATGTATCTACACCAAAATGTCCAGCTGCTGATATTACTGCAGTGCGTTATCTCTGGACAGACTGGCCTTGTAAATTCAAAGCCTGCCCCATCTACAGCTCTGATGGTCTCTTACCTGGCCCACCGTTTATCCTGGCCATAACAAACCAGTGACCTGGGGGTCCACTGCACATTTGCCTCTATTATCTGACATGCTCAGTTTGGTTGATAAAGCACTCATCTGCTGATGAGTTGATGATCTGAATCAAGTGTGTAAGGAAGACATACAAAATAAAAAATAAAAAAATAATTATGTGAATGTACAAAATATTTTTTTTGAGAGATTTTGAATGTATTTCTTTAAATATTTTTGAGCGACATAATCTCTAAATATGTTTGTAATTTGAACTCTTTGATTGGAGAGCTGTTTTCCACCCCAATTTAATCAGTTTGCACTTTAGATGTGCTCTTTTGTGAAAGGCTACAATAAGTTTACTTTTTATGTGACACAACATTAAACGTTTTGTATTGTCAGGCTTAGTTTTATTGTCTGAGGTCGAGTTTTGTCACCATTAAGCAGTTTTGCCTGTAAGATGTGGTCAAACAAATATTTACAAGAGACACTCACAGGAAACCAGATATGTCTTCATTCTAGGAAACACTGCCATAAAACAGTTTTCAGAAAAGCACTGCTGATTAGAACCAATTATGATAGTTAATAAAAATATATATATATATATGCAAATTTTCTAAATATAAAATATATGTAAAGTACAGAAACAGAAATATATTTTGTGAAGCAGAGAAGATGAGGACCACACATACCTACACAGACAAACATGGCTTTAAAAGGGAGTCTGGCTGATTTGAGACTTGAGGGGTTAAAACTGAGGCAATTTCTCCTTCACTGTAATGAGTGTAGAGTTTAAAGAAAATAACGTTTAGATATATAACTCATTCCACATTTTCCTGAATCAGCTGTATTGATAATTTCAAAAATTGCTCATTTTATTTAATTAAACTATTCTATTAGTGCCAATATTAGGCTAATTTTCTAAGTTATGCTGTGAAGGTTTTACATTCACGTAACATGATTTACATTATACAGTTTTATTCTCATTGTCAAGTCAATTTTATTTGTATAGCACTTTTAACAATGCAAATTGTGCCAAAGCAGCTTTACATCCCCTTGATATAAAGCTGGGTGCCTTTATATCAGCTTGACAGTATTTAGACGGGGAAATAGTTTGTCGAAATAGTGTAATTCTCCTCTGGCCAGACAAAATCAGCAGTGTAATTCTAGACTAAAGCAGAGTCAGATTGTGCAAAGGACTCATCTGGTTCCTGTGGTCTTGTCCCGATGGCGGTCTTGGAAACAGGGTCTTCACTGGGGATCATTCTCGGGGGCTCATCTAGTTGTCCTGGCTGTAGAGGTCATCTCTAGGTGCTGATCCACCATCTGATCTGGATACAGTCTGGATCTGGGTGGCTACGGTGACCTCAGAATAAGAAAGAAACAAGACTAATATTAGCGCATATGCCATTCTTCTAACAATGTAACAAGTACATCAGATGTTTTGGGAAGTGTTCCCAGTTCCGGTTGACCTAATTAATGCAGATTATAGAAATGTGATGGTGTATTATGTGTAAACCAGGTTAAAGAGAAGGGTCTTTAATCTAGATTTAAACTGACAGAGTGTCTGCTTCCCGAACAGTGTTAGCTAGACTGTTCCAGAGTTTGGGCGCTAAATAGGAAAACGATCTCCCGCCCGCAGTTGATTTTGATATTCTAGATCGCAGTGGATGTGAAGGAATATAATGTGATAAGAGCTCACTCAAATACTGAGGTGCCAAACCATTCAAGGCTTTATAGGTAATTAGCAAGATCTTAAAATGTATACGATGTTTAATAGGGAGTCAGTGCAGTGTTGACAGAACCGGGCTAATATGGTCATACTTCCTTGTTCTAGTAAGAACTCTAGCTGCTGCATTTTGAACCAGCTGGAGTTTGTTTATTAAACGTGCAGAGGAACCACCCAATAAAGCATTACAATAATCTAGCCTCGAGGTCATGAACGCATGTATTAATGTTTCTGCATTTGACATTGAGAGCATAGGTCGAAATTTAGATATATTTTTAAGATGGAAAAATGCAGTTTTACAGATGCTAGAAACATGTTTTTCGAAGAAAAGA
Organism: Barbus barbus; assembly: GCF_936440315.1. Lineage (NCBI taxonomy): Eukaryota > Metazoa > Chordata > Actinopteri > Cypriniformes > Cyprinidae > Barbus > Barbus barbus. Next base: position 14,857,973 of record NC_136750.1, read on the forward strand.
TTGCTATCAAAAAGTATGCCTAGGTTCCTAACTGATGACAAAGAATTTACAGAGCAGCCATCAAATATTAGACAGTGATCTAGGTTATTACATGCAAAAGTTTTTTGGTCCAATAATTAGCACCTCTGTTTTTTTCAGAATTTAGCAGTAAGAAATTGCTAGTCATCCAGTTTTTGATATCAACTATACATTCCGTTAGTTTTGCAAATTGGTACGTTTCATCAGGTCGCAAAGAAATATAGAACTGGGTATCATCAGCATACCAGTGAAAGCTAACACCATGTTTCCTAATGATATCTACCAAGGGTAACATGTAAAGCGTGAAAAGCAAGTGGTCAAGTACTGAGCCTTGAGGTACTCCAAACTGCACTTGTGATTGGTACGGTGCCTCTTCATTTACTGCCACAAATTGATGGCGGTCAGATAAGTATGATTTGAACCATGCCAGTGCTCTTCCTCTAATGCCAACATAATTTTCTAGTCTATTTAAAAGAATGTTGTGGTCGATAGTGTCAAATGCGGTGCTAAGATCCTGTAGCACTAATAGAGAGATACAACCACGATCAGATGATAAAAGCAGGTACTATGATATGGTCTAAGACCTGACTGGAAATCCTCACATATATTTTTTTTCCCTAAGAAGGAACATAGTTGTGATGATACTACATTTTCTAAGGTATTTGACAGAAAAGGGAGATTCGAGATCGGTCTGTAATTAATTAATTCTTTGGGGTCAAGTTATGTTTTTTTAATGAGAGGCTTAATAACAACCGGTTTGAAGGTTTTTGGGACATATCCTAATGACAATTATGAGTTAATAATATTCAGAAGAGGATCTATTACTTCTGGAAGCACCTCTTTTAGGAGCTTAGATGGAACAGGGTCTAACATACAGGTTGTTGGTTTAGATGATTTAACAAGTTTATACAATTCTTAATTTCCAATAGAAGAGAATGAGTGGAATTATTCCTCAGGGGATCTATAGTGCACTATCTGATGCGATACTGTGGCTGACAGCTTAAATTTAGCTTTCAACAGGTTACAATTGTATCTCTAATAGTTTCAATCTTGGAAGTAAAGTAGTTTGTAAAGTCATTACTACTGTGCTGCTGGGTAATATTTGTAATATCTTTTGTTAATTTAGCCACTGTATTAAATAAATGGTTGGGGTTGTGTTTGTTTTCTTCTAAAAGAGACGTAAAGTAAGCAGATGTAGCAGTTTTTAATGCTTTTCTGTAGAATAGGGTACTTTCCCGCCAAGCAATACAAAATATGTCTAATTTTGTTTTTCTCCAGCTGCGCTCCATTTTCCAGGCTGCTCTCTTTAGGGCCCGAGTGTGCTCATTATACCACGGTGCTGGACTCTTTTCCTTAATGTTCCTTAAGCGTAAAGGAGCAACCGTATCTAAAGTGCTAGAAAAGTGAGAGACAATAGTTTCTGTTACATCATCAAGTTGTTCTGAGGTACTGGATATGCTGAGGAACTGAGATAAGACAGGAATATTATTTATAAAGTAGTCTTTTGTTGTAGAAGTGATGGTTCTACCATATTTGTAACAAGGGGTTGACTTTACAGCTTTAGTTATATGGAATATACACGAAACTAGATAATTATCTGAGATATCATCGCTCTGCTGCAATATTTCAATGCCACTGACATCAATTCCATGACAGTATTAAATCTAGAGTATGATTTCGACAATGAGTAGGTCCTGAAACGTGCTGTTTAACACCAATGGAGTTATGCTTGAGCTGCTGTTTTTTAAAATACATCAGACGGCCTTTCTTCCGATAAACTGCAGCATGAACAACAACGTGCAAGTGCAACTTATCATTGCAAACTGAACTGAAGCGTCGGGAATCACTCAATACCTTATAAAGCTTATACACAGACTATACTACACAGAGCACAGCAGAAAGACATTTGGCAATCAACTTGTAATGTTTCTGCTGAACATGCATGCCAGCAGAAACATTACAAGTCATTACAAGTGCATGTTCACATGAACGTTTTAAAATGTTCCTGCTGTGCATACAACATATCTTACAGTACTATCGTATGGACGTTACTACTGTTTAAAAAATGCAATGGCACCGTGGGTATTTTTAAGCTTTAGTATCGTGATACTACCATAGTACCGGTGTATCGTGCAGCCCTAGTCTGAAGCTAAACTGCATTACAAGTGATGCAAAACACGGCCTGTGTGCTCGCTCACGTCACAGCGCTCAGCTAAAGAGTGAATGTGAGCAAGAGCGACTTCACTCCTGCCCAGAATGTGATATTTTTCTGTGTCTGGAGCTAAACTGCATTACAGTGCTTGCGCGCTCTTGAGAAAGTAATGCAAATCACGGCCCGTGTGCTCGCTCACGTCACAGCCCTCGGCTAAAAAGTGAATGCGAGCAAGAGCGATTTCACTCCTGCACAGAATGTGACATTTCTGTGTCTGGAGCTGAATTCCAGTACAACGTGCATGTGCCTGTCGCAAGAGCGTTTTCTCTTCTTCATGAAATGAGCAAATCTCTTCATGTCTCAGACAAAGGGTTCTTATGGCTTCAGCTGTCCATGTCCTACTCCTGGGCCGTCTGGAAATGAGGGCGTTCATGAAGTGGGTTTTATCTCTTCATTTCAGCCCATTATGCAATCTCTGCCGCTCTGGCACAGTGATGCGCTCGTGCACAGCAGCGCTGCATCACTGGAGGAATTCAGAGTGTTACCCTCATGGGACCCACTGGGGCCCATCATGTTGCGGAAAGTGGAAACGACAGACGCGTCCTTAACAGGATGGGAAACCATCCAGGAGAGCAGAACAATGAACTGTGTGTGGCTGAGCACACTCTGCTGCTCCGCCCACATAAATTATTTGGAGCTCCTCACAGTTCGGAAGGCCCTAAAACATGTTCTGCCCTGCCTGCAAGGACTTCACGTGCTGGTGCGTTGTGACAACACTACAGTCATATGAACCGCCAGGGGGGATGCGCTCCTCCAAGCTTCATGCACAGCTCACAGGCTGTTAGTATGGAGCAGGCAGCTCTTTCTGTCCTTACGGGCAACCCATGTCCCGGGCATTCTGAACAGGGGCGCAGTACTTTTGTCATGGGGGAACCCACTCTACGGAGAATGGCGCCTCCACCCTCAGATAGCGGAACTGCTATGAAAGAGGTTTGGTCAGGCAGCTGTTCATCTATTCGCCTCATGTGAAAACGAAAAAGAACAGAGTTTAACGCTGATTTTGATAGCACCCAGGTGGCCTAAAGCTCCATGGCTGGCAGAGATAATCCCTCTTCTGTATGCCTAGCCATGGCCCCTCCCATTACGCACAGACCTCCTCCTCAACCGCATCTTTCACCTGGACTGGGTGGCTCTCTGGGCCTGGCCCATGACAGGGCAAACTTAAAAACATTGGGGCTCTCCCCATGCGTTATTGCTACTATTCAGATGGTTGAAGCCTCTTCTGCATGCTCCTTTTATGATTGCAAGTGGCATGTATTTGAGGAGTGGTGCAAGGGGTACCAGCTTATATCATATCAGTCACTGATGTTTTGGGCTATTTAACATGTTGGGTTTGACGGCACTACGGTGGGGCAACACGCCCTCAAGTTTCATATATTTATGAAGGGCGCTGGCTTTATGTCCTGTTGTGCAGAGACCAGCCGACAAACCAGCCCTTTCAGGAGGAGTGATCAGCTCTTCAATTCTTGGGCCCTCTTAACACAGGGAAACCCATTTTCTAACCAATGCCTCTCTCATTGGCTCGTGGAAGCCAGCTCTGTCATATGAGTCTAATGGAGTGCGACTATGTGGGCCTCAGAGTGCATTGTGGGCTCTATCTAAAGGAATATTTCCATGCAGGACATTTGTGCCACTGCAAACTGGGCCTCTCCACACACATTTGTCATATACTACCAGCTTGATGTTACCCACACCCTGGTAGCTTACACTGTTTTGGTGTGGGCTCTTTGTAGCCTTGTGCTCTTAGACCCTTTACACCTTTTTAAGTCCGGCTTATTCATCTCATTAAGCAGGTCATCTGTACCCTCCCCATTCTCACTTTGTGTGGGGTCAGATACTTGGTGACGTGTCAAGCACCGCCTTGCCAGGTGACGTCCTCTGGCTTAAAGGGCCTCGCTGTGAGTGTACTGGGCAAACGGGGAGTTGTCCATATCTCTCATAGGTGGATCTCGAACCCGAGATGATGAAAGAGAACAATAGGTTACTGTTCATAGCCCCAGTTCTCTGAAACATTGAATGGAGAGATCCACCAAGTTTCCCCCGCTTGCTGCACGAGAAGCGAATATGCTCACTGAGGAAAGGTAGCGCATGTGGGGGCTTTATGTGCTCGGTTAAGGGGCGGCCCCTTACCTGCCATTGGACACGCGCTCCTGTCTGTCAAGCCAGACTTGGTCCAATTGGATGCTTCTTCAGAGGTCAGGCTCGGATGCCCTTCCATAGGTGGATCTCTCCACTCGTTGTTTCAGAGAACCGGGGTTACAAACAGTAACCTATTGATTTCAGTGCGTACGAACTGGAAAAGACCAATGCATGACTTGATCATTTGGAGAAGTTAAGTGACGAACTAAGAAAGGCCTTAACCGAGGTGGGATTTGTTTATCTTAAAAATTATTTAAAAATAGATAAATAAACACAGAAAGAAAGATTAGAGGAAAAATTATTTCAGTGCTTTTGTTAGGGAAGCCTTTTTGCGAGAGAACACAAAGCATTGAATTGGTCGTTCCATCTACTTTAAAAAATAATTATTGGAGTTAGATAATAATTATCAGTTATTATTCTTATTATTATCCATTTTGATGCTTAATATTTTTGTGGAAACCCATAATTTAATTTTTTTTAAAAGGAATATTTGATGATTGGAAAGTTCAAAAGAACAGCATTTGTTTGAAATATAAATATTTTTAAAATCATAAATGTCTTTATTGTCACTTTACCCACATTTTTTAATTTTTTTTATATGAATGGTAGTGTACGGTTTCCACAAAAAGATCAAGCAGCTTAAACTGAACACTCTGATTATGGTAATATCACTTTGGTCTTCCAAAGCCCAGACGGTGGACTGCAGGTGAGGACCAGTATATGAAAGAGGAGAAAAGTTTCATGTGGTCCTTTATCATTTTACGATAGTAATTTTGGATCTGGATGCATTCTTCTCCTCCAGGTTCTGAACCGGGCTGGTGAGTTCCTTTTAGCCCCCCGCATTCCTTGAACAGTTCTGATTAACATAGCAGACCTGATGCAGGTGAAGGTGGACCAGCGATGTCTATGTGTCTGCTGTAAGTTTCTTTACTAATGCTTCATTTAATTGTGCAGTGCAGGCAATGCTTAATTCTTTTCGATTGTTCTGACCCTCAGTTTCACAGGGTTTTGCTGCCCCCTGCAGGTGACTCCAGCACATGTGAGTCTTTGGCTTTCTTCATACAACCAGATGATGAGGCCATCATTTCATGCTGCAATGGATCAGATAAATATCCTCCTGTTAAGTCAGTTGATTACCTATCAAGGTTCAAAGATTCTTACAACAAAAATAGATCCAGGTTTAAATAAAATTGTATGATTTTGTATGTTTGAAAATGAAAATAAAGTGCTAATCATCAGCACATAATTGATGAGACTAAGATAATGTAATGCATTATAGAGAAACGTAAAGCATTATTTACTTTTGAAGTCACAAAGGACACTCAAACAAGCAAAAGAAAAAGTAAAAATAATCACTACCAATTTTATGCTTGGTTTTCAAACAGTGTTTTGCTTATATCCAACTATGATACTATAATGAATAAAGAAACTGCTTAAAATCACTGGTGTTGCAGCAGAAATTCATCAAGACTTTCAGAAACACTATTAAAAGACCCTTGAAATGTAATGCAGGATTGACTTTCAGATGAAACTAAAGCAAAACATATTATATTGTATCCATATTCTTTTCACTGGAAGTGCCATGCGATAGGAATGCTGAATTTTAGACACAGGTATAATATAAAAATGCCTAAATGTAAAGAGAAATTTATTCTGTGAGGTTTGGCCATGTTTTGTCAGGTAAATACTGACAATAAATTTACAAGAACAATAAAAACAGTTAATTTCTCCAAACACAGGTTTCAATTATAATCTGTGTCCTCACAAACTATCTGCGCCTTTGATAAGAGTATGTGGACAGAAGTGTGATTATCCACAGAGAATTGTGTTAACCATTTACGGGGAAGTCGTGGCCTAATGGTTAGAGAGTCGGACTTGTAATCCGAAGGTTGCGGGTTCGAGTCTCCGGCCGGCAGGGATTGTAGGTGGGGGGAGTGAATGTCCAGCGCTCTCTCCACCCTCAATACCACGACTGAGGTGCCCTTGAGCAAGGCACCGAACCTCCAACTGCTCCCCGGGCGCCGCAGCATAAAATGGATGCCCACTGCTCCGGGTGTGTGTTCACGGTGTGTGTGTTCACTGCTGTGTGTGTGCACGTTGGATGGGTTAAATCCAGAGCACGAATTCCGAGTATGGGTCACCATACTTGGCTGAATGTCACTTCACTTCACATACTTCAGCAGCCTGTTTTGGGATAACATAACTCAATGTTATGTTTGAGAATTCCACCACAATTTGTTTGATTGCTTAAAGGAAAACCAAGGTCTTTGCTTTGCTCAATAAATTTCTCTTTAGTATGACCATGACTCTGCCTGTCACAAATAGAGTTGGGAACAACAGGTGAGTGAAACAACATGATGATTTATTGACCGGTTGAATGCAGATTGTGAGGAGTGATTGGTAGGTGAGAACCTTGGAGATTGGAACAGTTAAATGGGTCTTAGCTGTCAACTGAAGAGAGTTCTCTTTTGCAGGATCGAAGGAGAGCGGGAACCAGGAACAATAGGATTCTTCGAAGGAGTATCACGGGAGGATCGTAGGAGATCTGAAAGGTAAGTATACACAGGTAAGTGCACACTGGGTCTGGTGTCAGTACGGGTAGTGAATGGTAGACCGGACCATGAGTGTCTGAGTGGAGTGTGTATTTAAAGGAGTGATGATAAGTGGCTGCAGGCGCGGGTGACGGGGATCTGGTGACAGGGATCTGATACGTGTCGGAGCTGATGACAGGAGTGACTGAGACTGTGATGGATCCCTGACACTGCCCATGTCACGTTTCACTGGGTTTTACTGTAGAATTTAGGAGAAAATTAAAGGTAAAGTCTGTCAAAGTACATTATAACACTGATATTTCATTGTTATATAATAATATAGACGTTTCCTTTAAAAACACTTTTATTACTACCTCTTTAATATGGTAAAGGATATAAAATAGCAAACATATTTTCAGTTTTTATTCTTTTTGACAATTAGTTTTATAATTATGTATAAAATAACTGCTTAACACCAGACACATCTTACACAAGGCTGTTTTACTGTAAAGCACATTCATTCAGAGATCTTTTATTTACTCTTCAGTCATAACCAAAACCAACCCAGATCTCAGCCGAATATTTTCTTTTTTCAGCCGAACCAAACTCCAACCACAGCTCAGCCAAATAGATACAATTTCCTTTTTGTTTCTTTTGGTTGGCCAGATTCCAGCCAGAGCTCAGCCAAATGTTGTTTAACAACAGACTTTGGGAAAAAAAGAGAAAAAAAAAAACAACAGTCAGAATTAAGCCAGAAGTGCAGAATATAAGCCTGACTTGGCCCACACTTGGTTGCTATCTGGATATCTACTTACACAATGTTTTGAATAGGAAAAAAACAAACAAAAAAACAATATTGCAACCAAGGCCAAATTATGAGAAACAAAAAATCATTAATTAGTTACTTCTTTTGCCACGTCATATCCACATCAAAGCCGTATCCCACTGTATACTGTATAACAAAGAACATTTCACATGCTTCAACAAGAAGGAACAAGACAAAGAAGAAGAAAAAAAAAGAAACAAGAGAGAGGGTACATACAGTGGGGCAAATAAGTATTTGATACACTGCCGATTTTTCAAGTTTTCCCACTTACAAAGAATGGAGAGATCTGTAAGAGAGATGGAGAGATCTGTTCATCGTAGGTACACATCAACTGTGAAATACAGAATATTAAAAAAAATCCAGAAAATCACATTGTATGATTTTTAAATAATTAACTTCCATTTTATTGCATGAAATAAGTATTTGATCACCTACCAACAAGCAAGAATTCTGGCTCTCACAAACCTGTTAGTTTGTCTTTAAAGGGGTGGTTGATTGCAATTTCTCTTTTTTAATTTTAAATAGTGTGTAATGTTGCTGTTGGTGCATGAACAGTATCTGCAAAGTTGCTGCGCTGAAAGTTCAACATAAGCAGAGATATCGTCTTTTAAAAATCAGGAAGTTTAATGCCTACAAAAACGACTCAAATGGGACTACAACGAGATACTTCCCGGGTTTTATACGTAACAAACCCATTAATTTACATCAACCCTCCCTCCAGGAACATGCAAAAAAGGGGACAAGGCCATGTTCTGCGGCTTTGTCTAAGAGGAAGAGTTATAGTGGAGAGCTGTAGCCATGCCGTCGAAAGTGTGTTATTTTCACCCAGCTGTCAGGTCTTCTGTGTTCGGGCTTCCTACGGACGCTGTAGTTCGTCAACAATGGTTAAAATTTATGTTTGATTATGTTCCTGACAATTACAATCGTAACTTAGCTCTCTGTGCTGCGCATTTTACGGAAGACAGCTTCCAGAATCTACACGAGTTCAATGCCGGATTCAACCAGAAACTATTACTAAAACATGGAGCAGTTCCAACTTTAAAACCAGAGGCAGCTGTTGTTGAGCCACAACCTGTAAGTAAGATTTAATCATTTTAAATGTATTTGCATGTATAATTTCAGACGTAATGTTTTATCAAGGACGTAAACAAATGCCAACGCTGGCTTTAGTAGCCAGTTAGTTATGCTATTTCGTGTGTCTATGACAAACGCGTACAAACATTTTGGACCCGAATTTGTAATTATGTACTAATTTTGTAAATGTATTTTCCATGTATACTTTATGACGTAATTTTTCATGTAATTACTCAGTCATGTATTCAGTTATATTAAATGTTTAATCAGGAGAAAACCGTATCTCAAAAGCTAACAAAGAGCAGTAGCATTTTCAAGTAACAGCGTATCGAAATTCTTTTAGAGAATAATAATAATAAAAAAAATTATCATTCAAAAAGGTTTTGTAAGAGCCATGTTTGCGGAGGTTCTGCTTGCCTCTCTTCATTACCACTTTCTGGGTCTGATTCTGACTCAAACTGATATGGCAATATTGACACCATTATTTACATTTGACCGGAGCACATGCAACTGTCGCCCGTAAAGGTAATGGGCGTGAAGTTTCCGGACAATGTGCAGTACGCAGTTTAGCCAATCACAACACACCGGCCCAACTAACCAATCTGAGCCCATTGCCTGTTTCTGAGGGAGTGGTTTCATAGAATCAGGAAGTCAACCGGTCGTTCAAATGACAGAGGAAAGCGGCGTATAATAAAGATTAAATTTATGAAAAATAAGTTTTTTAACAAACGAAACACGAAGACATGTTATATTGCACCCCATAAACACAATCAAGCAAAGAAAAAAGGCAGTAAACCACCCCTTTAAGAAGCCCTCCTATCCTCCACTCATTACCTGTATTAATTGCACCTGTTTGAACTCGTTACCTGTATAAAAGACACCTGTTCACACACTCAATCAATCAGACTCCAACCTCTCCACTATGGGCAAGACCAAAGAGTTGTCTAAGGACACTAGGGACAAAATTGTAGACCTGCACAAGGCTGGGATGGGCTACAGGACAATAGGCAAACAGCTTGGTGAGAAGGCAACAACTGTTGGTGCAATTATTAGAAAATGGAAGAAATTCAAGATAACTCTCAATCTCCCTCGGACTGGGGCTCCATGCAAGATCTCACCTCGTGGAGTATTAATTATCCTGCGAAAGGTGAGGGATCAGCCTAGAACTACACGGGAGGATCTGGTCAATGACCTGAAGAGAGCTGGGACCACAGTCTCATCGGTTACCATTAGTAACACACTACACCGTCATGGATTAAAATCCTGCAGCGCGCACAAGGTCCCCCTGCTCATGTCCAGGCCCGTCTGAAGTTTGCCAAAGACCATCTGGATGATCCAGAGGAGGCATGGGAGAAGGTCATTTGGTCAGATGAGACCAAAATATAACTTTTTGGCATAAACTCCACTCGCCATGTTTGGAGGAAGAAGGATGAGTACAATCCCAAGAACACCATCCCAACCGTGAAGCATGGGGGTGGAAACATCATGCTTTGGGGGTGTTTTTTTTGCAAAGGGGACAGGACGACTGCACCGTATTGAGGGGAGGATGGATGGGGCCATGTATCGCGAGATTTTGGGCAACAACCTCCTTCCCTCAGTAAGAGCATTGAAGATGGGTCGTGGCTGGGTCTTCCAGCATGACAATGACCCCAAATACACAACAAGGGCAACTAAGGAGTGGCTCCGTAAGAAGCATTTCAAGGTCCTGGAGTGGCCTAGCCAGTCTCCAGGGCCCAGTTGCATGAAAACCCTTAAGATAAGAAAACCCTTAATTATAAGGTTAAGGGTACCCTTAGTGAAACATGGGTTGCAAGAAAAAAACCTAAGGGCTTACTTAAGGGAAGTTAAGGCTGTCACTTAAGTATTTCCCTTAATTGCTTAAGTGTTCCCTTAAGTTCTGTTATGCGTTGCTACAAAGTCCTTAGTAACCGTTTCACCTTAAAAAATTAAGGGACAAAAATAGCTCCCTTAAGTCATCTTTTACTCTAGCACGATGGCTGATTTCATGTTCATAGAAGAGGAGCAAGTACCTAGGCGCATTTTTAATGATCGAAATAATCCATTGGAGACTATGAATGATGCGCAGTTATTGAGAGAATATAGGTTTGATCGTCAGTCAATCCTTCATCTCACCGCAACGCTTGAGCCACCAACACCAAACCCGACGAAGTCATGCTCTCCCAGCACTGCTTCAAGTTTTGATTGCTTTATGGTTTTTCGCTTGCAGTACTTTTCAGTCTGTCATTGGCGACGTTTTCAGAGTACACAAATCCACTGTCTGCAGAGCTGTCCATCGAGTGGCCTTAGCCCTGTGTCGCCGAATAGACACATATGTCGAATTTCCTTCCAGAGATGAGCAGGACGTATTAGCGGAGCGTTTTTTTGCAGTTGCTGGTTTCCCACGCGTTTGCGGAGTGATAGATGGAACACATGTGCGAATTCAAGCCCCACACCTATATGAAGATCAATTTGTCAAAAAAATAATATTTTGTAAAAAAATAAAAAATATTTTATAGCTGTAGTTGTAAGGTTATTTTTGAGGTCCTTTATGTTTATAGTGCGATATGGAAGAGTAACTATGGCAACCGCAGCTCGCGTTGCCGTGCGCTGCCAGAAACTACAGTGAAACGCTTAATATAAACACTTAGGTAAGAGTGACGGTTAAGACGTTTGTTGCAACTCTCTTAAGGAAATCCCTTGCCTCAGGGATCTTTTCCCCTTCAGGGATACCCTTACTTAAGGGTTTTCATGTAACCGGGCCCAAACCTGAACCCAATAGAAAATCTATGGAGGGAGCTGAAACTCTGTGTTGCCCAGCGTCAGCCCCAAAACCTGAAAGATCTGGAGAAGACCTGTATGGAGGAGTGGGCCAAAATCCCTGCTGCAGTGTGTGCAAACCTGGTCAAGAACAACAGGAAACGTCTGACCTCTGTAATTGTAAACAAAAGTTTCTGTACCAAATATTAAGTTCTATTATTCTATCAAATACTTATTTCATGCAATAAAATGGAAATTAATTATGAAAAAATCATACAATGTGATTTTCTGGATTTTGTTTTAGTTGAGGTGTAACTACGATGAAAATGACAGATCTCTCCATTCTTTGTAAGTGGGAAAACTTGAAAAAACTGCAGTGTATCAAATACTTATTTGCCCCACTGTAAGCATCTGTAATACAGAATTTTTTTTATTTTTTACATTTACATGGGATTACAACACAATTTTAATACAGAAAATATACTTTGCAAGTAAGCACTGTTAAACAGTTTTTTTTTTTTTATGTAAAAATGTTAAAGGAGGAGCATATAGCAACCTGCTTTAGGCCTACTATTTTTAGATTTTGACATCACATATACATTTTAATGTCTTTTTCAAGTACTATAAAAATAGGTTTGACCTTTGTTAGCTCGCATTAATGAATGCGACATTTACATAAAAATAGAATAAAATTTATAATAAAACCAACATCCTTTAAATAATGATCCTTGATATAATAACCCAAAATCACCATTTTATCATTTTTGAGTACCCAGAAAAACGCTATATAAATGTAACGAATTATTATAAGATAAGAAAAATGTTTTTAAAATATTGTCAACAATGAAAAACTTTGGATTTTTCCAAAATGCTGATCTATTGGCAGGGCCAAAACAAATGAGTAATTGTTTCAGTTGAACATTCACAGGAAGAGCATTTTAAATCAGTGTAATTGTTTTACATTTTTGTAGAAATCCTGAATTAATTACTTTAATATTTTATAAAAAAAATAAGTCCAATTTATATTATTAAAGAGATTGTTCCAGTAGAAAATTACAGAAGGCGTAGAGATATTCTCTTTCAAAAACAAGGATCTAATTTTATAGTTGTAAGGCTTTAACCCAGAAAAACAGATAGAGCCGAATGAGGGATGTTCAGGTTCACCTTTTAAAGGCAAAACAGAAGAATATACAAAATATTTAACAAATGGCTTTAATCATCCAATATACAACATATGACAATTTTTTAAAGGGGTAATGAACTGCCTTTTTGATTTTGAATGATTTTGTGATTTTGTACTGTTCTCTGAGGGTCACTTATCAAGTCAAGTCAAGTCTGCTTTATTGTCAATTCTTCCACATGTACGGCACATACATACAGAGAATTGAAATTGTGTTACCCTCAGACCCTTGGTGCATACAGTTAACATTTAAGACACTGACAGTAGACGTTCAAATACAGATAAATACAGTTTAAATAAAGAAAGAGATAGATAAAGTGGCATACGGCACATGGCAGATAGAGTGCAAACCAGTTAAATAAAACAAAACTGTGCAGATATATGTGTAGTGCAAGAAGAGCTTATCAGTCTGTTAAAGTGACAAGAGAACAGTCTTTTTATCAGACTATCCAAAGAGGTAGTTTGCAGTCAATGCTGGATGAGGTAGTGAGGGGGGGGGGGGGAGTAATTTAGACTCGGAAGTAAATGCCCACTTCTATGATTGGCTAACAGCTGTGTATTTTTGACAGCCTACATCCTTCATAGATGGATGCTGCTGTAATTTAGGTTAAAAACACATAAATACTACATATCTGTAATAACAGTCGTAGCCGTCGTCGTATCTGCGAGTCATTTGTGTAATGTCACCTGTAGCGTTTTTTTTAGATGGTCCTCACTGCAGAACACAAGATCCAGGGGGTGTGGTTGGATCTAGATCCAACTCCTCCCACCTTACATATACATTAACCTACCCGTCTCCACCCACTGATCCCTAAACCCACCCCATCTCCACCCCTAAACCTACCATTCTCCACCCCTAGATGTGGATCCAACCCCGCCCCCTGGATCTCTTTTCTGCAGTGAGGGGCTACTGTTTTTTTTCCCCCTGTTAGCATAGCAAAGGAATGGATCCGCCCTACTCTGCCTCTGATTGGCTTACCTTAATGTTATTTCCCTCATCCAACCAATCTCACTCCAGGTGTTACAGAAAGTTTCTTAACTTAAGATATGATATGTTAAATTAGGATTTTTCGCAAATTCGTATTACAGAAGCAAATCTGAACTTGATTTGGGATTCTTATCCTATCCTACAAAATAGTATCTTATCTCTAGTTAGGAAATCTTAAATGGCATTATCAATACACTCTCAGGTCTTTTACCAAGCAACCAACACTGCCCGAGCTGCTGATGAGGTAAACAAAATAATAGAAGCTACTTCACTTTGAAAATCGCCTTTTGCAAAAAAACGTAACGCATTACTTGCACTACAACCAGTAATGCTCCGTGACAATTTAGTTGGTCTCTTTAATGCTGGTTGCAGTTCCTGTGCTAACTGTAATATGTTGTGCGGCAGTCTGTAATTATAAGTGTTTTGTCATCAAAATATTCAGGGTCCTCCAAGAGTCTTTCTACCATTAAACATCTTCGTTCTTCATTTTCAATTATTAATAAATGTAATACCATTGTCGGACAGTACAGTTGTAAGCGTTTTTTTCCCATTAGCTTTCAAATAATTTTGAAGTTAGGACAGCTGTTGGGTTGTCCTAAATTTAAGACAGTTTTTAGGTTTTAGGTTTCTGTAATAACGCTTTCCTATCTGTAGTTAAGATAGGATAACGCACTTAGGAAATGCTGTTCTGTAATAGCTTTTGTCCTAAATGTGGTCCTAACTGAAATTACCATGGTTACCAAACAGATAAGATAAGAGTTAGGGAAGCAGGGTCTACAGTGGATGCTGGAATAAAATAGCAGACTGAGTGAACTGCATCAATACGCTCTTCTTTTACTCGACAACCTTCAATCCTTTAGGCGTATATGATGCGGCTGACATTTACACTCATGTACATATTAATAGAGAGAACAATATGTGAATAAATGTAGGCTACTTTGTACTTTGTTTCTATTAGCGCATCTTCAACACAGTGACATCTTCTACAGCGTGACTGTGCGCTTCGGTCCGTGTTGCGCATGTCAGATGAAATTATAAACAAATGGCATTTCTTATGTTTTTTTTTTTATTTCAGTATTTATTGATCCTTATTTATTTCTATTATAGTTTCTGAACGTTAAAATAACTTACATATAGACTAATGTTATTAATGTATAGTTTTTAATGGAAACTTGCTTTTACCATTAGTATACATGAGGCAAAAGAAGTTAGAATGAAGGATAAATTAAAATTCATAGCATTTAATAAAGTTCTGCTCACGTATTTGAAGGTTTCTATTGGATGATTTAGAGTAAACGTCATATTATGCGACAACGCACGAGAGCTTACGAACTACTTGCGTCCTGCCTTACGAACAACTGGTGCAACCAAATAACGTATAGACTTAGTTACAAACTAGCTAGTAGTTACTAAGCCTCTATTGTGGACTTAACGTTCAAATTTAAGCAAGAACTTACGAATGGCTGGTGCAAATCTACCTTATTTTGATAACTTTTATAGGCGCTGCTGGCAACTGACTACATTTCGGACGGAACACATTTGTATCTGCTGTAAATGGTGTTCCAGTTTAAATGGTGATTACCGCGTGAGGCTGCTGTTTTTTTATTTTTGTTTTGTTTGTTTTTTGCGTGAGGCTGCTGTTGCTATAGCTATGAAGATTGTAAGTTACGTTATCACTACATTAGTTCGCTACCCTTTGCAAAAATGCTCCTCAGTCTCGACCTTAACATTTGTCTCACATATCAGTAAGCTATTACTCTGACATGAAGTCGATTTGAGAACTGTTCGACCTACAAGTAAAGCACACCATTTAATGTACAGTAATATTAGTATCACTCAGCTCAAGTCAGGCCAAGTAGCGCTAAGCCATAGCTAGTGTCAGCCTGTTTCAAGATGTAGAAACATCTCGCGTTTAGCCCGTCAGCTGCTTCAAAGATTTGAGTGCTGAAATGAAGATTTACAGTGGTTTATTTCCCCTGACTAAGTTCATGGAACATCTTAACAACAATCCTTGTTGATTATAGACGTAGTTGTCACTCAAATGTCTTTTAATCATATAAAGGTGCAAATGGGGTAAGAAAAATATTATTTCAAACCGAAAACAATATTATTTTGACTTATTTTTTCTGAAAAAAAAAAAGATTTGATTTAAGAATTTAGATATTTGGACTGGAAACAAGACAAAAAAAAAGTAAGAAAAGCATTTTTTTGCAGTGTGTAACATTTTCTCCCTATAAAGCGGGGGGTATTTTGATATATCTTATATCAATTTTGATTTTGCAGTTCATGACCCCTTTAACTTTTAACACTTTTAACTTTTAACCTAGTGCCACCAAGCTCATACACCAAAGCTTATGAGAACACCGGCCTCCCCGGGTGAGTGTAGCATGTTATTAACTAATACAATAACTACAAATTGTCTGTGAGAGTCAGCAACATTTGACTTAAAAAAAATAGTAAAATAGTAGATAAATGTTATAAGTAAAATATTAAATTTCACAATGAATTAGCTTATATGTGAATGAGTTATGCTAACACCCGAGCATGTTAGTAAGGTGAATGTGTTATATTTCATCATTTGGGGGGTCTGCTGCAGACCAGTAACATTTAAAACCCAGCTCTAACAGACTACTGTATTTTTTATTTTTTCAGCCCTTCTTAATTTAGTGCTCTCAATCCCCCCCAAACACATACATGTTTACTTTTTTCTTTTTCTGTATCTGAAAGCTACTGTTAAACCTATAAAAATATTATTTAATTTGTAATTTTGTTCTATTGTATATATTTGTTTAATATATATACTTGTTAATGAGTTTATGAAAGAAACATTTAATATTATATATGTCAAAAAATAAAAAAAAGTTAGTGGTTAATAATAAATATCTGAATGCAGTAAACTCAACCAAAAGGTTGTCATATTGTCTTATTTGCATTTTCTTATCTTGTGTTTGTCTTATAATATTGACATATTGAATGTTAAATGGATCCAATGTTCAATGAAATGATTTGATGCAGCAAAAAAAAATAGCTAGTATACCTTACTGCATGTGTTATTAAACTTTGCTAATTTAAAACATGATCAAAACAGTTATATATTTTAATGACAAAAGTTCAAATAAGTGAGCGAGTGCAAGTATTTACAACTTTTTAATTGCAAGTATTTGCAACTATTTGGATCGGCCAATAGTGGTTTGTTAACATCAGAATTGGTATCAGCCACTTAAACCGGGATCTGTTTATTGCCGTAAGTATCATTAAACCTTGATAGAAGGTAATCGACTGACTTAACAGGAGGATATGTATCTGATCCATCGCAGCATGAAATGATGGCCTCATCATCAGGTTGTACGAAAAAGGCCAAAGACTGACGTGTGCTGGAGTCACCTGCAGTGGGCAGCAAAACCCTATGAACCTGAGGGTCAGAACAATAGAAAATAATTAAATAAGCATTGCCTGCACTGCACAATTAGATGAAGCATTAGTAAAGAAACTTACGGCAGACACATAGACATCGCTGGTCCAACTTTGCATCGGGTCTGCTATGTTGCCCTCCAAGTGACTGAGGAGGAGGGACCTGTGGGCTATCAGCTCTGCCTTCGACGACTGGCTCATTCTAGCACAGTCGAGGTAATTCAGGACACGGATTCCCATCTGTCTCAGAGGGGAGAGAGCCGTGTCTATGCACTTCGTAAAAGTGCGGGGACCTAGAGCCAGCCCAAAGGGCAGGACCGTGTATTGATAAGCCACTCCCTCGAAGGCACATCTCAAGAATCGTCTGTGACCGGGGGCTATCTGGATGGCAAATTAAGCGTCTTTCAGATCCAGCGAAAAGAACCAGTCCTCTGGGCAAATTTGTGAGAGGATCTGCTTCAGTGTAGTCATTCTGAACGGCCGTCTCATGAGGGCACGGTTCAGACATCTGAGATCGAGGATGAGCCGGAAGCCGCCATCCTTTTTGGGGACGAGGAAATAACCGCTGCAGAAGCCTGACTCGCTCTGAGCTGGGGGAACTATCTCTATAGCTCCTTTTGCCAGCAAATTCTTTACCTTGGCTCGCAGAACGTGAGCATTGCTGCTCAGCACTGAGGTGGAGACTATGTCACTGTACAGCGGGGGTCTTCGAGTGAATTGAAGTGTATAACCTCATTCTATAATCCCCAGAACCCAATGAGACACTCCGGGGATGGCCCGGAACTGAACGGGGTGCTTGAAGGCACAACAGAGGGCGTTTTGGGGTTGGTCCAGCATTTGCGAGACTTTGCCCCCTCCTCTTCCTTCCTAGCGGATCAGGATGACGCCGGGGGCGCAGGGTCCAAGGTCAGCTTGGGCCGGGGTCCTTGGCGCTTCGTATACGGGTAGCGTTTGGTCGAGCGGGATCGCTGCCGAGACTCAGGCTTCCGTGTAGGCTGAGCGGGCAATGGCGCAGGTTTAGCTGGCTGTTGCGCTGGAGCAGGCTTGGGGCGACTTGCGGCCGTTGCAGAGCTGGACCATTTCGGCAGGAAGTGTCGCATGGCCTGGGACGACTTCTAAACCGCGGTGAAACGCTCCGCATAAGTGGCGCTCCAACACCACTAAGTTGGCCATTGACTTCCCTATGGACTGTGCTGTAGCCTTAGTAGCCCTCAGAGCCAGGTCGGTAGCGCTGCGCATTTCTCTGAAAACTGCGGGATCAGGTCCAGACTCATCCATGGTCTGGAGGAGTTTGGCCTGAAAGACCTGGAGCACAGCCATGGAATGAAGCGCTGAGGCGGCCTGCCTGGCGGAGGATTACACTCGTCCAGCGAGGGCAGAAGTCGTCCTGCAGGCTTGGAGGGGTGAGCGGCCTTTGCTTTCCATCCGATAGCGGAGGGTGGGCAAAGGTGAGCAGCCACTGCCTCGTCGAGAGGGGGCAGCCTTTCGTAGCCCTTCTCTTCGGCGCCGTCCACTAAAGAGAGAGCAGAGGAAGAGTTAGAGCGAAGGCGGGCCGAATACGGAGCACGCCACGACTTTGTGAGTACGTCATGGACCTCCGGGAAAAACGGAGAGGTTCACTGATGAGGGGCCGTACGGCGCCCCGGCAGGAACCATTCGTCCAGACGACTAAGAGTGGGCTCCTCCAGCGTAGACCACTCCAATCCCAGCTCGTCGACCGCCTTAGAGAGGATGCGGAAGAGTTTGGCATCCATCCCTGGCTTTGTGTCGCTGGGTTCTGCAAACGATGAAGGGGCGGCGTTAATAGTAGAGCCCGACATCTCCTCCGCGTCTGACGCCTTAGAGAGGATGCGGAAGAGTTCGGCATCCATCCCTGGCTTTGCGTCGCTGGGTTCGGCAGACAATGAAGGGGCGGGGTCAATAGTAGAGCCTGACATCTCCTCCACGTCTGACGCTATTAGAGACATGCTGTCATCTAATAGCTTGTCCTCGACAGCTCCAAACGAGACCACGTCACTCGCACCAATCGAGGGACGTTGATCCGCGTGTTCGAAGAGGACGAGAGAATCCTCTCTGCTTAGCGGGGACGAGGCACGCGGGGTCTGAGCCGGCGTGAGCTCGCTCGCCGCAGAGCGCTTAATCCCTTTACCCCACCGAAGTTATGAACTGCTTTTAGCTTTAAGATGTTTTGTGAATGTTATTTTATTTTTATTTATGTATTTATTTATTTTAAGTCTACCAATGGTTGGGGTGGGTTTTAAATTTGTACAGCTGATTTTTGTTTTGTACTACTGCTCCACAAAATAAAACTCAATAAACAGTTGTTAACAAAAAAAAACCAACAACAAAAAAAGATGTTTTGTGAATACGGGCCCAGTAGAGAGTATTTTAACCAGATTAAGATTAGGGCACATTAAATTAAACAGTATGCTTCATATGATAGGAAAACATCCAACAGCACTTTGTGACCAGTGCCAAATACCTGAGAATGTAGAACATGTGCTTGTGTATTGCACAAAAAATTTAATTCAAAGGATGATATTGGTAAAAGACATGGCAGAAATAGGATTAATTGGACGTGGATTAAAGGATAGGAATGCAGCATGAGCGGACAAGGAATAAAATATTTGAATTATTATTATTTTTTTACTAAGACGATACTAATATCAAGAATATAAAAAACAAGATGCTGGCTGCACATGGGAAGTAACTAGCTCCAGAAGATGGCGGTAATGCAACGCCAAGGATACAAGCTCCCGTTAAAACAAAAAGAAGAAGAAGAAGAAAAAGAAGAATTTTGTTGTCCATAACCCCTATAACGGGCTGTGCTGTACTGATAAAACGAAACGAAGATTCTTGCCGCATTTTCTTCCCGATTTCGTAAAGAATTTTAAAGTAATTATTTTATGTTTGCTTTCTCAAGGTAAAATAACTCAGTATGGAGATACCTGTCATGGATTTCAATGTTTACGAACTGGGAAAGACCATTGTGTCAGATGATACCTTGGGAAAGTTAATTGACGAACTGAGAAGGGCCTTTAGTGAGGTGGGATTTGTTTATCCGAAAAAACATGGGCATAAATCAGGTTTATGATTTGTTTAAACATGCCTGTTACTTACGAAAAGATCTTTATTGTTTGTAGATGACTGGCTAATATTTATTTATACTGTTTTAAGAGGACAAAGGCATGGGTGTTTCAAAGAAGTTCTTCTGTTTGCCAGAAAACATGAAGAAGCCTTTTAGCAGGGGCAATTTCTCATGTGATGTAAACCACGGCTGGGTTTCGCTAGAGAATAATTTCACAGTTTAAATCCTCGACGTCCCGGTGATCTGAAGGAGGCGTTTAATACAACATCTTTGCGGGCGGATATCGTAAATATCAATTTCTTCTCTAATGCTTTCTCTCTCTCCCTTTAGTGTTTCATATTCCCCTGGTTTCACAGACAAGGCTTAAGCCTAGTCCTAGTCTAAAATGTAAATCTGAGCTGTTTCAAACTTGCACTGACTGGTTTTAAAATGTCAGTGCCTTTGCTTTGTCTTATGCACACCAGACAGTAATGCCTTTTTCTAAGGCATGTTTATAAAAATTACTTAAATGTACTAATTAAACTATGGCCTAATCCTGGTTTAGGCTAAGCCCTGTCTATGAAACCGGGCCATAGAGTGTTTCATAAAGTAGGGGCTCTGTCTCAATACTACCGCCAAATGCAAGCTGAAAGAGAAACTAAAGATCTTCACGACGACAATCCGTCAAAATAAAAGTATGGTTTAACTTTTGACAAATATATTACAGTTGTATACTACAATGTCATTTTTAATGATGATACTTTTAAGAAATATCATAAAACCAGTATTATTTTGTTCATCCATGTTTTAATTGATACACTTCTGTTGTGCAAAATATAAATGCAATGTTTTGTTGTAAATTAATTGTCATATTTTAATTTCAATAATTTCAAAAATTTTAAATCTAAATTGATATTAAATCAACACTCAATCCAGAGAAATACAATTGAAAACAGAATTTAAGGAAAAATAAAATTTATTTCATGGGGCCCCAAATTAAAAGGTAGGTTGATTGGTGGAGTTTAATTGAGATCAAACAAGTTGTTTTTATTCTCAAGATCTATCAAACCATTATTCTATAATCTATCAAGCATTTCCTTCCCCATTAATTGCAAATTAATATTGTGATATATATTGATTTTGTATGGTAATGAAAAAAAACAATGTTTTTTTTAAAATGATTATAAAAATTACATAGAGAAATTCTTGCACTCACTCGCAAAACCTTGACCCTGATAGCACACGTACATCTCCGAGACATCTACATTTACATCTGCAAGATGTATTTTTAGAGTGTTTGCTCATCTGCAATACATCTATAGGACGTTTCCTTTTAGATGTCAAATAGACGTCTATTAGATATCTTTAAGATGTTTATGATTTAGAATGTATGTAAAACTGAGATCTGAAAGACGTCTGTCAGACATTTGTTGACAGGAGATGCTTTCCAGATCAAGAGATCTTTAACAGACAACTTGCAGAGGTACGTGTGCTATCTGGGGATGGAAATATTGGTTTAGTTGTGACGTCAAAACCCAAAAGACTAATTTACTGCTGGTTCCCTCAAGATTTTCCTGTTTTTTTAATAACCTAAAAAGAACTTATACAGAAAGATGCCTATTGGTTATTTTTAGGTTATTATTTTACAACCATAAAATAACGTTCCCAGAACACTGCAGGGTGGTTATTTTTTAATAACCTAAAAAATAACTTATACAGAATGTTCCCTAATGGATATTTTTGTTTTTATTTTGCAACCATTAAATAACATTCCCAGAACGTTCTGGGAATGTTATTTAATGGTTGGAAAATAAACAAAATAACCTGCAATTGCAGGGTGGTATTTTTTTTAAAAAATTAAAATAAAACTTATATATAACTTAGAACATTTACTAATGTTTATTCTTAGGTTATTTTTATAAACCTGTAAAACATTTTTCCAATTAAAAAGTTGTGTATGTTTGTGTAATGAGGTACACACAGCCCTGAAATTTGTTTAATACAGCATTTACTAAAATACAGAAATTAGAGCAATCAAAATGCATTTTAAACTAGAATATTAAGCCAGGGTTAAGCATAGAGGGATAACAGAAATCATAAATTTGTGGGTTTGTTTCATCTTCATTTCCGTGCTTGCGAAATTTAAATATTAACGGTCATTTCATTTTGCTGGCTGACTGACTTGTTCGTTTATCAATCTCTTTATTGAATGATTACTTAAAATCAGGGGTGTAGCCATCATTTCAGAAGTGAGGGGGACAAAAATGTCAAATAAAATATCTACCTACCTATGTTTTATTGATTTATGCAATTGACAGTTTTTTTTTTATCTCTTTCTTTTAATTGTAAAACGTAAAAAAGTGTAAAAAGTCAACAAATACAGTACACTGCTGGACAATAACGGATAATTTGAATATTATATATTTTTTTTTCTCTGTTTACCTAATGACAATTTTATGATTGGTTTATATACAAACACTTTTTTTATGAATTTTTGTAGAAAATAAGGCAGAAAATATATTGTACAATTTCTATACTATAATAAATGCTATGTCAGTCAGCACTGCATTGTTTATATACTTCATTTATTACCTGGAGATGACTTGGAAAACACACACAAACCATATATTGTCGCAATTATGTGTTCATTGTCTTAAAGTTTTTTCTTTTTTTCAGCTTATCTACAGTGATCGCAGGATGCCTTTGGCCATATTAGGGATTTCCTGGCACATCATAAATTATTACTTCTATGAGTCCGTTTTGGACTTTCTGGATAAGAACACCCTTCGGCTTCGATTATGAATGAAACATACAGTGCATGAGAGTGTTTAGCACTCTGTTATGATCACATTGCCTCATTTTGGATACAAGTAAAAATGTCTGGTTATGCATAGACTATCTTGTCTATTTGCATTTAAATCTAAATTGATTCACAGTCCTTGAAAACCTCTGTGAAAACACTTGCCTGAAAAAATGTCCCCCGCTTATTCTACGCCCATGGTTAAAATTAATATAGTTATGAGTATAATTTTCAGAGGGATTTTACATGTCAAAAAAAAAAAAAAAAAATCAACAAGTTATGCGAGTTGGAGCCCATATCATTTGAGGGGGCCCATACAATTTTTTTGCATATGGGCCCGGGGCTGACTTGCTACGCCACTGTGTCCAATCCACTTGCTGTTCCACAACTTCCACTCCATCATCAGCTTTAGCAGCAATCAAGAGTATAGAGCTCAGGTGAATGTTAAAATAACATTATAATAACGTTATGCAAATTAAAAGCTAACTTTCTATTTCCGTTAAGAAAACTTTCCTGGCTAACCAAAAATAAACTTTAACAAAAAACGTTCTAGGAACCAATTTTTTTTTAGCTGGGTGTCACTTGACCAGTCACCATCATGAACTATTAAAGTATGTGTCAGGAGTAATCTTTTTTCATAACTTGTTTTTTTGTTTTTACACCAGGGCAACAGTAGCACTTTGTAAACGAAAATAAAAAAAATCATAAACAGCCAAAATAGTCATCAAAGATGAAGATATTGCGCCTTAAGAGGCAAAGCAGTGGTGTCTGGGTCAGTGGTGTCTAAATATTTCAGTAGTTGAGCCCAGTTGAATATAGGTTAAAGTATTAAAGGCATCATCTTTTATTAAATTATTATTATTATTATTATTTACATTTAGATGTCACTGAGAAAAGATATAGGCTACCAACTATGGGGGTTTAGGGTTTTCCTCTTCAAGTCTGGACAATTTTTATATTTTTAATAAAATATAAAATAAATATCTACTATATCTAAGTATCTATTTTTTTTCTTTCTCCATATTCTCAGTTTGCACATATATCTACATTTCTGCATAAATATTACCCAAAACATAATCCGATTTTCACACAATTTCTGAAAGTAGACAAATAGAAACCAATCAACTCATGTGTAAACCACAAATGAGACAAAAATAGATTTTTTTGTCATTTATTTATTGAGAAAAATGATCCAGTGTTACAGTGTCAAAAGTATGTGAATCTCTAGGATAAGCTGTTAATTTGAAGCTGAAATTAGAGTTCATCTGTTCTGAGGTGTTTTCATTCTGTGGAATGACTATCAATGCCTGCCCTGTTTTGTATAAAGAACAGGGATCTATCAAAGTCTAACCATGTTTGTGGAAGTGTTTAATGGCACAAACAAAGGAGATCTCTGAGGACCTTAGAAAAAGAGTTGCTGTTGCTCAATAAGCTATAAAATGTTACAAAACCATCTCGAAAGAGTTTGGACTCCACAAATCCACAGTCAGATGGATTGTGTAGAAACTGAGGAGATTCAAGACCACTGTTACCCTCCCCAGGAGTGGTCCACCGACAAAGACCAATGGCATAACAATGTAACCAAAATAATCATCACTAACACAGAGACCGTTTTCAATACCACATACTATTAGGCTACTAAATACTACTATTATTTATATAATATGATTTATTAAACAATATTTTTTTTAATAAATAACAGTAGATATCATAAAAGTTGCTAAGCAATTCAGTCAACAGCACAAAGGCAATTTTCAAACAATTTGAAGTCCATCATTCCACAGTGAGAAAGATTATTCACAAGTGCAAGACATTCAAGACAGACAATCTTTCCCAGTAGTGGACATCTCAGGAAATTCCCCCCATGGTCAGACCGTCATATACACTGAGAAATTGCAGACAACCTGAGAATCTACAGGTCTCAGTTAACATGTTAAATGATAAAGTCAGTGCCGGTAAAATTAGAAAAAAAAAAAAAAACGTAAGTATGGCATGTTTGGAAGGGTTGCCAGAAGAAAGCCTCTTTTCTTTAAAAAGAACGTCAAGATAGCTTGGGTTTGCAAAGTTGCATCTAAAAGTCTTGTGGTTTGTTCATAATATCCTAATGATTTCTGGCATAAAAGAAAAACGTCTCAGGTTACATATGTAACCATGGTTCCCTGAGACTCAACTCATGGAACAGGAGGAGAACTCAGATGCTCAATTGGGAGCAGCATGCCCATAGGTGACCCTCAAGAAGAGAGGAGCACTGCTGGGCTCAACCAGAAAAGCAGTCCACCAGGGATCAAAAGAGCAGCCTAACAGGGAGGCAGAAAGAGGCCTAACAATCTGGTGTGGCCGCCCAACGGAGCTCCAAGGAGCAGAGGACTCGACTCACAGAATGAGAGGAGAACTCAGATGCTCAGTTGGGAGCAGAGTGTTCATAGGTGACCCTCTTGAGCGAGGGAAGCAATGCTAAGCTCAACCCAGAAGAGCAGCCCAAAAGGGAGGCAGAAGTTGGGGTTGAATCGAGCTCCTGTCTCCAGCGAGCAGAATACTCAACTACACCTACTCATAGGTGAGGAGCATCAGCTCCACCTAGATCCGACAGTCCTAACAGGAATGCTCCCGGAGAGCAGTATAATGTGGTTATCTGATAAGGACAAAATATGAATCATATGTCCAAAAACTGCAGACTAGATATCCAAATTATACAATTTCTTATGTATAAGGAACTATAAACAATAGGAAATACTGGTAGGGAAAGATTTCCCATCAGGTCCTTTCCATGCTCTGCCCATAAACTGGAATCCACCGGCAACAGGCAGAGAAATCTCACATCAGCGCACAGGATGGTCCCCCTTGGGAGAAATGGCGGGTAGCAAACCTGCTACTGCGGTCACGAATGCATCGGTATTCCTGCGAGAGGCGAGCGCACTCATGCGAACGCTGTCTACAAACTCTGGAAATTAGTGAAACACTCACCTCCCCTCTCAGTAGCCCCACGAATGCATCACGATGACCACAGCCTTTCTCCTCATGAGTAGAGCATGTTCAACTTACTCTTATCCACAAAGAAATAAGCAATGGATGCAACAAAGCACAATCAACTGCCTTGAGAGCTGAACACGCTTGCTCTTCGCCACACACACGACTTGCGAGCCGTGTGAAACTGCAGGTATCAAAGCAAAGCCTCTGGCAAGAGAACATGCACTCCAGTCATGCTTAACTTTCTGCTAACATAAACGGCAGTGAAGACGACGACGACGTGTTCTCTCTGCACCCTTTTCTACTGTGGTTGTGCCGGTAGTGAAGTCACAGGCTGTCGCCGGCCAATGTTTTTGTCGTGTTTAGATGTATGCTTCAGACACCGGTCACGCGTTCCCCATAGCAACGTCTAGAGGACACAGTTCGAAGTTTCCTCGGAAGGGAATCGATAGCTTTGACCCATACAATGTATTTTTGGCTATTGCTACAAATATACCCCTGCTACTTAAGACTGGTTTTGTGGTCCAGGGTCACATATATGGAATTCCCCAAACTTTACATCACTCCACATTCAATGTGTTCAGAATTGGCCTTCAAAAGGAGTTGATGGTTTTCGAGATGTCTACGTTTAATTTTTCCTGCACTGAAAGGAACTCTCTCTCAGAGTGCTCCGAGTGATGGCTCTTGGTTTGGGCCTGGAAGCAGAGGTCTTTCTCAGCGCACATAAGCATATTGGAAGTAAGTAAATTATATGCATTACTTCTTGCTCCCAGTGAGTCAGTGGCAGGAAGATCTGCAAGACTCTTAATGATGTGGGTTGTTTTAAGGTGATTTGAATCAAATGACTCTACGGACTCTGTACTACCCTCCAGTGAACAGCACGTGTGAAGGAAAATCAGCTGCGCTTTGGTGAACACTCTGATTATGGTAGTATTACTTTGGTCTTCCAAAGCTCAGAGCGTGGACTGCAGGTGAGTACCAGTATAGGACAAGATGAGAAAAGATTCATTATCATGTTTAATGTGGCGCTCTATCATTTAGGCTCTGTGCAT
Source organism: Barbus barbus (assembly GCF_936440315.1). Taxonomy (NCBI): domain Eukaryota; kingdom Metazoa; phylum Chordata; class Actinopteri; order Cypriniformes; family Cyprinidae; genus Barbus; species Barbus barbus. The sequence goes on from NC_136750.1 coordinate 14,884,995, forward strand.
TCTTCTTCTCCAGGTTCTGAACTGCCGGTCCAGCATTCCTGGAACAGTTCTGATTAACATAGCAGACCTGATGCAAAGGTGGACCAGCGATGTCTGTGTATCTGTTGTAAGATTTTTTTTTTTTTTACTAATGTGGCATTTCATTTTATTTGTGCAGTGGAGGCAATGCTTATTTAATTATTTTCTTTGTTCTGGCCCTCAGGTTCATAGGATTTTGCTGCCCCCTGCAGGTGACTCCAGCACTCGTCAGTCTTTGGTCTTCTTTGTTCAATCAGATGAGGAGGCCATTATTTCATGCTGCGATGGATCAGATAAATATCCTCCTGTTAATTCAGATGATTACCTTAAATCAAGGTTCAGTGATTCTTATGGAAAAAAAAAAAAAACAGATCCTGGATTAAATGATTTTTTTTTATTTTGCATGTTTGAAAAAAAAAATCTCAGTGATAATCATCAGAGCACATAATTGGTGAAGCTGACATAATTTAATACATTGTAGAGAAATGTAAAGCACAGTCATTTATTCCTGAAATCACAAAGGATACTCAAACAAGGCCAAAAAAAAAAAAAAAACTACCAACCAAACAATCCATACCTATTTTACACTTAACTGGATTTCTATATATTTTATAAATTTATACATTGTTTACAGTAGAACACTGGTTGAAAACCATGAAACCATAATGAATTAAAACAAATCAGCGTGAAATAATTCACTGGTGTTGCAGTTGTAATTAATCCAAATTGGGATTCGATCTAGGATCGACTTTAATCTAAAGCAAAAAAAAAAAAAAAAGATACATTGATAACTGAATAAAATATAGGCCTGATTAGCATCGTTTTGTAATTTGTAGTATGAAATTGACAAAAAATTAAATAAAAATACAAACAAAAATCACTATTTACTTACAACAGTAATGGTATCGTTATTGTTATCCTGTGTATTTTTTATTCTCTAAACCTTTATTTTACACATTTATTCTTTTTGCTGGAAGTGCCATACAATAAGAATGCTTAATGTATTTTTATGTTATCCTTTCCTTTTTCTTTAAAAATATGTTAAAAAAAAGAATGCTGAATTGTGGGGCATTTAACATGACATGAACTGTTTAATATCAAATGCCTAAATGTGAATAGAGATCTATCTTATGACGTTTGGCCATGTTTGTGCAAAGACTGTGCAAATCAGACACGAAACAGTAAACAATAATGAACAGTTAATTTCTTTAAACACAAGTTTCAAGTACAGTCCCTTTCCTCACTATCTGTACTTTTGATAAGAGAGGTGTGATTATCCACAGATCATTCTGTTAACTAATTACATACTTCAGCAGCCTGTTTTAGGATATCATAACTCAATATTGTTTTATGTTTGATAATACTACCACAGTGATTTGTTTAATTATTTCAAGGAAAGCCAAGGTCTTTGTTAAGAAACAGTAAATTGTCCTTTTGTATGCGAGGATGAAAATAGTTGACACTACATACAACAGACAAACATATAACAGACACTGAGAAGAGCTTTAGCTGCTAAGAATGTGCAGGGAAGTCTTGCTGGTGACCTTGTGACATAGGGTGACTTTCCCCAGGTAATATTTCCACAGCAGAAGGTACTGCATTTGTAAAAAAACAAGAAAACATGATGATAGAAAATCAATATTTTATTCCTAATGATGGGGCTAAATGACTTTGACCAGGAAAATGTAAAACAGTTACACTGACCTTTGGCCTGCACTGGAGGCTCTGTTTTCTGTGTTTTCAAGCGATCCATGTGCTCTACTGCCTAAAAGAGAAGATTGCTATGTTAGAAAGTGTTGAGGTGAGAGACAATTAGCTTCAGACGTTTCCATTATGTTTTAAAAAGGGAATATTTTAGTGACAACATTATCAGCATAAGATAAAAGCAGTAGACCAAACATTAAGCATCTACACTCTTTTAAAAGTGTGTGTGTGTGTGTGTGTGTATATATATATATATATTATGCAAAACTATTATTTTTATCCTGGATTCTTTGATGAATATAAGTTTGAAAGAAAGGCATTGATTTAAAATGTATATCATTTGTAAGAATACAGACCCTTATTGACATTTTTTCAGCAATCCTTGCTTTATAAAAAATTTTCTTTAAAAAAATCTTTCAATTTTCTTTCCCATTACAGTAATGATAATGAGATTTGAATAATGTGAATGTGAATGGGGGAAGGTGCTTAATTGATATGAAAATATCCAGTCACAAAACATCATAATGGCACAAAAATAAGCTTCATCTACTTTAAGCATAATATAATTTAGTTCCTTCTTTTTACTTGGACATGTTCTTGACAGGTTTTATCAGATTTACCCATGAACTCTTGTCAGATAAAAACATCATCTCTTAGTGGTTGTTAGATTTTCTGACAGATTAATTTCCATGAATTTTCCAGTCATTTTGATTTTAGTATAGAGTGGACTTAAAGTGAAAATAACTTTCGCTCTCTCTCTCTCTATATATACATATTTATCAAACAAATACATATCCATGATATTTCCGTGACCTTTTAGGATCTCATTCATTTCCAAGACTTTTCCAGGTCTGCAAATTACACTTATGAAATTCGTTCATGTTTGGAGGTTTTCCGGGACTGTGGGAACCAAAATTAGGCCTATCTAGTTTTTTAAAATGAGTTTCTCTTAATCTCCCACTCTCCTACCCGCTGTAGCTCCATTTTCTGGGCGTTAAGTTGTTCCTGTTGTCTCTCCAGCTCCTCCCGCTGTTTCATCAGGTCATTTGTCCTCAGGTTCAGGTCTTGCTCCTCTCGAGCAAGATGCTCCTCAAACTCTCTCAACTCTTCATCAGTGTAGATTGGATTCTGTTCCAGAGTCTCAAGAGGAAGCAGACAAAGGACATTTTTACATGAAGAAAATGTTATGAAATGTACACTACTGTTTAAAGTTTGGGGTCTGTAAGTATTTTTTAGTGTTTTTGAAAGAAGTATCTTATGCTTACCAATTCTGCATTTATTTGGTCAAAATTTCAGTTAAAACAGTAATATTGTGAAATATAATTACAATTTACAATAACTGTTTTCTATTTTAATATATTTGAAAATGTAATTTATTCCTGTGATGGTAAAGCTGAATTTTCAGCAGCCATTACTTCAGTCTTGAGTGTCACATTATCCTTCAGAAATCATACTTGAAATGGAAATATGTTTTGTCTTTACTGTCACTCAATGAATTTAATGTGCTCTTGCTAAATAAAAGTATTAATTTCTTTCAAAAGGAAAGAAAAAAAAATACTGTTTCCAAACTTTTGAACAGCAATGTGCCTTTATTTTTTAAAGAAAAGCAGTTGACAGACATGGAAGGCTTTGTTTCATGTTGACCCCAAACATTAAAAAAACATTACCTCCCATCCATCTGGCTCTAGAAATTCTTTTCTATTTGTGGCCGTAATAAACTCATCTACTGACACAAGCCTGTCTCTGTTAGTGTCGACCTATGGACAAAACAAAAACATGATTACTACTGAAGCATCTTTGAAATAATATCATTAGCACAAAGAAGAATTCAGTCCCCTGCGATGATGCTCCTACCTCATTCATCACATGTTCTCTCATGCGAAGTCTCTCCTCCTCCATTTCTATCATGTCATCCTCTTCATGTGTGGGATCATAAGCTTTCTCTAGCTGAACATGGTGGACACAAGCATTAGATTTAGCACCCCATAAAAATAATCAAAGTACTCTATTGTGATAGCTCTGAATGGAAAGGTTATTAAGGGGAACCTCTTTAGTAAACAGTGCCTCGAGCTCTTGCTCATCAAAGTAGCCATCTCCATTAGTGTCTGTAAAAGCAAACAGATGTCACAGTCGTGCTGTGATATGATTTAAGTGTTCAGAACAGAGTGGCTCACTGATCTCACCATGTAGTTTGAAGAATGTCTTTGGGTCAAAATCGTTGGGATCCAAACCGTCAGCTTCCTCCCAGACCTCTTTCAATTGGTCTTGACTGCCCTATTTACACACATACAGACCAAATCTATGCATTGGTTGCTGATTTGGATGGAGAAGGATCTGAATGTGAGCTTGCAGTCGATTGGAAGAAAGGGGCGGGGGTTTATGTGGACAAAATGATTGGAAAAGTCAGATATACGGTCAATTAAAAAAAATTAAATAAATCATAATAATTGCTCAATATCACAATTTAGCTTTTTTGATTTTTATAATAGGTCAAAAAATGTATTTTTAGTTTACAGGGTGATTGATTTTGGGATGGTCTGCATGTTTCTTCTTCATCTCCTCATAGTGTTCCTCCTCTTTTTTGCGTGCTTCCTCATCCAGTGTTTTAAGATGTTCCCTCCGATCGTGTTCCTTTGCCATCTCGTACCTCTTGAAGTCTTCATGTCGTTCCTTGTCGAAGTTTTCCAGGTCATTAGTGGCCTCAATTTGACAAAATAAGAAAACAAAGAGAGGAAAATGTAAATGTGTGGAGACCAATAGATCATTATATAGATCTCCATCCAACATTGAAAAATAATATTGAATTGCACTTGGTGAATAATACAAGCTAAGACTGTTGACCCTCACCGATGACAGTGATGTGTGCAAATCAAACATGAAAAGAATCTTTTGGAAAAGTTTTTGCTTTGAATTTAATTTTGGGCACTTAAAGCAACTGTTTTTAAGTTGTTTACCTTTATATCAGTTTCAAAATCATTTAGACTTGTAATAAAGTGAATGGATGAACAGAATGAAAGGTGAATGAATCTAAATTGCAATTATGACAGTGATATAGATCCAAAAAGTTGCAAAAGTACACAAAACTATGTACAAAAAGTATTAGTTTCATCTACAAATATGTGGAATGATTTATTTACATTTGTACATTTAAATCTGTCACACATTTACATTTATGCATTTTATCCAAAGCGACACTGCATTCAGGGTGTACACACTGTACCATCATTTCCTTCATTCCCTAGGAATGGAACCCATGACACTGGTATTGCTAGCACACTGCAAAAAATTATTTTCATACTTAGATTTTTTGGTCTTGTTTTCAGCCAAAATATCTAAAAAAAAAAACAAATAAAAAAAATAATCATTAAAAAATTTTCTTAAATCAAGAAGTGAAAATTGTTGTCTTGTTTTCAGAAAAAAAAAAAACAAGTAAAAATTAAATTAGTTTTTCCTTATAAAGCAAAATAATCTGCCAATGGGGTAAGCAAAATAATATTGTTTATTTGAAACTCACTTAATTTTGACTTATTTTTGAAAACAAGACAATAATTTTTACTTGTCTAGAAAATCCTTCTTGATTTAAGAATTTTTAGATATTTTAGCTGAAAACAAGACAAAAAAAATCTAAGTAAGAAAAGTATTTTTTTGTTCTACCATGCTCTACACTGAGCTACAGCGATAAAATCATAAGGTTTTATCACAGGCGCAGTTACACAGAGACAAAATTACCTGCATTTTAATCACAAATATGCTAGGAGAAACAGCTAAATCAATAAATTCCCATAGTCATAGTGCAAAAAATATATATAATCTATTTATATAAAAAACATTTAATAAGGCAATAAATATTTATGGCCAGTACATTTTCTTATTTCACCTACCAAAAAAAAAAAAAAAGTTGAACGAAAATGTGTGAAAAGTTTGAGTGTAGAATAAAACCAACAGGAAGTCAGATATGGAGCCTACCGATTTAATGAGGCGATCCAAATCTTCCACTTCAAATGTATGCGGATTCATGTGATTCAGATGTTCAAACTGTTTCAAAAGTACCTGGTGGTCCACTGCCATACCTTTAGGGAAATTAAGAACATGTCATTTTTCATATACGTTTCTTGTCTTTGCAGCAGGCCAGAGATACAGGTTTATAAAGTAAACTGTGATATGGGGAGTTTGATAAAAGACACTCTCGGATACAACATTCTGTATCCTTGCAAATATGTGCTCTGTGAGCCTGGCGACCATAAATGAAACAAAGATGGTGGAGGACATTTCACAATATGCACCAGGGCAAATGTGAGCCACAAAACAAGAACAAAAGTGCTCCCTGTGATACCTTTTTCTCCATTTATGTCTTGTTTGACTTTGATTAGGGTGCGCAGTCTGTTTACTTCTTGCCTCTTTAGCTCATCAAGTTTAGTTCGCACATGATGGCTGACAAAGTCCAACTCTTTACCCAGTTTCCCTTGCTGTTTTCACCACACAGAGAATAAGAGGTTAGCAATGGGGTGTTTAGATAATCCGATTAAGCCAGTCTACAAAGTAGAATTGGGAAATAAAGCAGTGCAATACCTTGATGTCTTCCATGTCTGTGTTATGAAGTTTCTCTCTGAAATGTGGGTCCTTTTCCAGGAAATCAATAACCTCTCTGAGATATCGATCATAGTGCAATCCAGTGTCCTAAATGAATTTAAATTAGATGTACAGTATGGAGTAAGGAAAAAACACTAGGGAAACAAAATCTTTTTAAACCTATGTGAACATTTGCAAATAACTGAGCAATTAGAGTTAGTCTATGTTAGCTGAAGACTCCTTTCTCCTTTTATGGCACAGCTTATTATAAGCATCACATATGAAATGCCTGCTTACCAAACCTGTCTGTGGTTTTCACATATTAGAGAGAAGAGTCACACCCATTTTAACACTAGATTTGAACACTGTTAGTATAAAGACATTTTCATAAGTCGTTAAATTATTATTATTATTATTCCAAAAGAGAGAGCGGAAAGAACATTATTAAATCAGATTACATACTATACTTTTTGGTGGCTCCAGTTCCTCTACTGGAGGGCTCACTTTGGTCTTATCCACAGCAACTGGCAGTGCATCCAAACAAGCCCAGAGACAGAATATCAAGCAGAAGTGTGATGGTCCCCACATCTGTGAGAGGACAAGAACATCACCATTTCTGACATAGATGACTATCTAGATGGAATTACTGCAGGAAGATGTGTAAATGATCTATTAAGTATTATTATTAATTATTTATATATTATTTTATAATAGAATTGTATCTTAAATGATCCAGAACTATATAGTTATATATCTCTTTCATAAAATATGTAATTTATTATTTGTTTTATAATAATAAGAAGAAGAATAAATAATGAACATTATATATTAATATTACATTAAATAAATTATTATCATTATTATTATTGCCATTAGAATCAAAATAACTATCTATCTATCTATCTATCTATCTATCTATCTATCGTTACTTATATAGTCCTAGATAACATTAAACTAAAATACAAGTACAAATTAAGGGTTTTTGTTTTTAAAGGGAACGTCTTACAACCAAAGTGTGACGTCACTAGCACGTGTGTAAGATAATGAAGACAACATTTTCAAAAATTACGAGTAAATAAATCTACATTACGTGTTCAGACTGAAATCATATCGACAATGTACAACACATTAGCCACTAAATGACGTTATTTTCTGAATTTCTATTTTTCTATGAACACAAAACAGTATTACTCCACCATTCGTGTCTTTAAGCATCATCAGTGGTCAAACAGAAGCCAGTAGCTGACTTTATAAGGAGCAACAGGTGAACACCTACCCTAAAAGATCCCCTGAGAGTTGTATATATAAACTCGATGTTGCTGTTTTCGCCTCGATCAAGCGTCACAGATATAACCGGGTCATTTGTAACTTGTTTTACCTGATGTGTGCTAAACACAGTTCCTCAACGTAAACCCCGCCTGCTGAGACGTGTAGCCACGCCCCTCGCTCTGCTGATTGGAGGAACCATCGCGCTTCCGCCTTTGATTTTTTTTCGCGTTGCTCTGTCATTGAACATGCTGTCTGTCTGTCAAAGGTTCCCATGGTAACTTGTCAAGTACGCTTGTTAGAAGAGGTACGTGGCGTTCACGAGTCCACCGTTACACGAGAGTCACTTCAATGCTGCACAGAAAGCCAAAGACACAACTATCACAACAGCTGTTATCACTCAATCTTGGCTGTTGTTTGTGAGGTGGGTCATGACGCTACATTCAGATGTTTGGTTTAGCAAAAAAAAAAAAAAAATGTAGGAACCACTAATCTATATATATAGGCTAAATGAGCTTATAGATCAGGGGTAGGAACATAATGTAGGCTACCTCATTTTTTTTTTCTAGCAATTTAGGGCCCAAATAATACAATTTCACATAGGCTGCTTCTAAATAATAGTTTCATTTTCATTTTACAGTTTGTAAGTCTTTGCATCAAGTAAATGGTGAGTTGGTGCAATTTCCGTCCGTTTTCAATATTTTCCTCGCATATTTTGATTATTCACTCACTGCCTCTTGTCCCAGTCTATTCAATGTCTGTATCCCTCAGAAACTATTTAGGATTAAAAGAGCATAATGCACCTGTTAAATGACTTGAAATGTAAACATCTGACGTAAGGAATTAAGTCCACTAAGGTTTTTTCGTGAAGTAGGCTACAGCTAGATTAGACAATAGACTACAGCTCAAAACTTAAACACAGTTGAATATTACACTCAATTCAACAAATCAACAAGTTAAATGTGGCTTCTACAGTGATTGCATTGCAGTTTGCTGCTGCATCCTTGTAGTAGATATAGCTAATAATGGGAGGGTTTGCTATAAATTATATCCTTATGATTTGCAATGTATACATCTAGCCATTAGATGGCACTTAAAGTCTACCAATGAAATACTGCAGTCCCCTTTTAAACATGAGCAGATACAGTATCAAGTGCTTGTCAATGTTTATGCAACTGAAAGCAAAGGCATATACAAGTTCACGTTCTTTCTTTTTAAGGTAATCAATTCATTTTTTGATATCTTTATATTTGTGTACATACACCTCAAAACAGCATTGGATATTCCGTCGTAGGAACGACAACTTCCACTGTTTCTCTAAGGTTGAGCTTGCTTACAGGCTAATGTTGTTTTGCATTGGTTGCTGTTTGTTTTGTTGTTATTGCTTTCCCCCTCCCTTACACCTGTTTTGTTTGACTTTGCTGATTGTTTGGCATTTGTTTGTATTTTTTGTCTTAAACTCTGTTTGACTCGTAGTTTTGTGTTTGCCTGTTTTTGTGCAAAAAGTAATTTAAGCATTTCTAACTTTCCAGCAGGTAAAGAAGACGACCTGGTATAGGTTAGTTAGGCTTTTTTTTTTTTTTTGGCATATTTTTTGGTAATATTGTTTATTTTTTTATAATGCATTTGAATTTTTGCTGATCTTTTTGTTATTTAATTAATTTATTTTAAATGCGTTATTTCCAAGGTAATATAGTCAGGAAAATCAGCTTTATTAAGTGCATTTAGAAAAGTCCGATTATTTTCAAAAGATTTTTTCAGGTCCTGCTTCTGTAATACTGCATTTGGGCATCATCTAGCACAGTGACACCATCCTTATTTGTTCCCACCTTGACTAACCCTGAGCATATGTTGTTCTCATAACCTCCTAAAAATAGCTGCCGTTTAAAGAATCTTATCTACAGATAAAGTCAATAGAGCCATCTGGTGGTTTTTTGTAGATTTAATCTACAAAACAACAAAGACATTTGAGCAATATAATTAAACTGGCTGTTTGTGTGTCTAGAAATACATGAATAAAATGAATACTAGAATATAAAGTCCACTAGTGTAAATCCTTCTGTTTTGCATATTTCTAATTTAATATTTAAATAATAAAAAACATAAAAAAAAATAAAATATACACACACACATAAAAAAAAATGGTGCTATATAGCACTAAAAGTGGTTCTTTGGCTCGTAATCATAGGGGAACCACTTTTGGTGCTGTATATGCTTCAGTGCACTGAAAAAAAAAGAAAAGTTGAGCCAACTTAATTTTAAGGCAACCAGCTTCAGCAGATTTTTTTTGAGTTTTCTCAACTTGTTGTTTTAAGTTTATACAACAAAAAGTTGAGAATCTCCTACAAAAATAAGTTGAGAGAACTCAACTGAAGAACTGAAGCTGGTTGCCTTAATTTTAAGTTGGCTCAACTTTTTTTTTTTTACGGTGTGGTTCTTCAGCGGTTCTTTGGCATGACTGAGGTGCTATATATAGAACCTGCTATATACAGAACCTGTTAAGCTCCTGTATGGTTCTTCAGCCGGTTTATTAAGGTGCTATATAGCCGTACAAAGAACATGTTAAGACCCTTTAAAGGTTCTTTACGAGCCAAAGAACCACTGTTGGTACTGTTTAGCACCATTTTTGTTGAAGAAATACAATGCAATATGGCACCGCTTATGGTTCTACATAGCACCATTTGTATAGCACCTTTAAAGATGTGGTGCTTCAGTTGAAGTTATAACTTGACATACACCTTTCAGAATCTGCAAAATGTTAATTATTTTATCAAAATAAGAGGGATCATGCAAAATGCATGTTATTGTTTATTTAGTACTGACCTGAATAAGATATTTCACATAAAATATGTTTACATATAGTCCACAAGAGAAAATAATAGTTGAATTTTTAAAAATGACCCTGTTCAAAAGTTTACATGCACTTAATTCTTAATACTGTGTTGTTACCTGAACGATCCAAAGCTGTGTTTTTATTTTTGTTTAGTGATAGTTGTTCATGAATCCCTTGTTTGTCCTGAACAGTTAAACTGCCTGCTGTTCTTCAGAAAAATCTTTCAGGTCCCACAAATTCTTTGGTTTTCCAGCATTTTTGTGTATTTGAACCCTTTCCAACAATGACTGTATGATTTGGAGATCCATCTTTCCACACTGAGGACAACTGAGGGACTCATTTGCAACTATTACTGAAGTTTCAAACACTCACTGATGCTCCAGAAGGAAAAGCCATGCATTAAGAGCCGGGGCGTGAAAACTTTTGAACAGAATGAAGATGAGTACATTTTTCTTGTTTTGCCTAAATATCATATTTTTTCATTTAGTACTGCTCTTCAGAAGCTACAGAAGATACTTACATGTTTTCCAGAAGACAAATTAAGTTAAATGTACCTTGATCTTCAAATTCAAAAAGTTTTCACGGCCCGGCTCTTAATGCATGGTTTTTCCTTCTGGAGCATCAATGAATGTTTGAACCTTCTGTAATAGTTGCATATGAGTCCCTCGGTTGTCCTCAATGTGGAAAGATGAATCTCAAAATCATACGGTCATTGCTGGGAAAGGGTTCATAGACACAAAAATCCCTCTTAATTTGGTAAAATAAAATAAAATAAAATTTTACAGATTCTGAAAGATGTATGTAAAGTTTTGACTTCAACTGTATACAGCACCAAAAGTGGTTCCCCTATGATTACGAGCCAATAACCACTTTTAGTGCTATATAGCACCATTTCTTTTTTTTAGAGTGTATATATAGATATATTAACGGCTGCTTTTAAATTAGTAATTTTTTTGGCATGGATACAGTGAAGACATTTACATTGTTATAAAAAATAAATGCTGTTCTTTCTATTTATCAACAAATATTGAAAAAAAATATTATGGTTTCCACAAAACATTAAGCAGCACAAATCTTTTTAAAACTGATGATAAAATAAATTTTCAAAATTATTTGTTACACTGAAGACTGGAGTAATGGCTATTAAAAATTCAGCTTTGCCATCACAGCTTTAAATTACATTTTAAAATGTATTAAAATAAGAAAACAATCATTTTAAATTATAATAATCTTTCACATTGTTACTGTTTCTATTTTTCAGATAAATTGATCATTAATAAATTTGATCAAAGAAATGTATTGGTGAGCTGCGAGATACATATTTCCAAAAGATTTTAAAAATCTAACTAAACATTTTTTGAAGGTTAGTATATGCATTATGCGTTTTTTTTAGTATAACAATTTTGAGTGAAATGCTAAATGCAGAATCTGAAATATTTTCCTATCATAACAAATGTTCAAAATCCTAAAACGTTGTCTACTTCCAGTTTTAAATTAGATTGTGATTTACAGGTTTTTTTATGTGGCCTCATATTTTTGAGCCCTATTGTATTTTATGTTCAGTATAGTGACAATTCAGCAATTTGGATATATACAGCATTATGAATGAATAGAATAAGGGCTGTAAAACATTTTGAACCAAAGAGCAAAAATAGTGGGAGTTTAGTGGGAAGTTCAAAGTTTCTCTACTGACACACTTTACTAATACACCCAAGATCAAAAAGTGTGGCGTACCCCTGCAGTACTGCTCCAGTGCTTCAAGGTGCAGGAATCAACCCATATTTCCATAACTAGACGGCCTCTGTGATGTTGCATGGCTGTAGCAATTTACCACTAAACACCCCACACAGATGCTAAAGGTGCTGTCTGTGCAGGCGTATAAATAAGGCATAAGCCTTTGTGATTGGAATGAATATATACATGTGGGTCTGAGGAGTCACAGAAGTACCTCTGTGTGAAGTGCTGACAAGGCTGTGGGGCCAAACGGCCGGCAAGAACTCCACAATGCAGATGGATAGAGGAGGAGTTCTGCTTCAGCTCGGCTATGATTTATAGGTCCTGAGAGGAGACTGCATCTTTATGTGCCTATTTTGCATTCAAAATATAACGAACAGTTATATTTTTATTAACTTGCAAATGCAACACAAACATTTAATTAAACTTTCTGAAAATTGCAAATCCTATATCCCAATTGAGACATCCACAAAAAAAAAAAAAAAAAAAAAATATATATATATAAATTGAAGTTAAATTTTCAAATCAAATATTAATAAAATAGTAGAATGGTCACTAGAGAAATAATATGAGTTTAAATATAAAAATAGAGATATATATGATCAATGCATCAATTTATGTCGATCTATCATTGCACCCAATATGTATTTATATTTGTATGTTTTTGAAAGAGGAGAGAGATTTATTTTTCAATAATGTTTGGTTTATGAATGCTGGTCTGTAGTATTGTTTAATGCCTGTGTTATAATAGTACAGGCATCAGAAGTCTATTATTGTTTGATGCATGTTTAAGGATGTTAATTTTCAGCCTCTAGATTTTCCAGCACTGCAGAGCTCTTCCTGCTAAATGGTGTCTCTGTTTTTAATGGACTACTTTTGTGTGCCAACAGGTCTGTTTTCCCATCATGCATTTGCTGTTCTGTTTGGTGTTCCTTTAAAGTACACCACTTCTGCTTTCTCAAGCAATACCTCAAACAAGTCAAACTCAATATACAAAGAGCCACAGTGGATGCTGATGCTTCAGTTTGTGCCAACCCATGATTGACTATTTGAGGTAATTGATTGTAGGCTACTGTGTATCCTCTCTCATCTGGACTGCTTGATCAGCACGAGGTGGAAAAATCTGGCAATAAATAGTAAACATAGCATGAAAATGGGTAACCTGAAATGCTTTGCTAGCATTTGTACGGGAATAATCAGATATATACACAACATAAAAGTAACATTACAGCTGGCATTAGTTCGAAAAGACAAATACACAAGTGTACTGAATGTGTCAGAACGTGTAAGTTCTGTTGAGAATGTGAGTAAAAAACACTAAAACGTGAACAATGACAAACTATAGCATTAAGATTTTACAAAATTGTATAGTTTTCACATGTTTTTGTTAAATGTTGTTAAAGTGAAGTGAAGTGACATTCAGCCAAGTATGGTGACCCATACTCAGAATTCGTGCTCTGGATTTAACCCATCCAACGTGCACACACACAGCAGTGAACACACACACACCGTGAACACACACCCGGAGCAGTGGGCAGCCATTTATGCTGCAGCGCCCGGGGAGCAGTTGGGGGTTCGGTGCCTTGCTCAAGGGCACCTCAGTCGTGGTATTGAGGGTGGAGAGAGCGCTGGACATTCACTCCCCCCACCTATAATCCCTGCCGGCCGGAGACTCGAACCTTTGGATTACAAGTCCGACTCTCTAACCATTAGGCCACGACTTCCCCTAAAGGTTTGGGGTCAGTTTTTTTAATACTTTAGTGCAATTGATCACAAGTGACAATTATTAGACATAAATGTTGTTCTTTTAAACTTTATTCATCAAACTGAAATCTGAATAATCATGTGACACTGAAGTCTGGAGTAACGGCTGTTGAAAATTCAGCTTCGCCATTCACTGCAGAGGATCCCCCCCCCCCCCCCCCCCCCCCCCCCCAAAAAAAACAAAAACAATCATCGTTGTGTTAAATGAGAAAAGCATCAAACAGACTTTACAAAATTAGCTTTAGAAAGAAATATTTCGTTTTTAATTTTTGGGTGAACTATGCCTTTAATTATATGGATTCATATTTTTATATTTTTTATTAATATGGAAATGTTTAATTCTTTTTTTAAATTAAATTAATCTCTAAATAAGAAAATAAAACTTCCGGCAGGTGGCACTCAATGTCTTAATGAGTGAGTCATTGAGTCATTCATTCATTCGATTCGTTCAAACGGCTGATTCATTCAGGAATGAAGTATACTGTATAGGCCATTGAATAATTGGTTCACCTGATTCGTTTTATATAAATGTTTTATATAATTGCATTAAGGTGTGCTTTGATCAGTTAATTCATTCACTGGGAATTGAACCCATGATCTTGTGTTTGATTCCCAGTGATAAAAGGCCTTATCATGTTGAATGAACTGGAAAACCTCAATATGGAAAAAAACCTACAAAAGTACATTTAGATGTACTTGATTTATTTATTTATTTTTAATTCAACCTTTTAAATTAAGCTTTAATCTTGATCAATGACTTGACATAATTGGATGAAGGATTAATTAAAGTCTCACTCACATGCCATTGCCTCCAAGTTACCTTAGAATTCACCATCCGGACCCAAGAGGGGTGTCTATACAGCTTCAATGAGAATACCAAAGACTCTCCCAAAAGATCAGGGCCCGTATTCATAAAGATTCTAAGAATCCTCTCAGAAAACTCTTAATTTAGCTTAAAAACTTTTACGTAGGAGTCTTAGCTTAAGAGTGATTCGGGAACGATCTGAGAGCAACTCTGAGTAAGGAAAAGACAAAAACTTTCATCTTAGTGAGGAGGCGGGGTTGACCCCGTTGTTATGTATGACACAATCTTTTGAAGACTGTGATTGGTTGGTTGTCAAGAAGGAAATAAAAGAGTGCTTTTAAGAGTAGGGTATATTATAAGCCTTCACTTTGAAATTACAGGCGGAATTTTTCCTCTCGCTCTTTCTCTCTTTCTCACACACAAACACACACACACACACACACACATACACATTATATATGCATATATATTCTTTATTTTTTATTTACCATGCTGTCATACTTACAGAGCCGGCGCCAGGGCACCTCCATCGGGGGGCATTTAAATTTCTGGGGGGGGGGCACAAATCACGTTTTGTGTGTGTGTGTGTGTGTGTGTGTGTCGGGGAGGTGGGGGGGCTGCAATCTGTGATCTCGTGCAGTTGCTGACGCTCGCTAAAGCGTGCAATCGCATTATGTGCGCTGTTTTATCGGTACTTTCACTTTCAAAATCGATCGCGTTCAGCAAGGAGGGGAGAGGATGGAAAGTGGGGGGGGCACAGTAACTCGTTTGGGCGCCTTGGCACCGGCCCTGCATATTTACTGTGTTTTATAGGAAATGAACAGAGACATATAAGCCTAATAAGTGCTGTAACAGACCCAAATCATCACTGCTGCATAGTTGCATTTTTCCAGTTGCCAAATATGTTAATGTAGTGATTTCTGGCGCTATGGCAATTCTGCGCGGTGTCTGAGATGTTAGCATGTCTTTAATAAGATCAGTCACAAACATGATCCCTGCACGAACTAATGTGTAGTGTCTTATTAACTCACTGTCATGCATTGTGTGCAACACATTTCTTCTCCCTCTTCATTTTCGTCCATTTTCTCCGCTGTTAAAGAAACTCTTAAGCCCCTTAAAAGTCCTCGTCCGTACTCCTAACAAGTTTGACCTTAAGACCTCTTTTAAGGGTTAAGATGCTTTCTGAATTACTTTTTTCTTTACTAGGATTTTTTCTTTAATTTCAAGAGTAAACGCCCACATTTCTAAGAATTTTCTTAGAATTTTGTCACTAGGAGCTACTTTTTGCATTAAAATTCTTCATGAATACGGGCCCTGGTGTCTTACAATAAAACAGAGAAGCTTTTGAAGTGTCACTGTTAAAATATGGCACTTGGCTTTCAAATAAAATTCAAGTGACTTGGAATGCTGCTCTCTAGGAAAGGACCGCAGTGCATTTCAAATATACGCCTTGACACTCCGCTGAAAAGTGATTTCACTTGGAAATTGGTAGAAAAATAGTCGGACCCTTTTGACAAATGGCAGTTGGCTTTGTCAGATGAGACAAGCGTAATTTTGCCTTTCTGCTCATGCTGCAACATTGTATTGTGTTTGTATGAGGATTTCAGCACCATTTAACACCAATAAAGCAATTGCTTGTGTTTCTGATTATCTTGGTGTATACATTGTCTGGTCCATTCAACAAATTGCCCAGTGTTTTTTGCTTTCGATCACCCCTCATCTTGATGCGTGGCTCTCTGTTAACTTAATGGGCTGGTGCTCTTCTGCCCTAGAGCACTGACTGCAACGTTTGACTCATGGTACATTAGACCTGCAGTGTTAGCAGTGGGAGGAGAAAGAGCGAGACGGAGGGAGCATGTGCATTAAGTCCTCTCAAAATGGGTCAGGCCTCTTAAACAGTCTGGCTGTGCTTTATTCCATGTTAGTTATTTGTTAGCTGCTAGAAAAAGATTTCAGACCTGCGGTGTCACGGTGTGAATCCTGATTATTCCAGACAATAAAACCATTTCAAACCGTTTGCCAAGGTAAAGGGCGGCGGACATGGCCACATACTTACACAAACACACACACCTGTGTTCTATTCATTATTGTTCCTCCCAAATGCTGGAAGCACATGCAGGATCAGCAGTAGCGGTCACAGCTCTGCTCATTATTATTCCATACAAAAACAACACCGACCTCACATTGTTCCCTTCATACACAGCCAGTCAGCTTACAAAATAGGGTCAGGCTTCGTAAATGGAAGGCCATGTTCTAGACTCTCTCCTGCACTGCCAGTATTGCCCCAATGCAATTTGCTTTTGCACTTTTCTGGCTGTCCAACTGAACATTTACATAGGCTTTGAGTTGCAACATCTAATAAAACACCAGAGTGATTCTAGCATATGGGGAATGTAGCTTGGCAGGCACATAATTATATTCAATTATAAAGGAATAGCACACTGCCAGCACACATTTCAGTTCAAACAACATGTAAAAGTGAATTTTGCATCCGATGACCCCTTTAAAACAACTCCTAATATTTTAACAGTAGGGTTTATAAAATGTTTTAAAATTGGTTTATTATAGCTATATAGCTAAAACAAATTTATTTGATATGAAAAACAAACAAAACATATACTAAATTCCAATCCCATTTCTACCCCTTACCCCTACCCCTCCGTTTTGCGCGTTCATGTGAAGGGGTAGTGGTGTCTCGATTCTCTTTTGGTTGGAGCGTTAGGGGGATTCAAACGAAGATTTTTCTGGACCACACTTCAAACGAAGGGGTATGAGAATTATCTCTGCATAAACTGGCTACAGCGGCAACATGGCTGGCTGAGCAAACAAAAACATCCATAAATGTAAGAATTTTTGGCATTAATAAATATTTTAATGAAAAAATAATAATTTGTTTTATTTTACATTCAATCGTGTGTTCATATTTAATGGTCATGTTATTCAAAGAAATTTTGCAAAAAGAATCGCTAAAGTTCGCTAACGTTAAACCATTACTGACTACACGATAGTGCCACAACATATTTTCATGTATGATCAGGACGATAACACCATAGACATTGAGGGGTGCTATTCACCCCAATAATTAGAAATCGCTAAACCTTTTCCTCAAATATGGCGGTAACAGTATAATAGCGGTGTCCCATTTCTTGGGGGATTATTTTCACCCTTATCCCTTGACACTCTGTTTTAAGGGACAAGGGGAAGGGGTGTAAAATATAATTTGGATTGGGCCTAAATTAACAGGATATTCACTATCCTGATATCACTATATACTATAATTATGTAAAAAAATAAACACAAAATGGAGTCAAGCTTCATAAAAGGAAGGCCATGTTCTAGAGTCTCTCCTGCACTGCCAGTATTGCCCCAGTGCAATTTGCCTGTGTGCTTTTCTGGCTGTCCAACTGACCATTTACACAGGCTTTGAGTTGCAACTTCTAATATAATAAAACACCAGAGTGATTCTATAGCATATGGGGAATGTAGCTTGGCCGGCACCATAATTATATTCAGTTATTACAGGAATGGATCACCCAAAAATGAAAATTTGCTGAAAATTTGCTCACCTCATGCCATTTAAGATGTAGATGAGTTCATTCTTCATCAGAACAGATTTGGAGGAATTTAGCAATTCTTCACTTTCTCACCAGTGGGCACTTATTCACTGCAGAGGATCCATTGGTGAGCAAGTGATGCAGTACTAAATTTCTCCAAACCTTTTCTGATGAAGAAACCAACTAATCTACATCTGGGATGGCCCGAGGACTTTCAGCGGATATTTATATTTTCAAAGTCAAGAGACTTTAATATATTTAAAAATCTTTCCAACCTTTTCTATTTTAATTGTAGGGTATATAAAATGTTAAAATGTGTGTATATAAAATGGTTTAATTTAGCATTTTGTTGACTAAAGTTGCTATTTTAGTCAGAGTATTAATTTGACAAGAAAAAAATGATCATGACATTTTGTAAAGAGACAAAGATTATGACTAAATCAATGAATTATGTAAAAATAAACACAAAATAAGGTCAGGCTTCGTAAACGGAAGCCCATATTCTAGACTCTCTCCTGCACTGCCAGTATTGGCCCAGTGCAATTTGCTTGTGCACTTTTCTGGCTGTAAAACTGACCATTTACACAGGCTTTGAGTTGCAACATTTAAATAAAACACCAGAGTGATTCTAACATATGGGGAATGTAGCTTGGCAGACACTGTAATTTAGTTTTCTTTTTAATCTACATGTAATTTTATGATGCTCTATCAGAGAACTTTGCTGAGAACGACACGGTTGGAAGAACTTTAGAGGAACTTATAAAAGAGTGATTGTAGAAAGCAAATTTGTAACAGGCCCTGTGGCCTACATTACAGAAGGTTTTTAAAAAGTTATATTCACGGCTCATATTCATGGCTCTTGATCTTCATTCTACCTTAGTCGGTTGTTCACTTAATCATATAGTAAATTAATGTCATTTATCACCCCGGGAAGGTTCCGTTCTCAATTAAGATAAATTACCTCCATGATGAGTCAGTTCGCATGACTGTATCAATATCTGTCTCTCACCATCTGTTTTGAAATGCACAGGGAATGAAATTGAGAATAGTAATGACAATGGAGCAACAGTTTATTGTTGAGGAGGTTTGCTTTGGGTAGGCTAATGATGTGTAAAAAATTACATTGTGTCTTTGTGGAACTCTCAAGGGATGTAGTCTATCATAGTCAGGGTGCAGATGCATCGCAAGTTTGATTTAGGACATTTGTGACATCAGCAACTCGATGGATCAGTTTATCCAAAGTAGTTTTGTTCATAAAGTCTGCAGATAATCAGCAGTTCACTTTAGCATACTTTTAAGAAGATTACTTATTGAAATAATACTTTAAAGCAATACACTTAAGTGAGAACTGAATGCCATGATTTCTGACACTTCACTGCATGTTGTTTAGAATTAAATGAAAATGTTATAGTTTGAATATATATTGAATATATAGTTTAGAACATATACAATGTTGCCCTTTTTTTAACTGAAGTTGCCCTTTTTCATTATATTATACCCTCTTCAAGTAAGATTTGAGGATTTGAAACAATTAAGCACACTTATTTTTCACAAGGGGAGCAGAATTCTTTCTGCTGATTTTAGTGAAAATCTGGATTTGAGAGTACTAGTCCTGCACTGATATTGAAATTATTGCTGATATACCAATAAGCAGATAATTATTTTCTTTTTTTTTCATACTTGAAAAATGCTGTAGCTAGTTGCTATTATAAACGTATACTACTTAAACTGAAAATTCTAAACAACATTATAATATATAGTAAGATGGATTAATTTTCCTTTTGCTATAGTATTCTGTTTGAATAAGAAAAAAATAAGTGTGTACAGAGAAAGGAGCTCTGGAATGTTGGTTAGTTAGTCCTTGATAGAGAATAAAGCACATAGAATTTAAATAGTTTATACTATTATACTGGGGTATTATGCAAGAAAGTTTGTGCGTGCTTGTGTGTGTGCGTGTGTGTGTGTGTGTGTGAGAGAGAGAGAGAAAACTGTACAGTTCAAAGTAACATTAATTAGGTTGTTGTACATTTTTTTTCAAGACATTTAAGAATATTTAAGTTTTTAAAATGGAAAGTGCCCTTAAAGCAGTGATTTGCAGCCAGGGAATTGGGGCCCAATAGGGGGCCTTGCCAAAATTCCAAGGGGGCCTCAAGATGACTTAAATTAATTTAAAACCAGCATTAAAATAAACTAAAAGAACCAAAACTCAAGATATTTCTTATTTTTTATTGATAATTTTTTATTACTTTTTCTTTTCATGTCCAGGGTTCCTACTGTCTAGAAAAACATTTACATACCTGTATATATACTGTATGACATGACATTAATCATATGTGACTAATTATAAAAGTGTGTTCCCTTTCAGTCTGTCACTCCGAGTCACATTGGTGACCGAATTGGGATCTCGCTTCGAGAGATCAATCTACTTCGAGTGTAAACTAAACGAGCCAATGCACATTGGCATGCGATAATTACATCCAGCTGCTGCTTGTCATGGCACGAGCATAAGTAGGCAGCAGGTGCAACGCATATTCAGCTTTTCGCTTCGGAGCTGAGCAATTCTGTTGTTCTGCTCTGCCTATCGACAAGAGAGTGATTCTGTACGAGTCTGTGAGCTCGGGGAAAGAGGCTTCTTTGTCTCATGTTGGTGTGACGGTGCTGCAGCAGTAATTCTCCTGTGCGCTTCAGCACTGTGAAAGAGCAAATTTGCTTAAAAGAGAAAACACTGGTGTGACGTTGCATCTTTGTAAAGATAGCATTCCACCTGTGTGTTTCTGGATGTGGCCGTTTCCTGGTGCCGGATGACAGTCACGATTCCTGCATCACATGTTTGGGCACTGAGCACGCTGAGGCAGCCTTCGTGGATGAGTCGTGCCGTTATTGTAGCAGCATGGCCATCGCATCAAAAAAGGTGGAGTCCCCTTACCTATGCCCCGATCAAGTTTCTCTTCTGTTCTGCAGAAGAGGGCTACTTCGGTGAATAGACAGGGTAGCCTGAGGGTTACAGTGGGGGTAAACCCGCTGAGTGAATCTCCGTGGTCCCCCCATTCCTCTAGGACACCGCAGGCTGTGGAGCTTCCAGGTGAACATGCCGGTTGCAAACGTTCACTCCAGCTCACAAAACGTGCCGGTTGCACGTTCACTCCAGCTCACCCTCCGATGCCGCTATTGACATCTGATCATCAGGAGGAGCCCCAAATGAAACGGCCAGCCCCCATACGAGGCTCCTCCGGACGATCAGATGTCGATAGTGGCATCGGAGGGGTGAGCTGGAGTCTGGGGATGAGGACTCAGGTGTGTTGCCCCCTTTGGGGAGAGTAGTGTTGTCCGAGCCTGACCCAGCCTGATCCCTCACTACCTTTGATGGTGGGGCAGCCAGTGGTTACAAGGCAATCCCTCTGGTGGAGCACGCTGTTGCGATGCAATTGTGTCTGAGGAGTGCTGCCACCTGGAGGGGTAACCTTCGTCTCCCATCCAAGGCCTGTAAGTTCTCATCTGTGCTTATGGCTAAGGCTTACGGTGCCGCTAGACAGGCTGCCTCCACCCTGCACGCCTCGGCACCCTTGCAGGTATACCTGGCCAAGGCATTAAAGGAGTTGCGCACAGCGACGGACCTCACCTTGAGAGTGACAGAAGTCACTGCGTGCTCCTTTGGGCAGACGATGGCCACTTTGGTAGTCCAGGAACATCATCTCTGGCTGAACCTGGCAGATGTGCGGGAGACCGACAAATATAGTTTTCTCGACTCCCCTATCTCCCAGGCCAGCCTTTTCGGCGATGCAGCTGAGAGCTTTGCCCAACAGTTTTCAGCTGCCCAGCAGCAGATGGAGGTAATTAAACATATCCTGCCCCGGCGGCCTGCTGCTGCCTTCACCTCGCCGCTGGCTGCAGCTGCTCCACCTGCTCGTCGCCAAGGGTGCCCCCCCGCAGCTTCCTCCGCCCCTGCTCAGCCTGAGCAGCAGCGTCCACCGAGGCCACAGCGGGGCGCTGGCCGCAGGGGTGTGGTGCCACCCGTCCAGGCCCCCACCAAACAAGGCGGCAAGCGGAAGTGCAAGCGGTGTTGCACCACACACCCAGACCTCTCTTCGGGACGCGATGCCTTCCGAGTCGGGTCCCTGTCCTCCACCACGCTACCCTACCGTGGTTCCGTCTGTGGTTCCTCTGGTCCTGCTTGTATGGTTTCTGGGAGCCTGGCTAGCGTTCCCCAGTCCGTCTTGCTGGCTCATTCGGACCATCAGACTCGGCTATGCGTTTCAGTTCGCCCGGTGTTCCCCCCCAAGTTCAAGGGCATCCAGTTCACCTCCGTGCTGACTAGAGATGCTCCTGTCTTACGGGTAGAAATCGCAGTCCTGCTGGCGAAGGACCCGACAGAGCCGGTCCCTCCAGATGATATGAGATCAGGGTTTACAGCCCATACTTCATTGGCGGTGGGTTACGACCAATATTGGACCTGCTAGTTTTGAACCTGGCCCTTCACAAGCTGCCACTCAAAATGTTGACAAAAAAACGCATTTTCTAATGCATCCGTCCCCAAGATTGGTTTGCAGTGATTGACCCGAAGGATGCGTACTTTCATGTCTCGATTCTCCCTTGACACAGGCCGTTTCTTCGCTTCGCGTATCAGATACAAAGTCCTGCACTTCGTGCTGTCCCTGTCACCCCGCATATTTATGAAGGTGGCAGAGGCGGCCCTTGTTCCCATGATAAAACAGGGTGTTCGCATTCTCGATGACTGGCTCATTTAGGCTCAGTCACAGGAGCAGTTGTGCGAACACAGGGACATGGTGCTCAGTCACCTCAGCCAGTTGGGATTTTGAGTCAACTGGGAAAAGAGCAACCTCTCTCCAGTGCAGAGGATCTCTTTTCTTGTTATGGAGTTGGACTCTGTCAACCTGACGGCACGCCTCACAGGGGAACGTGTTCGGTCAATGCTGAACTTCTTGAATTCTCTCAAGGGCAGGACGGCGGTCCCACTGAAACTGTTTCAGAGGCTCCTGGGGCGTATGGCATCCTCAGCCGCAGTAATGCCGCTCAGATTGCTTCATATGAGGCCACTTCAGCATTGGCTTCACGGCCGAGTCCCGAGATGGGCGTGGTAACATGGCACGCACAAAGTGACGATCACTCGGCCTGTCGCCAAGCTTTCAACCCGTGGTCAGACCCAGCATTTCTTCGGGCAGGAGTTCCCCTAGTACAGGTGTCCAGGCATGCTATTGTGTTCACGGATGCCTCCACTACGGGCTGGGGTGCCACGTACAATGGACATGCAGCATCAGGGTTGTGGACGGGTGATCTGCATTGGCATATCAATTGCCTCGAGTTGCTTACAGTACGACTTAAGATGGGCCGCTTCAAAATGCTGCTACGAGGCAAGCACGTTCTGATCCGTATGGACAACACTGCGAAAGTTGCATACATCAACAGCCAGGGTGGTCCTGTTGTATGTCGCAACTCGCCCGCCATCTCCTCCTATGGAGTCAGAAGCATCTGAGGTCGCTTCATGCCATTTACATCCTGGGCCTGCTCAATCGTGCAGCCGATGAGCTTTCACGACAGCCTGCACTTCCAGTAGAATGGAGACTCCATCACCAGGCGGTCCAGCTGATATGGAGACACTTCGGAGCCGCACAGGTAGACCTGTTTGCCTCTCTAGACACGTCCCATTGCCAGCTGTTTTATTCCCTGACCAGGCGGTGGTAGACACCATCACGTCGGCAAGAGCACCCTATACGAGGCGTGCCTATTCTTTGAAGTGGAACCTGTTCATTGAATGGTGTTCTTCTAACTGCGAATACCCCCAGAAATGTCTGGACAAAGCTGTGCTTTCCTTCCTTCAGGAGGGGTTGGAACGAAGGCTGTCTCCCTCCACCCTAAAAGTGTATGTTCCCACGATTGCCGCTCACCACGTTCCTGTTGATGGTGAGTCTCTGGGGAAGCACACCCTGATCATCAGGTTCCTGAGGGGTGCGAGGAGACTGAATCCTCCTCGCCCGAACCCCCGTACCCTCTTAGGATCTACCTCTGGTGCTTACGGCATTAAAGAGGGCCCCTTTTGAGCCATTGCAGTCTGCAGAGCTGAGAACTCTGTCAATAAAGACAGTGCTCTTAACTGCACTGGCTTCCATCAAGAGGATAGGGGACCTGCATGCATTTTCGGTCAACGAATCGTGCCTGGAATTCGGGCCGGCCAACTCTCACATTATCCTGATACCCCAGATACGTGCCTAAGGTTGCCACTATGCCTTTCAGGGATCAGGTGGTGAACCTGCACGCACTGCCCTTGTAGGAGGCAGACCCACCCCTAGCTTTGCTCTGTCCCGTTCATGGTTTACACATATATGTGGACCATATGCAGAGCTTTAGAACCTCGGAGCAGCTCTTCGCCTGTTACGGAGGCCAGCAGAAGGAAAAGGCGGTCTCCAAGCAGAGCTTGGCCCATTGGATAGTGGATGCCATCATCTTGGCGTATCAAACCCAAGGTGTGCCTTGCCCCCTTCGGGTTGAGAGCACACTCAACGAGGAGTGTTGCTCCCTCCTAGGCGTTGGCGCAAGGCGCCTCACTGACAGATATATGTAGAGCTGTGGGCTGGGCAATATCAAACATGTTTGCTAGGTTTTATAGCCTTCATTAAGAACCAGTGTCCTCTCGTGTACTCGCCTCGAGTAGCCAGTAAAGCCAGAGGAACTGCTCGGTGTCTCGCTTGCTGCGCCATTCCCCTCTATAGATTGGATACGTATGCTTATTCTGTTCTTCAGTTCAGTTCCCCACAAGGCGAACCCTGTGGAGTTCCGCCAGGCCTAACACTCGTAATGTTGCCTGTTGGTTAACCCCTGTGCTAGGTTAGGGGCCATATGTTGTGATCCCCATGGTTATCCATGTGTGTATTCTTCCACAATACGTGAGCCCGTGTTTTTCCCTTAGCATACTCTGCTCTGCCGTCCCTTCCGGTGTTGACTCCCTCCTAGCTGGTCCGGAGACACCTCAGAGACATTTCAAATGTTGTACTGCCCTTGATGCCAGTCAGGTGTGTAATGTGTATGTATGTGTAATCTCCACATGATACCTCCCTGCGGGCAGGATGTGGATTACGCAGCGTCCCTGGAAAGGGCACTCTTTCCCAGTGTTATCCAATAGTCTTACTGGATGGGTAAAGAGGAACAACAGTAATAGACTCTCTCCTCGTAAGCCCTCTCCTATCTTCTGCCCCAGTAGTCGCGGGGGGAATCAGGTGGCTTACTAGGGGCGCTGGAAAGGGCATCCGTGGCGCTTTGGTAGGGATCCCAATTCGTCGGTCACCGACGTGACTCAGAGTGACCGACTGAAAGGGAACGTCTCAGTTACGAATTTAACCCTTGTTCCCTGAAGGAGGGAACGGAGACCTCACGTCGTCACGGCCTCTGACCACCGCTGAGCGGCCAGGTCCCTGGCTCGGCTCCTCAGTGAAAACCTGAATATGCGTTGCACCTGCTGCCTTCTTATGCTTGTGCCATGACGAGCAGCAGCTGGATGCAATTATCGCATGCCAATATGCATTGGCTCGTTTAGTCTACACTCGAAATAGATTGGTCTCTCGAAGCGACATATATCTTGAAGTTATATGCATAACCGAGACGACTTCTAAACCTGGAAAAGTCATGTAACTGAATAAAACTAAAATTGACATTCTGGCATTTATGTCCTTGCACTGTATATCTTTAATCCTTATCCAGAGAATCATAAACAATTAAATACATGGGACATTTGAATAATTTTGTGGACAATGTATTTGGACAATTCTTTGGTGTCATATATCACTATGATTTTAATTTAATGCTAGATAATGGAAAAAGCTATCCAAATCTTAAAACAGGTGAAAACAATTAAATATCCAATATCTTTAAATTAAAAAAAGGAGCTAATATTGGCTTATACAGACAGATAAACCCACGACCTCATAGGTCATATATTACAGGTTTTTTGCCAAATGTGCAGGTTGTTTGACTGAAGCGCAGTTCCTTTGTGCTAATTAGAGAATTAAATATTAATTGACAGCAATGCTGTTAATTAAAATGCCTAAATGTGCACTGAAGTGTACAACTCCTGCCGAGGTTTCCTGCTATGTTTTGGCTGATGAGGTGCAGTTTTTTTTAAAACTGGCTCTGTTCTTTTTTGAAGAACAGAGCCACGGCCTCATGCTTTGATACGGTTTCATATCTAGGTATCACAAGCTCTCTGGCTCGATGGTTTGATTAGCACTTGCGAGATGTTCCCTTAGATCCTCTGTCTTCACATAAAAAAAGTTCTTTAACTACTGTGGTGGAGGAGGCCGACGTTGTGGGAAGATATACTACAGATGAATAAAGCGTGAGTGCTGCAAGGACGCGGTAAGAAGTGCCATTCAGATCTAGATGTAAACCTAACACGATTTTCCAATTGACCCAAGCCGAACGAATGCTGCAAGTCCCAGTGCTACTGAAGTGACTCAGACGTCTTTGAAATACGTCTTGCTTTAGCAGTCGTAGCTGCTGCTCTGTGACATCAAACTCTCGGAGAAAGTTGATTGCAGCATGTCAGCTCTTTCTAGAGAATTTTGATGGGATAAATATGTTTGCGCTGACATTTTGGGATAAAATATCAAATCTAATGTTTTTATGGTGTATCCCGCTGTGATTTGAAAAAAACTTAACTGTGCTGGTGCAGGATGTTAGTCATCCGTGGATCTCTCACACAATTGTTTTCTCAGAACTCTCACAATAAAAATGGGGATGAATCTATCTTACTATCTTGACTCCTGCTCAAAAGAATATGGCAGATTGGCCAAATAAGTCTGTGCTTTCGCTGCTTTGTGCTGAGTTGAATGCTAACGATCTTTTACTTCAAGTACAATAGGAAGCACGGGACACAGGAACTGACCTTCAGGTCCTCACTGTATTGGAGGTACTGTGAGTGTTCCTCTGGGATATAATTAAACTTCCTCTTCAAAGCTGACATGGCACAAACAATCCTGCACTGAGCTGAGCTGTTTGTAATCAACCATATATCGTGATCTGTGTTATTTAACTGGGTGGGTAAATTTAAGCTCTAACCTCTGGTACAGTGACCAAGCCTCGGCCCAAACAAAAATATTAGTCAATTTTATGGCAGAGATTCCTAAATTGTCCTTAAGATATCTTTGTTTTCCCATTGATGTGCTCTCTACAGTCCTCATACATTATATGTATGTGTATTTGCATTGTTTTAAACATTCTCTGTAGATTTGACCTTCTTGCATGCCACGATTGGTCAGTTATGTACAATGCTTGCATGTTATTGGCCAAACTATTTTTCAGTCAATACCTTTACCCAGCAAGTATTAAAGACAAAAAGTGATGTACAGATAGATTATTTCTCAATATTTGCTTTTAATGACCCTAAAAGATCAAAATATATTGGGAAAAAATAAAACACTGACTTAGTTAAGGTATGTGACATTTATTTGGCAAAAAAAAAAAGCAAACAACTATGGGTTTTATTTTACTATGCAAAAATGCATAGAAATACAAAACGCCCATAGGAATTCAATCTTACATAGTATACAATATTATAATTAGTTATTAATATTTTGTTGGTTCTCTGTTGCCATTTTCCAGGGTAATATTCAGTGAGTTTTGCTCGTGTGTTCTGTGTAATTTCTTTGTATGACACAATTTGTCATGTTTGAAACATTTGACTGTGTGCATTAGTTTTATGCTGCAAGCATAACTATGCAATATGTTTACAAAATCCTTAATAAAAAAATGTTTGAATAAAAGATAAAGATGTAAATTTACTTTTGGCACTATGTTCAGCCTAATTGGCAGACAATTTCATGCAATGCATTATTGTGACCAATAAGGGTCACATATTTTATAAAATGAAATGAAAAATGTGAAATACAGTTGAATAATTGATCAAACTCAATACTTCATAAATGAATCAATTTAAATTATCTTTGTATGATTGTTCAGTCAGCATGCTGGAAAATGTGTTTTGAAAATACAGCACATATTGTGCCGACATGCAATTTCCGTGCTGTTATTCTAGAACATTCTGACATGCTAAGAATTTATCCTCATTCTATTCACGGGATGTCAGAAGTGTCCCATTCTCCCGGGGCAAACAAATCTCAGTCTGACATTGATTTATTGACTGAAGCTGATGGAAACTTTCAGGCTCAGTCCAGAGCTCAGTATAAAGAGGGATTTTCTTGAATTGTATTGACCAGTAATTTGTGTTAAAATCCAGTTTGGGCCAAGGACTGGTCACTGTACTAGAGATCAGAAGGTATGTTTACAGTACAATTATTGTATCCATTACTCATTGTGTATGTGTTTTGGGACCTAGTCGATATGTATTCAATCAAAATTAAAATTATTCTAGTTATAATTAATTTTCAGTGTTTTTTTTTTAAATATTGGTGTAACACTTTAGTATAGGGACCAATTCTCACTAACTAGTTGCTTATTAGCATGCCTATTATTAACATATTGGCTGTTTATAAGTACTTATTCTGCATGACCATATTTTACATCCCTACCCAATATCTAAACTTTCTAAAATATTACCTTACTAACTAGTAACAAGCAGCAAATTAGGAGTTTATTGAGACAAAAGTCATAATAAACCGTTATAATGGTTTAATAGTGAGATTTGGACCTTCAAATAAAGTGACCATTATTACCTTAGAATTTTATTTTTATTAATTATTCATTGAATTTTATTACCAGAATTTAACAGTTTACCTTGGCTGTGCATTTTGTCATAGACAGGATTGAAACAACTAGAAAATAAATAGAAAATAAAATGGCTCATATCATATTTCGTTCGACCTTTAAAATCTGAAATTTTCTGAAAAGCACCGATCATTTTGCTGAAAAAAAAAAAACTTTAATTTAATAAATATCTCTTTCGTGGAATGTGCTCGCTGTATCCTATGCAAATAAGGTTTTACAACCCAGTAAATGTGTTGCTACTGGTTACCATCTACACTGGATGATGGAATTTCAGGGCAGTTGTTTGGACAGAGCTCTTCCTGTGATCTGCTTTATCCCTGTCTCTATCTTCCTCTGGGTTTTCAGTTGAATAGCCTTGACTGTTATGGCCTTACATCGTGTGTATCTCTGACTCCAATACAATCTGTATTTCATGCATTTCAGAGCCTTTAAAGCAATGAAAGATAGCACAACTGAGGTTTACATTGGGCCAGTGAATCCCCATATTTTGGGTGATTTTCATGCTCCCTTAGGTGCTTCAGGATGTTTAGTGTGAAGGATGATCATTCCCTGTATGTGTGAAGGTAGCTTTTACATTTCACAAATGGTTACACTAACTCTTTTTTACTTCAATAAAATGTTTAACTTTTAGACCAGTTGTAAAATCAAAAGCCCATGAACAGACATAAATAACATTTTATGTATGAATTGTTTATATTAACGGGTAATATAAAGTAACATTAATATGAAATAATACTGAAATGGAGCTCAAAAGGGAAACATCCATAATCCATAACTGAAGAGGACAGAAAACGTTAATATTTTTTAAAACCTCAACAGAAAATGTCTTCTTTATTTTGCGGGACATATCCTTATTTGGCCAACAAACCCCACTGTCCTAGATATTTCAGCACAGATAACACCATCCATTGATTTCGGCCACATAAATCTTGCCTTCGGCCAATTACAGCCACAAAGATTTTATTTATAGCTTTGATCAGTAAATGAACACTGAATGCAAGAGGAAAAAATGCATCTGACTTCCTCTTTACAGACTGTTTCACAACAAATTACTGAGTAACAGAGTCATTTATTGTATTAAAATTCTCACCCATTAGTAAATTGCAAGCAATGAATTGTACATAATGGCACATTATTCGTCTTTGTTTCAATCAATGCATACAGTCATGCGAAAGAAAAATATTTATTCAAAATGCCAAAATATCAACACTGCCAAATGGCTTGTGCTCACAGCTGGAATATTCTGTAGATTATTAATCTACCCTTCTCTAGCAGTTCTGTTCGTGAAAACCTCTCAAAATAATTACTATTTTCAATAAATTAATTATTCAGGATGTCATGTTCTTTTACTGCGCTCTTCATTGTATGTTGAGTTTGAGAGACAGGGAACGGCCTCAGACATGAACAGTGGAAAAGGCGTTTAATTCATGCCTTTACTCTAGTGGAGCACTCTCTGGGGCGGCATGTAATGCTGATTGCATTTCCTGCACTTGTCAGGGAAGAGCTGTGCAGCGATGGCTTTAGATTAAAGCGGCTCTCTTGAGGAGGTGAAGAGAGGACTTCATTAAATCATTGACGCGCCTCCTCTCTCTACTGCATGGCATTCGATTCAGACATGCCAACCTTCCTCTCCAACTCTCCAAAGCACTAACCATCTGTTTCTTCTGCCCACTCTGCCTGCCTTTTTTTACTGCCACCATTAGGACTTTATCTCCCTCCTACGTAAACAGCTCAGTATTTATAACCCAATCTGGTCAAGTTAGGGTAATTAGTTACAAGATGAAATATAATGTAATTGTAAATTGTTCATGTTTCAGCGGCAGAAAATCAACTGAAGACAAAGCTGGCTGTTCCTTGGCTTGAAGAAAAGAAAAAAAATCTGTAATTTTACAGTGTACTCTTTGTTTTAGTCAAAGTGTAATGAGATAATTTATACTTTCTTGTAACACAAAAGAACACATGGTCTCATTCACCAACCGAACATATGCACACATTTGTGTGGGAAATCTGTGCACAAATGTTTTCACTAAAAATTCATGAATCAGCAATATATAATAATATATTCTAAAATGTATTGTAAAATAATTAAGCCACACGTACGCAAAAACACATACATATGCATTTATTGCATATATTTTGCATGTGTGTATATGAATTAACATATAAAAAAAAATAAGTATTTGTAATTAGATTATATTTAGTGCTGTCAAATGATTAATCGCAATTAATTGCATCCAAAATAAAAGTTTTTTTTTTTTTTTTTACATAATGAGTGTGTGTCACAATCTGCGCTGGGAGGAACGAGAGCGAGATGAGGAGTACAAACAATAGTCTTTAATCCAGGAAACTCGGGGTATAATCCACAATAGAAACGGCTAGAGACACACGAACATAACGAGTAGACCCGACAGAGGAGAAATACACAGACAGGATTTAAACACAAGGGATGTTTAATTAAACACAGGTGCAGGGAATGAACGAATTAAGCTAGACGAGGACAGGAACATGACCAAATAAGGATGAACAGAAACGGGCAAAACAGTGTGTACTGTGTATATTTAATATGTATATAAACGTACAAACACATGCATGTATATATTTAAGAAAAATGTTATGTTTATATATTTATATATAATATAAAATTTAATAATATGAATATATAAATGTATATACATATCAATATTTTCAAAATATATACATGCATGTGTGTATATTTATATATACATAATAAACGCAGTACGCATAAATATAGTATGTAAACAAAAAACTTTTATTTTGGATGCGATTAATCGTTTGACAGCACTAATTATATTACATTTTAAAATGCTTAGAATCAGATTACAGATACTTGTTATGGATTATCACTGTCACATTACTTAGACTTAAAAGTTTTACTTGAAGGCCACCTAAAATTTTAAGTTGATATTTAAATTTAAATATATAATTTCATGACACTTTTGCATGTTCACAGTTCTCTAATATCAAACTGACATGCAGGAAAACAAATAAAATATATATATATATATTTTTGTTCAGTTATTGTTTTTATTTTAAAATGTTTATGATTGAATTAATTACGAACCCCCTGCTGTTCCTTCACAAACCCCACTTTGGGAAACCCTAACATTTAATGCAGTTTATGTTGCTGATAATAAACATATTTTCTTTCTTTGTGTATTTTATATCAGTATGGTACAAAATATTCTTGTTCAGAACACACACACACACACACACAGAGAGAAAGAAAGAGTGTCATATATTTGCTTTGAGAGATGAAAAGTTGCAATGGAAATGTTGCATGGAAAGCCTTATATGGAGATGGTTTGGGCGTGTTTTATGCAAATGACTAACCTGCTGCACTCAGGCGCTCATTAAGAATGCTCCAAATTCATTAACATTAGATTGAGGTTAAGAACAAATTCATGTGCATATGCATGTGTTATGAATTTTTTTTCGTGAGAAGTTCTCTTGTGCATACGAATAATCTACACAATTATCCTGTTAGGGAATGAAATCCATTGACTTCTGGACTCCACCGACTTATACTGTGGACACTGCGACCTTTTTCACAATATCTTTTGAGTTGCACATACATTCAGATTCGTAAAGACATGAGAGTGAGTAAACAATGGAATTTTCTTTCTTTTCTTTTTTTGGTGTACTGTCCCAAGCGCAAAGTACACTGTTATCCAAACTCATTTATTTCCTTACCAGTGCAGCCGGCCAACAATTCACCTACATAAACAAAAAATAGACAACATACTGTAGTTATCCAGGCACAATGCCACTCAACAGAAGTACAGCTCTACACCAGCCTATTTACACAGATTGCTGAGAGATCCAGGGTTAATAGCAGTGTCAAGTGCAATTTTAATGAAATGCTACATAGCCAGTGATCAATATGTGATTTACCTCAACTTAACAAGGCATAACTTAGACCCCCAAACAGTCAAAAGCCCCTGGACAAAAAAAAATGTTTAGTTTTTTTTTTTAAATTACTCATACATACCAAGTGTTTAAAATCAATAATAGAACGGGAAGTAACTATGTATAGAGGAAAACAAAGTATATACCTAGCAATATATTAAAGTCAACCAGCTGAAGAGACAGAAAAGTTTCTTTGTGTGTTGCGAGATACTACACTATTCGTCAGAAAGAAGAATGCATTTATTTGAGATAAAAGGCATAGTTCACCCAAAAATTAAAATTGTCATTATTTACTCATCGTCATGTTGTTCCAAACCTTAATGACTTATTTTCTTATGTGGGACATAAACGAAGATATTTTGAAGAACGTTTTAAATGTTTTCATACACACAGTGAAAGTCAATGGGGTCCAAAACAACACTTTTGTGTTTTATTCCCTCTTTCCTTCCTCAGTAAACTGTCCCTATATCATTACTCAGGAATTTGGCTGTTTTCTTTCATTTAATAGGATTTAATAGAGCATTATCATTCTGTATTTCCAGTAGATTTGGGTATTTTTAGAATTAAGACATACACAAATCTTTATTTATTTATTTATTTTTTTGCACCGCTAATAAAACCAGTAATCCCAAATTGTATTGTTCTGCCAATCAACTGGATAAGAAGGTTTAAAGAAGAGAGCTGTGAATATAAGCCATTCAGCGACAAGGTAAATGGAACACCTGCAGAATCACTCATGTAAATTGGATTGGATTCATGTAGTAAATGTGTGGTAAATGTGTCTGCAGCAGATCTTATTTAGCTAATTTAATTAACAAGGTGAAATAAATACAGGAGTTAATTCAGTCTCCTGGACGTGTTGCCTCTGACAACAGTATATGATAAGCTGCATATGACAGTACTGTATATTATCAGTATTATAGGTTATTGGTGTGTGTGTGTGTGTGTGTCTTATAAACTGATTGGTCTTGTAATGATGGTGTGTAAACCTGATAATTGGTCTCATAAACCACATATACATGCGTAGAGGAGACAATAAAGGATAACACGCATCATTCTTAATGGCTAGAGTGTAGTGTTCTGTTGTATTTCAGTGGTAAAAAGCAATTTTGTGACATTTACTTTCTCATATATTATTTATTCATTGCCTAAAATGCCTCACTTTGAAACTGTCACATGCCATTTGCTATATAGCCAGACCCCGTTTATTTGTAAAAATCAAGGCTTTTATCAAGATGTGCTACAAATTGTTGTGGATTACATCTTATGTGCTCAAACTAAGACTTTAACCATTGCAGCCTGACCTATCCAGCATGCTTTCACATATAGTCTACCATTATATCTATATTCAACAAATAAGACAAAAATTGGGGTTTGTGAGAGAACTGTAGGTGGATAGTTAGTTTAATAATAAAAAAGCTACTAAAATAATGAAAATTTAAATGTACATTTCAAAATTATACACTAAAATAATATGGAATTTTATGTTTACCTGCATGTCATGTGACTATTAAAAACATTGGGGAACTGTGAACGCTCAAATGTGTAGTTCAATCATTGAAATGTTAACTTAAAATCCCATGGGGAACTTAAAGTAAATTGGTAACACTTTAGAATATGGATCCTTTGTTAATGAATAACTACACAGGAACAAGTGACTAATGCACTACTAACATTGTTGTAAAAAATAAAAAGTTGACTTAACTTAAAATTTCAAGGCAACTTGCTGCACAGCTTTTTTGAGTTCACTCAACTTTGGACCGAGTTGTTCACTCAACCCAAGCCACTGAGTAAAGTCACACGTGTCTGTTTTGTTCAGCTTACACAGTTTTGTTAGTTAAAAAGACTAATAATGATTTTCCAATGCGTCTCAAATTATGTTCTGTGAATTTTTTACTTGGTTACAAATAACAAACATTAATGGATAAGTTAGCCTCTAATAAGTAGATAATAGTGTCTTTGTTTGTAAGACAACTTCAAAATCCAGAAAACAGACAGAAGTTGAAAATACTTTAGGCCTCAAAACTAGACACTAACCTCAAGAACGGTGACAAAAACAAATGTTAAAAAGATGAGCCCTTTACATCACAGTACAACAAATAACTAACAATAATGATAAAACAACAACAAAAAAGTTTAAATGAAATCAGCAAACAGCAAAACAATAATCCTATAACAGTAACTGCATAATTTATTCATGCTGCAATGCAAGCTGGGAAATCACAAAGCCTTAACATTTCAACAACATGAAATTCTTTTGATCAGACAACCGTGTTTGTCTAGTTGGAACAATATTTGCGGTAATTTTGTTGGTCTGACAAGGGTTTTTATGCAGTTTCAAGAAAATATAATTTTTTAGTATATGAGACTCAAAAGGTTTTGTAAACTGGAAAATGTGCAGTTGAATTTTTTACAGTGTAACTTAACTTAATAAGTTGGCCAAATTTTTTTGGATGAACTTGCAAAACCTTGTTCACAAAACTAAACGTTTTAAGTTTATGGAAAGAAACTTGGTTTAGGTTGAATAAATGTATTAAACATAGTTTTACTGACTTTTTCATAGAAATTTGCTGAGCCAACAAAAAAAAAAAAAAACAGTAATTTGAACCTTTTTCGAGTTGGATTTTTTACAGTGTAGTAACTACTATTACCTAACAAGAAGCTCTGATTATTGATTTAGTAAGTAATAGCGCTCAGTTGAAACTGGTAGTTCACTACTAGCTAATCAATAACTACTATCTATATATATATATGTATATATATATATATATATATATATATATATATATATATATATATCCTGGAGAACTACTAAGAATTACTGTATACAGCTTCATAATTATTGTGAATTATACATAATGTATAATTAATTCCAAAATGAAGATCATGGTAACCCACTAGTACTGACTCAAAATTGATCAAATTCTTCTAAAGGAACCACTAATTACTTGGACTAGTATTCTAAAGTGAAAAGCATTATAACTCCCTAATATTGACTGATGTCATTGTAAGCTTTTGAATATATGTACGGTTTTTGATAGTAATGACTCATGTGTTACTACATCCTTCTGAAGAAATTGCTTATTACTTGGGTCAGAAGTGAAGATCACGGTAACCCACTAGCAGTGATGTAAGTGCTACCAAATCTAGCTAAATTAATTACTAACCAAAACCTTACAAAAACGTCAAAAGTTTACAATGACTTCAGTAATTACTAGGGAGTTAGCATAATCTTCACTTTATAATACTGATCCAAATAATTAGTAGTTCCCTCTGAAGAATTTGGTAATACTTGAGTCATTACTAGTGGGTTACCATGACCTTTACTTTAGAATTAATTATTCATTATGTATTATTCATATTAATTATGAATCTGTATACAGTAGTTCTTAGGGAGGTATGAAAAAATAATAGTTACTGATTAGCTAATATTGAACCACATTCGACTAAGCACTATCACTTACTAATTCATTAATCAGAGTTTCTTGTTAGTTACTAGTAGTTACTAGAGTGCTAATATTGCGTTACTCATGTGTTCTTGTGTAGTTATTTAGGTCTTTCCTCAAACAAAAACCTATCTAGATGTAGCAAAAATTATCCATGAGACCATTACTCTGGGCTTCATGTTGTGAACTTCTTTTAGCAAGTTATGGGTCTTTGTATGTTGCTGTGGATACAAGTGATTTCTGAATGGCAGCCCTGCCACAAATGTCAGTTTTATGAAGCTCAATGTACAGTTTTTGTGGTGATTGGGTCACAGAGGACCTTATTTATTTCTGTGGTCATTTTTGAGGCTGTGTATTTGTGGCACTTAGCAACCAGGCTGTGAAGTGTCAGTCTGTCTGTATTGATGAGCTTTGGATTGCTACCACTGGTGCCTTTCACCATTGCTGTTTCTCCATGTTTGGCTCTCTCTCTGGAGGCATTAAGGGATGATTTTCTCTAAAGCTGCTTTGAAACAATATGTGTTACGGAAGTCTCTATACAAATACAATGGATTTGGCTGAAATATGATGTAATTACTTATGAAACTGCTCTATCACTGAAATAACTGTCATTTCAGGCACAGATTGTTTGTCATGAGATTGACAACATTGTTTGACAGATTGTGCCTCATGAGGATTTGAAAACTTGCATATAAAAGTGCTAATTGTCACACTTTTTTAAATCGCTGTCACATAAAAATGAACCTGAAGTAATTAATATGACTCATCTCTGCAGCTGCATTTGTAATTGTGATATAATTATTTCAAAGGGAAGCTGTTGTGTTTCTGTTATTCTGTGCAGCTTCTGAATGTACTGTATGTACTGCCCACTGAAAACTACTCATTTAAATTTGAATACAATGAAAACTAAAAGACTTTCAAATCACATGAGCCAATATTTTATTCAGAATAGAACATAGACAACATAACAAATGTTTAAACTGAGAAATTTTACAATTGTATGCACAAAATGAACTCATTTCAAATTTGATGCCTGCTACAGATCTCAAAATAGTTGGCACGGTGGCAACAAAGGGCTGAAAAAGCAAGACATTTTGAAAAGATTCAGCTGGAACAAAAACGTCCCAACATTTCTGGGTTGTAAATTATCTTTTTTTTAAATACAGTAACTAGCATGTAGGTTTATTCTGTGTTGTTTGTTGTTGTATTTGCTTGATCATTATTAACGCTTGTTATTGTTGAACTTACTGTAAGCTACATTTGACTAAATCTACCTTCATTTTTACTAGATAACAGTCTTTATCTGTTGTTCTGCAGAAATTCATAGAAGCCCTGGTATTGTGGTGCTTCCATGGCACAGTGATTACTGTATTAAGGTACCATGGTACAATATAAATGGTACAGTTTAAAAGTTTGGGGTCCGTAAGATTTAAAAATATTTTTGAAAGAAGAGATTTATGCTCACCAAGCATGCATTTATTTGATCTAAATACAATAAAAAGAGTAATCTTGTGGAATATTATTATAATTTAAAATAACGGTTCTATTTTAATAGATTTTAAAATGTTAAATGTCTTCAGTGTGACATAAGTATATTAGAATGATTTCTAAAGGATCAAGTATTAGTGAATGAGACCCACTGACATTGCCTTTCACTAAAAACACTGTGACCATTTTCAAAATATATTTTGAGTTGCACATACATACAGATTCATAATGACATGGATTTTAAATAGTTTTTTGTACTGTGCCTTTAAGCGTAAAGTACACTCTTCTCAAATTATTTATTTCCTTACCAGTACTGTTTTAATACATTTTAAGGTTAAATGTAAAGGTATAGATAAAATGGCTTTGGTGTGACAGGATCCTTTCGAAATCATTCTAATATGCTGAAGTATCCTTTCTTATCATTATCAGTGTTATTGCGTCAATAATTTTGTGGAAACCGTTACATTACAAATGTCTCTCCTGTCACTTTTGATCAATTAAACGCATCCTTGCTGAATAAAAGTATTAAATAAAAAAATAATAAAAACGTACTGACCATAAAGTTTTGAATGGTAGTGTATACCAAGATTAAAATGGGATTAATTGTGTTTTATGGAACCCTTTTGAGCTTTGTGAATAAGGGGAATTTTATAATGAGCCTAATTAGCAAAAGAAGCATGTTCAATCTAAAAAAAGTAATGGGAAAAGTAAACTTTCTGTGAATTATTTAAATTTGATTTATCCGAATATGCTTATCTGATTGTCAATTATAAAAAAAAATGTAAATGATCAAGCAAATGTAGTCACTTTACCAAAACTCTATTGTTTAAAACTTATGAATTTTGTATAGAAAATGTTTCATTAATTTTAACGAGTTATTATATAAATTAAATGTTTCACATTTATTCTGAATTCATAATATGTTCAACTTTTTAAGATTACACATTCAATTTAATCAAATTAATTAATTTAACTTTAATTTAATTTGAGTGTTCACGGTCCCATGCTATTTCAGTCCATTTAGCACTCGGTTAAACAGGATTGCATGTGGTTAGTGAGTAAGTCGTTGGTATTTGCACTGAAATCTTGTGCAACTGGCTTAGTGAATTCGCCTTTGAGATATTTATCTAAAATTTGATTGGACATTTAGAAGAAATTGCTTTCTTTCATTAATATCATATCATTCCTGCAGCAATTCAACTGCATTTTACTGCCTTTATAACACAACCTTGTAATGCTTCACTCTTCATTCTGCAACACTAGCTGTTTGGTCTCCCTCTCAGGGACATTCTTCACCTCCTCTGCTTGCCCTCACGCAACACTTAACATTCTGCATTCCTCTGCTGTTCAGAAGAAGAAAGATTTCTGCAAGGTTATACATTTGCCTAATGATTCATTAGTCATCATTGCAGTCATTACAGTATTTGGGACATCAGTTGCTTGCTATGGAAGCCCATTTGTGCCATGGTATAAATAAATAAATAAAAAAAGATTAATTGCAATTTTTTTCTCAATATTTGGATTGACAATTCTGAGAAAGTCAGAATTGCAACATATAAACCCAGAATTGTGAGAAACTAAGAAAGCCGACTTTATTTTTATAACTCTGTGTTCACATTTCACAATTCTGAGTTTACCTTGTAAACTTTTTGACTTGTTTTCTCTGAATTCTGAGTTTGCATCTCACAATTCTGTTGTTTCTGCCACAAAAAAAAAATTGACTTTTTATCTCACAATTCTGACTCTCTCAGAATTGCGAGGGAAAAAAGTTGCAAAATATAAATTCAGAATTGTGAGGTAAAAAAACACAGTTACCCTTGTGGCAGAAACAGTCTTCCACAAAGACACACTTGCATTCTGCTCTGTAAGCCAGTCTGAGTGCAGGACTTCTCTCACTTCTTGCTTGCTTTCCTTAGGGACCTTTCTGCTTACCACAACCTTTACTACTCAGCTAGAACTGTTCTTTCCCCACCGATCAAAAGACTGCCATGTTGAAAAATGGTCATTGTAAGAAAAATGCATCTCTATTAGTTGTGCTCAAAGGTTGGATACCTGACTGAAAACTAGTATTATGCTTCAGGAAATCCAGGGAAGCTTCACCTCATAGTTAGAGATTAAATAAAAAAAGTAAAAAAGTAAAGAGTGTAAAGACCATCGACTCTACCGTGCGACTCCACCGGGCAGGGACACCGGCAAGGGATAGTAGTAGCTTTTTATTTAATTTTTTCATTGATATGTTTATTATTGAAATGTTGTTGTTATATGCATGTGTTAATTTTATTTAATTTCTTTATTTTCTTAAATATGTGGGTAGATAGTATTTATAGAGTTGTAACTTTTTAGTTTTAGTTACTTTTTCTTATTTGTAAGTCGCTTTGGACAAAAGCGTCTGCTAAATGACAAAAGTAAGTAAAGTAAGTAATAAAACCTGGTAACTGCTTAACTGAAAGTTACCTTATACGGTATAGGGAGAAAAATGATAAATTATTTAAAGTTGCTTTATATGTATTTTTTTATTTCACTGTGTTTTTAGAAGTAAAAATATAAGTTACAATGAGTTTAAATCTATATAGAACTTTAAAATAAATGTTTATATTTTGCAACATTTTACAGTAAATTGTTAAAATTCCTTTTTTTGTAAAATTAATTACTTTAGTAAAAATATGAGCTACAACCCAAATTATGGAAATGTTGGGATGTTTTTTTAAATTTGAATAAAATTAAAACTAAAAGACTTTCAAATCACATGAGCCACTATTTTATTCACAATAAAACATAGATAACATAAATTTTACACTTTTATGCACAAAATGAGCTCATTTCAAATTTGATACCTGCTACAGGTCTCAAAATAGTGGGGATGGGGGCATGTTTTCCATGTTGTTGCATCTTCTCTTCTTTTCAAAACAGATTAAATACGCCTGGGCATCGAGGTTATTTGTTTCTGGAGTTTTGGTGTTGGAATTTGGTCCCATTCTTGCCTGATATAGGTTTCCAGCTGCTGAAGAGTTTGTGGTCGTCTTTGACATATTTTTCGTTTAATGATTTAGTTTAGTTTAGTTTATTGTCCTTGTATTAAAATACAACGAAATTACAGTGGAACTCCTCTTAGTGCAATTTAGAAACGCATAATACAACGTTAAAAACACCATAAGATATTTAATAATAGGTTACTACAATAAAAAGTATACAAAATATAAAAATAAATAAATATATCAGCATAACCATAAATAAATAATTAATTCATTGGATTATTTAGTGTTCTTATGGCCCATGGGAAGAAACTGTCCCTGAGTCTAGAGGTTCGAGTCCTTATCGATCTGAAGCGCCTACCTGAGGGCAACAGGTCAAATATATGGTGGGCTGGATGGGAGTAGTCTGATATAATGGACCCGCTTGAGGCACCGGGTGCTGGAGATCTCCTCTAGGGAGGGCAGAGGGCAACCAATGATCTTTTGAGCTGAGTTTATGACCCTCTGAAATAATTTATTGTCTCCAGCCGAACTCCCAGCATACCACGCCGTGATGGAATAAGTGAACACACTCTGGATAGTAGACTGATAAAAGGACACCAGCAACCTTTGTTCCAACCCTCTTTTCCTGAGTACTCTCAGAAAGTGAAGGCGCTGCTGGGGTTTCTTTGTCAGTGCTGAGATGTTGATGGTCCAGGAAAGAGTCTCTGAAATATGTACTCCAAGGAACTTAAAAGCTGTGACTCTCTCTACACAATCTCCATTTATGTAGAGGGGGCATAGACCCCCCTGTCTTTCCTAAAGTCAATGGTGACCTCCTTTTGTTTTTGTGGTGTTTAACTGAAGATGAGTTACTGTGCACCAATCTATTAAATGATTAACCTCTTCTCTGTATGCCGTCTCATCCCCTCCTGAAATAAGACCGACCACTGTCGTATCATCTGCAAATTTTATAATTTTGTTTGTAGGGTGGGTTGAAACACAGTTGTAAGTATAGAGAGTGTACAGGAGCGGACTCAGCACACAGCCCTGGGGTGAGCCGGTACTGAGTGTATACATGAGGAGAATACATGAGAGCCAAATTTTACAGTTTGCGGTCTATTTGTTAAGAAGTCCTTTATCCAGACACAAGTAGAAGGTGGAAGCTGCAGATCCAGTAATTTATTGATCAAGATATCAGGAATGATGGTATTAAAGGCTGAACTATAGTCTATGAAAAACAGCCTTACATCATTTCCTGCATGCTCTAGGTCAGAGGTCCCCAACCACTGGTCGCGACCCACTATCGGGCTGTGAAAGAATTCCTACCGGGTCGCGAGAAAGTAGCAATTTGACGATTTCATGTTAAATTAGTAAATAAAAGATTGCTCTGATCTGTCATGGCTAGGGCTTTGTAAAAAAGCCTTACTCCTCTGCCCTTACCCGAGTCCTTGTTGCGGTCCAGGCGATAGAGAATGCGTCATTTTGTGTGCAATGGATCTGACATTAGCCATAAAGAGGCTCGGGAGTGGAGGTCTATGAGGCTGCTTCTGTAGCCGAGCTAGCAGGCCAGCTCGGCATACCCGCTTTTGTTTTCTGTCTCTCCGCCGTCTACGCCGCTTATTGTAGCCTCCCACAATCCACATAGAGCCCGGTGTTCTTGCTATGTCGGACGGAATGTTGTGTCAATGTTGGTAGTTCCTCATTACAGGGATGCTGCATATTAATCCAAAATTAAGTCCAAACGACTGTACGATACTTGAGCTCGGCACAGCTTACCAGAAAGAAAAAACACTGAACACACCAAAAAACATATTATAAAACACTGGAGGAGAGAGCTAAAAGCCGCTGCATACTTGTGCGCCGCTATCTTGCTTATTGGAAGTTGTTTATGCTCAAATGCGGCAAATGTTCTCTATAGGTGAAAGATCTGGACTGTAGGCAGGCCAATTCAGCATCTGAACTCTTCTACTACGAAACCATGTTGTTATAAT
Organism: Barbus barbus; assembly: GCF_936440315.1. Taxonomy (NCBI): domain Eukaryota; kingdom Metazoa; phylum Chordata; class Actinopteri; order Cypriniformes; family Cyprinidae; genus Barbus; species Barbus barbus. Next base: position 14,927,779 of record NC_136750.1, read on the forward strand.
AGCTGCAGTATGTGGTTTTGCATTGTCCAGCTGAAATACACGCTGTCTGGAGGGGAGCATATGTTGCTCTAAAAACTTTATATACCTTTAAGCATTCATAGTGCCTTCCAAAACATGAAAGCTGCCCATACCGTATGCACTTATGCACCCCATACCAACAGAGATGCTGGATTTTGAACTGAACGCTGATGACATGCTGGAAGGTCTTCCTCCTCTTTAACCCGGAGGACACGGTGTCCGTGATTTCCAACAAGAATGTCAAATTTGGGGTTGTCTGACCATAGAACACTTTTCCACTTTGAAACAGTCCATTTTATATTTTAATTTATTCCCCCCACACACTTTATTTATAGTATTTTCCACAAATTACAAAATATCAAACATTTTAGAATACTGTTGTACATTTTAGCAGATGTAGAGAGAGAAAATAAGAGAAAGAAGATAAGCAGGAATCCAAGATGATTAGAACAATTATTGACCCCAAAAATATATATTATAAAAGAAAATAATAATAATAATAATAATAATACCCCCCCCCCCCCCCCCCCCCCAAAAAAAAAAACTATCTTGTGCCAACTAAAACAATTGTTTAAACAACAAACTGAAAGTCTTATTACAGGAGCCGTCACACAGTAGAGAAGAATGTAAAAGTTAACTACCTTCTAGTGTGCAGGGAGTGTATGTTTCCATATATCCAAGGAGAGAACCCCAAATTTGATAAAAGTTCTTGGAAGAACCCCTCGGTGAATTATCTAATTCTTTCCAGTTTGATGAAGTGAAAGACGTCATTAATCCACAAGGAGTGAGTAGGTGGAGCAGATGACTTCCAATGCAGTAAAATCCGGCGTCTGGCCAGGAGGGACACAAAATCCACAAAATCTACCTTGTATCCTGAACAGTGAACTGACAAAGGAAGTGTACCAAACAGTGCTGTTATAGACACTGGTTTAATTACTGTCCCAACCACTTGAGACATTGTCTCAAATATTTCCGACCAATATCCATATAGAGTTGGGCAGAACCAAAACGCATGTGCCAGGGTTGCAGGAGCGCGGCCCATTTAGTGATGTCAATGACAGATTCATGCCGATGAGTGATGCAGTGTCGTCTGAGGGCCCGAAGACCACGGGCATCCAACAAAGGTCTTCGGCTTTGTCCCTTACGCACAGAGATTTTTCCAGTTTCTCTGAAACTTTTGATGATGTTATGCACTGCAGATGATGAGATTTTCAAAACCTTTGCAATTTGACGTTGAGGAACATTGTTTTTAAAGTATTCCATCTTTTTACGCACTCTTTTACAGATTGGAAAGTCTCTGCCCATCTTTACTTCTGAGAGACTCTGCCTCTCTAAGACATCCCTTTTATGTTACAGACTTGATGTCAATTAACTTAAGTTGCTAGATGTTCTCCCAGCTGAATCTTTTCAAAATGTCTTGCTTTTTCAGCCCTTTGTTGCCCCCATGCCAAGTTTTTTGAGACCTATAGCAGGCATCAAACTTGAAATGAGCTCATTTAGTGGATAAAAGTGTAACATTTCTCAGTTTAAACATTTGTTATGTTATCGATGTTATATTTTGAATAAAATATTGGCTCATGTGATTTGAAAGTCTTTTAGTTTTCATTTTATTCAAATTTAAAAACGTCCCAACATTTCTGGAATTCGGGTTATAAATTATAATTCACATCAAAAGAGTAAATTGATGTTCAGAAGCTTCTGTGTGATTCAACATGTGATTATATTTAATTTAAAAATGTTATTTAAAGTTTTTCTTTGTTCATTTAAAAAACTTTTTTCTTTACCAGTTATGTTTTAAATGTGTATTTGCATATTTAAAACTGTACAGAAGTGCCCCATTAAAAACAAACAAACAAAAGAAACCAATTCTGTTAAATTTACGGAGAAAAACGTACAACTGCGGTTGCCAGAAATTCACTGTAACCCCCCCCCCCCCCCCCCCCAAAAAAAAAAAACAGTGACAGTTTTTCAGATATTACGGGATGACATATTGGTGCCTGTATGTTATAGAACTCATAACCATATATTTATTTGAATAATTATTTTTACTTTCAAATTTACTGATATTCATAATAATACAGGTGGTAAAATATAAAGCCACATAATGAATAGAGTTCATTGTAAATAGCGTGTTCATAATACATATAATGCAATGTTAAACTATTACAGGTGCATCTCAAAAAATTAGAATATCGTGAAAAAGTTTTTTTTTTTTTATTGTAATATTTACATTTGAGCTTCATTAAATGACCATCACTACAGTATAAATTCCGGGTATCTCTTGTTCTTTGAAGCCATGATAATGGGGAAGACTGCTGACTTGGCAGCGGTCCAGAAGACAATCATTGACACCCTCCACAAAGAGGGTAAGTCACAGAAGGTCATTACTGAAAGGGGTGGCTGTTCACAGAGTGCTGTATCAACGCATATTAAATGTAAAGTTGACTGGAAGGAAGAAATTGAGTAGGAAAAGGTGCACAAGCAACAGGGATGACCGCAAGCTTGAGAATACTGTCAAGCAAAGCTGATCCAAACACTTGGGAGAGCTTCACAAGGAGTGAACTGAACCTGGAGTCAGTGCATCAAGAGTCACCATGCTCAGACGTCTTCAGGAAAAGGGCTACCAAGCCACTTCTGAAACAGAAACAACGTCAGAAGCATCTAACCTGGGATAAGGAGAAAAAGAACTGGACTGTTGCTCAGTGGTCCAAAGTCCTCTTTTCAGATAAAAGTACATTTTGTTTTTCATTTGGAAATCAAGGTCTGGAGTCTGGAGGAAGACTGGAGAGGCACAGAATCCAAGCTGCTTGAAATCCAGTGTGAAGTTTCCGAAGTCAAGTGATGATTTGGGGTTCCGTGACATCTGCTGGTGTTGGTCCATTGTGTTTTATCAAGTCTAAAGTCAATGCACCCGTCTACCAAGAGATTTTGGAGCACTTTATGCTTCCATCTGCTAACAAGCTTTATGGAGATGCTGATTTCCTTTTCCAGCAGGACTTTAGCACCTGTCCACTGTGCCAAAACCACTTCCAAGTGGTTTGCTGACCATGTTATCACTTTGCTTCATTGGACAGCCAACATGCCTGACTTTATCCCCATATGGAATCTATGAGATCTTTTCAAGAGAAAGATGAGAAACAGTCGATCCAACAATACAGACGAGCTGAAGGCTCAATAGTGCCTCAGCAGAGCCACAGACTGATCGCTTCTATACCACACCTCACTGATGCTGGAATTTGTGCTAAAGGAGCCCCGACCAAGTATTGAGTGCATAAATGAACATACTTTAAAGAACTCAAACTTTTCTGTTTGGCAAATCCATTTTTTGATTGATCAAATCCTTTTTTTGATTGATCTTAGGAAATATTCTAATATTTTGAGAGACTGGATTTTTGACTTTCATGAGCTGTAAGCTCTAATCATCAAAATTTAAAAAAAAAAAAAAAAAAATTTGGAATGTTTTACTTTACATGTTATGAATCTAGAATATTTGAAATAAATTACAATAAAAAACTTTTTCACAATATGCAAATTGTTTTAGATGCACCAGTAAATCTTTCACAATATACTGTAAAGGTTAAACAGTTAACCAATTAACATGTTTTTTTGTTGTTGTTTATTTTTTACTTGATTGATTTTTTTTAAGCATTTTTTTTTCTTGTAAAGATGACAAACATGTTTTAAGTGTAGATTTCTGTCTGATTTTATCTGTGATCACATTGACAGCCCTACACTGTAAAAAAAAAATGTGCCGTTAAATAACAGTAATGTACTGGCAGCAGAGTTGCTAGTAATGTACTGTTAATTTACAGCCATCTACCGTTAATTTACAGCTCTTCATTTTTACAGCATGTTACTGTTATACTACCATGGAAATTAACTCTGCTCCAATAGCTTCATACAGTTCGAGTTTAAAATATTAGTATTCATATGGCGTTAGTAATGTGAACTTGCATCATTTGAGCTCACTGAGAAGAAATGTTTCTTAGTATAAAACTGCAAACACTTTAAATAACTAAAAACATGTCTTTAACTCTAATCGTTTCAGTTCATTATCAGCACATGCTGGAGTATTTAATGAAAAGAACATCACTGCTTAAGCAACTGCACAGTTACTGTCTTTAAACAAAGCAGCAGAACATCAGAGTTTGTGTCTCATCATTGACTGAAGCACAGGCTCTACTCTCCAGCACAATGGTGACCCACAAAACTACATTAAACTAACATATGTCTTGTGCAAAAACACATTAATACAGTTCAGTTTAATATTTACCCTCCTTATCAGTTTTTTTGTGGACCTTCACTAATAATTCAGTAAAAATAACTTTTTTTCATTTGGTTAATCTGACTGTTTCGTTTTACAGTAAATTGATGTTTTTCCTTGAATTAACGGTAATCTGCTGGCAGCATGGTTCCCAGTAAGTAACTGTTTTTCTACAGTCTGTTGCCGTAAATTAATTACAGTTTATCGCTGTTAAATTACATTTCATGCTGTTTTTTTTTCATCTTACAACCTTTAACCCTTTAAACCCCAAAACAAAGTCCTCAGTTATAAATGAACACTTATAATGTGTGCACATTACAGAGCGTTAGAGTAACACCGAAGCAGTGACGTTAATGAGATAATTCTGTGATTAATTAAGTGATGATTGAGCATTAGTGATGAACAGATGCTGTTAACAAGCAGAATCACTGAAAGAGAAACACAAGAAATAATACTGACCTCAGCCACAGACTTAGATGAAATCAACTGAAATAAAGACATTAAATCTCTCAACATCTGATTAAACAACTCCTAAAGCATCATTACTTCACACATTACTAACCAGACTGATGCTATTTCTGTCAGACGTTCACAGAAATGCAAGTTTGTTTTTTTAACTACCATGAGGGAGATCAGTGTTAGCTTTAGTTGGGCGCTTGAACCTTGACTTTTTAACCTTAACTTTTTTTTTGGGCTATTGTAAACATGTGTTATAAAACACATCTGTTATGGCAAAAAGAACCAAAGCAAAATTTTTAATTTTGTTAGTTATGTTTTGTTAATGGCATAACCATCATTAAACACCATATTCACTGATTTTATTTATTCTCAAGTGTCTCTTCTGTTACTAAAGTGATGTAATAACAGCCTCCTCATTATATTGCTTGAGTGTAAGGTTGTTAATATTACTGACAATTTAAAAGAAAACCTCAGAGTGCTATGAAACACAAACCTCAAGAATCAGCCTATGAATCTCAACAATGGTGACTATCAACCAAATTAAATAAACAGATCAACTCTGAACATCACAAAACGTGCTACTAAAACTCCACACAAAAACAAAAGCAATTATAAAAGCAAATAGAAAGAATTAGAAAAAAAAAAGTGGACAATTCAGTGGTATAATTTATTCATGCTGCAATGCATGCTGGGAGTCATGGGTGAGTTTTGTACTGTGCTGGTACCCAGCATGCATTGCAGCATTAAGCTTTTGACTCACCATTGTTGAGATTCATATGTTGATTCTTGATGTCTGTATGTGTCTAAATGATGCCGTAGTACTGTAAGGTTTTGTACATAAGATGTTTTATAATTCTTCATTATAGATTATTTCGCAGTATGGTACAGTATTTATCGTAAATAACACAAAACTAATAAAAAAAAGCCATACCACTTCATTAAAGACTGACTGAGATCAGAGAAGCAGGCAGCTTCATGATGATTACAATCTAAAATCATTTACTTACATTTTGGCTTTTGCTGCTATAACAAATGCATTTTACAAACACTGTTATAGCAATCAAAAAAAAAACTCTATCATTAAAAAGTCCAGGGTCAAGAGCACAACTAAAGCAAACACTGATCGCCATAATGGTGAGGTCAAATGAAACATTTTCAATAAAGCATCTAAATGTCTATTAATTCTCAAGAAATGTTTGTAGATTATGCCAGAAATAAAGTCAGACTGTGATGTGTGAAGCTGGCGATGCTGTTTGTGGAGTTGTTTAATCATCCTCTGCTTTTTTATTTCAGTTGATTTCATCTAAGGCTGTGGCTGTTTGTCAGTTGTAGTTTCATTTCTTGCTCTTTTCTTCAGTGATTCTGCCTGTTCACAGCAGCTGTTCATCATTGGCTGAATTCACTCATTAGTTTTCGTTCTCTCTGTCAGGTGGGCTATATTAGTAAGCATTAGTACATGAGTAGGGAATAGTGAATGAGGGTATAGGGTGTGATTTGAAACACAGCCTCTGAGTGTCAACTCTGAGCGCTGTTACTTCACAGGACTGCAGAAGGATACTTTCTCGAAAACAACAAATATTACCCAGAATTCATTGTTTTTTTACGGGATTTTACTGATGTAAAGAAAAAACAGAATGTTACTGTCAGAATATGACCGTTTTTTAACAGCAATTTTTTACAGTGTAAAAACACACCACTGTATATTTCCCTTCGAGGAGGTGGGTTATAATCATCGTCTTGAGAGCCGGGTGGTAAACCAGATGAATGGTGTTGTTGTAGCATTGTGCATTTGCTTTTTGTTTAGACCAACAGATATCTGTTCCGCTCTTGGTGTGAACAGATCATTCGGCAGCGATTTGTTTCACTTTTTAGTTTTGCATTTGGTGTGAAAGCATAAATCAGGATATTTTTGCTATTTAAGAGCCTGCACTACAGTGTAATTTGTTTATGCAGACATCTGCCCGCTTGCCACAGCTGATTATAGTCCTCAGCAGTTTGCTTTATTTAGATTCCTATATATATATTTCATATTCCGCTGTCACTGGACATTTAATGACATTTTGGTTTCAAAGTGAAAACATATCTCTGGTAAATTAGACCTGTTTTTAAAAGCACCATTAACTCATTTCATCCTCTTTCCAGCTCTATATCCTAGGCTTCATTTTCATTCAACATTACCGGTCATAAACACTCAGTTTCCTTCAACCTTTATTTTGTGATAACTTGAGGCAACTGAATATTGAGTATTTTTCTATTTGTTTAACGCTGTATTTCTATCCACATAAAAAATAGTCACTCACAGGAAAATTTCTCTAACAATGAAATGAATGTGTATGAAACGGACCTGTCATTTAACATGTTTTAATAGCTCCCTGCTGTCTGTGATTAAATGTCTTTTAGCGTGTGCTTTGCTGCTAGGAAATGAGTATACTCTGTGTTGTTAATAAAGTGCCCATAAAAGGTTTTGGCGATACCGTACGGGTTGCATGTGGGCTCGTTGCAATCATCTGCAACACAAAATTGCTCCCTCTTTCCTGATTTTTCAACTTGCAATTAGCTGTAATTTGTCTGTTATTTTTCTCTGCGGCTGTATCATGACTGACTGACGGCCACATCCTGATATTTGTCTATTGTTTTACGCGAAAGGCCTGCAGCGTGATGAAACAAACATTTCACACTTTGTTCTGGCACGGATGACATCTCCTTTGTCTGCTTTTTGTGCTGCAGTAGATTTTGATGGAATGGATTATTTTCAATTGTATGGCTGCCTGGTTGTGTTGATGTATCTGTTAGAGCGAAATCTGTCACATACTTCAGTATCAGGCTGCGGCAGATGGCTTCAGAAATAGAAAGCCTACAACAAGGCAGCGCTGTCTTGTTTAGCACACAAAGTAACGTTCATCGTTCTCAGACAGTACAGAACTGACTTAAATGATCATCCTTTGTTTCAATAAATTGTCTTGACAGGAATCTCCCCTTGTGAAAAAGAAGAGTGCTTAATTGTATTGAATGTGCACTTGCTGTGTACTTCAAATCTCAAGCATGTTTTCAGCAAACTGTACTTGCAGGTATTAATTTTAATGAAATAAAGTGCCATTTTAAATGTAATTAAAAACAGTACACTTTAATGACTGTTTCTTAACAAGCTTAAGTGCACTTTGTAATGTCAATTATGTTTTAATAATATTTTGTCATGTGTTAAAGTGGTACACTTATTTTGATATTAAAGCATATGTAAAGTACTTGATTATAATTGTTTTAAATGTACTATTTAAATACATGACAAACAAGTTTCAATAGAAATTACATTAAAGTATATTTTAGTTTACCATAAATGCTTGTGATTGGTTAACACAATAGCATGTGGAAAAGTATGCATGTAAGTGTTTTGAAACCGCATTATCCGTATAAAACTGCAAGACAAAGCATTCTGAAAATGTTTGCAATGTAGCTGTTGTCAGATCCGTTAAAGTTGGCTGCTTCAACTTTCATCAAATGTTTCTTTGCGAACTCTCCATTACACGGTGTCTCATTTACCAAACAATATTTTGTCAAATGCTTGAAACAAACATATAATCTTCTGACATGATCCAGGATGCCTTTAAAATTAAACTACTGTAAGGTCCACACATTTGGACCAAATAAGGTATCCAATGGTGGTTGAAGGTTTCCTGCGTGTTTGGTCTTTTCAATGCGCAAAGTTCTTTAATTTAAGTTAAACTCTAATCTGACTCCATTTTATTATGACCTCGTATATAGGTTGAAATGCAAATTGATTGTTTGTCTATTTCTAATTAGTATTCTTCTGATATTTGATTATTCTAGTTAGCTCTTGACTTTATATTTACTTTACTCGTTCATTCGGTTGCTCATGTTGCTAACAAGGATACAACGTAATCTACTAGGGTCAATAATTACAAATTAAAACAGAATAAGGTCAAATGTAACAATTTATTATCAGTCAGGTAAATACTGCATGTGTTATGCCAATTACATAGCCAATTCAAAGAGATCAAATCATATCAATACAAAACATCGAATTCTCAAAGATAAATCTATGAGTAAAAGATGCATACCTGACTTTATAGAAATACATAGTGTGAAGTATTGAGACACATCACACTACGGGCTTCTGGCTACAGAAAATTGCCCCGATCCTTTTGCCACATTTCCTTAAGTACTCTGACCAAGATAAACATTCCCCGAAATGGAGACAGGAGCTAACATTTGGAATTTGCTTTGATCAAGTCGAGTTAACACCTTTTGGGACAGAAGGTAATTTGCATGAAAGGCACTGGGAAATGACCCACTCTCTACAGTGTGCAATACATCTCTAAACTCTTAGGATCTGTATTACCTTTTAGTTTACTTCTTGTAAGAATGAGACCATTGTACCAGACGCCCTGAGACAATTCAAATGATACCAAACATGACTGTAAATATCACTTGCATTCATGTAGAACATTATGTTCTACTATCGACTATCCTCTCTTTGACCACGTGGGTCAATTCCAGATGATTCCCAAAGGGGTCACTTGTCAGACACTTGTTGTGGTCCTTGTGATGTAGTATTTGCAGTTGTAGATGCCTTTAGAAAGGCCTTTGTGTACATCAGTCTCAGCAGGTGCATGTAGCTTGAATTCAGCAGCTAGATCAACGGGTTTACGGGTTCAACCTGTCTGGTTGAGAACAACCCGTGTGCATAGTTCATTGAATCAATCCAGTCCTTGTATTGCTTGAGTTGTTCCATCATGGAGAAACCTCTGTCTCTAGTGACACCTTCCCTAGGACTTTCTTGCCTCTTTTGTTGAATCTTATCACCTCCACTTGTGCAGAATTCTGGGCAGACTCCAACAGGTGAAGAGTTCTCGCTGGTTACACACTGCTTTGTGTGAGACACTTAAACAGCATCTTAATGGCTCAACGATTGAACAATGATGAACTTGATGTCATTGAAAATGGGAAGAAGGTTGTGAGATTTGGCACAAGAACATTTAACATAGCTACGGCACATAGTCAAGTTGTAAATTTTGTAGCTGATCAACAGAAGTGCCCGCACTTCATATTTAATCATTTTGATAATGTTTCTGTTATTAGTGATCTGCTGGGAAACCAGCGGGCCCTCTGGTTTCCCAAAACATCCCAATAACAATCAGAAAGTTTAAATCTTTTGAATTTTCATGGCAGATTTGACTCTGCGTTCAGAATTATACATCATCGATTTGTGACAGTAGAATGCAGATGTATTATGTTTTCCATGAGTTGGCAGATGGTTGTAAATCACAACTATTATGTGTGTCTTTCTGAGACTGCCATCATGGGATTAACTAAATCCTATGTGTGAGAATCTATGTGGTTCTGTCAATGTGAAGATGGACAATAGATCTTTAGTGGGGTACCACGTTTGGAATCTAAGCCATCATTGTCTTCTGTGATGTGTAGTGTTCAGACTGGACAGTCTAGATGAGGTGATGATGCAATGGTGGAGGTTTGTGTTCTGTGCTCATGTCTGGGAGATGGGTGGAGTCTAATCTATAACAATCTGTGTTGCAAAAAATTTGTTCCGGTGCTAGTCCGGAAGGCCATGTAGATATTTGTGTAATAATGTACTATTGTGATGTGTGAATTCAACATAGACACACACATGTAACTTAATAGCTATGCAATTCCAGTATTACAGTTATCCTAATTTCACACAAGACACACGGTCTAGCATGTATGTAGCATCTACAACCTTAAACCTAAGTGTTTCATACACTTACAGTAAAGCAGTCATGTGTTTTATAAAGAATAAACTCAACTAGTCTATGTGCACATGTAGTAGCACAAACAACTATAATATGTGTAACATGCGCACATTGTGTTTAGCACAATTACAAATTTGAAAATTCAAACAGGATCATTGAAATTGGGATGTTTACATATTAAAGTCATCGCTATTAAGCTGCTAACCCACTAGCAAGTGAAGTCAGTATCTGGAGGCCTTGCATGAGCAATGCAGTTACCTCACAAAGAGTTTTACATGAGGATGACTTGTTACATGTAAACAATTGATCTTTACCTTTAGAAAGTGATATCCTATGTTTCAGAAAATAAGGTGGAGGTCTACCCCTTCCCAGTGACCAACATTTTTCTTCTGTATGGCCTATTTTGAGACAGGAACTACAAAACCTGCTGTCTTCACCATACGGTTGTCTGTTGTGTTCTCCTGGAGTTTGAGGTTTTTCATGACTCCCTAATGCTTCCTTTACACCATGCATTCTGGTACATGACTCTGTGCTATTATGGTGCTGCATCACCTTAAGGACTGAAACTGGCACGCTATCTTGAGCAGTGGCAAATGCTTTCTCTGAACTAAAAGTTCTAGAGTCATCACAGCAAGTCACCTCTTCCAAGAGGTGGACATTTTCAGCCCCATTTCTGTTAGAATAATTTGTGTTTTTGCCTTCTGTTAACCCCTGTGCAGATGCAATATTGAGGGCCTTTGATTTCCATCTGTTTTCTATCCTTGAACCCCAATCTACTATCGTTCTGAACGTGTTTTCAGCTGGATCTACTCCATTTGACAATGCATTTTGGACTGGAGTGCCAGCATTGTTCTTTATGAGTTGTAATAACGGTTTGTGATTACGGCTTGCATTTTCTATACCGGAATGTTCTTTGTATGTCACCCACAGACGTTCAGCGTATGTTTCAAACGGCTCATTGCTTCCCTGTTAATGCACTGTGTGTGTGTTGTCCATCTTAGAAGTTCAAAGTGTCTGAGGTTCTGTAATTCTTACACTACTTGTTCCTGACGCTGTGTGTGGACCTTTTGAAAGCTGTTTAAACTCATCACATCAAAGCGATTTGTTCTTTTACTCTTCCATTTGTCCTGTTGTCGGGAGTACCTAAAGTGCATGGAGTACAACAGAAATTTAATTATTTGCTTCTTAGTGGTGTTGATGTCTGGTGTAGACCGTGTCAACTGTCAAGCGACCAGTGGGCGTGGCCAGTGGTGAGATGATGTTAAATGATTTGTCAATGTCTTGTTCTAGAGGCGGTTATATGCATTTTTTTTCGCCAGTGAGACGTCACAAGCTCCACAGTATCCAAATGGGCCGTAAATGAGCCTTCGAAAGGAGTTAGATTCACAGATGATCTGACCAATCATAACATCATTTTTGTCTGACAAACAAACCAGACAGAAGAGTAGATTAACTTTGGTGGAATTGACCTTGAAAAACTTTGTATTGGCGCGGTTGAAACAAGATGCCTTCTGATGTTCATTCATGTTTATTTCACGTTATAACTAGTAAAGAGGAAGAGATGATTGGAAGGTGCTACGGCAATATGTCACGACTGTTTGAATTTCTTACAAAATGACAAAATTTGAAAGCTGACACTTTGTTTCATACCAAAAGTAACCTCCTCTGTCTTGATTGTCGGTGCATTGTCAGTGTCGTCTTTGCACCACAATGTATTTTTCACTATGGTGTGTGGTGTGAGAGCTCCATGGCTTGTCGGATATAGCAACAGTAACTAAGAAAGGCGGGTCTTGGCGAAAGGGCAATTGGAGCTTGGTTAAATAAATGCTCTTTTTCTACTGAGGAGGACATTTAAGCAATAAAACTTGCAGGATGTTTTAATTGTTCAAAGACCGTTATAGAGGTTTAAGATTTCTCGTGTCATTGACCCCTTTAACCATATTTCAAAGATAATAGAAGTAATTGTGAAATTGAAAAAAAAAGATGTACTCAAGTGGGTCAAAAAAGCACTCTAAAGTTCAACTAATTGCATTTAACATACATTTAAACTATAATACATTTTCATTTAACAAATAGCATGCAATTAAATGTCAAAAAATATTACATTCAGTTAATACTTAATTATATTCTTTGAAAGTATATTATTTCTAAGTACCTTATTTGAAAGTATGCTAAAGTGTACGTCTTTTTCACAAGATTCCACATGCCTCAAAAATAATCAAGTGACCCTTTTGCTCACAAAAAAAAAACATTCCCAGGGAAAGTGAGATCGAAACAGCTCAGGACCACACTTTGGATGAAGTGAGACTGAATGAAGTCACAGAGCGACCTCCTCCTCGGGGCACAGATGGCCGTGGCAGTCAGGGACTGAGTTTTATGCCACAGGCCTTTTCCTCATGAGTCAAGGTCACATATCTCAGGGCAAATACACAGGTTAATGTATTGCTCTGTGGGGCTTTCACCATTGGCTCGCTGAGTTTGGGAAGGAGAAATGGAAGGTCGAAAGGTTTTAGTGTGAAAAGAGGATTATTGAGCTGTTTTGCTTGCTGCATCCCAAGATGCTCTTTTCACTGACATGAAATCCATAATTTATTTGCATTTTTTTTTTTTTATGTGCCAATCATTGTGCACCCTAATATCTCGGTTGTTTTAATTGCACACGAGTTCAGAGACTCCATCTCACAAAGAACTTTTGAGTTTTTTTCTGTCTGCCCTTGTCATGTAGTTGCAGAATGTTGCAGTCAAGTGAAAAGGGCAAAGGAATAAACCGCGAGCACGACTTTTAATTTAAATTCCAGCTTATTCAAGAATTAGAGGAAGGCCTATTCCTTTTTTCTCTAACCCCTACTGAGTGACAGACCCACTTATATTTGACAGAGATCCTAGGATACCCTGTTTCCCTGATATCTTCTTCACAGAAAGTTTGTTTGTTTTATTTTGAGAACATTCTTTCATTCGTCAGCTATGCGATGACACGTTACCCTTTTCAGAGCTGTTTAATTCTCTCGCAAGGATTAGAGTTCTTTTCATCCGATGTCATTTTGTTGCACGGATCTCCCTAAATGCCAGATAACCTCTTTGATTGGACTGTGTCTGATAATGCCAGATTTAACACAATCAACCCATCATCTTCTATTGCTGTCATAATCACAGTATATCACGCCCTTCTTAAACCTCTTACACCAGAAGGAGTGGGTGAGCAGAGCTTCTGAGCGTGGTAGAGATGCACAGCACTTGTTTTCTGCAGGTAGAATGGATGACTGCTGTCTTCCACCGTCTCTGAGGGTTGTGAGGGGAAATATGAGTAATTGCAGTATGAAGCGTGTTGGGCACGCTTCCCGAAAAAATGAGGTGCTATTGGCTCTGCTTGCAACCCTGCGGCTTATTACAAGTTCTTGCAATCTATAGATAGTTAAACCGCAAGTGGCTGTGTATATTAGGGTCAGTTATGTGATGCTCTATTATTTCATTCAAAAATACATTCAAAATGTAATGTTTTTAATTTCTAAAATTGATTTTTATGTTTTTGAGGGGGCACAAAATAAAAAAAAATATCAGAGTGATACAACTGTGCCGATATCATGACCGTGATTAAACAGTTTTTAATTAATTTTTAATTCATGGTAAATATATGAGCACACCCTGCCTGAGCACATAAATTAAACCAGCGTGATTTCTTGAAACCAGCATAAATATAAAAAGTATGTTGTTGTTTTTTTGTTTTGTTTTTTTTAGAGTTCGGCTTGTTTTAAGCTATTAAATTCCCTCCACTGGTCCTTATCAATCATGGCCTCTCAATAATCCCCATCCACTTGATTGGCTCTATGACTCTCTGTCCTCTCCACCTGTAGCTGGTGTGTGGTGAGCGCACTGGCGCCGTTGTGCTGTGGCTGCCATCGCATCATCCAGGTGGATGCTGCACACTGGTGCTGGTTGAGGAGAGACCCCCTATATGATTGTAAAGTGCTTTGGGTGTACAACAATACACAAAAAAGCGCTATATAAATGTCTCATTCATTATTATTATTATAAAAAAATGTTTTCAAGAAATATAAATGCATAAAGTATCTGAATTAAAAATTTTGGGGACACAAAGTAAAAAATATCAGGGTGACACAACTGTTGTGATTTACATAAAAATTAAGAAGAAGAAAAAAAGGATTAAAAATCCTATGTCAGCTTTCTTATACTGATAATTATATTTTTCATTATATTTTTCAACAGATGAAATCATTCCCCTGCAGTACCTCTTGACTGTGAATAAAGGTCAATAAGTCTTTCAAAATGTATAATATGACCAACAATGTAATGATTTTAGTGAATTCATTCATTATACTGTACATGTGAAAAAAACATACATAAACAAAAATTGCACCTTGAAAAATATATTCATTTTAAATTATTATGAAGATGTTTACATTCACATACTCAAGGTAAAAGGAAAAAAGAAAAAATTTAGATTAGATTTCTTTTCATTCTTTATCATTGACAAACCTACTTGCTATTGACCCAATATTATGGTTTATTATTTATTATTTCCCAATATTATGGTTATTTTCAATACCCATACTTAAGTGATCATCTTTGTTGTGAAAGGGATATGTGGGAAGCGTTCAGGCTGTATAACTCTCAACAAAGGTTGAAGTAACACTACTGCCAGCAGCTGTGAAGGTAGTCATATTCTTTAATGGTCATTTGAATTCCCACTGCAAGGATCATTGATTCTTTCTTTCCAATGAATTATTAATTCTCCTGTGGACAAGGATGGATGTAATTTTACCGCCTAATACTGAGCAATAAAAATATAATTTGTAATTGAGCAGCCAGAGTAATTGGCCCGTGATTGGTGCTTGTTCTTGGTAATTAATATTAAGGGGATCTAGAACAGTTAAACAACATATGTTTATTTATTTCCTGCTTATCTCTTTTGGATGGTTTGTACATATTGGCATTTTTCCCTTCTTGGATTTGTTTTGACAGCCTTCGCAGTTCCTCTGTTACACGCTTTTGTGGCCGAGTAGCTTTCAGCTGTCCTCTTCCTCATGTCTTGGTCATGCTGCTTTCCTCTCCCTCGGGGCATGTCCAGTTTTGAATGTGCCATGTGCCAGTTTTTGGGGTGTCTGATTGAGGTGACCCGTGTCTAATGATCTGTGACACTTGCAGGTCTGAAGATGGGTCTGAGACAGTATGAAGTCACAGTGGTTTTTGCCTGCAGAAAATGCAGTAAGATAGCCACTTTAGACACCTTTAAAGTTTATGATAGTTGCTGACATTCGGAAAGGCAACCAGGTGAGAAGAGAATAAGCAGAGATGTGCAGATGATTTAACCTTTCTGTGCTGAGTGTGGAAGCACCCCGGCTAACATTCTCAGAGCTTTGCCAAACGTTCTTGAAAGGTTCTCTTAAAGTGAGGAACTTCCGTTAACATGAATTGAATGTTCATTCAAAGTTAACTCATAACCAATAATTTTTTAACATTTAAAAACTAGACATGTTAAGTGTTCAGAGAACGTTCTAAAATAAAATTTTCATTACATAATGGCAACATTAGCAAAATATACATATATTTGTTTACTACCTGGGACCTCTTTGTGGAAATAGATTTTGAAATTCCACCACATTTTTGCAGGTTTTTTTTTTTTTTTTTTTTTTTGAGAAACACATTAGACATAGTCATTGTCATTTTTTCCCTGTACAGTTTCTTGTGTCTTTGTGTTCTGAAATACTATTAATTTCTAGATTTGTTCATTTCAATGTTAGCAAGAGAAGCAAATACCTCAATCACAGAAACACTTTTTCTATATAGCCACAAGGCTTAAGGAAATATGTACAGGTATTTGAAAACTTAATCACTGCAGCTTCCCATTTGTACATTTAATGACATATTATACACATAATTTTCACATATTTTGGCATCCAGAAACTGAGCACACAAAGATAAAGCATATGCCAATAAGAAAACAGCGAATTAGTACTATTCCACACAGTTGATCAAAATGTTTAATAATAAAATAGACCAAATATTTCTGAACTGCTTTTTACGGAAAACATAGAGAAAGAGAGAAAGCTCAATATACAGTAGTGTATAAAATGGATTTAGTCATTACCGTATTTGTTTTCCTCCATTTTTCAACACTAACACAGCAGGCAGCTCAAGAGAACATCTTCTATTGTTGAACAACATGAGATTGTGTGAATCATGATCCCCTTTGATTTGGCCTATATTCACAATACTTTGTACTTTACTTTGTACAGTTGCTTTGTTTCTGTTTCATGTAATCAACATTCAAAGCCTTGTTAATATGCACTACAACATTACTTGCACACATTGCTAAAAAAAAATCTTAATCCGTATTTTAGTCTTTTTTTTTGTAAAAATATGTAAACACATTTAAAACAAGATACATTTAAGAATTGTGTAATTTAAGTCATTTTTAGAAAATGTCTCTCTTTTTCTTTTTTTTAACACAATTGGCATTTTACCCTTGATTTGAGCATATTGGATGAGGAAGGGTCAATAATAAGATTTATGTCCAAACAAGAAATTAATTTAATTCAATATTTATTCATGACAAGCAGCGATACAATTTCTCAAGTGAATATTTGACCTTCTGATGCATGGTAACCACTACAGATTAAAGTAAATTTACAGTAAATTTCTTAGAATAAATAATTTAGAATGATTAAATTCCATATAATTAGATATGGAACTATTATATCCTTATTTTGAAATTATTTATAATATAATAAAATGAAATGTATAATATTTATAAAAAATTAAATAAAATAAAGGTCAGTATTAAATTAAACTTAAACTGTTAAATTTTACACAAAAATTAGAAATGTTGCCTTGGCAACTGAGTGAAACAAATAAATTTAAGCTGAAGGACTAAGATTACTAAAACTGAAGTAAATAATTTGAAGCTAATCAAAAATATCAAAAGAAATCTAATAAAAATAAAACAAACAAACAGACAAACAAACACCCCCCCCCCTACCCAAACGAAAACTAAAATCAAAATGAGCGAAACCAAAAATATAAATATAAAAGTTATTAAAAAGGTATTAACTAGTGCTGTCGATTAATTGCATGCAAAATAAAAGTTTTTGTTTATATAATATATGTACAGTATGTGTACTGTGTATATTTATTATGTTTATATAAATACAAACACACACAGTATATATTTAGTAAATATATACATTTATATTCTTATATTTTATATTATATATAAATATATTTAACATATAAACAACATATTTTTCTTAAATATATACGTGCATAATATACACAGTACACACATATATTATGTAAACAAAAACTTTTATTTTGGATGTGATTAATCGCGATTCATTGTTTGACAGCACTAGTATTAACACTCATAATTTTTTGTTTATTTGTAATTTAAAAATGTATTGGAAAACAAAACAAAAATTTGTTCATTCGTTTGTTTGTTTGTGTAGTGATGTAGTGCAAAGCCATCTAAACGATTCAGAGCATCCTTCTTTGTCCTGCTCAATGCTTATCTAAAAGCACTCCACATTTCTCTTAAATCTGACAGGAGACATGTTTTCCTTCACCTTGTCTACTGTGACACAGACTGCCAGAGGTGTGACGAAGACAAATAAGACCAGATTACTAAAAATACTTATTGCAGTCCCAAGGGCCTGGACCCCAGCCATCTGTGACCACTCCCTGAGTGGCTATGCAACCCATGACGCTCTAATTAGACGCAAATCAAATAGGTGCAGAATTAGGAGCAGGGAGTAGAACTAAGGGACAATAGACTCTAAACTCCATTAGTGGTGTAATGGAAACCATTCATCATTCTTTTATAACACGACCTCTACCGCCGACACATCTTTCCTCTATTTCCACTGTTCTGATCATAGAACTTGAATCAGTCAGCCTTCCATGGCTAAAAGCAATGGCTATCCCTAAATCTTTTATTCCCTTTGAAGACAAAAATAGTGCGAGAGAGACAGGTAAAAGAGGAATGGGTGCTATCAACAGACCCTCTATTTTTCAGTTTCCTAATGAGCTTTGGTTGTTTCTATGATGCACTGGCCCTCATATTAAAGCATTTAAAAAGTTGCCTTTTTGCAAGTATTTCACAACATTTCAAAAGAAACATGATGAAGTATTCATATTAAAGAGACAGTTCGCCTTAAAAAAGGAAATGTCGCATGACTTGCTTTCTTCTGCAGAACACAAAAGAGAAGTTTTGAAAGCTCTTTTTCCATGCAATTACTATAAATGAGCGCTGAAGCTTTCAAGCTTAAAAATGATGCAAAAGCACCATAAAAGCATCATTAAAGAGTTACAGTATGTGTTATATTCAAGTGTTGTGAAGCCATTGGATAGCTTCGTGTATGAAACGAACCAAAACTTATTCACGGAAAATATTGACATCCGCCCTAACTCTCCTTGGCGCAATTATAAGAGTTCCATTTTAGAATGTCCAGTTTAACGTCAAATGATTTTGAGTCAGATATTTTAAATGAATTAGTTAATCCAGTTCACACACATTGTCTGAATGATTAGTTTGTAAATCAATTGTATCTGGTTATTTTAGCTTGATGGTCATATCAAGCAGTTAACCACAAACAAAAAGATATTAGTAAATAATGATTTAAATTTCAGTCTGTTCCTTACATAAAGCTTGTGAAATACATATGTCATATGCACTACTTTTATGATACTTTTAAGGAACTTTAGCCTCCATTTGCGAATTTTGAATGCTTCAGTTCACATTTATTACTGGTTGATGTTTTAATGTGATTGTGTGGTCTTTTACACAAAAGAAAGGAGATGACATTGCGAAAATTATAAATAACTTTCCAAACAATCTCTGGTCTGCAATTGGTTGGATTCAAAGAGATAGTCCCACCCAAAACATACCATTGGATGAGTTGTAACAATATTGCTGTGTCATGCTGGTCAGGATGTTAAAACAAACCACAGTATTTTATTTTTGATATCAACCATAAGTTTTGTATTTTTATAGAAAACATTTTAAAGTTTTTTTTTTTATTATTATTATAAAGTCTCAGTGTAACAGAAGTAGCGGCAGATATTTATGACACAACCGAGTCAATTGGATTATGGAAAAAGAAAAAGGGCCCTATTTTAACGATCTAAGCGCATGGTCTAAAGCGCACGGTGCAGGTGCACACTTAATGAGTAATGAGTGTGTTTTTGGGCATAACGTGCAATAAACCAATCAGAGTCTCATCTCCAGTGTTCTACGGAGTCCCTAAGAGCTCATGGTGGTGGAAAGATTTCGGGGTGGGTGAAAAAAATTCGGGGTGGGAGGAAAAAATATTTTTCAAATCTTTTGCGTTCTCTCGCAAAGATGTTTGCGTTCCCTCGCAAAACTTGAGAACGCAAAGTTTTGTGAGGGAACGCAAAATGATTTGCGAGAGAACGCACAAGATTTGAAAAATATTTTTTCCTCCCACCCCGAAATCTTTCCACCACCATGAGCTCTTAGGGACTCCGTAGAACACTGGAGATGAGAATCTGATTGGTTTATTGCACGTTATGCCCAAAAACACACCCATTACTCATTAAGTGTGCACCTGCACCGTGCGCTTTAGACCATGCGCTTAGATCGTTAAAATAGGGCCCTTTTTCTTTTTCCATAATCCAATTGACTCGGTTGTGTCATAAATATCTGCCGCTACTTCTGTTACACTGAGACTTTATAAAATAAATAATAAAAAAAAAAACTTTAAAATGTTTTCTATAAAAATACAAAACTTTTGATATCACAAATAAAATAAAATACTGTGGTTTGTTTTAACATCCTGACCAGCATGACACAGCAATACTGTTACAACTCATCCAATGGCATGTTTTGGGTGGGACTATCTCTTTGAATCCAACCAATTGCAGACCAGAGATTATTTGGAAAGTTATTTATAATTTTCGCAATGTCATCTCCTTTCTTTTGTGTAAAAGACCACACAATCACATTAAAACATCAACCAGTAATACATGTGAAATGTGAACAACGCAGCGCAGGACTGGAAAATGAAAACTGCGTTGGGCTGAAACTAGCAAAAACACTTGCGCCGGTTGCATGATAGGGCCCAAAAAATGTGAGGTGAGACTTTTATCCATCAGTTGTTGATTGGATTGGCAATCTGAAAATCTTGCGGTAAGTTCAAGAAAAGGGTGGTATTTAAGTGGGTGAAATGATGTAGAAGAAGAAAAAAATAAAAATTGTGAATCGTTCCATAACATGCATTTAGAAAATAGATTGTATATATTTTCATCTCATTAAGCCACAGTAAATTTCATAAATTGGTTTGACGTTGATATTTTCATTACACCTAATATGTTTTGTAATCTTGTGTCCAGAAACTGAATGCTGTTTGAGAAGCCGGATGGAGACATCAGATGCGGCGGAACGGAGGAAAGGTAAAGCGAAGTGACTGCAAGAGTATTCAATTTCTCATGATCGGTTTACCCTCTTAATCTCACAATATGAGACGGTGAGCAGGGAAATGTTTCATCAGTCACTTTGACGGACAACAGAGAACAAAATGTCAAACTAATGAACCCTCCCATCAAAGTGTAATCTCCATGAAAATTGATCAATTTAGTCTTTGTGGAGTAACCCTGCACGCCTCGAGCCCAGATAATCACCCTGCCCCGTCCCAAGGCTACTGGTAATAACGCAGACAGATGGATATCATGTGGGACACACCAGCAGGTATTCATCTCGCCGTGGAACGCAAAAGAGAAAGACAGGGAGCCACTGGCTGTATTGATGCTGACATCACCTCACCACCTCAAATCATTCTCCAGTCTTCCTCCCCAGACCCTGGATCCCCCCTCCCCTGCACCCTGGTTCCTGGCCATTAATAAATCCGTCCGTCTCCCCGTCCCTGCTATTTGAAGCTCAGCAGCCCCGCGCTTTCACATACACAGACCGCTCGCAGCGTTGCATCTGTCTGCCGTGGCGTGTGCAGCACTAAAAGAGAGAGAGAGAGAGAGAGAGAACGGGTGAACGAGCCAGAGAGGAGAGGCAGAGAGAACGGGAGAAGGGAAAAGCGAGCGATCGTGAGAAAAAGGGGGAAAGAGACTCCGAGTGCATGAGAGCAAGACAAAGCAATGAAATTCATCGGAGCCATTTACCTCCTGTTCCTTCTCCCAGCTTTAAGCTTCAACAGCAGGTAAGAGCAGATTTACATCTCCGGCTTTATCCATCAACCCCATCAGTCTGTATGTCGGGGACACAATAGCTGATTATATTCATCTGTGATGTGGGCTACTGTTAAAGCCTCTGTCTGTGCTTAAAAATCTCTGAAGAGAGATGGGGATAGTGATTTGAGATGGCACCGAGAGCGAGGTGAAAGATGCTTAACAGCTCAACTTTTTGTGCTTCTGCTCTGGGCTTGGCTAGCCTGCAGACAAAACAGAGACGTCCGCTTTCTGGCACACAGAGTGAGTGAAATATGGCAGGGGTTTGTGGCTTATATGGGAAGGAGCAAGTTTTGTGGCAATCAGAGCTTTGGGATGCCCGTGCAATTGCAGAACGTGATTTTGTGTGTGTGTGTGTGTGTGTGTGTGTGTATTATGCAGCGACGGGAGGAATCTTGAGATGAGGAATAAAGAGAGAAGAACGGCTAAGCCAGGAGAAGTCTTGCAGAGTCAGGGAGTTTTCAAGGATTGATCATTAATTTAACTACTGATAAAGCCGTGCCTCTTCGTCTCTGAACCCAGAGCACGGGAAAGGTCAGTGAGCACTCAGCCAAGATTTCAGCATTGACTTTATCATCTATTGGGTATTCTTTAGGCTCTTTTTGGGTAAATTAAAAAGCTTGTTAAGAGCGAATTTGTTCTGCAAATAGTTCTGCCCTTTAGGCTGGTCCAGGGAGTGGCCCTAGAGCACAAATACTTGTAATACAAACACTGAAACAGTTATTGTGAACATGCGTGCAAACACACACACACTTGTGTCCCTCTAGTATGGAGCAGTTATTGCAACAACATCAGTGAAAAAAAAAGATATATATTTAAATTTAAAAATGAATTTCATCCAAAAAAAAAATAAATAAATGATAGCTCTGGTTGCCAGATATTCAGCAGTGTGGTACGGTCTTTTTGAGAATGTATATTTTACAGTTCTCAACCTTATATTTTGTTTACTGAGATAATGTTAATACTGTATACCGAGATACTTCAAGAACTAACATCTGCTTACTTAAAATATATATAAAAAAAATTACTAATAAAAACATTTTGCTATATTTTACAGCAAAAATCCAAGTATTTTTATGGCTTATAAATAATAATAAAATAGTATAAACACTTACATATTTTTTATAAATTACTTATAAAAACATTGAAAAAAAATTTGTGTTCTTTTATTATTATGATATATCACTTATAGTTGAAAAGCATCTTACAATTAACAATTAATATTTATAGCTTTTTCTCAGTTAAAACTGGTGGCACTTATTTCATTTTTTGTTGTATTAGTTTTAAAAGAGATCTATAGCATATATCAATATATATTAATAAGACTTATCCATTATAGCCTATTCTCAAATCAAAGGCATGGCTTGAATAAAGTTTGTTAATGTGGTCATCTTATAACATGAAGAGAATTTAGTCTCACTTGCTTTTTCTTAATGCAAGACATTAATCAAGGACAGTCTCTGTGAGTCACTTCTCCAGATTCTCATAAGACCAGTGTCAAACACACATTTGAACTACTGTTTCAAATTATACAGTGAATTTTTCGATGCGAACCTAGATGCTACTGCACTGAAACTGCCACTGGGTGATGATGCCTGTAATGTTTTACTGTACAGAGAAATCGTACAAAACCCCCTTTTATTACATGTTCCTTTTACATCTCCAGACTTGTGTTTACATTGTGTTCATGCATTTCATAGATGCTTTTATCTAAAGCGACTTGATTTCAATGTATACATTTGATCAGTTCATGCTTTTCCTAGAGCTCAAACCCATGACCCTACTGCTACTATTTTGAGTGATTCTACAGATCATTTGCTTTTAGTTCTTATTGTTTTTTAAAATTTTAACTTTTTGAAAAGTTAATATTCTTTTTCTGTTATTACTACAGTCACCAAAGGTCATACTCCGAACCATTGAGATACAGTGCAGTGAAGCATAAAATCCACAACCAACATTGACTCAAGTGGTGTAAAAAACAGCACTTGCCTTAATTTCTCTTGATTTCCTCCAGACTGAGCATCACTACAGCTCTCTTACTGTTACAGTCGTCACAGCAGTCATACCTTTTGTTGTCTTTGGTGATGCTCACCATTTCTATTCCACTATTCTTTGTTGTGATTTTTTTGTTTATATCATTTGAACATCATATTTTGCTCTGTTGCGAAGCACAATATTTGCACAATATTTATAGTAAGTGGTATAAGATGAAGATGAGGCCGCCACTCTTGCCAGTTTTAGCTTTCTAAAGATCATGCACTCTGAGCGAAATGGTCTATAAAATCGCACTGTGTGTCAATAATTGGAAGTTTTCTAGTGCATAAAACATAGCATGTTACAGTTCATCAGGGACAGCTACATGGAGCTCATAATATCACAAATCATACTTTCCCACTTCTTATGAGTATAGAAATTTAGTTTTTAAATTTTAAGAGTGCAGCACTACTTTGATGTTTCCTTCAATTTTTAAATGACTTCCTTCAGATTTGGAGGTTAAAAACATGGTCATAAAATATGTTTGCGTGGCTCTCATTTAGATATCTAGAATCCCAGCTCAGCAGTAAACCGCTCTCATGCCAAGAGCAAAAACGCTTTCTTACAATCTACTCCTACATTTCATCAATTCTGCTTACTGGTCTGCAAAGCTCAACAGACAAGTGTATTGAACTACACATGTATAAATCAGCAAGCAGTACTATTCAGCATTTTATACAGAGAGATGATTACATTATGCTGCATAAGCATTTGATGTTTGGGGAAACCTACTCCAAACAGAACTGTACTGAACGATTTCATCAGATCCCGTAAGTAGCGCAAAAATTGCTGGATGAGGTGAGATGTGGCTTATTTGGAGTAATTGAATTCTTCCACAGCCACATGTTCATGGCATGCCTGTGCGCTCGGTGATGAATAGGTCAGGTTATGGCTCATGAATGAATTGGGAACTTCATTTGAAAGGGCAACCATGACCTTGCCACACACACACATAAAACATAGTAAATCTTGGACAGTAAAAGAAAATTGCCATTCATGTATAAATTTTCACCCCTGTAGGTTTACATAAGCATTGTGATGTGTGTGTGTTACGCTCTATACATTATTGCTTTGGTAATGCATCATTGTGTGTTTCAGAATATTTTATGCTTTCATACAAGAACATACACTTCTCATGGAATTTCCATGCCTTAGGAGTATTGTGAAATCTTTTTGATTTTTTTTTTCTTGTTAAGGAAGATTTTTATTCTTAAACAGCTTTATTAATTAATTCCTTTATAAAAATGTTTAAAATTAAAGCTATATATAGAAAGTTTTTAAAAAAAAATTAAATAAATGAAGGTTTATAATAATAATAACAATAATAAGTAAAACAACTGTCTACATTGATAATAAAGGTTTCTTGTGCAGCATATTAGACTTATTTTTGAAGAATCATGTGATTTCTGAAGACTGGAGTAATGGCTGTTGAAAATTAATATTTGCCATCACAGGAATACATTAAAATTTATTACAAATAATTATCATATATTAATACATATAAGAGTGAATTTAAACTGTAATAATATTTCACAATATTACTGCTTTAACTGTATTTTAAAATAAATGCAATCAAATAAATGCAGCCTTGGTGAGCATAAGAAGCATTTTTGATTAGTTCACTTAAAGTTTCAGGTTCCAAAACCCCACTAACTTTATTTATTGTGTGCCGTACATAAGTATATTTGATGACAGAATTGTAATTTTGTAATGAACAATCCCTTTTACACGTTCAAAATAACACTTTGTTTGAGCGATCATTTCCAGAATGTGTTTCAGTAAAAAGTTTTCACATCTGCTCGACTTGTTAAACTAAGTTGTTAAACGACTCTTTATCACATCCTCTATATTGTGGCTCTGGGTTTTGGTTCCTCGGCTCAAGTGGCTTAGTTCACTGTTACAACTGTCAGTGCTTTTCAGTTCCGCTCGCATGCCTGCAGCGTCTCCCTCAGGATCGCAGTCTCTCTCTCTGATGACTCAAACTTTGATGTAGGGAACCGTGGAAGCCTCTTCTGCCAAAACTTTGCCTCCAGTGAAGTGAGTGAAATGTCAAAAAAGAGCATTTGCAAAGGTTTAAATGTAACACGAAAGGTGGGAACTCCCATTTTAAACCTAGATCAAGAATGGCGAATTGGTCATATAATTGCTCATGTGCGTTTCTCCCCCCCTGCAGAAGCCTGCATCTTTTGTTTTTATCAGGCAAAACCTCGGAGGCAGCGGTGTTATGTCGGAAAATGACTGGGAAGACAAACTCATTGCGGTGTGGATCGATGACACAGTGGCTGGTGGGAGGGGGTCATATGTCTCGTAGCCGTGCTCTATGGGCCTGATCATTACCCATAAATCTTGTGTTTTAATGGCTCGAAACATTCACGCTGATATCCTTGCGCTCTGGCTACTCGGATGCGATAAAATATTCCGCTCTTGCTTTGTATGAATAATGACCTTGAATGATGCTTTATGGTTACCATGGCAACCATGATTGTTCACTTGATACATCTCGCTCTAGTCAGTGAGCGTACTAGCAGAATTTGCTGGGAACACACTGATAAGTGAGGGTCCTGCACTCTTTTCTTTTATTTTCTTTTTCTTTCTTTTGTGTGTTTTGTTTAGTTAACGTTCCTTTGGCAAACTAAGATGATAATAGTTTCCAATTCAGGTTAACCCAGTTATGTGTGATTGAATGAAAGATTTTCAAAAGATGGTGGTTTGAGAAACGTTTCTTTTGCTCCTGTTTTTTCTTTTCCTTCTTCTGTGTTTCAGCAGCATCCTGGGGGTTAAACCTCTGAAAATGTTTTCAAAATATCCAGCCTGACGCAATGGCTTTAATCTGACAGCCTCTCCCTGTATCTGTCACTGATAGATTCTAAAGAATAAGGAACTGCTGTGGCTATATCTCAAGCTTGCGTTGAGAGTGGAGAGGAGCACGTGCCAGGCTGGAGAATAGAACAGATTTGTTGGCAGATCCAGAGGCGCCCATGTGTAACTGCAGCCAGAGTGTTTGGCATTGTGAGTAGTGAATGGAAAAGGTCCAACATTATTCTGTGCTCACCTGCGTGATGCATGGCAGCCACTTTACAGACTTCTTTCTCTCCTTGGGTCGCATCTGTTATTTGCGCCTGAGATTTCTATTAGAAATTGTGATTATTTTTGATTTGAGATTCCTTTAATTCATATTTTACCTGGCTGAAGGAGCATGATTCATTGTATATTAAAGGAATATTCTGAGTTCAGTACAAGTTAAGCTCGATCGACAGCATTTTGGCATAATGTTACAGTACTTAGCATAAAAATGAATTTCAACTTGTCTCTTCTTTTTTATTTTAAATAAATCTGTCTTACAGCTTACAGTGGAAGTGAATAAGGCCTAAGTGTTAAGGCCTTTAAAATACTAAGTATTCCAACAGTATAGCCACAAGATTTAAACAATATGTGTGTTGGTATAATTTTAGTGTGGAAAACAAAAGATTACTAAATAACCTTCTGTGTGAAGTTATACCTAGTTTACAGCTTTGCCGCCATGAATATAATGCTGTAGGAACTAAAACACTGAAGCAGATGTAAAAATGATAATACACGTGTTTTAACAGAAATTAAAAATGTACAAAATTATACACCTCACATTTCTGGTTTAAAATCTTCCAAAAATATCATCACAGGATAAAAAAACAAAATGTAATTGCAACATTTTTCTTTTTTTTTTCAGAAGTACAAGATATAAATTTGCAATTGCAAGAAATAAAGTCAGAATTACGAGATATAAACTCTTGCAAATCATCTCCAGTTCTGCTCACAATTCTAATTTATTTTTAATAATCGTTAGCTCATATTTCACAATTCTGACTTTATAACTCTAACTTTATAAATCTATCTATCTGTCTGTCTGTCTAGTCTATTTTTAAAGGAAACGAGTGAAAATATTGTTATTGTAAAAAATAATTTGGTATCAACATCACACTAAATGCTGTTGGTTGAACTTGACTTGATTATTTAGAATATTGAAATTTAGAATATTCCTTTTAATGTGCAGAGTACAAAATGACATTTAACAGTGATTATTGTTTTATCTTGACTTACATAGTATGCATTATAAAGAATGGAGCGTTTTAGCCCTTACTGTTTTCTGCGGTCAACCGTATTCTTCATGCAAGTGATGTTTATGGGACTGTGGCTTTGATGAGATAAGCCAATCAGAAAGGAAGATTCTCAAGAGATGTTCTGAATGCACAGACAATGTCATAAGTGTGAGGATGCGCATGCAAATAGGGGTAGATTGGAGGTTAGTGGGGAGAGGCTGTTGTCCTGTGCTCTTGCCTTGACAGAGAGTGAAAATTGAAATTTGCGAGGCATACTGTAATCAGAACACCATGGCAACCAAGCAGGCTGTCAAATAGTCACAAAGTAACTTAACAATAAACAGAACCTTGCTTTGCCACAACAAATATAAAACGAATTAAGGCACCTGGTAGTCTACGAGGACGATTGCCACCCGGACCATTTATGAGAACTGTCAACATCACAACAGCTTCCATCCTCTGTTTGGGCCGTCGGTGTCAGGAATGTTTTCTCCAAGGCAGTGCCTCCTCAAATTTGGATGAGAAAATATTTGGCAGTACATAAGCTGGGTCTTAAATCAAATATGCTAACAAACCACCTACTGGATATCACTATTTTTGGCCCATCTAATCAAAATGATCTTAAAATGACTTTTGAAAACAATGTGATTGTGAGCTCCTTAAATTAAAACTACATCTACATGCCTGTGACCTTCATGATGAAAAGAAGGCTGGTGAACAGTTAGTATAATATATTAATGATACATTTTTGAAGCAATTTAAAAATTTCCTGAAACACATAACACTTTGTGATTTTAATGTAAACTATACAAACATATGGTCACACTTTACAGTAAGGTCCCATTAGTTGACATTAGTCAATGCATTAACTAACCATGAGCAAAATTGGATGTTGATAGTCCTGAGAGTAATCTAAATTTGTTCCTTGTAAACATCTTGCAGAATAAATTTAACTTGGAACAAAGACAAAAAAGGACACAGAATCACTGTTTTATATGGTGATGGAAACAGTCACACATAATGCAACTGTGGGATTTTAAATTCATGTCCTGTGCTAACTGGCTTCAGTTTTATGGCATTCATGCCAACTCAAAATTGAGAAAAAAATAGCAGACAAACAGAGCAGCTTTATGCATGTTTGTTTGTAATTTTATACTCTTTTGATATGATAGTATGTGATCTCGGTATGGGGTTTCATTTAAAGTCGTGACGTATTGTCAAGTATGGTGACCCATACTCGAAATTGGTGCTCTGCGTTTAACCCATCCAAGTGCACACACACAACAGCAGTGAGTAGTGAACAAATGCACACCCACACACACACACACACACACACACACACCCGGAGCAGTGGGCAGCCATGCTGCGGCGCCCGGGGAGCAGTTGGGGGTTCGGTGCCTTGCTCAAGGGCACCTCAGTCATGGTATTGAGGGTGGAGAGAGCGCTGTACATTCACTCCCCCCACCTACAATTCCTGCCGGCCGGGGACTCGAACCCGCAACCTTTCGATTACGAGTCCGACTCTCTAACCATTAGGCCACGACTTCCCCATGACTTCCCAATTTATTACTCTTATGATTATGATTTACTCTTATGATTATGATTTATGCAAAATGTTTTAAATAATTTCAACAGTATTCAATGTTTTTTTTTTCTTTACAGTTGTGGTTCATTCTTTCTGATAAACTCAAATGCTCAAGTGAGATATTTTTTTAGGATAATATCATCTACTGTATATATTGCACTATGAAGGTTTGTTGGATTTGAAGTAAGCTTTTTGATTTGAGTGAAAGGGTCCCAGGTTCAAATCGTGTGCGATTTATATAACAATTTTTTGTAAGTAACAGTACAGTACAATACAGTATATCAGTTAATGCAGGGGCGTAGAAGTAGGGGGGGACGCTAGGGACATGTCCCTACCAATATCCAGCCACTACCAAACTGTCCCTAGCAATAATTTTGATCAAATAATTAAATATGTATATGTTTTTGTCATTTCAGATGCATCTGAAACGTCATATCATTGATATTACCTAACAAGTTAAAGTAAATATGTTAGAAAACTGCGTGCTCTCAAGGACGCGCATTTAATACATGTGCGGTATGTAGTCACACACCGGACGAGAAGCACAACCGCGTTTAGAACAACTCACAGGTGTTGCACCCAATTGGAGACAGCAGTCCAAAACAGTTAATATAAAAGCCCACTTCAGGAATGAACAAAGTTGCATAGATGAGTTTGAAGTGGTGTTTGTTTGACAAAACAGAGCAAACGGAAAGAGAAAGCGCGATCTATGCCTTATTAGCTACCTATATAAAGCATACGGACAGAAAGACAAATGTTGTGCGGAAAGATACACAATCTTTCAGCCTAATATAAAGTTATGAACATCAACAATAATTTGGGAAAAATATAATGTGATTTTTATTTATTTTTTTGGTAAACTATGTAAGTGGCAGCAGTGTGGTACAGCAGGATTTGGAACAGTATCTTGAGTCGCCGCAGACAGTCTTTAACTTTAAATTAATGTTGTTCAACTGAATGTACAAATCAAACTGTTAGTCGAAATAGCCACAAAATAAAAAACAACACTGAAATAAGAGCGTGCAGTTTATCTGTCAATCGGATGAGCACTAGTTTCGTTACTACAGCAACAGCAGAGTATTCTTTCAGAAGCAACCTGGGTCCAATTCGATTAATATTAAAATAAAGTGATGTGTGATTAAGATACCCAGTGCTCTGATGCTGATGTTGTTGGTTCACAAAATCTTAATTGTGTAATTATTGTCTGCTAAACATACTATAAAAAAAAAGAAAGAAAGAAACTCTGCGAGCTAGGTGTTCAGACACACCTAACTGCATGAAAACTCAGGCTTCTTAGATATACCCCTGCAGGAGGCTATTTTTCCCCTTTTCAGCAGAAAGGCTTTCATAAAGAGAGAAAAACTGCTAAAGGAAATATGGGTTTACCTTTTCATTTTAGATATCCATTATTGATCAGTATACATACAGATATGCAAATAATGATGTCACTCAGTGGTTTTATTGTATAGACAGAGCAGCAGACTTATTAATATATTATTGTAGCTTTTATTACTAATCTAAATTATTATTATTATTTATTTTTTTCACATGTTCTGGTTAAAATTGAAGTAATTTTGTTTAGGTTTTTTTGTTTAAATTTTTAAATGTAATACATTTTTTTATAGTACTTAAACTAAATGCAAATGAAAAATGTTGTTTTGGCAACTACAGATGGTACACAACCAGCTTTTTACCAAAACAGGTACCGCTACTACAAATTGCATTTGTGGCTTTTAACCACTTTGTGCTTTAGCTATAGACATCGACAAGCTATCAAAGCGCATTTTCGCAAGTAGCAGTCAACTTTTGCCTTGCCAATGGGCTGTATTTGACAGCTGAAGTTGGTTGCATAACCTAAGAAAAACACTGTAATTAAAATAATTAATGGAATAATAAGATGATAAGTTTAGGTTTTTTGTTATATTTTATTTAATTTCAGTTAATTTTATTTCAAGATAACAAAACGGTTTTTTATGGTTTTAGTTAACGATAATAAGCCTGCAGAGCTTTTCAGTCAGCTTCTGAATATGATAATGACTTGTGTGCCACTATGAAGAATCATGAATGAATATGCAAAACCTCTTGCCAGACTTAGCAGAATTATAGCAGGAATCATAAAGCCATGTCTTATAAACACTCTAATAGGATTGTAAGGGACAAATAAATAAATAAGCAGTGGGAACCGTTTTGGAAAAGGAGGGAGAGCAGGGGCCGCAAGGGATTTGTCAGACAAAGAGATTTGATGTATGCCTTACCCAGCTCTAGAAGTTTGGAGCCCTGCATCGGCTTGGCTTCCACTGATAGAGTGGGTGAGGGTGGTTTGCGATTGAGCTGTTTAAATAGAGGGACAGAGAGCTTCACACACTGTGCTTTTGCTTAAAATTAATGCCCACAGGAAGTGAGTGGTGTGAAGTATTGCATTGGGTGTCCTGAGATTGTTACGCAGATATTGAAGCATGTCTGGTTCTTGTCGCCATAGGAGTAAATTGAACTGTCAAAAATGTTATGACTATAACCCTTGTTCCCCGAGAAAGGGAACGAGACACTGCGTCAGTAACGATACTTTGGGGGAACCCCCTCAATGTAGCGCGTCTGAAGCATGAATGAAACTATTCCAATCCTGATTGGTGTTGCGTCATGACGTAACATGTGACGGCATACTCGGAAGATACAAAGGGACGCCGGCACACAACAGAGTCAGCTTTTGCGATGAAGAAAGCTGCTTCCAGGCATGGAGAGGTGTGGCAAAGTGACGCAGTGTCTCGTTCCTTTTCTTGGGGAACAAGGGTTACAGTCGTAACCCGAGACGTTCCCCCTCGAGGGAACTCAAACTGCGTCTGTAACGACACTTTGGGGAACGTATACCCACTATGCCACCCCGAAACCTGCCTGTCCTAGTGTGAAGCTGAACCAGGCACAACTTAGGACGAGAGCACTCGTGCACCCAGCGTGGAGGGAAGGTCCAGGCTATAAAACCTGATGAAAGTATGCGGGCGGACCACCCAGCCGCATCGCAGATCTCCTGCAACGGGACTCCTGAAAGGAGGGCCCTAGAGGATGCCATGCCTCTAGTAGAGTGGGCCCTCAAGGCCACAGGTGAAGGCAAACCGTGCACCTGATAGGCCAAGGTAATAGCCTGAATAATCCAATTACTAATCATCTGCTTGGAAGCAGGAACCCCTTCTTGGGTGATCCAAAGCACACCAACAACTGTTCTGACCTCCTCCAATGAGAAGACTTCTGAATAAAGATATTCAAAGCTCTGACAGGGCAGAGACTATGAAGCCTCTCTTCTTCCGCCGACACATGAGGCAGAGGATGAAAGGCCTGAAGAACCATCGGCCGTGCCACATTAGATGGCACCTTGGGCACATAGCCGGGCCTAGGGTGTAAAATGGCCTTAACTCCTCCAGGGGCAAACTCCAGGCAGGTTGGTGAGATAGCCAAGGCCTGGAGATCCCTCACTCTCTTGAGCGAAGTAATCGCTAGGAGGAAGACCATCTTAAAGGTCAGATTCTTTGCCGTAGCCGACTCGATAGGTTTTAAGATCAGAGGGATCTGCCACGGCTGGCCTGTCAAGAGTGACATGATGTCTGAGAACCATACCCAGGTTGGCCAGAACGGGGCTACCTGCTATAGACTGACCCCCTCTTTCTGAACCCTCTCCAGAACTCCCGCAAGCAGAGCGATCTAGGGAAAAGCATACAGGCGTAGCATCGGTCACGTCTGTACCATGAGTGGACAGTGGGTCGTCTCTCGAGACGCGAATAAATCCACTTCCACAGGGCCGAACCTCTCACATATCAACTTCACCACCTCGGGGTGAAGTCTCCATTCCCCGGGCCTCAACCCCTGCCTTGACAGGACATCTGCTCCCCGATTCTGGTCCCCAGGGACATACATCACTCTGAGAGATGACAGTTTCCCCTTGGACCACAGGAGGATCTGGTCCGCCAATCTGCACAGAGGGCGCAACCTCAGACCCCCCTGATGGTTCAAATATGAGACCACTGACATATTGTCTGCTCGTATTAGGACATGGTGACCTGAGACAGGGCACGAAGGCATCAGCGCTTGACCTTGATCATATGGAACGGATTCCCTCTCGAGGAAAACCCCTTGTTTTCAACCACCACTGTAGGGGTCTCGTGTACAGAAGGCCAAAAGATATTACGTTGGACGCAGCTGCCATGAGCCCCAGCAGTCTTTGGAACTGCTTTACAGGGATAGCGTGGCCTAGCTTTATCCTGGAAACCTTCGCCAGGATGGACTCTATACGAGCAGGAGACAATTGTGCCCACATCATTACCGAGTCCCATACCACCCCCAGGAACGTGGTTCTCTGGGCGGGCGACAACACGCTCTTTTTCGTATTGAGTCTCAACCCCAAGCTCCGAATGTGGCCAAGGACGACATGTCGATGCCGAACTGCCATCTCCCGAGACTGGACCAGTATAAGCCAGTCGTCAATATAATTCAGCACACGGATGCCCGAAGCCTCAGTGGTGCTAGAGCTGCATCCGTGCACTTGGTGATAGTGCGAGGGGAGAGAGCTAGGTCAAACGGAAGAACCCGGTGCTGGAACGCTTCGCCCCCGAAAGCGAACCTCAGGAGCTTCCTGTGAGAAGGAATGATGGAAACATGGAAGTATGCGTCCTTTAGATCTATCGTGACAAACCAGTCCTCGGATCTGATCTGACTCACGGTGGTAGGAATAGTGAGCATCTTGAACCTGACTCTCCTGAGAGAATGATTCAAGTGCCGCAGATCTAAAATTGGATGCAACCCCCCATCCTTTTTTGGAACTATGAAGTACCGGCTGTAGAACCCGGACTCCCTGTCTGGCGGAGGAACACGTTCGATGGCCTCCTTCACCAACAGGGAATGAACTTCCTGTTCCATCACCCGACCCTGCTCTGGGTGCACTACAGTCTAGACCACCCCATTGAACTTCGGGGGGGCGGTAACCGAACTGCAGTCTGTACCCCCTTTCTACTGTACGCAGGACCCATGGAGATATATTCGGAAGGCATTGCCATGTGCCGATATAATCTACTAAGTGAATCAGCCTCTCGAGGCTGACCTCGGGTGTTCTTCGAGTATAGTTAATGATCCCCTGAAGCGGAATACCGGCAGGAAAAGATCGACAACGATTTTCTGTGTGCGGACACTGTCGCTGCCAGGCCGCAAGCCTTTGGGGCGGACACTGCAGCGTTGCTTTCGCCGGAAATTGATGTGGCCCGAAGCGTACTGGACGGCGGGATACCAACAACAATTTCCTGAGGGTTCCAAGGTGGAAACGACCTTGATCGCTCCACCCCATGGGGGGTAACCCTCAGAAACCCTGCGAGAGCTAGGACCTCTTTCCCGAAGCCTTTCTAGCCTGAAGGTCGGTCCTCAAATCGACCTTCGGCTCAGCAGGCTTCAGGCGAGAGCGTCGCCTCTGTTGCCAAGATCCCTGAGGAGGGGCTCTTGAAGCGACACTCTCTTTTTGTACCTGCTGGTACGAGGAGCTTGATGACAGCTGGGGCCGCCTGCTCAGAGCAGCCTTCTTAGATTTAGAGCGGAGAGGGAGGTACTGCTTAAATGCTGCAGACTGCTTTTTCGCCTCCTGAAACCTGTCGACGACCATATTGACTGCGTCGCCGAACAGGCCAGAAGGTGATATCGGGGCATCTAGGAGAAAGGCCCTGTCCTTCTTCTTTATCCCTGATAAGTTTAGCCACAAATGTCTCTCCGTGGCAACCATAGCCGCCATGGAGCGGCCGATGGCACGGGCTGTCTCCTTGGTAACACGGAGAGACAAATCTGCAGCTCTACGCAGCTCCGCTGAATCATCCGGAGTTGGTCCCTCACCCTCGTCTAAATCCTTTAAAAAATCAGCCTGGTATGCTTGCATCAGTGCCATTATATGCAGGCATGCACCAGCCCGACCAGCTGCCATATAAGCCCTGCCCACCAATGATGATGTAACCCGACAAGGTTTGGTGGGCAGTACCGGGTCTTTAAGGGACGACGCAACGTCAGGGGAGAGATAGCTGGCTAAAGGCTCTTCCATCCGAGGCATAGTCCCATAACTGTACTCACATGCTCCCAAAATGTTACTATAATCTAACACAGGAGGGTTAGACAGTCGAGCGGAGTACAGTTTATTCCATGACTTACACAAGTCAGGAAAAAAATGGTTAACCCCGGCGTTGAGGCTGAGACCTGTGCTGCAGGAAGCGCTCATCCAATTTACTTTTCACTTGCACTTCCTGTTTTTCTTATGGCCAGTTAATATTAAGTTTGGCCACAGCACGAGACAGCACATCAACAAGCTCCTCAAATGCGGGTGAATGCAGTGGCGATCGCTCTGCAATTCCACCCGACTCGGTGCTGAGCATGTCTAATTCCTCGGAATCAGACAGCTCAAACATCGGGTCGTCCTCCCATGCGGAAGAAACTGCGACGCGGGCTTCCGCAATGGGAGTGAGAACATCGGAACTGTCAGACGAGGACTGAGAATGTGCCGCATCAGTCTCGAGCCCTCCTGACAGATCCATTTGCGAGCCCCACAATCTAAGCCGCCCGAACCGCAGGGTGCGCGAGCCTGGCCAGCCTCATTAAACACAGCCAGGTGGGAGCGCAGCACTCTGATCGGCAGAGCTTCACAGTCCGCACAGGCAGCTCCCTCGAGAGCTGCCCGGGCGTGCTGCATTCCCAAACAATTAACACACAGCTGAACCTCGGGCAGGAATGCACACACCGCTTGAACTGTCAACTCGTCATGACAATATACTGCTTGTGACAAACAACACCAAATAAGACACACAATGACACAGAGCGCTTGCTGAAGAGCAAAAAGCTGACTCTGTTGTGTGCTGGCGTCCCTTTGTATCTTCCGAGTATGCCGTCACATGTTACGTCATGACTCAACACCAATCAGGATTGGAATAGTTTCATTCATGCTTCAGACGCGCTACGCTGAGGGGGTTCCCCCAAAGTGTCATTACCGACGCAGTGCGAGTTCCTTCGAGGGGGAACATAGAGTTTAACCCACACTGAAATAAGACCATAAAACACATACAGAACAATTGTTCACAAGACTTTTGAGAACTGGATCTTGTAGCCTAGAATTTTTGCTTCAAAATTATGTGAAAATCATCTTGTTTATTTGCTCACAGAAAACAATACATTGATTAAAATGTTTAAAGACATGTTTTGTGATTGAAAGCCAATATGCGAGGGAGTGGTAATGGCCTTGAATATTATGTGATTTTCACCTGAGAGACAAAGGGCCCTCCCCTAATGGCCCCATAATGGCCCATCAGTGTGACTGTGACTGAGGCAGGTAAGAGAGAATGTGAGGAGATTGAAAAAATAGGTTTTTAAAATGATTTGTATTTTATTTACAACACAGTATAATCAAAACATACATAATGAAGGTCAAAAGACACATTATTGTGCACACTGATCTAACCACAGAGATGTGAACAGACTTTAACTCATTCCTGCAACAGATTCTGTTCAACAAGTGAAACAAATAAATCATACCTGATATTTACGTGTTAAGTGTTTCTGCCACTTTCTATGGATTCAAGAAGATAAAAACATTATCAGTAGTCAAGGATCTTGTTTTACCATAGAATATCAGTGTAGTTGAACTTCAGATGTTGGTGCAGTGCTCTCAGAGGAAAACAGTTGGAAGAGACTGAAAGTCAGCAGGATTCATCATCTGTGGTGCAGGTGTCTGATTCAATAAAATACAAAACCAAAAAAAAAACCCATTTGTGAACATGTTTATATCAGGAGCATCTGTATATATATATAGGTTTTGTAGCCATAGACTCATGCATGCTTTGTATTATCGTAAAAAGAAAATACATTTTATTTTTCAGAAACTAATTATTATTGTTTAGCACGCTATTAAAATCTATTTTTGAACAGAGTAGGCTATTAATCATAAACATGTTCTAAACATACTTAGACTCGTAGCATTCATCATGTTACAATGTACTCTCATATTACTTTTATTGTTTTATATGGAGCAAGAAAACATACTCGCGCCGTAAGAAATTTAAATACAATTGCCCATCATATTCAAAATGTTTTACTGGATTTCAAACATTTTAGTCAGGAATTATAGTTTGGGGGAAACCCAACTATGATTTTGTAGTCATATAGCCATCTAAACATCATGTATGATTTTTATAGTATAGAAGATATGATTCTGCAGTCATAGACTCACACATGCTTTGTACTATAAAAGGATGTACTTTGTACTATAAAAAATATATTTTATATCTGAGAACTAATTGTTATCGTTTAGCACGCTATTAAAATATATTTGTGAACAGATTATTAATAATAAACATGGTCTAAACTTTCTTAGATGCGTAGCATTCATTGTGTTGTAGTTTGGGAAAAACCCAACTAGAAACGTGTTCAAGTTTATGTCACAATAACACGTTAACTAATGCAAAACATAAACATTACTTACTCATCAGTTCGGTCTTCTCTACTTGATGAACTCTCGTTCTTATTTTGAGGGAAATCCAGCCTTTACTCAGTATAGCAGCGATGAACTCTTCACTCCTGACGATCATATGGTTATTTACATGTGAACACGAGGAGGCGGGATCCCATTAAAAATAATGAGTTAGACTGGACAGACTGAACGTCGTGTTGGTTTCATACGGATTACTTCATCACAGAATATTTGTTTTCTTACTGTGTTTTCACACCGCCGGCGGCGAGAGCGTCAAAATTCGCCCTGGCCGCCCTGACTGCGACGCTGTAGAAAAGATTCGTGGACGCGCTGGCGCTCTGACGTAGATCGTATGCTCGTCTTGTATTTAAAGGAGCTGCAAAGGAAACAAGCAGGTTGATCTTGTGCAGACTGACCACAAGTAGAGTATAAGTTAATATTTGAAATGTGAAAGTGAGAAATTGATCGATGGAAAGAACTTAATTGTAGTTACATGTTTGCTAACCAAATAAACCAATTAAAAGCCATTTGTGTGTTGTGGATTTGTGTTCATGGTTAAGTGCTAGTCTAATTTCAACATTATAGGAGACATTTACTAGCCTTGGTCTTTAATTAACATTAATTTGTGTGCAGCCTACATTACAAACTGTCCAGATTGAAGGTGTTGTTTTGAGCAAATAAATTGCATTCCCGCTGAAAAACACACGTTGTAGCGGGAAAATGTCCTCTATAATTTTTATTTATTTATGTCCCTGTACACAAACAGGGACACGTCAAATATTATCGGGAAACCCGCCACAGCAATAATTAATCTCTCTTCCATTTTGCTTGGGAACTAATGTGGTCGGAACCAAAGTTTACAGGACTGCGTTCTCTGGAACCCTCTCAAGCGGAGGACTTCTACATTCCGATTGGTTGCCGCCCAACCGCGTCATAGCTCATTACCATAAAGTTGACCTGATTTCAACTCTCCTCGACGCTCTCACCGCCCAAGACTCGCCGCGCCGCTCTCGCCGGAGCTCGCCGCCGGCTCACATTGAAAATGAATGACTTCCGGCCACTTTGACGCTCTCGCCGCCGGCGGTGTGAACGCACAGTTACTTCATTTGAAAGTAGATACTTCAAGCTTCAAGTGACGCGTTTCTGAAAACAGTTCGCGGAGATGGAGAAGACAGAGAGCGCACCCTGTTTGTTTTCTTTATTCTTCAAAAGCACAAAGTTTAGTTGTTATTATGAGTGTATACAAATAAAAGTAGACCCCTTACAGATTCGAATGGTGTATTGCTCTTATCTGAATGACCAAAAATGGCAGAGTAATTCAAGCTCATTTCTGCCTTATCAGGAAAATCTGCCCCAAAATGCATATCCGCGTTTGTCGGCCCCAGAGGGTTAAGACAGCTCACAAACCTCTAACTTGCCCTGAAAAGAATGTGAGAACCAAGAACCTGTTATTCAGAAGCAGTTCCATTTTGGAACTGAAATGTTGTTTGTTTGGATCATGGATCTGCCAGTCCAGATGGAATACTCAGTCCACTCAATCAATCGCTATTGATTCTATAGTCTAAAAAATATATTACATTCATAACATCTAAAGTAAGCCATTTAAAAAGTTTTTTGTTTTAATTTTGATGATTAGAGCTTACAGCTCATGAAAGTCAAAATCCAGTATCTCAATATATTAGAATATTTATATTTGAGTTTCATTAAACGACCATCTCTACAGTATAAATTCAGGGTATCTCTTGTTCTTTGAAACCACAATAATGGGAAAGACTGCTGACTTGGCAATGGTCCAGAAGGCAATCATTGACACCCTCCACAAAGAGGGTAAGTCACAGAAGGCCATTATTGAAAGGAGTGGCTCTTCACAGAGTGCTGTATCAAAGCATATTAAATGCAAAGTTGACTGGAAGGAAGAAATTAGGTAGCAAAAGGTGCACAAGCAACAGGGATGACCGCAAGCTTGAGAATACTGTCAAGCAAAGCTGATTCAAACACTTGGGAGAGTTTCACAAGGAGTGGATTGAAGCTGGAGTCAGTGTATCAAGAGTCACCATGCTCAGACGTCTTCAGGAAAAGGGCTACCAAGCCACTTCTGAAACAGAAACAATGTCAGAAGCATCTTACCTGGGCTAAGGAGAAAAAAAACTGGACTGTTGCTCAGTGGTCCAAAGTCCTCTTTTCAGATAAATTTTAATTTTGCATTTCATTTGGAAATCAATGTCTGGAGGAAAAATGGAGAGGCACAGAGCCCAAGCTGCTTGAAGTCCAGTTTGAAGTTTCCACAGTCAGTGATGATTTGGGGTGCCGTGACATCTGCTGGTGTTGGTCCATTGTGTTTTATCAAGTCCAGAGTCAATGCAGCCGTCTACCAGGAGATTTTGGTGCACTTTATGCTTCCATCTGCTGACAAGCTTTATGGAGATGCTGAATTGCTTTTCCAGCAGGACTTTAGCACCTGCCCACAGTGCCAAAACCACTTCCAAGTGCTTTGCTGACCATGATATTACTGTGCTTGATTGGCCAGCCAACATGCCTGACCTGAACCCCATATGGAATCTATAGTATATTTTCAAGAGAAAGACAAGAAACAGTCCATCCAACAATCCAGACGAGCTGAAAGCTCAATAGTGCCTCAGCAGAGCCATAGGCTGATCGCTTCCATGCCATTCCTCACTGAGGCTGGAGTTTTGGAGCCCTGACAAAGTACTGAGTGCATAAATGAACATAAAGAACTTGAACTTTTCTGCTTTGCAAATCCTTTTTTTTGATTAATTTTAGGAAATATTCTAATATTTTGAGATACTGGATTTTGACTTTCATGAGCTGTAAGCACTAATCATCAAAATTCAAACAAAAAACTTTTGAAATGTCTTAATTTACATGTAATGAATCTAAAATATATATGAAAGTTTCACTTTTTTAAATAAATTACAAAAAATGCAGTTTTTCACGATATTCTAATTTTTTTTAGATGTATCTGTATGACTCATATGAACCAATTGTTTTTGTTAGTCAGTTAAAAATAGCACAAGTGATGTAGTCTGTTTCCCAAACTAATGACTCTTATGAGATTCTTTGTAGTGAATCAAAAACGGTGGCTTCTAAACAAATGGCTTTTCAAGTTACATAAATGAGTGAAAACTGTTAAAATGTTGTTTGTTTAGAATTGTTGTTTAATATATGAGGCCAGTAATTGGATGGCCAGGGCCGGCGCCACGGGGGGTAGTCCTCACTCGGACTATCCCGCCCCCTCACTCAAGATGAGTGTGAAAATAGATTTTATTTATGAAATATAATGGTTTATTTAAAAAAACAGTTGCCAAATGAATAGGCTTTCTAGCATTAATATAATGCTACTATAGCAAATATTTAGGACAGTCTGTTTCACAAAGTCTCATTTTAATTGTTACATAAATAATTGACACACAAACTTCTCACACAAGCGGTTCAACTAAATGCAGGCATTATGCAGCACTACTGACTAAGCTAAAGGTATGATGAAATATTTTTTTTAATGTTTAATAGAGGGCTAGATTATCGTAGTTAGTTGATTATTTTGCTGTATTGTTTGATACTGTTCAATTTGTTAAACTTAAAATGATGCATTTGTTAAATGGGTCGAAATGAATGCATGTTATGTCAGGGAATCGGTCGCAATAAGGTTGTGTTTCAGTGTAAAACAGACACAATTGAGTGTTTCTGGTGGTTGTGGTGACTGTATTTGTGGTAAAACTGCTGCACTAATACATGTTATTTCCTGGATGTCATATTTTCGAATTTGATGCGATTTTGTTTTATTATACTCTGCTATCTGTATTTGCTAAGTAGGCTACCTTTTAGTAGGGTCATTCTCTCAGAACGCATTTTTCATTCCACTTCGGTACTTTTCCATTGTGTTTCAAAGTAAATGCGCTATGCAGTGGCGGTGTAGCGTGGGGCTTGACGGGCTATAGCCCCATCAGAAACTTGCTTAGCCTCGATACAGCCCCCCAAGAATTTCCAAATGATTTTCCTGTTTTTTAACTCTCGGTGTCACTCTCATTAACATTGAAAAATAAACATTAAAAACCTAAAAAAGTGCCTAATATGTGGCCTATAAAGATATTATGGGGGAGGGGTCAAGCAACTCAAGCAAGCAACGCGCAAACTTTGTGCAATTCACTAGAGAAAGTGAAAGTAAAAAATAAAAAAAAACTACTGACGGCTAAAGCTGCATTACCGGCGCATATTCTCTCTGAGAAAACGAGAGACGAATCTAGTCTAACATATGCTGATATAACTGTCTTAAATTATTCCCTTAATATTTATTTTTTTGGCTCGTAGTGAAAAACATGAGAAGAAACTTATTTTGTGTTAAACAGGTTGTTTTTGAAAACCAGTGCCTGAAGTAAAGCTGAATTGTCATTGATGACTGCAGTGTTAATCATTTTAATTATAGGCCTATATTCATTGTATAAATTAACAAACCTGTTTAAAAAAAAATCTTTCTAAAAAATATTTTCAATGAGGAGTAAGCTAATACCCTATTTTATCCTCAGAAATTATTGTGGGGCAATAATTTCATGTGATTTAATAATAAAAGTAATCTAATAATAATAATAATATGCCTAATAGTAAGAAGAATGTAACAAGCCTACATTAATTGGAAATGATAAATCCTCTTAATATTGCCCATTTTTGATGCTACCTCTGGCTATCATCGACACATGATACCATGCAAATCAGCACAGAGCGGTTGTGTGCCCGTGTGGAAATAGTTTTATGAATTGTAAAAAAAAAAAAAAAAAAAAAAAATCCCAACTTTCTCTCTTTTCTATATTCGTTCATAAATTATATTACTTTGTAAGTGTCATATTTGGCAGTTGGCATTATATTACTAATGACAGCGACACATGAGAAGTTTAATATCACATGCAGGAAAAAAAAGTAAAATATGCCTTTTTCAAAGCTGCTGTAAATATATTTTCTAAATTTAATTAGTTTATTTAGCACCCCCTCTGAACTGTTAAGCCCCCCTTAGCACCCCCAACAAAAAAATCCTGGAGCCGCCACTGGTGCTGTTACGGGGCTGACGAGACGTAAGACGTGCGGATCCATATGCAAAGCTTTATTATACAACATGGTCATACAGGCGGGGTCAGGAGACAGCAAACAGGTATGGCAGAGGCAAGACAGAGCAATCCGTCGAGCAAGCGTGGGTTGACGAACGGCGAACAGTATCCAAAGGGGCAAGGCAGAGAGATAATCCAGAAACGAAAGCAATAATCCAAACGGGGAGCGAACACAGTCCAAACGGCAAGGCAAAGGGTAAATCCAGGAAAACACGGGCAGGGTCAGACACGGCAAGAAAGACAAGGCAAGACTATGGCTCTGGCTCTGTAAAGTAGCTATCCCTGGGAGAGTGATAAGTGCTGACAATACTCGGCCGAGAGCAAGAGCAAGTCCCAGGCTTAAATAGTGAGTGATTGGGTGATGGTGATTGCGAGATGGATATCAGGTGTGGGCGTGATAATTGTGAACAGCTGTGCGTGTCGTCAGTGCAATGGATTATGGGAAATGGAGTCCAATGTGCTGTGTAGTGTGAAAAGTCCATGTGGTGAACGGGTGACCTCTGGTGGTGAATGGGTGGAAGTGCATGGCCAGGATTCGTGACAGGTGCTATGGATGTCTTTGAATTTGAATGCTGCGCTCTCGTCTTTTATAGCAGTTTATCAGCGCGTAATACATCATTATAAAACACTGCACTGGAAAAAATAAATAAATAAACGAAATAAAAGATGAAATAAAAAACCTTCCACTGACCTGTCTCGTGACCAAAACACTATCTGTGAACCCAGTATTCTAATAGTTGTAGTAGTAGTGCGGGCAGGTTTGTTTACAGTCTGACAAATACGTGAATGGGCCACATATGTTTTTATTTATTTATTTTTTATTATTATTTTACTTTGCGCTACGTCATCGCCCCCTTTCGTTACCTCAGCCGCCCCCTCATCAGTGCTGCGCTGGCGCCGGCTCTGTGGATGGCATTTATGCACCCTTGAAAATGACTGAATTCTTAAAGGGATATGTCTTCATTTACTAACCCTCAAGTAGTTCCAAACCTGTATGAATTTCTTTATTCTGCCGAACACAAAAAAAATATATTTTAAAGAACGGTGGTAACCAGGCTGTTTTGGGGCACCATTGACTTCAATAGTAGGAAAAAAAAAAATACTATGGAAGTCAATGGTCACCCAGAACTTCTCTGTTTCCCACATTCTTCAGAATATCTTCCTTAGTGTTCAGCAGAACAAAAATATTCATACAGGTTTGGAACTACTTGAGGGTGAATAAATGATGACTGAATTTTCATTTTTGGGTGAACTATCCCTTTAAGTCGGTTTACCATATGTACACCATTTGACAAGAATTGTTTAAAAATGCTATTGATATTATGCATCATTTATAAGTTGCGTTTCTTTTTCAAATATTTGTTCATTAAAAAGAACTGGAATTAGTACTGGAACTGTTAAATTCTTTGATTCTGATCCCTGTTGAGAAACACTTTCTAGTGCTACCAAATACCTCCAATTCCAATCAAAGCAGAGAGTGGAATGAGGTTTATTTGAAAACGGGATGCCTTGGATAAATTAATATAGATTCCCAACCAAAAATGTTTCTCGCTGTAGCGCTGACATTTCTAATTGAGATAAAAACAAAAGCACCAGTGAATTGCTGGTTACAAGTGTTGTATTACAAATTTATTAAATGTTTAATTTAGGTTCCAATACAATGGTATATAAACTGAGAAGGTTTAGTAGACTGAATTTACCATTTGAGACATAGATGATGAAGTCAAGCAATCCAGGTGTCTGACATTAACCTTTTGTCTCTAGGCTGATTGGATTAGCACCTATGCATTTGAATCACACTGTTATGCTGATGATGTCAGGGCTAGGGAAATTCTGGTGATGGGCCGATTCCTGTACTGT
This sequence comes from Barbus barbus, assembly GCF_936440315.1. NCBI lineage: Eukaryota > Metazoa > Chordata > Actinopteri > Cypriniformes > Cyprinidae > Barbus > Barbus barbus. Next base: position 14,972,617 of record NC_136750.1, read on the forward strand.
ATTTGCATGCTTTGTTTAGATTGTCTCCACCTCTGTATCCCTCCCCCTCGAAATGTATATAAACTACAATGTATACTGTTTGAGTCAGACTTGGATGACTACAGCGACTACAGCGGGTTCTCAATAAAGAGTAACTTATCCCAAAGTCTCCTGGTCTCTGCTTTGACGAAGGAAAAAGTTTCCAACACAAGGGAAGATAAGGTAGAGATTTTGCAAGCCATCATGTAGATATTCTGGTGAATGGCATGATTGGCAATTTCCAAAAACTGTATATTCATTGGATCTCATAAAAGGCACACAGCAAAGCTTGACCTTGGTTCAGGCTGCTGCTTTTTTTGAAATAAGAGAGTTATTAAAGATGGAAGGAATGGTGGAGCAATTCATTCTTGCTGTCGCCTTTCTCATCCTCTCAGGGTCATATATTCTCAAATTCCTCCTTGTCATTTTTTTCTCTATTTTTTTTTTTCTCCAGTAATTTTTGTGTACTGAGATGATTCTGATTTTTAGATGAACTGAAAGTTCATGGACAGATAGAGGCAGAGAGACAGCATCTATAGTAGAATAACCCTGAGACAAAATGCATTTAGTTTTTCCTGGTCTAGATGCATCTCACTCAAGTGCTACATTTATACCAATTCTGTTTCTCAGTTTTTTTGTTTTTTTTTAGGGATTTGAGGGAAATGCATTGCCAGAGGCAGAAATAAAGGTCACAGTATAGGAATGAATCATTCTGCCTCTAAAGCTTTAAACTCATGGATTTTTCATGAAATATGCTGAATATTTAAGATCCTTAATTACTAATGGACTGGATACTGTATAATTTAGCATAAACCATGAGATATAATTGCTTTTGTCATCTATTTCAGAATACCATTATTTATTTTACAATAATTTAACCATTAAAACTATAAATTAATTTTCTATAAGCCATTTACAATTATTACATTTTTTGTCATCTCAAAAGATCTTCGATTAAATATTGTATATGTTTTGCTCAAACACATGTAACATGAACAATCCACTAAAATGTATCTGTAGCATAAAAGATCATGATTCAAAGGTTTAGTACATGAGCTATGATCTAGAATTATTGTTGCTGACTGATTGTTAAACATAGAGACAAGACACTGTAAATATGTGTGTATGTGAGTGTGTGTATAATAGATAAAAGGATATTTATGTTCCTGTTTTTCTGACGTTTTAAACATGTAGAGAAACCTTAAGAAAAACAGGAATTTAAATATCTTCAACTATTATAAAACATTCAAAGGTATGTCTTTTTTCAAATTTACAAAAAAAATTATTTATAATTAGGCAAAATCATAGTAAGCCTTCATCCTGATTAATAATGAATATCATTATACAAGCTCTGTTGAGTGCTTATCACAGCCATATGCCAATTCAGTCACACAAATTGTCAAGCAATACTGCATTTTAAGTAGTCTCTATAGTTGGAAACAAAAAAAAATAAATGGCTATTGGATAAATTACATGTGTGGTGTGCAAAATATGGCAATTTTCTGTGGTGACAGTTCAATAGATGGAGCTTAAAATCTATTTGAAACCATCCTGTGGTTTAAATGAATTCAATCTATGAAGGGATTTTGTCAATATTTTTTATGTATCAAGCAGTGTTGACCCATATAAAGTGAAAATCACATTTTATGAGACAATGGAAACAGCAGAGATTGCACCTAAACACAGGTGAATACCTCAGAACATGCTGAACAGAAAAAAATCCTTGACTCATAAACCTTTTTTTTTTTTTTCTTCACTGTTGCCTGTTTTTTCCCAGAACTCGAGAATCAGTGTGCTGTGAATCCAAAGTTGTCATTTCTCAGAAAACATAAAACTTAGATAAAGCAGTTTAGCATATTATAGTCTCTGCCTTGTTCTTTTTGATCCTAAGCTTTGATTATAAAGTCCTGATTATAAAGTCACATTTCCCTGTAGGACCCGTCTTCTTTTTATTTTGAACTTTGTGCATGATGCAGAGGAAAAGGAAAGTAACCTTGACTCCCCCTCGAGATAAAAATGGCTGCCTGTCAGTCAAACTTGAATCTCCCAGCAGCTTTGCAACCTGAGGTGTGTCAGGACAAGGCCAGAGGCGAAAGTTTGTGTGTGTGCGTATGTGTTTATGTATGTGTGTGTATTGCCGTTTGGGGATTGAGGGTGGATGAGTCCGGTCGTTTGTGAGTTTTATTCAGCCATCAATCTTGTCACCAAGGCTGATCAGAGTCCAGGGAGTGCATGGGGCTTTTTTCCCCTGTATGGAGGGTGACAACACTGCAAGGCAATGGCATGAGCGGTTTGCAAGGATGCCACATGGTTTGACTTGAAAAGGACAAAGTGGACATTCAGAATGACTGACTAACTGACGCTGAAAGGATCTTCTGAATTATTTAAGCTGGAAACTCTTTAGCTCCCTTTCAAATGACGTCCTCTAGTATCTGCAAAGTTGTGTGCATTTGTTTGGAGCCTATCAAGCCAAGATGTTCGAAAGCATTAGCTGATTGAGAAGACAAACTGTGAAGTCAAAGATATATGGACTTCAATTTATTAGAGGTTTCCGTTGAGCACGCAGCGCACCGATGTTTTCCACAGGCTCTTGGGGTAAATTACTCTGAAACAAATGATGTCTGTAAAATAAAAAATAAAAACATTGTGCTTTTGAATCTAGCCTTCAGTAGAACTAATGCACGTTAATTCTCCGCTTGCATTAGTTCCAGCATTAGGCTGATCATACGGAGAGCGAAATAATGAGAGATTTTCGAATCTTCACACCCTGAGCTATTTTCCTAAGAAGACAGCAGAAATTCGTTTGCCGTCTCTCAGGAACTGTCTCGTAGGGTGTGGTGTAATGGCTCGGCTCTGATGCCTCTATTTATGTTACCAATTTTTAGTGGAGCAGTATGAATAATTTAAGAGGGAAAAGATGGTAGAAGCAACAACAAACTATATCCGGGTGTTTATGTCAGGCAGCCATCGCACCATGAAAGCCTCTTATAAATCACGTTTGCATCTCTGTCTCCTCCTCCCCGTGCCTTTGACTTGTCTCTCTTTCTTAATAGCTTGTAATTGGTCCCCCATGGAACCAAAAAGAAAGAGCAGAGATGCATAACTCACTAGTGATTACTCAGATTAAAGTGTGCGAGGAAAGACTTGGTCAGGCATGTACAAAAGATAACTTCATGAATAAAGCATACTACAAATCTATGGCTCTGATCATGAAAGAAGGATGGCCCAGGGCCATTGAGAGGCTCTATTTGTGTTGAATGATAGAGGGGCCCACAAGCGGATGAGCCAAACCAGCGTCTTGACTTGGGAAGAGAATCGCCTGGGTCTTGGGAAAAAACAAACAAAAAAAATGATTTCAATATTTTGAAAAAATAAAAGTGACATAATTGTATTCTAATAATTGGTCTTAACTTTAGATTAAATAATAGTAAACTTGCAACAAACTCAAGTATTACTTAAAAAAAAAAAACCTTACAGTTAGATGTGAGCTTGATTCACTTTAGTTTGATTCAGTAAAAAGAACTGGCTCATTAGAGACATTAGTTCAGGAATATGACTTGTTTCAATCGGACTTTTTTACTGTTACAGCTCAGTCAAGTCACATGTTTAGGAATCAGACGTCACTTGTTTTGTTTTATGTTTTTAAGTTACTGAAAAGAACTGGCCCTTAGAGTAATTATTTTAGGAATTGGAATTAACGTTTTTTATTATTATTGTAAGTTTTTGATTTTCTAATAAGTACTGGCTCATGAGAGTCCTTCATTTTGGAATCGCACTATGTTGTTTGCATTGTAGAATCAGTGGTGGTGTTGTGGTGCTGCTGAATAAGTATTGCAGGAAACTCTGTCAGTGTATTTTAGTACAGTGTTCCAGTACAGGGGGAAGCTAACACTGTATTTTGGCTTGAAAATCCACTTTGTGTTTATTTAAAGCTTTCGCCTGCCACAATAATTTGGATTTAATATGACTATGTGAAGTTTATTTGATTAATCATGCAATTCATTTAAATAAAAACATTTTGACAGTCCTAGTAACAGTGCATGTGCTTAGATCACATAGAACCAGTTGGAAGATGTTGAGCAGAACCTGGCACAGAGACCTTTCTCTTTTCATGATGGCTGCAAAGAAATGCAACAGAAAATTGATTTTGATGTCATACATTGTGTAACAGCCTTACTTATCTTTTGTTCCCGGGCTTACGTTAACCCCCAATGCCTCAACCTTTAAATCTGCCAGTTTTCGCTGCCTTATTTCATTTCCAAAATGTCATATTTTCTCCTTTTGCTCCCTCCTTACATAAATCTGAATCCCTTATCAGGATACCCGCTACACCCCGGACGACACGGGGATGGATCCCCTTATTTTTATCTAATCTCCTTCACCAAGCATATTCTGTGTCTGCCTCCATCTCCTCTGACAGGAAAGCTGCTTGCATTAGTGCTGTATCTAGCCGCTCTGGTGCAATGTTTTGCCCTGACACCTCTCTCTGATAAGCACTCCCCCCACCCCCAGTGCGTGCGTCAGTGAAGAGGGAGTATTTTGCCACCGATGTCTCTCAAGCAAAAACTGATAAAATACCCAGCAATAATGCCGCAGTGGTACATTATCTGTTGGGCCGATATTTCATTTCTCTGGGTTTGTTTTTTCTTTCTCAGTGTGGACCCGTAAGGTCTATTTCCGCCACACCAGGCTCTTTGCTGCAGAGTGACTTCCTTTGTTTATTCTCTGTAAATAAAATGCTGGTTCGAGCAACCAAATTGCATTGAGCAGAGCTGCAAATCTAAGCAGTTGTTTATGGGATTGTACTCGCACACGCAGCGTGAGAGCAGCGCTCGGCTGGTGTTAAGTGTTAAGATATGAACTGAAATGTTAAATCAAATGCCTCATTTGGTTCGAAACTTTTCTGAGAAATGATGTTTTTGCGGTTCTGCTCAACAGGAGTTTTTCTGTGAAGAGTGGCTCTTGAAAGCGAGTTATTGGCAGTGCCCTGAGGTGCCACCAACTCAGTTTTGTTTTTTGTGTTAAATTTAAACAGTGAATTACTACAGGGCTTGGTAATGGAAAAGCACTCAGGTGTGTCTGGCTTTGGCAATGTCTTTATCATTGGATTTGCCAGTGCCACAGCGTGTGTTTGTGTATTTGCATCTGTCTAGCCATGTTTGTGCCAACATGTTTTTTCACAGTGGTGTATACAGTGGTCCCAAAAAGTATTTGGGCACTTTCTGTTCAAAATTTTAGCAGTCAGTAAGATTTTTATTGTTGTTGTTTTTATTCAGCAAGGATTAATTAAATTGATAAAAGTTACAATAAAGGTATTTATATGTATAATGTTACAAAAGATTTGTATTTCTATGTATTTCTTATATTTTTTCCTGAAAAATTTGTATGGTCTCCACAAAAAAAATATCAAGTAGCACAGTTGTTTCAGCGCTGACAATAATAAGATGTGTTTCTTGAACACCAAATCAGCATATTAGAATAGACTTCCTTCAAAAACATAAAAAATCGTGTCCACCCCAAACTTTTGATTAGTACTCTAAGTCACACTTAAAACTTTGACTTTCATTGCAGTAGATGCAAAATGTCAAAGTAGCGAGATTTGACATCCAAGAAGTGTCCAAACACTTTTTTTTAATCTTTGATCATTTGAGCCCAAAGAAAGTGAAATATTTTGCTTAAAGTAGGTTAAATGCTTATACGTTATAATCAGTATATAATTATATACTACTATGTAATTACTTATATGTGACCCTGGAACACAAAACCAGTCTTAAGTCACTGGGGTATATTTATAGCAATAGCCAAAAATATATTGTATGGGTCAAAATGATTGATTTTTATTTTATACCAAAAATCATTAGGACATTAAGTAAAGATCATGTTCCATGAAGATATTTTGTAAATTTCCTACTGTAAATATATCAAAACTTAATTTTTTTTAGTAATATGCATTGCTGAGAACTTCATTTGGACAACTTTAAAGGCGATTTTTGCAATCCAGATTCCAGATTCTCAAATGGCTGTATCTCAGCCAAATAGTGTCCTATCATAACACACCATACTTATTTATTCAGCTTTCAGGTGATGTATAAATCTCAATTTTGAAAAAAATTGACTGGTTTTGTTGTCCAGGGTCACATATTGTTTTATATATTTTAAACGACTTACTGACCTTGAGACAGTCACGAGAGCCTGCATGGTTCCCACAATAATGTCTTTGTTTTCATGCTATTGTATGCCTGAATTATATTTGTAATGATGTGTTATGTGAATAAATTAATAGATAATGGATCAGTGGTCAAGTTTTCACATCTTTGGCCCAAGTTTGTTTATGCTATATATTTGTTTGTTTTTTTAAATTAATGTTTCTTGGTTTGATTTTATTATGTAAAGCAAAGACATTCATTGTTAAATGTGACTGAAGTGTCCAACTACTTTCTGGAGCCACTTTCTGTGCCCATATAGCTGTTTGTATGGGCTTTTGTGCCATTGTTTGACAGTGTGAGCCCTGGGGTTGGTGGGAACTGTTGGTTTCTGTGGTGAGGGTTGACATGGTGCTGGATGCTGGTCAGCAGGGCTTTTGGTGAAAGGCCGTTGTTATGTTGCTGAAGTTCACAGCTCCCGTTTGCCCGGTCTGTCTGTCTGGAAGCTCTCCTGGCTGGGCCAGCGCCTGTGACGATGCTGACAGGATGACAGCATGGGCGCACAGGGGTGAATGTCAACGTGAGCGAGAGCAGTTTCCACATGATCTGCAGCACATACAAACACACACGCACACACGCATTCAAAAGCTGAGAATGATGAACCGACAACTTCAACATTAAATTAGTGAACTGTTTTGTCTGTGCTAATAGCCTTGTGGGCAGTAAGCTGCTATATCGCGCCGTTGAGCATAGGGCGTCTCGAGTTCGAATCCCGGCTCAAGGACATTTCCTGATCCCGCCCCCCCTCTCTCTCTCCCACTTCACTTCCTGTCCTCTCTACACTGCCCTGTTGTAATAAAATAAAAATATATAAAAAAAAAAAACCAAAAAGCTATAGTGAGCTGTTCTTAACAATTAGGCTAGTTGGCTAATAACAACATTGAAATTGTGTTATAAAGTGCAACATTCATTTTCCACTTAAAATTCCCATTCAGGGGAAATTATTTATAATAATAACCAATAACTTATAAAATATTGAAGACAGACCTACTGTGAGTTAAGAGGTTGTTAATTGTTTTTGTTGAAGCCACTTTTTAAAATTAAATAGTCATGTTCCACCAAATAATAATCACTCCACCAACAGTGGAATTCCTGGTGGAAAAACTACATGACCCATGATTCTGCAAATAAATCTCCACTAGTCAGAAAACAGCAACAAGCAAAAAAAGCTTTTAGTATCCGTCTACTCCCATGAAGCATTGCAAATGGCATAGTACTGTAGTCAGTGTCCCTTTGCTCTCAAACTTCGTATATACTTGCATTTTTCAATAACACAAAATATATTGTTTCTGTGTAAATAATCAAAAGATCAATCAAAAAATTAATTAATAGTTTTATATTTCTCCATCGTTTGCCTTTCACAATGATTAATGGGATTTTACATCTTTCCCTTATTAAAGCTGATAAGTAAACAGTCTTGTACCTTAACGTATGCCTTTTTGTCTGTTTTTTTATTTTTTCAAATAGTTTTTTTAAGCAAAATTTCACCATGTAGCTGATTGGTTTGGTTCATGGTTCATAACTCTTTAACAAAAATACTTCCAGATTCAAGGTCGCTGAAAAGCATCTGTCACTACTGTGCACCATTCTTTTCTTTAAATACCTAATGAAGGTCATATGTCTGAAAGCTGCATGCTTTTATTCAAATCAGCTTATATTACTTTCAAGAAATATCAGTTCATTTTCTTGGGAGTTGAACCCATGACCTACACTAAAAAAGCAAGTTGTCTCATGGATACAAATATATATTATATGTAAAAAAGTATGTCTATGACTTGCATATAAATATGTAGCCTGAAAAGAAAATCGGTATGGGCTCATATGATACAGTAATGTGTGAAGATTTGTTTTGAGCTCTGCCAGGCTGAGCAGCTCTTATTATTATGAAAAGACAAGAGGTTGTGTGGTACGGCTCAATCTGTTGCTGTAGCCTAGTTAGGCTGTCAGAAGACTTGCCTGCAGGTGCGAGAAGAGATGCCATGAATCAGGTGTGCGCTTCAACCTAGGCCTAGGGCTGCATGGATCCAGAGCTCCAAACAGATGGCAGCTGCCCAGTCAGTCAGGCGCTCTTGTGTGAAGACTGGTTTCACACTGGCTTCCAGGCACTGATCTGAAGATCTAGAACAAATTCAATTGAGATTTGAGATCAGTAAGTGAATATTTAATAAGTTTTTATTTCTCAGTAGAAATAGAATCATTGATGACATCGACTTTTTGATTCTTTTAGTCAGTCGCCAAATGGCATGCATATGATTGTGGGATATCTGGGGATATGTCTGATTTCAAAACACAAACAGATTCCAGTAATAGAAAATGGAATTTACAGTATAACATAGTATGTCATGGAATTTGGGACATTTTGGATGAATAAATGTTAAAAAAAAGCTGTACGATTAATCAAGTAGCTTAGTTTGCCCAAAAAGAAAATGAACTCTTGCATGTTCATTAAATTTTGAAAGATTCATTACATTGTTACTGTTTTATGCTTTAATTTGATTACTACTTTTTTTTTTTAATTAACTCTATTGAATTATAGTAAAAATTGTATGAATTCAATTGATATACCTTTTAATTATTAAAATCTAACTAAACTATTAAAGCTGAATCTAGAAATATTACAGTGGGGAAAAACTGAATTTGTGAGAAAAATATGGATTTAATAGAGCCATAAAGCCATTTGTTGAACTTTTAATAAATTGTATTAAATTGTACACATTTCACTTAATTAACTAAAATAAAATAAAATAAAAAAGATGAAAAATGGATGAAAGAAAAAAAATAATAATTTGGAAAAATAAAACCGATTTCAAAGAGCCCAGGATATCGTAGGCAGCGATGGATCTGTGCTTCTTTCTAAAATCTCGACCAGATAGAGGCATCCCATATGACAGGATGTAATGTGAGCATTAGATACAAACCTGTCTTGATGCCTTCCTGTCTCTGTATGCGGTCTGATAAGGCAGTATTTTGAAGATTTCGGACATAGTCCCAGAGTGCACACTGCTTCACTGAACGTGTCAGTGAACATAACCAGCACATACACACACACACAGATACACATACTATACTCCAGAGTTTCTTTATTTCTCTTTTTCTCATTTACAACACATGTTCATTCATTCACTTACATCCATCTGTTGCCACATGGGTGAAATGATGTGTCACAGACACATACACACCTGCAGGCTGAACACATGCCCATAATCACACTTTCCTAGGCTGTGATGTTCACATTGAATTACCATTTGTGCCAGTCATGAGGCAGGGCATCCCTCATGAGTTTAAAATCAGTTTTTCTCCCTCACTCTAAAAACATTTTTACACTGTAAAAAGCATTATTAGATCTAGTAAATAATACAGAAAAATATTTTTGCTTACTTACTATTCAAACTGCCTACATATTTCAGGAACACATGTATCTCAATGAAGCTCTCTCTCTCTCTCTCTCTCTCTCTCTCTCTCTCTCTCTATATATATATATATACATATACATATAGGGGCGTCATGCACTTATTATTTTTGAGGGGGCACAGGTGGGGAGATGGGGGTTGACACAGCAGTAGGCTTATGTTTTACTTAATTTTTCCTTTTTTAGGCTATTTGAAATATTCCCAGTAATTAAACTGTAAGTAAATGCATTTTGCACCTTTATATATCATGTTAGTTAATCTATAATGGGCGATGGGCAAATTAGCCAAATGTTCTATTAGGGTTATTCTATGGAAATGTATTAATTTTTATGTCCCTAGCCTTTACAGAAAAATTACACTTGAAAAACACTTTAGGGTTACGATTTTAAAATGGAACAATTATGTTCTTTGAACAATTACACCGTCTTGAGCCATCAGTGTTGCAATGTTTGTTTTTTAATTAATTACATACACTGTAAAAAAAAAAAAAAGTTGAGCCAACTTAAAATTTTAAGGCAACTAACTTCAGCAGAGAAAACTCAAAAACCTGCTGAAGCTGGTTGCCTTAAAATTTTAAGTTGGCTCAACTCATTTATTTTTTTTTTGGCGTAGAATTCCAAGCACCACAAAACTGTGCTTTATTTTGAGGTCCAAAACAGGTTTTTCTACCATTTAAAATACAATAATGTATTCATAACTATCAAATATATGATGTAAAGGACATACAAAACTAAATGGTGAATAAATATTATAAAATAATGAAAGTAGTCCCCTGGAGTTGTGTCACTGGTGTTACCGTTTAACAAAAATAGTTTAGTTTGAAATAAAAATCACACTGATGACATCACTTGACTTCCTTCCTATTTCCTGAACATCTATGAAGAAAGGCCAATGATAAGGCCACTGTCTTATTTCAGAACAGAAAATTTCTTATTTATCTCTTGATTTCATGGCTTTTAGTTGAACTTTGCTTTTAGTTGAATGTTGATTTATTGTTGGGGAACTGTAAATAAAACTAGAATACAAATAGATTAATCTACTTAATTTAGTGAGTATACCATGATTGACAACATGTGGTTTGATACTTTGCAGCAGACATTTTGTAAAATGCATTTTTATGTCACTGGTGTCACCTTCCTTATGGGTGAATAAATGCACAAAAGATAAAAAAAAAATTAAAAAGCTGTAATTTATGTATATTCTTAAAGTCAAAAGGTAATCTTATAAAGTTTAAATGTTAGAAAAAAATATATATTTAAGACATCTTGCCATACCAAAAGTGGACATTTCTGTAGAATGACCGATTAACTACACATAAAATCCGACTTTTTACTTAAGTACCACATGGTTGTCATGCCTTAAAATATTTGATGACTGCCTTTGTATTTAACATGAATTTAATAAAACGCTGTAAGTTACTAATTATATCACTTTCATTGTACAGAACACAACAAAGGAAACTTACATTATCATTTCATTATCAAGATTTCAGTCTCAAAAACTCCCATTATAATTAATGAAGCTGTTTGCACTGTGAAATGAATCTCTTACTTACAGTACATTGTACGCACCTCTGCACTTTGTTATGTCTGATAAGAAAATTCACCAGATAATTCACTCAACGAGCGTGCACCCTGAACAAAATACAGCGTGTCAGCGATTACTCATCTGAACGTCTCTGATTGGCCATTGCATTCATAAGCTCAACAGAATTGTGTGTGATTGGTTATAATGCAGTGCTGTAAAAACGCGTCTGTCTTTGGCTCAGCGCCAGCCAGCTGGCAAACAAGGTGTTGGAAACATTCCTCAGAGATTTTGGTCCATATTGACATGATGGCATCACGCAGTAGCTGCAGATTTGTCGGCTGCACAATACTCAGGTAGGCTGTGGCGTTTAAACGAGGCTCAATTGGTTCTAAGGGGCCCAAAGTGTGCCAAGAAAATATCCCCCACACCATTACACCACCACCACCAGCCTGAACCATTGAGACAAGGCAGGATTGATCCATGCTTTCATGTTCCTTACACCAAATTCTGATCCTACCATCTGAATGTCGCAGCAGAAATTGAGACTCATCAGACCAGGCAACGTTTTTCCAATCTTCTTTTGTCTAATTTTGGTGAGCCTGTGCAAATTGTAGCCTCCGTTTCCTGTTCTTAGCTGACAGGAGCGGCACCCGGTGTGGTCTTCTGCTGCTGTAGCCCATCTGCTTCAGGGTTCGACGTGTTGTGCGTTCAGAGATGGTATGCTTCATACCTTGGTTTTAACGAGTGGTTATTTTACTGGTTATCTCTAGTCTGCCCATTCTCCTCTGACCTCTGACCTCAACAAGGCATTTTCGTCCACACAACTGCCGCTCACTGGATATTTTCTCTTTTTCGGACCATTCTCTGTAAAGCCCTAGAGATGGTTGTGCGTGAAAATCCCAGTAGATCAGCAGTTTTTGAAAAACTCAGACCAACCCGTCTGGCACCAACAACTATTCCATGTTCAAAGTTACTTAAATCCCCTTTTTTCCCCATTCTGATGCTCGGTTTGAACTTCAGCAAGTCGTCTTCACCACATCTAGATGCCTAAATGCATTGAGTTACTGCCATGTGATATATACATATATATATACCTGTGTGTATATCTATCTATCTATCTATCTATCTATCTATCTATCTATCTATCTATCTATCTATCTATCTATCTATCTATCTATCTATCTATCTATCTATCTATAACATTTTGTGTTGATTTAGCTATTATTGCCATTAAATTGTTTAGGCTTGTTGGTGATCTATTGGCTACTGAAGTTTTTGGATTTTGTTGACCTGTTCATCGTAAGATCAATTTCAGTGTTTGATTGTAAGGACATTTTTATTTACTTCATGATAAATGGTTTTATGTTAGTTAAAATCTGGTTTTCTGAGGCAAAACCACTAGAGATGCACAGCCTTGCATCTCTGTAGTGCAAATGTTTATTTTACTAGCTGCACACATACTGGTTACTCTGAAGCTGGACTTCCCAGTACGCACTGGGGCATGAATTATTAATATGGTTGTGCTGTTTGACTGTTTGCCAGTTTTATGTACACTGTTGTTGTTGATTTTGTTGTCACATTTCGTAACTTGTTGTCTTGCGAAGTCAGGATGTGTGTTCATAACGATGTTTATTGTTAGTTTAAGACAACAAACGTGCACATTTCTCCATGCACATGAGATGAAATATGTAAACAGTTTAGTGCTATGTTTAGTGATTTGCACTCTTTTAAGTTGTTATAACACTAGAGACTATTTCCAACTTAATCTAAATAGGTAATTGTTACAATGATGGCACATTTAAAGTCATGGCCACTTTATGTGCAGCAAAGACGTTTAAATAATTAAATAAGAAAAGCCATTTAAAATGGTGCCTTCATTTTTAACCCTCATTTTCCATATAGCCAATTTCGATGCTGAGTGAGACATTTAAATGCATTTTTTGGCACATCCTGCATACTAATATTACAATGTGAACTCTACATAATCTAGCTTGAGTATACATCTTGGCAGATATTTTGTTGTGATCTGGCTCATCCTAAAAAGCAGACCATCTGAAATCTGACTCTATATGTTCGCTCAATAAATCACAGTGATGTGAGCTGAATGAAGAATACTACTGTGCTTTTTTTCTAAGATGATGTTGGATGTTGGGAGTGAACTTTTAAAATCTTGATTAACCATAATGGAAATGCAATTTACATGCACAACAGAAGAAGACCAGCTGTTCTTCTGGCTGTCTTGAGATTCTAATGGTTCTGAGCTTTGGGAAAAGCTCCTCTGAATTTGAATGTGATAATACAAAGTCATCAATATTTTTGTTTGTGGTCCAAAAAGATTGTATTTGAAATCTGTAACTATTTAGTCAGCTATTGTGTTTCTCTTTAACACTCTATGATGTAGTGTTGCCGTACATGCCGACATATTTTCTTGTTATTCAGGAAAAAAAAAAAATAATAAAAAAAAAATGCATGCTCAGAATTAAAAAGGAAATCTTTAAAGAAACCAATATGCTTTTTGTAAGCCATATGACATTTTATCTTTCTCTTCACAACATTAAAATAGCCTTGTTGTCATATGGCAGTTCTGTGCCACAATGGAACTTCACTAATATATTCCCTCAGTGGTAATTTGTAAAGATAATGGTGTCAATTATGTGATTATAATTATTTATTTATTTGAAAGTGACTGTAGATACATAATTGTATTTATGCATAGAAACACAATTATAATTTATGAAGAGATTTGGACAATTGACTCATTGAGGTGACCAAGAATCATTTGTATATATATATATATATATATATATATATGTATGTGTATATATATATTTCAGAAATCTCCATTTATTCTTGTTATTGGGCCAATTTTATGTCAAAATCTATTGGAGAAAATTATACACCATATGTCTGCCATGTAGGGTTTTCAGCCGCATTTATTTATATTAATCTTACGACTAAAACTTGTATTTTCAGTATCATAAAAATAACCCTCTTAATCTTAAATGGCTCTCAGAAGAATTTTTAACAACATTTCAGAATGCTCAAACATTTAATTGGGATGTTCTAAGAATAACCTTACAATTAACACTCTTCTTTTGTGAACTAATTCCAGCCCTATCCTGAATCCTCTGCTGTGCTATAACAGAATGCATTACTCTCTAAGGGCTTTGTTAAATTCTAATTAAAAAACGTGCAACCTGCAAAACTGGATAAACAAGAAGCAATACTTTGTCCAAGAGAGACAATCTCATCAGATAACAGACTATGTCCATGTTGAACTAATCAATATTTATTCCGTATTTGTCCTTGCAATATCTGAAATCCTCCAATACCCACCACAATTCTTTTTTTTTTTTTTTTTTTTTTTGTTAACAACAGTTTATTGAACTTCACTCTGTGGAACAGCAGTACAAAACCAAAAAGCAGCCATACAAATCCAGAGCCCATCCCAACCCCCGTTAGACCCCCCAAAAAAATAAAATAAAATAAATAATAATAATAAAAAATATATTAATATCAATAGATAAACAAATAAGAGCAAAATAACTTCTACAAAGACTTTAGAAAAGACACAACATTAAAAACTGAATGCCATGAATTAATAGTTTTCACGTTAGATCCATGTATACAAGAAGTAGAGAGTTAATATCATCGAGATAATATCCAACAAATACACAGTCCAGGTTCGTCTGTCCATTGAGTGAGGAGGATTCCAACGGTTGACCAGCTATTTTTTTTTGCTGCTGTGAGAGCAGCTAACAGTAAACGTCTTTGTTGGACAGACAAGGTGAAGTCCTAAAAGTCATTCATGAAAAAATGGCACGGAGTCAAACATATCTAAAATAATGCAAAAACGTGCCTAAAACTCCTTGGGAACAGAGATTACACTTAGTAAAAGATGACAGATTCATATAAAAATGTTTCATTGGAGTCAAGTAAACCCTATGCAGCAATTTCCAATGAATCATTTGGTGATTAGGGTTTTTAGAAGACAATTTAAACATACCCCATACCTCATTGGAAAATAAAACATGCACTTCCTCATTAAGATCCTTAGCCAAAACAGTAGTAATAGATAAAGGTTTGTATGAATGCTCAAGAAGAAAGAGATAGATGACTGAAGCAGAGGAGGGAGATTCCTCAGAAGGAAGGATTGGTTTGCAGGCAGTTGTGAGATCCAAGGCACCCCATATACCCGTAGGGCCGATCTAATACACAAATACATAAAAAAGAGGTGCCTGGCAGATTGTATTGAGTTTTGAGATTCTGTAAGGATTTTAAACCACTATCATCATAGATATCTCCCAGAGTGTTTACTTTATTATAATTCCATTGCGGACAATGAAATGTAGTACTACCTGACAAAAGGTTATTATAGTGGAAAATAGGTGAATGCCTATGCCATTTTGTAGCTAGTTGTGAACGTCTTTCAACATCCCTCCATGTGGAGAGGAGGTGGGTTACAATGGGACCAAACCGAGATTTACACTGCCTAAGCAGAACTCCCGAAAAAACAAGCTGCATCAATTTATACGGATAAACAATAGATTCCTCAATTGCTCTCCAAGACACAGAAGCGTCAGGATCAAACCAAACTGATAAAGGGTGGGGGGAAAAGGCTTGAGCATACAGTCTAAAATTAGGGAAAGAAACACCTCCATGTAATCTACATCGTTGTAAGGTAGTCAGTTTAATACGAGGACGTTTCTCATCCCATATATACCGTGAAACACATGCATCTAGTTTGTTCTAGTAGCCAAACGGTGGAGCGAGAGGAAACATGGAACAAAAAAAATGTATATGTGGGAGAACATTCATTTTAATCACTGATATACGGGCCTGAAAAAAACAGTGTTGGGAGTAACGCATTACAAAAGTAATGCATTACAGTAACGTATTACTTTTCGATGTAATGCAGTAGTGTAAGGCATTTCTAATAAATTTTCAGTAATATTTAACTCAATACATGTTCAGTAACGCTTGCGTTACAACACACTTTTAGCCCCCAATTTTTAATTTATTTAAATTTTTTTTTATTTAAAGTAGGGCTCCGACTTTTTAATGCCCCTAGGCCTGGGCTTCGGGCCAATATTCACGTCATAGTTCAGATGCGGGCCGGTCGTCGGGCCTGTTTTAGGCTTCTCCTTGTCTTTATATTTTAGACATCCATCAATTATTGATGAAAAAAAATTGCCGTGCTGGTGGAAACAACATGAGTCCGGCTCGATGGTGTTTAGTGTCCCGCAGCAGCAGCGAGCCGTCAACACAGCTGAAGAGTTCTGCCGTCAAATACACACAATAAAGCAAAAGCCCCAGCAAAAGTAATTACCATGAATGTGTCTGCTGGAAATAGTAAGGATTCACCATCTCATCGTTAGACACGCCTTTAGAGAGAAGTGCATCTTCACGGATAACGATTGTATTAAATCGTTTTTGTTTTTATTTATTTCGCTAAGTAGTAATTTAAAGCTTTCTATAGATATATTTATCATGTCTGTGAGGCATGTATTCGCAGACTTTCGGTTCATTTTTGTGAAGCGCTCCTGTTCAAGATAAAAGCACAACGTTTTGTTGATATTGTGAGTGCACACAAATGAAAGTAGACCCTTTACAGTTACGAATGATGTATTACTCTTACCTTTATGAGCAAAAATTATGGCGTAAGTTGTTTCCATTGAAAAAAAAATTGCAATTGATTGCACTGGTGCCTCCATGTCCTGCACTTTAGCTTCCACTCTCCGCACAAACTGGATGCAGCGTACATTTATCTAGGTTTAACATTTAAACTGTTATATGCTTGAACTGTTTTAGTATATCTATAGACTTTATTTTAGGCAAGTGGTGATGATTTGAGAAGGCTAAATTGATCAAGCATAAGCTATGATCAGCCTGCCGGTCTGCCGCTGGGTCGTTACTTTAGGAAAGAAAAAACTTATTTAATGAACAAAAAATGCTCAAAACCTTTTCTAAATGAACTTAATAAAAAGCCAAAACGAAATATAAACACTGCCATTAGGGCAGGGCTCTAGTAAATTTTGTCGTTTTAGAATGTGAAGTTCTACTTCTGTAGATATTTTGGTGAAAGTAACTCAAAAGTAATACAGGAGTCATGTAACGCATTACAATTCTGAGACAGTAATATTGTAAGGTAAGGAATTACTTTTAAATAACAGTAACAAGTAATCTGTAATGTATTACAGTTTGGAAGTAACTTGCACAACACTGGAAAAGAAGTAGGAAGACAAGACCAATTTTCCAAATCTGAGGATACTTTGGATAGAATACCATTATAGTTTGAGACAATTTCCTGCAGGGAAGGAAAAACATCTATCCCCAAGTACTTAATGTTTTGAAACAATGGAATAGATATAGAAAGGGCCATAGAATCAATTTTATAATTGAGGGGAAGTAAACATACAATAAATAAATAAATTCAGCACATGAGGAATAGAATGTGACGGCTTCTCCAAAAACAATAAGACATCATCAGCAAACAAAGAAATATGATGATGAGTATTCCGTATATTTATGGGAGAAATAGTTTCAGATTGTCAGACCGCTTGAGCTAAGGGTTCGAAGGATAGGACAAATAACAGAGGAGACAGCGGGCAACCCTGACGAGTACCTCGATGTATAAAGAATGTGTTAGAGCGAACAGCACCTGTGAGAACAGTGGCTGCTGGATTGGCACACAGAACTTTTATCATATTTATGAAGCTCGATCCTAGAACCGCCCATAAATAGTTCCATTCTAGCTGGTCAAAAGCTTTCATCGCATCTAGAGATAATACTGCGCAAAGAGAGGACAAACTATTCTTTTAATTAATAATATGATATAACCTGCATAAGTTATCCAAAGCTGAGCGAGATTTAATGAATCCTCTTTGATCATGATGAACTTGCCTATTCATAAATTTCTCTAGACGACGAGATAGTACTTTAGCATATCATTTAACATCAGTCCCTATCAAAGAAAGTGGCCGGTAACTAGATCAAGAAGTCGGATCTTTATCTTTTTTTAACAAGAGAGAAATAACAGCTATATTAATGGATGGGTGAAATGAACCTTGAGTAACTGAAAAATGTATCATATCTAACATGAGGGGGCCTAAATCCGACCAAAAAGTAGTATACAATTCGATTGGAATGCCATCTATGCCTGGGGATTTCCCCTTGTTCATAGATCGAATAGCTGACTCCAGCTCCTGAAGAGAGATCGGTTCAGCCAGGTATTCCGAATCCGAATCTGACAGCCTAGGTAAATAAAGGTTGGACAGAAAAGATGCAAAAGAGTCAGGGTCACCATCAGCGGAAGATGTATAGAGGTTACAGTAAAAAGACTGAAAGGCGATATTAATGTCTTTTGGGTCTGTCATAATGAGCCCAGATTGGGATTTCACTGCTGAAATATTAGCAAACTTTTCATTGTTAATCTTAGGGCTAAAAGGTGGCTTGGTCTACTCCCTTGAAAATAATAATTCTGCCCTGGATCTTTGGATCAGGAATTCTGCCCTGGATCTCAGTAATGAATTGAGTTCGGACCTAACCGCCATGATTTTACTGAGTGTATTGTCTGAGAAACAACGTTGATTATCTCTAGTCAGATTCTGGAGCTGTGATTCCAGTTCAACTATCTTTTTGTGTCGGTTTTTCTGAAGGAAAGAGGCATATGAAATTGAGTTATTCCTTATAAATCCTTTACCTGCATTCCAAAGTGTTCGAGGATCATCCACTGAACCTTGGTTAATTTCAATAAACTCAGCAAATTTATTTCTGAATTGACTGCAAAAGTTTTCATCCTGTAACAATTTAGGGTTAAATCGCCATCTAGTGGCACGAGATGGCCGAGGGATCAAAGATAATCTGCACAAATTTCCATCATGATCTGACAGAGATAAGGAACAGATATCGGCATCATGAACAGCTGAAGATAAAGAAGTAGAAATTAAAATATAGTAAATTCGTGAATAGGGTTTATGAGGAGCAGAAATGTAAGTGAAAGACGGATTTAAGTGAAAGAAGGATTTAATAAATGCCAACTATCCACCAACGAGGATGAGGTTACACATTGCCGAAGTTTGTCAGAACACAAAGCTTGAGAGTGTGATTCCTTTGGTCCAGATCTATCTAGGATATGTAACATTACAGAATTCATATCTGCACCCAATACAATGTCAAAATCTGAAAACTTCAAGAGATAGGTTGACAAAACAGAGAAAAAAGTCGGGTCAGGAGTACAAGGGGCATAAACTGAGAGAAATACAATATTCCTATTCTCCACTATTGTTTTTATGTGTTATTCTACCATTTTTATCACAACCTTTCTCTAAAATATTAATATTTAAAGTCCTCCGCACCAATATTAGGAAACCCATGGTTTTAGTATCCGAAGATGAGTGAGATATCACTTCATAAAACTTATTATTACACCTGCGTATATCCTCCTCTTTCAGATGGGATTCTTGAACTAACACTATATCAATTTTTCTTCTTCGCAAAAAATCCAGAAAACCTGTACGTTTGTGAGGGCAATTTAGCCCATTAATATTACAACCCAGAATATTAAGGTCAGTCATAGGTATCAAACAGAATTACAGCATAATAAGACAAAATACAAGTTTGAAAATTAAACCAGTTGAGTCTACCATTATGCCACCCCCCACCTCCATCCTTACTATTCAAAAAAACATAAACACATTCCCATGAACTATGGCAGATCAAACCAAGAACAAACCTTGATCTGCCAGCACCCCTTAATATGGTCCGTGAACCAACAAAAACCTGCACATTACTGTAGTACCAACATTTGACCCCATAGTCACATATTGACTAGGTAGTATTTCTATTAAAAAAAAGAAGAGAAGAGAGATAAAGAATACAACTAAAACAAATAAAATATCATAATCAGTAAACGATACTGTATCCACAATGAACTATGAATTAAGAAGTTAACATTAAAGTGAACAGTGAAAGACACAGTCCCCTAACCATTTAGAGCATCTCTTCTCCGATTAGACCACAAATGTCCAGTTGAAGCTCACTGAGAGTTGGTGGATGAATGGGATCTGAGAAAAACTCTTCTTCTGGGGAGTGTAGAATTTTAGGTTCACCTTGATTGAGAATGACCTTCAGCTTTGCAGGATAAAAGAGAAAATTCTGGATGCCAGTGTCTCTCATCTTTTTCCTAATTGGCACAAATGCACTTCTTCTTTTTGCGGTAACCGGAGAAAAATCTGGAAAGAAAGACAGTGTTGCTCCGTCAGAAGTTTTCACTGGGCATGAAGTCTGGCGGCCCGCAGAATGAGCTCCCTGTCCATGTATCGCAGCAGTTTAAAGATGAAAACCCGTGGTTTAGCGCGATCTGAGGAGAGCCTTGTGTACACGCAATGCACTCGCTCCACGTCAGTCTCTTTGCCCACCAGAGACAGGATCCACGTCGGTAGCGATCTTTTCAAAAAGCCCATAAGTTTGTCCTTTTCGGAACCTTCAAGCAATCTGATCAGATGTAGTTTGCTGCACCTATTGCGATCCTGCAAGTCCACAACCTGTTGCTCGAGCACGGCTACTCTCCTATCGTGATCTGCAACAACTTTCTTTTGTTCTCTCATCTCCCCTGTAAGAAGATCCAATTTAGAGCATAGCGACTGAACAACTGACATGTGAGAAGCGAACTTGTTCCCCATGGCCGTTAACTCGGTTCTTAGAATGTCCTCAAAGTGTGTTAACAGTGTTCGCCATCTTGTCCAACATATCGCTCGCGGTCGGTGGCTTGGATTTCTTCTTAATCGGAGAAGCCGATGGAGACAACTCCTGCTGTTTACGACTGCATGCCATCAGGTAAAGCACCACAAATTAATAAAACTTGAAACAAAATGAAAAAATCAGCAAAAAGAGGCCAAACGTATAGAGCTCTACTCGAGTGCAACTAGGTTCATGAGCACGTCACGTGACTCCTCCCCACAACAATTCTGGTTTTGTTTGTCCTGCGTGAGTGTGGGAAATTCCAGGATATCATTCTGCATGGAGCCTGACTAAACCTTCGTATGGACACTCATAAAAATGCAATAGGCTAGCAAAACCAAAGCAAATCCTTGGTTGGCTTTATGTGTATATTTGACCATGAAGTATTGAGACATTCATGAGACATTCTCTCTCATAAAGCACAGATATAAAACCGTCAAAGATGCTTACTGTGTATAGTCACTTTGTTTATGGTCTTTCTCAAGCCGATTGTGTGTTCTCTATTCTCTATTATTTGTGGCGAGGAAGACATACTCTGAACAAATTATTCTTACATCACCAGACTTGCATAAGAGATCTCTCAGTCTGTCACTAGCTGTAAAGTTGTATAACACTTATTATAAAACTAATTTCATTATTAAATGCTGGAATGAATAACCTTGTCACACATGCTAATAGATAATGGCAGGCCAACACCTGTTCATGTAGTTTAGTTCAGTAATCCATGTCGAATGAGTGTTGTGCATGCTGCGATTAATGCAAAAGTGAGACAGGTAGAATACTAACAAATTCTTGTGAACTTTTCACTGAAATTGTTATCCTGATCATTTGTAATGGAAAAAAAGAAATAAAAATAGAGAGAGAAATGCCAAATAAATACATTTTCATTAGAGCACAATATAATGTGGACGTAGTCTTAATGTAAACAAATAACTCTTAAAACATAAAAAAAAAAAAAAAAAACATTACTGGGAAAGACTGGAACTTAACCGAATTATATTTGCATGACTCTAAAGAGAAAAAAAAGAAGTTTTTTTTTGATAGGTGGTATATTATACTATACACTGTATATTTATATTATAAAACTTAAATACGAAAATGCCTTTATTTACAGTAAAGGAAGTTAAAGTTAAGTAAGTAAATAAATACATACATAAATGCATAAATAAATGTTTTGGTGAAAGGCGGAAGAAAGAAAAGAAAGAAGGAAAATAAAATAAAAAGAATACTATTTTTTCTGTTTACAAATAATATTTTTAACTTAAATATGCAGCCATTTAATCTTATTTGTATGGGCAATATTTTGAAAATGTAAAATGTTTTTTGTTTTGTCACTTTCAGTTATCAATTACATGAATCTTGTAAATGGCAGCATATTTTTCAATTAAAAAAATTGAAATAAAGCTAAAAAAAAGTTCAAGCGATTTTACTGTTGGTCATTAGAAGATTAGTCAATACCTATGTTTAACTACTTACATACCTTGCACTCTTTCAGATGAATTCATGCATGGTTTCTGTGAACAGTAAACCTTGCCTTCTTTGATTTGATTGGCAATCATTTTGATTTTGACCATACAGGCAGTCCAGCATAAAAATGTCACTTTAAATCTAAATTTTTTTTATGTTACTTTTAATGTAACTTTTTATAATTTTAAGTTTACTCCCTCATGTATTTCAGAAAGATTAGTACAGTAGTTTCAGGTGAATGATTGGTGGTTTATCCAGAAGAGGCCTGGTTGCTTGGCCTTGGCAATCTTATCTTAACCTTGGACAATCAGACAAGCGCTCCACCATTTAAACTGTCATTGAAAACAAGGACATTGTCACAGGGGGCTGTGTAGAATCTAGATTCAACTACTTGCAAGCCTTGTGGGGTTTGGACAAAGAAGGCCTTGCATATAAATGTGGTAAAAGACAATCCTGTGCCTTGGAATAAGAATCCTGTGATCTCATATCCAATGCAAATACTGACATTTCATAAGTTCAGTTCTTCAGCAATGCCTTGAACTTACTCGTGTACTGTAGAGGGTGTCAGCAACTGAAGATATAGAGAAAAATGGAAAAAGAAAGTTTGTAGGAGTTGTTGTAGTTAAAAAAATTGTTTCTATTAATATTCAACATGTAGGAATAAAGCACATGAAACGGGCTCAGCACGGAGGCTTAAGTGCCGCCTGTCAATCCACCAGTTCAGCCCCTTGTGTATGGTTTTTCTCTCTGTATGCGGAGATGACAAAAACCACCCACGTTTCCGACTGCATCCTCTTGAACATTTGAATGACAAGTGATGAGGAAGCTCTAAAGATCAACATTTAAGACTGAGAGCCAACAGGACGGGAACAGTCTCTTGTTTGTAGAGAAAATTGTCTCTCTTAGTGTAACCTAAAACCTTTACTTCCCCACTTGGACTGTACTCGTGTTGATGTTTGACAGCATTTCCATGAAGTGCTTCTCGAATTGGCTTTATTAAATTTCCAGGAAGGTCAGACAGGCATGAATAATCAGCTGTGTCACAGGAAGGTCTCACAGTTTCTGTTTTGCAAATATTGTTCTTTATCTAGTGAATGTCAGTAAAAAAAGGTCTATTTTTGTTGTTGGCGCCTGCCAAAAAGTTTGGTTTTATGCCATAATTTTAATATCTCATTATTGCACTTGAGTAGAGACAAGGGATGGCAGAGACGGCAATTAAAACGAGGGCAAAGTAGAGAAAACTGATGCTTTGAAAATGAAATGAGGCTCTTGGAAATGAAAAAAAAAATATTAAATGATGTGCAATGAATAGCTATTCTACAACCAGCGTTATCCTGATACTTTCTCCAGTATTGATAAAAAGACAGACGGTTTCTTCATCTACTTGCTGACCTCACAAAATGAGTTTCTTTTGAATGAGATTTTCCTGATTAAAATTGAAAGATACTTCTGTCAAACAAAAGATAACAAAATCACATTTGGACATTTATTGTAATTTGATCACTTAAGAGACCTTCTGCTGATAAACTGTGCAATAATGTATGAATCTTAGGCTGGAACTCATAAGTGGTGGAAAATAAACCCGTTCTCAATATTTTATGGTCTTGATTTATTCAGTCCTGCTAGAGTTTCATATAGTACCTGGAGGCTTTAAATGCAGTAATCTATATGTTTTCATTAAGTTTAATGAAAGTAATAAAGTTTCTGAGATTAGCGGAAGGTGTTTGTATTGAGAGGCTGCTGTCCCTGGAGTTGCAAAATGTCAAGCATCCACTCCAATCCTGCTTAGCCATCTATCTGCATTCCCCAGATGCTCTTAGTACATTGAGCTAACACTTGCTTATGTGACTGAACCTGTGTTGTCAGCACTGCACTGAATTCATAATATAAAACAACATAATGAAAAGTTTTATGTGATCGAAGTGGGTCTTTTGTAATGTCTGTTTAGCCTCTTACACTTTCCAAAAGTATGGTACAAAAAAGGACCTAAAAAGCACCAGGTTGATTGTCAATTAACCTCAGGAGGTCGAATTAAATTCATTAAATTTCTATTTGTAACCCTTTTTCTAAAATATCAAGTGTTTTGTTTTTGTTATTTGTTTGTTATTTTTGTGTTATTTATCATGTGTTGGTTTTTTTTGTTGTGTGTGTGTTGAATTTTTTGTTTTGTTGTTTTGTGTTTGTAAAACTAAACAAACACAAACTAAATTTAGTTTTTTGTTTTGCTTCATGTTGTTTTGCTGTGTTTGTAAAACAAAACAACACAACACAACAAACAAAATAAAATGAAATGTCATGTTTTGTGTTTGTGAAACAAAAACAACACAACAAACACAAAAAAACAAATGTTTGCAGTTTGCTGTTTTTTTTTGTTTTCATGTTGTTTTAACAGATAGATAGATAGATAGATAGATAGATAGATAGATAGATAGATAGATAGATAGATAGATAGATAGATAGATAGATAGATAGATAGATAGATAGATAGATAGATAGATAGATAGATAGATAGATAGATGTGTTTCTAAGAGTAAGATTTCATCTTACAACAGCACTGTGTATTGGGTTTATTTACTTTCAATTCCTTAAGGTCAATATTGCATATGCAATATGTGATATTACAATTTCAGATTGTTCAGATCCAGGGCCTAGAACAGATCCCTTGATTCAGTTATAAAGACACAGTTCAATATATCAATATAGTGTTATACTGTCTTGAGGACAGTATAACAATATGTTCAGCTTCATTCAACCATGACCTATCATTCTTGACCAGACTCTGCAGCAGAATTCCAGTCAGATGTGCTCTGTATGACCGAACGTTTTCTTCTGTCTGTGAATCACTTTTCTGTGGGCTGCATAGGGGACCTATCAAAATAGAGAAAGAAATGCAGCCAAAACTCCATGTTGAAATCTATCTCTTTGCCTCAAGGTCTGGCTAGCGAGCAAACAGGCGGACATATGTGTTCCTTGGCAGGGGTTCGGAAAGGTTGGCGCACGCTGGTTTCCGCTCCAGACTGTACTCAGGTGTTCCCTACAGAAAGAAGGACGCTACAGGAGAAGTCATGCCACTGTCAGCCCATGAGAGTATAATCAGGAAGTACTGTGAGCTGCTATCAGCACTGATGTACGCTGTCCACAGGAGTGCCTGCTTTCACTGCCACTTGCAGCTTGCACATATGCCTCTTTTAAGCCAGAATTTTTGCATTATGTCTCTAAAATATTTCTGTATTATTTCTGTAGCAACCACTTACGTGGATGCAAAACTATAGTAATAAGGATGATCATACTTTTAAAGATTTTTTGATAATATTGATGATTATCATTGATAATAATGAGAGAGGTTTTTTGAGCACCAAATCAGCACACTGAATGATTTTCTGAAGGATCATGTGACACTGAATATTGGAGTAATGGTTGCTGAAAATTCAGCTTTGCATCACAAGAATAAATTACATTTTAAAAATAAATTAAAATATAAAAGAGTTATTTAAAATGCAATAATATTTCACAATTTTAAGACTTCCAAAAATTATTTAAAAATTACACTGAAGCCAAATTTTTAAATGGTAGTCTACAGTATGTATGTCATTACTTGCTCCTTACTAATTTTGTTCTAAGCTCTTCTTTTGAAGAGGAGAAATATGAAGCAATATGTTTTCATCCAAATAAATAAATAAAAAGGTTCTGTCAAGCTCAAAAATGACCAGTGTAGACCACGTGACTTTTGCTGCACATTACAAGTCTTCTGAAGCGATACAATAGCTTTGTGTGATGAACAAGCTGAAATGTATCCATTATTGACTGAAAATCTTTACCAGACTGGACATCATGGTGTTTGATCCTGAGCTATGCGAGAATGTTTGATGTTATAGACATTCAGCCTGCACCATAAGCCCCATATTTGAGAGCTGCTTTCAAGCTACAGCCATTATATGGCTTCAGAAGATTTGTAATATATTGTACAAGTCATATTGACTATTTCATGGTGCTTTTTGAAAAGAGCCACTTCAAAACTTTACTTTTATGTTCAGTGGGGAAAAAAAAAAATGTGTTTGAGTCTGATGACCCTGAAACTAAATGACATAATGAGAATGAAAGATTTATTTGAGGTAAACTATGCCTCTGGTCAAGATTAAATAAATTTTACTGTTTAAAAAAAAATAATAAACTCTGTTGGTGCTCTTCTAATTAGAGTCATGTATTTGTTGTCCAAAAGTGGTTGACAAGGATCTCTGGGTAACCGCCTGTCAATTCCCTCCCCTTCTGGGAAGTCTGAACTCCTGCTGAGCCAATCGGAGACATTCCCTTCCATTTATTTAGCGAGAGCATTCCGGCCTCATATTTAATGTGACAGTGAGCTCCCACAGGCTTATTGATTAGATCGACCCTTAAGGTACTCAGAGTACATATTTATATTTCAGGGAGCTGCTGTCTGCATCAATTTTGTCAAGAAAGACTGGCAGATGTGAAAGCCCATTCCTTTGGGTGATCATTTGACAGTCGCATCTCACTTATGACGTCCTATGAAGTCTGAATTGACTGTATAAGTCGACTGAAATTGAAGTTTTCAAGACAACGCACATTTTGTACTTACAGAATGAATAAAAAATTTAACATACTCATGGTGATTCGAACTACTTAGACTTTTTGATGATTTCAGTTTTTTTGCAATTGCAGACATTTTTTCTTTGGTTAGGTGTAGAGGTGAACCTTCATGCTTACATTTTATTTCATATTTTAATAAGACTCAAATCATAAAAAAAATTCATATTAATTTTTTATTACCAAAAATTTGGCAAAATATTATATAGTTACTTTTTTTTCATGAGATTGTTTTGTCAAAGTCTGATTGTTTGTTGTGATAATACCTGTGCTGGACCTCAGACAGAACTGGCATTGCAGAACAGTCTTAATCAGCTTAACCTCCGACGGCACCCGCTCAAATCTCCCAGCATGTTATGTATGCTTCCATCCTAAAACCTGCCGATCTTTGTTACCTCACAGCTAGCTGTTGACCTGCCAGTGGAAACTTGGCACAAAGTGTCTCTACTGATGGTTTTTGCTTTCATAAGCTTTTTTGTATCTCTTCACGATTGGTTTTATGGATGTGGAATGGAATTATTTATACAGATGTACTTATGCATCTGACAGGAGGCTCTCTAATCCCAAAATGATTGTCTTCCTTTGTTTTTCGCACAATCCATTAGCTTCCTCCAGTTTGAAAATTGGATTTAACATGCTATAGCCTTCAGCAAGGTCTTGGTGTTATCTCCTTATAAGAAAACCAATCTTGGCTGCCCCGTTTCAAACATTATCAGACATTGTTGCATTACGAGAACCATACAGGTGTTACAACCTGTACAAAACCCCAGTGTTGTCTCCAAAAATGAACCATTCTCTGTTGTTTCCACTCTAATGTGATTTAAAAGACATTTCACTTGCAGAAACTGTGATATTCTTTCCGTTTAAGTAAGAGAGGCAAATCAAATGACTAAAAGGATTCTTTGCCTTACAGGTATCAGATTTAATTTCAGCCGCTTTCCCTCAGTAATATCTTTCACAGTTGTACCGCATTGAATTTAGTCTCGCTTTCTAATGATGGGGTTGCATAAGAGCATACGGCTTCAGATCTTACTAATGGGTTGGTTGTTGCATTTGGGTCAGACTTGGAGGTCATGATTCAACTTGGATATTTAGCCACAGCAAGAAAAAGTCCCACCTACACAATCCTAGGCGCTGCCGAATGCTGTTCTGTACTCTCGCTTATGCCAGAACTACAGAACTGATAACTGCATGCTGACCCAGAAATGTGCAGGGTCAGAAACACAACTGCAGCGGTGTGTCACAATCTCTGAGGGCCACGGGTCCAGAGCGATGAGAATTATTCAAGCCATTACAGCGTCCGCAAATACGACCTCTGAGTTTAGAATAATCAGCGGTGATATTACCTACATGCCTGTGTTGATAACATCCACCACCTCATCAATGATGACACACGCTTTGTCCTCAAAACAAACGGATGAGAGCCAGAGTTCAACACTAGTGGCAGAGTCATACATAGGTCGATGACTAAATTTACATGGCCACATTGCCATGGGAACTCCTCCGCTCCTTCACTGACCTAGATAGGCGTATCTGGTCAAATACTAACCCACAGACCAAGGCAGCAACATGACATGATCCAAAAAAATTTAAAACTATGCAAATGTTTAGGAATATATTAGCCATTCTTTTGGTGGATTTACAGTACATTTGAGCTCATCGATGTCAATATGCGTTGCATACTGGCTTCTTTACAAAAAGCAACACCATACAAATCATCGCTGGCTGTACTGTATGTAGGATTATCACAACAGAAGGTATAGGGCTTTGCATTCCTCGCTTCCACATCCACAGCTTTGCAACATTAGTCACAGTTAGCTGCAGAAACAGCTGTTGCCTCCGAGCCTTTAGGTCCCTTCGATAGAACTAAATAAAACCCACTCACACAGAGTCCATCTTTAAGACTCGTCTTAGTCGTGATGGTCCTCCAGGCTCTGTCTCAAACCCATAAATGTCAGTCTGAAGAGGTGAGCTTGAGCCTGGAGGGAGTAACTGTCATGGTTCTGGCATCTGATTGGCTAAGGTGGAGCTCAGCGAATGAGGCCCGTTAAATAACCTATTACTGACAGCGCTCGGAAGTGCAATCCGAGGCCGAGCCTGAGTGCTGTCATAATTACGATTCTGGAGAGCCTCTGGTGAAATGAGAGAAATGATGATATCAATAGACTAAGGCTCGACTAAATGAAGAGGATGAGGATGCACTGCAGGTGAATTCTAGACAAGCTGGGTCGATGGTGGAGAGGACATTTTCTCAATTGCATTAGTCTACAGCACTCTAGGTGGTGTATGTTTAATTCATAATTTTTTCTTGTCGTCTTTCACAGTCCTATCAGGGCTGTGAAGCCTGTACTTGTTTTGGAAAATTTGTTTTAGTTTCAGAGCTAACTATAAAGGAAACTGATATTTTTAGATTAAAAATCAGCTTTAGAGTGTCGGGACATGAAAAGAATTAATGCACACACTTAATAGTACAAATTAAGAATTTACTGTCACTGTTAGAGCCTGTGGTTTAGACGTACCAAGTCATAACGATAAGAAATTCATAATTGTGGCATAATAATATAATTTGACAGACAAATTACAGGTACATCTCAAAAAAATTTAATATTGTGAAAAAACGTTTTTGTAACTTATTTCAAAAAGTGAAACTTTCATATATATTTTATATTCATAACATGTAAAGTAAGACATTTCAATAGTTTTTTTGTTTTAATTTTGATGATTAGAGCTTACAGCTCATGAAAGTCAAAATCCAGTATCTCAATATATTAGAATATTTATATTTGAGTTTCATTAAACAACCATCTCTACAGTATAAATTCAGGGTATCTCTTGTTCTTAAGAGAAGCATATTAAATGCAAAGCTGACTGGAAGAAATTGGGTAGGAAAAGGTGCACAAGCAACAGGGATCAAGTCAAGTCAAGTTGAGCTTTATTGTCATTCCGCTACATGTGGGGACATACAGTGGAACGAAATGTCGTGCCACACAGGACCACGGTGCTACATAAATACAGACATACAACAATGAAGTAAAAAAACACTATAAACCTATACACAACTAACCTACTGACAGATTTTAACTATAAGTATACTATATATAAATATTTACCCTATACAAACAAAAAAAAAAAAAGAGAAAAAATACAAACTATATGAATGCTTCAAATAAATACTGTACATGTGCAAAGAGAAACATTTTGAGTCAAGCAGCTGGTTGGGGAACAGTGCGGGATGATTTGTAGTGCATGAGCATGTAAACATACATATATTGCTGAGTCTTTTGTGGGATTGTGTACACACAGCAGTGTGTGTAAAGTGTCTAGTGCACATAGAGGAGAGTGTGTTACTGCAGGTGGTTTGTACAGGCCCAATTTCTTTGGTGTGGTAAGGTTTGGGGTGGGGGGTGGTCCATGTTTCAGGAGGTAGGGGTTTGCATGGGGTTTCAGAGGGGGGCGGGATGGTTTGAATATAGGGCTCTCACAGCCTGGGGGAAAAAGCTGTTGAGCAGTCTGGCGGAGCGGGCTCTGATGCTCCGGTACCGTCTTCCTGATGGTAGGAGCTGGAAGAGACTGTGGGAGGGATGGGTGGAGTCCTTCACGATGCTGTTGGTTTTGCTGGAGCATCGTGTAAGGAAAATGTCCAGGATGGAGGGGAGAGGGGCACCGATGATCTTTGCAGCTGTGTTCACTATCTGCTGGAGGGTCTTGCGGTCAGCAGCACTGCAGTTTCCGTACCAGACAGTGATGCAGCTGGTCAGCACACTCTCAATGGTGCCCCTGTAGAATGTGGTGAGGGTGGGTGGATGGAGACTTGCTCTTTTCAGCCGGCGGAGAAAGTGTAGGCGCTGTTGTGCCTTTTGACCGCAAGCTTGAGAATACTGTCAAGCAAAGCTAATTCAAACAATTGGAAGAGTTTCACAACGAGTGGATTGAAGTTGGAGTCAGTGCATCAAGAGTCACCAAGCTCAGATGTCTTCAGGAAAAGGGCTATGAAGCCACTTCTGAAACAGTAACAACGTCAGAAGCATTTTACCTGGGCTAAGGAAAAAGAGAACTGGACTGTTGCTCAGTGGTCCAAAGTCCTCTTTTCAGATAAATTTAAATTTTGTATTTCATTTGGAAATCAATGTCTGGAGCCTGGAGGAAGACTGGAGAGGCACAGAACCCAAGCTGCTTGAAGTCCAGTATGAAGTTTCCACAGTCAGTGAGGATTTGGGGTGCCGTGTTGGTCCATCTGCTGGTGTTTGTCCATTGTGTTTTATCAAGTCCAGAGTCAATGCAGCCGTCTACCAGGAGATTTTGGAGCACTTTATGCTTCAATCTGCTAACAAGCTTTATGGAGATGCTGATTTGCTTTTCCAGCAGGACTTTAGCAGCTGCCCACAGTGCCAAAACCACTTCCAAGTGGTTTGCTGACCATGATATTACTGTGCTTAATTGGCCAGCCAACATGCCTGACCTGAACCCCATATGGAATCTATGGTATATTCTCAAGAGAAAGATGAGAAACAGTCTATCCAACAATACAGACGAGCTGAAGGCTCAATAGTGCCTCAGCAGAGCCACAGGCTGATCAAGCGATGCCATGCCATTCCTCACTGATGCTGGAGTTTGTGCTAAAGGAGCCCTGACAAAGTACTGAGTGCATAAATGAACATACTTTAAACAACTTGAACTTTTCTGCTTTGCAAATCCTTTTTTTGATTGATCTTAGGAAATATTCTAATATTTTGAGATACTGGATTTTAACTTTCATGAGCTGTAAGCTCTAATCATCAAAATTAAAACAAAACAAAAAAACTTTTGAAATGTCTTACTTTACATGTAATGATTCTAAAATATATATGAAAGTTTCACTTTTTGAAATGTTACAAAAAATGTAGTTTTTCACTATATTATTTTTTTTAGATGTACCTGTATGTGTATTTGACATGATTTGAACACGTAATTATGACTTAGTATATAAATTTTGTCATGATTTATTTGTTTTGACACATAATTATGATTTACTCAGTGACTTTGACACAAGTCAGGTTTGACATATCTGTACTAAGTCACAATTATGAAATAAAATCATTATTATTAGATAAAAAGTCAAAATTATGATATACTAAGTTAAGTAATTAGAAAAAAGTTATGTGTTTTGCATCTGAATGAATTGGTGTTTTAGAACAAGTTGGTTGAGTGAATGATTCAATGACTCATTCATAAAGACTACTGTTCTAGTTTAGTTAATTTATGACTCAGTATGTTGAAGGAATTAGTTAAATTATTAGCGCAATCACTCACTCATAAAGGTCACCTGTTACCACCACTGAAAAATCCCCACCACTAATAAATCAACAGCCTAACTGGAAAAGGCAAAGCATTTCAACAAGCTGGCTAAAT
The DNA here is from genome assembly GCF_936440315.1 of Barbus barbus. Taxonomy (NCBI): domain Eukaryota; kingdom Metazoa; phylum Chordata; class Actinopteri; order Cypriniformes; family Cyprinidae; genus Barbus; species Barbus barbus. The sequence goes on from NC_136750.1 coordinate 15,004,976, forward strand.
TGGGGGTCATTTGGATTAACTGGCTGGGTCAATTTTCAGTGTTTTCAGGTTGTTCGGTATAAGGGCCGTCTAAAGAGAAACAACCTTTCCAATGGTCCAGCAGTGGTTTGAATCGATTGTTTTTTATTTTGCCCAGCCCAAAAACAGAATCAAAAAGCACTACAGCTGCACTGTCATGGAAATCAGCAGGGATGCAATCCAAAAAATGAATAAATGCCGCTGATTTCACTGATGACTTATGGTGGCTGTGTGAGCTTCTTGCCTCAGTGCATTGATGAGAGGTGATCTAAATGAGTCAGAGCATGCTCTCCTCTAAATCACAATGGGCTGATGAGCTGAATAAGAATAGAACACAACAGCATGATTTGTTGAGGACCTAACATAGCATTATTTGCAATTAACATTGAATCAGAGTGAAAATACCTCATTGGAATTTTTATTTTTCCTCCTTTTGCACTCCCCCTTTCCTTCTAATTTTTTTCTTATTCCAAGTTGGTCCTTTTCTGGTTGGTCCTAGCATGACTGCTGTTTAGATATTGACTTCCTGTCTGCCATGGATTTAGCAATCTCGTGTTCTGCTGCGAACTGCCCAGCTTATATCACATTACACGCTGACAACAGAGATGTTAAGGCCAAACTCGGGCTGCATGCAGGTGCGAGCCAGATAATATAAGGTAAAACGAGGTCTGTCACCTCAATCCTTCAGAACATTGTAAAGATCTGTCAAAACAAGCCTGAATCCTGCAAATGGTATCAGGTTAAGTTCAAACTCAGTGATATTGTGCCTCTGTAGTCTCCTGCTATCATTTGATTGTGTAGTCAGGTTTATTAACTCATTTTCATAAAACATTGTTTAAATAAAGAGGTGTTTGAGGGCACCTACATAATAGATTGAACCAGTATATTGTTAGCTGTCATACTCTATGCATTTTAAAGAGACTTTTATGCATGATTTTGAGTGTATTTTGTGGCTTAGTACTTCCTTGGAGGGCAATGCTGCAGGAACACGCAACAAAGTGAAGTAGCAGTCGTGGCCTAATGGTTAGAGAGTCGGACTCGTAATCCAAAGGTTGTGGGTTTGAGTCTCGGGCTGGCAGGGATTGTAAGTGATTGTAAGTGAATGTCCAGCGCTCTCAATACCACGACTGAGGTGCCCTTGAGCAAGGCACCGAACCCCCAACTGCTCCCCGGGCGCCGCAGCATAAATGGCTGCCCACTGCTCCGGGTGTGTGTTCACGGTGTGTGTGTGTTCACTGCTGTGTGTGTGTGTTCACTGCTGTGTGTGTGCACGCTGGATGGGTTAAATGCAGAGCACGAATTCTGAGTATGGGTCACCATACTTGGCCGTATGTCACTTCACTTCACTTCAAATTAAACAAATTAACTTGTTAAATGAGTTCATTACTCTTTCTTAAAAACCAATGGCAGGTTTAACTAATACGCAACATATAAAAAAATTACTGAATGTACAATTAACCATCTTTCCTTTATAATCAAATGATAATATATCGTGTCTTGTTCCATGCAGTTTTTCTAACCCATTAAACGTTTCACAAGGATGAGATTTAGTGTTAATTGGATTTCGAATCACCTTTATACAGTTAAAAAAGAGAAAGTATCCTGCTAAATCAAGATAGACAACTCACCCTATTAAAACAGGCCACCCCAGGCGCCTACCATAATAAATAACTCACAAGCAGATTTTTGCCAATAGAATTCATGATTAGTTACTACATAATTGATTTTGTCCTCCCTCTCAGAGGCATTAATTGGGTGTTTGTGTAAATCAGGCTAAATAACATTTTCCTCAACTATTTTATTATGTATTATTTTGGTCTTACTATCTATTTCTTTATTGAAAATAATCTGATGTGTTTAAAAACGATCAATGTTTTATTTGTCAGGAGGAAAATGTATTCACTGGCTCTGTTGGAATAGATTGCTAAGAAGTATTATAGTATGTCCATAATTAGATGTGAATGCATAGATGATCTACAGCACATCTACAGATCATCTACAGCCAAAATGAGCAGTATATTTACTGCCTACCTAGTGCTATTTCCCACAATGCAGTGCATTCGACTTGATCTTCAGTTTTCAGTGTGAAATTGTTTTTTACAATACATTTTTATCCTAAATTGGATAAAATATGCAAAACAAATATGCAGTGTGATTTTTATTTATTTTTTTAAACCAAAATGTACAAAATTTATAATGATGCCTACTGTTTTACTTACTATACAGGCCAGGTAGTATATAATATAGATTCTAATGCACAGTGTTTAGTAAGTAAGCTTGTATAACCGCAGAAATAAATGAAATGATCATTACTGGAGAGCTGTTATCCCATCAGCCTCTTTTCATTTGCCTTAGTTTTGCGTCCCTCTTGCCCTCTATTCTTTACTGTCTTTTATCTGATTCCGTTCTCATTCTAATGTATTTATCCGGACCTTTCGGGCCGCTCCTGTTGAGTATACTCTACCTTATTTGGTTCACGTCTTTCAATGCTCTCCCAGGATTGTGTCTTTCTAATTGGGACGCAGAGTTAATTATTCTCTTGCCCACTGTTGGCAGGGAAACTGCAGCTTGTCTGGATATGGTACAGCACCTGGCACTTAGTCTTGAGAACTCATCAAAGGGGATAATCAAGAAAGGGTGTTAACTTCTCAGGCCATTTTCTGTGAGAAAGAAATAAGCAATTATAGATTATGTATAGAGTGGCATCAATAACCTAATCTTTTTAATGATTATTATACTATTAATTATGCATGGCTCTTCTTCTATGGATAAGTGGCTTCAGCCATTAAGTTGAAAGCGAATGTTAACTAGATAAAATTATGATGAAAATGGAGCATAACAAGATTTTGAGACTCCAACCAAACAGGAAAGGGACAGCTGTTTTTATTTATTTATTACTTTGTTATTAAGCCTCTGGACATTTTCATCCAACAAATGAAATTCTGTAACATTAAGCTTTTGTAAACATTATGAGTCACTTAACCTTAGAAATGGCCTAGTAAAACTGGAACTGCTCTTTATAGCTGGTAATTTAGAGCAAAGTTTCACAGCAGCTGTACTGGGACATAGGAGACCACTGAGGATTTCTGTGTCTGATTTCCACACCATGACCAAATACTGAACAAATGTGTTTGTTTAGAGCCAAATCATTGAGCAAACTCCTTGTAATCACGATGGGTTTGAGAGTATGTATGCATCCATCGCTGTAGAGCTCCTGTGAAGTTCTTTGTGTAGTCTGCATGAGGATGATGAGTCATAGCTATCATGTAGGCATCACAGAGTGATGTTTTGTTCTGAAGTCAAGTCAAGTCACCTTTATTTATATAGCGCTTTTAACACTACAAATTGTGTCAAAGCAATTGCACAATATCAAAATAGGAAATAGTGTCAATAATGTAAAATGACAAGATTAAACACTCAATTTTCAGTTAAAGGCATTTCATTATTGAATTAAGTGATGTCATTGTCCAGCTCAGTTCAGTTTAAATAATGTCTTTGCAATCAGGTCGACGATATCGCTGGAAATGAAGTGTTCCCAACTAAGCAAGCCAGAGGCTACAGCGGCAAGGAACCAAAACTCCATCGGTGACAGAATGGAGAAAAAAAACCTTGGGAGAAACCAGTCTCAGTCAGGGGGCCAGTTCTCCTCTGGCCGAACGAACCAGCAGTTTGTTCCAACAGCAGCAAAGTCGGATTGTAAGGGCTCAACTGGTTTCAGTGGTCTTTTCCCGATGGCTGGGTCCTCACTGGGGATCTGTCTCTGGGGCTCATCTTAAGTATGTTGTTGTCAGGTTGTTTTAGTTCAAGGAAAATGTGTGCTTAGTTTGTTATACTCCTGGTGGGGCAATTTTGGAGGTGATGGTCTTGTTTTTTTAGCCTTTGCAATTGTAGCCGTTCACTTAATATGCTAATATTTAAGCAATATCACAAACAAGAGTGCTGTAATTACTTTTGGAAAAACAACACAATTGTGAGAGTGATAGGCCTATTGCTTTTATACAACCGTTATATAAATAAGACGTTAACACTGAGTTGCTTAACATTTTTAGACACAATACCGCAAGTTACAACGCCAAAGCAGAATTAACTAGGGGTCACTCCATAATGAAGGGTTAACATACTGTCACGTAAACCTTGAACTCTTAGTTGAGCAAGTCAAACTTTTCTTACTTAAGGTTATCGGTTCTAAAACTGTGTCAGGGAGTAAGTTCAGTCAATCTAGTGTATGTTCCTGTATGGTTGTGCAAGCATTTTTAATCTCATCTCTAAATGTTTTAATCATTTTTTTTACTAGAATTATATTTTTGTTAATGCTAAATATAGAAGTTATATACTGTATAAGGGGATTTGATTTTGATATTGAATGAATCAGGGTTTTTGAAAGATCCACTTGAGTAAATTGATCATTGACTCACTCAAAATGAGATTCAGTGGTTTGAAAGATTCCATGACTCACTCTTAAGGATGGTCATTTGTTTTGTTCCTTAATGAAAGGTTCAGTGACTCACTTTCAAGCACACTCTTTTTTGTTCCTGAATGAATCAGTGGTTTGAACGAATCGGTTGAATGAAATATTCCGTCACTCACTCTTAAGAACATACAGTTGTTTTGTTACTCAATCAATCAATGTTTTTGAACAAATCAGTTGAATGAAAGATTTAGTGAATAGTCATTGACTGTGTCTGAAATTGCATGCCTTCTTGAGTACTGTAGGTACTACTTCCGGAAGTAATTACCTCACAACCATTAAACAAGTACAGAATATAGCATGTATGGTTGTAGTATAAATGTAGTCTGGAGGCAAAGTCGGATTGTAAGGGCTCAACTGGTTTCAGTGGTCTTTTCCCGATGGCTGGGTCCTCACTGGGGATCTGTCTCTGGGGCTCGTCTTAAATATGTTGTTGTCAGGTTGTTTTAGTTCAAGGAAAATGTGTGCTTAGTTTGTTATACTCCTGGTGGGGCAATTTTGGAGGTGATGGTCTTGTTTTTTTAGCCTTTGCAATTGTAGCCGTTCACTTAATATGCTAATATTTAAGCAATATCACAAACAAGAGTGCTGTAATTACTTTTGGAAAAACAACACAATTGTGAGAGTGATAGGCCTATTGCTTTTATACAACCGTTATATAAATAAGACGTTAACACTGAGTTGCTTAACATTTTTAGACACAATACCGCAAGTTACAACGCCAAAGCAGAATTAACTAGGGGTCACTCCATAATGAAGGGTTAACATACTGTCACGTAAACCTTGAACTCTTAGTTGAGCAAGTCAAACTTTTCTTACTTAAGGTTATCGGTTCTAAAACTGTGTCAGGGAGTAAGTTCAGTCAATCTAGTGTATGTTCCTGTATGGTTGTGCAAGCATTTTTAATCTCATCTCTAAATGTTTTAATCATTTTTTTTACTAGAATTATATTTTTGTTAATGCTAAATATAGAAGTTATATACTGTATAAGGGGATTTGATTTTGATATTGAATGAATCAGGGTTTTTGAAAGATCCACTTGAGTAAATTGATCATTGACTCACTCAAAATGAGATTCAGTGGTTTGAAAGATTCCATGACTCACTCTTAAGGATGGTCATTTGTTTTGTTCCTTAATGAAAGGTTCAGTGACTCACTTTCAAGCACACTCTTTTTTGTTCCTGAATGAATCAGTGGTTTGAACGAATCGGTTGAATGAAATATTCCGTCACTCACTCTTAAGAACATACAGTTGTTTTGTTACTCAATCAATCAATGTTTTTGAACAAATCAGTTGAATGAAAGATTTAGTGAATAGTCATTGACTGTGTCTGAAATTGCATGCCTTCTTGAGTACTGTAGGTACTACTTCCGGAAGTAATTACCTCACAACCATTAAACAAGTACAGAATATAGCATGTATGGTTGTAGTATAAATGTAGTCTGGAGGCAAAGTCGGATTGTAAGGGCTCAACTGGTTTCAGTGGTCTTTTCCCGATGGCTGGGTCCTCACTGGGGATCTGTCTCTGGGGCTCGTCTTAAATATGTTGTTGTCAGGTTGTTTTAGTTCAAGGAAAATGTGTGCTTAGTTTGTTATACTCCTGGTGGGGCAATTTTGGAGGTGATGGTCTTGTTTTTTTAGCCTTTGCAATTGTAGCCGTTCACTTAATATGCTAATATTTAAGCAATATCACAAACAAGAGTGCTGTAATTACTTTTGGAAAAACAACACAATTGTGAGAGTGATAGGCCTATTGCTTTTATACAACCGTTATATAAATAAGACGTTAACACTGAGTTGCTTAACATTTTTAGACACAATACCGCAAGTTACAACGCCAAAGCAGAATTAACTAGGGGTCACTCCATAATGAAGGGTTAACATACTGTCACGTAAACCTTGAACTCTTAGTTGAGCAAGTCAAACTTTTCTTACTTAAGGTTATCGGTTCTAAAACTGTGTCAGGGAGTAAGTTCAGTCAATCTAGTGTATGTTCCTGTATGGTTGTGCAAGCATTTTTAATCTCATCTCTAAATGTTTTAATCATTTTTTTTACTAGAATTATATTTTTGTTAATGCTAAATATAGAAGTTATATACTGTATAAGGGGATTTGATTTTGATATTGAATGAATCAGGGTTTTTGAAAGATCCACTTGAGTAAATTGATCATTGACTCACTCAAAATGAGATTCAGTGGTTTGAAAGATTCCATGACTCACTCTTAAGGATGGTCATTTGTTTTGTTCCTTAATGAAAGGTTCAGTGACTCACTTTCAAGCACACTCTTTTTTGTTCCTGAATGAATCAGTGGTTTGAACGAATCGGTTGAATGAAATATTCCGTCACTCACTCTTAAGAACATACAGTTGTTTTGTTACTCAATCAATCAATGTTTTTGAACAAATCAGTTGAATGAAAGATTTAGTGAATAGTCATTGACTGTGTCTGAAATTGCATGCCTTCTTGAGTACTGTAGGTACTACTTCCGGAAGTAATTACCTCACAACCATTAAACAAGTACAGAATATAGCATGTATGGTTGTAGTATAAATGTAGTCTGGAGGCAAAGTCGGATTGTAAGGGCTCAACTGGTTTCAGTGGTCTTTTCCCGATGGCTGGGTCCTCACTGGGGATCTGTCTCTGGGGCTCGTCTTAAATATGTTGTTGTCAGGTTGTTTTAGTTCAAGGAAAATGTGTGCTTAGTTTGTTATACTCCTGGTGGGGCAATTTTGGAGGTGATGGTCTTGTTTTTTTAGCCTTTGCAATTGTAGCCGTTCACTTAATATGCTAATATTTAAGCAATATCACAAACAAGAGTGCTGTAATTACTTTTGGAAAAACAACACAATTGTGAGAGTGATAGGCCTATTGCTTTTATACAACCGTTATATAAATAAGACGTTAACACTGAGTTGCTTAACATTTTTAGACACAATACCGCAAGTTACAACGCCAAAGCAGAATTAACTAGGGGTCACTCCATAATGAAGGGTTAACATACTGTCACGTAAACCTTGAACTCTTAGTTGAGCAAGTCAAACTTTTCTTACTTAAGGTTATCGGTTCTAAAACTGTGTCAGGGAGTAAGTTCAGTCAATCTAGTGTATGTTCCTGTATGGTTGTGCAAGCATTTTTAATCTCATCTCTAAATGTTTTAATCATTTTTTTTACTAGAATTATATTTTTGTTAATGCTAAATATAGAAGTTATATACTGTATAAGGGGATTTGATTTTGATATTGAATGAATCAGGGTTTTTGAAAGATCCACTTGAGTAAATTGATCATTGACTCACTCAAAATGAGATTCAGTGGTTTGAAAGATTCCATGACTCACTCTTAAGGATGGTCATTTGTTTTGTTCCTTAATGAAAGGTTCAGTGACTCACTTTCAAGCACACTCTTTTTTGTTCCTGAATGAATCAGTGGTTTGAACGAATCGGTTGAATGAAATATTCCGTCACTCACTCTTAAGAACATACAGTTGTTTTGTTACTCAATCAATCAATGTTTTTGAACAAATCAGTTGAATGAAAGATTTAGTGAATAGTCATTGACTGTGTCTGAAATTGCATGCCTTCTTGAGTACTGTAGGTACTACTTCCGGAAGTAATTACCTCACAACCATTAAACAAGTACAGAATATAGCATGTATGGTTGTAGTATAAATGTAGTCTGGAGGTAATACATTCATTTTGTTGTCACTGTCATGTGGCCACCACCATTAACAATCCTCTCTCGTGGCATCATGGGATAGTAAAGTGTCCATTGGATGCATACTTCAAATTTTGCCAAAGTATAGGCCATCTGGATACTTATTGTGTAGTTTTATAAATACTGTGAGTTATTGTGACATACTACTCTGTTCGCATACTATTTTTATTTTTTTATTTTTTTAGCATTTTGAACAATGTTTGTATGAATTAATCCATGACTCACTCATAAAGACAGTAATTTGTTACCACCTACTGGCAGAATATTGTAACAGGTACAAAGTCAGATGGTTTTTGCTTGACAGATGACCCTAAAACCAGCAAACCTGATCAGATTTGAAGACTACAGCTTGGTTTAGATACGCCTGGGCGAAAACAGCTAAAATACCCACCAGACGTATGTACCACTGATTAAATTCTGCAATAAATAAATAAATAAATAAAAAACTATTGATTGACCACAGGTGTTAATAATTACCAATATTATTATCAAGATAATATCCATCCTCCATGGGCCATGTAATCACAGTCTATTGTCAATGGGAAAAATTGTCTCAGGAGAAAGAAAAATGGAGTAATGTATAATATGTCATAGTTATTGGAGTGACAGTGGAAATGATTATCAAGCAGTCTGATCATTACCTGTGCTGCTGGAGGATGACAAATGCAAACTCTTTGGAACAAAGAGGATGTCGATCAAACAAAGCATAGCTTTGGCAAAATGAATTCTGTGCAGAACAAGTTTCTCTCTCCAGGAAATCATTAATATAAAGGATGACACTAGAATCCTGAGGGACTCCTCATAGTCCTTATCTTTAATAACTTGTCAAGGACCAACTCATATAAATATTTGAATACATTGGCGCATTACCTGTGAAGGGTATCTCACGCATAATTCTTATAGATAGCAGATAGTATTACCAGTGTAGACTATATCGCTTTTCCCATTATTAAAAAATAGAATCTTATCTATTTTATAATGCAAATTTTTTTTTTAATATAAATTACATTATCCGTTTTTTAAATCACACCGGACACATTTAGACAGCCAGTTTGGGTTGACACTGTGGTGAGAATTCTGGTAATGACTTTGTGTAGCCCGTACATGAAATTAGTCACTCTGATAATGGGAGCCAATTTAAACGTGCTCCAAATTCTCAGTTGGGATTAGATCATTTGAAGTTTAATGTGCATTGCTCTTTAGAACGTCAGTGCTTTATGTATGCAATGAGTGGCTGCTGGAGTTTGGGAACACTCAGGATATACACAAGAGGCCTGTTTGTTTAAAATGGTTACTTTTAGCTTACATAAGGAAAAATACTTTTAAAACTTTTAAAAGGCTTAGACCAGTGGTTCTTTATACCTATATCTAGTGGTTCTTTATAGGGCCAGTTGAGGCTCCCTGTTGTAGGTTATATAGTGTCTGGTAAAACTCAAAGAGTTGGATCATGCTGCTTGGGTGCATACACTTCCCCTCACTGACAAATCAATTTGTTACATCAAAAGAAAGGGGCCTGAACAGAACTCGCTAAAGGTCCCGAGAAGTCTCTGTAGAAATGGTTCCCATTAAATCAATATCAGTGTTTTACTTTCCTGCTGATGTTTGTGGGGAGAACCGTGACAAAGCTGCTAGTTTTTTTGTGTGTTTGTTTTTTACAGAAACTAGGAGTGCCGATATTTATTAAAATAGTTAAAATAATTATTAATAATATATTTTTTAATGACGTATTTCCAGATATTTCAAGAACTGAATGTTCTTCAGGGTTCACACTCTTTATGACCAATGGAGTTCTATGACCTTTCCAGTCATTTTTTTTTAAATTATTATAGAGCCCTATACTTGAATATGCATTACAACACAGAAGAAATGTTATATTGCGACTTTAAACATTTTTTTGGGGTGGGGCAACTAAAAATTATGTCATTTTATGTTTTCATTTTTAGCTGTTTTAGTTTTTCAGGTTGAACTTATTTGAAGTCATTTGAAGCCATTATGCAGACACTTTGGAAGTGTACTAAGCCTTCTAGTGGGTTCCGGCTCCCTCTGGTTCTTTTCTTTAACTATGCCCAGGTTTCTAGACCATTCATCCCGGGGCCACCTCATGAGCACATCCGACAAAGACCGCTGAAACTGTGTTGAAACTGCATTCAGAAAGAATAGGACATCAGCGTGAAGAAAATATCCCCAGATCGATAGTGACATAACTTCCCCCGAGGCTATTCATGCTCAATACAACAGAGTAACATACGTACGAAGAGCCTGACATTTACATCAGACACACAGCAAACAGGACTGGCTCCCAGAGGACCAAGGTGGGCTGATGCTCTTCGGCGTACAAAAACAGCCTGTGCGATACAACCCAAAGCAATGCGTGCATTTCTGCTAGAGATCTCCGAACACAAACACTCCCATTATTGATGCGCTTGTCAGAAATCACGGAATGGACAGGTAGATGACTAAATAAACTTTTGAAGTAAGAGAAAAGGAGAATCTTAATTGCCAAAGTGAGTTTATATTTAGTTTCGTCTTTCTAAAGGCATCCAGTTATTTGGTTTGAAGCTTTCCAAATGCCTTGCTTACAAATGTACTGGCTTTAAAAGTTTAATTGGGCTTAAGAGAGGATATAAAACCAAGCGAGGTGTACATGCCTGCAAAAGTAAAGATGACACCCAAACCTCCTTTCTGAAATGTTTAGAGATGAAATATTCTGGTTTGATCAGAAACATTTGGCTATCTAGTTGGCTTGGCAGCTGATAGAAGAGACATTCTGCTCTTTCATGACCTACATGACAGCTAAGGATTCACTGATAGATTTAAATAACCAGAGGAAGTTGCATTGCGAGGGAAGCTCAAATGACGTGCTGTTCATGGAACATTATTTACACGCTTCACATAGCCAAATCCCACAGAGGCCTAAATTTAAAGCACAATTTAAATGTGATGTTGGCAGAGTGCAAATTAAAGGAAATTCATTTGGACGATATAACGTGTCAAATTGTGGACACTGGCGAAAACACATCAGTGCAGTCAAGCGAACTGGCACACTTAAGCCCTAGAAAATAGTTTTAACTAGTCAGACCTTGAACAAATTCTGTGATTTATACAGAGTAAACAAGTAGTTTGTGAGAAGGCTGAAAACCTGGACTCGATATCTGTCTTCCTAGAATGCAATTTTAGAGTTTAGGCAGTATACTTATATACAGTATTTGCTGCAAAGCAATTTCTGGGACAAAACAACAAGAGTAAACTGTTTTTGTCTGTGTCCTGTCACATGAGAAGTGAAAAAGGTATTGCAGCTTTTGAAAAATATGAGATCCTTTAAAGAAATAAATTACTTAAAAAGGAAAGCTATTAAAATATATCATATATCATTATTTTTAGTGTTCCAAGCAAATCATCTGAGGAATCTTAAAGTCTGCTGTGCAAAATTAATGTCAAGTAAAATACTGACTGAAATATTAAGGTAATAATCCAAGTGACCTGTGCTAAAAGCTCAAGTTTGACTTTAGTGAGATGTTTCCATTCTGTATGAGTTTATAGTTTTTCTCTATTGCTAAATCACCATAACCAGGCTTTTGAACTAAAATTTCAAAACCAAAACGCCATTTTTAAAAAAGCACACCTATTTCCCTAAACTATAAACACTATTCCCCTGCAGATTTGGTGAACTGTTACTGCAAAATTCTACACACAAATCCCTACATTTCTCAGTGCTTACACCATGTGGTCATTTAGAAAGCACTAGCATTCAATATTGTTTACTCAAGTCTGCACAGTTTGAGCTCAATTAGCACACAATTACCCAAGTGGAAACACTAGGAGTCCAAATTTATCTCATACCAATCCGAACTTTCAATGGAGATAAAAGGGCCAAAGTCAGTTTACAGATTTTTCTCAGTGGCTTTGGTGCATGTCTCAGATCAGAAATTAAATTCTCAAAACTACTTGTTCAACCTTCACATAATCTAGTCACTTGTGCACATCATCAAAAGTTTCTCATTCTTTTGAACAAGTTGCAATTGCTTTGGTACATTCATGCAATTGATTATGTACATTTGTCTGTGGTTTCCTACATTATCAGCTGCTATTGTCATGTTGCTAAAAACTGCATTATATAGTTCTCTGTGCAGTAGTCTTACACCTCAAAACATCCAGTTAATCGTATAAGGAATTAAATGCAAAATGGTTGATCTAGTTTTCATAAACTGTCAAGCATATTTTCAACATTTCTTTTAGACTTTTTGTTAATTTGCCATGAATTGTGCAGGTGAATCTTGACTTTCACTAATGAAGAGAATGGAGATCATTGATAAACCAGTTCTCTGAAATAGCTCAAAGGTGCATCTCGTGAACCTTCAATTGGAAAGCATATGGACAGAGGACAACACAAGAGTTACAAATTCTGACAATGGATGAACATCCAAAAAATGATCAGGGTCAACCGCCGAGAAGAAGAAGAGGAATAAGGATGCACGGTGAAAGGGTACAGAGGCAAAACAGAAGAAGAGGTAGAAGAGGCCAAGGACATAGGAGCATATCAGATGAAATAAGGGACACTATTTTGGACTATGTTGTCAATCATGGCCTTACAATGGCTGAGGCGGGTTGAATGGTGCAGCCAATTATAGGGAGATCGACTATATCCTGAATAATTCAAACATTTTGCAACAGTGTCTTTCAATCAATATCCCACATACAGTAATGTGTAAATTTGTACTTTTGAAATGGATATATGGCATAAGAAGTGTAGCCCAGGGGTGGTCTGGCCATCGGGAGCACCGGGAGAATTCCCGGTGGCCTGGCAGCCAATTTGGCCCGCTGCCCTACATATTTTTGTTGTTGTTGTTTTTGTTGCCTGCTGAATGTACTAAAGTGATTATTTCCGAATTCGCCATTCAATAATATAAAAAAAATAATAAATAATAAATCATGAATCGGGTAGTCTTGACTGGCATCGCGATTCGCCTCTCGCACGCTCCGTGCATCTGCGCGTCCGCCAGAAGGATGCGAGACTCAAGAATGGATTGGAAGCGACCAGGTGGAGCAGAGAGGCAAAACTGTCCTGTTCAGGACTTCAAGTGCTGAAACTTTTCATTTACACCTGTAAATAGGCTATTGTAGTTTTGTATTTGTTTACTTAGTTAAACATTAGACTGCTAGCAAATGTTAGCAAAAGCAGTCAATTAAGTACTGCAAAATTACCAAAAGGACATAATTACTTTTGTAAAGAGTAGGAATTTAGCAGACAAATATTCACATCGTTTTATAACAGGTTTAGAGGGAGCTAAGGCAGACATCAACACAATGAAAATTAATACGGTTACTATAGTTAAACCATGGTAACCACAAATTAACAATGGTTTTACACTATATAGTTCACCATGGTATTTGAAGTAAAACTCTGGTTATACAATTGATAATCAGTCCTGCAAAAAAAAAAAAAAATACGGTTACTTTTACCATAAGCCTAATAATACCATGGTTAATTTTCCTTATAGGACAAAACATGACCCATGATAATGCAAAAACATGTTCAGTATTAAGATTTTTTCTATAAAGATGTATTCAGGATGTAGCTATTATTGTATATATGGTCCTAATGTAATGGTCCTTTTTCTAAAAATAAAAGTATACTATGTGCAAACAAATTATAATGATGTGGTTGTTTTGCAACAAGGTGGAGAATTTTTTTTAATTAGTGAAAAATTAGTGACAAAAGTAAACGCACATAAGGGACAGAGAGATGTGAGGGAAAATGAAGAGACTAAAAAGGAAAATGGAAGTTCATGTGATAACCTTGAATTATTTTGCACGGCCTCATCCTAGGGATTTAAACTTTTATGTAATGATGATGATGATGATGGTCATACAAAAAATATTGTTGTCTGTGGTTTCAAATTTTGTTGTGGGTTTATGGAATAGCCTGGAGGAGTGTGAGATTTCCCGGCCTGAAATTTTGTCCCAGTCTGCCCCTGGTGTAGCCTTCTGCATTTCAATAGAGTAACTGTCATCCAAACCGTTGCCATAGTTTACATCAGATAATACTAATAGTGTGCACTGTTATATAGACAACATGACTAAGCATTTGATCTTGTTTTTGAACAATGACACAAGGACTTTTCATTCTGATGGCACTGATATGTTCATTACAGTTTTTCTCTATTGCTAAAACACTATAACCAGGCTTTTGAACTAAAATGTCAAAACCAGAACGCCATTTTTCAAAAAGCACGCCCATTTCCCTAAACTATAAACACTATTCCCCTGCTTTGACACGAGTCAGATTTGGTGAATTGTTACTGCAAAACTACACAAAAATCCCTACATTTCTCAGTGCTTCCCATGCGGTCATTTAGAAAGCAACATTCAACATTGTTCACGCAAGTCAGCACAGTTTGAGTTCAATTAGCACACAAATACCCAAGTGAAAACACTAGGGGCCTGTACCATGATGGTAGATGAACAAATTTAGAGTTACAGGATTAGTTTTGAGTTGACAAAACCAAACCACTCCAATCCGGCTTTGTTTGTACCATGATGTTGATCATCAACTTTCTTTGTCAACTCAGGCTTTGATCCTGAGTTTGTGGAGCACTTACACATGAATGTGTGACATCACTGGCCTAGGTTAGCTAATCACAAGCCTAGGTTAAAGATTTTGCTAAAGGTTAAGAGATTGAAGAATATGATGAATTTAAATACATTTACAATGAAAAAAGTACTTGTTCATGAAAGAGGACAAATAAAAAAAAAAGATCTTGCTTTATCAGTGCAGTCAGAAATGTTACTTGTTACTTGTAATTAGTTTTGCAATAGAGCCTCGAACATGTCCTACATGTAGTCATTTTTAAAGCATTATCTGTTGATTCTACAACTTATTTTATATTACATACGATCTGTATATTTTAACATTAATTTAAAATAAATGATTTGTAATAACTGTTAAACTAAAAACGTTTGTGTGTAATGGATTAATAATATGAATCATATAATTATGTAAATCATATAAAATAACTAAGTAATTATCATTAAAGCCAGACAAATTTTTTTTGGTACTAGTGACCTTTAAGTTTGAGCAAACCACAAATAACATAACTTATTACCGGTTTCTGTAGTATTGTTTTAAATTGATCTATTCAGTGTGTGTAAGACTGTGTTGTAGCGTGTGTGTTTTTGAGGGTTTGTGTATCGTGTCTGTGAGCAAAGTTTGGTTGTTTTGAGTGGAGAGCTTCATTTTCACCTGAATATAGGAAGTTTGGGGAATTGAGTTAGAATTTATGCATTTGTGTTCGCAAAAAAGAGGCATCATTTCAAGAAATGTGTTTAAACAATCTAGAAAAACTGCAATATAAAACTTTTTTGTTTTTCAAATTTTGAATGGGATAATTTATATTTTAGCTATATCATTCAATATATGATTTTTAACCATACCAGGTTCCATAAATGAAAAAAAAAAAATAATAATAATAATAAAAATGTTTGCTTCTGACATGGTACTTTGTGATTCAAAAGTACAATTTCCTTAAGTTTTTTGGGGGGCCTTTGCTTCAGTGAGTTTTGTAATGCTATAAGTGAACCCAACAGAACACAGTTCATTCGTTTCCTGCCTGTTTGTAATTGACTTATATAATTGTGCTGAGAAGAAAATTAGCTGCCTACATCTTGGGGAAACTGGGATTGACATTCCTATTCCACAGGGTTTAAACGGTGGCTTTCAGCAAAGTGTACCCTGTCAAGTAATTCAAGTGTTTTAGAGCCTGTGGATCTTGCAAATGTTCCCCCCACTGTTAAAGATTACAACAGGGATTCCACTCATTATTTTCCTATAAAACACCGAACCGGAAAAATTGCTGGGTTACAGCCACTGGCCACAGAAGTCCATCACAATGGCAAGGTTAATGGCAAATCACTTTGAGAGATTGATCGTGGCGTGGATGATGGGCCATCTGAGATGGGAGAGCACTGAGGGGGTAAGATAGGCCTATTACTGATGGGGGACAACACAACTCACAAGTGAGGTGATACAAGTTCAGCTGGGCCCTCATGCAAAACCTATTGAGTAGATGGACTCTGACGGTCAGTTTGACCAGTATTTACGAAATACTGGGCTTTTATTTTACTTCTTTAAACAAGATTATCTCATTAACGCTGCTGCTTTTTATAAGCTTGAAAAAGTCACATAGAGTCAAAACACCATGTCAAACACACCACGCTAATTCATCTCAGGTCATCCTGTCACAGTGGAAACATCCAACGAGGGCCAATAATTAATCAATATTAACATAGTGTCAGTCTTTACGTTTGAAAACAGGTCAGAAGAAACCATATCTGACTAAATATAAACCCGGGAATATTCATTGGAATGCATTAGCGTCTATGGGAGAAATTTAGGACGGAATTTAAAAAGGCATACTCTCAGTTTGTTTGATGCAAGAGCATGAAGCGAGAAAATCCTCCATATTCATGCTTGAACAAATCATCACATTTTAAAAACATCTTAGAAAAGGCTGCTAACGCTACAGTTTTTAAATATCGCCTCAATTACTTTCAAGTGCGCCGAGCAAGTCTTCTGAATTATAATGAAATATACATGCAATGCCTGAATGATAAGTTGCCTCACAGCCAATGAAAGTCTGTCTAGTTAGTTTCTAATCATTTAGGCCATTACTTTACAAATTAGATTAATTGGACAATATTCCATAAATATATATATATATAGAGTTAAAGAGTTAAATGATGTTTTCTCTACACAACCAAAATTCAACCGTGTTGGAGCACATTTAATGGAGTGTATACTGTATGTGATTCCCTTCCCTTAACTTTAGTAAAATATAGATGTACCATGTGTGCTACAGGATCTCAGTTCCATTATTAGCTTAGAAATATTGTATAAGGTATTATTTATTAAAACCCCAAGACTTCAAGTGCAATTTTTGCAATATTTCTCGAATCCAGAAAGTGGGCTACCTGTGTTGTGGAGGGACGTAAACAAAGCAGCCAGGAAGGGGTGATTCAATGTCAACGGAGATTTCTGCGCCCGACGTCTGTCCTCTGTGCAGAGCTGCAGACAGAGTCAGCTTAAAATAGATGCTTGAAAACATGAAGTGCATCGTCAATGTGGGTTTAGTCACCAGGATGTGGCCCTCACGCTGTGCTGTGTTTTGCATAATGAGCTTAGCTGAGGGCCGATGGCGTTGGAGGTCTGAATGCAGAGCCGTCCTGATGGCCAGATAAGGTCCGAACCCCTGTCATTCAGCGTCCTGAGAACTCACAGTCTTTAGAAGATGTTTATTCATGCTGCAGGGCTCTGTGTACAGGGGGGAGCCATGACAGGTGTGACCTTACATTTATTTCATGTGTAGATCCTAATGGGGTGTGAAGCAGTGTTTGCTCCCAAGGTCAAAATGCTACACCACATTACATTTCGCACTATAGTTTGCTGGTTGTGTTGTAGGAATCAACCAACTGTATGCTCTGTCCTGTGTTGTCCTTTTCAGTTTTGATATGTAATATTGTAAATTTATTGTTGAGAAGACGTTTTGAGAAGAGATGCACGATTTCTACATGAGCACAATGGATATACGTCAGAGCTCATACACTGACCATAAGGCACAGTAGCTGTAACACATTCTAATGGCTTGCTCTATATAACCTTAGTATATGGGGACAAGGGCTAGTTGTCACACAGAGAAGGTGTCACAAGGGCTTTATCTCATTATGTCCAAAGTACAATCTGTTTAAATGTTTTGTGACAACTTGCCCTATACAGTGTGACAGCATGCCCTGCTATTAAATGAACTGTATCTGTCCTAGTGAAGAAAATGCCAACAGTTTTTTTTTTTTTGTAGCCAAGACTTTAAGGTATATGCCTACAGAGGAATTTACTTTAATAAATAAGCTCACCTTGAGTAATACTGCCAGGATAAACTGGGAAAAAAGTTGTATTGTTTACTAAAACTATTAAAATCATTTCTGGTGATTGAAATAAAGCTTAAAATAAAATCTAAATATTAGATGAAAATTAGTATATATATATATATATATATATATATATATATATACACACATAAAATTTAAATTAAGTCGGATTAAACAAATAATTATAAAATGTCAAAAGCGCATAGGAAAATTGCTAAAGCTTAAACTAAAATGAAAATATAAAAATAAAAGCTACTAAAATAACACTATTTTGATATTATCCTTTTGTATCTTACAAAGAGGAAATCAACCATACTTTTCTCTGTACGGTTTAGACCGTTGCAGTGAGTTCTTTTGGTTCGTTTGAGTTGTTTTGTGTTTGTGAGTGTAGTTCATGTTTTCAGCTCTTTTTTTAATCCTTTCTGTAATTTGCATATTTGCATCATTCTTAATTTGCACTTTTCTAACCGGCATCTTTAATCTAAATCACTGGTGATTTGTTATTTTGTGGACTGAAGGTTTTTTCTTAAGCTTCAGGCATTAACACATTAACACATTGACACAGCAGGGATGAATTTTTATTAAAACTAACAGATTTGGTCTTTTAAAAATAATGATAACCTAAACAGTGAGTGAAATAAACATTTCAATATTTAGTATGTGAACATTATTTCATTTCAAAGTGTTAGTGCTGAGTTTACTTGAGATTAAAAAGTTAAAATATCTCTAGAAAACAGAATTCAAACCATGCAAGGTGTAATTTTGTCAAATTATGCGGATATGGAAATATTATAACTTTTTGTGTTTTTAGGATAACTTTTTTTTTTTAATAATATTATAAATAATAATAAAAAAATAGCCTTAGAAAGATGAAACATTTTAATCTAAAATGTTTTAAATACAATTATCAACACTGTCAAAATGTGGCAGACACTATGATTTCAGATGTTACAGAAAATAAATATGATATATGTTCACTCTTGGACATTAATTTGTGGAAAGTGGTTTTAAGTTTGCGCTTCAATTTGCAGGAACTAAGATCCCATCCAAGACAGACTGGCTACAAAACAGTAACAGTATATGTTTTTATATATACAGTATATGTTAGTGTACAATTTATGTTTGTATATTGAGTCTGAACTATGATTTCCACCTAGTGAGATGCTTGACCTTCACACTGTCATTGTGTGTCAGTGTGCTCCAAACTGAAGAACTCAACTGAATCTAATGCAGAGAGACAAATGCATCACTCCAGCACCTAAGCTAGCATGACTTTAAACCAGTCCCTGTCCAATGCAATAAGAGGAGCTAGTTTTAACTCACCACCGAAGCAGCCTCCCCACTTCTGGAGCTGTTTAAAGCTAGTGGCCTCTAGCTGAAGTGTTAGACTTTGTCTTAAAGCCAAGTCCTTAACCCCTCATGGTGAGCTGCTGAGTTTGGTGGATTTTTGTTGCATCTGAAGTATTAGAACCACAAGCTAATCTAATTACACTGCACTTAAAGGGATCATTCACTCAATAATGAAAATTCTGTCATTACTTACTCACCCTCATGTTGTTCCAAACCGATTTGACTTTTCATTTGTGAAGCACAAAATGTCAATTTCTAAAGAAAATCCTGGCCGCTTTTTTTACAGTGAAATATAATGAAGACTGTAGCTTAACAAAACAGCACCATAAAGTTATCATGAAATTGGTCCATATGACAATATTTTAAGTCTTTTAAAGTCATATGAAGATTTTGTGATAAACAGATTGATAAACCGCATCGTGACTGGATTGTTGAATCAATAAGTTGAACTTCAAAACCATTTCAGTTTGATTCATGAATTAATGAGTAAGGCTATTCAGAATTTTTCATTCTGATTTCTTTTCTTTCTTTCTGTTTAAAATCAATGAATTAAAAAGAAGTGGAATTTTTTTTTAAAAATTAAAATATTGTGATACAGGTTTAAAACATGAATTTCTGTCACTTTCTTTCTTTCTTTCTTTCTTTCAGCTATATATTTACTGCTTTCTTGCAGAAATGCTCTTTGGGATGTTCTCCTACTGGTCTTAAGGGGATTATGAAATGTCTAATTACTGTCCTTGAGCACAACATCTCTGTTCATTGTAAACAGATTCTTCGAAAGTAAGTGCCCTCGAGGCAAATAACAAAAACTTTCCACCCTGAAAATAATAACGCTTTTATCTCCTCCACACTTGAAATGCAGGATTAAAGCAGGCCACAGGCTCGGCTTAAAAGAGAATATCTGATTACATCAAAACACATGGTCATTTTTTTATTATCATTTAATGTAAGCAGTCCTTGTGAATATGCTGAGCATGTGATTTTGTGAAAGCTTAAAGCGTATCGATTGCTGCTTGTAAATGTGAAGCACCACTGTGTTCACGCACTGAATGTGATCTCCTGCCAGGTTTTGAATGGTTTCAGCCAGACATGTGAACAAGTTACTTTATACACACACACACACACACACACACCTGGTGTGGATCAGTATGACAGCCTGAATGTGAATTAACCCAAAAGGTTGGTATGCCTTCAAACCCTAATAATCAGACATAATAAGACAGTGAATGCTTATCGGTGGCACCCAGGTATTGCCAGTTTAACACACAGACCATTTTTAAATCGAGTGGACAGATAATTGAGGCTACATTCAGACAGACTCATTGGCTGGGCTGAGTAGAGCATCATTTAAAATGCCTCTCAAAGGTTTTGGAGTTCAGAAGTGATCAAAATGACTTTTGAGTTTAATCAGTTTCTAAACAAATCATGCATCAAAAGCGGCTGCGCTTTGAATCCCGTTTCCAAAGAGTCTCTTAATAGGACTCACCCCCACACTCACATATACCGAATGACAAAAGTAATTCTGCCTACAGAAGAGTATTGCCTATCTGCCACACTTCCAAATGTCAAGCCTTTACCTGTGGTTGACACCCAATTTGACCACACAACTTTTTTCGTAGACACCAGTGGATAACCTGAAGAGATATTCTCATTTCTACATGTGAAAGAACCCTGACACCTGCTTTGTGTGGCTCTAAGTGGTCACTGATTGTTCCCTTGACATCTTGTCCCTACAACTTTAATGGGATGTCTAGCACGTACAAGATTAGTGAAACCATTACCCCTTCCTCCAACATTCCCCCGGTCCTGACACTAGCTTTAGTGGCGATGCCTCCACAAATATCAGCCTTTAAAAGTCTGAGGATCACTTAGAGTCACTCCTGCCAGTGGCAGGACTGTCAGGTATGTCAGCTGGAATTCTGAGACATGACTGTAGAGGAAGAGGGAGAGAGAGAACAAAAAACATCAGGTCACAATCGTTCTCTATCAGTTGTTCTTGTTTCAACTGATCCTTAAAGATTATCATGGATCTATTTCCCGTTACTGGGTTTAAATGGCGTAAATGGCATACAGAATTAAACACTGGTAAACAACTTAATGTCACGATAAGCATATGGCATATCTCTCTCACTCGTATTTAAATAAGACCGATAACTAGATAACAAATAAAACAAGAAAATAACATCCACTCTTGTAATTGTAGAGAGAACCCCTTTTTGTTAATTAAATGTTTGCAATGAGGATGTTGCTAAAGACAGTTCTGGGAAAGGTTTGGTAAAGATGCTGAAAAACATTTAAAAATATATTTTTTTGTTAATTTAAAAACAAGTTTGGAGTCAGTAAGATTTTTTTGTTAATGTTTTTAAAAAGTCTTTTATGCTCACCGATGAATTTTGTGATGATAAAAAATTCAGTTAAAAGTCATATTTTGAAATATTTTTTACTATTTAAAACATCTGGTTTCTATTTTAATATATTTTAAAATACTAAATATTTTTTATTCTTGTCATGGCAAAGCTGAATTTTCAGCAGCCATTACTCCGACTCCAGTCATCAGTGTCACATGATCCTTCAAAAGTCATTCTAATATGCTGATTTGGTGCTTAAAAACATTTATTCTTAATATCAATGTTTAAAATACTAGTGCTGGTTAATATTTTTAAGATTCTTTGATTAGACAGTTCAAAATAGCAGTGTTTATTTGAAATATAAATATTTTACTCCCAAAAACCCTAGACGCTAGATAATTAGGGAGACGTAACATAATTGGGGGCTTGTCCGGGATATGAACCCGGGACCTCTCGCAGCCCAAGTGAGAATCATATCCCTAGGTTATAAATGTCATGTTTCATCAAATTAATGCATCCTTAACTTCTTAAACCAAAAACTTCAACCATTTGGTTTCTGCTTTTCATCAATTGACATTCTGACTTTAAGACAAAAAAATCAAGGCAAATTTTACCTTACTCCAGTGATTTAGTCCAGTTACATTAGAAGTAGTAACTATTATCCTTAATTAATTTTCAGTGATTAACTATTGCTGACTGATGCAAGAGTATGAGAGTATAAAAACCTTTGCTTACAAAAATGAATATAGATGCACATTTGTCTCTTTCTCTCCCTTTTACATAAATGGGTAGAGACACTGATGCAGATGGATCAGTCGAGGTTGAGCAAGGACTGTTAAACAGCGACATCATTGGTCGGGATCAACACTTGGAATCATTTAATTTAGCAAACATTGCCAAACACAGCAATTGGCAGCTTCTAGCATGGAGGAGCACAGCCCATGCAGCCAGAGCTCCACTAAGACGGATGAGGGGTCAGGATTGCAGGGTGACCTTTGGCGGTCTGTATACCGGAGGAGACGACTGCCATTTGACTGGAACAGGACTTGGGAGGTTTCTCTCCTCTTGGCATGCATACGTTCAAAGCTGGCATGACAATTCATAATGCAGGCGATGAGGGTTAATAATTTCTCCTCACAAAGGAACCAGGTGCAAGCCTGCGGCGATATGTGAACGCTTTGAGTCGACTATACTGAGGATAAATAGTCAGCACTGACACTTCCATAAGCACATATGTGCTAAGCAGGGATGTTGAATTCCCTGTTTGCACTCTGAATTAAAGCCTTGTGAGAAAACATTGCACCAGAGTGTAATTCCCTACGGGCGGTGAAGATTGGCATGCTTATTTAGTTCGGCTCCTTCTGCCTGCTACAGAACAATAAACAAACAACAGTATTACAAAATCCCATTCCCACAAGTTCAAATAATTGCTCATATTATCTAATATGTAATCAAGACATATTATTCCCAACCAGCAAGGCCTTAGATTGTATTCTGTCATTAAACATAATTTTTAACCATCTGCTCAAGAGGTCTGATTAAGGAAATGACACACAAAGCTGTTCTCCGATCCCAGACCCCAGTGCTTCGTATATAGTGCTTACCTTGGGAAGCTGCTCGGTAATGAGGCACCACGCGACACGAGGAGACACAAAACACTTCATTATGGACTGTGGTGAATCATTTTTACTGCTTGCGTTCATGTGGGCTTGCAGTCTGAGAACACCTTATCATTTTCATTTAATCCAAATTGATGTAAAAGGATTGAATGCTACTTGATACTGTGCATCTTTGAAATACAATTATGGACCCGACGGAATAATAATAGTGTAGTCTGGGTAACGTCGGAACTTAGGGTTATGAACTAATTTTAATATTGTTCTTTCGGTCTCAAGTGTTGCAAGAAGAGCGAGAGAGAAAAAATAATAATTTGGGTTTATTTTGTAACTGAATATCTTATCCTAGTATTTGAGTTTCCCATCAAGTTAAAAAAAAGTAAAAATACACACTACTGTTCAAATGTTTGTGTTTAGTAAGAACAGTACCACTTTAGTATAGTGACCATTTCTCACTATTAACTAGTTGCTTATTAGCATGCATATTACTAGCATACTGACTGTTTATTAGTACTTATAAAGCACATATTCTGCATGACCATATTCTACGTCCCTAATCCCAATACTTTGCAGAAATTAGGAGTTTGAGGCAAAAGTCATATAGTTAATAATTAGTTAATAGTGAGAACGGGACCTTAAAATAAAGTGTGACTTTTAATGTATCTGAAAGGAGTTTGTTATGCCTAAGAAACATTTTTATTATTATCAGTGTTGATAACTTGCTGCTTAACAGTATTTGTGGAAGCCATGATACATTTGTTTCAGGGTGTTTTGATGAATAGAAAGTAAAAAATAAATAAATTAAATATAAATAATTTGTAATATTATCTTTACTGTCATTTTTGATAGATTTAATGCATGCTTTCTGAATAAAAGTATTTAAAAATAAATAAATAACTGACCCCAAACTTATGAATGGTGCTATAATGTCTCTCTCAATTGTATGGGCATGAGGATCTTTTTTCTTTTCTTTTTTTTGACCTCTTGTTACTTTCTCTATCAGGTTTCTACAGTAAAACCCTTGACATTTGAAGAGCGGATTCAGTTATGTACAGGTTCGTTTGTCGCTTAACTTGCCTTAATAGTTAAATGTTTTTTTCCTCTTCTTTAATAACACAAAATGGCAAAAAAGAAAATCAAATTAAATTTCTTAGAAGGATCATTGAACCAGGGTTGCGCCCCTAAACGCTTCGCTGGAGAATGTGTGTACACGTGTGTCCCGGGCTTTTGAAAATTGCCTTTGGAGCACAGAGGCCCTGAACCATCCCACAGCGACACTTTACCCTTCCTCACACTAAACCCAAAAGGTCATTCTTTTGTCTTTGCAGGCTCTGTCAGAATGCTGTCTTTTCTCATATGTGAGAACGCTGAGACGCTGTGAGCCAGTCAATGCAGGTATCTGTGGGTAATGGAAAGAGATTGATTTTTAATGTTTCACTGCCCTTTGGAATTAAGCCAATACTCTTCTCACCATATTGGTAATCCATGCGACATAATTAAAATGCGTACCCAGTGAATTAACTGGGAATAGTTACTCTTGCCTTACAAGATCACAATTTTAGTCAGTTTAGTATTGTAATTGGCGATACCTTAAGAGTTAGAAACGTACTCGGTTACTATCGTAATCTCGTTCCCTGAAATATGGGCACGAGTACTGCGTCTATAAGACGCTTGTATGGGAAAAACTCTTTTTTCCTCTTCAACTGAAGCCTTTTCAATCACGCAGTGAAACTGCATGTCCATTGGTTCGTGCAGTGCTATAAAATCGAACCAATGACTCAGCGGCGGCACTGAGCGAGCCTATGGCTATGCAGCCCACCATAGCCCGCCAGAATGGGCTGGGCCTCTGGCTATATAGTGGCAGCTTCGCTGCCGCATCTCAGATTTGTTCAAATGAAGCGACTGAGGCGTGCAGCTCATAGCACGCCCAGGAACTCAGTACTCGTTCCCATATCTCAGGGAACCGAGGTTACAATAGTAACAGAGTACGTTCCCTTTCGATATTCCACCCGTACTGCGTCTGTAAGACGCTTGTATGGGAACCAGTACAATCACGCCGTGCTATGACGAGGAATGACAAAAACATGGTCAAAACCATCACTCACGTGGGAGTAAGACCCAGGGGAGGTAATAAAGTACACCAAGCACAGGCTGGGCCATCAGGTTCATCCGTGGCCTAGGTGTCGTCCCGTATAGTTGATACCTGGTGTCCAGATAATGTGGACCGTCCAAGTGAAGGAGGGACTTGAACAATGTTGGTCATGTGAACTCATAAGACTGTTTAGCTAGATGGGGCTCTAGCTTCTGACATAGTGTTTAAGACACGCTCTGGGAGGTCGAAAGACTCCCGTTGAGGGCCAAACATGCAGGGCCCATAACTCGGGCCGTGGATGGCACAGTGTACTGTTCGTTTGAGAGAGGAGGTCCCGTCTCAAGGGAATGGGCCACTGGGCTGCTTCAAGCAGCTGGAATAACTCCGACACCCACGGCTGGTTCCTCCAGAGGGGGGCTATTAGAAGAAGCCTGTGCCGTTGTTCCGTGACTCGTCCGAGACCTGCGGTAGCAGAGCGATTGGAGGGAACGCGGGACCAGAGAGGGAGGCCGGGCCACTTGTGGGCCAGGGCATCCGTGCGCTTCGTGAAATAGATTGGGCAATGAGAGTTGTCTTCGGAGACAAAGAGGTCTACTCGAGCTCTGCCAAAGACTTCCCAGATTTTCTAGAATCATACTAGAAGTTCGTTTAAATTAAATCCAAATGCAGATTTACGAAGAAGTCAAATAGCACAAGGTGTGATTTGTGTACCTCCTATGACTTTTTCCTCCATAATGTTAGTGGAGCAATCTGTCATGTCTGGTCAGAATGGCATATTGAGCTGTGATTTGTAGGATGAAATTGCAGCATTGCATGCTGAACTGCTCTTGGCTCAGCATGGGGCTGGACAATTTCCAAGCATCACTCATTCTTTTTTTCTTTTTGCTGATTGATCACTGCTACAAATACCTTTGAGTTGTGAACCTAGTATTCCAGGGCCTTTTTTCCTTCCTTTCCCTTCCAATAAAATGGCTTGTTTCAAAGCATCAGATTATTTAAAGCTTGTATTTACACCCACATCAGGTTTAAAGCTAATTGTGATCCTGAAAACAAGATTATATAGAATTTGTTAATACATGTAAAATACAAAAATTCTGTATGGATGAACAGGTCCATGATAAAACTAGATATTGTTACTAACCGAGATTACTGGTAGCATAAAGCTACTCTGACTAAAGCTAATGTTTTACATAATTATTATAAATTTTGAATTGCTTTATGCTAGTCTTTGCATTAAGCTTGTCTACACCAAGAACGATAGCTATAACAATAAATATTTTAACAATTGTTCTAATTCTATGAGAATAGGAAGATCCAAACCAGTTACAATAATAACAACAGAGAGGAATTATATCATTGGAATCACTTTCCTAACAATTTTCCCAGCTGATGAATCAAAACAGCTATTCAGCATCAACCTGATTTTAAAAAAAAACTGGACCACAAAACCAGTCATAAGTGTCAATTTTTCAAAATAAATAAATAAGATTTCCATTGATGTATGGTTTGTTAGGATAGGACAATATTTGGCCAAGATACAACTATTTGAAAATCTGGAATCTGAGGGTGCAAAAAAACTCAAAATACTGAGAAAATCGGCTTTAAAGTTGTCCAAATGCTCTTAGCTATGCATATTACTAATCAAAAATTAAGTTTTGATATATTTACAGTAGGAAATTTCCTAAATATCTTCATGGAACATGATCTTTACTTAATGTCCTAATGATGTTTGGCATAAAAGAATAATCAATAATTTTGACCCTTACAATGTATTTTTGGCTATTTCTACAAATATACCCCAGCGACTTAAGACTGGTTTTGTGGTCCAGGGTCACATATATGGTTGCAGGGACCATCTTTATGAGTGAGCCATTGAATTATTCACTCAGTTGACTTGGTAGAGCAAAAACAAAGTAACAGGCAATGTTGTGTAAGTTACCTAATGTTAACTTATTGTCTACTGAACTGTCGCCTACATTCAGAGCTACTGCACTCCATGTGACTTTGCTTAATTGACAATTTAAATGACTGTTGTTGTGTACAACAATGAAGGGCTTTATTTGATTCTGTCTGTTATTTCAATGACATATTTGTATTTTAATTACATCCTTTCCTAACTAGTTGAGGTGCACTGTGCTATCAGACTCTCTATATGTCCACCCTAATTCTGTGAGGCAAACAAAAATAACAGTATTAGACAATGTAAAATATTGTCATAGAGTGCTTGTCAAGGACATAATTTATTGCATTAGGACACACTAGCTTAGTGGCTCACTGTGTGTATTCTGCCTAATGTTTAGCAGTGTGCAGAGAGGTACAAAATGTATTCCAGGTATTAAATTGGCCTAAAAAAAATCCTCCAGATCCTATGACAACTCGACCAGTCTGGCTGTAATACTGGGGGCTCTAGACACCTCCAGCTGGGCATTATTAAACAGCTTAACATCCCACCAGACAAGAGAGCAGCTGGAAAGAATCATATCACATGTCTAGAGTTGGAAACGGAGTCGAAACATATCTATGGCAAACAACCCCTGTACCTTCCAGAAATACCTCAATAAATTTGTTATTTTAAACTGGATTTAATAGGACAAGCAGGCTATGGCTGGTACCTATCTAGTTACGTCTGCATGCCTGAATGAAATGCTCAATAATGCATTATGGATTATATTTCAATTTCAAGATTACGCCTGGGACAAATTATTACTGAGATATCAGGCAATTATGAGTCAACTCTGAAGCTCAAACTCAAGCTAATTTTATCGAAGCAAAGCAGAACGACGGTGATCTGAACACAGAAGCAGAGACAAAAAGGTACTGGCAAAAAAAGTGCCCTGGCCACAGGTTGTTTCCAGATGTTAGCAGGCTCATAATGCAGTAGAATTATAGATGAGCATTTCATTACAACTACACACGGAATGAGAAACAACATGAGAAATATGAATCAGAAATTTCACGCCCCCTTTAAACTCAGTCTCATAGAAAAAGATCATATATGCGCAGTATTCTGTAAAAAAAGAAAATAAAAGAAAAAAAGTGCTCTAATTTTAGCTTTACCCGCATTAATGATTTCAGGCAACCTTGTATTTTTCAGTGCAGTCTAAGCCTACGCATCAAACTCATTTAAAATATACTGTAGTTCTTGTGCTTTACGAATTGCATATGAATTGCTTTTTGTTGGGTTAGGCATTGCACACTATTATCCTGATCATTAAACTGTATTGTGTTTGTGCAAAGCATGGAAAAAGGCACTTCAGCCCTGTTTATGTTTATTTCCTCACAGTGGCATTCACTATGCATGCATTTGTATGAGCTTTTGCTTATTTATTTGCATTCTGCTACCATGGAAAGGTTTTTAAAAGTGTGGAATTTAGATGGTCACTTGCACTGTAATAATTATTTCCATCATTCTTGTACAGTACCTTTACAGTTTTAGTCTCTGGTCACAGTGACTGTCTCATTGGTAAGGCTCCACAATATCCAGCTGTCAATTCCTTGCTGTCACATTTCTCTGTCTCAAAGAATGACAGCATATGAGGACTTGATATATAATAAAATAGTACTATGCATACAAAAGACAGTGATGTCCCTGCACACAGCACTGCAGCTCGTTTAAAGAAGTAATGTTGCTTTCCCAAACTATTTTTCTTTTAGTGCTTTCCTTTTTATCTCTCTTTTCTCCTTTTTATTTTCATAAATTTTGTCCGTCCGTCTGTCTGTCCGTCCATCCATCTGTGTGTCTGTAAATACAGTCCATACAGTTCCACTAATATTCAGGGTGCTACAATTTCTTTACTGGATTTACAATTTCATTCCCATAAAGCCCATAAAATTGCACTGTAAAGCCATTAGCTTTACAGGAAATGTTCAGTCCGAAACGTTCAGTGGCTAATTGAAGATGAGGAGTGATGGGTCCTGTCTTGTTGGCTAAAGCCCAGTCACACTCCATCTGATCTTTACCTCGGCGGCGAAGGCCTATACATCCATACTGAGCTGTAGCAGCAGCTCGTGCGCCGGACTTGTGAAACTCAGCACTTTTCACTTTAATAACCAGGTCTCAGCACTTCTTCATTACAGAGGAAGATCAGTTTCATATAATTCAAAGTCAAGCACAGAGACGTACTGGGGTAGGAAGGTTCTGTCTAATGAGGCTGCTTGCGCGTGTGGTTGTTTCCCTGCCTGTCGTGTGCTGTTATTCAAAGCTCCCTTCATCCCGAACAACCAGTTTTTCACACAGCATCACCATTCATGTGTGCAGATTGTTTCTGGCATATCCTTACAGCTAACCACCTTTTCTTCAAGAAGGATTGTGGTTTATCGTCAGCCTTCACATGGTGTGGCTCTAATCAGAATTATGCGATCGCTGGCATCGAGGAGCCGTAAAGTGCAGCATGCGATTATAAGCCTGTTTGTCTGACAGGCTTATTCTCATTAGAACACTTTCTGTGGTCTCTCTCATATGAGAGCCTGCCAAAACAGCTGTGTCAAAAGAGGTCACAGCATAATTATCAACCTGTGACAGTAATGACCAATTTATTCCTCATATGTGGAGAACAGACTCTGGTTATCTGTACCGTTGTGGCGATGAAGCTGTTTGTATCTTCAGCCAAAGGAGGTTGATAATATCTGGAGAAAGTCATCTGGTAGCATTCCCTGTCATTTAATGGCAGCTGCTCAGCTGACGCGGGAAGCATGTGATTTTAAAAACTGTTCTCTTTCTTTATAGAATCATCTGAAATCTAAATGTTGTATACTATGCTAAAGTGAATCGACTGTACTGATTTAAAAGTTCTGGCTGATAATGATAAGCAGATAACTATTTTCATGTTGTGGCTGAAAAGTGGTAAATGAACAATATTGGAATTCTATACTATTTTGTCTGAATAGATGAAAATCAAAACACTACACAGCTAAAACCAGGTTTTAATGCTGAAAGTCAATTTACCTTTGTGAAAAAGAATTGTACTTAATTGTGCTGAATGTGCACTTGTAGTGTACTTCAAATCTTAAAAATATATTTAAAAAAGTAAACATTATATAATATAATATTAATAAAATAAAATACATTTTATGAATGATTTTAACAAACTAAAGTACAGTTTTTAAAAGTGCTCTTTAATAATGTTAAATTAAAAGTTTTAATTTAAAATAACAATAATTTTAATAATCTTTTGTCATGCTTTTCATGTGGTGGCTAACATACTAATTAATTTAAACTTATAGTATTTTTAACTGTAATATGTAATTTGATATCATACATTTAAAATGTACTAAATTGCAACTCCATCATTACAAATGTGTAATTACAATATATTAAATACATGACATAGAAGTTTCAAAATAAATGGCATTAAAGTATATTTTAGTTTACCATAAATGCTTGTCAGTACATTTGGAAGTTCAGATTTCAAAGACAATATAAGTAATTATGAAAATACATTTAAAGATTTACTGAATTCCTGCTTTACTGAGGCAAAGAAAGCACTCTGTAGTTCAGCTAATTGCATTTCAATATAAATTTAAACTACTGTATAATACTGTTTATTTAACGGCAGTTATAACCTGTCTGAAAACATCAACCAGTTTCTCTAACAAGAACTCTTTTTAAAAGTATGTAAAGTCTACTTCTTTTAACAAATGTTGGCATCACAACATTACGAAGTAATGTATAAGACGTGATTTTCTAAAGATTATATCCAATAATGTTATTCACAATTAGTGTTTTTAAAGATTAAATGAATGTTAGATGTAAAAGCAGGGTTAATGAGCATATTAACTAATATAAAATTCATTTAAAAAAAAAATATATATATATATTAATGTACTGATTTGTGCATCCCTATTAGCAAAATATATGTTGCTTGTATAAAAAATATATATTTTATCAGAACATACAGTTGTAGTTGAATGGTCTTCAATGCAGAGAAATATGCTTCTTGCTGCCAGATTTTGTAGTACAGATATTGTACAACATTTACCAGTGGGGGCTAACTGGGTCGCATTAACCAGCCGTACCCTGGCCGCTTGTTTAAACCAGACTCTATTATTGACCTCTTATAGGTCTGCCCTAGATGAGCCCAACTGCACTGAATAATAATCAAGTCTAGTAGCAAGAGCATGATTTTTTTTTCTATCTCTATCTGTCTCTTCCAGCCCACACCCTTGATCAGTTTCACAGACATCACACTGTGGGAGTTTTATAGGCATGATGCTCTCCAGCATGATTTATTTATTTCGCAGGTGTTGCTTTCTCATCATGGAGATTCGTATGACTGTGCTTTAGTTTCCCTGACATAAAGCTTAAAGGTTCAGCTGTGAGCAGCACAGGATGCATTGGCAAAGAGCCCTTTGTTGAAAGCATTTGACTGTACTCTACATATCTTATTTATGACTTGTATTTGGGACGATGACAAAAGAAAATCACGGCACATTATATTTATTTATTTATCCTTTTTTTTTTTTTTTTGTCTATGCACAGCTATGTCTTTTTGGCTTAGCAAAGTTTCAATATTCTGACAGCAAAGTACGGTATAAATATGTATATGTGTGCATTTGTAGCTTAGCAGATATTATCACAGAATATTTACAATGGAATAATAGTTTGGATTGCAGGTTTGACTGCTTAGCATGACCCTGATAGACCCTGTTGATAAATATTGTATCATATTTAATTTAATTTATTACTGTTCTCTTCTTTTGAACTTTCTGTTCATCAAATAATCATGTAAAAAAATACATTTTGAAACATGTTCAAATAGAAAACAATTATTTTAAATTGCAATAATATTTTACAATATTACCGTTTTACTATATTTTTTATAAAAAATAAAAAAAAAGCCTTGGTACACAAGAGATCTTTTTCAAGATCATTAAAAAAACGCTTAACATTTAAACGTATATAGTTATACAGTATACTGGAGAGCTTTTAAAATGTGAAATATGTTTATATTTTTCTCTGTCTGCTGCCTCTAACTTCACGAAGTCCGGAAATAGAGCCTGATGTAACTTTGAGCCCAGGTCACAAGTTTTTTTCTGGATTTTGATGAACTATTGGATGTTTTTCTTGAGTTCATCATCCACTCACAATAGCTTCAGATCCTTCAGGCTGCTGTAACCTGCTGTGCAGAATGAATTTGCCAGGCATGCCATAGATTTAAAGAAGTCATCTTCCTATTTCTTTTATCTTCCTGTAGCTATGAGGGGCTGGAAAAGAAGCTGAAGGAGGTTTTCACAGAGAGGACAGGAATTTTACGACAACTCTCCAAAACATCAAAGGAGCTGGACAGCATAAAGGGGAACCTGCAGGTAAGACCCTGCCCTTCCTCCATTGGGCTGTCCATGTGATGATGGGAAAGTTAAAGTGATTTATGTTCCTTAGAATGTTTAAATAATCCATAGTTGCTTGCACCTTTGTGGGTACTCCAAGGTTTTGCACTAGCTGTAATGCTATTTATGGTGTTTCTGTTGCTCAGATCTTAGTCTGCTCTTAACAGGTTTTGCTTTGCTCTTTTATGTTTTGTTGACATTTTTACTTTATGGCATTTTCAGAAGAATACTTCAAAGAAAAATGTAATTATGTAGGGCAGAAGTTAGTTTATTCATGAGTTTTTAGAATTTGTATTGCAATTTTTTATATAATTTTTGTTTATATCTTTGCAAAGTAACTGTTACGTGTACGTTTATGTTTGGTTCCATTTTGCCCTTATTTGGTTTGTTTCCTGTTCTCATTAGTTAATCATTGTTAATTCTCATCACCTGAGTTCATTAATCTTCTCGTTTGCTCCTTTGATTTCCCTGTCTTTATAAGTCCTGTGTTCTTCCTTGGTTCTTTGTCTGCTGTTAGATGTCTTATGTTTGAAATAATTAAAGATTGTATTGTTCAAGAGTATCATCGTCTCTTCGCTCCTTCGTCCCCAGCGCACCGTGACAGAACAACATTTTTTTTTCCTGCATTTATTATTCCAAATTAGTATTAAAGTATAAATATATTATTGTTCATTGTTATTTCAACGTGTAATAAACAGAATGAACAGTAAAATAAAACTATAGGTGTATTGCTGAATTTATTGCTGGAATTCACAAAACATTAATAAACCTAAAATAATGTAAATTTGTTTTTCGTTGTTTCTTTTGTCTATATTTGAGGAAACAATTGTTAGTATAATGTGTTTGTTTGACTTTGTATGTTTTGTAGTTTTTTCTGTCTGAAATAATCGATCTCAGCCTGAATTCTGAAGGGGAAGTTAACCTAAAAATGAAAAGTCACGTATGACTTATTTACTTCTGTGGAACATAAAAGAAGATATTTCTTGTGTCTCAATGTTTTTATTCATACAATGGGAGATTGGTGACTGCTTGGTTACCAACATTCTTCAAAATATCCTACCCTTTTGTGTTCCACAGAAGAAAGAAAGTCACATGTAATTGGTAATTGATAACAGAGTTTTAGGTGAATTATCCCTTTAAGCATGAACCTCACTGAGCATGCATACTGTAATCAGTTGCTCTGAAATATTCACATCCTACAAATAAGGCCTGTTTCATGTACTTTGCAATATTTGTTACTCAAGTAGATGGGTAAACTCACTGGCTGAAGTAACAGTTGCAAATAAAAGCACCCTATTATGTGATTGTGTGAGCGAACTCCAAAATCCTTATGAGTACAATAATCTGTTGGATTTTGTACTGTGAATGTAAGAAACCACTAAACCAATACACAAAACACATAGTAGTAGTTGCAATACAGTAGAATGCAACCCATGATTAGCCAAGCAACTATAAAAAACAAAAGTGCATTAGTAAACCTGGCAAGTGGACCTGCAAAGCGGTGCTGGCATATATGGAAACAGATTAGCCACAAAGAGAATGCATTATTGCAGGCATCTGAGCCAGTCAATCAAATACTTGATTGCCTTGTCCAATGGCAGTCAACCAAACACTGGTGTCTGAGAAAAACCATACGCTCCAAATGCATTAAATCTAATTCATAGAGCAATTTATTGTTCTGCTGAAGTGCTTGGAGCGTTAACGGATAAGGACAATAGCGGCGTAAATAAAACTGACAGAAATAGTTTAAAAAAGAAATAGAGCTTTTTTCTCAAAAATACATCTATCGCTGAAATGGGTCATCATGATTTTGATGCAGTTGTGTTTCTGGATGTTCTGTTCATTGAAATTCAATTGGTCACTCTTATCTCCTACAATTCCTCCATGACAATGCATAGTAATGACCAAATAAGTTTAATGGTTCTGTTAGGACGTTATGTGCCGGCTCTAGTTGGATATGCAAGAGCAGCAGAACATCAGGGGCCCGACTGCTGGACTGCAGCCGGAGACACCCTGGCCCTACGCCGAGCTGCTCCCTTGAGTTCAAGTCTGAAATCTCCAGTGGATTTTGTTGTAAAAGCATGATCAACAATGACCTTTTTAGCATGATCTATTATGTATATGTGACCGATTAACCTTTTTGTAGAGCAGATTTACTGTCCATACTGTTTATTTTTATAATGAGATCTCCCCAGAGTGCTGCTCATCATCATTAAACTTCGCCTGATGGAGCCTGTAGTCTTGGCAGGGGTTTGTGGGTTTGTGCCGGCACATTCCTGCCAGCTTGGCCTGAATAGACACTGCAATGCCAATCTCAATACAACTCAACAGCTGCACAGATGGTCTTCCCCTGACAAAGCTTTGCTGCTGTTATTCACTGGAAACACAGAAGTGTCTGAGCGGGAAAGCGACAAAACAACAGTAATGGCCAATACTTGTCACATCTGAAAGTGTCCTGAAGTCAAGTCATGTGCTGTTGTTTTAAGTGCTGCTACATATCTGAAATTCTGTAATGTAATTATGTGGGATAATATCTGCTAAACCTGGGGTTATAGATGCTGTATGTAGTTTCTTGACAGTACTAAAGCATAAACATTGCAGAATTTAGGAAACATGCTAAGTTCACATACAACCCGAATTCCGAAAATGTTGGGACATTTTTTAAATTTGAATAAAATGAAAACTAAAGGACTTTCAAATCACATGAGCCAATATTTTATTCACAATAGAACATGGAGAACATCATAAATGTTTAAACTGAGAAATTTTACACTTTTATCCACTAAATGGGCTCATTTCAAATTTGATGCCTGCTACAGGTCTCAAAAAAGTTGGCACGGGGGAAACAAAGGGCTGAAAAAGCAAGACGTTTTGAAAAGATTCAGCTGGAAGATCATCTAGCAACTAATTAAGTTAATTGTCATCAAGTCTGTAACATGATTAGCTATAAAAGGGATGCCTTAGAGAGGCAGAGTCTCTCAAAAGTAAAGATGGGCAGAGGCTCTCCAATCTGTGCAAGAGTGCGTAAAAAGATGGAATAATGTGGAATACTTAAAAAACAACGTCAAATTGCAAAGGCTTTGCAAATCTCATCATCAGTGCATAACATCATCAAAAGATTCAGAGAAACTGGAGAAATCTCTGTGCGTAAGGGACAAGGCCGAAGGGTGGGAGACCTTCCAGCGTGTTATCAGCGTTCAGTTCAAAAGCCAGCATCTCTGATGGTATGGGGGTGCATAAGTGCATATGGTATGGGCAGATGGCATGTTTTGGAAGGCACCATGAATGCTGAAAGGTATATAAAGGTTTTAGAGCAACATATGCTCCCTTCCAGATGACAGCTATTTCAGGGAAGGCCTTGTGTATTTCAGCAGGACAAGGCAAAATCACATACTGCAGCTATTACAACAGCATGGCTTCGTAGTAGAAGAGTTCGGGCACTGAATTTGCCGGCCTACAGTCCGGATCTTTCACCTATAGAGAACATTTGAGGCATCATTAAATGAAAAATACATCAAAGACCACCACAAACTGTTCATCAGCTGGAAACTTATATCACGCAAGAATGGGACAATTTGAAATGAGCTCATTTTGTGGATAAAATTGTAACATTTCTCAGTTTAAACATTTGTTGTTATCTATGTTCTATTGTGAATAAAATATTGGCTCGTGTGATTTAAATTCTTTTAGTTTTCATTTTATTCAAATTTAAAAAAACGTCCCAACATTTCCAGAATTCGGGTTGTACTTGTTTCTCTGAAAAACAATGCTACAGCCAGTTGTTCTACTTTTTAAATGTGTACTCCATGTCGGAATGTCTGTTTTTGTTTTAGTCTGTGTGATTTCACCCACTACCAAATTATTCAACAGTATTTTAACACCCCAGGTTGCTAGTTGGTGGAAAATACAGCATATTGCAGCCATGGAAGCCAGTAAACAAACTAGGTCAGAGATGACATATTTTATCCGAGCTAAAAGCCTCTGCATCCAACTAAAAACCCTATGACCAGATGCATATTAAGACGTGGATTAAAAAAAATAAAAATCTGTTTACAGTTGGTACTTTTACATGGACAACATTATTTCGATTTTAAAACGATTAAGACAATACTCTGATTAAGAATCTACCATGTAAACAGGGTAACATTTTATTTTAGTGTCTCTTAACTAGTTGCTTATTTAGCATGCATATTACTAGAATTTTAGCCATTTATTAGTAAAAAATTAAGCACATATTAATGACTTATTCTACATGACCTTATTCTACATCCCTAATCCTACCCAATACCTAAACTTAACTACTACCTTACTAAACTATTAATAAGCAGCAAATTAGGAATTTACTGAGGGAAAAGTCGTAGTTAATAGCAAATAAGTGTTCCCTATTCTAAAGTTTTACCATAAACAGATGAAACCGGGCCATAGATTTTTAGACCTGTCAGAGTTAATATTAATGTTGATTACAGGATTTAACAATATCTTTCTTTTTATGTTGACAGTTTTGTTTTTAACAGTAAGAAAACAAATCTGCTCATAGTTGACTGAAAAAAAAGCTATATACTACTAAGAGTTGATCTTGTCTTCCTTGTGACGTGTGCATTCAGTAATATTTTTGTGAGTATCTAATAAATGATTCTGTTAATTCATCATACGTATAATGTTATTAACCAACATAGCCCATGACTTCCCATTGACTGATAAAAAATGTGTATATTTTAATGAAAAAATTGAATGCTCATAAACATCAGAATTCTTCGATGTACAATTCTAGAAATGATCTGAATGAGAGAGGTTTAATATATTTTTCTTTCAAGGTTTTGCATTCCATTATTCATAGTTTATGCTGATTGAAAAAAAAATGGAAATGAGGCTATAATGAGAATTAGTCAGATTTCCTCTCTCCAATCTCACTGATGTTTCTCTTAGGAGGGAAACAGATGCTTTGGAACTGCCCCACCAAAACACCGTTCTCAAGACTTTACTGGTCTTTTCAGGCTTACTGTAAAAATTTAGCATTATAGAAGGTGGTCATACCTTTACAGATGAACTGATCTGACAGTGTCAGCTTCATCTGCCATGTTGAATCCAAAAATAAACAGCTCAGACACTCACACACGAATATACAATATTGTAAACAAAAAATTACAACCACTTTTTTTTTTTTTCTCTACAGCCTCTTAAGAATAATGATGCTGTGCCCAAGAAAGATGTTCAGAGGATTCTGGAGCTCAGTCACAAGCAAAGGTAAAGTTTTTTATTTTTTTTCCTCTCCACTGAACAATTTTTTGCTCTCTCTCCACAGCTCCTACCAAAGCAACTCTCACTGTGTCATTAACTCTCAGCCATTGATCGGACCCAGTCTTTCTTAGAATTGCATTTTCATAAGTAATTAATTTGTACTGAGATTTATAAGCATCACCAGCAAACTGAAGCAGGCATATTTAGATAAATTTTAAAAAAATATTTCAAATAAAGAACTAAACCAAACAGGTAATATAAATGCACATAGTAAATAAGGGAACTTAACAGGAACAGCTGAACAGAATTAACTAATGAGTAACCAAGGAGACTAACTAGGAATTCAAGCAGGCAAACATAATATAATACAAATATAAATATTTACAATTCATGTCAAATCACATTTTATTACTTACTCATGTTGGGCTTGGGAAGATTTTTTTCTTTGAAAAACAGTAATACTGTGAAATATTCTTATGTTTTTACAGCCATTGCCTCAGTCTTCAGGGGTCGTATTCACAAAACATTATGGGCCCTAATCATACACCCGGTGCAATGCAGCACAAGGGTTTTTGCTGGTTTCAGCCTGAATGTTACGGGGCTGACGAGACATGAGGATCCATATGCAAAGCTTTATTATAAAACATGGTCAGAAAACAGGCAGGGTCAGACAGTGACAAACAGGTATGGCAGGGGCAAGACAGAGCAATCCGTAGAGCAAACGTGGGTCGACGATCGGCAGACAATATCCAACAAGGGCGAGGCAGAGAGATAATCCAGGAGAACGAGCAAAAATCCAACGAAAGGTAAACAGTGTCCAAACGGCAAGGCGAAAGGTAAATCCAGGAAACACGGCAAGATAAACTAGGCAAAGCTATGAAAACTAAGAATGCTTGGTAAAGTAGCGGGGCTAGTAATACTCGGCAGCGAGCAAGAGCAAGTCCCAGGCTTATATGGTGTGTGTGTGATGGTGATTGTGAGATGGGCAGTGCAATCAGGGTAATGAGAGATTGGTGCCAGCTGTGTGTCGTCAGTGCAATGCATGATGGGAAATGGAGTCCAATGTGCTGTGTAGTGTGAAAGTCCATGTGGTGAGCGGGTGACCTCTGGTGGTGGGTGAACGGAAGTGCATGGCCAGGATTCGTAACATATCACCCCCCCCCCCCCCCAAGTAGCAGAGGGATGGAGGGCCCGATCCCTGCGGAAGTGGAGTGGCGAAGCAGACGGAACGGGAGCCCACCAGGGCGGAGCAGACGAGATCGGAGCCCACTAGGGCGGAGCAGACGAGACCAGAACCCACCAGGGCGGAGCAGATGAGACCAGAGCCCACCAGGGCGGAGCCCTCCGGACTTGAGCAGCAGACCACCAGACCGAAGCGGAAGGCCACCGCAGGGAGGCAGACAGGGCAGGAAACCATGACAGAGTCTGGGATCTGGGGAGAACAAGGACAGACAACACAAGGAGAGCAGAGACAGACACCACAGGGAGAGCATCCATGGTCTCAAGAGCCTTGGCAGGGCAGGACTGGACCAGAGCCCACCTGGGCGGAGCAGGAGACCCCCAGAGCCAGACAGCTGACCACCACGGCGGAGCCGGAGCCCACCAGTGTGGAGTAGACAGGGCAGAGGATCTCCACAGTAGTGCAGACTGGTCAGGAAACCATGGCAGGAACAGGGATCTGGGGAGAACAGAGACAGACACCTCAGGGAGAGAATCCATGGTCTTAAGAGCCGTGGCAGGGCAGGACAAGGATTCACAGACGGTCTCCATAGCCGTGACTGGGCAGGACAAGGATTCACAGACGGTCTCCATAGCCGTGACTGGGCAGGACAAGGATTCACAGACGGTCTCCATAGCCGTGACTGGGCAGGACAAGGATTCACAGACGGCCTCCATAGCCATGACTGGGCAGGACAAGGATTCACAGACGGCCTCCATAGCCGTAACAAGGCAGGACGTGGCTTCACAGACGGCCTCCATAGCCGTGACTGGGCAGGACAGGGATTCACTGACGGCCTCCATAGCCGTGACTGGGCAAGGCAAAGATTCACAGACGGCCTCCATAGCCGTAACAGGGCAGGACGTGGATTCACAGACGGCCTCCATGGCCATGACAGGGCAGGACGTGGATTCACAGACGGCCTCCATGGCCGTGACAGGGCAGGACAAGGATTCACAGACGGCCTCCATAGCCGTGACAGGGCAGGACAAGGATTCACAGGCGGCCTCCATAGCCGTGACTGGGCAGGACAGGGATTCACTGACGGCCTCCATAGCCGTGACTGGGCAAGGCAAAGATTCACAGACGGCCTCCATAGCCGTAACAGGGCAGGACGTGGATTCACAGACGGCCTCCATGGCCATGACAGGGCAGGACGTGGATTCACAGACGGCCTCCATGGCCGTGACAGGGCAGGACAAGGATTCACAGACGGCCTCCATAGCCGTGACAGGGCAGGACAAGGATTCACAGGCGGCTTCCATAGCCGTGACTGGGCAGGACAGGGATTCACTGACGGCCTCCATAGCCGTGACTGGGCAGGACAGGGATTGACGGGAGGATACCACTGACACCTCTGGAGGTTCTGCAGCAAACGCCGCCACCTGTGGAGGTTCTACAGTGGTAACCTCAGGTTGTAGGTGGAGTTCAGTGACGGTCTCTCTGACCGCAACATGACAGGTTGAGAATACATTGCTGGGCGCCACCACTTTATAAGGGGCTGAAGCGAACACCACCGCTTGGGGAGGTTCTGCAGCATGTGCCGCCACCTCCAGAGGAGCTGCAGTGGGTGCCATCACCTGGGGCAGTTCAGAAATGGTGTATGCGGCCCAAACGCAACACAAAGCGATCCCTAACATGGGAAGCGCTTCAGACAGGGGAATAAATTCAGTGACAGATGGGTTAACATGGGTGGACTTGGGAATACCGGCTGCACGTGCAGACACCAGCGGTGTGTCCCACATGCTGGACACCAGACAGCAAGTGCGAAGGACTGACCTTAAATCCTTAGGTGTGACAGACTCTGGCTGAAGAGCTGAGGCGTGGTGTGACTCTGGCTGAAGAGCTGAGGCGTGGTGTGACTCTGGCTGAAGAGCTGAGGCGTGGTGTGACTCTGGCTGAAGAGCTGAGGCGTGGTGTGACTCTGGCTGAAGAGCTGAGGCGTGGTGTGACTCTGGCTGAAGAGCTGAGGCGTGGTGTGACTCTGGCTGAAGAGCTGAGGCGTGGTGTGACTCTGGCTGAAGAGCTGAGGCGTGGTGTGACTCTGGCTGAAGAGCTGAGGCGTGGTGTGACTCTGGCTGAAGAGCTGAGGCGTGGTGTGACTCTGGCTGAAGAGCTGAGGCGTGGTGTGACTCTGGCTGAAGAGCTGAGGCGTGGTGTGACGCTGGCTGAAGAGCTGAGGCGTGGTGTGACGCTGGCTGAAGAGCTGAGGCGTGGTGTGACGCTGGCTGAAGAGCTGAGGCGTGGTGTGACTCTGGCTGAAGAGCTGAGGCGTGGTGTGACTCTGGCTGAAGAGCTGAGGCGTGGTGTGACTCTGGCTGAAGAGCTGAGGCGTGGTGTGACTCTGGCTG
Source organism: Barbus barbus (assembly GCF_936440315.1). Classification (NCBI taxonomy): domain Eukaryota; kingdom Metazoa; phylum Chordata; class Actinopteri; order Cypriniformes; family Cyprinidae; genus Barbus; species Barbus barbus. Next base: position 15,046,636 of record NC_136750.1, read on the forward strand.
AAGAGCTGAGGCGTGGTGTGACTTGGGCTGATGAGTTGTGAGTTGGGTTAATTCATGATGGTTACTTGTGACTTGGCTTGACTCGTGACGATCAACTGCCGCTGGGCTTGACTTGTGACCATTAGCTGTGGCTTGGCTTGCCTCGTGGCGATCAATTGGTTCTTGGCTTGACTCGTGACGATCAACCGGGGCTTGGCTTGACTCGTGACGATCAACCGGGGCTTGGCTTGACTCGTGACGATCAACCGGGGCTTGGCTTGACTCGTGACGATCAACCGGGGCTTGGCTTGACTCGTGACGATCAACCGCGGCTTGGCCTGACTCGTGACGATCAACTGCGGCTTGGCTTGACTCGTGACGATCAACTGGGGCTTGGCTTGACCTTTTAACATTGGCTGTGACCTGGCTTGGCTCTTTAACACAGGCTGGGACTTGACTCGGTTCCTTAACGTGGGTTGGGACTTGACTTGGCTCTTTAACGTAGGCTGGGAGTTGACTTGGCTCCTTAACGTAGACTGAGACTTGACTTGGCTCTTTAGCATAGGCTGGGACTTGACTTGGCTCTTTGACATAGGCTGTGGCTTTACTTGGCTCTTGAACAATGGCTGGGACTTGACCTGGCTCGTGACCGGCAGTACTGACACTACAGGGTTGTGTTGTGGCCGCCCTTTTGTGAGCGTGCTCTAGCGCGGTTGATAGAACACTATTGGGTGTGGTATCTCGTTCCTCCGCGACCCCCACAGTGAACATTGAGCCAATAATCAAGAAAGCATATTCCATGAACTGACTAAGAGATGAACGGGGACCCTCGTGGATTAACTGTGACTTGAGTGGCTGATTAATGCCCTCGCAAAAGAAGTCTATGAGTGCACAGTCCGGCAGATCAGAAAAATAGGCGAGGTCTAAGTACTCTTGTACATAAACCTCGAGCGGTCGCGAGCCCTGCTCGAGGGTTAATAGCATCCATGCAATGTCCATACCTGGCCAATATCCACAAGAAAAGCCGCTGGATCCTTTGTTGGCTGAGTATTCTGTTACGGGGCTGACGAGACGTGAGACATGCGGATCCATATGCAAAGCTTTATTATAATACATGGTCAGAAAACAGGCAGGGTCAGACAGTGGCAAACAGGTATGGCAGGGGCAAGACAGAGCAATCCGTAGAGCAAACGTGGGTCGACGATCGGCAGACAATATCCAACAAGGGCGAGGCAGAGAGATAATCCAGGAGAACGAGCAAAAATCCAACGAGAGGTAAACAGTGTCCAAACGGCAAGGCGAAGGGTAAATCCAGGAAACACAGCAAGATAAACTAGGCAAGGCAAGACTATGAAAACTAAGGCCCGGTTTCACAGACAGGGTTTAGCCTAAGCCAGGATTAGGCCATAGTTCAGTTAGGACATTTAAGTGATTTTTATAAACGTGCTTAGAAAAAAACATTACTGGTGTGCATCTTGAGACAAAACAAAGGCACTGATATATTTTAAGATAAGTCAGTGCAAATTTATTTCAGTTAAAACAGCTCAGACTTACATTTTAGTCTAGGACTAGGCTTAAGCCTTGTCTGTGAAACCGGGGGTTAGAATGCTTGGTAAAGTAGCGGGGCTAGTAATACTCAGCAGCGAGCAAGAGCAAGTCCCAGGCTTATATGGTGTGTGTGTGATGGTGATTGTGAGATGGGCAGTGCAATCAGGGTAATGAGAGATTGGTGCCAGCTGTGTGTCGTCAGTGCAATGCATGATGGGAAATGGAGTCCAATGTGCTGTGTAGTGTGAAAGTCCATGTGGTGAGCGGGTGACCTCTGGTGGTGGGTGAACGGAAGTGCATGGCCAGGATTCGTAACACTGACGCAGTTCTCATTTTCCCATCCTGCACCGCGTTGTTTAAATAGCAAATGCATTTGCGCCCATTTGTGCGCCCATGGGCGTGCTGATCTAAAAAAGAGGTGTGTTCAGGCGCATTGTTGGCGTGTTGCTATTTTGAGGAACTGAAATAGACTGTGCCATAGACCAACTCAAACCTAGTCTAAAGTCAATGGCGCAATAATTTTTTTGTTATTTAAAGAGCGCGTTAGTAGAAAATGCGCCTCTGGACAGGTCCACAATGTGCGTTCACTTTGCTTATTACACACAGGGACGCGCAGAAGCACACAAACAATGCACATATTAAAATTTAAAGGATTACAGTGTAAAAGAATATTATTGTGTAAGCTACATAAATAATAAAATGTCATACATGTCATAATGTATAGTCATTGCGTGTATCAGAATTAGTCTACCTATTTGCTTGCGCATGAGCAGATCCATTTGCTCTCTGGAGACGTGTTCAGTCTGTGTGCCTTAAAATTCCGGCGTTTAAATAGCGAATCTGCCATGGCACAAGCGCATCTCGCTCTTAAAGAGAATGGGAGATGAGACTCTGATTCGTTTATTGCACGTTATGCCCAAAAACACACCCATTTCTCATTAAGAGAATAGGGACAACCCTTTTAGACCACGCGCAGACCATTTTTCCCATCGTTATACTAGCAAAAGTGGATTCGGAAACTCCCTAAGTGCACCTGCACCTGTTTACACTAAGTGCAAATAGCTATAGCTATATTAGATTCAATTTTCACTGTTACTTGTTGCAAATAGTGGCAATTATCTGCACTTCAGTGTTGTATTAAATTATAAAACAGTATGCAATAATAACGTATTGAGTGTGTATTATAATTTTAATTCAAATTATTAAATGGATGTGCAAATGTAAAACAAAACCAAACTCGACACAAGAACAGCTATTTCTTGCCCAACTTGTGCATGAAAAGGACATAAATTAAAGGGACATTGTCATTAAAGGCTTCTAAAATGTTTGCGGACAATATTTGGTCTTAGTGGCTTAGGAGTCCTCTTGAATACCCTAACTTCACAGATTTAGGAGCTGGTTTTAGTGCTTCAATGCTTTGTGTAATACTTTGAGTCCTAAAATTAGGATTGAACCCATTTTTTTTCTTCTTAAAAAGGGAGATACTTTTAGCCTTAAGATGTTTTGGGAACATGGCCCCAGCATGATCCTAAAGAAATCATTCTAAAACACTTATTTGGTGCTCAAGAAACTTTTCTTATTATCAGTGTTAAAAACAATTTTTTTGTTATATACTGTATATACTTGTTTATCAGGATTCTTTGATTAATGGAAAGTTAAAAAGAACAGCATTTATTTGACAATTTCTATACATTTAATGCTTGCTTAAATAACAACAACCACCATAATATTAATAATAATAATAAAACTAATTACTAACACTAAACTGTTGAATGGTGGCGTAAATGTGCAACCTTGAGCACTAATTATATTGATTTAGGTTAAATGTATTATTTTATTTGTATCATTTCCAAATGAGCAGCACCAGAAAATAATAATAATAAAAAAAACTCTAATATAATGCATTTTCATTTTTAAAAAGTTTGGCGACAAGTATCTCAGCCCATGTGGTTTTTCAGTCAACTTTAGATGAAATGAACTGTGAAGGAAACAGTGCTCTGAGAGACTCTTTAATGAATTACTTATTCTCACACGCCAACATCAGTAATTAGAGACTGTTAGCAACTGTTTACATGCGTACGGCTGTAGACAGATGCTCTGCCATTTGTCGTATATATCTAAGGCTCTCTCCGTGACTGTTATTTCCCAGTTTCAAGAGCAACAGGGTTCTTTAACACAGCTTTTATGACCGTCTCAGTTTAAATCAGATTAAATTGTCATGGGTTTTCAGTGATATAAAACTACAGTGCACTCAGGAAGACTCGTGGTGGCATCATGGCAACAGATTGGATCCATCAGGGTTCAACCATGTTGGCTGCGGAGAGTTAGTGACAGAATTCAATTTGCCCCAGTGTCATGTGTACGTAACGGCTTATATTTTCAACCCCAATCAACAGCAGACAGATATTGAAATTCAAGGCAGATGTGCTGAAGTTTCTGACCTTCACTCTCTTGATTAAAATGACAATATAAGCACCTGGTAGAAAAAGAAATGGGCAGACCATCCCATGGACATTTGTGATTACACAAGTCAGGAGAATGACAATGGATGCTGTATTTCACCTGCAAGTTGGCACACGGTAATGTTTCTCCGGACTTAGTGCAGAATAGATGGAAAGAGTCAAAAAAATCTGAGATCACACTGAAAATCTGGGATTCAAAATCTAATATAAATGTGCAAATAAACAAAGTTTTAGGATTTTTAATGAATAAGAAATATTTCCAGCATAAAAAAAACATGCCTATGCATACAATTAACTGCAGTGTCCAGCTGAAATGAAGAGTAAAATGACAATGTTTATTCTTCACACAAATGGTAAATACAAGGGCAGGTTATTAACAAAGACTTGAGCTCAGTTATATTTTATGCCCCTTCACCTACCCCTCTTGAAACAGAGTGTCAAGGGGTAGGGGTGAAAATATTCCTCTTACAAATGGGACACCACTACTATAATGTTACACGTCATCATATGTCATCTAGCTCCTACAATACACACATATATACTGGTGTGCATTAAGCCTGTCACACACCAAGCTGACGATCGGCCAACGTGAGAAGGGTCTCGCTGCAGACTTCCACTTGCACTCTCAATACTTGCACTCTCAGACTTGCACTCTCAGACTTACACTCTCAGACTTGCACTCTCAGACTTACACTCTCAGACTTGCACTCTCAGACACTTGCGCTTATTTTCCTCCCATACCGCAAAACGTGGGATAATGTGGCTTGTGAATGGACTAAGATGATAAAGAGGAAACTCAATATGCTCCTCATCATAATTAAAATGTACAGGCAGGTGAGCCCAGAATAAACGCAACATGCAAAGTTTCACATTAAGCTTTTTTCCAAATAATCGGTCTACAGCTCTTTTCAGGGGTTCAAGCACGCAGTGCTGAAACCCTATTGTATTTGTTAGGATTTTTATTATTATTATTATTATTATTATTAGGGGTTCAAGCATGCAGAGTGTTCCTATTATGTGTTTTATTTTAAATGATTTTCTACGGGAGGAAAACGTTTAACGAGAAACTTTGTGCATTGCGCATTCTGCAGTTCTGTAGCCACGGATTTGCAGGTATTGTCTTTTTCTCCTACAGATGACTTGCAGGACCCTGTTCATTATTGTACTAAATTAGTTTTAATGCATTTTAGCGCATTGCATACTTTTAATATCACTTAATGCATTTCATAATGCACAGTATATCTGCTGGTCTGTATCTTTGTGTCAAGATTTATAGGCTAATGAATTGTCTTTATCATCTTAGTCAAAGACTATAGAATACCCTTAAGTCCCTTATTATTATTATATTAAATTTAGACAATTATGCCACATTATGCATTTTGCTGTATGGGAGGACAAACAGTTTGCGTATTGTGTTCATGGCTGTCTGCTTGCCTTGTTGTACATTTAATAATAACTATACATCGAATTTTATCTTTTAATTGCACTTAATGTATCTTAATACATTAAGCCATATTAAGTGTTTATGGTTTTCCACGGGAGGAAAACGCTTAACGAGAAACTTTACACATTGCGTTCATATTCTGCAGTTCAAGCCACGGATTTGCAGGTCTTGTCTTTTTCTCCTACAGATGACTTGCAGGACCCTGTCCGTTATTGTACTAAATTAGTTTTAATCGTTTAACCACCACATCGTCTTGTCTCCATTGGCAATGCACACGATTTGTGTCGGATGCAAGTGACGTCGCAGGCAGCGGAAAGCGCAAGCGGCGATTGCAAGTGATATTGTAATTTAGTTTCTTTTTTCTTGTCTTCACCACCTGGCTACTGTTGTAAAATGTTGAGAGATTAAAACAAAAAAATAATCAATAAATAGAACTAAATAAAAAAGAAAAAAGACTGCAAGTGACGTAACTCGCGGAAGCGCAAGTGTCTGAGAGTGCAAGTCTGAGAATGCAAGTACTGAGAGTGCAAGTTCAAGTCTGCAGCCAGACCCTATTGCCAACATCGAGCCATTGGGGAGCGTTCGTCGGGCTACTTTGTTTGCACAGTATAGCATGAGCTGCTTAAAATAATCAAAGTTATCAAAGTTACTGATATTCAAAATGGTAAGCAAGCACTGCTTCCTTTGCATTTTGTATATCTGCGTTTATCTCGTATATCTTTGTTTCGGTTTCTCCGTTTGAATAACAAATATTTACTATTGACTGCTGATATAGACAGCTAACTCCTCTCATGGAGGCGCAGAGTGCACGTGTTCAGTTTGCAGTCGGCTGAAGTCTATGCGGTGTGTTCACGTGCAGCTTTTTTGTCCGACACTGCTGACGCGAGGTGACAACACCGTCGGTTTTTGGCGCCGCTAGTTCTTTGAAGTCGGCTTGGTGTGTACTGCTTTAAAGCCTTACCATTCTATTAATGTGCTGCTTACTGACACACACACACACACACATATCGGAGATCATGCAGGTCACAAATCCAGAAGCAAAGACGCTGCCCCGTGACTTTTATTAATAACAGTTTAAATACTGAATCGCTACATTACATTTTCCAGCAACAAGAGAATTAAATCACTGTTTTTGAAGTAAACTAACTCATTGTAAAGGGAGATGCACAGACGCGCGTACATGCAACTTTAATTTCTCGAGACACCCTTATTGAAGGGGTTCAAATTTGATTGGGTCTTATTTTCCAGCAGTTACTTGCACAATACTTGTGACCCCAAAACACTTTCTTTTAACATAGTGCAAGATTTGTAAATTAAGGCATTTGCATGATATGACCAGCTCCATATGTATGGCTTTTTGGATGTAGTAAACTTGCTCATTAGCTCACCTGGTACAGCACAGCATTTGTGATGCTGAAAACTTGCTCATGAGTACTTTGAGCTCTTTCATCGAGTGCCATGACTTGAGTTTCAAAGACTCATAGAAGGAAGCTAAAACTGACATTGTTGCTTCAGCCGGCATAATAAATATTGCTAGATTTACATTTGTGTGTTTTAGATAAAACCAAACACATTTTTAGTACCACTAATGGGAAATTTCACTTTTAAGTGTGCTGCGAAACATGCAAGAACTAAAATAATCATTTTGCAGAAATTGTGCCATGGGCCTGGGTTGAACATCTTGATTTCAGATTCTTCACTATTTCTAGCAAAAGGGGTTAAATACAGAAAAAAACTTTTAAATTCTGCTTTTCATTCAAATTGTTGTCATAATCATGTAAAGCACTGGCAGTCTCAGACATCTGGGTCCCACTTTATATCAGAATATTTCTTTTATAATTCACATGCTGATATAAATGAGTCATTTAACAAGCAAGAATAAGTATGGCTCTTATGTCTCATTAAACTAAAAATAAACTTTAAAATGAGGCTGCAAGCAGCAATTAATAGAATCCAGTGGGCATAAAAAGACATCATAAAGTAGATGAAAGAGTAAAGGCCTTGACCTAAATGGTGCACTTGATATGGGCTTGCAGTTGTGTGACCTTCACATGTCTGTGTCTGTTAAATCTATTTAGGCTGTCCTTTTTGTCATTTTATGGTTCCAAGGGTCCTCATGAGTACACCCCTTGTGGCTAAGATGCAGTGGCCTTTTGTGACAAGCTTACATTTTGATTTCTAGATCCATCAACTCCAATCTTATAAAATTTTGTAAACATATAAAAACCATTTCGAAAGATGGCATGTCAGAAATCTCATTTGATCAATTGAATAAGCCGTTCAAGAAGGATTTAGCCTCTGGTTTTGCCTGAAATGTCAAATACTGAAAAATATCTTAATTGTGGAACTTGGTGGTCCTTGAGGCACATTTGTTTCCTATAAGGTGAATGACTCTCATGTGAAATATTAAGTCTTGAGCTCAAACAGCGTAGTGGGGCTGATGTTATGAATATTGCAAATTTATCCACTAGTTGCTAGGCAACCATACATCCCATCCATCCTAAAATTACAGAGAATGCAATTAGCCAGGACCCCGCATGCATGCAAAGTTTGGTGAGTTTTCACCATAGGGACAAAATGTTGGTTTATAATAAGCTTGCCCCTTCATCCTTGCTTATTTATCTCCAATTATTTATTTAATTAGACTGTTTATTTCAAGAATGTTTGAATGACCAAATTCAATTTGTGTTTGTTTCTTTTCCTTTTGAGCCTTTAGTGGGCAACAACTCCAAGATTATAGTGAACTGTCTTATTAGAAAATGTAGTAAATTTTAGTTTTAAACAACGCAGTGCAGCTGATTAGATTTTAGTCTTCAATCAGTTCTCATTCTAAAGAACAAAACAGCTAGTGTACAGTGTGTGGGCAAACCCTGCATAATATGATAGGGTGTATTAATTTACATATTTGTCATGGGCTTTTATTTATAGACATCGGTTTTGGTTGATGAATTTTTGTGTGTCTTCATGTTCAGAGATTGCATTGTATGTGTTTTAGAATGTGAATATCAGACATGCAAGATAAAAGTAAACCCTTGGAGTGGTCTTTGTGATCGCTATTCCCCTGTGCACTCTTATTCACTGTTTTCCATTAGTTTCTCTCTCTCTCTCATTCACAGGGATGAGATGAAGTCCCTCCAGGCAGCTCTGCAGAAACAACTGGATGATGCAGCTGAACGTGCAGAGAAACAGCAGGCCACCGTGAGACCCTTTACACTGATGTGTTAAACTGTATAAGTACAGTCCAGTCAAACTACTAACCACATAAGCTTGGTCTTTGGGGGCTGTCTCAAAATGCTAATGATAATGGCCAATAGCATTTTGCCACTCACTTGTTTATTCACAAAATCATTGGTTTTATTTGTCCATGGGTGATTCTTCGGTTACACTCTTCAAAATAAAGGTTCAACTGGGGGTTTTCACAGTGATGCCATAGAAGAACCACTTTAGCTTCCCCAAAGAACCATTCAGCAAATAGTACTTTAAAGGACCTTTTTAAAAATCTAAAGAATCTTTTTCCACCAAAATCCTTTGTAGAATGGAAAGGTTCCATGAAGGTTAAATGTCTTAGAACCATCATTGCCTTTAAAGAAGCATTATTTTTTTTTAAGTGTAGGGGCTCTTTTGAATGCTTACAAAAATCTTCAAAGAAGAGGATGCTTCTCTGCCCTATTTTAAAACACACAAATTGTTCAAAAGTTAATTGAAAATAGAATTGAAAGTTTAAAAAATGTACTTTTAAACAAGTTCAAAGTATACATTTATTTTAAAGAGAAAGCTAAAAATTACACGTTCTTGACCAGACAAATACTGGCAAATTAATATTTCAGCACCCTTAAAATGAGGAAAAAGAAATTAAAGAGTAACAAAAGTTTTAGCCAAATTAGACAAATTAGCCTTTGTTTTAGACAAATTAGCCAAAAAAAGCTTTTTTTGAAACTATAGGTCAGTACAGAAAGAGGGTCATCTGGGTTTGTTATTGCTGCATTGAAGCACAATTTAACTAAATATCATGCCTTCTTAATTTTGAATGTTTCATTCATTCTGCTGTGTCACCACTGCACCCTCTTTACGTACACCTGTCTAAACTAATTACCAGGAAAACACTGGGATCCTGTGTCACTGCATTGATAAGGAGGGGCCAGAAAGAGTCTCTTCTATTTTAGGCATTTACCTTTGGGTCTGGAAGAGTTATGTTACAGTAATTATGGAAAACTGTAGGAAGCACCTTGCTGACTCTGGAGGAGATACACAATTATCTGCATGCAACTTTTCTTGTTTCATCTCTGTGTGTGGCTGCGTGCAGTACTGCGGGGGATAGAGGGCTCGTGTTTGGAATAAGAATGAATCGCTGAGAATTAGCATTTCACCAGCTCTGGCCATTCTTTCCATTCTATGAACAGTTCACCACCAATTGACACCAATTACAGATAGCAAAGCCGATTCACAACCCCAGATATATTCACCTGCTGCAACAATGTGGCCGTTCAATCCGGGGAATGTTAACATTGTACACTGCTGTTGAAATGGCCCAACGAGCTATGACCTTTTGTTTGCCTGTAAGTGTCTTTTTATGACAACCTTTACATTATCTAGCTATTATGTTGACCCGTTAGCATTATCCTGAGACCAAACTGTTTTGGTAAGAGAAATAAAGTCCATATCAGCTTATTAAAACTGCATATTCAAAACTCATGCATGAGAGAGAGTTTTAGTTTCTTAAAATGAAAAATCTTTCATTATTTATTCTTTCATGTTTTGCAGAAGAAAGTCAATGACATGAGGCTTCAAAACATGAAATAAGATATTTTGAAAAATGTGTTAGTGTTTTTTGGTCCATACAATGACTGGTGCAGTGCTGTTTTGGACCCCTATTCTTTAACATATCTTATAAATAGCTCCTTCAATGAATATATCACCCAAAAAATGAAGACAATCAGAAATAGAGATATTTTGTCAATACAGTAAAAGTCAATGGTAACTGAAACTGTTTGGTTACCAACATTTTTCAAAATACCTTATTTTGTGTTCCACAGAAGAAAGAAAGTTATACAGGTTTGCAAAGGCATGAGATTGAATAAATTAAATTAAAACAGAATTTATGGTCACACTTTATTTTAAGGTCCAATTCTCGACATTAACAAACCATTAACTATGACCTTTGCCTCAATAAACTTCTAATTTCATGTTTACAAATAGTTAGTAAGGTAGTTGTTAGGTTTAGATAATGGGTCGGGATGTAGAATATGGTCGTGCAGAATGTGTGCTTTATAAGTATTAATAAACAGCCAATATGTTAATAATAGGCATGCTAATAAGAAACTAGTTAATAGTGAGAATTGGTCCCTATACTAAAGTGTTACTGAATTTTAATTTATGGGTGAAGTCTTATTTAAGATTAATTTAGAAACTCAAATGAAATGAATCATGAACCTGGATCTGATATAAAACCTTTGACTTATTTGACAAATCAAAACATGCTTAGTCAAGACATTCCCTAAATTTATACTCAGATTTCATATGATTCACAGACAAAGCCACGTGAAACAAGGAAATGAGAAACAAGACATCATTCTATTTGTAATCCAAAAAACCAAGATTGCAAAAAATATCTATGCATTGACTGCAGTATATCAATACGTGAGCTTGTGGACTGAATTCAATTAAAGTGCTAATCGGAATGAATACACCCGCAGGTACGCTGCTGCCGTATTGTCTGGAACCGCACACAGCTGCTCGACCTCAGTATTTAGATGTGTTGTTATTGTTCCACAGTGTCTGTCATGGCTGCAGGCAGGAGAAAGAGAATGAGAGTTGAGAGAGTTTGACATTCAGGGCTGAGCTGGGTGAATAAGGAATAAGGAGCGATAGTGGAACGTTCTATTTGATTGGAGCCGCGGTTCACCCTCAGGGCTGTAAACACTTCTTATACTTTTTGGTTGTTTGTACCACGCTCTGGATTGTTTTGGGAAACCTTCGCTTTCACATTTGTATTCCATATAGGCTCATGTTGAAATATTTTTATATAGTTCTCTTTTCATTTGAGTTCAGTTCACCAGGGGTAAACATGATTGAGGTTTCATGAATTTACATTGCGGTCATACACAGCAAATGTACAGTAAAATCTGATCTCCCCTTGCTATTCAAGTACATTCTTTCTTTAATATTGTAATCTGTAAACCCCCAAATCAAGCCTGTTAAACAAATAATAAATACAATGAATAAAAAGGTATATACAGCTCAGAATAATCTAATGAACACAATTACAAAGATAACAGTGCAGTTATATTTCTGTACATTACTGTGCAAAGGTTTGGGGTCAGTAAGGTTTTTTTAAGCAATTAATACTTTTATTCATCAAGGATACATTAAATTAATTCTTTCCTTCTTTTGAGCTTTGTTGAATAGATTAAAACAGTAAAAACAATTATTTAGATAGAAAACAGTTATTTTAATTTGAAATAATATTACACAAATGTTACTGTTTTATTGTTTTATACAATTTTGCCAATCCCCAAATTTTTGAGCAGTAGTGTATATTTAACCGCATACGTCATTCTTCCTTAAATTAGATCATCATGCACAATTTATGATGCTTTGTCATGTACAAAATGCTGCTGGGGCTTTAATATGCAAAATTTCCCCCCTTTTCCACACAGATAAAGTTCTTAAAGATGGAGATGGAAAAGAAGACCAAAATCATCAAAGACCTTCAGCAAGAGGTACTGAACACTTTTTTTTAGGAAGTATTATTAATGTATTAATTCTGGATACATGCAATAATTCCTCAGAACATCAAAGAAATATACTTTCTTAATTTTTAATAGTAGCATTTACAGGATATGTGAGATTAAATGTGAAATAAAGTAAAACAATGTTAAATGCTTTCATTCATCAAAGAAGAGAACAATCACCAACCACAGCAGTTTCTTTATGCCAGCGGCTGGCCGTAAATTAATGGAGAAAATATAAAAATGGCATGGTATTTTTTTCTCAATAGAGATTTATATTCTAACTACTGCGATATGCAGTGTTACTCAAGGTAAAGTCTACAGTGGAATGGCCTTTAATTGAACATAAAATGGAAACTGTGTCCCTTAGTTCAACTGAAGTCAAGCCGTAGATGATGACAGCATAATAACTATTTAATTTGTTAAAGTACTGGTTGTATCACTTACCGTGGTGAATTTTGCTTATCACTCAATTTAGCTTTATAGTTTTACTAAATTGGCAATGAAAAGGGACTGCAAGATTTAAACTGATAGTTCACCCAAAAATGGAAATTCTGTCATCATTTACTCACCCTTATGCCGATCCAAACCAATATGATAACAACTGGACACTACTGGCTTTCATTGTATAGACTAAAAAAAACTTTTATGTTCCATATGTCATACAAGTTTGGAACAACATGAGGCTGAATAAATGATGACAGAAGTCTAATCTTTGGGTGAACCATCCCTTTAAGGCTATGTGAGTTTTTTCATGGTTGTTGTTTGAAGTGTGCCCTATCTGCTTGGGTGGATCCTTGTGTCATTGCAGTCTGTAGCAGGGCAGCCACATGTCACTTTTAATGACAGCTGCCATTTTTCTTACAGACTTGAGCACTCGTTCTTCTTCAGAGAGGGGTAGATATGCAAGTGTGTGGATTTGATACTCAGCCAATTCCACCTCATTGAATCGTATTGCAATGCTATTCTGCTTCATTACCTCAAACACTCTTTCACTTGCTCTCAGAACGTCCCTTCCTTTCTTTCTCTTTCACACACTGTCACTTTAATGTAACACCTCTGTGGTCCACCAGCTATTATATATTCCCCAGTCAATTTGTTGGTCTGGGCCACTCTGACTCATTACACAGCAGGTGTTGTAATTACAGTAAAAGTAGAAAAGGACCTGTTGAATTTTCAGCGTTAATTTAATGACGGAAGTGACGGACATATGGTATGAAAAGCAAGTGTTCTGCTGAGATAATGGCTTTGCCATTTTTAGTTGTTTTAAAATTTTCTATCAAATGTCACTTAGCGGAAGTGAATGAAATGCATTTTTGCTCCCCACATGAATGAATTCTATAATTTGGTGCAATTCAATGAAAACGGCACTTGGTTGGACAGATGCAATGAACTATTGGGATTTTGCGATCACATGAATTGAAGCAAATTCAGCCAGACCCCATTTTACTTGTTGTAGTGTGTAATTTTCTCCCATTTTTTGCAATTTTTCTGTCAAAAAATACCAATTTAAAGGGGAAAAGTGCAATATTAGCTAATCAACTTTCTGAAAGTTGTCTCATTCTGTCGTGCATGTGTGCACTCTATACAAAGACATCACTGCCACTTAAATATTAAGCAATGTCATGTTAGCGGTTAAGACTGTTGCGACAAATAAATTTCAGCATCCAACATTGTGTCTTTGTGTCCTCTCCACTTACTCAAGTTCATTTGGAATAACACTATAAAAGGTGTCCCGTTCCTGCAGTGCCCTTCAGAATGTAATTTAAGATGTCCGCTTGATCTTCACATAAATATCACACAGAAATGCTAAGACTAAGTTTTCCGGTCACTCTCATTTACTGACTTCATTAGATAGTAGCAATAACGTCAGTAAGTTTGTATGTCTGTACATTACTGTTCAAAAGTTTGGGTTATATAAGTCGTGGCCTAATGGTTAGAGAGCTGGACTTGTAATCCAAAGGTTGCAGGTTCGAGTATCGGGCCGGCAGGGAGGTGGGGGGAGTGAATGTCCAGCGCTCTCTCCACCCTCAATACCACGACTGAGGTGCCCTTGAGCAAGGCACCAAACCCCCAACTGATCCCCGGGCGCTGTAGCATAAAATGGCTGCCCACTGCTCCGGGTGTGTGTTCACGGTGTGTGTGTGTTCACTGCTGTGTGTGTGTGTGCACGTTGGATGTGTTAAATGCAGAGCACGAATTCCGAGTATGGGTCACCGTACTTGGCTGAATGTCACTTCACTCACTCACACACTTCACTCACTTCACTATATAAGATGTTTAATGTTTTTCAAAGAAGTCTCTTATGCTGACCATGGCATTTAAATATAAAACAATTAAGTGGGGGAAAAAAACAGTATATTGTGTACTTTATTCATTCAATTAAAATGTGATTTATTCCTGTGATGGCAAAGCTAAATTTTCAGAAGCCATTATTTCAGAAATGATTTGAATATGCTGATTTGGTGCTCCAGACATATTTCTTCTTATCATCAATGTTGAAAACAGTTGCTCCGCTTAAGGTTTTTGTGGAAACTGTGATACTTTTTTTTCTTTCAGGAATAGAAAGTTAAAATGAATAGCATTTATTTAAAATAGAAATCTTTTAGAACAATGTAATGTTCACATTTCATCAATTGAATGTGTCCTTTGCTGAATTAAATACATTAATAATAAATGATAAAAAAATGCAAAAGCTTACTCACCCCAAACATTTGAACGGTATTCAATGAGACGTGTTGGTAACTAATACAGTTTTTGATGATGTATGATATGCATTAAAAAATAAAAATAATAATTGCTTATGTAAATTTAGTCTCTCTTAAAAATTATTACCAGAACTCTCAGAACCTAATTGCTCATTTCTGTTAATGACTGAAAAGGTTTTGTTAACATGATCACTCTGTGGACACATTCTGTTTTTTTTTTTATTTATGCTGAAAACAGAATACACAAATATACAGGCTATTTCATCATTGTTGTCTTAATATTTCAATGCATACTGCATATTCAGTTATTATGCACTAAAATCATTACAGGTAATTGTACTTCTGTTGTCACTAACAATAATTGCATGATTGTTGCTGGGTTTTCACTGCAAAACAACACCAAAAATACCACAAGTAGCATCGCAATTTTAGAGAAAAGCCTCTGGAAATTCAGTCCTTTTTTTGGGGCCGTAATTATCAGCAAAAAGTCCTGCGAAATCCTGGTGGGTCTGAAACTGGGTGACATTGCCACTAAAAACGTGTACATTTGCATCTGAGAGCAACAAAGAGACAAAGGAAGTGAGAAATTGAGGCAGAGAAAGAGAGAGATAATGAGAGAAAAAATAAAAGCAAAAGGACACGAACAGAGAAAGAAAAAAGAGGAGGTGGAGAAAAGCACTAGATTAAACTCAGCACCACCATCATCTCTGTATTGATTCTTAATCTACCATCATATATTTCCATAAAGACATCCACTGCAGGTTATTACAGAAATGAGGCATATACTCCTGGGTCACCTTGAGCTTCAATAAGCTTGTGAGGGAACTGTCAAAATGAGCTCAATGGAAACAGCTGAAGCATTGCTTTTGTCTACAGGGACAGGGGTACCATTAAATTGAGTGTATTTACCTAGATAGAACAAGACGTCAGGGCTTGTTTCATGCTTGATGTTACAAAGCCGTCAGTACAGTATATCTCTATTTATTGCCTTTTCTTGTCTTGCAGAATAAAAGCCTGAAGAACAAACTTCTCTCCGGGAACAAGCTCTGTGACATACATGCAGAGGAGGTATGTTGCGTGGACTGTTGTGCAGTATTGAAAATACGTCAGCATTTCTATTCAGACCAAAATAATGTTGCTCCTAGCAGAAGCATTATGCATATTTACACCTATCCACATGCCACCCTCAGATTTTTGAGTTTGAATGCACAAATAATTACAAAATTATGTTTAATGATTATTGAGAAAAGGTTTTCTCTTACACTTTGGTGAAGAAACATTTTTTTTATTATTATTCAGAAATTTTACAATAATTCTGAAGACACTGCAAATAACACGCTGAATTAAACAAACATTAGGAGTAGAGAGACTGAAATGGTAATTTATTGCAAATCATACCCAAATAATCTTTTGAAAAATAATAAAGTGATCTTATGCTTGCCAAGGCTACATTTATTTGATCAATACAGTAAAAACAGTAATACTATTACAGTTTAAAATTACTCCATTCTTCAGTGTCATATGATCCTTCAGAAATATTTCTAATATGCTGATTTGGTGCTCAAGAAGCATAAATGTTGAAAATATTATCTTTTTTTTAAGTTTCCTTGATGTATATGAAGTTTGAAAGAACATAATTTATTTGAATCAATGAATAGCTATCTATGCTGTCACTTTTAAAACAGTTTATTGCATTCTTCAGAATAAATGTATTCATTTCTTTTTTTTTTTTTTTAAAGAGAGAGAAACCTGAAATGGTAAATATTTAAACACACATTTTCTAGGTTAGTGCTAGATTCAAGTGCAACTAATTGGATATTACAAACTCAACATTCTAATTCAAAATTCCATTCCAAGCTAGAAAATTGGCATGGTAGACAACTAAACGCAAGTGTATTGGCAACGTGATTTTGCTTCTCTAAGAGG
This sequence comes from Barbus barbus, assembly GCF_936440315.1. Lineage (NCBI taxonomy): Eukaryota > Metazoa > Chordata > Actinopteri > Cypriniformes > Cyprinidae > Barbus > Barbus barbus. The sequence goes on from NC_136750.1 coordinate 15,063,431, forward strand.
GAGAGAGGAATGAAGTCTCGTTAGTTTTGTGGAGGTGCTGTACACTTCAGTTACTAAGAGATTACTGAAGACATTGATGCTATAGAGTAAGAGGAGTGTATGTTAATGTGTGTGTGTGTGTGTGCGTGCATATGTTTGTGTGTCTGTAAATGTTTACAACTGTGGGAGCAATCCACAGGCAGCAAGCCAAGACAATACCATACCATGGAGTGAGTGTTATTGTGCAAGTGTGTATGCCTGGGTGTTGATGTGTTAATGTGTTTGCATCATCGAATGGTCCCTGCAGTCCACTGAAGGGAAGAGTTTTATATTTTCTTGCTCAGTGAAGGTCTCTCCTTTGAATTGGAGCTTTGCCCAGCAAGTGTTCACAAAGGAACACTTCGGCGCATCCACAAAACGCCTGCTACACAATCTAAAACCAATTTTACTATTTTAATAAGCTAACACACATTCTCTCTTATCTTCATTTTGCAGTCCAAAAAAATCCAAGCCCAACTGAAAGAGCTGAGGTATGGCAAAAAGGATTTAATTTTTAAGGTAAGAACCAAACAAAGAGCTTGTGTCATTACTGTAACCTTGCATGGTGCGCAGCGGCCTTTGTGCCTCCTTGAAAAGATGATTTTACCTGAGCAGTTTAACCACAGTTCTGAAGCTCAAAGAAGGTCCCATTTGGCTTACTATTGTGTGTTGTCTTGTTAACAAGATATTTCCAATTCAGTTTACTATGTCAGTCAGTCAGGACACGTGACATGCTTTAGTTTAATTGTGCTAGGAATTTAATATTGTGAATATTCCCAGCAGGCACACAACGCCGTAAGACGTTCATATTTGGTTAAATTTCGGTTGCAACATTGGGTGACCAAAACGTCAATGTTAATTTGATGTCCAATACCGACGTCAGCTGACGTCAGCTTTTTAGGTTGCGTAACCAAAATCCAACATTTAAGTCAACATCCAGCTGGCGTCAAATACTGAAGTCAACCCGATTTTCATTTTCAACCGAAATGCAAAATATGTCGTGTCAATTTTTAAGAAAAAACATGTACTATTATTTTTGTTAGTCGAGGCGCCTGCTCTATGAGGCAAACTTTTTCAAAAAGCAATATCCAATCTGGGCTTACCTTCCTCTAATGTGTTTTTATCTGGGCTGTACATCTATTTCTGCCTCCCCTGTTTGAAATCGATGTAGGAAGATTATCCATCCTCCTTTTATATTCATGATTAAAGAAGTTCTTTTCAGAGTTTTTACCTAGAGTTGCCTTTTAAGTGAGAGTCGGTTTGAAGAGGCATTGTTTGGTAATGGGAAGCAAAGGAAGAATATTCAGAGGCTTAGGCTAGCACGGCAAAAAACTAGAGAAGGACAATGAGCAAGATTGCTTTGTCAAAGTATTTTCCCCAGGTCTAGCCAGAATTAAATGGATTTTTGTATTATTATTATTATTATTTCTTATTCAAACTGCTGCCATTTATCACAATCATGTCTTGTTGTGTTGGAGTGAAGTGTCTGAATTATGCACATGTATACAGTATGTCAAATTATTCATAGACTGTTACATGTTGTGTGGCACTGCTGTTTATTCAAAGCTTATTGATGTAAGGCATTAGCATTTATTTGGTATAGTCCTTTATCACCTGAACACCATCAGTTCTCTTCAGTTCCCGTGGAAATAGGTCTTTCTTGTTTAAGATTCAGCTTTTGTGATCCATCGCTTTGGTAGCTCTTCTCTGTTGTGCTTGAAAGAAGTCTGTGAAAATAATCACAAATAGATTAAAGATTAAATAGATTAAATTGTGACGGCAATGGCATAATAGCTTGTTATAAGACACAATCAGAATGATTGCAATGTTCTTTCTTTTAATTATACTTTGAATACAGTTTTTTTTTTTTTTTTTATCGGCAGCTGCCTTACTAGCAATTATAGGATATTCCACAATTTACTGTGATTATGGTAATGTCATATTGATTGAAAACAAACCACATTATAATACGGAACATTTATAATGTAATACGAAATGAAACATTAAAGATTTATCTGGTTTATCCAGCCATACTAAGCTTATTTTCTCTTCTAAACGACTTGTTTTGTTGTGTATTAACTTTGTGTGTAAGTCCATGCTTAACCACTGAGTCACTGAGAAAAACACTATCTTAGAGCTATTTTTCTTTAGAATTGTGTCTTACATTGATTTTGTTTCTTGCTCAAAACTTAAGGCTTTAGTATTTTCTAAAGGTCTCACCTCTTTCTAAAAAGCTATTCACAAACAAATGGCTTTTTAGCACATCTTTTTTTATGATTTCAGGGACATTCAAACTTGTGAAAATGTAAAATCATGACCTGTTCATGTTAGATTTTAGATGACTACTTACTATATATTGAAGAAACTCTGTGAACATTTGAGTTAATTCTGTAAAATATGAATACCGCATTTCTCTCTTATATCCAAGCACTCTACTTTTCGTCTCCCAGATAATGTGTGCTAATGATCCCAGATGGGCAATCTCTATCACCTGTTCACATCTCAATGAGTCTGTTGTCGACTGCACAAACAGCATCACAGGCATATAGCAATATTTATGAAACTAAACTAATGACATACTGATGTCATTATGTAGTCCTGCCTCAAAGAAAAGCATAACGCTCAATTATAGAAGCATTCACAGTAGAGTTCATGCTACCCAAAGTATATTATATATAAATAAACCTACAGATGTAAAGACCTAAAGATAAATCGAGCACAAAATAAATTGTGGTTAGTTTGAATAGTTTGCTCATTATTCACGTCTGTGACCACATTGAACATATAGGATTCAAGTCTAATTTAAACCTTGAAATAAACAGCCAATTTAGTTTTTTAAGATTTTTCAAACAAAGAAACATTAGGTCCAAAATTAAACATTTAAGAAAGTCACATTTAAGATTCTGGACTATTTCTGGGCCAGTAATTGAATAAGTAAATGTCTTATATTGACCATGTTCCTCTCCTTTTGAGGCTTAAAATACTTTGTGCATCATTTACAAATTGTCCTGTAAATCCAAACGATTTGTTTAAACTGTTGATAATATAATTTGCCATTACAAATGTATTGGATAAAAATGCTAAATACAAGCATCTCTAGACTTCTAGAAACCACTTTAAATAAAAATACACCATTTGAATTTAAGGCTTATGTCAGTTTGGTAAGGTGATATGAGCATCAATGCCTCTCTTGTGCAGGGTCAGCAACTGATGGACTTGGAGAATAAACTCAAAGTGGCCAAAGATGAACTGGAGAAGGCAGCGTTGGATAAGGTAAGTCCAGTTCCAGTTCAGCTTTACTGTTTTTCTCTTCTGCTATCTTTAAAAATTTTAACTTTGAGAATGAATTATATTATCTTATTAGGTCAGGGATTTTGCAATTTTGACAGAGCGCATGGAGCCAATCAACAGATAAATGCTTTGAGGACAAAAGGATAAGATGACAGCATGATAAACATTTGCCCATAAATCTCATGTGTTGTCTCACTTAATTTGTTGCAGGAGTCACAGCTGAAAGCCCTGAAGGACACCGTGCATATCTGCTTCTCGTCTGTCCTACACAGTCAGACAGGAAGTTTACACAGATTTCCAGCCACTCCCACCAACCTGTTGAGGTACTCTGCCCTGGCCAACAATTCAAGAGTCACCTTTCAGCAGCCGCATGCAAAGGTACTAAAACCCTGAAGAAAAGCCATTCTCTGAATTTTTTGATTGAGCAGCTGTAAATAGCAAAGCATAAACACTTCAAAATAAAAGTCATGGTGTATTTCGGGATTGTTTATATTTAAACGTGCTGTATTAATAAGCAGACACACTTTAGTTTAGGGACCAATTATCAATATTAACTAACTATTAACTATGACTTTTGCCACAACAAACTCCTTATTACTGTTTATTAATAGTTAGTAGGATAGTTGTTAAATTTGGGTATTAGGCAAGATTAAGGGATCTAGAATATGGGAATGAGACTAAGACATTAATATGTGCTTATGTAAGTACCAATAAACAATATGCCAATATGCATGCTAATAAGCAACTAGGTAATTGTGAGAATTGGTCTCTAAACTAAAGTGTTACCACATTTTTTTTGTTCTGCACTCTTAGAAGAAAAGGTTCTATATAGAACCTTAAAAGGTTCTATCAGGCGCTACATATTTGGAACCCCTAAAAGGTTCTATATAGAACCCTTTTTAAGGGTTCAATCAAAAGAACCCTTTAGGGTTTTCAACCCCCTCCACCTCACCCATCCAACATGTCAGTCACAAATATATGTTGATTGCTAAGAAACCACAACAACAGCTGAATGGAATGTTAACTTGCACAAACAAAGTTAACTTACAATTTTTATTATTATTTTTTTTAAATAAATACATAAGTAAAGTTAGAATGTGAAAAGTTTGTCATCAAATAGTACCGGTATATTAATGACACTCTTATTTTGCATCTCACCACCAGGTCATTACCCTTTACCTTAAATAAATCTCAAGTATTTACTCCACATTCTCCTATAAACCTATAAACCAAGTAGTCTGACTTGTTTTTGTTTTTTTTTGCATGCTGCAACTTTCCCCAATTCTGTAACCCATGAAAGATGGTGAACCACATGTTTCTGAAAAGGGAGCTAAAAGACTAACTATAGCATTGTTTTTAAATTTATAAGCATTAAATATTAATTTTACATTCAGATTTTCAGCATTTAAACAATAAAAACAAAGGACCCACGACAATTTCAGCACTGGGAAGGGCTAAATAGTGCTGATTGAAATGAACTGAGGGATGGCTTTGGGATGCTCCCTACTGAACAAAAAGTAGACAGCAAACAGATACTTCTAGCATCTCTGTGTTATTGGTCAGTGACGCATCCATTTTGATGCTAACTCTCCATGCGATGATTAGGCTTGACATCCTAAGATGGGGATACAAGTCAGAGAAACATTTATTAGAACTATGGAGAGTGCAGTACAACAGGAAAAATAAAGGAATCTCTCACAATTAAATCAAATCTTAAAACTTACTTGAATTAGTTAGGATTGTGGTGTTTTCATCTGTATGTTGATGAACAAACAAGTAATGCTGCACTCCGGAGTCCAGACCTGCAGTGACAGGGCAAAATATTTATTTATTTATCAATCAACCATAAGAACCTGCATGATCAAAGGTGGAAAATAGAAGAAAAAAACTTATCAGTAACTTCAGATTAGCTGATTGATGAGTTTCAGTTGGTACTGTGAGGAAAAAGGAATAATGTACCTTTCGTGTTATTGTTTCGCAGCAGGTTGGTCATGTTTCCTCTGACTTCCACTTTTCAACCCTCTGATAAGCTGCTGGTAAAACTTTAAAAGTGCTCTCTGAGTTAGATGAACATCTACAACAACCAAATACAGCGTGCTTAGAATATTATACAATTACTTCAGCAAAACAAATAATTATATTTTACTATACTATAACTGCAAACACCAAATACTCAGTTATCCACAGAAAAAAGGAAACATCTCCATCAGCTGCTTCTCTCTTTGTTCTTCTTGGTTTGAATTCATGTTTATAGGCAGTCTGGCAGTGATTTGACCGAAACTTTGTTTCATCTTTTCCTATAACGTTACGTATAGGTCCAATACAATTTACAGGGCAAAAAAAAAAAATACGTTAGACTATATCATGAACTCTCGCCAGCATTATTAATCAATTCACAACAGTGTTAATCGAGATACTTTAGGGATTCATGTTAAAAATGACAAACCTCCCGGCGGAGAATTGCGCAGGCCTGGACAACGCAATAAACTACCTTTCTTCTTTTAGCTTTTTGAAATAAACGTGTAACGTTAGGCTAACTAAAAATGACAAGGGTTTAGGTAAAAGTAATTAAATAAGCTCAAATTAGTTAATTTTCTCACTTACCAATGTAACCGTCATTCTCCTGAGAGCTGAGAGCAGTCTGAGAGAGAGCACTGTGAACCGTTGAAGTTTAAACAGCGGGACAAACTGATCAGCGCATAGACACACGTTCAAGTTGTTTGCCGTTTATGTCAAATATAATTTTATGCATCTGTTTGGAGGGATGAGTTATAAGAAAAGCCTTTTAGAATCTAAATGAAGCAATGAAACTCATATGAGCATGTTGCTTGCACGGCATCTTACATGACATGATACTAGAACTTGAAATCATGTTAGTGTGCTGATTAAATAGAAGACTAGCGTGTACCTATTAATAAATAGATCAAACCGTCCAGATTGCTATACACTTCTAGAACACATGTATTTCTACAAGATCAGTTTGTTGGTGTAATAATAGGTTGATTCAATGCAGATGTAAATTTTAAGTTCATTTTCTTTGGAATAAAGGTGTAAAATTGATATAAAAACACAAATATAATGTAGTATAATAATTTTAAATAGCCTAATGTGTAAATATACATAAAGCATAGTTTAGCTCAAAGAACCCTTTTGTGCCAAAAAGGGTTATTTCTCCTTATATAGAACCTTTTTGGCATAAAGGGTTCTTTGGAGTTGAGTATAGAACCCAAAATAACCTTTTTTTCTAAGAGTGTGGTTATTATTAGAATCTGTAGGCCTGTCTGGCATTTAATTCAACGTAAACTCCTGTAGTTTCACTCTACACTCTAAAAAATGGTGCTATATAGCACTAAAAGTGGTTCTTTGGCTCGTAATCATAGGGGAACCACTTTTGGTACTGTATAGCACCAAATCTTGGTGCTTCAGTGGTTCTTCACCGGTTCATGACTGAGGTGCTATATAGCACGGCTACCATATACAGAACTCCTTTATGGTTCTTCAGTGGTTCTTTAGGGTGATTAACGTGCTATATAGCACCACTGCCGTACAAAGAACCTGTTAAGCCCCTTTAAAGGTTCTTTACGAGCCAAAGAACCACTGTTGGTGCTGTTTAGCACCATTTTTGTTGAAGAAATCCAATGCAATATGGCACCTCTTATGGTTCTACATAGCACCATTTGTATAGCACCTTTAAAGATATGGTGCTATATACTATATTACTATAGTATATAGCACCAAAACTGGTTCCCCTATGATTACGAGCCAAGAACCACTTTTAGTGCTATATAGCACAATTTTTTTTAGAGCGTAGGCTATGTAGTCACTGGAAGGAAAGACTAAGAACATCATTTAACACATTATATATATGTGACCTGGGACCACAAAACCAGTCATAAGTGTCCATTTTTTTTTAAATTGAGATTTATACATCATCTGAAAACGGAATAAATCAGCGTTCCATTGATGAATGGTTTGTTAGGATTGGACAATATTTGGCTGAGATACAACAATGTGAAAATCTGGAATCTGAGGCTGCAAAATATATACATATATATATATATAGAGAGAGAGAGAGAAAATCACCTTGAAATCTGTCCAAATTTAGTTCTTAGTAATGCATATTACTAATCCAAAATTAAGTTTAAATATATTTACGGTAGGAAATTTACAAAATATCTTCATGGAACATGATCTTTACTTAATATCCTAATGATTTTTGGCATAAAAGAAAAATGACAAATTTGACCCATACAATGTGTTTTTGATTATTGTTACAAATATACCCCAGCAACTTAAGACTGGTTTGGTCACATATTTATTTTATGGTTGCACTTTATTTCGATGGTACATTTTAGACATTCTACTAACTATAAGCAAAGTCTCTTTATGACAATTCCTGTCACTCGGCGGCCATCTTTGAAAAGCCTCTCGGGCATCCAAGTGCATCTCCTATCTCATTGAATGGGGAAACATCAAATTCTCCAAAACTGTTCACTAAGCTTACGATTAAATTTCATATTTGAAATCACCAATGAAATCGGACAACAACTGTGTCATAAATGTTGTTTCTTTTGCTCAAATAGCATTATAAAAAACTTATTTCTCAGGCTAGATCAGCCAGTGTGCATACGCAGTCCTGAGCACGCGTCCCAGAGTGCTGAATGTTTCTATAGCAACCAGGACTTCTAACTGCAGCTGCAGTGACGCGCTGACTTTACCGATTAGCGATTGGCTCCTGCATTCAGAAGGCGGGGCTTCCTGCAATTGAGCGGCCATATTGAGAGTTGCATTTTTCCCCATTCAAAACAATACGAATGACATGTCTTGAGTATTCTATTGTCTTTGCTATAAGTAACTTACCAACTACACGCCAACTAACTCTCATTAATTTGCAACTAAGTTGACATACTTGAAAATATTAAAATCACCGTGTAGTGTTAGGAGATATTAAGCAGACAGCGTACTAATATTCTAATGACTTGTAGTTGACATGTAGGTGCAAAGTTACTTATAGTTAGTAGAATGTCTGAAATGGACTGTCAAAATAAAGTGTTTCTTATTTTACTAGTATCAGCACAATAAACCCATTTTTTTATGTTTTATTTCTTTTATCTATAACTTGCATTTTCAAAACAGACAGTGAATTTTAATTTACTGACTTTAGATTTCTGTTTATCACACATTTTTGTGGGAGTTTTTGTGGGATTAACTATTCCTTCAGCATTTTTATTGCCATCTCAATTGCATCATGCTATTGTTACGGTTCTGTTTCTGTTTAGTTCCATGTTTTGCCCATATTTGGTTTTCCCAGTCATTAGTTAATTATCTATCATCCCCATCACCTGTGTTTGATTAATTATCTCGTTTGTGCGTTTGTTCTAGTCCCTTTATAAATCCTGAGTTTCCCTTCAGTGTTTGTCCGTTCTTAAGTTAGTAATGTCAAGTGTGTGTGTTGATGCCACTAAATAAAGAATACTCCTTTTGTTTGATTCCTTCGTCGAGCGCCTTATTGCTACAACCACCGACGCATAACAGCTATTGTAAAATGAATAAAAGGGGTTTGTTACTTTGAGGCAACACTGTAATCTAAGGGTTAAATGCCATAATTCAAAAGGCATACTGTCATCCAACCTGTTAAGAAAGGAACCTCTCAGTGCATACAGTACTGCTGAGAACACAAACCGTTAACAGTGCTTGATTTATTTAGCAGGCAGTCTGGGAGAATCTGCCTCTATTTTCTCCCCCTACGTGACGCAGAAGCACTCAGTGTTGCTAAGAATCTCAATACTTATATGCACTACCCAGAGGACAGAGCAGTGCTTTTTGATTACGCTCCAATACTCTTGTCCATAAGTAAAAAGTCTCCACAGAACAATATTAGAGAATATCAAAAGACCTCATAAAACACGGCTTCAGCCTTCAGCTCTTTTTTCCTAAATAAGCTGATTTTTAAGAAAGAAAGTGATAGAAGAAATTTTGTAAGACACTGTACACTGTATGGGTGCATTATTATTGAGCACCCATAAAGACATGAAAGGAAAAGATAACGTCATGTTTATTTTGATTTCTTCAGAATCTTTGTCTGAAATGTCTCACCTTGAGCTTTTCAGCAATAGTTTCATTGGAAACCAGCCACAAACCTCAACCCATGTCAACAAAGTCAAGATGTGTTCCCTTATGATTAAACGTTATTGTAAAACATCTGTCCAAGGTTGTCTTTCAAGTACAAATAATTTTCTACCTCTCAAATGAAGTGGATGAGAAGAAAACATTTAGTCCTCTATACAGTGTCCCATTCTGCGTTTCATTACAGTCCCTATTCATCAACTGTTGGGAATGTAATGAGCCTTAATCTTTTCTAAACAGCCATGCAAAACCTATACTCTCAGCCAGCACACACTAGTCCCTGCTGCTGAAAGATTCATCAGCGTGAGGTTTTAACAAACAGCCAGTTTTAAATGATTGTCACTTCATATTTAACAGCAGTTGATAGATGTCATGTGCTGTAGCTTGTTAAATTGCATGTAACATTTATGTGTTTGTGCTATTTGCCTGTTAGCAAATACTCTAGATTATTTAGAGATTTTTCTTTTTTGTGCTTAAATTCAAGAGATTATTACGGAAGTATCAATGCAACTGAATTTAAAAACTTTATCATTTTATATCTCCACAAAGAGCATAAAAGGCAAGCTTAGTCATTTGATGTGTTAAAAATATTGTGCATTTGTTAAACGTATCACTGTTTTAATTTACATTGAAAGCTTTTTTTTAATTTACAAGTACATTTAAGTGTTCATCACAAATATACGTGTACATGAAAAAACCCTGCAAAACAATGCAACGCTGTCTCATGACCAATCCATGTATATTTTACAAGTAAAATATTTGAATTCGTACAAATTCATATGATCTCACTTGTACGATTTGTCTAGACCCCAGTGACGAGTAGGGGGCGAGGTTATGGGGTGGCTCATTCGTATGAATATGCACGATTTAGCAAAAATCTTACAAATTGAAGTGAAGTCATACACATTTGTACGAATTAGCCACCTCGTTAAATATGTATGAATTGCCATGAGATCGGGTTGAGCGGGTTGTGGGTTAAAATAAAAAAGATATAATATATATTATAGGCTCTTTTTTTCCCATTAGAAATACAACGATTTGTTAATTCATGTTAGCACAGGTCCATTAAATTATAGCGAAAATTGTAATAATGTATTAGTAAATGTTGAAATTAACATTAACTGAGGTTAATAAATGGTTTACAAGTACATTGTTAATGTTAACTAATGTTAAATGGAACCTTATTGTAAACTACAAATTTTTTTTCATTATTACAATCTTTTTCCCTAAAAAAAACAAATCTGTTCTGGAGCAGGTTAGTCGGGCAGCTTTTGTTACTATGGCAATGTAGCACCAGTAAAAACTGATCTTCCTTAAAAATAGTTTGCTCAAACTAAGCTATGCCACTTAGACTGCCTCTTGAGACAGACCTCATTGCTGTTGATTTGTTGTTGTTGCTATATTTATGCGCATGGCCATCATAATAATTCGAAGGTCAAGCGTGTAAACAATGGGGAATGGGACGGGATCTGGAAAAACAATGGGATGGGATCTGGAAAGCGCTGCAGAAATCTTAAAATCATGTACTTGTAGTCATACTACAAATACGTTATAAAGGTCACCAAGACTAATTCGTAAATGCATTAAATTGTGAAGATAGGCAAGAGGTCAAAAGTTACAAGTTTTGATCTTTCCGTCTCAACCCAGCTGACATGAACAGAGCACTGAACATGATGAAGCTGAAAATCATGGAAATGTATCACATTAGCTCTGTCGATTCACTCTGTACAGTTAAACAGAGTTAATTAACTGACAATCTGAACAAACCGAGAAGAGAAATATTTATACCGCTGCTTTCCCTGCAGGTATCTCTACCAAACATCCGCTAATTAGCTCGTCTTAAACCAAGGAGGCCAAGCTGATTAATTAAAGCAGGTGTTTTGAACAAATAACTCAGAAACGAAACCCTCATTTTAATAACTCTTTACAACACTCACCCGACGGCATCTTGTCTTGACGTTGTTAGTCTTCTCATGAGAGTTGTTTGAATTGAAATATATCACACCATTTCTGATGTAAAAACAAGACTTCTGTGGGCTTGATACAAGATTCATGGATATGTCCTGAAGTTAAATGTGAAAACTTTACAGCACAGAAGGGCTTTTTAACTGCTACTTGAAATTTAACAACCACCTCAAAGCCTTCATAACCGGGATCCTCACCAACCCAAAACAAAGTTTTGCAATCTGCTGTATACCTGTGCATAAGATAATAAACATGAAGGTATATGCACATTTTCCTTTCGGGTTTGGACATCTTAGTACATAAGTGAGCACTCAAGTCAACACCAGATGACAATGTTCAAAAGTGGCTTACCAAAACTAGGCCTCTACGGATATCATGCTGATTTGCAATGGGGAAGCAATAAGTGTGTCATATTCTATTTCATTCACTCTGAGGAGCAGAGAGTCCCTAAACTGATTATTGTTATATCATTACTCCTCCAGAGAGACGCTTCGGAGACTGTATGAAGTTTGTTACTGTAGTATTTATCTCATCTGTCTTTGCTCAGTAAATGAGTGATAGGATGTGTGAAGAGCTTTGCTAGAAGCCTCGTCCTCCACTGTGCTTTTTTCTTTAATTCACACTATTTAACCAGAGTCGCGATTTCAGCACATATAATCTGAGAAACATTTACCTGCTGGCTCTGTGTGTCTGATACATTACTGCTTTCATCTTATGTAAGGTAAATATTGCAAATATATATTATTTAATCATGTGATCAGTTTTTCCAAATTACAGACAAAACATACACATAAAGTGCCATTCTGTCCAGAAATAAATAAAATAAGTAAAATGAAATAAAATCTAGATATAAACTACCATTCAAAATACTGAAATCGCTAAGGCAGCTTTTATTTTAATACTGAAAAAAGAATATAGATTCAAGATTCAAGAGTTTTATTTGTCACATACACAATTATACAGAGTATAACCAGCAGTGAAATGTAGGTCAGGTCCGCTCCAAGGACAGTGCAATTATAAAGTATACAAATATTAAGAGAAGAAAAGTAGAAAAAAAAATAAAAAAAAAATAAAAGAAAATAAAAGAATAAAATAAAAAGATAGATAAAAAATATAAATATAAATGTGCAGGTCAGTATGTTGTTGACTTAAATAGTACTAAGAGGAATGTGCAAAAAAGTTGTACAGGGTATATAATAGCAGCAATATGAGGTAGAGAAAAATTATGAATAGCTTATTGATATGGTGATATTTACATGGAGTCAAGTGATGTTATGACACAGAGTTAGAGTTTAGGAGCCTGATGGCCTGGGGGAAGAAGCTCCTCCTAAGTCTCTCAGTTTTTGCCATCAGGCTACGGAAGCGCTTACCAGATGGAAGCAAAGTGAATAGACGGTTACCAGGGTGATTTGAGTCCTTGATTATTTTGACAGCTCTATTTTTGCAGCGTTTGAGGTAGATGTCCTGCAGAGAGGGGAGAGCAGACCCTGAGATGCGCTCAGCTAAGCGCACAACTCTCTGTAGTGCTTTGCAGTCCTGATTGGAGCTGTTTCCATACCACACTGAGATGCACTGAGTCAGTACACTTTCTATGGTCCCTGAATAGAAAGTTTTCAGGATTGCTGGTGAGACCCTGAATTTCCTCAGCTGTCGCAGATGGTACAGTCTTTGCCTGGCTTTCTTTACCTGTGTTTGGATGTGTGTAGTCCAAGTCAGGTTCTCGGAGATGTTTACACCGAGGTACTTGAAGCTGCTCACCCTCTCCACAGGGGTCCCACTGATCATAAGAGGAGTGTAGGGCTGCTGCTGTCTCTTCCTGAAGTCCATGATCAGCTCTTTAGTTTTGCTCACATTCAGAGAGAGACAGTTGTCCTGGCACCATGATGTGAGTCTCTCTACCTCGTCCAAGTATGCGGTCTCATCGTTGTTGGACATGAGGCCCAGAACCACAGTATCATCAGCGAATTTGACAATAGATGTGGAGCTGTGAGAGGACACGCAGTCATGCGTGTAGAGAGAGTAGAGCAGCATAAAAACAGCAATATTGTGATATTCCAATTTACAACTTTTACATTTTAATTTATTCATGATGGCAAATCTGAATTTCCAGTAAAAAATAATTACACTAGTTTTCAGTGTCATATGATCTGAAATTATTCTAATATGCTAATTTCTTGCTCAAGGAAAAAAAAAAAGTTTACTATCAAAGTTGAGAACAGTTGTGCTTCTTAATATTTTTGTGGTAATCGATATACACTTTCTTTTTTTTCCCAGAATTTTTTTATGAATAGAAAGTTAATTGAAAGAACATAATTTATTTGGAATAGAAATATTTTATAACATTAATGCAATGTGTTAGTCCTCTGTGTGTGTATCTTGTGTTCCCGCCTCGTGTCCATATTTGGTTTGTTTCCTGTCCTTGTTAAGTGCGATTATCAGTTAATTCTTGTCCAGCTGTGTTTGTCTCATTATCTATGATTATCCTGTGTATTTATAGTCCTGTCTGTCCAGTTAGTTTTCCTCTGGTCTACTCGTTACTCCCCGGTGTACCTTGCCTTGTCTTGTCTTGTCTGGTCTTGCCCTGCCCTGCCCTGCCTTGCCTTGCCTTGTTTGGAGTTATTAAAGGCTGTTATTCGAATTTACATCCTCGCCTCGTGTTCCTCGTTCATCTTTGCTGTGTGTACAGTGACACAATGGTAGTGTATATACTATGTTTTATATTTATAAATTAAATTGTAAACATATTATAATAATGATAATATCTATACATGATTTAAACACAGTACCAGCAAAATACTTTTTAAAATTATGCTCTTAAGCCAAACAGTTTCCATTTACTGTAAGTGTCCTTGGATAAAAGCATTTGTTAAATGGAACACAATAACAGAAGTGTGCTTTGTGCTCTGACTTTAAAGCCACTCATGTACAGTAGATCACAATAGAAAGAGAGCTGACAACCGAATTCAAATTAACCTAAGTGGAAAATTGTCTGTGCTTTATAATAAAGCGTCTGGAGAATTTAACCCCAGCACTCTCTTGTTTTCCTTATTTTTCTTCCTCTCTCTACTCCTTTGTGTCTTTCATAATGTAACATTCTGTTTCTTTATGCTCTCTTCCTTAAGGACATCCCGAAAATTCCCCGGATCACAACAACAAGTAAATTGCCTGTGAGCAGTGCGGTAATGAGGAGAGAGAGCACAGGACCGAAAGACTGCCAGATGGTGAAGGTAAATCTTTGGTGCCCTTATACTCTAATGGCCACTTCCTTACCCTTTGGACTAAATGGGGCGACTTATGTTCATTGCATCTCAGTGTATCCCTTAGCCATTTAAGATCATTTACAACTTTGCATTAAATTTCGTTCAAGAATAAGCTTTGAGGCTTCGCTCAGCAGTTTTCTCGTGATCAATGTTATATTGAACCGCTGCTGTTGGACCCATGAGAAAATATTGCAGCTCCATTTAGTTAAGGGTGAAGTGCGCAATTGGAACCCAATGGAACTAATAATGATGATTGTTTTCAAACAGATTCCTTAAGCACTCCCGTTTTCTTTCATTGGTCGGCAAAACCGATAGGCCAGTTTTAAAATAGCACCATTGGTGAGACAGTATTGTTTTGGGCTGGTCAGGATGCTTAAACAAAAGGATGCAAAAAAAAATCAGCTTATTAAACTAGGACAAGCATACCACTGGGAAAAACATGATATAGAAAAATTTCCTCTCGAAAAGATAGCACATTGAATTAAACCTGAAATTTTGAAGTAGATGAAGTAAATCAGAAAAAAAAAAAATCTTATAAAATATGCAACAGTCTGTTTTATTATTATTATTCTATAATAATAATAATTGCAAAATTGTTGTTTTTGCTGTAAAAAAAAGTGTTTTCTTGTAAAATGTACTGCAACAATCTGTTTTATAACTTCAATAATTATTGTAAACTATTATTATTATTATTTAAAAAAAACTTAAATGATGTTTTCTTGTCAAATTTACTGGAGCAAACTTTTTTATTTATTACTTAAATAATGATGATAATTGTAAAATTAGCCAAAGCAAAAGAAGAACAAAGTAATTTGTTAAAGAGCCACCAATTATCCAATAGTAACACACAATACCAATTTATTAGACAACTAGATTAGAAAGTAAAATAGAGGTGAGTAGAAATACAGAGATTTTTTTTCTCCTCGTTCAGTGAGCAAAGCTGGGAGAGGAAGCGTTTGTAGCAACATTTGTAGTGAACTGAGGAAGGGAAGGGCTGTTCTGGTGGTAGTCCTGAAAGCAAGCATCAAAACCTTAAATTTGATTCTGGCCACAACTGGAAGCCAGTGAAGTGAGATCAGGGTACAAAGCATACACGGCAATGCGCATACAATGTGTATAAAGAAATATACTGTACGTCACACACACTGTATGCATACTCTAGCATATGTGTAAAAAACAGGCTTTACCCTGTTTTTGCTGTAATATATTGCCTCCAGAACAGCTAAAGATGACCTTAAAATGAATATGCTCTCTTTTTTTTATTTTTTTATTTTGTTGTTGTTGTTCTGAGTGCATTTCATAGCTCTTTGCAGTGGTAGTTGCAAAACTTCTTTTGTAAAGAATTGAAAAGGCATAATTTTTTCCTGACAGTCTTACAGGTAATGGATGTTAACCAAACAAACACACAGATTACGAACCCATTTTGAGAAACGCACTCACACGGATGGAAGGCACAAAGCAACCTTACTTGATCCTCGGTCGTCATTGCAGTTGACACATGATGTGAGATCTTCTAGTCTGGAATGTTTGAGACATCACTGGGAAGATCAACACCGGGAACAATGCATTACACATATCAGCTGAGCAGAGAGGAGTACTGTAGACCAGACCCCGATACATCTCACTGCTTGCTGACATGCGCTTATCAACTATAATGACAGGATTGTGTGTTTGTGTGTGATTGTGTGTAAGTGGCTGTGTTAGCTAAATGTGTGTGTGTGTGTGCGAGAGGGGAAAACAGCCACGTGAGGAAGTGTGCGGAGACAGGAAACAAAGACAGACAGAAAGAGGGAAAGAAACATGGGATCCCAGAGAGAAGGTGTCATTCTCGGTAGATGACATGCCATGAAGATTGTCTAATGAAAATGTCCCCAGAGCAGCTCTCACCCTGCTGATGGTACTGATGAGAGCAGTTTGACGGAGCCCTGTGACTATACTGAGAGAAAGAGAGAGACTGTGAGTGAGATAAAACACATTGATATGTCGTTCTAATCAATGCTGCTGATTTTTGTATCTTACTAAAGCCCAAGTTATTTATTATCATAAATTAGCATGTTTTATGAAGACTTGAAGTACAATCCAAAGCTTCGTTCAGACTGTCAGGCCAAGTCCGATTTTGTGCATATCCGGATGGAATCTAATTTGAATAACTGACTGTCCACACAGCATATCACAACTGTTCATATCCGATTTGTGTCCATAAGCGCTCTTTCATTTTTACTGAATGTGCATTGGTTTCTATTGTAATGCCGTTGCGTTGTTATGCCTACGCTAAAAACAACAGTAACAGCAGTACAGTTTGCAATACAGATGTTGTCTTACCGTTGCGGTTGCGCTGTAGTATTAGCCTATATTTCGTCTTGTTAGGCAGCGGCAGAAAAGCAGGAAGCTTCAATGTGTGGCTTTATTCCGTGCTGCTGTCTCCGCTACTTTGCTTTTTTTTTTTTTTGGTTTCCACTACTTTCAAAACACAAAGAGGTACGTATACTAGCAGTATATTGTTTTTTTTCCCCCGCTTGACTTGCACTTCGCAACGACACAAGCTTGTTTCTGCAAAGATGTTTAGCGTGTTTTCTGCAGAAATGTCTGATGTGTTTACGGTTTACGTTGCGTGAGGACGTGAAAAACTACGCTAAATCCGATCTGACCGGTCAGACTGAAACAGATTTCCAGAAATGCGATTTAAATAGGATTCCAAACCGCATACGAATGTAGCTCAAAACGGATTTGCACAAGTCGGATTTCATGTAGTTCTTTGCCATTCAGACTATCTAAATATGGATGGAAATACGGATTTCAATCGGATTTGCACAAAAATTTGGGCTGACAGTCTGAACGAGGCTTGAGACCACTAATTTGTTTTTGCATTTTTTTTTTTTTTTATTAGAAATTATATTTTAGTTTAAATTTATCTTTTTTTCTTTAATAGCAGCAGCACTGGAGCTGCATCAACTCCATAGGTTTGTGTAAAACCTGATAATCATGCGATCTAGCATGATTTGGAAGAAGTTCTTCAAAGGAAGAAGAATATCTATCTATCTATCTATCTATCTATCTATCTATCTATCTATCTATCTATCTATCTATCTATCTATCAAACATCTAAATTTTACATGATTAAATTCAAAGTGTGAACATCAAAAGTGACAGTAAAGACATTTATAATGTTACTCAAAAAAAAAAATTATCCCTATTAATAAAAGAATCATTAAAAAGGTAATAGTTTCCATAAAATAAGAAGCACATCTTTTTGCAGCTTTGTTAATAAATAATGTTTCTTAAGCAGTAACTCATTTTATAATTTCTGTTGGATTATGTGATACTGAAAACTGAAATAATTCAGCTTTGTCATCACAGGAATTAAATAAATACATTAAGTAACACTTTAGTATAGGGACCACTTCTCACTGTTAGTTGCTTATTAGCATGCCCATTATCTACTAACATATTGACTGTTTATTAGTATTTATAAAGCACATATTCTGCATGACCATATTCTACATCACTAATCCTACCTAATACCTAAACTTATCAACTAACTTACTAACTATTAAGCAGCAAATTAGGAGTTTGAGGCAAAAGTCGTAGTTAATGGTTTGTTAATAACGAGAATTGGACTTTAAAATAAAGTGTGACTAAATATTAGAAAGTTATGTTTAATTATAATAATATATACCTCTAATTTTTTAATGGTATTTAATATTGATTATTTTATATAGTCATTAATGAATAGAATATTTGCATTTGAACTGAGTATCCAGACTGTTTCAGTATGGAGTATACTGTATAACAACAACTTGAAGTGCTTGTCAGATGGTGAAGTACTGTAACACATCCATCAAAAAGACATGTCAACTGTTTTTGAGTCTTTAGTATTGCTCACACCAACTTGTCTAGAGGGAGTTTACAGACATTGATGATTGCTATTCATTTATCTCTGCTGGCTTCAGTACATTCCTTCGATCAGTTCTTTGACCGTTTTTTGAGTAAAGAGCACTTAGGATGAAGCAGGCTTAGGCAGTGAAGGAACATGAACAAGGTATATGGCAAGAGTTTTAGATTGTTACTCTTTACTGCCTGTATAAAGTTGTTCTTTTGGCAGGCACAGTCCTATAACACTTCCATTAACTTAACCTCACTGTTTTTCGTCCTGTCAGAATAACAAAATGAGGGTATATTTTTCAGTTAAACATTGTCTCTTGTAGTCTTGTACTCCTGTTAAACATTGTCTCTTGTACTCTGTTAAATGTGTTGCTCCAAAAATGTGTTGCTCATAGTGACAAGCATATAAAACATTTCCTTAAAATACTCCATCCCTTGAGCAACATGATTAATCTGTTTTCTATGCAACACTATATAATCTCATAGCTCAGGGCTTTTGTGGAAAATGTAAACAGCAAACAATTGTAGTCTATACAGCCTTACTGCTCCATTGTGGCCACATATATGTAATTTTATTTATTAAAAAGACTTAAAATACTTTTATTCAAGATGTATTTCCCCTTCGCTCTGTGCTTGATCGTTAGATGATCTTGGGATTTGTTTGCTCCTTGAATTTGCTTTTTAATTGAACATGTTTTTCTGTCTCTTTCTTTGTACCTCCAGGTGGGAGCAGATTGTTCCCACAATCAGACTGAGAGTTCATCTGAGATGAAAAAGACATTTGGACACAGTCAAGTGAGTGTTCTGATGTGCCCCACTGAAAGAAATAAAGAGAGAGTTCACCAAAAATGAAAATCTGTCATCATTTGCTCACCCTCGTGTCTTTTTAAACCTGTATGACTTTTTTTCATCTGTGGAACACAAACTATTTTAAAGAATGTTTAAACAGTTTTTACTCATATTAAACTAAAACAACACTGGACTTTCTTTGTATGGGCAAAACAATATTAGATATAAGATGATCTTTTGTGTTCTGCAGCAGTCAAATATAGTAGTCAACATTTAAAGTGGATAAAAAAATGTTCAAAGTTGTCCTAAGACAAGAATGCATTTTGGTTTTAGATTTTAGGACAACTCTGATGAAATTATTTGATCCACTTCAGATGTTGACTACTGTACTTTGGGTGAACTATGCCTTTAATCTTTTAATAACTTTATTTTTTGGGTAAACTATCCCTTTAACAATGATTGAATTCATTATACAAAACAGTGCGTGCATGTGTGTGTGTGTGTGTGTGTGTGTGGTGCCGTTCAAGATAAAAAAGTCAGAAGCTACTACGTAAAATGCTTTTTTACCTATTTGCATTCATTACTGTACATATATTTTGTCATTACAAATTGCATTACTGCTAAAAGAAATTAATATTAAATTTATTAATACTTTATTAAACAAGTAAACACTAAATTGTTCAGAACTGACAGTAAATACATTTACATGATCAAATAAATTCAGCTGTAATTAGCATAAGAGACTACTTTCAAAAACATATCAAACCCTAATTTAAATAAAAAGTTAATGTAAACATCAAAATATCAGTTGGTAAACTAGAAATGCGCAGAATCTGAAATATTTCTTAATCATTTTACTGTATATTATTTTTCATCTGACCTTTTGACCCCACTGTATATTTGCTAAATTTGCATAATACATGAATATTTTCAATGTCTCTGAACTTCCATGTTCCCCATGTTACATAAGTGAGCTGTTAAAACGCAGTAAGCATAGACTTGCACACACACTCTCACACATAACTATTTGCTCCAGTGCTAACAGGTGTCAGCCTTGAGCTCTGCAGCAAGCGGTGACAGGTTTTGTCAAATTATAGGTCAGTCTGACAGCGACAGGGGAAATGGAGAGGAAGGTGTAAATGTCTAATCACCTGCTCTGTTTGTGCCAGACTTCAGAGTCCGCTGCACTACGGTATGCATGCATTCTCTTCTCTTGTCTTCTGTTCTGTAGGCGAAGACCCCAGAGCAGATCGGACAAGGCCAAGCAAGGACAGCAGAGGAAAGTGTGAAAACAGACGGAGACCTAAAAAAGACACAAATGGACAAACACAACTGAAGGGACAGTGGAAGACTTGGCAGATTTTCTGCATGGTAAAAATGATGTCAGATCTGTTTAAGCCCCTGTTCATTCACTGAGCTTATAAGCACGCACACACACACACACACACACACACACATACTGTACACTGTAGGCAAACACAAAACACGGACACAAAATACTTAGTCTAACACTGCTAATGTAGAAAAATAAATTCCCAACTTTCAATTATGAACTTTCTTAATAAAAACCAACCACATAGTATGGCATGCATTATAGAGTTTTAGATATTGATTTTACAAGGTTACGATGGTACTGGTTGTTTTTAATAACTGTTATTTTTTTTTGTTCACTATCTATTTTGATTCTATTTTTCCCCCAAAGTGAGGACACAATGTTCTTTGATTTGTGTTGTTTGTAATTAAAAGCTATTTCTGGCACCTCAGACCAGAATTGCAGTGTTAAAGGTCACGCTGGGAGTCATTTGAGTTCTGTAAATTTACACGAGGTCAAGTTCAAACTTTTGTCTGAGCAGCTTCTGAAAATACTGAGCCATGTCCTGAATGCAAAATAGGGCTGCACGATTTGAGGAAAAAAAACGAATTGTGATTTTTCTGATAAAAATTGCTAAATATGCTAAATAATAAATATATTATACAAAGTAAGAAATATTACTATAGTAATTACTATAGATCGTAATAATTCACTGTAGAATACTTATAATAATAATAATAATAGTATTATTATTATTTTTTACAATACAATTTTAAAATTACAATAATACTTAAATCTTAATTTGTTTTTTTTTTACAAAAGTTAAAACATCAAGCTTTTATTTTGCCAGCACGTGTAAAAGTGTGTAAAATCACAATGCCACTTCACACTGAAACATGTAGTGCACATATTTATTTCAATAATTTGCAGTCTTTGCGATTTAATAATCATACTAAGCCATGTCGCGATTTCGGTTTTATTCCAATTAATCGCGCAGCCCTAACAAAATCAATCCCAACTCTGTTAAAAATGATGAAAAGAACTTAACAGCTAAAATGTGAAGGTACGGTTTGTCTTGTGTTGTAGCAAAGATTAATTTACTCCTCCAACTCCATATTACGAGGCTCAAGTTGGCTGGCCAACTATCACTGTTGAATATTTCGGAGCTTTTGGTGCCAGAATTAAAGAGAAAAACTCGACTCACAGTGAGTCGTCTCCCTAAGAATGATGTGCCATGCACCGAGTACTTAATCTACTGCTACATCTCTCTGTTTCTCTACCTTCTTGTGTCCTTTACAATAAACCGTGATTTTCACTAAATGTGTGAAGAATAAATGGTTATTTGTGGAGCAAAACAACAGACTCATCACTGTCCGTGCATTTCCTGTGTCCTGACTCTGCTTCTCCATTTAATTAACACCTCTGACACTTCAAGAAAGGCCCTGTTATACCGTTAAAGTGCAAGGTCAATAACCTAGATCCCACGGGATCAAGCGAAAGTCCTCATTGGTGTATCCTGTACGTGAGCAGCACATCATAATAACATCAAAGCTCTGGTTCTTAGCCTTTTCATACACCTTTGATTTATCTTTCTCCATCCTGCCTTCTCTCTCTGCCAACCACTTTTCCCAGCTGAACTTTCTATTCTCTGTGTTTATGTAAACACTGAACTGAAAATGTACAAATTCCAGGAAGAGACTATTAATCATGGGGAACTGAGTCTCAATGAAAAGTTGAGATGGCAGCTGGTTTTAAAAAAGGCCTTGACGTTACAGCAGCGGCTTTGTCTCGGAAATTAAAACTAACATTGTTCTTGAAAGATTGACAATTACTCAATGCTTTTGTCTTTCTATTTTGTAATTTTTATCACATTATTGTCAGTGTAAAAAGTACAGGCACAGTATTAATGAGGCAACAGCTTCTTTTCCTTTCTCCAAATCGGTGATAGCAAAACCTCTCCACCAGTAGAACCGTCCACCTGCAAATTATGATTTCAGGCCATTTGCTACTTTGCCAAGTATTATCAAAACTTCTGAGGGAGAGCATGCCAAGTGTATCCAGAGAGAGACGCTCCTCATGAATGTTTGAGCTGAAGAAGATGCCATCTGAAGTGTCCTGATGGACTACATGCTCGCTCTCAGATCACTACATGGGAAAATGAGACCAATAGTGACAAATCTGTACAAAGAGCCAATTTACCTAGCTACACAGTGGCTTCCAAAAATATGATGTCTTCCCTTGAAAAACTTGCCTCTACAAGATCTTATAAATAAAAATGAGCCATGATCAAAACCTGATTTATATCAGCCTCTCTGAAAAAGCCTTGCGGAGAGGCTGAGTATGCCTGATTACATTTACTGCGAATAGAGGCTGACTTGTTACAAACTTTTCAAAGTCAAGTGCTTCATTCAGCACAGGGAATGAGACATTAATTTTGGATTTACATATTACCTCCAGTCTTTGAATACAAAGCGCACAACAATCTTCGGTGATTAAAAGGATTGTTCTGCACTCGCTGCGAAAATACTGCGAAAGCTTAACGATGCTAAATCGAGGCGCAATGGCATTATTTTGATGTTTTTAAGAGTTCAACGTGCCATTTGCCTCTGATCTTGGAAACAACAATTTTGTTGCCTTCAGCCTCCATTAACGCTTATATGTGGTTTGGATGATTTCGAGAAGAGCATTCTGATAGGCTAATTACAGCTCAGAAAGCCAATTTTACCCTCTTCATGCCATCTAACCCACTCAAGTCATGGAAAAGGTGTAGGAAATAGAACCCATCAGCAACTTCAAAGTGAATTTAAATAGCTCCATCAATACTTCCATTCAAACTCGCTCTGGAAGTACTCACGTACAGACACCTCTAGTGGTTTGGCTCTTTACACTTTGAGTTATGAGGAGGTAAAACAGGGTTTTCAGGAACAACAACAGCCATCATCAAGAGAAAAGGAAGCTGAAGAATCTGCGCCAGCTATGAGATGCAGTGCCAGTGGATTCATGAAGATTCCTGGTTGCCAAAAGCAAAATTACATGGTCAAACACACAAACGTTGAGAGAGAAAAAATGCATTTGGACACTATGCAGACAGTGTATCTTAAGATAGAAACAACAGCCAACAGAAAAAGACTGGCTTTTAAATTTCATCTGACATTTGGTGATAAGAACAGTTACGCTATATTACGCATTCTGTTCGAGGTGACGCAAAATTACAGCTTCACCCTGGAGATGTTGATTTTGCTCAAAACAACATTTCCAAACATTACGACAGAGAGTAGCGTCTTTTATTTTGCACATGGACAGTGATAGATGATTCATTAGGTTCATTTCAAAGCGAGTTACTCCTCAAGGATGGAGGAAGTTTTCATGGCAACAGTGTCTTCGCCAGCCAGTTCAGTGACGCCAACGCTAAGACAAACTTTAACGTGAGATGTGCGTATCAGTGCACACAGATATAAGAAGGTGGCGGCAGGCCAGCTGTAAAGTCATTGCGAGGACAGATTTTACAGTGAACAGCTGTGGGGCTTAGCAGTAAAGTTTCTCACTGCCTCCCACACAGTGCATAAAAAAACACAATTATTCACCTATTATCTTTCACCTTGTCACATTTCACTCTAGGTCTTAAATAGTAGTTATTTTTCATTTAGCTAACACCTATAGTTCCAGCTATATGTAATTAACTAGATAATGGGAAAAACTTACAGCAGTTCAGATGTTAGTTGTACTTGTTTTAAGATCTTTAGCCACAGCACATAATTGTTGACATCACTGCGCATAACCCTTACTAATCACCTCTTTAATACAGCTGAACTATGTCCGATTATTACAGAAGTATGATAGAGTGCCATGAATGGTAGTAGGAATTGATTTGCTCCTTAAATGGAGTGAGTGTCGTTACTGGCAGCAGGCCACAAAGAAATAACATTGACAAAATATCTCCTGCAGCTAATTGATCTATAACATGCACACAGCTTGACCATGTCAAACTATTTCAAGGTGTTTAATCTTAAAGAGCAATATTCACATTAATATTCATAAGATAGGCTACCAACATATGCTGCTCCTAACTACATCATTCATCTTCTATTAGGCACCACAATTTTTCGAGATGTTGTGGCTTAAGTCAATTTAAGCTGTAAAGGTCAACAACCATCTAAATAGCACTCTAAGCCTACAACCTAATTAAATACTCACACTAATTACCCATCCTGTCCTTCTCTTCCTCCTCTAGTCTGCTCATTAAAACAAGCATGTCTACTCATTTCATGATGGATGAGATGTTTTGCCATTACTGCCACTTCTCCACTATACACTCTTAGAAGAAAAGGTTCTATATAGAACCCAGGGCTCGACATTAACGCTTGTCCGGGACAAGTGAAGGTTTTGGTCGGGCAAGTGAAAGAGAAATTGACTCGCCCAATCGGACAAGTAACTTAAAAAAGTCAATATCAAAAACAATAACGACTGCCTTTATTTATGATATAGCCTTTGTTATAGGAGTGTGCGATATATATCATTTGAGATAATTTCGTAATTGTTGTTTTATCGAGTGTAAGAATCAAAACACACCTTGAGTGCATGCATACATTATATAAAGAAGTCTAGGTTAGACTAGCTCACGTGCGAGTGCGTTAGTACGGAAGCGTATTGCATTCACTTAAGGAAAAAAAATCTACTCTGTTTTTCTGAATTAACGAGTTAATTATCTCAGAATTACGAGATAATTTTTCATTAAAAAAAAGTTTTTGCTCTGTTTTTCTGAAATAACGAGTTAATTATCTCAGAATTACGAGATCATTTTAAATGAAAAAAAAAACAGTTTTTGCTCTGTTTTTCTGAATTAATGACTTAGAAAAACAGAGCAAAAACTTTTTTTTCTTTAAAAATGATCTCGTAATTCTGAGATAATTAAGTCGTTAATTCAGAAAAACAGAGCAAAAACTTTTTTTTCATGAAAAATTATCTCGTAATTCTGAGACAATTAACTCGTTAATTCAGAAAAACAGAGTAGATTTTTTTTTTCCTCAAGTGAATGCAATACGCTTCCGTACGTTAGTTCACTGCATGATTCAGTATTATATCATGCATGAAGAATTATCAGAAAATTCAAGATATGGATGAAAATGTATATATTTATATAAGTTCACATAGTTTCACACGAAGATCAAGCGCCGGTTTTTTTTGCTCCAAAAACCATCATGATTATATAACAAGAAGTTAACATTAAGAGACTTACGTTTTATCATATTTCAACTAAAAAATAATTCCAGCCACAGCACTGTTTTGCGTCTCTGAGCAACATGACGGTGTTTCGTTCCTGAATGAATGAATTAATCAACCGTTTAAAAGATTCGGTTCAATCGCAATTCACTTCTTAACAGTGACTTGATGCCACCTACTGGTGGTTTTAATTTCACATTTACAGTATTTTTTAAATAATTTCAAATATCAGTTTTCATCGTTTTATGAATCAAAACATTATTTATTCATTTGTAACTGCAGATTAAAGCATTCCATATCCTTCAGAGCTGCATTAACAGTCGGTAAATATATTCCACTCCAGATGCCGTTTCTGTGTTTCCTCTACATTGAAAAGATGAATTTTGTTGATACAGATTTCATTTGTTTGGTAACAGCCCAAATGTCTTACTATAATAATTGTCTGATTAAACTGAACTTTAATAAAAAAAATTATAATAATAATTACGTTTTAAAATTCATATATAAAAAAAATATTTTAAGTTTAATATAAAATAATTGTATTTGTAATTAATATTCCCTTTTTATTTTAAAATATAACAGTATTATCACACTTTATTTTTTTCATTATTTTATTTAAAAAGAAAAATATAACTAAATAAACTAAATGTGTTTTGTATAACTACAATAAATAATTGTATTTATAACTCAATTAAAATTATTTTTTTTCTCTCCGGGCAAGTAACTTTTATACTCTGACAAGTAAATGACAAATTTACTCGTCCGAAGGACAACCACATGAGAATGCTTAATGTCAAGCCCTGGAACCCTTTTTAAGGGTTCAATCAAAAGAACCCTTTAGGGGTTCTTTGTAACCAGGAAAAAAATTCTATATAGAACCCTTTAGGAGTTCCCATCATGGGATCATTCTTTGGATTTAAATTTTTGTTTTGTTTTAATTAAATTTTAAGGCTTAAACAGCTCATATAACTAATTTATCACTAGAAAAACTTAAATATCCATAAGCATAACACATCAAGGTTTTGTGTGATCATTTAAGACATTTTTATTAGCGTTCACTGTGAAAAACAATATATAAATATATCTAATACTCACCCATCCAACATGTCAGTCACAAATATGTTGATTGCTAAGAAACCACAAAAAAAAAACAAAAAAAAAACAACAACAACTGAATGGAATGTTAACTTGCACAAATAAATAAAGTTAACTTGCAAAAAGATATTATAAAGTTAGAATGTGAAAAGTTTGTCATCAAATAGTACCGGTATATTAATGACACTCTTATTTTGCATCTCACCACCAGGTCATTACCCTTTACCTTAAATAAATCTCAAGTATTTACTCCACATTCTCCTATAAACCTATAAACCAAGTAGTCTGACTTGTTTTTTTTGTTTTTTTTGTATGCTGCAACTTTCCCCAATTCTGTAACCCATGAAAGATGGTGAACCACATGTTTCTGAAAAGGGAGCTAAAAGACTAACTTTAGTATTGTTTTTAAATTTATAAGCATTAAATATTAATTTTACATTCAGATTTTCAGTATTTAAACAATAAAAACAAAGGACCCACGACAATTTCAGCACTGGGAAGGGCTAAATAGTGCTGATTGAAATGAACTGAGGGATGGCTTTTGGATGCTCCCTACTGAACAAAAAGTAGACAGCAAACAGATACTTCTAGCATCTCTGTGTTATTGGTCAGTGACGCATCCATTTTGATGCTAACTCTCCATGCGATGATTAGGCTTGACATCCTAAGATGGGGATACAAGTCAGAGAAACATTTATTAGAACTATGGAGAGTGCAGTACAACAGGAAAAAGAAAGGAATCTCTCACAATTAAATCAAATCTTAAAACTTACTTGAATTACATTTACATTTATGCATTTAGCAGACACTTTTATCCAAAGCGACTTACATAGCATTCAAGTTACAGTTTCTACATTTTATCAGCTCTTGCATTCCCTGGGAATCAAACCCATGATCTTAGCGTTGCTAGTGCCATGCTCTACTATTTGAGCTACAGGAAAGCTTTAGTTTCGAATTAGTTAGGATTGTGGTGTTTTCACCTGTATGTTGATGAACAAACAAGTAATGCTGCACTCCGGAATCCAGACCTGCAGTGACAGGGCAAAATATTTATTTAGTTATTTATCAATCAACCATAAGAACCTGCATGATAAAAGGTGGAAAATAGAAGAAAAAAACTTATCAGTAACTTCAGATTAGCTGATTGATGAGTTTCAGTTGGTACTGTGAGGAAAAAGGAATAATGTACCTTTCGTGTTATTGTTTCGCAGCAGGTTGGTCATGTTTCCTCTGACTTCCACTTTTCAACCCTCTGATAAGCTGCTGGTAAAACTTTAAAAGTGCTCTCTGAGTTAGATGAACATCTACAACAACCAAATACAGCGTGCTTAGAATATTATACAATTACTTCAGCAAAACAAATAATTCTATTTTACTATACTATAACTGCAAACACCAAATACTCAGTTATCCACAGAAAAAAAGGAAACATCTCCATCAGCTGCTTCTCTCTTCAACCCGGTCTCATCCCAACTCGTCACATATTGACGCTTGGTTTTGGTGTCACTTTTTGACGCTCAAGGTACCCCTTTAGCGTCACTTTTCGACGTCGATATGCTAACGCGATATTGGGAATATTATCGTCATATTAAGGTTGCCATTATTGCATATATGTAGGGGTGTGATTTTTCAATGTAAACAGTCAAAATTGTTTTATTTATATGACTTACCCAACCCCTGCCCCTAAACCTACCATCTGTGAACAAAACGCAAGATATAGGAGGCAGATGCAACTACTGTCATAATTTATTTAAAAATTATTAATATACGCTAAGTGTTTCCTATTTAAAAAAATGGAGGACCCTTCATGTCGAAAAGTGATGCTAAAGGGGTACCTTGAGCGTCAAAAAGCGACGCCAAAACCAAGCGTCAATATGTGACGAGTTGGGATGAGACTATGTTACTCTCTTTGTTCTTCTTGGTTTGAATTCATGTTTATAGGCAGTCTGGCAGTGATTTGACCGAAACTTTGTTTCATCTTTTCCTATAACGTTACGTATAGGTCCAATACAATTTACAGGGCAAAAAAATAAATACGTTAGACTATATCATGAACTCTCGCCAGCATTATTAATCAATTCACAACAGTTTTAATCGAGATACTTTAGGGATTCATGTTAAAAATTACAAACCTCCCGGCGGAGAATTGCGCAGGCCTGGACAACGCGATAAACCACCTTTAACAAAACTGATCAGCGCATAGACACACGTTCAAGTTGTTTGCCGTTTATGTCAAAGATCATTTTATGCATCTGTTTGGAGGGATGAGTTATAAGAAAAGCCTTTTAGAATCTAAATGAAGCAATGAAACTCATATGAGCATGTTGCTTGCACGGCATCTTACATGACATGATAACTAGAACTTGAAATCATGTTAGTGTGCTGATTAAATAGAACCTAAATAAAGCGTGTACCTATTAATAAATAGATCAAACTGTCCAGATTGCTATACACTTCTAGAACACATGTATTTCTACCAGATCAGTTTGTTGGAATAATAATAGGTTGATTTAGTGCAGATGTGTATTTTAAGTTTAGTTTCTTTGGAATAAAGGTGTAAAATTGAAATAAAAACACAAATATAATGTAGTATAATAATTTGAAATAGCCTAATGTGTAAATATACATAAAGCATAGTTTAGCCCAAAGAACCCTTTTGTGCCAAAAAGGGTTATTTCTCCTTATATAGAACCTTTTTGGCATAAAGGGTTCTTTGGAGTTGAGTATAGAACCCCAAAGAACTTTTTTTTCTAAGAGTGTATATACTTACACAATTGAGAAGTTTGGGGTCGTTGAAAGTTTTTTTTTTTGTTTGTTTGTTTTTTTTTATAGAATCTTATGCTTACCAAATCTTCATTCATTTGTTCAAAACTACTGTAAAAACATGAATAGTGTGACACACTACTTGTATTTAAAATGACTCTTTTTATATATAAAAAGAGATGGCAAAGCTGAATTTTTGTTAGCCATTACTCCAGTCTTCAGTATCACATGATGATCAATATGCTGATTTGGTGCTCAAGAAACAGCCAATTTAATGCATGCTTTAACTATATATATATATATATATATATATATATATATATATATATATATATATATGAACATTCCTGCAACTAATCTCTAATAAATTTATAACACTAGAAATCTAGTGTTTTATAAATACTAATAAACAACCAATATGCTAGTAATATGCATGGTAATAAGCAACTAGTTAATAGTGAATATTGTTCCTTAATCTCTGTTACCCCCTTTTATTTGCGTATTTACATTTAATTAGTGATTTGATGCTTTATGCAATGCTATATACATTTTTAAACATCCCAAAAGTGCACCACATGCAGGTTTCTGAGGTTTACCTCTCAGTTAGAGCCCTGCGGGGGCCCTCAAGAGCTCTGACATCATTTGAAAACTGAGTACTATTATTACCTATAAATGTTAAATTGTGTTAAATTATGAATAATGTGCAGTGATTTTTTTTTAAATAAATGTATAATTTATTAGAGTTTAGTGGAAGGAATGTTCATGTACATAACTCTGATGGTTCCGTTTTCTCCATAAATTGCCACTGTTTGAAAGAAACACATTTTCTAATAAGAATGTAGGGAAAGCAGAATATTCTCTTCCCATGAAAACAGAAACTCATGCACTGAATCACTTGCTGGGGTGTAGGAATATATATGCTAGTAAGCCAGGCAGTAGACTGCAATTTCATGCATCATAATAATTCCTGCTATTGCAGGAAGTCATCAGCAGTTCAGCCGCTTGCATTGTCTTCCTCGAATACACACCACCAAATTAATATGATCAGTTAGCAATGAATTGGAAAAGTTCTTTATGAATTGTGTGATAATGAAAATGGTATCGGAAAATAAGAGTCTTCCAGGAGAACACTGCTGAAACCGTTATCTCCTGCTGAGTTGATTTAAAAAAAACGGAGGATGGTGTGATGGTTAATCTGTCTAATAGCATCCACCCTTTCAAAGAAATACATCTCTCTCTTCGTATCTTTGGTGTAAAATGGAAATCATGTTCATCTAAAGCCATAAAAGGAGAGACGGAAAATCAGCAGGTATCATTATTTGCTGCAAAAGTGGTTTCTGATGGGTTTTATCTTACAAATAACACTGAGGTGGAGGGTTGACAAGAGCCACTCATGATAAAATGTGAAGTTCCCAGAGGCTCGAGACATGAGAGTGGAAAAGAATTAGAGATGTGCCATTGTAAAGCAATACAGCTATATAATGTATTATATACATATATTGTGACGAGTCGGCTGCCTCCCCCCTTTTTATCATCACCACCCCGTCCCGTATTCGCCGCCCTTCACCAGGCTCCCGACGGGAGTGGGTGTGTGAGAGAGGAGGGGCGCTGAAACAGCCAGGGCTGGCGGCGTGTGATGAGGCGCACCTGATCAGAATAGAGCCTCATCACCGCCGCCGTTTAAATGCCGAGCGCGCCTCTCCTCGGGAGACCGGTCTCTTCCCTGTGCATGCACGCTGGTGTCCTCGTGGGTCCAGGAAGGGAGCGTTGAGGGATTCCCGCACCACCGGAGACGTGAGATGCCGGACCCGTAGAGTATGGATGGAATTCCGCACCCGTTTGACGGCTGACGGGCTAGGATGCCGGGCCATTCTATCCCCCGGAAGCGCCGCGGGCAAAGGATGGATGCAGCTCAGAAGAAGCCGCCGACCCACGCGCCCCGGTCCCGAGAGGGGAGCGCGTGCGGCCACCAGACTCCGCCCCTTACCTGGACCCTTCCTTCCCGAACACTGCCCTCCTTCACAAGCCCGTAGCACAACGAGGACACCAGATTTTATTTTCAGACGCCACTTATTTTGATATTTTTGTTTAATAAAAGCCTGACTCCACGCTCACTGTGTCTGTCGTTTGCTCCTCCCGCCACTATATATATATATATATAATGCTCTCCTTTCATCTCTTCACAAAAATTGAATCTCACCACAATGACTCTAGTACCTTCACTGATATTATAAAACTGTTCCCTGTCAATACTTCACTCGTACTGCGTCGCTAGACGCTATGGGGAAAACTCCTTTTTCTCAGAGGACTGAGACTTTTTCAATCACGCAGTGTGACTGCACGGCCACTGGTTCGTGCAGTAATAAAAAACGAACCAATGGCTCGACAGTGGTACTGCACGAGCCTATGGTGGCAAAGCCCGCCAAAAGGGGCGGGGTCATCTGGCTATATAAGCGGGCGCTTAGCCATAGGAAAACAGATCAATTCTCCTTCAGCGATGACTTCTTCGCTGATCCAGGACTCCAGACGCTCGCCGTTGAAATGCCTTGCTGCAGATTGGAAGGCTGCCTTTTTTCCTGCTCTTCGCTGATCCAGCCCGCTTCGTCGAGCCGCTTCAGCAATCAAAGCAGACGCCAGCTCGTCCCCTGCTGTCATCCGGAGAGCCTTCAAGAAGTGCAAATTTCTTCTAAAAGAGCAATCGCGACGTTGTTGCAAATGCCGCGCCGTCAGTGCGTCTCGTGCAGACTTTCTCTGCACGATGCCGACGGCCTCTCAAAATCCCACGCAGAAGCCGCTCTGAGCAAGATGGAATGTTCATATTGCATGAACATGAGTCTCGTGACTCTGCGCGCTCGGATCGCTTTCTTTTCAGAGAGCGACTCCGTCCCTCACGCCTTCCCGTTTTGTTCCCCCCAGGGGCCTGTGGGGAAAAAACGGTGGGGTAAAAAGGTGGTTTGGAGTGGTCTACGCCGGAGGAGCCCACTCGTAGTCGTCTGGACGAATGGTTCCTGCCGGGGCGCCGCACGGCCCCTCGTCAGCGAACTTCTCCGTTTTTTCCGGAGGTCCACGACGAACTTACGAAGTGCTCCGTATTCGGCCCGACTCCACTCTAACTCTTCTTCTGCTCTCTCCTCAGTGGGCGGCGCCGAAGAGAAGGGCTAGGAGAGGTTACCCCATCTTAACGAAGCTGTGGCTGTGCACCTTTGCCCACCCTCCGCCATCGTATGGAAAGCAAAGGCTGCTCATCCCTCCAAGCCTTGCAGGATGACTTCCGCCCTCGGCAGACGAGCATACTCCTCCGCCGGGCAGGCCGCCTCAGCGCTTCACTCCATGGCTGTGCTCCAGGTCTTTCAAGCCAAACTCCTCCGGACCATGGATGAGTTCGGGCCTGTTCCCGCAGTTTTCAAGGAACTGCGCAGCGCCACCGACCTGTCTTTAAGAGCTACCAAAGCTACAGCGCAGTCCATTGGGAGGTCAATGGCCAACTTAGTGGTGTTGGAACGCCACTTATGGCTAAACCTCACTGAAATTAAGGAGGCTGATAAGGTCCCCTTCCTCGATGCACCGGTCTCCCCTGCGGGGCTCTTTGGACCTGCTGTCGAGGGCTTTGCGGAGCGATTCACCGCGGCTCAGAAGTCGTCCTAGGCTATGCGATACTTCCTAAACGGTCCAGCTCTGCAACGGCCACCAGTCGCCCCAAGCCTGTTCTAGCGCAACAGCCTCGGCAGCGCTCCCGCTCGGCCAAACGCTACCCCTATCCAAAATGTCAGGAACCCCGACCCATGCTGACCTTGGACCCTGCTCCTCCGGCGTCGTCCTGATCCGATAGGAAAGAAGAGGAGGGGGCAACCCCAAAACAGGCTGTTATGCCTTCAAGCACCCCGTTCAGTTCTGGGTGCCAAGGCAAAACTGTTTTGTTTCAAAACCTGTTGTGAATCACAACAATCCCTTTCCAAAAGTGCCTCCACATACAGCCGCTGTTATAGCGAGAAAAATAAAAAACAAACATTTTCAAAAAGAGAGCAAATTTCCTCTTCCAATTACCGAGTGTGTCGAGTTCCCACAAGGCGACTCACCACCCGAACTAATCCAACCCCTTGCCACACGGGCCGAGGCCTGGCGGGCCATCCCCGAAGTGTCACAGTGGGTTCTGGGGATTATAGAAGGAGGTTATACAGCGGCAGGATCTCCACCTTAGTGCGGAGCAGCAACGCTCTCGTTCTGCGAGCCGAGGTAGAAAATTTGCTGGCGAAAGGAGCTATAGAAATAGTTCCCCCAGCTCAGAGCGAGTCAGGCTTCTACAGCCGTTACTTCCTCGTCCCCAAAAAGGATGGCTGCCTCCGGCCCATCCTCGATCTCAGACGTCTGAACCGCGCCCTCATGAGACGGCCGTTCAGAATGACTACATTGAAACATATCCTCTCGCAAATTCGCCCAGAGGACTGGTTCTTTTCGCTGGATCTGAAAGACGCTTACTTTCACATCCAGATAGGCCCCCATCGCAGACAATTCTTGAGATTCACCTTCGAGGGAGTGGCTTATCAATAAACGGTCCTGCCCTTTGGGCTGGCTCTAGCTCCCCGCACTTTTACGAAGTGCATAGACACGGCTCGCCCGCATGACGGCAAAAGTCGCGCCAGATCGCATTCTGGCCATACGGCTGCTCGCGGCTTCCTTCAAGATTGGAGCCTCCTACCCAATCAAATCGTTTCAAAGGATGCTGGGCCTCATGGCATTGCCTGATTCTCCAAGTACGCTCTTGGCCCCATCCCTGGTGCTGAGGCTGTACTTATGACCATTGAAACGATGTCTAGGCTGGACCGACCTCTAGGAGTTCGGTCCTCATGCCTCCTGCAGGACTCTTCCTGCTCATAATTGGTCCCTCTGAGCCTTATTGCTCAAGGCCAGTTTATGTTGTCGTTTCTCTTCATGGCATGGCGGGATTGTATTTGTTCCCCATAGCACGAGTGAAGTATTGACAGGGAACCGAGGTTACGTCAGTAACCGAGTACGTTTTCTTGGTTCCCACAGTTTGAAAAAGAAAAAAAAAATCATGCAGTATGCTATATTTGTTAAACAAGTTAATGTTTTTGTGCTTTACATGTTACATAAAATGCATATTTTTAAACAAGACTTCTTAAATTTACAATTATCAAGTTTCATACTGATGTCTTTTAGGCCCTATTTATCTAGGATTATGTTTAAAAAATGAACTGCATC
Source organism: Barbus barbus (assembly GCF_936440315.1). Lineage (NCBI taxonomy): Eukaryota > Metazoa > Chordata > Actinopteri > Cypriniformes > Cyprinidae > Barbus > Barbus barbus. The sequence continues at coordinate 15,098,372 of NC_136750.1, forward strand.
CTGAATATTGCACAAAATGATTACTAATCTTACTTGCATGTACACTTTGGACGAACTGGCTTGTTTTGAAAGATCTCTCATGGGTTTCACTCGAGCAGTGTGCTTTGATGCTATTAGCAGCAGACGGCCATCAAAGGAGGATTTTCACAGCCTCCTCACAGATTTGTTCCTAAATGCAATAAATAAAGTGGTAATTTGTTTACCTAATCGATGTACATTTATCAGATACATTTAATTGAAAATATAGTTTTTTTATTTCTCTTCATGCATGGTAACCCAGGATAGTTTTTTTTATCACTGCTCAAATGATAGAGAAGAGAGACTTCTATTTATGTGTGTTGGTGTATGACGTTTAAAAGAGTTTCTGTTATGTTAAAGTTACCATTTTGTTTGTAGTTACCATTATGCTGAAGAGTGGAGCCTGTTGTTAGGTAGTGGGTGGCTACTTGATTTATATTTTTAGTGTATGATGCTTCACTCAATCAGCAAGTAATTTCTTTCTTGTGCATTGCAAACATTTGCTAAAGAAGCTGTTTAAAACATACAATTAAGATTTCAATTAATATTTCATATTACTCACAATTAACAAGTAATTAGTTGGTCCCTATACTAACACTAGAATAGGAACCAATTATCATTTAACATGTTGCTTGTTAGCAAGCCTGTTATTAACATATTGGCTGTTTATTAGTACTTATAAAGTACAAATTCTGCATGACTGTAATCCCTAATTCTACCCAATACCTAAATTTAACAACTACCTTACTATTAATAAGCAGCAAATTAAGAGTTTGTTGAGGCAAACATCATAGTTAATGGTTTGTTAATAGCGAGAATTGAACCTTAAAGTGTGACCATTAGTTGCACGGATAATGTATTGACAAATATTAAGTACACTTTAAGCTGTTTTATAGCTATTAAATCTTGGTAGCCTTTACTCAACATATGGGATGCAATCTACCTAAAAAAAAAATATGTGCACATTGTTACCTCAATTGTATTGACTAGCTTCGGTTTGTTTTTACAGTGGGTGTATTCTCTGAATGCTGCACTTTTTTTTTTCATTTCACTACATGATTTCATAATGTTAATTCATTTACACCTTTTTTCGCTCCTTTTATTCATTTTAATTAATTTTAAATTAACATTTAATTTCTTCCTCATTTATTTTGCATTCTAGAGGGAACTTTTCTTAACCCCTGCAGCATTGCTTGATAGTACTTAACAGTGCTGATGAATGCCATCTTCCACTAGTCCCTCTCACAAATCAGATATTCAGAATAAGATATGTGTTATGTGGCTCTAATTTTATACCCTGGCTTCTCTTACTCACTCTAATGCAGCCGGCACATGAGGCAGAGATAGTGGTTCAAACTCTGATAATCTGTAAAAGGCCTCAAACTTTTGTGCTTGTTTTTCAAAAGACACGATTTACCAGGATCCTCTCTTTGATTTCTAGAAAAATGCAGCATACAGCATTTGTGTAAGGTAATTGGTTGTTATTATGCACCACAGTGAGACTGTAATATGGGAATTGGCTTTCAATATCTGCAGGTGTACAGGGAGCAGTAATGCAATTAGTATAAACATGAATTTTAACATTCTGCAATACTGCTACAGTTTTCCAGGAGGCCAGTTTGTGGTAATCATGCACCAAAAGACTATTTGGGGAGGGACTAATTAAAAGGGAGATGGAATAATCTGAGGTCAAGTAGTTATTGTAGCATCACTGATTTTTCCCTAACTGTTGGCTTGATTACATGAAGATTAGTGATGGCTGACAGAATTTTGTTTTTTTCGTTCCAATTCAAATCACAGAAACTCCCTAACAGGGGACAATGCTGAAGAAAAAGGATCATTACACTCGAAATAGCTAAATAATAAGTTTATTTTCTATTACAGGGAAAAAAAAGCATGCTGTTAAAGGGGTCATATGACGTTGCTAAAAAGAACATTATTTTGTGTATTTGGTGTAATGCAATGTGTTTATGCGGTTTAAGGTTAAAAAAACACATTATTTTCCACATTCTGTACATTAGTGTTGCTCCTCTATGCCCCGCCTTTCTGAAACACATCGATTTTTACAAATCTCATCGTTCTGAGAAGCGAAGCGTGCTCTGATTGGTCAGCTATCCAGTGCGAAGTGATTGGCAAGAAAACCTCAAGCGTGTGACGGAAATGTTACACCCCTCACTGTATTGTGATGCCATGTCCCAGCGCGACGACACAAAAAAATAAAAGCCATTATAAACGAGGCATTTGTTGCATCCAGTGGGGACATAATTACTGATTATAATGACTCATGCTGTCTTTTTACGCGTCGCGTTGCATCGTTATATAAAGAATATCTCTTTGGTTTTGAGACTTTACTCTTTGCAACTTCAGGTATCTTATCTATTCACAAACAGCTTGTAGCACTCCAAATATAAAGGAAAACATGAAATCGCATCATTTGACCCCTTTAAGGCAACAGCTGAGAATGTCCCGGATGTCTATTTCTACTTTGTGTTTAGAGCTAAAGATGTACAGCCAATTTACATCGGTTCGATATTGTCTAGAGTTGGCCTTGGGTCAGGAAGTGGAGTTGTCTTTACACTGATAGACCTAGCATCATGTGTTTAGATAAGGTTATCAATATAAATCAATAGTTGAGTATATTGAGCTAGCTCTGCTTGAAGAGATTTGTTTAAATCATTTCGAACAGATTGCAGATTCAGCTGGACTCCACTGGGCCCACATTTGACAAAGTCCTCTGTAATGCAGCATAGTCTTAGATAGGATTAGGATCTATGTTCAGACTAGTAGTGTTAAGATCTTAACGCTCTAGTCCATGCAGGCCAAAAGCAGAAGCATTTGAAAGGCCTTATTTTGAGTGTATCTGCAACCGTTTTAAACCACAAACTCTCCCTATTTGTTTATTTTGGTTCTGTACACAGATGTAATGAAAATTGGGTTGTCACTCCTGTAAAAAACCCAACTCATCGATTACAGAACAGGCTTCAGCACTCAGAAGAGGAGTGACAACTGCATTTACCTGTTCTGTGCGCATGGCCTTTGTTTATAAACAATTCTTGTCAAAATGTATTGGACACTGAGTAAATGAACTTGGAGGCATGTGAAGTCACTGTGCTCAAGCCAGATTTGATGTAATTCATTCATTGTTCTGGTGCAGTCCCTGGAGTTGTGTTCTGAAATGGACTCTGGTGGATGAATGATTTTGTTTAATGCATTTTATGTCAACTCTAACATCAGTTGTTTGGATTTGCTTGTATCTATTCAGGTAACATTTGACCTTGTTGTCTGTTTCGCCGTGTAGCTGCAACGCCTAAAGGTGTGTAGACACCTACTGTAGTTTTCTTGTGTGGCTGTTTATGAAATCCCAGAGCATTGTATTGTAAAAACGAGTAAACATTTGGCACAGACATATTGGAGATTCAAAGCTAGTTGATCTCACAAGTTTTAAAATCTGCCTTAAAAAAATCTTGTTGTGCAACCATCACATGTTTCACTTATATTTCTCCTTATAACTTTTGAACTGTGAGGTCTACCAATTTAATTATTCTTTCTTGGCCCTGTTGACTTTAACACAGCAGCCACCTTGTTTTGTTAGAAGATGATCTTCAGATCAATACACATTTTTGTCATTTAATTAGTTTAATTTATTCAGTTTATTATACATGTTATTCATTTATAATTTATATAATTTATCCATTCATTTAATGATTTAATTATTTCACATAATCCTATAATTTATTATAGTGTTTTCTTTATTGTTATTTATTCTGTATGGATTCAACGAATAGTAATCTTATTGAGTAAGAGAGCATGTTGATGATGTCAGATATAGAAAGGAAAAACGCTATTTTTGGCACATTATGTGCAGAACACATGAGCAGAGTTAACACATGCATCTCTATGGGACAGAGATGATGCAGAGGAAGGGTTTTCACCTTTTATTAGCAGAAATATGCATGAACATTACCCTCCAGCATTCATTATTTCATACCTCAGCTGCAGTATGAAGTTCCCTTCAGGTCTCTCAGTGTAACCCTAAACAGAACCATAAAACATTCCATTACGACTACAGCATTGCAAAAATGCAGTGCAACCACTGTATGTACTGGTCAGTCCACAGACGGCTCATTCCTATATTTTGGTGGATTTTATTTCCCTCTGAAACAATACTGCATAATTTTAATATTAAATGTTAATCATCTTTTATACAACTTTTTTTTTTTTTTTTTACATTTACATATTCTCTTTGACATAAAATATAAACATAAAAATACAATTAATAGCACAAAACATAACATTCCCAACCTAGTGAAAAATAAATATACTAAAGTGTAATTGAAATACATTTATTTAATGTAAGTATACTACAAATACATTCACATATTTATGTACTTCATAAAAATCCCCTGCAATAGTACTTTGAGTATACTTATATACTTTTAGTATACTTAGTAGTGTACTTTTTAGTATACTAAACTGGTATACTCAAAATCTGCTAAATTTGAACAACTAATCTTATGCTTAGTGCATTTTTATAATTAAAGTCGTGGCCTTATGGTTAGAGAGTCAGTCTCGTAATCCAAAGGTTGCGGGTTCGAGTCTCGGGCCGGCAGGGATTGTAGGTGGGGGGAGTGAATGTACAGCGCTCTCTCCACCCTCAATACCACGACTGAGGTGTTCTTGAGCAAGGCACCAAACCCCCAAGGAGGACCCCCTTAAGGACCGATATTATTCAAAGATCATACAATCCTCATCAATGGTGACATTAAAACACATTTTAGGCTTAATATTAAGAAATATACATTGCGCACAAGTAGTACTCCAATGAGGTTTAATTATAATTTTTATATCAGTAAGTCTCAAGCAATATGTTAGTAAATATTTTAATAGATTTTTAACTATAAGTAGTATATAATAAATGTATTTTGAATATATATTGTTTTTTACTAAGGCACCCTGTTGTGTCAGTTTATACTGGACATGGAAATGTCTGTTTATTTTTTAATAGATTTCTGTTATATATCTATTAAAATTCTTACTAAATAAATGTTAATGTTCTGCTAGCATGTTGTTGTTTTTGTTGTTGTTGTTTTCTAGCTAGCCAGTATTGGGCTTTGTTTGCTTAAAATGTCCACCCTGTTATGTCAGTTTTTACTGGACATGAAAATGTTTATTTATTTTAAATAGTTTAGTAATTTGTAAGAAATTTAACAGATATATAAAATCTAAGTACTCGCCTGTTGTTCTTTTCTAGCTACTAAATGGCTTCTTTAGTTTAAAACAGTCGGGCTTATTAGGTTATACTTGAGCTTGAGGCCTGAGCTTGTTTTCCGATAGACAGACAATTTCTCCCTCTGATAAGATAAAAAAAAACAATTGAATTTTATCTACCTGCTCAGTTCAAAATCCACCAAACTGTAGCAATGACCCAGCTGTCAAAAAAAATGTTCAATATTCCTCAAAGGATCTCAGATGCTCAGCAGTTGAAATTGGATTCCCTGAAATTTTCATTTTTGTATGAATATGAATGAATATGCTGAAAGCCACTGCCGTTGCTTTGTGCGCAATGCAGAGGCGATGGATGATTTACAGTGAGCAGAACATTCCCCAGGACTCCCTGTGTCTCCCTGTGTTTATTCTCCTCTCCGATGTGTTTTCTGTGGATAAAATTTCGCTGGTTTAGAAACATGGGAATCGCCATACTAACAAGCTCAAGACTGGAACGAAAAATCTCACATTTGCCTTTCTTTCAAAGCATATACTGTAAGAGCTGAAGCTGAGTTCGTGCTAGAGAAGAACAGTGATATAGTGTAGGATTTAGAGCAACATGGCTTTGATGGCTGCCTTTCACACTGCAGTTACAGACTTCAGAGATGTGAATAAAACAGCAGTACACATTGTTTACTTCCTCGCAAGACATGTTTGCTCGCTATCGGTTATGTTGTTTTCAGACCCAGAGATGCATTGGAACTGTTAAATAATTCAAATCAAATGTGATTGCATTGTGTCTAACAAAATTGTAGTTCACTCATGTGAAGTCTTCAGCATTTTTTGGAATAACAAGTGACATTCGAATGCATTATTAAATGTTTAATTGTTTATTTATACATCTGTTTTTATATATTTATGCATGTATTATTTTTCCAAAACAACAATTTTTCCAATAAACATTTTATTTTCTCATTCTGTTCTTTGACATTCTACCCAAATAATTTCACTAATTGCCATTTTCCTTTTTATTAGTTCTGTCCAGTATTGATCTATTTCTTCTCTTTGTACTGTTTGAAGCAACTGAGGCATTATTTGCAAAGAAGAAATGTTGCAAAAGATTACATCATCATCGGCCTGCTATATTTGAGGTGTTTGGATGGCCTGAAGTGTTGGTTAACCAAAAGAATTGTGTGTGTTTGAGGAAGTTAGCAGGGCAGAGAAGCAGGTTTCTGAGTTAGCTAGTAGAGCGGTGTGTGTTTAAGTTAGTTGTCAGTGGGTATGAGTATTGATTCACGTGTTCTCTCTGTCAGCCCTGTTGCTCCTCTGGCCGTGGAAGTATGTGACATGCTGACATAGATGACAGAAAAAGGAGAAAAAATGTAGATCCCATTGGATTAGAGAAAACCGGTTGTGTGCGCTTATGTCATGTTACAGTAGAGGTTGGCAGATGACTACTCAGCAGAGGTGGGTAGAGTACTCAAAAACTGTACTCAAGTAAAAGTAAAAGTACTTCTAGAAATATTTACTCAAGTAAAAGTAAAAGTAATCGTCTGAATAGTTACTTGAGTAAGAGTAAAAAAGTATCGGATAAAAAAACTACTCAAGTAGTTAGTTACTAGTTACTTTGGATCATATACTGAATATAGTCTATTTTTATTAAAATATATAGATTACATTTATGTTATGTGTGTGTGTGTGTGTGTGTATATATATATACACACACACACTGCCCTTCAAAATATTATTTTTTTAAAAAAATTTATGTAATTTACTTCAGTGATGCAAATCAGAATTTTCATCAGCCTTTACCCCAGTCTTCAGAGTCAAATAATCCTTCAGAAATCATGTTGATTTATTACCAGGGCTGCTCTTTTTAGCTTTCTATTCATCAAAGAATACTGAACAAAATGTCACAGGTTCCAAAAAATATTAAGCAGCAAAACTGTTTCCAACACTGGTAATAAATCGATATACAGGTCCTTCTCAAAAAATTAACATATTGTGATAAAGTTCATTATTTTCTGTAATGTACTGATAAACATTAGACTTTCATATATTTTAGATTCATTACACACAACTGAAGTAGTTCAAGCCTTTTGTTTTAATATTGATGATTTTGGCATACAGATCATGAAAACCCAAAATTCATATCTCAAAAAATTAGCATATTTCATCCGACCAATAAAAGAAAAGTGTTTTTAATACAAAAAAAGTTCAAATAATTATGTTCAGTTATGCACTCAATACTTGGTCGGGAATCCTTTTGCAGAAATGACTGCTTCAATGCGGCGTGGCATGGAGGCAATCAGCCTGTGGCACTGCTGAGGTGTTATGGAGGCCCAGGATGCTTCGATAGCGGCCTTAAGCTCATCCAGAGTGTTGGGTCTTGCGTCTCTCAACTTTCTCTTCACAATATCCCACAGATTCTCTATGGGGTTCAGGTCAGGAGAGTTGGCAGGCCAATTGAGCACAGTAATACCATGGTCAGTAAACCATTTACCAGTGGTTTTGGCACTGTGAGCAGGTGCCAGGTCGTGCTGAAAAATGAAATCTTCATCTCCATAAAGCTTTTCAGCAGATGGAAGCATGAAGTGCTCCAAAATCTCCTGATAGCTAGCTGCATTGACCCTGCCCTTGATAAAACACAGTGGACCAACACCAGCAGCACTGACTGTGGGTACTTGACACTGGACTTCAGGCATTTTGGCAGTCTTCCTCCAGACTCTGGCACCTTGATTTCCGAATGACATGCAAAATTTGCTTTCATCCGAAAAAAGTACTTTGGACCACTGAGCAACAGTCCAGTGCTGCTTCTCTGTAGCCCAGGTCAGGCGTTTCTGCCGCTGTTTCTGGTTCAAAAGTGGTTTGACCTGGGGAATGCGGCACCTGTAGCCCATTTCCTGCACACGCCTGTACACGGTGGCTCTGGATGTTTCTACTCCAGACTCAGTCCACTGCTTCCGCAGGTCCCCCAAGGTCTGGAATCGGTCCTTCTCCACAATCTTCCTCAGGGTCCGGTCACCTCTTCTCGTTGTGCTGCGTTTTCTGCCACACTTTTTCCTTCCCACAGACTTCCCACTGAGGTGCCTTGATACAGCACTCTGGGAACAGCCTATTCGTTCAGAAATTTCTTTCTGTGTCTTACCCTCTTGCTTGAGGGTGTCAATGATGGCCTTCTGGACAGCAGTCAGGTCGGCAGTCTTACCCATGATTGCGGTTTTGAGTAATGAACCAGGCTGGGAGTTTTTAAAAGCCTCAGGAATCTTCTGCAGGTGTTTAGAGTTAATTAGTTGATTCAGATGATTAGGTTAATAGCTCGTTTAGAGAACCTTTTCATGATATGCTAATTTTTTGAGATAGGAATTTTGGGTTTTCATGAGCTGTATGCCAAAATCATCAATATTAAAACAATAAAAGGCTTGAACTACTTCAGTTGTGTTGTAATGAATCTAAAATATATGAAAGTCTAATGTTTATCAGTACATTACAGAAAATAATTAACTTTATCACAATATGCTAATTGTTTGAGAAGGACCTGTATTATAATGATTTCTGAAGGATCATATGACTCCGAAAACTGGAGTAACAGCTGATGAAAATTCTGATTTGCATCACTGAATTAAATTATATTTTAAAGTAAATTAATTATGTATTATCCTATAACCTCTGACACTGAAACCTCTGAAAACGCCTCACATGACTGCTCTGAACACAACGAAACAAATACATATTGACGGCTCTTCTGTTCTGCAAAATGTAAACAAATGTAGCCTATATTTTTGCAAGCGTAAATATAGTAAAAATATGAATATTAATTGTGTCTAGAACAGGCCGCGCGCTGCTGCGCAGAGCTAACGCGGGTTCCACGGGTGTTCATTTCATACTCTGTGACAGCTTATTTAATGTATAAATTATACATTGTATTTAATGTAACAACAAACTGGTAATGCCATAGTGGTATCGTGGCCTATACCTGTGGAACAGTAGACAGCACACGCGGTGTTCATCTAATAAAAGATCTTCATATAGCTCTACCAAACAAGCCTTTGCAGATTTGCTTTCAACTGACTGTAGATCCAAAGCCACGTTCTTAAACTCTCTGTTATCTGAGTGAGAACCGCTTCAGGCAGGAACTGAACGAATCATTCAAACTGATTCGCGAACCGATTCACTGGTTTGCCAACTGGTTTGATAAAGCCTTTAAACAGAATCGACTCAAAAGAATGAATCATTCGCGAATGGGCATCGTTCATTGCCAAGAGAAAAGTAGACGGCGCGTTTGGAATAAACTGAAGCATTTTTAACTTGTATTGCATTAAGATAGTAACGAGAGGAGAGTTGCCCACAGTAACGAAGTAAAAGTACCCATTTTAAAATATACTCTAAAAGTATTAGTTACCCAAAAAATGTACTCAAGTAAATGTAACGAAGTAAATGTAACTCGTTACTACCCACCTCTGCTACTCAGGGATCTTTTTATTGAGACAGTGGGCCTGTTTACACCTGGTGACTTCATGTGGGTTCTCTGATTGGATATCCATGTGATTTTTAAAACGGTTCTATTTACAGCTGACCACATAAATGTGTCTCCACAAAAAGGATAAAAATCCGATCATCAATTAATTCCCGCACTATATGCAAATTTCACGTCAAAGAAAGCGACAGATATGTGCAACAGGAGAGAGAGCGGCATCAGCACTGGAAAGATAAGTTAGTCTTACTGCATTTAATAAACATGATTTTATGTTGAGCGTCTGCGTCATACTTTCAGTTTAATTTGCAGCAGTTCGCGCGTCGGCTTGCTGAAGAGATAGGGGAACGCGGGGCACAAATAGTGTGGGGTTAGTTGTAACATGCTTGGTTTAAATATTTTTACTCATGCTAGCATAACAAAATTTACCGTATTTACTAGTTGCCACATAAAAACTATATAGAGAAAAAAGTGTGCCAAAATTAAAAAAAATATATTGCTGAACATTTATTTTACCATAGTAAAAGTTGCAAAATGTCTGGTTTAAGTAGGCTAAATTTTTCATCTCAGTTTTTTAGTAGGCCTAGCTATACATTTAAAATGAGACAAAGATATTCTCCAATCTATTATTAATCAGTTTAGATGTTTTTTTAATGCTTCGCTAACTAACAGAAGACACTAACCAGTTTCAAAGGGGTCATCGGATGCAAAAATTACTTTACAAGTTGTTTGAATATAAATGTGTTTTGGAAGTGTGTGTACACATCCATCCTATAATCCACCCAGTGGTTTTTATAAATCCCTATTTTAAAATCCCCTTTCTCAAATTAGGCTGTTCTGAGATTCCTGTCAGAATGACGTAGTTCTGTACAGGCCCCTCCCATGATAGTTGATTGACAAGATTGTCTTACCTTAGACCCGCCCTGAGTGAGCTGAGAGCTATCCGCCTCCGGTGCAGGGGAAGGCAAGGTGTCTCAGATTAAGCGATTGAAGTGTTTAGTTGTTGGATGTAATAATGAATATATCAGTCGTCGTGTACTCCCGACATCTGAGCCGCTGAAGACGCTGAGGATTCGTTACTTTCGCTTTGAAGTGAATGCACCGATCCCCGATCTACATAAATGTCTCTATGTTCGCCCGAATCATTCGAGATCCAGCTTTATCTACAGAAGTAAGGGTTTTTATAAATCTTTGCAAATCACCTTTCCTAATAATGTGCTAGTTAGCCAGTTTCGTTGCTGAAGTTTAGTATGCGCCATAGATATACAGTCATGGCCAAAAATATCGACACCCTTGGTAAATATGATCAAAGAAGGCTGTGAAAATTAATCTGCATTGTCAATGCTTTTGATCTTTTATTTAAAAAATTCACAAATTCGTATTATTCACCTTTCATTGGATTATAAGAATTTAAAATGGGGGGAAATATCATTATAAATGTTTATCTCTTATACACATTGGCCACAATTAACGGCACCCTTTTATTCAATACTTTTTGAAACCTCCATTTGCCAGTTTAATAGCTCAAAAACAAAAACACCTGACGAGATCAGAGACAATTCCTTCATCCAGAATCTTTCCAGATCCTTCAGATTCCCAGCTCCATGTTGGTGCTTCTTCTCTTCAGTTCACCTCACCCATTTTCTACAGGGTTCAGGTCAGAGGACTGGAATGGCCATAGCAGAAGATTGGTTTTATGCTCAGTGACCCTTTTTGTGTTGTTATTTCGGTTTGTGTGTGGATTATTTTGGCCGGTTGGAAGATCCAAACATGGCCAATTATAAGATTTCTAACAGAGTCAGTCACTTATTGATTTTTTATCTGTTGGTATTTGATAGAATCCATGATGTCATATGTCTAAACAAGATGTCCAGAACCTCCAGCAGAAATATAGGCCCACAACATCAAAAATACAGCAGTATATTTTATTGTACACATGGGGTACTCTTCATCCCTGTGTGCACCAAACCCATCTTGAGTGTTTGCTGATAAAAAGCTAATTTTTTTTGTCTCATCTGACCATAGAAGCCAGTCCCATTTGAAGTTCCAGTCATGTCTGATAACTGAATATGCTGGAGTTTGTTTTTGGATGAGCTAGGAGAATTTTTCTTGAAACCCTCCCGAACAACATGTGGTGATGTAGGTGCTGTTTGACAATTTTTTTTAAAGGTTTTCTGACACCGAGACTCAACTATTTTCTGCAATTCTCCAGCTGTGGTCCTTGGAGAGTCTTTATCCACTCAAATTCTCCTTCTCACCGTGCATTAGGACGATATAGACACACGTCCTCTTCCAGGCAGTTTCGTAACATTTTATGTTGGAAATTTAAGGAAATTTTTAATTATTGCCCTGATGGTGGAAATGGGAATTTTCACTGCTCTAGCTCTTTTCCACTTCACTAATTTGTGAAGCTCAATTATCTTTTGCTGCACATCAGACATTTATTTCATAATGATATATCCCCCCATTTAAAATTCTTATTATCCAATGAAAGGTTAGATTTTTGTGAATTTTTTTAAATAAAAGATCAAAAGGATTAATAATGCAGATTAATTTTCACAGCCTTCTTTGATCATATTTACCAAGGGTGCCGATATTTTTGGCCATGACTGTATATACCTAGACGCCTCATTATTGACTGTTTCTATGGGCCACGATACGCAAGCCATCCGCCATTTTTGGAATGGTCTGCGAATCTTTGAGCGCATTGACTGTGTGCGTCTACAAAAGCAAGTTATATCTTTGAATATTCATTGATTATTATGGTGAATGCGAGGTGGCTGACGAGTCAATGTATCTGGAGCGGTCGAATAGGGAATCTACACATATCTATGGTCTGCTCGTCGTCACTCCACGGAAGAGAGGGGCGTAGTCAGCAGAGCACACAAGCATTTAAAGCAACATTGACTATAACAGCATGCTGAAAACAGAGCTGATTTTTAAAGGTGTTTTTTTTACACTACCATTGAGAAATTTTAACCAAAGAATGTTAAAGACTTTTCATTAAGACCCTGAAGAATCATATTAACTTGTGTAAAATAGGCATCCGATGAACCCTTTAAATTCCAGTTGCGCAGATGGGGAACACTGCATTAAAATGTGTCCCACTATTATTAAACTATGCTATTCTATGACATTAGCGATGCAGCCTAATTTACACTATTTACTTTCATGAATTTTAATGAGAACCCACGAGAGTCAGGTGAACAAAGATTGACAGTCATTAGGCTATTATTTATACAGAAATTATTTCAAGAAATGTAAAGCAATTTGGCTCCCAAGCAAGGTTGTAATGTGTTCATTGACAAATCCAAAACAGGATTATTTTAATTCTAAAGAAAACACCATTATTTAATTTAAAAATATATATTTTATTTTATTGACAAAATATGTCATATGGTCATGTTACAGCGTGCCCCTCAGATGTTACAATGTACCCCACCTACGGGGCATGTTGGCACATTTCACTTCCAATTTTTGAGGGTAAATAAAGAAAAATGTGTGCACTGTAATTGTGAAACAGAGCGACATAATTGTTCTAGACAAATGTGAAATTACTGTGGATAAAAAATTATACTCTGAACCCCATGTTGATTAACAAACTGAGAAAGTCAAAAAGTGTTAGGTTGTGCCCCGCTCTCCCCTACTCAGCTAGCCTATTCATCACAGCGATGCGTGTTACATTAGCGCTATCATATCTGACTATAACTTGTCATATAGCCTATAACTGTCACAAACAGAGGCGGAAACAACAGGTGAGTGAAACAGGATGATTTATTGAACAGAGGATGTAGATCGTGCAGAGAGACTGGCAGGTAAGGAATCCAGAGAGAGAAACAGTTCAGATGGGTCTTAGCTGTAAACTGATCAGAGTCCTTTCTTTGCAGGAACAACGGAGAGCGGGAATCAGGATCAAACCAGGAACTGAGATTGGGAAATGCAGGAGGATCTGGAAGGTCAGTAGTACAGGTAATTATAGCTGGGTCTGGTGACTGTTCAAGGTCATGAACGAGTATTGGGAAGCGAGTATTTAAAGGGGAGCTGATGAGTGCTTATGGGTGACTGCAGGTGCGGGTGATCAGAAGGCGGGTGATTGGGATTTGTTGATTGTTGTGGCCGGTGACTGAGGTGGCTGTGACTGTGAATCCCTGACAATATCACACTCTTGTACGTTTATTATCTTAATATTTTGGGAGGAGAAAAATTTAGGCTACATATGTGGTTTGAACAACCAGATGCGTTTATACTTGTCCAGTTTTGTCTCGACCTCCTCCTGAAGTGGTTTGAGAATTCGGATTTAAATCCGTCTCGAAAGCATTTCGGAGGGCATTTACACCTGGTCTTTTCAATATCGGATAGCTATCTGGTCAGAGAAAATGCATGAAGTAACCAGGTGTAAACAGGCCCTATATAATCAAACTCTTTTCTGAGTCTGAAACAGTTTTTGAAACATCAAAATATTTTCTCATTTTATGGCAATTTGTTTTGCATAAAATATGCAAAATTAACTTTTCCTAGCACTGCTTTTCCATGTTCAGTGTCCTTCAGAAGTCAATATCAAACATTGTAGAGGAAATTATTAGGTTGCACAGCAGTAATCTTCAATTACCTGTAAGTCTGACTTTTTCTGTTACATTTGACATCTTGAACTAACTTTAAAAGTCAAACAGCTTTGTCAACTCCTCTCATCTCCATGGAAACAAGCTTGTATGGCTTTTTCAGCGTTCACTTGAAAAACCCTGTCCTCCCTGCCAAGAGCACAGCACTGTTTTGTTTATGATAATAGGTTTGCACTTTAAATGATGTATCATCATCTTTGGTCTAATGTACAAGTAAACATTAAGTGTGATTTCATACTATCTTGGCTAGTAATTGCAGTATTTACGTAGCATCCTTTTGAAGTCTATGGTTTGGATGAAATGACAAATATAGAAGTGACTAATGCTGTGGAAAGCGAATGGAGAGGCAGTTTGCATATTGCTGTCACATAGCCTCAGGGAAAAATCACGCTAAGATGTGTCTTTCTCACAGGGTTAATCATTAGAGACCAGTAATAATTTGAGTGATTTGATAATTAAACTTAAGGAACTGAATTAGCTTAACAAATTGATTAGATATCCAAGCAGTAAGATATTGTCCACATGTTAATGAACTGCTCGGCTAATTTAGAGAACATTTACAGAACAGGGTGAGATTGGTGTAATTATAATGCATTTATGGGTCTGTGCATGATAGACTCTGTATCTGGTCCAAAAACTACTGCCTACGTAGGGTCACTACACTGCCTACGTGGTCGCAGAACTTCATTTGGGTGATGAACTTGGTCTTCATAAATTGTCTACATGAATTTGTTAGCTTATTGCAGAACTAATGATGTAATGCTCTAAAAAGCATCTGTACCATATTGCCTTACAGGCCAATATTTTAAGTTAACCCTAAAATTGGCAAGAACATAAAAAGTATTAGTTTAGCTGGAAATTAATTTATTGCTCTTTTCCATTTTATTGGGACACAAATAATACAACTTGATCATCTTTTTTTAAAACATGACTTTTAATTTTGATTTTAATGTTTGTATCCCACAGGATACGTTGCCAGTTTGGGGGTATAAATTAACTGAAAACAGAACACTTGTTTATCAATGCTTGTTACAACATGGTTGTTATACAGACCTAAGGTTGGTCTCTTTTTAAAGAAGACACATAGCAGATTATTGCTGAAGTGAAAGCATTTGAAAAAACAAAAGTATAAAAAAGTTATAGAAGTTTAAGTTTAAAATAAAGATAATGTAGTATGCTATTTTTTTATTTTATCTTATATAAAATTAGTATTTTATAAAATATGTTGAACTCAAATCAAGTCATATGTCTAACCAAGTTGTGTTCCAAATTTGAAGTTGATATCACAACAATTGTGGTTCCTGTGAGAATTTGTTTGGGCACTATACCAAAAATAACCACTGGACTGCACCCAAATTCTATTGATTTTGTTTTATGCAGTTTTCTGTCTCAAATCAATCATTTTCTGTCACAATATCACTTCTATTACAAAACAGTTACCAAATATGGAACCTTGACTGTCAGACCTTTCAAACGATATGAGTTTTGTCAAGATTAAAAAAATATTAGGGCCCATATTCACAAATCATTGGCTAAAAGTAGCTCATAACTGGCCGACTTAAGAGAAACTCTTAAAAATTATGGGCGTCAATCCTAAATTTAGGACTCCTAAATGTTTGCTCTAAGAGTATTTGACAAAGTGTTTTAGTGCTAAAACTAGTGTAACGTAAAACGTAATATGTCATTTAAAGCAAATAGTTTAATTTAGCTCAAACGGAATCATTTATGATTTTATAGGGAATTTGAACAGACTCACTGTTTCACGGCTGATCACTGAGGTGGCAGCGATTCATTGACCAAGCCATATAACATCAACTCTGCACTGGATATTAAAATCCAAAATATAGTGAAAACACTATTTAATAGCGCAGTAACAAGATCGGCAGATTAAGACATTAACTTGTAAGCACCGAGAACCGAGAGGGGTTTGATGGTGTCCTGAGTTTTTAAACTCTGCTTCTGGACACATCCCCTCTGGTGTCTTGACCAATCAGATATTTTATTTTAGCTAGGGGTGTTCCTTCCATCATAAATCAGCATGTTATCAGTCACATGGTCCGAATTGTACACACTCTTGCAAAGTATACTTTTGGATGTGATTTATAACCAGAATATGATACATTTGACAAAGAATCAATTGGAAGAAACGTTTCAGGCTAGAATTGTCAAACTCATACATACCAAACACGAATATGAATCCTTCAGCTATTCAATAATGATTAAAAAGACATACATAATATTTGATTAAAACATGATAGTCTAATGTGTGGGTTACATACATAATATGGAGCGATGCATACAAATTATTAGTTTCATTAAAATGAAAGTCTTTTAAGATGATTTTATGTGCATATGGAAATGACAGTCTCTGTGTACAAAGACATTTCAGTCTGGTTCTTTGTCTTGTATGGTGGGAGACCTGCCCAAGAAAGTCTGTAGGTCGTGATTTCTATCACAGATTTACACGTGACGGCCATCTCTTTGCCCATCAATCTTGATAACTTGCCCCCAAATTTGACGATCTCCTTCCTGAATTGGAATTATCAATAAGTGTTCTTTTGTCTTAATATTGCAAGCTGTTTTGTGAAAGAGGCTTGGTTAGGCTTTCTTCAGACGGCTGGAGCTAGGAATCTGATTTACGACATCCTGTTGGGCCTCTCTGGAATTTCAGCTTCTCATGTTTCGATGTTCTGATCGAATCTTAACTTTGTCTGATTCGGTCTCTGATATCCTACACTAGCTCCTAAATCTGTCAAACGTTAGGAGTAGTGAAGAGGATTCCTAAGTCACTAAGACCAAGCCACAAACTATTCCTAAAAGCTTTTTAAACAGGTAAGTCCCCTCCAACGTGTAAATATGTGAACTAGATCAACTTTTATTGGAGGGTGAGTAGATTTCCCATTACAGGCGGCCATGCAGTTTGAAATGCTTCCTGTGAGCAAAAAAAATAATAATGTAGAAACAAAAGTCACCTCATCTGAATATTCACTTTCAAAATAAAACCAAGAAATAAGAGCTACACATTCATTGCTTTTCCCCACAGCCTCTCAAATGTTTGTATCCCAGGGGATATGTTGCCAGTTTTAGGGATAATGTATATACTTGTTATACTATTAAAAATTTGGGGTTGGTGAGATTTTTTTAAATATTCTTGCAAGAAGGTTCTTATGCTCAGGAAGGTTACATTTATTTGATCAAAAATACAATACAAATAGTTATAATTTAGTTATAACAGTTGTATAACTTAATACTAGTTGTTTATTTATTTAGTTATTTATTTGAATAGCTGGTTTAAAGGAACAGGATTTATTTAAAACAGAAATCTTTTGTGATAAATATATACTGCCACTTTTGATCAATTAAATGGATACTTGCTAAGTAAAATGAATAAATCTAATAATAATAATAAATGTAAAAAATGTAGTGATGTCAAACTTTTGATTAAATTGTTAAATGTAATCTTTAGCTAAATTATATATATATAAGTTGTAGCCATTTGTCCGTAATTGGTCATAAATGAAAATAATTATTTACTAATTGTACAGTGTCTGCCAAAGTTTTAATAGTGGAGAATGTTTAATTAAAATATACAGAAAACAAGTATAATACACATTTTTTATTATTATGAATGATTTAAATCCACTTTTCAAAGTACCATCAAAGTACCATTTTTTTTTTTTACACCAAATTTAGTTTTTAGTTTTTTAGTTTTTAAGAGCTTATCATGGTGCATTATGGGATTGTCTTCTCTGTGAAGGATACATATGAAGGATCTTGCTTTAAAATTTGCCCCAAGGAGGTGTCTGTAGCTCTACCTTTTAAAATGGGTCAAAAAAGTTCCTATGATGCCCTAAAGTTCTAGGAAGCTCACTAGGTTTTGAAACAGAGCATTGAAGATATTCTTGTGCTTTGAGCTCAAAGAAAGAGACAGTGTTGCAGTGCTTGTCTCTCTCCCCACGTTTGGTGGCTGGTGCACTTTAAAAATGATTGGTGTATATCAAAACCCGTTCTTTCAATTGAAGCCAATTCCTTTGTTTCCTTGACTGACCTCCAGAGAGACGGCCTATCCGCCGACCCTCAGGTCATTTGATATCCTCAACAGAGCATGAAAGCTGCCCTGCATCTCCCTTTATCTAATTAGATCTGGTGCTGGCACGCCTCACCTTGTCTTTCGCTTTACCCCATGTGGCACTCCGCTTGCTTTATAGAAACTAATAACGGATTCCTTTTTATATGCAGTTTTATTCAAAGTGGCCTTCAAAGCTGTTGTCGCCCTTTCGCAGGCTAACTGTAAAAGTGAGGATAGCAGAGATGCTGTAAGGTATGACAACTATACTACATGCATGTGCTGATTTGTGACTGCGTGTTTTGAGTTTGAGCTCTATCAAGTTGATTCTTTATCGTCTATTTTAAAATCATAAAAACTATTTTAAACACTATCATTTTCGTTTCTATAACGTGAGAATATATCCCCTATAGCATTCTAAAACAAAACCAATCAGAGTGCCTTGTTATCACTAGTTTTATTTTGATTTCTCGAGTCTCCTATTAATCTCGCTTAGATTGCTAATACTCTATTCACACACATTACCATTGTTTCACTGTTACGTGCTTAAATGGTGGATTTGTGTCTACCTTTGAGTGCAGGTGAGGACACATTCAAGCTGCATTCGGTGCAGCTGGAGCTGGAGGCCATGGAGAAGCAGATCCGCGACCTGGTGGAGAAGCAAGCCCAGCTGAGAGAGCGGAGAGCCACGCTGGAAACATCCCGGGCTGACGCTCACAAGTCCGGGGTAAATATACAGCACGCTGCTAACACTCCCACCACCTCTACTCCGTGTGTTTCTCTGCGCAGACCCTGTGCACCCAGGACGCGATCTTCCCAGATGTCCTTCACTCCGGCGCTGGGACGCCACGGACCCTGGGTGCACCAGCAGCGGAAGACGCGAGCCAG
Source organism: Barbus barbus (assembly GCF_936440315.1). Taxonomy (NCBI): domain Eukaryota; kingdom Metazoa; phylum Chordata; class Actinopteri; order Cypriniformes; family Cyprinidae; genus Barbus; species Barbus barbus. The sequence goes on from NC_136750.1 coordinate 15,117,642, forward strand.
GCCCCGGGCGACGACCTCTCCCCCTCCGCCGCCTCCGGTCTTCGAGATCTCCACCCGGAACCGCTTCGCTCCCCTCCGAGAGACGGAACGCGATGCTGTGATCGTCGGAGACTTCATCGTCCAGCACGTCCGTGCTACGTTAGCTGAAGGTAAAGTGCACACTCACTGTTTCCCCGGTGCTCGTGTTCTCGATGTTTCTGCGCTGATACCCACGATCCTGAAACGACGAGAGCATCGGTGCTGTTGTGCTGTACACAGGGGTTAACGACACCAAGCTGCGGCAGACGGAGACACTGAAGAGGGACTTCAGGAGCCTGTTCGAGACGGTACGCAGCACATCGCCCACGACGACGATCATCGTGTCAGGACCGCTTCCCACGTGTCGACGAGGACATGAAAGGTTCAGTAGACTTTTTGCTTTAAACGAATGGTTATTGTCATGGTGTAAAGAACAGAAACTGCTCTTTGTTAATAATTGGAATATTTTCTGGGAGCGTCCTAGGCTTTTTCGTGCTGATGGCCTGCACTCCAGCAGAGTCGGAGTGGAACTCCTGTCGGACAACATCTCCAGGACGCTACGCTAGGGCTGGGCGATAAAACGATAACGATATGTATCGCGATAGACACGTGAACGATATCAATAAAAAATGTGTTCGATAAAACGTTCGATATTTTTTATTCTTCGCCGGAAGAAAACAAAGGTTGCGAAGCAAGTTTGGTTGCATTAACAAAGGCACTCGCTCTCTGGTAACCTAGCAACGTAGGGAGTGACACGCTAACAGCCAATCATGTAACAGTATCATGTTTGGTTGCGCCATATCGTTGTCTCGTGTCTAAGTGCGCACGCGCGGCTGAGAGTGCACATCTGCAGCCAGACCTGGCTGGTCTGCTGGATTCCTCTTCATAAGCAGAAAATGAGTGCCGCAGCGAGCGAGGAAATTGTAAATAAAAGAGAAAGTCAGCTCGCCAGTATGGCAGTTTTTTGGATATTATAAGTCTGACCGTAGTCAGACCAAATTTCGTCTGCAAATTATGCAAGTCCGTCGTCCCCGCCAAGACTGGTAATACCACGAACTTGATGTACCACCTTAAAAGCAATATCAATAATTATCGATATCGACCGATATGAAACACTGATATCGTGATACAGTTTTCAGACATATCGCCCAGCCCTACGCTACGCTCCATCTGACTAGTAAGCCAATTCTCAAATAACTACTATGATGACTTTTGTTTTACCCACTTAAAAGATAGAAGTACTTGCGTTGTCCAATTTATACAGACTGTGTCTGTACCCCGAATAGCGAGGTCAAAATATAAATTTATTGCAGGATCTAGAAAAAATCTGATCGTGATTCAACCAGAAAAACGCAAAATAAATTAACAAAAAAATTTTTTAAAGCTTGGGCTCCATTCCAATTTGCCTATCGCCACAATAGGTCAACAGAGGACGCCATCTCAACAGCGCTTCACTCTGCCCTCACCCACCTGGACAGTCAAAACACACATGTGAGAATGCTGTTCATAGATTTCAGTTTTGCATTTAATACTGTAATCCCCTCCAAGCTGATCTCCAAGCTCAGCCAGCTTGGAATCAGCACACCCATCTGCAATTGGATTCTAGATTTTCTGACTAACAGACCTCAGTCCGTTAAGTTAAATAACCTCTCCTCCTCCATCATCACCCTGAACACCGGCGTGCCACACGGCTGCGTACTGAGCCCTCTCCTGTACTCCCTCTTCACCCATGACTGTGTTCCTGTTTATGGCTCCAACACCATAATCAAATTTGCAGATGACACCATGGTGGTAGGTCTGATCAAGGATGACGATGAGTCATCCTACAGGGATGAGGTGCAGAACCTGGCTGTGTGGTGTGCCACCAACAATCTAGAACAAAACACCCAGAAGACAAAGGAGATCATTGTGGACTTCAGGCAGAATAGGAGTCATGCACACACACCCATCTACATCAACGGAGCTGTAGTGGAGCGTGTGTCGAGTTTCAAGTTCCTTGGCATCCACATCTCTGATGACCTCACCTGGTCCCATAACACCTCCACTCTGGTCAAAAAGGCACAGCAGCGCCTTTACTTCTTAAGGAGCCTTAAGAAAGTTCACCTGAATCCCAGGATCCTTGTGGAATTCTACCGCTGTACCATTGAGAGCATACTCACGAACTGCATCTCAGTATGGTACAGCAATTGCTCCGCATCTGACCGCAAAGCACTCCAGCGGGTATTGAAAACTGCTCAACGGATCACCGGCACCCAGTTAACTTCCATTGAGAACATTTATCATAAGCGCTGTCTGGGCAGGGCAAGAAACATGCCTCTCACCCTAACCATGGACTTTTCACCCTCCTTCCATCCGGCAGGCGTTACAGGTGCCTACGCTCTCGCACTAGTAGGCTCAGGAAGAGCTTCTTCCCCGAGGCTGTGACACTTCTGAACGCCACACCACCAATCTAACCTGCACCTGCTTATTACTGCACTGGTCACAGTACTTTACACACATGCATTTGCACTATTCATATTTTGCACAGACTGCACATTGTCAAAGTTATTACAATATAAACTGTCTAAAGTTGTTACTGTACAAAGCACAGTAAACTATTTCTATAATATTGCACTACTGTTATTTTGCATAGAATACATTGTTCTATCAATACTTGCACACACTCATCCAGCTGTATTTATTTATTACCACTGTTCTCACGTCTCTGCTGTTCATAATATGTATATATAATCCCACATTGCTCTGTTCATAATGTACATACAATCCCTACATTGCATTCCTATTTATATTCTGTATATACTCTGCTCAATACTGTATATAGCAATTCCACTGTACATTCTGTAAATCATATCTTCATTTACTCTGCACTTATATGTATATAAAACACTATATTCTTGCACTTCTGGTTAGATGCTAACTGCATTTCATTAGCTCTGTACTTGTACTCTGCATAAATGACAATAAAGTTGAATCTAATCTAATCTAATCTAATCTAAGGCCCTAAATGGTTTAGCTCCTGCTTACCTAACTCGTCTTCTACCACGTTACAATCCAACCCGCTCCCTAAGGTCGCAAAACTCTGGACTTTTGGTAGTAACTAGGATAGCAAAGTCCACTAAAGGAGCTTTTTCACATTTGGCTCCCAAACTCTGGAATAGCCTTCCTAATAACGTTCGGGGTTCAGATACACTCTCTCTGTTTAAATCTATGTGCCCTATGAGTTTTTAAGGAAGCAACACAGGATACAAAAAAAATATATATATTTTAAGGGGCTTTATTCTGACGGCTGTCTCTCAGAAGGACAGCGATCAATGGGAGTAAGTACTGAAGGAAAACAAAATTGAATAAACTAAATCGTATGGCTCTGCTGTACTTATTTGACAAAAACAAGAGATTAAGCACTAATTTCAAATTCTGATAAATTCAGTCCAGGAGGAGTACAACATCCAAAAAACAAAAGTTCCAGATTCAAATACAGGAAGATTCAGTCTTTCTGAATTTCACTAGAATGAAATTAAATTGAGTAAAATAAAATCAAATGAAATACGGTAGAGACCAGTCCTTGCACGTGTCCCAAAACGTGATCAAACCCGAACCACCTCGCACACGCAATCCACAAACGTCCTTAAAGACGATCCCTCGCCAATTTCCGAAGAATGGCGCACAACCCAGAGCACTAGTTTGCGTTAGTTGCTCTGCTCCCACTGAAATCTACACACATCTGTTACGTGCTGGAGAGCCGCAAAGCACAGTTTCTTAAAGGACCCACCGCCAATTTATATTTAACGTAAAGTTTTATTAGTTTTCTCCACTTGGCTACATCTAGATTAAATACACAGCTCTTTAGCCAAGCATCCACATAATGCATTTTATAATCTTGTACTGCAGTTATATCTGATCAAATGTACATTATTATTATTCTTTAGCTTGGGTTGAACAAATCATTTTTGCTTCGATGGAACAGCAGCTATGCTAATTATGTCTCTATTTGTTTCTCTGTTTCTGTCACGGGATTAACATCCCATGATAACTAGGAATTACAGAAGCTTCAGTCTGGATCCAACCCTTAAATGATCTGAGATGACCGAACACCTGAGGAAAGATAATGCCAACCCCTCAGAGGACCTCAGAGGATGCCAATGCTCAGACAACATACAGAATTACCAAATTTTGCCATAAGTTAAATATATTAAGGTTCTGCAATATATAAATCACATCTATAAAATCTATAAATCTATAAAAAACAATCACACATTTTTCTGAGCATGTGTCAGTGCAATTGCATCATTTCCTCCATTTATGTGTGGTCAGGAGGAAGGAAGGTGGATTTCCTTTTATTTTCCTAACAAGTATCGTGATGCAATTATGATGTCTTTATGGGCACCACGTGTTTCCTTTTTTTTGTCTGAAGGCGGATGCTGTGGAAGTAATAAAATATTGCCGGAATCGGACCATCTGACTACAGCAAACCAGCCAGTAGGCTAACATATATTATTTTTAATGTCCCACTTTGAAACATCTGGGGCATTTTAATGTCAGGCATGACAAGATTTTGCTCTAATCAAATTACTTGCTGATGAAAAGGTATTTAAAAAGCCAAAAGACATAAGAAAAGAGGTGCCAGACACAACGCGCAACATGACGGGAATTTGTCTCAGCGCCTTCTGCCTTGTCAGTGAATGAATCCAGATCTGCTGTGATAATGCCAGCCTGATGAATGACTCCACGAAAACATCATCTCTGGCGCTGCTCTATAAATTCTGTCATGAAAAAAAACTCTAATCAATGTCTTCTGATTAAATTCATTTTGCTGTGAAATACCAGTTTCTTTATAGGAATGTGATTGAATCAAATCTCACCTTCCTTAATTTGTATAATTTTTTAGCATGTATTTCAAATGATTCTGAGGGGCTATTATGACTTTAATGGGATCAAATGTAAGATTAATGTCTAATTTAAAGAAGCACAGGAGCGGGTGAGTATTTTTGGAATCGCTTTAAGATATTGGAGCGTGTTAAAAGACTTGTCTGCAAGCCGTGCTTGTTGTTTTGTGAAAAGGTGGCTGTTGAAATCTAACATCCAGATCACATCCACACATACAGAGAGTGTGACTTGAATCTCATTTTCATGAAAAACACTTCAGAAACAAGAGCTACTGCTAAGTAAATGCTACAGGGGAGAACATTCTACCATAGATACCAGGGAATTAATTAGTCAAAACCTGCACGAGCCAGACATTTCGTGAAAATGAAGATAAGCCTACACATAAATGAGAACAATTCTGGAGTAAAATTTGACAGGTGGCATAAAAGTTACATTTATATTGGTGTGTACACATAAATCTGCACCTAATATAAATGTCAGAGCTGTAGTTGAGATTTGAAAGGGTACGAGCTGAAGTAAGGACAAACCTTACTCAGGTCATTCATATTGAGGACGACCCTGAAGGATTCTCATCTTAGACAAAAGACAGTGACATGGGAGAATAATTTTTATTTAGCAAAAAGGGCTACAATTTGGTCTTGAGAATAACAGACTGATAATAAAACTGTCTCATTGCATTTTAAAGGCTTTTTGGAGGGATCCCACTATTTTGATTACATTTCTTTACTTGCACTATAGGAAAACCTTCAGAAAAGCACCAAAGACTCCTCTCATTCAACATTGTTAGTGTGAAAGCGGCTTGTAAAAAGCAATTTCACCACACTAGACTTTGATCTTGTTAGTATGGGTATTACGGGTGCAGACTTATGACGGAGCACTGAGCCTCTCTGTACTAAGAAGAAGAATTATGCATTTTTTTTTTTTAAATCAAAACCACTCCTGTTAGTGAATGTTTTCTTTCATTACATCTGTTGAATGCATGACCGAGAAGATACTGAACCTGACCTTTTACTCTGCTTGCACAGTTATTGGAATCTAACTTTGCTATCAATATAAATGTCAATATCAGGCTGTTGTTCTCAGACACTTAGAAAACCCAGATCTGACAAACTGAACTAAATTTGATTCTGAACAACAAATCTTGCCTGTCATTCAAAGTACATATCTAGATATCACAACCATCAACTAAACATAGCAATATCTTAACAAACTGAAATATATATATATATATATATATATATACTTGGGCTGTCTTGTATATATATATATATATATATATATATATATTTATATTTATATATATATATTATTGATTAAGGATTTCTATATTTTATTTTATTATTTTCACTCACATTTTCTGCCTAATAAAAGTGTTGCTGCTTTGCATAAATAGAAAAATGTTTATCCATTCAATTATACATAAATCATACTAAAAATTAGGCTTTCATCATATTTAAGAAATGCATTGATTTGGCTCATTTTAATGCTTGTTTTTGTCTTCTTTTAAACCATTTTAAGTCATCTTGAGGCCCCCTTTAAGGTTTGCTGAGGCCTCTGGCAAGCGTTGGAAAATATTTGCCCTTTTAAAGCCCCTGATTGAGAAACAGTGATTTAAAGGACATGATCGCAGACAAGTGAAGAGAATAGGCATTATATTTTATTTGAATTTATTCATTGAATAGACAGTAGATTTAAAAGTCAATATATTGTTATTTTCAATATTTCTGTGTTGGTCTTGACACTGTTTCTAGAACATTCTGGACTATTGTAATGCACTGCTAGGTGGTTGTCCTGCATCTTCAATAAACAAGCTACAGATAGTCCAAAATGCAGCGGCTAGAGTTCTTAAATATGATCATATTACCCCCATTTTACAGTCTCTGCACTGGCTACCTATTAAGTTCCGTATCATTTACAAAATATTATTACTTGCCTATAAGGCCCTAAATGGTTTAGCTCCTGCGTACCTAACTTGTCTTCTACCACGCTACAATCCAACCCGCTCCCTAAGGTCGCAAAACTCTGGACTTTTGGTAGTACCTAGGATAGCAAAGTCCACTAAAGGAGGTAGAGCTTTTTCACATTTGGCTCCCAAACTCTGGAATAGCCTTCCTGACAACGTTCGGGGTTCAGACACACTCTCTCTGTTTAAATCTAGATTAAATACGCATTCGCATAATGCATTTTATAATCTTGTACTGCAGTTATATCTGATCAAATGTACATTATTATTATTCTTTAGCTTGGGTTGAACAAATCATTTTTGCTTAGATGGAACAGCAGCTATGCTAATTATGTCTCTATTTGTTTCTCTGTTTCTGTCACGGGATTAACATCCCATGATAACTAGGAATTACAGAAGCTTCAGTCTGGATCCAACCCTTAAATGATCTGAGATGACCGAACACCTGAGGAAAGATAATGCCAACCCCTCAGAGGACTTCAGAGGATGCCAATGCTCAGACAACATACAGAATTACCAAATTGTGCCATTAAGTCAAGCATATGAAGGTTCTGCAATATATAAATATATTGTGGAAACTTAAATTCCTGTAGAGCTGCTTTGCAACGATTTGTATCGTAAAAAGCGCTATACAAATAAACTTGAATTGAATTGAATACATGAGTTAGTTTTTTGTGAATCAATAGAGGAGCATGATTCATCGCTAGATTAACAGTAACAGTAGTAGTACTGCACATATACAGTATATACATATTATATATTAGGCTAAAATAAACACAAATTACCCACTTTAAGCCTATTTAAATCTGTCTCTGTTCTCTCACCATTTTAGACCACAAGTGTTTTTTTAAGATTTAAAGTGATTCGATTTTTAAAATATATTCTTGCTTCGTCTGCTTTAATAATATTAGCTATTTTAATAATATTATTATATGATGACATTCAGACAAAGTCCTAATTTTTACGTACTTTTAAACTGATCTTTCACTTGTAATTTTGGAACTAAAGTCATTGTATTATTATATCTGTGTCAGGTTCAGACTCCAAAGGAAGTGAAGATGCAGAGGAGCAGGGCTAGATTTCAGTATGAACGTCTTCTATTCAGTGAATCCCGAGAAGTTTCCCCGTGGAGTCGCAGGAGCCTTATCACTGATGCTCTTTCAGAATGCGATCATCTGTAAGATTTCATTAAACATGCTCTTTGTCCACTGCCTAACTTGCTGTCTCTGCCTCTCTCTCTATGCATGTCACTCTTCCTCCCTCTCCCCCGTACTGTTTTTCTTCTGGTGTGTGATACTCTTTATCTGGCAGCCCTGTCATTGTCTTCTGCCCCTCGACTTTAATGGGATCCTGTATCTGCATCAAAGAGAGTCATTGATGTGCCCCCAGGAAACTCTGACAGTATCAGACTGTGTCCATAAGATGAGGAACGGATAGGAGGATAGTGACTTTACATGACCTGAAACCTATTGTCTGTAAACAGACGGCAGAGACAATGTCCTTCAATCTGTCATTCAGAACGGAGCTACACTATCTATCCTTTTCTATTGAAAGACATTTCAAGCAAAAGGGTAAGGGTGAAGTCGCCATGGTTAGTCACAGATCCCTTCTGTGAGTGTCTAGGCTGCGCATGTCCGCTCATTTTTTATACCTTTAGTATTGGCCTGTTAATTTTTCATGGTCACGGCTGATGTCAGTCCTGACTTGGCTCTCGTGTAAAATCCTTTCAGCTGTTTGTCTTTGACGGCCCATCAGCAGAGACCTCGATTAAAATCCTGATAATACCTCTTAATGCTTTCTTTCCTTCCCATGAGCAAGCTGTTCTCACTTCTCAAAGATTAGGATGGACATGAAGCCCAATTCACAAAAGATTTTCAGCACTTCAGAGCTTTATTTAATCAATGTCACAAACCACGATTAAAAAGTGGATAAAAGAAAGTGCCCTTGTAGATTTTGTTCTTCTGCTGCACACAGATGCACACCTGCATTTATGCTGAAAACACGGTGTTTGTGCTTGTGTGGGTATGTATTTATCACAGAGTGATTTAAAGATGCTGACTGGTGCGTAATGACAAAACAACATGTTGGTGTGGTGTAATTATACACGTTATTTATCATTCATGTGTGCCGTTTATTTAATCAGTTTGAATGCCAATACGCTGAAGGTTTCGCTTAGACAGAACATGATGTTCTCCCCGTGCTATTTAAAGCAAGTCTGTTTGTGTCCATTTTCCTTTTCATCACTGTCTTACCTGTGAGGAGCTGTTGCATGCCTGGATGTTGTGCTGAATGACTAATTACTTTTATTCAGCGACGATGTTCAATTGATCAAAAGTGACAGTAAAGACATTTAGAACGTCACAAAGGATTCTAATTTATAATAACTGCTGTTCTTTTGAACTTTCTATTCATCTAAGAATCCTGATGAAAAATGTTAAACAGCACAACTGTTTTCAGTGTTGCTATTGAGAAATGTTTCTTGAACATTCAGCATATTATAATGATTCCTGAAGGATTATGAAGTGACACTGAAGAATGGAGTAATAACAGGAATAAATTACATTCTAAAAATATATTAAAATTGAAAACAGTTATTTTTAATTGTAGGTATATTTCACAATGTCACAAGGTCACACTTTATTTTAAGGTTAAATTCTTCCATTAATTATGACATTCCCCTTTCAGAATCTGCAAAAATGTAAATTATTTTACCATAATAAGAGAGATCCTACAAAATGCATGTCATTGTTTATTTAATACTGACCTGAATAAGATATGAATAAGAATAAGACATTAAGAGAATGGGGTGAAAACATTTGAACAGAATGGAGATGTGTACATTTTTCTTATTTTGCCTAAATATCATATTTTTTCATTTAGTACTGACATTCAGAAGATAAAATAAGTTAAATTGACCCTGATCTTCAAATTCAAAAAGCCCCCCCCCCCCCCCCCCCCCCGGGCCTATGAAGGTAAATCAGTAGCAAAACTCGAGAGCTTGTTGATCTGAATGTGAGAACTTGTCATATTAACATTCTTATTTGTAAGTTGAAATTTACACTCACAGCTCTGATCTGAAAAGCTGAATATTCCGATTTGCACACACAGACAATAATCAAAACACCCATGTTTTGAAGTCAAAGTTGCAGATTAATAGTTACAAATGTGTAGGATATTCACATAAACAAAATGACACACACAAATGTGTTTGACATAATATTTACTTTTGCCCTTTACTTCAGTTTCGCTGTAAAACCTCAAGTCAGCACTTACAACCTCTCAGATCTGGCAGTACAACTTCAAATTTTAGCGCTTTGACTTTTGCTACTCCTTTTGCGGTATTCCTGTAGCAAAACTCACTTGTGCACTTGTAAAGTCAGACGTGAGAGCGCAGAGCTGGGGGCGGGACCAATGAACAATGCCAGCCATCGCGACTTGCCCTGCAGAAAGAAACATGTTTTTTTATGCATATCAGTTATTTGTAAAACACTAGAAACTATTTTCATTGAATATCCTTAGCTTTTACAGGATTTTAAGACACAGCAAGCATCTTGTCATGCAGGTATTATCTGGTAGACAAATAATGCAACATCTTTCATATGTATATTCTAATTTGAACAGACTCACTGTTTCACGGCTGATCACTGAGTCGGCCAGAGATTCACTGAATGAGCCGTATAACATCAACTCTGGACTGGATATTAAAATCCAAAATATAGTAAAACACTATTAAATAGCACAGTAACAAGATCGGGAGTTTAAGACATTAACTTGTAAGTACAAAACACAAGATACTTCTCTTTTAAATATAAATAAGGCTTTATTTGTTAAATCTAAAACATGTAAACTAATCTAACACATGAACACACCCATTCACACATTCATACAAGTTGCAGAAAGTGAAGAAAGGATTAAGAGTTTAAGAGAATGAAAATGTGAAATCCCAAGTTTATAACAATATGTGCAATTGCATAGACCTGAACAACCATCAATCACTTAATTAATCATCGCAGTTTCTCAATGAGGCTAAAAATTTATATTTAATGCACCAGCTCAGCAAACATCTGGAGGTTACTTGAGTTGCCTTTGTGTTAAGGGATACCTTTATGCTGTCATCTTTGCAGAAAGGGGGTTTCCCAAGGTTGCTGATTGGCTGACAGTTCAGTGGTCGTTTGTAGTGAAGTCTTGGGAAGCCTATGTTTGGGCGTTGGCTGACGAATGGTTTCAGAGTCCGTTGCTAGTTGAAGTTTGAAGCGTATGCAGTCGGAGCTGGACTTTCCGGTGAACTTAACTTTTGAACACGAAACTCAATGGAAATAAATTAAAGTAAAAGAATAAAAGGATGTAACGAGACTAGGTGGTTTTTCTTCTCATCGTGGTAGCAGCTGGAGTGCAGGCCGAAGCACGCTGGAATGGCACTCAAACAATGCAGAAAGTGATGACAAAAAGCTAAAAAGTTAGAAGAGAAGAGAGCAGAGAGAGTTTGACGGTGTCCTGAGTTTTTAAACTCGGCTTTTGGACACATCCCAACTGGTGTGTTGACCAATTATATATTATCTTAGCTCGGGGTGTTGCTCTGTTTCTCCTCCCCATCCATGAATCAGCATGTTATCTGGTCAGTCACATGTCCGAACTTTACACGCTCTTGCAAAGTATACTTTTCAATGTGATTTCTATAACCAGAATAAGGATACATTTGACAAAGAATTAATTGAAAGAAACACTTAAAGCATGATTTTTCAAACTCATACAACGAAGTCTATACTAATGATTTCCCTCATGTGACGGTCATGATGTGCGGTGTCTTTGACCATTAATCTTAGTTACTCGCCCCAAATTTGACAATCTCCTTCCTGAGTTGGAATTATCAATAAGTGTTCTTTGTGTCAATGTTGTAAGCTGTTCTGTGAAAGAGGCTTGCTTCAGATGGGCTGGCGCTAAGGATCTGATTTAAGATGTTGTCCTGTTTTCTTGGGCCTTTTTTCTGTGGAATTTTGGCTCCTCGTGTTTCGATGTTCTGATCGAATCTTAATTTGTCTGACTCGTTCTGATCCTACATATATTACTATATTATTTAATTATTTGCTTATATATTATTATTTGACTGATCAAATAAATGCTGTCTTGGTCAGATAAGAGATTTGAATGAATGAATGAATAAATGAGGCATTTATATAAATCTAAACCATTTGAATGATAGTACAGTATCAGTGCTACATGCTGTACAAGAGCTTCAGTTTAAAGTTACACGGTGAGTCTGTTTTGCCCCATTGAGTATAAAAGTTTAAATGTCTTTTGTGTAAAGGTGTTTTTTGTGTTTAGAGTAAACTAATACGATTATTCAGTGATGATGAGTAATATTTTTGACTTTTATCAATTCATTTTTATGTTACCGCATAAAACATGTTTTTAAGTTTTTAATTATGATTTAACATTTCAAATAGAGAAAGTCTCCTTATAGTGTAACAGCAGTATCACTTCTATTAATAACCTGGCCTGTTTATTTTATTTATTTATTTATTTTTTTTACACGAAACCAGCCTTGATCAAAAGACAAGCTGCTTGCAAATTTCCTAACAATCCTGAGTCACTTCCCTCTGAGCGGAAATGTTGTTCTCCTGTTCTTCTTTAAAGATTGTAGGAGCACACCCCCCCCCCCCCCCCCCCCATGTTGTGTTTACATAGCAGGATTGGTGTAGGGCAGCTTAGTGTTCTATTTCATTTAAGCATTTTGAGATTAACATTTACAAAGCAATTATGCCTCTAAATGTTCCCAGCCCCTCAGGGAGTCTAACATAATGCTGAAAGATTGAGAGGCGTGTGGTATAGCTAAAGCACCTGTGGGCTCCAGTCTTTAAATAAAACCTGAATGTTGTTAGATCATTCACCGCAGTGTAATAATGAAGTATTAATTATTGGTAAGCCTAAATCTATTTAGATTGATGTTCAGCGCTTGATGATTTGATGAGCCGTTATGGCCTAATTTGCGATTTTACAGGTAAAACATTCGTTATTCACTCATTATGTAAAAAATGCGGCAGTGTCAATATATTGACAAGACGGTAAGAATCCAGCGACAGGTGGTCTGGGTTGTTGATGTTGTCTGAGTGAGTGGAGACCCACCTTGAGCAGATAATTAGCTGTCTCCTTGGTGAGAAAGAGGAGGATGTAATTCAATCAAAGCACAATGCTGACAGCTATTAAGAGGGTCTTCAAGGACATTAAATAAACGTGGACGCACACGTTAATGTCACATTAGTTCTCAGCTGTCCAGTCCTAGTCGCTGATTGTTTGTTCATTTGTAATAATTAATGATGGCACCTTTATGCACAGATTCAGGTGAACCCTGTAAAACTGCCAGGACTGTCCCGTTCTTGAGGTCTGCAGACAGAGGGTCGATGGGATAATACATCTCTAGAGGAATGCTCTGTCAACACCGCCTGAGGTAACGCTCCCTCCTCACCTCCACGGGGGGAGACTCGCTGCTTTGACCCTCACGGTATTCCCCTGAAAGCCAGATGGATAACAGCAGTTTAGCCCCTCGGTGTGCAAGTCACATTAGACCTTCAGCTCGTCGCACACATCCTTCCTCTTGGTCTCTCTCCCAGACAGTGCTGGAGGGAAAACAACCCCATCAATTTAATTACAGTTCTCGAAGGGCTGATGATCTGATGAGTTAGTTACACTCATGAATTAATGATAGCCCTCCCTTCTCACGTTATTTAGGTGGTGGAGTCAAGGGGAAAGCCATTCGAAGACTCAATTTGGGACTTCTGTGGTAAACCATGGGAGCGATCCGGTCTCCACATGAATAATGTGAGTGTTCTGGTGAAAGTAATTTCAGGACATGTCCTATCTGACTTCAATTTCTGCATTTCGACACTCACTTTACTGTTCAAAAGTTTGGGGTCAGCAAGATTTTGCTTGTTTGTTTTTTATAATGAATCATTTTATTTAGTAGGGATGCATTAAATTGATCAAAAGTGACAATTAAAGACGTTTAAAATGTTAGAAAAACATTCTATTTCAAATAACTTATCATGGTTTCCACAAAAATATTAAGCAGTGAAACAAGTGTTGTCAGCATTGATTAAACAATTAGCTTTGGTAAGCATTAGCAACTTTTAACCTACCCCAAACTTTTGAACAGTAGTTTAAGTTATTTTAATGTTAAAAATCTTTCATTTTATATTAATTTGACATCCATTTTGTTTTTAATTTCCAAGTGCACCATACTATTATAATTATACATGCTGTTTTTATAACCTCATTAATTGAGAGAATGCTTTGAATATTTGTATTTAAATTTATTTGTCACACTACAGGACCATTTAAAAGCAACTGAAAAACTGTAAAAGTTTAAAACACTAAAACTTGATGAACACTGACAAGATCTATACACTTTCCCATACACATTCATAAAAATGTTATCCCATCTTTAAATCTTAATGTTGATAAAGCTCATGGTCATATGATACATCAGGAGTCATGCCTTATCTGTTATTTTCTCTCAAATGCCCCCCAGTTACGCTGTAAAGATTTATGAGGGTTTAGCCCAATACAGATTTGTGATCATTCATCTTCTGGTCCCTTTTACATTAATTATTTAAATGCACGTGGCGTATCAAGAGGTTCTGATTGTAACAATCGCTCTCTCCAATTCCTCATTTTAAGAGTCCAGTAGGACTACTGAAAATCACATTGAAATTCCTTCCCACCCACTTCTTGTGCAATGGCTGCTGCCACATTTCGTCTAGTGTGAGATCGAGAAGTGGCAAACAGCACAATTACCTTGTCACTTATGCATCTGGCACTAACATTCTCTCTCTGTTTTTGTTTGTTTGTTTTACTGATGATCCAGTAAGCTTAGACTGCATTGTTTATTTAAGTATCAGATGCAAAGCTGAAGATTGAAATTCAGTCGTCTTTTTGTATCCCTTCAAATAATGCTTGGGGTTCAAAAGCTTTTCTTACTCACAACCATTTAGAGAGGTCTTTATTGTTCTAGAGGAGATCAAAGCAACAAATAATCTCTCCGATTTCTACAGATTTCATGAAACACATTGAAGTACAGCATGCACAACATAATTTGTCAGATATGTAACGAGTTCTGCTGTAAATTTGAAGCTGCATTGCATAGTGCGAATGTATTTGCTTTAAAAAGACATGTTTTCACACTTTTGCAAAGCTACACTTCAAGCATGGATTTTGGAGGAGCTTGAGCTACTCACACATTAAATTAAAAGCAGGGACTGTGCAGAGACACAAATGTGTTGATGTGGCCTTGATGGGCAAATTCTGTAATCTTCTTCAATATTAAGCTGTTGAAAAGAGATAAGTTGGGCTTTTTCACATTTACCAAAGCTGCCAAAAGAAGGTAGTCACAACAAGAATATGAAAAACTTTACTGACCAAATCAATTTTGAACCTTATCTTTTTATCATCTTCTATGTATTTTTACCACTTTTAATAAAGCAAAGCAAACAGTCATTTTTACTCCCTAATATTGACTTACTGAACCTTGAACAAGCTTATCTGAATATTAGTCTTGCATAAGACTAAATGGCAAATGGTATAGTCCAAGTTGCAGATTTTTCTTCTGGCCATACCTGCAAATCACCTGAGCAGATTTTTATGGCCATAAACCTACAGCTCCTATGTTCTGGATTGGGGAAAATCTGAAATCTGTTTTGATCAAAATAATGTTTCAATTGCTTCTTTCAAATCAGAAGGAAAATCTTACTATTGTGTCATAAACTATGCTTCCTTGTATTAAATCACACATAAAAAAAGAAAAATATTGTCCAATTCAATGTGCATTATAGAGTAAATAAAACTAAAACTTATTTAAAGAGCCCTTATTATGGATTTTTGAAAATTACCTGCTTACTGCACTACATTTCACTCAGTCACTATAAAATTAACTTAATGTAGCACTAGAAAATAAATAAATGCTATTAAAACACGTAATTCACTTGCAAACATGAATGTAAGAAAGTAGACAACTTGTCATCCTTTTTAAATATGTTCATTCAATATAATTATTACCCAAATTAACATAGACACCTCAATACTTGGTACACCATACACAATGAAGGTGACAATCAGTGGATAGTGTTTGAGTATGAATGGGTCATTTTTGAGTAGAAAATTAACTCCAGATGTCAGAAAACAGTAAGTTCTACAAGCTTAAATTGAGTAATATTATAGAATTTACTTTAATTTTTCAATTATTGCCTGAGCTAAATTATTTAATGTAGAAATTATATTTGTTTTTATGTAGTATTTACTTCACTACAAAATCATTTTTCTCAGTGTGTATCATAATATTGAAAATGGCAGGCAAGTAAAACTCTCTTGCAGCGCAGATCGCACACGTGAGTCTGAGACAATGTGTGTTTGACATGGTGTGAAATGTAATGACTTTCTCTCACTTGCACAGGTGCCAGTCCAGATTTTGGGGCTCCTGGGCAGATTTTTATCCATTGTTTGTTGACTACTTTTTACTCACACAGAACAATTATTTTTCTCCACGGTTATAATTTTTTTTCAATAGCTGAGAGAGTAAATACAGAGTGTTAGTAAGAGTGTTACTATTGATTGGTCAGCATCTCTCCAACAGCACCATAAAGATTTTGAGATCTCTCAGCCTGTGTTTAGTGTGAGTTTAGTGTACAGGTTGTTGTATGTTTATGTGTTTATATATTTGTATGTATATATGTTCACTTATTTATAATGGTATTGCTTATCTTCATTTTTCTTATCACCATTGTATCTCCCCAAAAAAGTATGTCATTTTTGTATATAATAGCCAAAATTGGAGAGAAATAGCAGAAAACAATCGTCGTTTGAATATCACGCCCCTAATAAAAACACCCCAGTTTAGAAGCCTTGTCCATAGAGTTTACGACCAGGAGAAACGAAACCCGGCCAAAAAGAGGAAGTAATCTCATGAAATATAAATTGATTTTACTCCAAAAGCACCCTTTAACCTTTAAATTGCAAACAATGGCATTCATTTATATGTATATTAAATACCAGTAAATATAACGAAACATTTATAAACATTAGGCTATAAACAATATATAGATTATTTAATTCTCCTTAGGCCTAATCCACAACAAACCATTTAAATTTAAAGGTATTACAAAACAAGAATGAAAAAATTAGTAGCTATAAAATTTTATTTACACTATGAAGTAAAACACAAATTAGGCTAGTGGCATTCATTAGCCTATAATACAACATCAAGCTAAAATTAATATATTTAAGCAAAACTAAACCGCATTGGGCTCAAAAGCCTCTCTCATTCGACATCCAAATGTTTCCATTTTTACCATGTAACGTTTGGTTGCTAAACTATTATCTATTATGTTAGCAAGGCTTTGTACTTCACTTGTGTTCCAATATCCACGTAAAATATCACCCTCCACATGCACAATAAATGTTTGTTTCGGCGCAGCACACTGATTTTACTGTGGACCTTGTAAATTGTGCAGTGTAACTTTTATGTTTGATTGACTGCGTTTTAGTTTGATTAATGGCTGAAATGTCAAGTTAGTAACGCTGAAATATTGTGTGTGTGCGTGTGAGGCACCTGCGTGATCACCGATCAGTTCCATTTAAAAAAATAAAGATATAAAGAAAACAAATAAAATGCATTAAGAGTGTAACAAAAACTGTTAAAAAAAAGTTTTTTTTTTTTTTCTTTTGTTAATCTGTTAATTAAGATACATATATTTTGTGTAGCCATATTTATTTTATTCCTTTTATAATTTCTGTTTTTCTCCATTCACAGAAGCGCTGCAGGTGCGTGATATGACGATGTGTGATTCCTCATGGTCTTATGCTGCTATTTGCGCATATAAAGCTAAAGCTCTGAAAGAAAAAAAAAAAGCTTTGTTTGCCGGTTTAGGAAAATAATCTAAATGAACAAAATGCTGTCATTATATAATTCTCCGAAATTCTCTATGCTTCAGGCAAGTTCAGGCTAACTCAAAAACTTGCATACACGAGCTCAGACGTGAGATTTGATCGTAGCCACCGCTCGCGTCCATATTGATAAATTCCAAATTTTGTGTAGAAACTACCGTACGCCCAATTTTCGGTCATACGTTCGTTTCGTAAATGAGGCCCAAAGTGTAAAATTAAGTGCAAAATTAACAATGTATTAACAAAGATTTAAAAATAAATAAATAAAAATGCTAGAACTGCTCATCTTACTGGGCCGACACAAAACACTCCAACCTCATTGAAAAGAAAAAAAAATAATGCCTCAACCTACATTTTTGTAAAAACTCCAAAAACACTTTCCAGCTGAAATGAACACTAGCAGCAATAAAACACCAACAACTTTTATTTATTTTTCTTACAACTGTTATGACCTTAATTTTACCATAATAAATTATTTGTAAACTTAGAAATTTTGACATTTGCATCATATAACCATCTCCATTTGTATGGCTTTTCTTATGTAGTAAACTTGCTTGGTAGCTCACCTGGTACACCACTGCACATTGAGTATGAGTTCTGTGAAACACGATTAATGGTAAAAGAGCTCAAAGAGTTGTAGAGGCAAGCTTAAATGGAATGCTTGTTTGAGCAAATGTGTTTTAATTTCATGCTGTCTTTTGTTTTTGCAAAACGTGTAAGTTGCAATGTGATATTATGTTACAGAAATGTTGCCACAGCCATGTTTTTCCAGTGAGCCTGGGTTGGAAAGATCCTTATTGCTGAGCCCTACAGTATGCATCTATTTTGTTGTACCGACCAATTAAAGCTAGATTAAATGTCCAATATAAATAAGCTATGTCTGCAATATGGTGATATAAAAATGTTATGAAATCACTGCTTTTAAAAGATTCTCTATCACACTAGACTCTCTATCACTGCTCGCTGTTGCAAATATATAATATCTGTGTGCGTTCTTTGCAATAGACAAAGATGTCAAGCACTCTTAGCAATGACTAATTAAACTGTATTCTTGGTGCTGATAGTGTAGTACACTTCAAAGCAGTGTGCTGATGAAACGTTTAATTTGAAAAGCGTTATATACAAGTACAGTATTTATATAGTATGCTATGCAGTGACTAATGGAAATATAACTGCATTCATTTAACAGTCGAATACCCAATTGATTTTTTTTTCTTTTAACTGTAGCGCTGTTGATGAAGAGGAGGCCTAACTAATGTAAATGACTACAAAGTCTTTGAATGGTGCAGATAAACATCATTTTAAAGAGGTTGCTGGATCAGTATGTTATTGAACACTGACCAATTCTTAATTAACTTTTTCATTTTGTAGTTGAAAAAAATGACACCAAGGTTAGAAATATTTATAAATAAAATGACAAATTATAGACTAGTGTTGTTTTCCAGGAATTTATATGTGAATCAAAACGTTTTAGTATGCAAACGCCGCTGTGATATTTATTGCCAGTGAATAATGGTCTAGTACACGTCAGCATGGTTAAAGGCTTTGAATTCATTTGAGAATTAATGATGAAGACAAAATCATGACAGAATTTCTATAGGGCCAGCGTTGAATCAGTTTTCATACTATATTTCAAACAACCTTTTTTTATCAAGAATACAGTATCAACAAATCATCAGTGACATGTCGGTGTCCATAGAGATACATAAGCTGTGTGAGTTTACTTTCATTGCAACTATAGCGTACACTCAGGTTGAAGACAGCACTTACATGATTTTCATTTCAGATATCTCTCAAGCATGGAAGTCTATTGGGAAACAGCAAGCATAATGCATTTGCTCTGAGATAGTGAAGCAGAGGAAGCCAGTGCTCTCTGTCATCATAATGCAGGCCTGAATTGGACAATATTTTATTGTTGTGGGGGACTAGGATGTCATATGAGACATCTGACGTAATCAGTCACAAAGCGTGCACACAGACGCTCCAGCATGTAGCTATCTGACAGCAACTCCACCTTCCATCAATAATGCACTCTGACAACAAGCAAACCGGAGAATAATTACAGAGGCTGTTCTATATATATTAATTTCATATTTTTGTTCAAACCACTGAATTGCAAGACACTGAAAATATAAAATAATTTGTATTACAGAGGTTTTTGCAATGCATTGCATGCTGCATCCAACAATATATTTCCATCTCATTTAATCATTCAGCTATATACTTGATTTTATCAAATGTGATTTGAATCCCATTTCTGAGTATTATATGCAAGAATATGTATTGTAGGATTGATAACTGTTAATGCATTTACACCTATTGCACATTAAAACCACTAATGTGGCTTTAGCTTCTTTTCACTGGCACATTAAAGGTTTAGTCAAGGTTATTCAACCTGGCTGGGCACTTGCTTTCATTATATTTGTTTTTTGCATTCATTATACACTAGTGTTATAACTGGCCTTGAATCTAATTCTTGGTCCAAATGACCAGTGGTGCATACATCTAATTTAAAATGCAGGCGGCCACTTTGCACACAGTGCAGTGATCCATTAGTTTCATCAAATTGAAAAGCTAGATAGATTGCACATTAGCTCACTTAGGTCTAGTTCGCCAGCACAAAATGCTTCCAATAAATATTTAACACTGTAATGTCATCTTTGAGGTGAATTGGCATCAGAGGCACCATTGTCTGCGGAAACCAGTAAATCAGAGGATACTGTATAATAATGACACAATATTAAATGTCAGTGCATTTAATATTATTACAGATGTTAATAGAGGATTGAAAAAAAAAAAAATGTATATATATAAAAAAAAAAAAAATGTATATATATATGTATATATATATATATATATATATATATATATATATATATATATATATATATATATATATATATATCACGGTCTGGTTTCCATTTAGTTCCGTTTTCCCCTTATTTGTTTTTTTTTCGGTTGTCCTCATTAGTTCCTGTCCTAGTTTAGTTAATCATTCATTCTCAACACCTGTGTTTAATTAATTATCTTGTTTCCTCGTTTGGTTGGTCCCTTTATAAGTCCTCAGCTCTCCCTTAATCCTTGTTTTGGTTTAATGTTGTATTTATGGCTAAGTGTGTTGATGGTTAATAAAGAATACTCCTTTTCGTCCATTCCTCGTCGTGCGCAATTCTTCCTACAACACCATACCATAACTATATATATATATATATATATATATATATATATATATATATATAATGTGAGTAATGGTTGACAAGCATTTCTGTTTAGCAAACCATACTTGTTTATATGGTTAGTTTTGTTGTATTGTTTTCATTTAGGTCCAGACTCAAAAATGAACTGGGATTGGACTGAAGTGTTATATAGTTTTATACTGCATTGCAAATAATATATATATATATATATTTTTTTTTTTTTAATCTTAGAAAACCCTAAAATATAATTATTTTGAAGAAGGTAACAAAACATAGGTGACGAAACAATATTGGTGCCCATTGACTTCCATTTTATTTTTAAAAAGTCATATGCGTTTGAAACGACATCAGGGTGAAGAAATGACAGAAATGTATTTTTTTGGCTGGCGACTATAATACTCTTTAAACTGATGCTGACTTTACATGTGGTGACCCTTTCACCAATATGCAAATATAAAGCTGTTGTGATTTGATTTGTATTAGGTGTATGAATCAATAACACAAAGACAGGTTGTGAACAAGGTGCAAAGAACAAAAGAACGTAAATTAAAAATCTTATATAAACTCCAAAATACATAAAGAAGATAAACATTGCTGTTTATTTACACAAGACTAGTGTAGGGTACAGCCTGGTGTATGTAATAATATCAATAATGTCATGACTGTGGTAAATGACAATATATTACATTACACAGGATAGATTTTGACTGAATAAATTGCAGAAAACAGCACACTCACTCATAACTGCAGTCCCGCTGCATTGAGAGATGCCCTTTATTGTTCATGTCTGAAACCTGTGACAGGGGAACTTTAAATGTCAATATGATACAGAAAGGGGAGTAATTCCCTGTGCTTCTTCACGAATGTATTTATACACAAAAACCTGATGGAATTTCACATTTCTGCTGTCTAGGAAAAAGACAAATCATCCAACCTTGCACTACTGGAAAGTGATTCTAAAGATGTTCAGCCAAAAATGAAAATAGTGTCATCATTTACCCACCCTCCTGTTTTTCTAAACCTGTATGAGTTAAGAAAATATTTTGATGAATGTTTTTGTCTGCTTTTTTCCATACAACAAAAGCCAGTGGGGTCCAAAACAACATTGGACCATGCTGACTTCATAGTATTGACAAAAAAAGACATTTGTCATTATATCTTCTTATGTGGTGCAAAGAAGAAAGATAGTCATAAAGTTTTCGAAAAATCCATTATGTTCAGCACTTGTTTGCATGTGTTAAAAATACTGGGAAAGCAACATAATAAAATTAAATAAAGATATTCTGATCTACATCAATAAAAAATCTAAAGCTCAATACATGACCAAAAGAAGTTGCAACCTCACAAAGAAATGCATCGCTTGGCTAAATCTTGTTAGAAGTAAATGTCACCAACAAATTACATATTATCATTGAGGATTCGGTTTGGACAGGAAATTGCCACTCGTCAGCACTCTCCACTTAGCCTCTATTACAGTGTTCAGCAAAATAAGCAAAATACTGAACTCTATTGGGTGCATCTTAAAAGCCTAGTTCCATGTCCTCAGGGAATGCTGCACGACTAAAGAATGATGCTCTTCATTTGTTAAACTTTCTCAAACTACTTAGGGGATGTACATTTAAAATGATTACTTGTCTGTGTTAATTCCAGAGTTGATTTGTAAAAGGAGAGGGTTCCTGTAGAGTTACACATTGACAAGTAATGTTCTTCACATGTTTGCATCGGATGTCAATAATGTCATCTTATTTTCAGAAAATGTAGTCCTAGAGAACATTCTATGCTTTTCTAATTTTCTGGCATTTAGCATGTTTAGCAGCTCATAAAATTGAGCTACCCCGTACTCCAGGGCTGTACCTTAGTATTGGCATGACATGGAAGTGAAGGTCACTTGATCATCCACAACTTTAAAACCACTGGCAGGTGATGTGAATAATATTGATTTTATTGTATTGTTGCAGTGGAACAAGTCAAGGAGTGGGATATAACAGGCAGCAAGTGAACAGTCAGTTCTTGAATTGCATGTGTTGGAAGCAGGAAAAATGGACAAGAGAAAAGATCTGAGTGAGTTCGACAAGGGTCAAATAGAGATGGTTAGACGACTGGGTCAGTGCATCTCCAAAACATCAAGTCTTTTGGGGTGTTTCTGGTATGCAGTAGTTAGTACTACACTCTTAAAAATAAAGGTATACTTAGAAGAACCACATTGAAGAACCACAAGAACCATATACTTATACGTATACTTAGAAGAACCACAAGAACCACCATTTGTCCAAATGGTTCCATAAAGAACCTGTGCCCATGATGACCCTTGTCTACCACCGAAAGCACTTACAATGGGTATATCAGAAGTGGAGGCAGCTTTGAGTTCTGGCATTCATGTGTATGTTTTACATTAGGGGGTTTTGCACCAAAGGAACTTTTTCATAGTCCCTACTAGATGTATTGGCAGAAGTACTCGCTTTTGGCAAGTTTGCACCGCAGGAACTAGGAACGTATTTAGTTCTAGGATCTCTGTTTGGGAGAACTAAATTAGCTCCTTCTTTAGAGTAGGGTCAACATCAATTCTATAGGAGCTACCAGGGACGTAAGTGCACACTGATTGGCCAAATGGATACGAAATACCTGCTACTCAGCATTTTCAAAAAGCCTTGTAAAAATAGTTACTCTACAAACATGGAAAACTGTGAAAACACCATTTAGCTACCTGTTTTCTGCAACGTTGTGTTCTTTTCTCGGGTTCAATTATATGTAACACTGCAAGTTGTCATTGGAGATTTAGTCAGATTTTTGTGCTCTTTCAGTTGCGTAAATTGTGTCTTTACATTCCATTATCATGAAACCCACGACACACAACAAGCGACACAAACAGTTGTTGACGTTTGTAAATGCCGCGAATAAAGACGTTGCATTCAGCCACTTCACAATTCCCGCTGCCGGTGCGAATGCAACCAGGAAAATGGTCTGAGGGGAAAATTGGTTCTTTAGGAACCACCATGCTGGCTAGTTCTTAAAACGGAGTTCCTAGAACTATGCGGTGTGAAAGCTCCATTAGACAAGTACCTCCTGCCTAAAGATGTCATGGCAGTGGTGTTCCCTGATGGCAGTTGCCTCTTTCAGGAGGATAATGCACCCTGCCACACTGCAAAAATTGTTTAGGAAAGGTTTGAGGAGCATGACAAAGAGTTCAGGGTGTTGCATTGGCCTCCAAATTCTGATTGAGCACCTATAAGATGTGCTGGACCAACAAATCTGATCCATGGAGGCCCCAGCTTGCAACTCCCAGGACTGAAAGGATCTGCTGCTAATGTCTTGGTGCCCAACAGGACACGTTCAGAGGTCTTGTGGAGTCCATGCCTCAACATATCAGAGCAGTTTTACAGCATGAGGGGGATCCACATGGTATTAGACAGGTGGTTTTAATGTTGTGGCTGATTAGTGTATACAGAGACTGTGGAAACTTCATTGCTTATTTACATTAAAATGCTGTAGATACAGAAAGAACCGGATTCAGTGGAACAGATGCTTTCACACTCTTGGTGCACATGAACACCACTGCTGTAAAGTATCCTACAACTACAACTGCTTTTTTACAACTATGTTTCAAAGGAGAATAAGAGTTTTGAATTTGATGAATTCAATAGAATGGTGTACTGGTGTCCCAAATACAGTTTTATAATCTGAACATGGCATATGCAAATATGTTTCTTCCACCATGCATGTTATTACTGGGATCCTCTGAGTTTTAAAACATTTCTGTTTTCATTCAATTTCACAACTCATTTGGTTTTCCACACTTGATGATTAAACAATGCTCTTGCTCCAGGCATTTGCAGCTTTTGCAAAATGAGACGATGGTTCATGAAGACCACAACTCCAAAAAGGGCAAACTAAAACTGGCACTATATTCTGAATTATCTGAAGCCATGTGATAGCTTTGTGTGAATAACATATAGTAATTTCAGTTTGTAAGCTTTTTTGTTTTATTCTTTTTTCAATTCTGATCCTGAAGTTTGATGCATTGTGTTTGGTCTCACAGCATAGATTCAGAAGCCTTGCAGAAAATATTAGTATTACAAACACAGAGACAGCTCAACGTGTACAGAACAAGTGTGAATAAAGCTCTGTGTGCAATACATGATACAAATGATGTAAAGTCTTACCATCTCTGATTTTATTATACAGTAACTCCAGTTGTGTTTGTTCTCGGAGAAGCATTACTGCTTGCCTGCCAGTTATGATTTTGCTGAGAGATTTATCTTATTTCTCAAAATAAACATTTTTTATCTGTTGTTTCCTGCTTAAATCCAATGAATTATAACTATGCCAGACAGCATAACCAGAAAAAAGTCTTATGAAGAATCTCACTTACAGAATCCCCCTCTCCTATACACAAGATCACAGAACGGTGTTCTGAGAATCAGAGAGTCAGAAAATGAAACGCAGTCTCTCTCAGAATTCAACAGCAATAATTCAGTCTCTGACAAATGTCACATTTGTAGTGGCGCATAGCCAGTATGTCCAGTATGGCCAGTAGTTCCATCCATCAAATATCTAGAACTATCAATGTTTTTTTGTTTTTTTTTGTTTTGTTTACATTATATTTACATTTATGCATTTGACAGACACCTTTATTCCAATTGATATTATGATAATGGCTTGACTAGAGTTTCTTGGAAGAGGTCTTTGGAATGACATGAAGGTGAGTAATTAATGACAGAATTTAAATTTTTGGGTGAACGATCCCTTTAAGTTAAGAGTTTGTTGCAGTTGGGCACAGTAACACCAATATAGTTAATGCCTTCACTTAAAGGAATAGCTCACCTAAAAATAGAAAATTTGCTGAACATTTCACCCTCAGGCCATCCAAGGTGTACAGTAGGCGAGTTTCTTCATTGGAATTGATTTGGTGAAATATAGCATCGCATCACTTGCTCACTGGTGGATCCTCTGCAGTAAATGGGTGCCGTAAGAATGAGAGTCTAAACAGCTTATTAACATATCTTGTGAAAACATCTTGTGAAGTTGAAACTGGTAGTTCACTATTAGCTAATCAATAACTACAATTTTTGTCATATATCCTGGAGAACTAATAAGAACTACTGTATAGAGGTTCATAATTAATGTGAATTATGCATAATGTATAATTAATTCTAAAGTGAAGATTATGGTAACCCACTAGTAATTACTTGGATCAGTATTCTAAAGTGAAAAGCATGACAACTCCCTAATATTGGCTGACGTCATTGTAAGCTTTTGAGATATATGAAAGGTTTTGGATAGTAATGACTCAAGTGTTACTACATCCTTCCAAAGAAATTACTAATTATTTGGATCAGTATTCTAAAATGAAGATCACGGTAACCCACTAGTAATGATTTAAGTGTTACCAAATCTAGCATAATGAAATGCTAACCAGAATCTTACAAAAACCTCAAAAGTTTACAGCGATTTCAGTAATTACTAGGGAGTTATCGTGATTTTCACTTTAGAATACTGATCCAAAAAAATTGTAATTCCCGAAGGATGTAGTACCACCTAAATAATTACTATCCAATACTTTACTTTACTGATCCAAATAATTAGTAATTCCAAACATTTGGTAATACTTGAGTTATTACTAGTGGGTTATCATAATTTTCACTTTAGAACTAATTATGCATTATCCATATTAATTATGAATCTGTATACAGTAGTTCTCAGTAGTTCTTGGGGAGGTATGAAAAAATAGCAGTGACCGATTAGTTAATAGTGAACTACCACATTCGACTAAGCACTATAACTTACTAATTCATTAATCAGAGTTTCTTGTTAGATACTTGTAGTTACTAGAGTGCTAATATTGCGTTACACGTGTTCTTGTGTAGTTATTCAATAATGATGGAACAGTATTCTAAAGTGTTACCCTGATTACTTGTGGATTACTGTGAAGCTTTTTCAGCTGTTTAGACACTCATTCTGACACACATTTACTGCAGAGGATCCATTGGTGAGCAAATGATGTAATGCAAACATTTTCCAAATCTGTTCCAAAGAAAGAAACAAACTTATCTACATACTGTATACTGAATCATATTACCTTGCTGATAGCGCTGTGATCTACTGGCTGAGTCCTGTTCATCATCTTATGATGCTTTATCTAACTTGTATCAGCTGTATGTAAAGTAAGATAAATAAGACTGACTACACAGACTACCTTTGTTTTTTGGTATGGTTAGTTAAGGGTTAGGGTCAACAGTCTAATTAAAAATCTAACAACAGAAATTAATTACAGATGTAAATATATGCAGGTATTTCTTAAATATAAGGATAATGTAAAAACACAATGTTAGTACAAAAAAAAAAAATCCAAAATTATATTTTCACTTAGAAGTTTAATAATTTTTTCTCATGGGATTGTGTTCCCCCGCAGTAAATCATTTGCTAAAGACTGTAGCTATGATACTGATCATCAACAGCCACCTATTCCAACAACTAACATGTAAATATCATATTTATAACAACACTAGCTGAAACTTGAAATGGTATAAATGTACAAAAACGGTGTCACTGATAGTGTGATTTGTAACTAGAATCATAGGCCTGTCTTGGCCTGTAATGTGGTGGCTAAAATTTACACCGAAACATGACAAATCGACATATTTTTCAGAGTTGTTATGTAACTAGCCAAGTTTGCCAATAGACTGTAAGAGCTTAGCTTAGCCAGCATGGCAGATTTGCTTACAGTCCTGCGAAAATGTTGCTCTATAAGCTTCATGTGAGCCCATTTGGCTATATACATTTCCACACCTCTGTATCAACACAGTGCCTTGCTAAGTTGTTTTATTTCTTCTTTTTTGCGAATTTGTGGGTGAAATGGTTCTGTGCTCACAGCAAATGACATTGCTAGCCAAGTGTAAACAAAGCGACTTGTGTTGTATGTGAGAACAAGAAGATGCATCCTCTTTTATTCAGTCATGGAAGACAAAAGATTCTTTATTACCACACAACTGAGTTGGTGGAAACGGTTGTTGGTACAGCTTTGAAACAAGAAGGTCTATAATACCTGAAAGAAGCTGTTTATTAGCATTTACATTCATCTCAGTGGCACTTGCTTGGTGGGAATGAAACTACGGCTATAGAGAACATACTGTGATTTATGCATTACTACATTAAGTTTTTCCATTGAATAACTGCCATAAATTCAAAAATAGTTATCAGGAGTGGACCACTGACAACTATTGAGAACTATATCAAACTTGAAAATGTGCCATCCTAAAAGTTTGCAGGTTCAAAGATAAAAGTTTCAGGATTCCCACCGAGCACTTCATCCTATGAAATTATTCCACCCTCCATGGTTTAATAGCAGCGGTTTGACAAAGAGGTGAAATATTAGCTCTGGCTGGTTTGCTATAGTTGCCAGGGGCAACTCATTTAGTAGGAGAACATGCATCTCAATGATGGCAGGGATATTCAGTTGCTGCTTTGGGACAGTACTGCGAATTCTGCCTCCCTGCGATGGGAGATTTTAATAAACTACCATAACAGCACTGAGGCACTGTTTTACACTCACCAGACCGAGGCAGGTTTAAATGAGCTCCACATGCTCATGTTATTGGTAATAGTTGTTGTAACACTTTTCTTCTGCAACATTATTCCAATTATTGTGATTTGCTTTTGCTGGGAGGACATGTTGGGTTTCATGGTTTGCCTCACTTCAGGCCATTTTAGTTTTTATGAGCAGTTAGGTTTATTTAAAATATATTATATTTTAAAAAGTAAGAGATTCTTAAGAATCCTCAAGAATAGTTTGTATATCGAGTATTGACTATACGTTGATGATATTGTTACAGTTGATCCATTTGCATTAAACTAGAGCTGTTCAGTCTGCATTCCTAAACCTCAAAGACAATTAGAATTTCCAAGCCATTGGTTCACCTGAGAATATCTAATGTGTTTTTGAAATAGGAATTTATGATTCATGGTTGACTATTTGAAGAGACTTTAAAGTTTTGACACACAGTCAGATCTAAAACATGCATTTTGAAGCTGTTGTGTTTTTTGGAGTACCGGGAGAGAACTCTTTTAGAATTAATCCATTCAAATTTAGTGTTATACATGCATATAATATGGGAACATTTATGGTTCTGCAAGCCTGATAAAATCAGACATGGCCATGTACACGGCATTGATGAGGAAAATTAAAAAACATCATGCCATACACATCAGTATTGTACGTTGTCACGAATCCTGGCCACGAACTTCCATTCGTTCACCACCAGAGGTCACCCGCTCACCACATGGACTTTCACACTACACAGCACACTGGACTGCATTTCCCATCATCCATTGCACTGATGACACACACACAGCTGATTACATTAATCACGCTCACAGATGAGAACTATCACCCAATCACACACACTTTATAAGCCTTGGACTTCCTCTCTGTCACTGCCGAGTATTGTTTAGCATTTATCACAGTCTCTGCTGATAGCTACTTTACCAAGCCTTTCCCAGTTTCTTGTCTTAGTCTAGTCTAGCCTTGCCTGTTTACTTGTGTTTTGATACCTGTCCGTGTTTCCTGGATTTACTCCTTTGCCTTGCCGTTCGGACTTTGTTTGCTCCTTGATTGGATTATTGCTCTCGTACCTGGATTACCCCTCTGTCTAGCCCCTTTGGATACTGTACGCTGATCGTCGACCCACGCTTGCCCTAGAAATACCCTTGTGTCTTGCCTGTGCCAATCCTGTCTGCAGTTGTCTGACCCAGCCTGTGAACTGACCATGTTTACCAATAAAAGCTTGCAAATGGATCCCCATGACTCATGCCTCGTAACATACATACTTTACTAACACTGTTAAAACATGGTGTTTTGGCAGAAATGTATTTATTATAAATGTTATTATTACATGTATATTAAATTTTGGGGAATATAAGTCACTTTTATAAAAAAAAAAATTTGAATATTTTGTTAATGCAAATTCTATGTTTTACCTCTGACTACCATGATCTTACTAATATTGGATTCTATGCCAGATCTATGGTAACTTTTATTAGGGCAGCTACAAAGGATAATTTATCAAAGAACTTTAAATCCTGGATCCTGTGAATTAAGGACAAAGCTTTCTTTCTTTCTTCTTCTTTACATATGTTTAGTTTTAATAAATTTTAATTGAAGTAAAATAATTCAAGAGCCTGATGAAAGATCAATATCAGTGTCTTTAAGTATAACAAAGTAGGTGGTAACTTTTTGCAAATGCTTTTGTTGTTAAAGAGATGAAAATGAATATTCTCTCGTCATTTACTCAGCCTCATCTTTTTCTAAAACTGTATGAATTTATTTCTTCCACAGAACACAGTTAAATTGAGAATTGTCATCCAGACAATGGAAGTAAATGATAACCAAAGCAATCTTCTTTTGTGTTCTGCAGATGAAAGAAAGTTACAAAGGTTTGGAACAACAAGAAGGTGAATAAATTGTTATTTTTGAGTCCCAACTGTCCCCTGAATCGCAAAATCAGTACTTTACTGTCAAATGTTTTTTTTTTTATGTGAATTAAAAATGCATTTTTATTGCACTGTAATGCATGCAGTATATTCAATAAAATTAATTTATTTCTGTCAAAACATTCACATGGGGAAATCGTGAGCCGGATGGCCAGGATTTGGCAGAATTTTAGCCCCAATCAAGCCCTGGTTTCTAAGTAAGGGCTTCAACTAAAAGGATGTGAGTTTGTAAGAAATCATTTAATAGTAGCTGTTAAAAGAAATTAATAGGTCATTATTTACTAATAATACGATGTCAATCAAGTGCAACAGAGAGAGCAGTGTTTGATCAATATGATGTCTGGGTTTTTAGGTTTTTAATAAACCTATACTTATATTTTAATATGAAACATAACTTTAATATGAAAAGGTCTCATTTATTTATTCTAATTTGTAACTTTTATATTTGAATCCATTGTGCACACAAAGTATAGCATAATTTTATATAGACATACATTTGCACATTGTATGATGGAGTAATTGCAGAAATAACTGACAGAATAATTGATTATCAAAGCGGCTGCAAGCCTACTGCAAATAATCTGTCACTACAGGCTCCTGCTCTGTGTCCCTGCTCACAACCGGAGCAGGGGCTAAAATCGAGGATGATAAAGGAGGCAAATGATAAAGGAGCCCTGCTGACAGTGCAGAAGGATGCACACCTGATGCTTATTGTGCCATAAATCCAGCTCTATGCCTTTCTTTCTCATCTGTTCATGTAGGCTATACGTCCTTGAGCTCAAGGTATGTCCACCTTGCTCTGCACCGCTAGACCTATCGGCCCCTCCACCACATACCTTTCACTTTCCATGATGATGCCACCACACCCTTAAGTTTTGTTGGATGGCCCCTGCAGAGTAAATGTAATAGCTTGTGCTTTTAGCTTTAACTAAATGGGACTCTGTCTGCATGGATATGATGTAATTATACTAGCAGTATTCTGTTCCAAACCCGAGGGGGTGATTTGGCCAACTCTGACCTTGTCTGTTTAAGATGGATTAAAAACAGTTCTCCCTAAACCAATTAGTTGGACATTATCATGCAAATGACTATTATTCCTCTTGGTGATCCTAAACACAGATGTGGAAAAGGAGTACACTATGGTGATTTCCCTCGAGATCCTTCCAAGCTGAACCACAAGTGTACAGTTTGTTCCAGCATGCTCGCATCCCTAAAACACATGCTCCTCTCTTTCCTCCTTGTAGATGCATCATAATGAGCACTTAACAAGACACATAAGTCATGAGTGTTTAGTAATAATAAAAAACAACATCATCTGAAACACCAAGCATCAGAATGGCTTAAGTTACCATGACTTGACAAATAAAAGAAGATACAAGCTTCTAGATGAAAGTGTTTTTTTTTTTTGCTTTTGGAGTCCAGCAAGATTGTTAAAGTGAGAGCATACTGTATAAAAAAACTAGTGACAACAATTTGTGTCCAGTTATGTTTACAATTTTGTCCATGTCGTTGCATTACTATGCTGATTTATCATCTTGACAGGGCACACTTTACTTTCCTTTAGTTTGCTGCTTAAGTGCTTTTGCTTCATTTGTAGCGTTTCTCATTTGCTTAGACACTAAAATTTGTCCTATTAGACAAATATCCTTAAACCATAATGCAGTTTCTGAAAGAAAGGTTCATTTATCAAAACTTGGTATAACTGTGATGTCACATTCTTTGTGCAAAGAGTTCTTTACTCAAAAAAAAAAAAAAGTTAAAAACTTTTTTAAAGGTTTTTTTTCAGAATTATATTACTTTGAAATATTTTTACTACATAGTTTTCATTCAACATATTTACTGTACAGTACATTTAGGAAATTTATTAAATTATCAATTATGCATTCATTCACAATCAAACTTATGATATTGTTTTAAGGAAATTGGCCATCAAACTAGATTAACTATATATATATATATATATCACACCAATTAATCGCATCCAAAATAAAAGTTTTTGTTTACATAATATACGTGTGTGTACTGTGTATATTTATTATTGTAATGAGGCCGCTGAGGCTGGGTTAGAATCCATAAGCAGAAGTTTATTAAGCAGACTTTCAACAGGCAGAAACGAGAATTCAGGCAATGGGTCAATACCAGGATAGCAGTCCGATCCGTCGACAAGTACAGGGTTGATCCAATAGACAAAGACGAGTA
This sequence comes from Barbus barbus, assembly GCF_936440315.1. Taxonomy (NCBI): domain Eukaryota; kingdom Metazoa; phylum Chordata; class Actinopteri; order Cypriniformes; family Cyprinidae; genus Barbus; species Barbus barbus. The sequence goes on from NC_136750.1 coordinate 15,150,321, forward strand.
GGCAAGCATAAGGTCCAAACACAAACATCAGAAGAATCGGGCAGACACAGCAGAAGGGAGAATCCAGAACAATCGTGGTCAGATAAACAGGCAGAATCATACACAGCAAGGCAAGGCAAACTAAATACAGGATGAACGCTTGGTAAGGCAGTGTAACTGGCAATACTTCGCATGGTCTAAAAAGGTCAGCATGCTTATAAATGTTCCAAACAGGAAATTATAAGAGAAGCAGAGGGAGTGGAGCACAGTCAGTATTCAGGTGATGGCTCCCTCTGCTGGTTTGGCATTACAGAACCCCCTCCTCTAGGAGCGACTCCTGGAGCTCAACGTGGCCGTCCCGGTGGTCGTGGCGCTGGTCGGTCGTGTCTGGCTCGATGGAATTCCTCGATGAGCGATGGATAAAGAGTATCCCGGGCAGATACCCAGGACCTCTCCTCAGGCCCATAGCCCTCCCAGTCCACCAAATATTGGAGATGACCCCCTCTCTGTCACGGTGCACACACGAGGGAGGAACCAGGAACACGCAGACGAGGATATAACTTCAAACAATATTCTTTACTTAAAATCAAGGCAGGGCAAGACAAGGCAGAGCAAGACACAGACAGGAACACCGGGGAGTAACGAGTAGACCAGACAAAATGGCACAACACAGACAGGACTATAAATACACAGGTAAATTAACAGACACGGCTGGACAAGGATAAACTACTAATTACATGAAACGAGAACAGGAAACAAACCAAAAATGGGCACACACACAACAGTTCTCTTACATTACTCCCCCCTCCCGAAAGGCTCGTCCCGAGCCTTAACAGTTCCATCGGGGAGGGGGGGTGGGCGCTCTGGAGGCCTCTCAGGACAGACACGGACCGGAACACAGGACAGGGACCTCCAGAGCGATACTGACAGACGGAGACATCGGAGAGCTGGACGGGACCAGCGGAGACACAGGAGAGCTGGACGAGACCAGCGGAGACACAGCGGAGCTGGACGAGACCAGTAGAGACACATGAGAGCTGGACGAGACCAGCGGAGACCCTGGAGAGCTGGACGAGACCAGCGGAGACCCAGGAGAGCCCAGGAGGCCATGGTGGAGCCAGGGGCTCAGGTGACCATGGCGGTGCAGGGAGCACAGAAGGCCAAGGCAGATGGTCTACGGAGCCTTGGCCTCGGACCCCTCTCGGCCCGGCCCCTACAGCCGGAACCCTACTAACCCCCCCAAAAATTTCCCTGGGGGTGTGGGGGTATCAGGAGCCCTCCGGGGCTAGACACAAGTTAAAAAGTCCTCGGTCACTGGTCAATACGGCGGCAGCCAGCTGCCACTACAACAACGGTGGCAGCTGGCCGGCTGACCATCCCAACGGCAGGGACCGGTGGGCTGGAGGCAGCCCCAACCGGTGTCGGGCCGAGTGACCTCGGACGGCGGGTTGGCTTTCCCCGTGAAACAGTGGGCAAAGTGAGCCGCGAACGGCGGCGTGATCTCCCGCGAACAGCGGGGTTGGTGAGCCGCGGACGGCGGCGTGATCTCCCGCGAATAGCGGGGACGGTGAACCGCGGACGGCGGCGTGATACCCCGCGAACGGCGGGGTCCTTGAGCCGCGGACGGCGGCGTGATCTCCCGCGAACGGCGGGCTGGAGTCAGCGGCGATCCGGCGGGCATTGAGTCAGCGGCGATCCGGCGGGCATTGAGACAGCGGCGATCCGGCGGGCTTGACTAAGCGGCGATCCGGCGGGCTTGACTAAGCGGCGATCCGGCGGGCTTGACTCAGCGGCGATCCGGCGGGCTTGACTCAGCGGCGATCCGGCGGGCTTGACTCCCGCAAACGGCGGGTATGACACAAAACACAGGAACCAAAAAAACACTAGAAAAACTTGGACGAAACAAAACGAAGTGAAGGGACGACGCTTACTGTACTGGTCTGGTCTTCTGTCACGGTGCACACACGAGGGAGGAACCAGGAACACGCAGACGAGGATATAACTTCAAACAATATTCTTTACTTAAAATCAAGGCAGGGCAAGACAAGGCAGAGCAAGACACAGACAGGAACACCGGGGAGTAACGAGTAGACCAGACAAAATGGCACAACACAGACAGGACTATAAATACACAGGTAAATTAACAGACACGCTGGACAAGGATAAACTACTAATTACATGAAACGAGAACAGGAAACAAACCAAATATGGGCACACACACAACAGTTCTCTTACACTCTCCTCCTTGAATCCAGCAACACATTCACCCGATAAGCAGGATTTCCATCAATGTCCAAAGGTGGTGGTGGCTCTTGGATCTCGGTTCCGGGGTCAGCATCCCGGTGGACCGGTTTGAGGAGGGAAACATGGAAAGAAGGCGATATACGATAATTAGCAGGAAGCTCTAGCTGGTAAGTGACCTCATTTATTCTTCGAAGAATTTTGAAATGGCCAACATACCTTGGGCTGAGCTTCCTGCTGGGTAGCCGAAGCTTGATGTCCCTCGTTGAGAGCTTGTCTCATCAGATTGTCTATTTTAATAGCGAGCGTAACAAAATCTGAAAATGGTAGATCCTCCCCTTTACAAGCTAGCTCTGCCTGCAGATCAATGTTAAGACTTTGCTGGAATATGGCCTTTAAAGAAACATCATTAAAACCGCTTTGGGCAGCGAGTGTTCTAAACTCCACAGCATAGTCAGCGGCAGTACGAGTACCTTGTGAGATGTGTAGGAGTTGAGTTGTTACAGTTTTCCCTCCAGCAGGATACTCAAACACTTCTTGGAGTTGATGAATGAAGTAATCAACAGAGGATCTAAACCGTGAGTCTGTGTCCCAAACAGCGGCTGCCCAGTCGATAGCTTTACCGGTCAACAAAGTCATCAAAAATGCACATTTCTTCTCATTCACATTCCGATTCAAACTTATCATCTTGATGATCTAAGTAGATCTTCACTTGACGAATAAAGCCTCTACATTGTTCAGGAGATCCGTCAAACTTATCAGGAAGAGCAAAGCTTACCATCTTAGGTGTTGGTGAGGGAAGTGCCCGTATGTAATGCGTCAGGTGCTCGTTGATTGATTGCAGACTAGAGAGTTGTTCCCGATAACCCTTCAGCAACTCATTTTGATAAGCAAACGCTGCTTGTAAGTTTGAAACTTCCGCTGGACTCATAGGTGGCAAAGTATTCTGTAATGAGGCCACTGAGGCTGGGTTAGAATCCATAAGCAGAAGTTTATTAAGCAGACTTTCAAAAGGCAGAAACGAGAATTCAGGCAATGGGTCAATACCAGGATAGCAGTCCGATCCGTCGACAAGTACAGGGTTGATCCAATAGACAAAGACGAGTAGGCAAGCATAAGGTCCAAACACAAACATCAGAAGAATTGGGCAGGCACAGCAGAAGGGAGAATCCAGAACAATCGTGGTCAGATAAACAGGCAGAATCATACACAGCAAGGCAAACTAAATACAGGATGAATGCTTGGTAAGGCAGTGTAACTGGCAATACTTCGCATGGTCTAAAAAGGTCAGCATGATTATAAATGTTCCGCAGAGGGAGTGGAGCACAGTCAGTATTCAGGTGAGGGCTCCCTCTGCTGGTTTGGCATTACAATTATGTATATATAAATACACACACATGCATGTATATATTTAAGAAAAATATATTACGTGCATATATTAAGTATATTTATATATAATATAAATTATATGTATTTAAATATATACATGTGTCACATGTCTGGACTGTCTTGTGTGTGTTTTTTCTCCCTGTGACCTAGTTTCTCCTCATGTTGCCTTGTTAATTTGATTCCAGGTGTGTCTTGTTCCTCCCTGATTGCCCTGTGTATTTAAGGTCTTCTCCATTGAGTTAGTGTTTGTCGGTTCTTATATGTCATCCTTGTGTTCTGTGTCTCCTGCGATTGCTGTGTTCCAAGGGACTGGATAATTAAAGTCTGTTTATTGAAATTAATTCCTACGTCTCTTCGCTCCTAGTTTGTGAAGCGTGACAAAATGTAAATACATGTAAAAAAAAATCAAAGCATATGCTGTATGTGTGTGTTTTTATATATACATAATAAATATATACAGTACACACACATATATTATGTAAACACAACGTTTTATTTTGGATGCGATTAATCGCGATTAATTGTTTGACAGCACTTCTATATGGCAATACATTATAATATATATTGTATATTATATATTATTATATATATATATATATATATATATATTATATATATTCACTCCCCCCACCTACAATCCCTGCTGGTACTGAGACTCGAACCCGCAACCTGTGTGTTACAAGTCTGACTCTAACCATTAGGCCACGACTTCCCTTTTAGTAGTTTTACAACATAAACTAATGTAGTAACATTAGTTAACTACATTAGTTAACTGATTATTAAACTATTGCATTATAACTATTGCATGATTATAACTATTGCATGATTATTAAGATCAAAAGATATATCCATTAATATTATTTAATAGAACTGAGCAAACATCAGCAAACAATAAACAGTTGTATTTTTATTATCTAACTGGTCACTGACATTCCCAACCTTAAACTGGGGAAGTGGCGACAAATGGGGGCTTGTCAGTGATTTGAACCCAGGGATATCAGTGATTTTATTAAATACTGTAACAAATGTATCGCTCATTATTAGTTAATGTTAGTTAATGATACGGAGCCGACGAGACATGAGAGGCGCTGATCCATTTGCAAGGCTTTTATTTAGAGACATGGTCATAAACACAGGCAGGGTCAAAACATCGGCAAACAAGTATGGCAAGGGCAAGACACAGAGTAATCCCAGGGCAAGCGTGGGTCTTTGATCAGCGAACGATATCCAGAGGGTTTGAGAAGAGGGATAGTCCATAGCCTGAGCAAAAATCCAAACGAGGTATAAACAGAGTCCGAACGGCGAGACAAGGGTTAAGCCAAGAATCAGGAAACGTGGCTATAAACAAAAACTAAACTTAGACTTAGAAAACACGGAAGGGCACTGTAATGTAGCTATCACTAGGAGAGTGATAAATGCAGAATAATACTCGGTGCTAAACATAAACACAGAATGGCTCAGTAAGGCAGCTAACACTTAGAAAGTGCTAAACACAGAACAATACACGGCGATCTGTGAAAAGAAGTCCATGGTTTAAGTAGGGTGTGTGATTGTGTGATAGTTCTCATGTGTGAGCGTATGATTGAGACAGCTGGGTGTACTTAGGGTAATCAGCTGTGTATGTGCAATCAGTGCAATGGATGATGGGAAATGCAGTCCAGTGTAATTTGAGGTGTGAGAGTCAATATGATCGAGAGGCGACCTCTTGTGGCAGTCGGACAAAAGACCACGAACCGGATTTGTGACAGTTAATGCATTAATAAAAAGTTAAAGGGGACCAATTATGCCCCTTTTTACAAGATGTAAAATAAGTCTCTGATGTCCCCAGAGTGTATATGTGAAATTTTAGCTCAGAATACCCCACAGCTAAATTTGTATAGCTTGTTAAAATTGCCACTTTTAGGGTAGGGCCAAACGCGCTGATTTTGAGTATGTTGCTTTAAATGCAAATGAGCTGTTGCTCCTGGAGAAGAGGACAGAGCTTCAAGAGCTCAAGCACAGGCATTAGCAGTGCTAGCCTTTGCAAATAAACATTCCACTATTAATACAAGCCTGTTATCTGTACAGAAAACATACTGTTTCAAAGTGTGTTAGAAGATGGAAATTTGCTATTCGTGGAAAGAAAAAACAAGAAGCTCCGCCCCTCTTTCTTGGGTGATGAGAGTGACTATTGGCAGAGAGTGATGAAATGATCTGTCGTGCAGATGCAGGGAAGTTTGAATAGATTACTCTTTAACCGCACTGTATTTATATAAATTGTAAACTGATACAAACTCTAAAAGATTATTGAGATTGTCATGAACACCTGAACTGTTGGATTTGAAGCTGTACTTCGTCGATTGTGAACTTGAATCTCGGTGAGCGTTAACAAGCTTAACAAGTTTGAACGATCTGACATTAACTCCTAAAACGTTTAAAGAGGAGTGTAACGGGGCGAACGAGACGCGAGATGTGCGGATCCATGTGCAAGATTTTATTAATAAACAGTCAATAACAGGCAGGATTATCAAACAACAGCGAACAGGTATGGCACGGCAAGACACAAGAGTATTCCTAGAACAAGCGTGGGTCTTTGATCGGCGAACAATATCCAACAGGGTGAGGCAGAGAGATAATCCAGGTAAACGAGCAGTGGTCCAAGAGAGACAAACAGAGTGCAAACAGAGTCCGAACGGCAAGGCAAAGGGTTAATCCAGGAAACACGGGCAAGAATCGAAACACTAGAAAACACACAAGGCAAGGCAAGGCAAGACTAAGACAACAAAGACGGTTCTGTATTGCAGCTAGAACTAGGAGTTATAAATGCAGAACAATACTGGAACTAAACAGAAAAATACAGAAAGGCTCGGTAAGGCAGCTAACACTAGAGGAGTGATAAATACAATACTCGGCAGAGAGGAAGAGGAAGTCCATGGTTTATGTAGGGTGTGTGTCGTCAGTGCAATGGATGATGGGAATTGTAGTCTGAGGTGGCGTGCAACAGTTCATGTAGTGAGCGAGTGACCTCTGGTGGTGAGTGAATGTAAGTTCATAGACCAGATTCACGACAAGGAGATTCATATTGTTGTATTTTTTCTGCAATGTTTTTATGTTATGATCCAATTATTTCTGTGAGTTTTAAAGATTTATCACCTTGATGTGTAAAGCTAATGCTGTAATGTTGAGTGGCCATTTTAATGCATGGTTGAGGACACATAAGGTGAATTTGTGATTTGAGAAACGTGAATATCATTAACGATGTAAGAGTTGCGGTGGAGCGGAGGCGGAACAGGGGGAGGGAACGGAGGGCCAGGTCCTTGAGGAAGTGGGAAGACCGGGGACAGAGGCAGAACCGGCAGAGCAGGAAACCAGGGCGGAGCCAGAGGCCAGGTCAGGACCGACAGAGCAGAGGCCCACCAGGGCGGAGCAGACGGCACGAGAGCCCACCAGGGCGAAGTAGACGGGACCAGAGGCCACCAGGGCGGAGCAGACGGGACCAGAGCCCACCAGCGTGGCGCAGACTGGGCATAGTATCTCCACGGTAATGTGGACTGGTCAGGAAGCCATGGCAGGATCAGGGATCTGGGGAGAACAGAGACAGACACCACAGGGAGAACAGAGACAGACAACACAGAGAGAGTCCCCATGGTCACAGGAGCCGTGACCAGGCAGGTCGAAGGTTCATGGATGGTCTCCATGGCCGTGACAGGGCAGAGCAAGGGTTCACAGACGGCCTCCTTGGCCGTGACAGGACAGGGCGTGAGTTCACAGACGGCCTCCTTGGCCGTGACAGGACAGGGCGTGAGTTCACAGGCGGCCTCTTTGGGGCGCTCTGGAGGAGCGGGCACTTGAGGGCGCTCTGGAGGAGCGGGCACTTGAGGGCGCTCTGGAGGAGCGGGCACTTGAGGGCGCTCTGGAGGAGCGGGCACTTGAGGGCGCTCTTGCAGCGCGGACACTTGAGGGCGCTCTTGCAGCGCGGACACTTGAGGGCGCTCTTGCAGCGCGGACACTTGATGCTCGGGATCGGCACTCCTGTCCGTGACATGGTAAACAAGGAGTTCGGGAACGGCCTCCGTGGCCGAGACAGGGCAGACAGCGAGTTCATGAGTGGGCGCCACCACCTCGGAAGGTTCTGCAGCGGAAGCTGCCACCTCTGGTGGTTCTGGAGCAGACTCGTGGACAGAAGAGGCCTCAGGAGCACAGTGTGCAGCCCACACACTCAAAATGGCAACCGCCATAACGGGAAGCACTGAGGTCAGGGGAACAGTCTCAGTAACAGCCAGGGTTGAGGCCCTGGGAATGCCAGCTACTCGCACTGACATCAGTGGTGGGTCCATCACACTGGATATCAGAACTCGAAGGACTGACCTTGAATCTGTGGTAACAGCCTCTGGCTGAGGAGCTGAGGCGTGGCGTGAGCAGACTCTGGCTGAGGAGCTGAGGCGTGACGTGAGCAGACTCTGGCCTGGCAGGCGTGACGAGGAGTGACGTGAGCAGACTCTGGCCTGGCAGGCGTGACGTGAGCAGACTCTGGCTTGGCAGGCGTGACGTGAGCAGACTCTGGCTTGACGTGAGCAGACTCTGGCTTGACGGCGACGACGTGAAGGGGTGCTGTTGCTGCCACCATTTTGTGAGTGAGTGAGGTGTCGCGTTCCTCCGCGACACCCACAGTAAAAGAGGAGCCCACACACAGTAAAGCATAGTCCATAAATTGACAGAGATGAACGGGGACCCTCGCGGATTAACCTTGACCGGAGCGGCTGATTAATGCCCTCGCAAAAAAAATCTATGAGTGCATAGTCCGGCAGATCAGAAAAATAGGCGAGGTCTAAGTACTCCTGTACATAAACCTCGAGCGGTCGCGAGCCCTGCTCGAGGGTTAATAGCATCCATGCAGACTCCATACCTGGCCAATGTCCTTTTGAAAAGCCGCTGGATCCATTTGTGGCCGAGTATTCTGTTACGGGGCTGACGAGACGGGAGACGTGCGGATCCATGTGCAAAGCTTTATTATAAAACATGGTCATACAGGCAGGGTCGGGAGACAGCAAACAGGTATGGCAAGGGCAAGACAGAGCAATCCGTGGAGCAAGCGTGGGTCAACGATCAGCGAACAATATCCAAAGGGGCAAGGCAGAGAGATAATCCAGAGTCGGGAGCAATAATCCAAACGGGGAGCGAACACAGTCCAAATGGCAAGGCAAAGGGGTAAATCCAGGAAACACGGGCAGGGTCAGACACGGCAAGATAAACAAGGCAAGACAAGACTATAACAATGGCTCTGTAAAGTTGATATCTCTAGATAAGTGATAAACGCTAACAATACTCGGCCCCGAGCAAGAGGAAGTCCCAGGCTTAAATACAGTGATACTGATTGAGAAATGGTGATCAGGTGTGGGCGAAATAGTGAACAGCTGTGAATGCCGTCAGTGCAAAGGATTATGGGAAATTGAGTCCAATGTGTTGTGAGTGAAAAAGTCATAGTGGTGAACAGGTGACCTCTAGTGGTGGTTAATCGGGAGAGCATGGACCAGATTCGTGACAACATGATTGTGAATGTTTAAGGAATTGAATTCATGATTTAAATTCATTAATGATGTTTAAACTGTTAATGAGCATTAAGGTCCATATAAATTGATTGCTCGGTTGATTAATATCATATGGATGTGCCTGTTTTATTGCAGGCCAGGTTTTGTATGCAACTGAATTCTCCCGGATGGAAGATGGCAGGCCAAGCACCCTTGATCGTTGGATCCATGGAGTCATTGATTGCTGTGTGATGTCTCATGTGATAACACTGTGAGGTAGGATTTCAGTGAACCCTTGAATGCATTTTTTTTCCCTTTTCTCCTAATTCCGGATTTGGATTGGATAGAACATTTTTTGTTAAAAGTTTTTTTTTTTTTTTTGCTTCACTCATCTTTTGACCCAAAAGACATAACTGATTTCCACGGAAGGAAACATTCTTTTGTCATCTGAAAGACTGGACTGAAGAAAAAAAGAGACAAACACATACACTGATTGCGCACTACACTTTATTAATGTTTTGGTGAAAACAATTGTTCTCTATATGTTACATCAATGCAGTTCATGTGAAATGGTAATTTGTGTGGTTATCAATGACTTCTGGTTGTACCATTCACTATACTATAATGCAGTGATCTTAAGTTGAGTATCTGAACCTAGTGTATACTTAGAGGAGGGTTACACATGCAGTTCGTGTTTTTATAGGCTGCGTGCATTCATGTTATGTCTTGTGCTGTATAGCATGCAGCTTCTGTTTTTCATTGGCTGTGTGCTTTCATGTTGTCATGTCTTGTGTGAACACACAGCTTATGAGTATGCTCATTAGCTGCGTGTTCGTGTCCTGTTTTGCACATGGCTAGTGGTTTGTTTTGCTGGCCATGTGCTTGTGTTTTTTTTGTGTGTGAGCACATGTCACAAACCCTGACATATTTCCTTTGAAAATGAAATTTAACCACAGTGTCCTCGGCTCAGATGAGGGGAGATTATGTTCATTAGTGCATCCCAGAACACAACACTTGTAATGCCTCTTTGGCGCTGACATTGTATATATCTCCAGTAATGGCGGACTGTAGGTTCTCTCTCAGTGCTGTTAATGCTAATAGGGCAGAGAGTATCACACATGGGTGGGACTTTTTCCCCTCTGTGACATGAACAGAGGGAGAATCTGAAACAGCTCTTTTGGAGAGACTGTTCAAGATTTATTGGTTTTATAAAAAAAAAAAACGAGTTGGTGGATTTTTAACATTACAGGCTGGTTGTTTTCACACACTGCAGCTATACTACTGTGTTCAAACACCTTATAAAAGTGATTTTTGCATAATAGGTCCCCTTTAATGCATTAACAAACAGGACCTTATTGTAAAGTGTTACCATTAAATTTTACATATACTAATATGTGTTTTTAACATTTAAAGTTGTCAAATCAATATTGTATAATAACGCATGACTTAAAAAATAGTAATTGTATGGTTATAAAGTAACATTAACTATTAAGACATTAACTAAATGCTGTAAAAATGTGGTTTGTTGTTAGATCATGATACCTACTGCATTAACCAATGTTAACAACTTGAGCTTTTTTGTAAAGTGTACACCCATGTACATTAATATTTTGCACAGTTCAAAATGTTTAGAGCTTCCCCTGAAAAAAAAACAGTCATTGCAGTTAGAGGTCATGGTAAGAGGTCATGGTAAGATGTTTGTACAATTGAGTAAAACATTTGATTTTGAGGTTAGTTTTGAGAAGGTTTTTTTGTTAGTTTTGAAAAGCAATTGTTTGTCCTGTTCCCTGTACTGTACCTCAACTTTTGACCGCTCTGAAAGCAGAAACTCTCCATATGACCCTATTGATGCTGGATTGGTGTTCATGCCCAAAGCTAAAAGCTGCTCATTAAAACTCCCTGCTGCCCTGGTGTATTGTGAAATTATCATAAGGAAGCAACCATAGAAAGCCTATACTTCCCTTTAATCAACAACCCAGAGGAACAATCTATCCCTCACATTATTCAAAGCAGCTCATGCTGTCTCCTTGCGCATGTAGTTGTTCTTACCACATTCCTATTTTATATCTGTGCCAATCTGTATGTTTCGAGGTGTTTTATGGATACATTTAGGCTCTTGTTTTTGTATTGTAGGATAAGAACACTCATTTCTTTTTGGACTGAGGTGAATTATGTTGAGGCATAAAACAAAATGTGTGATGTACTCTTGTACTGTTGTCCACACAACACAATAATGCATGCCATTCTTGTTTTGTAAAGGAACTTCAGTCTATGATCCAATGAAGATCTTAATGACTTACTTAATGCAGAAGTAGATGTGGTGCACTTGGTTGCAAGTCACTAAAAATATTTTGTTCCCTTTCTTTTTTTTTTGTTGCTCAAGATAATGTATGTTGCCCCTGAGCAGTTTAATTTGATTTTTAAAGACAAACAAGGGTCATTAATTGAACATTCAAACAATCAAAGGGCAGTTGTAGTCTTTCACATGAATACCTATTGTACACATCCACACTTCATTTATTACTGAATATAAAGGTTATTAAATATCACTAATTCTCAATTGCCCAAAGCCAGAACTCATCAAGAGGCATTTCCATCTCTATATAATAATGAAATAATGAAGTTGAGACTGCAACTAACTTAATAGTAAGCGCATCGTTCACAAACTCACTAAAACACAGGAAAGATAGACTACAGCATATGACAGACAAAGATAAATGCTGGATGTAATCAAAATAGGGAGAATTAGACCATAAAATACACAAGTAGGCCTTAAACATAATATAATGCACATGAAAATATGCTCAGTCACATGGAACATAGGAAATGTGCAATAATATCAGAAATACACAACAACCTATCAAAAATAATGTCTGATAACGCATAAACCAACCTCTCATCAACAATATATTTCTCCTAATAACATGGATGGCTACTATAATTAGATACAGTTTAATGGATATAGTGGAGCAACATGATAACCCTCCTTACCTTTCACAATGAAAATAGAACTCTGGGTGAAAAGAAGGGCTCACTCCCCTAATAGGAAACAACAGACAGCTCCCCCCAAAGGATGGGAGAACCCATTACATCTTCCCTACAAACATATAAACTTATTTAGCCTAGATGCAGATGTTCGGGTTAGCGCTTAGCTTTCTTGGTAACGGAGTCTTTCTTATCCCTTGCAGGAATGTGGTGAGAGTACGGGAATGAAGGAATGGAAGGAGAAGGAGAGAACAATCCTCAGGTAAGTAAATCCACAGTTTCATTAAAAAAAGTTTACCAAATAAGCCAGGTTTATTTCAGTTAGTCTTATTGTCAGTTGATTTGGTTCAAAATAAGTCAGACTAACTGAAATAAGCTTGGCTTATTTGGTAAACTTTTTGTTATGAAACAGGCCCCAGGTTAGTGTCACACGGTTACAACAAGATTAGACAAGGATGTGAGGCCAGTTTTAAGTGTGCTTTGATTAGGGAGTAACAGGTGCAAACAGCTAATACTCAGGTGAATGTGATCATGCGGGAGCGGTGCTTGGATCTGGCGGCACGGGTGACACAGTGACAGGACTCAACCCCAGTTATTTAAATACTGCATGAGAAGTTTTTTTTTTTTTTTTTTTTTTTTTATTTATTCATTCATTCAGACTTTTCACAGTGTTTACATACCAAACCTGAACAACAGAACACTGGAAAAAGGTTGCCTGTTCTGATGAGTCTTGATTTTTGCTGAGACATTTGGATGGTATGATCAGAATTTGGCATAAACAACATAAAAGCATGGGTCCATCTTGGCTTTTATCAACAGTTCACGCTGCTGCTGCTGGTGTAATGGTGTGGAGGAAATATCTTGGTACACTTTTGGCCTCTTAGTTTTGGACACCTCGCCACAGGTTACCAGAGCTCCACCATGGACGGCCGTCCCTTCAGCCTTATCAAGGAAAACAATGTCGCCAGTTCAGCCGGCTCCCCAATGGTCTCCTCTTCCGCCAGATTCCCCTTGGTCTTTTCTGCCTCTGGCCCCCCAAGTCCTTCTAAGCCCCACCACTCGCTCTCCATGTCTGTTATTCCATTTATGGGGCCAGACAGGGCCACCGCTAGCAATTTTGGGCCCTATGAATGAATATGAGGTTGGGCCCCCTACCGCACCCATTCTGCACCAAGCATGCAAGCCAAACTAGCTATCTAAAATCTTTATCAGCAATTTAATAATACTGACCTATTACTTTTGCTATTGCTTTTGACTACCAGGTATCATAATTTATGATTAATTCAGAACCAGTTCTACATGGACGAAGAGTTTCTATACCACATTATTCTGTTGATATGGAATGAGTTTGACTAAGATATATTAATAGAAATGGTTCACTGGGGCAAACAAAAAAATCCTAAAATAATAAATAGAATACTCCATAACACCTGTGTTTCCAGCAGTATCCAACAAAATGTTGTACTAAGTAAATATGCACATAATTTAGTTGAAAGTACATGTAAAACTTAATACATTTTAAATTGTTATTGTAAGTAAACTAATAATTCAAAATAAAGTTCATGTCATCCTCAATCTTATTTGTAATTGAAATTGTCACGTGATGAATCTGCATTTTGGTGGATCATGACTTATGGTATAATGCTTGCCTGTTATGTGGCATAAAATGATATTAATAATTTTGTAACAACAACAAAAAACTCAGATGAAGATGTCAATGCCATGCTTGATGACACTGGACCCGGACAATCAGGTAAAGGTGATTCATAGGACACAGCCTTTTTAGCGGCTCAGTGTTCTACTTTTATGCAGACCATTTACATCCAAATGTTATTTAATTTACATAGAACACAACCTATAAATAGATTTTAGAATATTAAGCTGTTTGTCATCTATTTTCATTAAGAATAAGTAGAAAATGTGCGCCTGCCACTGTGCATTAACTTGAAAATAGTGGATGAGTATTTCATTCCTTGATTTGCTTAAAAAAAATCCTCCTATGAGATTTAGATTTTATTGTTTATTATTTTCAACGTGTTTATTGCTAAGTTTAGTGTGGCAAAATAGAAGAGCTGCCAAAATTTGCGTGCAATGTATTTGGTTGCCATGGCAACCTCATGTGCTTCTAATCAGAGTGTGAATTTATAGATTTACTATAGCAAAATTAAAATGTGTTTAAAAGTATGACTGACCAAATCTTCCAGCTCAGTTTGGCCACCCAAGCTCAAGCATCAAGCTATGCCTGCGCTAACATTACAGCAAAAGAAGCTCCATGAATAAACATATACCTTTCTTTTTGAAGAACTGGGTAATAAAAAACTAGTTTTGAAGAACTAGTAATTGTCGGCCCATTTTCTCTTTCTTTCTACCCTCTGTAACCTCTCTTTTCATTTCTGATGACCGGACTAATACTTCTTTGTCGAACTCGAAGATATCTCTAAATTGACAGTTTACCATCTCTAGGCTCTAGGCTACGTAGAACAGGACAGAACAATGCAGTGAATGGAGGGGGGGATAATTTTGCTGCAAATGCATAAATAAGCTGTAATTTTGTTTTATTTGTAACTCTTTGGTATATACATTTATAATTTCAATTACATTGCTACTAGTACTGTTACTACTAATAAAACAGATCTCTGGGGGCCCTTAGAGTTGTCCTAACAACCCCCAAACCCCCCCCCCCCCCCCCCCTTAGCGGCGCCCTTGGGGCCAGGGGGCTGTAAAGTAACATTCATGTTTGTGATTTGGACATTTTTTTTTTATTATGTCTGTTCAAGTTAGTCCAAGTCTGATCTTAGTTTAGTTCCTCAGTTCTCCATAGTTGTCCTGATTACTGATTATACCCTTGTTTGTCACCTTGGTTACTCTAGTAGGTGATCTTTTCTTAGCAACCCGTTGCGTTTACTTATCTATCTTATAGTTCTTAATTTGTCTCTGTGTATATATAGACCTAATTTTCAGTTGTTCGTTTTTCTCTTTTTCTCTGGTTATCTTGTATGCCTGCATGTTTTAGTTTATAAATAAATAACGACTGCTGCAAACAGATCTCCTTGCTCCTGCAACACAAATGTGACTGTAATTGCCTAAAATGTAATGCAGTATTTATTTTATATGCACTCACTGTAACATATGATAGACTACAGTAGTATTATATTACAAAGTTCAAACTGTTTTGTTCTATTTTCAAAAACAAAACATATACATTGTTGTCACATTATATAGTTTTTAATAAAATCAGTTTACCTGTGCATTTGTTGACTGTATAAGCCATTTGAAGGAAAAGTTTGAATTTAATTAAAATGAGGCATAATTTAAATTAAAAGAGTTTAATTTTGAAAGAGACAGATGCATCATGAGAGCCGTACTGTAATTACAGTACTTTTGCACAGGTGTTTCCTGTCACTGCACTTAATGATCCTTTTAAAAGCATAAAGCACAGACAAGTCCGCTTTGTAAAATGCAATTTTCACAATTCAAGAGATGACTATTGTATCACATATTAATCAATAATAATTTTATTCTGGTCCTCACAGACAAATTTTCACAAAATAAATAAAAATACATAGTTACTGAAAAAGGTGTAGGCAGAAGCCTTGCTTATTATGCCTACCCTTTATACATAATTAACTGAATGGGCAACACTTTTCACCAAGTTAAATAACACAAAATAAACAATACTAAAAAAAAATTTAAATTAAAGACACCAATGGGAAGTCGTGGCCTGATGGTTAGAGAGTCGGACTCGTAATCCAAAGGTTGCGGGTTCGAGTCTCGGGCCGGCAGGGATTGTAGGTGGGGGGAGTGAATGTCCAGCGCTCTCTCCACCCTCAATACCACGACTGAGGTGCCCTTGAGCAAGGCACCGAACCCCCAACTGCTCCCCGGGCGCCGCAGCATAAATGGCTGCCCACTGCTCCGGGTGTGTGTTCACGGTGTGTGTGTTCACTGCTGTGTGTGTGCACGTTGGATGGGTTAAATGCAGAGCACGAATTCCGAGTATGGGTCACAATACTTGGCTGAATGTCACTTCACTTCACTTCCAATTCAGTTAGAACCTGGAGGTGTTACTTGCTTGCATTGCCTGTGTTAAGGGGTTTCCTTTGTGTTGTCCTCGTTGCAGACAGGGGCTTCCCCGAAATTGCTGATTGGCTGGAAGTTCAATAGTCTTTGAAGTGAGGTCTTGGGCGTTGGCTGAGGATGTGGAGGTGGTCTGGTTGAAGTTTGAAGCGAGTGCAGTCAGAGCTGAACTTTGCAGCAAACTTACATTAGAACACGAAACTCCATGGAAAGAAAAGGAGCTAAAGTAAAAGAATAAAAATAAAAGGAGGTAATGAGACTAGGTGGTTTTCTTCTCATTGTGGTAGCAGCTGGCACGTGGGCCAGAGCACGCTCAAAGAGCAGCGTCAAAACGCGGTGGCAAAAGAGAAGAAGAGGAGAGAGAGTGACTAAGAGAGAGTTTGATGGTGCCCTGAGTTTTTAAACTCGGCTTTCAGACCGTCCCATCTGGACGTCTTGACCAATTAGATACTGTCCTTGCTCGGGATATTGCTTTGTTTCTCCACCCCACTAATAAATCAACATGTTATCTGTTCAGTCAGAGGTCCGAACTTTACAGGCTCTTGCAAAGTATATTTTTGAACATGATTTCTATAACAAGACTATGATGCATTTGACAAAGAATTGATTGGAAGAAACATTTAAAGCATGATTTTTCACACTCATACATACCAACCACACATCTGAATCCTTCAGCTATTCAATAATGATTAAAAAGACATACATAATATTTGATTAAAACATGATAGTCTAATATGTGGGTTACAAATATAAATGTCCTTTTAGGATGATTTTATGTGCATATGAAAAAGAAAGTCTTTGTATAGTTCTATGGAGAACGAAGGCATGTTCTCAGATTATTCAAGATGGCCGAACAGACGGTGCCAGGGTGTAACGTTTGACAAACAAAAGCTTAAACCTTAAAGACTGACTACTGCTTGCGGACTCAGATAAAGTGTATTACGACTTGAACCATTAAGTTATCATTTAAAGAAAAAAAAAGAGCGCCAAATAATGCCAAAACCAAATCAAAGACGAGGCGAGTTGTTGGATATCGCGCCAGAAAACCAAATCTGCCTGGAGGGAAAGGGCGCTGGTAGCGCCGATAATACTTCAGAAATACTGAAGGAACTCAAATTATTTCGAACTGAAACGGCTGAAAATTTTGGTGTGCTGAGGAAGGAGGTGAGCGATATAAAACTGAACTTTGAAGAATTAAAAACAAGGGTGAATGACGCTGAACAGAGGATTGCGGACAACGAGGATCGTAACATGGATTTGACTAAGGTGGTGTTTCAGCTGATGTGCAAACAAAAGTACCTTGAGGAGAAGTGTGAGGGTCTGGAAAGCCGTTCACGGAGAAATAATTTAAGAATTTACTCTGTACCGGAAAAAATAGAAGGAAGTAATATGATTGAGTTTATAGAAAAGCTTATTCGTGAGCAACTTAATATCCGGGAAGAGATTTACATTGAAAGGGCGCATCGCGCCGCAGCAACAGGTGTCTCCACGGGACGTGCCACGGACATCACCAGATCAATCATTGTTTGTTTCCGTAGTTTTAAGGAGAAACAACGAGTGTTATATGCTGCATGGTCTCTAAAGGACATTCAGATCAAGGATCAACGGATATACTTTGATGAGGATTACACCACCGACGTTTTTAAGGAGCGCGCAAAATACAGGAGCGCAAGGAAACAACTCCAAGAGCGAAAAATCAAGTCTCGCATTCTCTACCCCGCAAAACTCATGCTGTTTCTGCAGGATGGAAAGACTACGATTTTTGAAAATCCACGAAAAGCAGCTGAGGGTCTAAAGGACTTTGGCCTAATGATGGAAGTTCCAAGAAAAGAGCCGGATTGGGATTCAGCTTTGCGGGCTGTAGGATGGCAGTCCACCCGCAGTAGGAGCAAACATGCTCCTGCTGGGGAAATAACAGCCAGCATTGAATCTCTTCGACTTTCCTTGGACAGTTATGAAAATGAAAAGATATATGACGAATAAGGTATGTGGAGATTACATTGTGGCAAGCACTAATTTGTATAATTGAGTGCAATGTCCACAGTGTGTGAACATATCCCTACACAAGCTGAAAATTCAGAAGGATGTGTCTATGACCATGATGAACTGGACTCGGAGTCAAAAAATTTTTCCAAACATAAATGATACATGTAAATATTATACAGACAAATGAACCAAACGGCTGGTTCATTTTCTCTTATTCATTTGAATTGTAGAAGCCTTTATTCAAATTTTAGTAAAATACATGATTATTTGAACACTTTACAAAATAAATTTACTGTTATAGCTTTGTCTGAGACTTGGTTAACGGATGAGAAAGGTGTGGAATTTCATTTTGAGGGTTATGAATTGTTTTATGTTAATCGGATTTATAAGAGAGGAGGGGGGGTTGCTCTATATGTTAGTAGTGATCTGAAATGTAAAACAATTGAGTGTATGACTACTGCAATAGAAGATTTAATGGAATGTTTAACTGTTGAGATTGAAATGAAGAAACAGAGGAATATTGTTGTCACATGCATATATAGAACTCCAGGGTCTAGCATTACAGTATTTAACAACAAGCTGGAGCAATTATTAGTTGGGATGAATGAAAATAAAGTGTCTGTAATTTGCGGGGACTTCAATATAAATCTCTTGAATGTGTCTAATCATACCAGTAGTTTAGATTTTCTAGATTTAATGTACAGCAGAGGCCTTTATCCTACCATTACTAGGCCTAGCCGAATAACCTCCAGTTGTGCCACATTAATTGATAATATTTTTGTAAATATATTTGAAAAAACGGTCAAAAGTGGACTTTTGATAAATGATATAACGGATCATTTACCAATATTTGTAACTCATTTTTGTGAAATAAAAACAAATAAAGAAAAGTTTAGTAAAGTTATTAGGTTAAGAACTGAGGAAACACTAAATAGATTTAGGGATGATCTTATGAAAGAACACTGGGATAATGTTTATAATACGAATAATGTAAATAAGGCTTATTAATTATTTTTTAAAAAGTATTTATGGTTATATAATAAAAATTGCCCAATAAAAATATTGAATGATGAAGTAAGAAATAATAATAAACCTTGGTTAACGAAGGGTATATTGAAATCATGTAAAAAGAAGAATAAGATTTATCGGGACTTTGTAAAATATCGGACAGTAAATGCAGAAAAAAAATATAAAGCCTATAAAAATAAGTTGACTACTATAATGAGACGTGCAAAGAAAGATTATTATACAAATGTGTTGATGGAAAATAAAAGTAATATCAAAAGAATGTGGAAAGTCTTAAGGGAGATTATGGGCAGTAAAATTAATTATAGTCAGCCATTATACTTAATGAATGAACAGAATGTCGAGATAAGTTGTGAAAAAATGGCTGATGAATTTAATTCATTTTTTGTTAATGTTGATCCAAATCTTGCCAAAATTATACCATTACATAATGAAAATAAAAGCTGGACATGTGAAAGCAGAGTTATGCAATCCCTTTTTTTTGACGAAGTTAGTGAGAGTGAAATTATTTCCACTGTCTCTAAATTAAAAGTAAACATTCATGTGATAGTGATGGCTTAGATATGTATATTGTCAAAGAAACTATATGTTGTATTATTAGACCATTAAAATATATAATCAATTTGTCTTTTAATACAGGTTCCTTTCCAGATAAAATGAAGGTGGCCAAAATTATTCCTCTTTTTAAATCTGGTGATAGGCATAGTCTTACAAATTATAGGCCTATATCTTTGCTTTCTCAATTTTCAAAAATTCTGGAGAAACTTTTTGTTAAAAAATTTGATTATTTTCTTGAAAAACATTCTTTGATACATGATAATCAGTTTGGGTTTCGAAGCACCCGCTCAACAGCTATGGCTTTGATGAAAATCACAGAGGACATTATCACAGAATTGGAGCATAAAAATTACACAGTTGGAGTTTTTATTGACCTTAAAAAGGCTTTCGACACTCTTGATCATGGTATATTGATATCTAAATTACAGACATATGGAATTAGAGGTGTAGTATTAAACTGGATTATTAGTTATTTAGAAAATAGACAACAATATGTAGAGTATATAGGCCATGAATCTAAGTTGGAAACAATGCAGTGTGGAGTCCCTCAAGGCTCTGTGCTGGGGCCTAAATTATTTACTTTATATATTAATGATCTCTGTGATGAATCAAAGATTTTACGTTTTGTTCTTTTTGCGGATGATACAAATTTGTTTGTATCGGGGAAGAACTTAAAAATATTAATGAAAACTATTGAACAAGAATTGGTCGTACTTCAGAAATGGTTTAATAAAAATAAACTATCGTTAAACTTAAGTAAAACAAAATTTATATTGTTTACAAATCAAAAATGCCCTGATAATGTTCGTTTGACTTTAAATGGAATAACTATTGAGAGAGTGTCAGAATTTAGGTTTTTAGGAGTACTCATTGATGAAAAATTTAAATGGAAGTCACACATAGCTTATGTAAGAAATACAATTTGTAAAAACATTGCCGTTTTGAGTAAAGTAAAGTTTATGTTAAATTATAAGGCAATGAGAATCCTATATTGTTCCTTTATTTTGCCATATTTGATGTATTGTTTGGAGGTATGGGGTAATTCATATTTCACTCATTTAATGCCCTTATTTATTTAGCAAAAAAGGGCTATAAGAATAATTAATGGAGTTGCTCCAAGAGAACATACCACAGGACTGTTTCTGAGGTCAGGATTACTCAAATTGAAGGACTTGGTTTCTTTACAAACTTTATTAGTTGTTCTTAAAGCAAAACATTGCCTGTTACCGGATGGATTGCAAACCCTTTTTACTGTGAATAGTGAGACAAGCAGAAGAAATAATGATTTTAAACAACCTTTTGCTGGAAATACCCTCAAACAAATGTGTGTCTCAGTTTCTGGTGTGAAAAGATGGAATTTACTAGAAAATTATCTAAAATGTTGTTTTATTATTCAAATATTCTTCGATTTAAATATAAGTATAAACAGAAGATACTTCACTTGTACAAAGATGATGGTCAATGATGGTCTCGTCGTTGTTTTCGTTGTCAGAGTTGTCATTATTGTATCATTGTTGTTTTTGTTTGTTTAATGTTGTGTAAGCAGAATTAATAATAATAAAAAATTAATTAATTAATTAATTAAAAAAAAAAGGGAAAATTGTTAAAATTGAAAGTAGATTACATTTGGTCTGGGCTATTTTGTTATTTTTTTTGGTGTTGTTATTTTTTTATTTTATTTTTCATGTCGGTGAGGCCATCTAATTTGTAATTTTCTTAATATAAGAATAGGGTAGGAGTTTATAAGATTTTTTTTTTCTTCATCCTACTCCTGTTCTTCTTGTCATGGAATGTATTTTAGTTGTGTTGTTGGATTGTTGTTGCATTTCGTGTTGCATTACCATGAAAAGAGAATAAATAAATGAAATGAAATGAAATGTTCTTTAGACAAAGGAATTTTGGTTTGGTCTGTCTTCTATGTGTGGGGGTAGTCAGTCTAAGGAAGCTTGTGTATTCAGCATGGAACCCATGTGATAGCCATCTCTTTGACCATCAGTCCTGATTACTTGCCCAAAATTTGACGGTCTCCTTCCTGAATTGGAATCATCAATAAGTGTTCTTTTGTCTCAAGGTTGTAAGCTGTTTTGTGAAAGAGGCTTGCTGGTTAGTTTGCTTGCTTCAGACTAGTTGGAGCTAGGAATCTGATTTACGGCATCTTGTTTCATTGGGCCTCTCGGTGGAATTCCAGTTTCTCATGTTTCAATGTTCTGATCGCATCTTAAATTTGTTTGATTCAGTCTCTGATATTCTACAGTTGGAAAAACAGTGACGATCTCCATTTTTAAAAATAGGAATAACTTTAGCTGTTTTCAGATTACTAGGGAATATTCCTGTTAAAAAGGACTGATTACAAATGTGTGTAAATGGTTTTACTATATGTTCTATAATAATTTCTATTAACGACATGTCAATATCATTACAAGCAGTGGAATATTTATTCTTAAAGTTGTTAACAATGTTGAGTTTCCTTTTCATCAACTCCCCTTATAAACATTGAATAATCATTACTGGAAATATTCATTTCATCTATCCTATCCCCAGTTCTTTGCTCGATCACTTTTGCTAAATTGCTTCCAATATTTACAAAATACTCATTAAATTAATTGACAATGTCATTCATTTTATTTATACTAAATTTATCATCATTAACAAAATAATTTGGGTAATCAACTTTTCCAGTATTCTTTTTAATTATACTAGGCTATTAAGTACTTTCCATGTTGTTTGTATATTATTCTTATGCTTGTCCAATAACTTATTATAATAGTCCTTCTTACTAAATCTTATAATACTTATTTATTTTTACATATCTTGTATTTATTTTCCACTTGTAAAGTTCTAGTTGCTATAAATTTCCTGTATAATGCATTTTTCCTTTTACATGCTTTCTCTATTCCCTTAGTAATCCATGGTTTGTCCTCATTTTTTTAAACAAACAATGTTTTTCGTATTTTTCGATTAATATGGACAAAAAAGCATCATAAGCACTATTAGGATCTTTACTTGCATAAACCTCACTCCAATTTTGATTCTTTAAGTCCTCATTGAGAGCAGCAATGATATCTGGTGTTCTATATCGAATTAACAACTTGGTCTCATAAAAATGCGTACCTCTGTGCACTTTCTGTGCAACACCGTTTTACGTACCTTACTGCACGTTTCGCCGCAGTTTGAAAGAGAAATGTCCACTGAGTGGCGCTAAAACACAGGTTAAATACGCGAACCCTGGCACGTTTTTATTATGTTGATATAGGTATGTATTGCTGTGTTTTTATTATGTTGCTACAGGTACGTACTGCAGAGGTTCAGCATTCAAATATCCGGGGTCTGTCCCTAAAAGTGAATGCTCTATCGTGTTGGAAATATGCCCTACACCAAAGCCAACCCTAAACCTACCAATAGTGTTGACAAATGCAACCGTGCCATTTCAACTTCCTTTTATGCAGATTTGAATTGTTTTGTCAAACCGTAGTTACACGGGATTCAAACCAGAGCTCCTCGCCTTGTAAGTACGGCTCCGTACTCTGTGAGCTACCGAACAAACTTACTGTCAATGAAAACCCATAGATATGAGGCTGGATATGTGCAATGCTAACATTTAAACATTTACATACATTTACATTTATTCATTTAGCTGACGCTTTTATCCAAAGCGACTTACAATTGCTATATATGTCAGAGGTCGCACGCCTCTGGAGCAACTAGGGGTTAAGTGTCTTGCTCAGGGATTCGAACCCGGGTCTCTCACACCAAAGGCATGTGTCTTATCCACTGCGCCATCACCACCCACCACTTAAAAGCATCAGTTTTCAAATCTCCCAGAATATTAATATTGTTTTGAAGTCGTAACATGATATTCTTAAAGTAATTGTGCGAGAAATACGCTTTATTAATCAAAACTCTGTAAATTTGTGTGAAAAGGATTAAAAGGTGTCGGAGTTTTACTGCCTCTAGTGTTTGTTTCTTTAGGAAACTGAAACTGCACTAATATGTAGTTATTGTTACATATTTCGTGTCTCGCTAAAAAGTGCACCCAGGTATGTAAATGCCATGAGACTAGGTTGCGAATTAATTTAAAACTATTTATCCTACTACCTTTTGTTTTATAAAATAATCTTTGAAAGATTGCAAAAACTGGAAAATGATTAGTCATATCATTTATAAATAATCCTTAAATTTTTCCTTCAATTTCGTTTATCTATTAATGTAGCAGTATTTTTAGTTATTCTACTAGGTTTTGTAATCACAGGAAATAGACCTTTACTATATAGTGAGTCAGTAAAATCTGTTATTCTTTTATTTCCATTTGGATTCAACAAATCAATATTGAAATCTCCACGTATAATTTGTACTTTGTTCTCATACCATTTATCGAGCATGCCAAATAATTTATTCATAAAGGTATTTGTATAAGTTCCTGGTGATCTATACACACAACTGATAATTATATTTTTAGATCTTTCGATATCGATTTCTATAGTTACACATTCCAAAAGATTTTCCATAGTCACTGACATACTTTTAATCAAAGTAGGTCTAAACGCTGTGTCAACATACAAAGCAACTCATCCTCCTTTCTTATTAACTCTGTTTACTGTAAACAAATTATACCCTTCCAATTCTACTTCATGTATTTTCTCATCATCAAGTCAAGTCTCTGACACAGCAATCACATTACATTTATTAAACTGACGCAAATAATCCTTAATGTGTATGAAATTTTTATAAAGAAAACTTCTACTATTTAAATGTATTATTGATGATGCCCCCTCCATATTCACATTTCTATTAAATTTATCTTCTGTATAATACTCACAACAATTATTATTTACATCATTAAAAAAGTGATTTTCCGGGTCAATATCATTTTCAATCTCGTACATTTTATGATCCATGTGATTGAAGGATTTAAAATTCAAATTATCGTACTTACAGTGACATTGTAAGTGGTCAGACACAGTCCATTTGAATTTTGACCAACTATTGTCCATCATATTGTTAATCCTTTTGAGTCCATATGAATATTTCTTCACACAGTCTTCACTTATCCATACTGATCCAATTCATAGCATTCTCTTACAGTGTGCTCTTTGGCTTCTTTAGGTGATCCATTTTGCCGTAACACAGTCATCACTTATCCATACTGATCAAGTTCTTTGATTCAAGATTTTTATTTGGCACATACACAATTTTACAGAGTATAACCAGCAGTGAAATGTAGGTTTGAGTTCTCTTATTGCGTATACTTCAGCTTCTTCAGGAGTTCCATTTAGCCATATCATCACTTTGCAATTTCTTGTCCATGTAGCTTGTATCTTGTTTAGTTTCCTCAAAATGCGTGCACGTCTAGCGATGTCAGTATTCTTTTTTGTAAGATGCTCATTCAGGTACACTCCCGTACCCTTCAACTACTTTGCCTGTCTCAGTAACTCTAATGGTTCCAATTCACAAACCGAACAACTATTGCAGGCTTCGCTCCGCCATTCCTTTGTGGAAGGGTATGACAGGCCACAACATTATCGCTCTGAATGATCATATTCTGGCTTTCAAAGAACTTGATTATTTGCTTTTCCAGCATTTGTAGATCCTCTGGTAGGGCGCCTTCACTATCTCTGTCTCTGGCCACTGTACTGGTATATGTCCGGTGTTCTATTTCCAGTCCGCTTATAATTAAATCCTCCATTCTTGTATATTGCTCCAGCTCATCAATCCTTCTCTCCAGTCCTTCAATTTTCTTGTCCTTCTCTTTCACAAGGTTCTTCAGTTGTTTAACTTCATCCATCAGATCAAGTAGCATAGTTTGTTGGTTAGCAACTTTGCTCAACTTGTCTGACATGAAGTTTAGGGATTTTCTGATCTCCTACAACTCATCCTCAACCACGCTGCTGATTTTCCTCTGTGGCATTTTGGTTTGTTCGTTGTTGTCTTCGTGTATTTACATATTAATTAAACTTAGTTTATTATTAACACTTTTTTTCTTTTCAGAAGTAGCTGCATGCCAGGAGTGCCGCCATCTTGGATTTCTTCAATGTGAATGATCAAGATCAAGCTATAGCACCAATTTTATGATTTTATTTTTCTTTCTTTCAGCTCTCAAGCTCTCAGGATCTCAAGTGAAATACACATGAGAACTTATTAGAATATTGCTAATGCGGTGTCTCTGAATTAGCACAAGCTTCTCTTACTGTGCAGGTGAGAGATTAGCTCATGCAGTGTCAGGTGTGTAAAGAATTCCCAAGTGACCTGTGTTACATCGCCGCTCATGAATAATTGAAAGTGGATCATTTCCCTGTGGTGCACAGTTGCAGCCACAAGCCTACCTAGACTATGATTTAGAGAACAGCAAATAAGTGTGTTGCATAAGTGTCCGTATGTCATATTAGTTGCCATCGCCTTAAGCTGTAGTTTGTGCTATTTTTAGTTCTCACAGCACCAGTATAAACCCTAATGGGACAGCTGCCAAGAACAGTAAACATCATTCAGTATAGCACCTTATTAACATCTAAATACTCCGTGTGCACAGGCACAATGTGAATTTAGCTACTGACAATTTCAAGATTAAAAAACGGTGACCTTTTTCCAGCATACGTTTACTAAATTAAGTCAGTATTGTCCAATTTAAGACCTAGTTGTGAGCAATAACAATCTCCTTCAGTAGGTAAATCCTGCTGTTTACTGTTCACGGACCAACATCTATAGACCAGTGGTGCGACTGGGCAATCAAATGTCAGACGGGTTAATTCCCTTGTGTCGCTAAGATCTGGTTCATCGGTCTCTGTCTGCAATGTTCCACCAAACAGAATGTCATTCTGCAAGACCAGCTCAGACCAACCAATTCAGCCATGAATGTCACCACGAGAAAGACTTTATTTTGGCTCATATGAGACTAAGGGATCCCCACAAGCACTGATTTCATTTTAAACTACTGCTATATGCGCCGATAATCACAAATGTAATTTCATCCAAGCACATGTCACTAAGCAGGTTTTAAAGGTTCTTTATGTGTGTGTGTGTGTGTGTGTGTGTTGCTTTCTTTTTCTTTTTGAGATGTCTTCTCTACCTGACAGATATCAGTGAAAATAGGTGTCCTGAGAAATCACACCTGTCTCTGTGTCAGCCATAGACTCCAAAAAAGAGTCAGGGGAGCAGCCCATCCCTTTTTTTAGCCAACCACAAACACTGTCTGCCTGTGAATCGTTGTATGTGAGCAGGTTTACTGGTTGGGCAATATCATTAGTTGGGATTTTAATTAAATTGGCCACAACCCACAGGAAGTAGAATTAGAATTAGAACGGGAAGAGGAATTTACTGAAATATATCTATCTATCTATCTATCTGTCTATCTATCTATCTATCTATCTATCTATCTATCTATCTATCTATCTATCTATCTATCTATCTATCTGTCTGTCTGTCTGTCTGTCTGTCTGTCTGTCTGTCTGTCTGTCTGTCTGTCTGTCTGTCTGTCTGCCTGTCTACCTGTCTGTCTGTCTATCTGTCTGTCTGTCTGTCTGTCTGCCTGTCTACCTGTCTGTCTGTCTGTCTGTGTGTTTGTCTGTGTCTGTCTATCTATCTATCTATCTACAGTATCTATATAGGAGCAAGGGGGAGGCAGTGTCTCCTTAAATTATTGAATCAGAAAAAAAATCTGTCTATCTATCTATCTATCTATCTATCTACATTTACATTTACATTTAGTCATTTGGCAGACGCTTTTATCCAAAGCGACTTACAATTGGGGAATACAAAAAGCGATTAATCTTGAAGAGGCAATCAGACAGAGGAAGTGCTCGTAACACCAAGTCTCAGTCATTGTTCAAATAAGTACAAGCTAGTAGGTGGAGAGAAAGATAGAGGGAAAGTTTTTTTATTTATTTTTATTTATTTTTTTTTAGGATGAAGTCAAGTACTGCCGAAAGAGATGAGTTTTCAGTTGTTGCTTGAAGGTTGCCAGGGATCCAGCGTTCCGGATAGGGGTGGGAAGATTATTCCACCAGCCAGGAATGGTGAACAAAAATGTTCTGGAGAGTGATTTTGAGCCTCTCTGTGATGGTACCACAAGGCGTCGCTCACTAGCAGATCTCAAACTTCTGGAGGGGATGTAGGTTCGTAATAGTGAGTGGAAGTAGGAGGGTGCAGAGCCTGTGGTAGTTCTGTACGCAAGCATCAGTGACTTGAACTGGATGCGAGCTGGCACTGGTAGCCAGTGCAAGGAGATGAAGAGATCTTTTGGGCTCGTTGAAGATCAGTCGTGCCGCTGCATTCTGAATCATTTGTAGAGGTTTGATTGTTCTATTCGTAACACTTTAGTTTTGGGACCAGTTCTCACTATTAACTGGCTTCTTATTTGCATGCATATTACTAGCATATTGGCTGTTTATTAGTACTTACAAAGCACATATTGATGCCTCCCAGCAGTCACAGGACGTCAATATAACGTCAGGTTGACGTTGGACATGACATCGGACAAGTGTTGCATTTTGGTTGAGAATGAAAATCGTCATCAGTATTTGATGCCAATTTAACATTGACTTAACATTGGATTTTGGTTACACAACCTAAAAACAACAAATATCAACGTCTTCTGACATAGGTATTGGGCATCAAATTAACATTGACATTACACATTGAATGGACAAAGAATTTTGGTCACCCAACGTTGCAACCGAAATATCAACAATTTAGGACTTTGTGTGCCTGCTGGGCTTATTATGCATGACAATATTTTAGATCCCTTAATCACTTAAATAAACACCTAAGCTTTACTAACTATTAATAAGCAGCAAATTGAGTCATAGTTAAAAGTTAGTTAATAGTGAGAATTTGGTCCCCAAACTAAAGTGTAACCAAAATTGGTTATATACATTTATTTGAATTTCACTTTTAATACAATTATAATTTTACTACCTTACATTTGAATGTATTTGCTACTTCAATTCAGATTCATGAACTGAATTGTAATTTAAAAGGCAGTTTAATTAATGTGGCACAACCTTGTGTTAAAGTGACGGAGGTGGTCTGGAACATAGGCAAAATTTAGCAACAGCTTTATTCACTTACAGCACCAAACTTGCACCTGCCAGACACCATACTGTCAGCACAGTTACTAATTAGGATTAACTAATGTTAACATCATATGTTTTCACTGCTACAGAGTCTCTAGCTGATATTACAACCTGAAAAAAGCCTCAAAATATTTCAATATCCTTTTATTTGGGGTAAAGGATTTTTACAACTTAATCAGTCCCAGGAGTATATTATCAAATAATATCTCAAAAAAGCTTTTGAAATTGTGTGTTTAATAACTGTAGGAATCTTTTAAATTGGTCTTCTTTCGATATAAAGCATAGTAAGTATGCATCAGTTTAAATTTAATATGACAACCCTGAAATTAATTAGTGATTGTTTGTGTCAGTTTAATTGTGTTCTCATAGCATTTGGGAGAAAAGGTGGATGTCGGCAAATATAAGTAAACCCAGCAAATTGTCATGTTCTGTACTTTCCATTTCATTTCATGGACATAAAATGTCATGCCTTGGTTATTACAATTATGCTTTATTTAGCATTACTATTTTTAGGCAGTGCTGCCACAAAATAAAAAAATAAAATAAAAAATTATATCTTTCTATTGATTTGATGAATACATGCTAGAATGAAAATAATTGCAACTTTTTCACTTTTTTTCAACTGTAACAACTTGTGTCAGACAAAAAACTATCACATCCTTGAACATATAAAGAGAGCTTTCGAAATTGAGCATCTGTACTTTTAAAGCCTATTAAATCAAACTGCCTACAATGAGCAATTGCCAGTAAGAAGAGTAACGTTACAATCCTTTGTTGATGCCAGCAGCAGGAACATGCCTTAAACTCTTAGAACCTGTTGATCTGGCTACTTTCATATATTGCTTTTCAAGTTATTTCCTGTCTCGCGGGTCTGATGGGCATTGTGTTTCTTACCTAGGGGTCTACAAGGATTTTACTTCACCGAGACAGCTGATCAGTTAGTTTATTAAATGACTCCGGGCAGTCTTTGATGGAAAAAGACCAGCAGCATATTTAAGGCATTTATTATGTTGAGACAGACACAGAAAAGAATTATGAATTGAAGAATTATGCTGCACAAGGCAAAAAGGGTCAGCCTTAAAATTTCACCCCTACAAATTGAACATTATTGTTTCTCTATTGCCCATTGAGTGCCTATAAAGTCCACTTTACCACATGGTGTCAGACTAGAAATAACCATAATAAAATCTCAGTGACCCATTAGATGTAAGTGGTGGCATTGTTTGCTAATCTTTAAGTTATTTTCCTGTCATGTATCTGCACAGTGAAAGGGGTCATTCTTTTTTAAAAATGTGCATTTATATATGAAATGCTGTGGATCACATTTTTGTTTTTGGGGGGGGGTCACGATTCCATCACTTCTTATTTTAAGTCTCTCTCTCAATATCCACTTACAATATTACATATGCCTATAAAAAAAATATTCCAGATACTTTTTAAGTTTTTATTAAATACTAATAGTATTTTTCAGCTGAACCTTCAAGGAGTGCATGAGTCGAACTAATGCATCTTTTAGGTTCAAGTGGGCCTAGTCAAGTCACTATTATCTGTATAGCGCTTTTAACAATGCAAATTGTGTCAAAGCAGCTTTACATCAGCTTGACAGATTTACAGTATTTAGACGGAGAAATAGTTTGTCGAAATAGTGTCATTCTCCTCTGGCCAGACAAAATCAGCAGTTTAAATCTAGGCTAAAGCAGAGTCAGATTGTGCAAAGGACTCATGGTTCCTGTGGTCCTGTCCCGATGGCCGTCTAGGAGACAGGGTCTTCACTGGGAATCAGTCTCTGGGGCTCATGGTCATCCTGGTCTCCGCTGATGTTCAGGGCTGTAGAGGTCATCTCTAGGTGCTGATCCACCATCTGATCTTTATACGGACAGGATCCCGGAGGCTGCAGTGACCATCTGATCTGGATACAGTCTGGATCTGGGTAGCTACGGTGACCTCGGAATAAGAAAGAAATAGACTAATATTAGCGTAGATGCCATTCTTCTAACGATGTAACAAGTACATTGGGTGTTTTGGGAAGTGTTCCCGGTTCCGGTTGACCTAATTAATGCAGCCTAACAATCCTTTAACGCATTTAAATTATAGAAATGCAATTGTGTATTATGTGTAAGCCAGGTTAAAGAGATGGGTCTTTTATTCTAGATTTAACAGGTCTTTTCTGCAGCGTTGCTGGCAGAGGCAGACCGACGGGGAGACTCGGCGTGAAGATGAGAGTCCTACGGGTACGTTAAAACATGTATACACTTTTCTTCATCGCCTTGTATGATTTTTTTTTATGTTGCTTGCTCACTTTCCCGGTAAAGCTGTGCTAACCAATAGCCGGCTGCGAGACTCATGAAGATGAAAAGCAATAAAAGTTTGTTAAATTGTTAGGTCAACTTTAAAACACATGCAATCACCTTTTTGTTTTATACCAATGTTATCTGTATATAGTATGAATACGCTTGAGTTAATAAATGTCTATAAGAACATTGGGTGGGCTATATTTGTGTAATTTTGTCAGGTTAATGCCTCAGCTAGAGATGATGCGTTGCATATGTGCGGCAACTTGTTGAATTGTTAATTGGGTTTCTAGCTTTAGCAATAGCATTCATTCTCGCTACATAAGATACCTGTCTGTGATGCAATGCCCTGTTATACAGCATTTCTGTGTAATATTTATGGTTTCTATAGCCGTGGCATCATTATGATGGTATTAAGAGGATAATTAATCCATGTATGATGCCATTGAAGGCCTGGGTGTACAAAGCATGGCCCGCCACTGTATGGTATTATCAAATGGCCAGAGTTTTGAGATGGCAGCGGACGTGAAGGACTATAATGCGATAAGAGCTCACTCGAATACTGAGGTGCCAAACCATTCAGGGCCTTATAGGTAATTAGCAAGATCTTAAAATGTACACAATGTTTAATAGGGAGCCAGTGCAGTGTTGACAGAACCGGGCTAATGTGGTGATACTTCCTGGTTCTAGCTGCTGCATTTTGAACAAGCTGGAGTTTGTTTATTAAACGTGCAGAGCAAACAACCAATAAAACATTACAATAATATAGCCTCGAGGTCATGAACGCATGAATTAATGTTTCTGCATTTGACATTGAGACCATAGGTCGAAATTTAGATATATTTTTAAGATGGAAAAATGCAGTTTTACAAATGCTAGAAACATGTTTTTCGAAGGAAAGATTGCTATCAAAAAAGTATGCCTTGGTTCCTAGCTGATAACGAAGAATTTACAGAGCAGCCATCAAGTATTAGACAGTGATCTAGGTTATTACATGCAAAAGTTTTTGGTCCAATAATTAACACCTGTTTTTTTCAGAATTTAGCAGTAAGAAATTGCTAGTCATCCAGTTTTTGATATCAACTATACATTCCGTTAGTTTTGCAAATTGGATAAGTTTCATCGGGGCGCAATGAAATCTAGAGCTGGGTATCATCAGCATAACAGTGAAAGCTAACACCATGTTTCCTAATGATATCTCCCAAGGGTAACATGTAAAGCATGAAAAGTAAGGGGCCAAGTACTGAGCCTTGAGTTACTCCATACTGCACTTGTGATTGGTACGATACCTCTTCATTTACTGCCACGAATTGATGGTGGTCAGATAAGTACGATTTGAACCATGCCAGTGCACTTCCTCCTACATAATTTTCTAGTCTATTTAAAAGAATGTTGTGGTCGATAGTGTCAAACAGGGCGCTAAAATCCAGTAGCACTAATAGAGAGATACAACCACGATCAGATGATAAAGCAAGTCGTTTGTAACTCTAATGAATACGCTTTAAGTTAAGTTTTGTAAACACGCTAACCGAGCAAGCTACAGAAACAATAACGATAAGGACATTCTCCAATCAGAAACCGTGGGTGGACAGAACAATCCGTGCCGCGGTTAACACACGCACTGCCGCTTACAATGAGGCTCTTCTGTCTGGGAATACGAGCGAGTACAAAGCATCGTGCTATGCTCTCCGTCGTGCAGTAAGAGCCGCCAAACACAGATACAGAGAGAGAATTGAGTCTCATTTCCAGATCAACGACTCTCGGATGTGGCAGGGACTGAGGACCATCTGTGACTTCGGAAACAAATCCTCCGCGGAGGTGAGAGCAGATCCGTTGCTGGCCGACGAGTTAAACATCTTCTACGGCCGCTTCGATGGCAACGGCGGCGGCGCGTCAGGAAGCAGCAGGCAGAGCAGCGAGGATCCTGTAATCACCGTGTAGAAGGATGAGGTTCGGAGGGCGCTAAAGAGAGTGAACGTCAGGAAAGCAGCCGGACCTGATGGGATAACCGGCCGTGTTCTGAGGTCCTTCGCCGATCAGCTCGCTGGTTTGTTCACTTCCATTTTTAATGAGTCCCTTGCTACCTCCGTGGTTCTCACTTCATTCAAAAAATCCATTATTATCCCTGTGCCAAAGAACAATAAACCCTCTTGCCTGAATGACTATCGCCCAGTTGCCCTCACATCTATAGTCATGAAGGTTTTTGAGAGACTTGTAAAGAGCCACATCTGCTCCTCCATCCCTGATACTTTGGACCCTCGTCAGTTTGCCTATCGCCCAAATAGATCCACGGACGATGCCATTGCTCACGTTCTCCACTCTTCCCTCACACACTTGGACAGCAACAATGGGAATTATGTAAGGCTGCTATTCATTGACTATAGCTCAGCTTTCAACACTATAGTCCCCATCAAGCTGGCATCTAAACTCACAGACCTCGGCCTAAACTCCTCACTCTGTGACTGGATTCAAGACTTCCTCACCGTCAGACCTCAAGTGGTGAAAGTTGGCCAGTTCACCTCAAACTCCATCACTCTGAACATAGGTGCCCCACAGGGCTGTGTCCTGAGTCCCCTGCTCTACTCTCTCTACACGCATGACTGTATGTCCTCTCACAGCTCCACATCTATTGTCAAATTCGCTGATGACACTGTGGTTCTGGGCCTCATCTCCAACAATGATGAGACCGCATACTTGGATGAGGTAGAGAGACTCACATCATGGTGCCAGGACAACTGTCTCTCTCTGAATGTGGGGAAAACTAAAGAGCTGATCATGGACTTTAGGAAGAGACCGCTGCAGCCCTACACTCCTCTCAGGATCAGTGGGACCCCTGTGGAGAGGGTGAGTAGCTTCAAGTACCTCGGCGTAAACATCTCCGAGAACCTGACTTGGACTACACACATCCAAACACAGGTTAAGAAAGCCAGGCAAAGACTGTACCATCTGCGTCAGCTGAGGAAATTCAGGGTCTCACCAGCAATCCTGAAAACTTTCTATTCAGGGACCATAGAAAGTGTATTGACTCAGTGCATCTCAGTGTGGTATGGAAACAGCTCCAATCAGGACTGCAAAGCACTACAGAGAGTTGTGCGCTTAGCTGAGCGCATCTCAGGGTCTGCTCTCCCCTCTCTGCAGGACATCTACCTCAAACGCTGCAAAAATAGAGCTGTTAAAATCTTCAAGGACTCTAATCACCCTGCTAACCGACTATTCACTTTGCTTCCATCTGGTAAGCGCTTCCGTAGCCTGATGGCAAAAACTGAGAGACTTAGGAGGAGCTTCTTCCCCCAGGCAATCAGGCTCCTAAACTCTAACTCTGTGTCATAATATCACTTGACTCCATGTAATATCACCATATCAATAAGTTATTCATAATTTTTCTCCATGTAAATATCATATATCAATAAGCTATTCATAATTTTTCTCTACCTCATATTGCTGCTATTCAAATACCCTGTACAACTTTTTGCACATTATTTTTTGCACATTCCTCTTATTACTATTTGTCAACAACATACTGACCTGCACATTTATATTTATATTTTTTATCTTATCTTATCTTATCTTATTTTATTTTATCTTTTATTTTATTTTATGTTTGTACTTCTTCTTAATATTTGTCTTCTATATAATTGCACTGTCCTTGGAGCGGACCTGACCTACATTTCACTGCTGGTTATACTCTGTATAACCAAAGTAAATCAAAGTTTACTCCACTTTGCGTAAGGTGAATGCACGGAAGGCAGCTGGCCCTGACGGAATACCAGGTCGTGTGCTTAAAGCCTGTGCGGAGCAGCTAGCTGAGGTCTTCACAGACATTTTCAATCTGTCCCTGGCCCAAACAACTGCCCCACTATCTTCAAAACCTCCACCATCGTACCAGTACCAAAACACTCCACTGCCTCGGTCCCTAACGACTTCCGTCCTGTTGCACTCACCCCCATCATTGCCAAGTGTTTTGAGAAACTGGTTGCATCCCACCTAAAATCCTGTCTCCCTGCTACACTGGACCCATTCCAATTTGCCTATCGCCACAATAGGTCAACAGAGGACGCCATCTCAACAGCGCTTCACTCTGCCCTCACCCACCTGGACAGTCAAAACACACATGTGAGAATGCTGTTCATGGACTTCAGTTCTGCATTTAATACAGTAGTCCCCTCCAAGCTGATCTCCAAGCTCAGCCAGCTTGGAATCAGCACACCCATCTGCAATTGGATTCTAGATTTTCTGACTAACAGACCTCAGTCCGTCAAGTTAGATAACCTCTCCTCCTCCATCATCACCCTGAACACCGGCGTGCCACAGGGCTGCGTACTGAGCCCTCTCCTGTACTCCCTCTTCACCCATGACTGTGTTCCTGTTTATGGCTCCAACACCATAATCAAATTTGCAGATGACACCACGGTGGTAGGTCTGATCAAGGATGACGATGAATCAGCCTACAGGGATGAGGTGCAGCACCTGGCTGTGTGGTGTGCCACCAATAATCTACAGCTAAACATCCAGAAGACAAAGGAGATCATTGTGGACTTCAGGCGGACTAGGAGTCATGCACACACACCCATCTACATCAACGGAGCTGAAGTGGAGCGTGTGTCGAGTTTCAAGTTCCTTGGCATCCACATCTCTGATGACCTCACCTGGTCCCATAACACCTCTACTCTGGTCAAAAAGGCACAGCAGCGCCTTTACTTCTTAAGGAGCCTTAAGAATGTTCACCTGAATCCCAGGATCCTTGTGGAATTCTACCGCTGTACCATTGAGAGCATACTCACGAACTGCATCTCAGTATGGTACAGCAATTGCTCCGCATCTGACCGCAAAGCACTCCAGCGGGTGGTGAAAACTGCTCAACGGATCACCGGCACCCAGTTAACTTCCATTGAGAACATTTATTATAAGCGCTGTCTGGGCAGGGCAAGAAACATCATCAAGGATGCCTCTCACCCTAACCATGGACTTTTCACCCTCCTTCCATCCGGCAGGCGTTACAGGTGCCTACGCTCTCGCACTAGTAGGCTCAGGAAGAGCTTCTTCCCCGAGGCTGTGACACTTCTGAACGCCACACCACCAATCTAACCTGCACCTGCTTATTACTGCACTGGTCACAGTACTTTACACACATGCATTTGCACTACTCATATTTTGCACAGACTGCACATTGTCAAAGTTATTACACTATAAACTGTCTAAAGTTGTTACTGTACAAGCACAGTAAACTATTTCTATAAAATATTGCACTGCTGCTATTTTGCATAGAATACATTGTTCTATCAATACTTTGCACACTCATCCAGCTGTATTTATTTATTACCACTGTTCTCACGTTTCTGCTGTTCATAATGTGTATATATAATCTGTAATCTATATAATCTACATTGCTCTGTTCATAATGTACATACAATCCATACATTGCATTCCTATTTATATTCTGTATATACTCTGCTCAATGCTGTATATAGCAATTCCACTGTATATTCTGTAAATCATATCTTCACTTACTCTGCACTTATATGTATATAAAACACTATATTCTTGCACTTCTGGTTAGATGCTAACTGCATTTCATTAGCTCTGTACTTGTACTCTGCATAAATGACAATAAAGTTGAATCTAATCTAATCTAATCTAATTGTGTATGTGACAAATAAAACTCTAGAATCTTGAATCTTGAGAGCAGTCTCAGACCTATGATATGGTCTAAAACCTGACTGGAAATCCTCACATATATATTTTTTCTTTAAGAAGGAACATAGACCTCACCGGCGCATGAAGATGGCGCCGGTGAGGTCGGCTGCCGTCACGACTGCTCCGACCACCTTTTCTTTGTTTTTGTCTTTAAGTTAGTTTTCAGTGTTTTAAAATCGGCAAAATTATCACCATTGCGTACATTAGGTATGACAGAGACACTCTTGTTTCTATTGGTGTACAATGTACTCACAATTCGACGTTTTTAACTCCGGATCCGAGCTGGCCGAGTGAGATCCTGAGGGAGAACAATGGACGCGTCGCGAAGCGGCGGCCTCGAGGGAAACGAGCCGGCATCAGGAACAGGCTGAGAGCCCGTGCACACCGCACGCCTCTGCCTAGCATCCTTCTCGCCAACGTCCAGTCACTGGAGAACAAGCTCGATGACCTCAGGGCCAGGATAAAGTTTCAGAGAGACATTCGGGACTGCAATCTCCTCTGCTTCACCGAGACATGGCTGAACCCAGCGGTGCCGGACCACGCCATCCAGCCGGCCGAGTCCTTCTCGGTTCACCGCATGGACAGGACGCGAGACTCGGGGAAGTCAAGGGGAGGCGGCATGTGTTTAATGGTGAACAGCAGATGGTGCAACAGCGCGAGCGTTGTTCCTCTCACACGCTCCTGCACACCAAATCTGGAACTACTGTCCGTCATGTGTCGTCCTTTTTATCTGCCTCGGGAGTTTACATCGGTCATAATCAGCGCCGTTTATATTCCACCACAAGCGGACACGGACACTGCCTTATGCGAGCTGCATGAGGCACTCACACAGCATCAAACACAACACCGGGACGCTGCGCTTATTGTGGCGGGGGACTTTAACAGGGCCAACCTCAAACGCGCAGCGCCAAACTTTCATCAACATATCTCCTGCCCCACCAGGGGTGAAAGGACACTGGACCACTGTTACACTACAGTCAAGGACGGCTATAAGGCACAATCTCACCCTCCGTTTGGCAAATCCGACCACGCCGCCATCTTCCTCATGCCAAAATACAAGCAAAGGCTGAAACAGGGAGTCCCGGTTCAGAGGGAGGTCGCGCGCTGGACGGACCAATCGGTGGCCGCGTTACAGGACGCACTTGATGACGCAGACTGGGACATGTTCCGAAACAGCTCCGATGATGACGTCAGCGTGTTTACGGAAGCGGTTGTGGGATTCATCGGGAAACTAGCGGATGATACCGTGGAAAAAAAGACTATTAGAACGTTTCCCAACCAGAAGCCGTGGGTGGATAAAACCATCCGCGACGCTCTGAGATCTCGCACCGCTGCCTACAACACGGGACTTGCGTCGGGGGACATGGAACCATACAAGGCTGCATCATACAACGTCCGGAAGGCGGTGAAAGAGGCGAAGCAGCGCTACGGGAGAAAACTAGAGTCACAGCTCCAACAGAGTGACTCTAGGAGCCTGTGGCAGGGATTAAGGACAATTATGGACTATAAAACACCAACAACCGGTATGACGAACGTGGACGCGACTCTGGCAGACGAGCTGAACACCTTCTATGCTCGCTTCGAGGCTGCAGCTAAAGCCGCTAGCAATGCTAATGCTAACGGCTACAGACAGGAAGACTCTGCCAGTACCGGAAACGCGTTCATCATCTCCGAGCATGACGTGAGGAGAGCCTTCAAGAGAGTGAACACCAGGAAAGCAGCAGGACCAGACGGCATCTCAGGTCGTATTCTCAGAGCCTGCGCAGACCAGCTAGCACCTGTGTTCACAGAGATATTCAACATCTCTTTATCTCAGTCGGTGATCCCCACATGCTTCAAAGAGTCCATCATTGTTCCTGTCCCGAAGAAACCTCATCCTGCTTCTCTCAATGACTATCGCCCTGTAGCCCTCACCTCAGTAGTGATGAAGTGCTTTGAACGCCTGGTCAGAGACTTCATCATTTCTTCACTACCGGACACACTCGACCCACTACAGTTTGCATACCGCCAGAACCGTTCCACAGACGATGCAATCTCACATCTCCTCCACACATCACTTACTCACCTGGACACTAGGAAAGGGAATTATGTTAAAATGCTCTTCATCGACTACAGCTCTGCATTTAATACCATAATTCCCTCCACACTCACCACCAAGCTGGAACACCTGGGACTCAGCTCATCAATGTGTCAGTGGATCTCCAATTTTCTGACTGGCAGACCACAGGCAGTAAGGATGGGCGGACATGTCTCAGCCTCACTCACTCTCAGCACTGGAGCCCCCCAGGGTTGTGTTCTGAGCCCCCTGTTGTACTCTTTGTACACCCACGACTGCGTGGCCACTACCAACTCCACCGTCATCATCAAGTTTGCTGACGACACTGTCGTGATGGGCCTGATCACCAACAATGATGAGTCGGCCTACCTAGAGGAGATTGTAAATCTGGAGAACTGGTGCCAGAGGAACAATCTCCTCCTGAACGTCAGCAAGACAAAGGAGCTGATAGTGGACTTTAGTACAAAGCAGGAGAGGAACTACCAGACCCCCATCATCAACAGGAGCCCAGTGGAGAGAGTGGACAGCTTCCGATACCTCGGTGTTCACATCACGCAGGACCTGTCATGGTCCTGTCACATCAACACCGTGGTGAAAAAGACCCGGCAACGTCTCTACCACCTCAGACGCTTGAGAGACTTCAGACTGCCCTCTAAAGTGCTCAGGAATTTCTACTCCTGCACCATAGAGAGCATCCTGATGGGAAACATCACGACCTGGTTTGGAAACAGCACCATGCAGGACAGACGAGCTCTACAGAGGGTGGTGCGATCAGCTGAGCGCATCATCCGCACCGAACTCCCTGACCTGCACTCAATCTACAGCAAGCGGTGCTGGACCAAGGCCAGGAAGATCGTAAAGGACCTCAGCCATCCCAACAATGGACTGTTCTCTCTGTTGCGGTCTGGGAAGCGATTCCGCTCCCTGAAGACCAACACAGAGAGACTGAGGAGGAGCTTCTTCCCGCAGGCGATAAGGTCTCTCAATCACACCATCACACAGGAGTAATATCTTTGAAACATTGACATTGACTGGACAATCATGGACACATTCATGCAATACATATTTATATATCTGAACCATTGCACATGACACTTCATAAGTCACCTTAACGTTTCATAAGTCACTTTTGCATTGCCACTTTAAAAATTTTATATATATATATATATATATATATATATATATATATATATATATTTTTTTTTTTTTTTTTTTTTTTTTTTTTATTATTATGCCCTTATTTGTACAGTTTATTTACTAGTTAAATTTATTTTCTTTTGTATTTCTTCTTATTAATATTTTTTAAGGTCACTGGCTGCCGTACAAGCATTTCACTGCATATCGTACTGTGTATGACTGTGTATGTGACAAATAAAATTTGAATTTGAATTTAGTTGTGATGATACTACCTTTTCTAATATCTTTGACAGAAAAGGAAGATTGGTCTGTAATTATTATTTGGGGTCAAATTGTGGTTTTGTAATGAGAGGCTTAATAACAGCCAGTTTGAGGGTTTTTGGGACATATCCTAATGACAATGATGAGTTGATAATATTCAGAAGAGGATCTATTACTTCTGGAAGCACCTCTTTTAGGAGCTTAGGTGGAACAGGGTCTAACATACAGGTTGTTGGTTTAGACGATTTAACAAGTTTATACAATTCTCTGTAAGCGAGCTCAGAGACTGTAACTTCATATATCAGTTTCTGTGAGGATATGTGCATCCCCACCAGGACATTCTTATCATTCAATAATGATAAACCGTGGTTTACTGGGAAACTCATACAGCTTTGTCAGGTCAAAGAGGATGCTTACAGAAGTGGGGATAAAATCTTGTATAACCAGGCCAGGAACAGACTAACAAAGGAGATCAGAGTGGCTAAAAATAACTACTCTGAAAAGCTGAGAAGAGAGCTTTCAGCCAACGATCCGGCGTCAGTATGGACTGGTCTGAGGAACATCACCAAGTACAAGACATCACCCCCACAGTCTGTGGAGAATCAACAATTAGCTGACGATCTGAATGTGTTTTACTGTCGATTTGAAAAGGCCAGACTGACACCCAGCACCTGCTCTGATCTGCACTCCACACATTCACCTACCCCCCCTGCAACCCCCCTTCCTCCCTCCCCCACCATTTTACCTGCACTTAAAGTCTGTGTAGAGGATGTGAACCGGATCTTCAGAAAACAGAAATCCAGGAAAGCTTCAGGACCAGATGGTATTTCACCTGCCTGTCTAAAAGTCTGTGCTGACCAACTGGCCCCCATCTTTACACAGATCTTCAACCGATCTCCGGAGCTGTGCAAAATTCCCTGCTGCTTCAAATGCTCCACCATCATTGCCGTCCCCAAAAAGCCCAAAATCACTGGCCTTAACGACTACAGACCTGTCGCTCTCACGTCTGTGGTCATGAAGTCATTTGAGCGACTGGTCCTGGTCTACCTGAAGGACATCACTGGACCCTTGCTGGATCCTCTTCAGTTTGCCTACAGAGCAAACAGGTATGTGGATGACGCTGTCAATATGGGACTGCATTACATCCTGCAACACCTTGACAAACCTGGGACTTACGCAAGGATCTTATTTGTGGACTTCAGCTCGGCCTTCAATACCATCATGCCTGACCTTTTCTCAGACAAACTCACACAGCTCTCTGTGCCCACCTCCATCTGTCAATGGATCACAAGCTTCCTGACAGACAGGCAGCAGCTAGTGAGGCTGGGCAAACTCACATCCAGGACTCTCACCATCAGCACTGGCACCCCTCAGGGATGTGTTCTCTCCACCCTGCTCTTCTCCGTCAACACAAATGACTGCACATCTAAAGACCCCTCTTTCAAGCTCCTGAAGTTTGCGGACGACACTACAGTCATTGGCCTCATCAAGGACCTAGACGAGTCTGCTTACAGACAGGAGGTTGAGCAGCTGGCTGTCTGGTGCAGTCACAACAACTTGGAGCTCAACACACTCAAAACAGTGGAGATGATAGTAGACTTCAGGAGGAAGCCCCCTGCACTCCCCCCACTCACCATCATGGACAGCACTGTGGCTGCAGTAGAGTCATTCAGGTTCCTGGGCACCACCATCTCCCAGGACCTGAAGTGGGACAATCATATTGACTCTATTTTGAAAAAGGCCTAGCAGAGGCTGTATTTCCTTCACCAGCTAAGGAAGTTCAACCTGCCACAGGAGCTGCTGAAACAGTTCTACTCTGCCATCATCGAGTCTGTCCTGTGTTCATCTATAACTGTTTGGCTTGGCTAAGCTACCACCAGACATCAGAAGACTACAACGGACAGTAAGGACTGCTGAGAGGATTATCGGTGCCCCTCTACCCAACCTCCAAAATCTCTATATCTCCAGAGTGAGGAAAAGGGCTAAGAAAGTCACTCTGGACCCCTCACACCCAGCTCACTCTCTCTTTGAACTGTTTTTTCCCCCAGGCCATATTCCACCTGAACAACACATAACACACCCCAGTACTGTACATCTGTAAATAACTCATCAAACCCTCATCTGTATATAAGACATATGCACATTCACAGTTCTGTCTATGGACATTTTTTTCTTTTCTGTATATTTGTATTTTTATTACTGCTGTTATTTATAATTTATTTTCTATTCTCTTCATTATTAGTGTTTTTATTACCTTAATTATATGTTGTCTGCACTATGTTTGTGCTTCTGTACTGGAAGCTCCTAACACTAAGACAAATTCTGTGTGTGTGTAAACACACTTGGCAATAAAACTCTTTCTAATTCTGATTCTGATTTCCAATAGAAGAGAATGAGCGGAATTGTTCCTCAGGGGCTCTATAGTGCACTATCTGATGCGACACTGTGGCTGACAGCTTCATGGTTACAATTTATCTCTAATAGTTTCAATCTTGGAAGTAAAGTAGTTAATAAAGTCATTACTCCTGTGCTGCTGGGTAATTTCTGCACCTGCTGATGTTATATTTTTTGTTAATTTAATCACTGTATTGAATAAATACTTGGGGTTGTTTGTTTTCTTCTAAAAGAGACGTAAAGTAAGCAGATCCTGTAGGAGAGAGTGTTTTCCCGCCAAGCAATACGAAATACCTCTAATTTTGTTTTTCTCCAGCTGCGCACCATTTTCCGGGCTGCTCTCTTTAGGGCCCGAGTGTGCTCATTATACCATGGTTTTGGACTCTTTGGTGTTCAACGCCACTTCCTTAAGTGTAAAGGAGCAACCGTATCTAAGGTGCTTGAAAAGAGAGAGTCCATAGTTTCGTTACATCAAGTTATTCTGAGCTATTGGATATGCTGAGGAACTCGGATAAGTCAGGAAGAATATATATAAAGCAGTCTTTTGTGGTAGAAGTGATGGTGCTACCATATTTGTAACAAGGAGTTGGCTTTGCAGCTTAGCTATATGGAATATACATGAAACTAGATAATGATCTGAAATATCATCGCTCTGCTGCAAAATTTAAACGCCACTGACATCAATTCCATATGACAGTATTAAATCTAGAGTATGATTTCGACAATGAGTAGGTCCTGACACGTGTTGTTTAACACCAATAGAGTTTAGAATTTCTATAAATGCTGATCCCAATGAATCTTTTTCATTATTAACATGGATATCAACAGCACTAACAGATATTAAATCAACAAATTCTTTGATAAAGTCTGTATGGTGCCCTGGTGGCCTGTATTCAGTAGCCAGTACAAACATCACTGGGGATTTATCATTAACACTTGTTTCTGTGGATCACGTAATATGAAGCACCATTACTTTGAACAAATTATACTTGAAACCCAACCTCTGAGAAATACTGAAAATATTGCTATAAATTGTAGCAACATCTCCCCCTTTACCTTTTGGACGTGGCTCATGTTTGTAACTGTAATCTTGAGAGATAGACTCGTTTAAAGTAAATGTAATCCTCTGGTTTTAGCCAGGTTTCTGTCAAACAAAGCACATCTAGTTTATGGTCATTGGTCATATCATTTACAAAAAGTGCTTTTGTAGAAATGGATATAATATTCAATAAGCCAAGCTTTATCATTTGTTTATTTGTATTATATCTGTTTTTATTTGTTGAACATCCATTAAATTATACCTCTTACTTTGGTTTGGATGTTTTCTGTATTTTCTAGTTCAGGGAACAGACAGTCTCTATAGTGTGATATCTAGGTAAAGGAGTCTCTATGTGCTGTAGGATATCAGAGACTGAATCAGACAATTTTAAGATGCATCAGAACACTGAAACCTGAGGAGCTGGAATGCAGAGAGGCCTTAAGGAACAGGACGTCATAAATCTAGTTTGGAGCAAGCAACTCCTAACCAGCGAGCCTCTTTCACCAAACAACTTGCAACACTGAGACAAACGAACACTTATTGATAATTCCGATTCAAGAAGGAGACTGTCAAATTTGTTGCAAGTAATCAAGACTGATGTTCACATGTAAACCTGTGATAGGAAATCACTAGCTACAGACTCTTTCGGGCGTGTCTCCACACATAGAAGACAGTCCAAACCAACATTCCTT
This sequence comes from Barbus barbus, assembly GCF_936440315.1. Taxonomy (NCBI): domain Eukaryota; kingdom Metazoa; phylum Chordata; class Actinopteri; order Cypriniformes; family Cyprinidae; genus Barbus; species Barbus barbus. Next base: position 15,194,698 of record NC_136750.1, read on the forward strand.
TGTCTAAAGAACATGCCTTCGTTCTCAAATGCATCAGTCTTGTTATTATTGCCACAGCCATATCACCCTGCAGCCCAAGACCGGTTGCCCACTGAAGCTAAGCAGGGTTGAGCCTGGTCAGTACCTGGATGGGAGACCTCCTGGGAAAACTAGGTTGCTGTTGGAAGAGGTGTTAGTGAGGCCAGCAGGGGGTGCTCACCCTGCGGTCTGTGTGGGTCCTAACGCCCCAGTATAGTGACGGGGACACTATACTGTCAAAAAGCACCGTCTTTCGGATGAGACGTTAAACCGAGGTCCTGACTCTCTGTGGTCATTAAAAATCCCAGGATGTCTTTCGAAAAGAGTAGAGGTGTGACCTCGGCATCCTGGCCAAATTTCCCCATTGGTCTCTGACCATCATGGCCTCCTAATCATCCCCATACACTGATTGGCTTCATCACTCTGTCTCCTCTCCACCAGTAAGCTGGTGTGTGGTGGGCGTTCTGGCGCACTATGGCTGCCGTCGCATCATCCAGGTGGATGCTGCACACTGGTGGTGGACGAGGAAACACCACCCCTCACAATGTAGAGCGCTTTGAGTGCTTAGAAAAGCGCTATATAAATGTAATGAATTATTATTATTATTATTATTATGAAATCATGTTCAAAAAGGTGTACTTTGCCAAAGCCTGTAAAATTCGGACCGTGTGACTGATAACAAGCTGATTTATTATGTAAGGCACACACCCTAGCTAAGATAATAGCCTATCTAATTGGTCAAGACATCCAGATGGGAGGGTCTGAAAGCTGAGTTTAAAACTCTTGTCCGCTTTCTCCTCCCTCTCTCTTACGCTTTACGCTCTTACCCCTGCTCTCCAACCCTTGTCCCTCTCACCGAGTGCTGCTCTTTGAGCCTGCTCTGGCCCACGTGCCATAATGAGAAGGAAAACAACTTAGTCTCGTTACATCATTTTATTTTTATTCTTTTACTTTAGTTTCTTTTCTTTCCGTGGAGTTTCGTGTTCTAATGTACGTTTGCTACAAAGTCCAGCTCCGACTGCACTCAAACGTCAACCAAACTTCAACTCCACGCCCAAGAGACGTCACTTCAAAGACTACAGAACTTCCAGCCAATCAGGCACTTCGGGGAACCCCCTGTCTGCAACGAGGACACAACCCCGTTACACAGGCAAAGCAAGCAACACACCTCCAGGTTCTAATTGGTGTATTTAATATAAATTTTAGCCTCATTGAGAAACTCAAAGCGAGGGTTAAATAAGTGATTGATGGTTGTTCAGGTCTATGCAATTGAACATATTGCTGTGAACTTGGGATTTCACATTTCCATTCTCTTAAACTCATCCTTTCCTCACTTTCTCTCTTTCTGCAACGTGTGAATGTGTGAATGCTTGTGTTCATGTGTTAGATTAGTTTATGTCTTAGGTTTATATAAATAAAATCTGATTTATATTGAAAAGAGAAGTATCTTGTGTTTTCTGCTCACAAGTTAATGCCTTAATCTGTCGATTTCGTTACTGTGCTATTTAATAGTGTTTTCACTATATTTGGGATTTTAATATCCAGTGACAGAGTTTGTCATACTTTTGTCATACAGTTTGTCAGTGAATCGCCGTAACACTGATTCTGTTCAAATCCCTATAAAATCATAAATGATTCCCTTTGAGCTAAATTAAACTATTTCTTTAAATTACGTATTAATATTATCAAATGTATAACCCCTACATTTTTATTGGTGGAGGATGCGGGCAGATTAAATTGTGAGCATAAACCAAGTATTTAATCTTTTTCTATTGCCGGGGATGAGAGACGAGACTATAGTGTGTGTGTGTGTGCGCGTGCGCGTGAGTGACGTCAGCTGCGCGCGCCCCGCTTGAATGAATGAAGACAGCAAAAGAGCTTCTCAAACTGCAGTAAGTGAACTTAAAGTTAACAGCTGAGATCGTACAATAAGGTCGAAAATGAGCGTGTTCCTCTCTTTCTGTAATGCCTTGTTTTATAGTTGAAGTGATGTCCTGCGGGTTCCAGGTCAGTCAGTAGCTATTCTCCTGAATCTCAGTCTGTTAGCAGAACGAAGCTAAACTGCAGTGATTCAAAGGGAAATAAATTGGTGGATAAAGAATAGTTTTGAGCGTGTTCCTCAATCCTATTCATCAGAGCCATTATTATTCATAGTTTGATTAGCAGTGCGTGTTCCATTGTTAAATCATCTATGACTCCCTCAGTTAAACATTAGAGAATAACGCTTGTCTGTTTGTGTAACTGTTCACTAAGTGAAGTTAATCTCGCTCAACACTGCGTGTGTCCGGGAGATTTTAATGGGAGTTTTAAAAGCTTTATCAAGTAAAGTTTAACTTTGAACCAACAGCGAAGAAAACCTGTTGTGTCTATGTGTCCAGAGAAACTGGCACGGCTTCTGATACAGCACTGCTTCCCTGCAGTACCAAGCTGCTATTAAATAAAGTTTAACTCTGAACGAACTGAGAGTTTAAGCGCCACATCGCAGAACAACTAAAAGCGGTGTTGTTTATTTGTACAGTGTTGAAATGCGCTGACATTTCATGTAACATGCTTAACTGTACTGGAATGCAACAATTCATGTGCTAATCCAATAGAGTTTGTTTTGGTTTCCACAGTTACGATCGTGACACGGAAGTCTTAACCTACTTCCGGAGCAACTTTGTACTGCGCACGTGCAGCACATCGATGCTGATGTAAACAAACTCATGCTGTTGCTAAGCTAACGAAACGGTTGTTTACATTGAAGTCTATGCTAAAGCTATTAGCCTCAAAGGTTAGCAGTTAGCGTTAACATCCGGTGGTTTAATACAGTGTGTGTGTTTGGAAAGCTAAAGTGATTTAACCCTTTAAACACCTCTCAACTAATAGACTTCTTTCTCTTTCTCATTTCTCTAATTTCTCACTTCTTACCACTTATTTGCATTTTACTAGAAAGGGAAATACTAGTTCACAATTATTAATTGTACCAAATTCAAAATTTAATTAAAACATTAAATTTATTTGGAATCATTCAAATTTCCCTCAGATCATTTCATATGATCAATACTTCTAGTATTCTCTTCTGGGCCTAATCATTTTAGATACAAATAAGTCTTGAACTTGGAACGTTTAAGTAAACTTATTCTATCTAATTGATTTATTACCCATATTAATGGATTCTATTCAGACTTATACTCACTCATTACTTTATTGCATTTTATTCCCTCATTCTTCCTGTTTTGGTTATACACTTAGCCACTATTTTTATTTACTGATTTTCTCCTTTATTTAATTTCATGCTTTTGCTTATTTTATTACTTTTCATTTTACTTTGTCTCACCTGAGCCTTAATAGGAGACAGTGTTATCCCTCACTACGAGTTCAAATAAATTAAAAGAGACACATCTCTTGCACCCAAAATTTTATTTTTGTTGATTAGTTGTGGAGCAACTGACAACAACTCGTAGTCGGCATAACTGCTTGCTAGTGGACCCGATCCACTCGATTTACTGTCTCTTTCTCTTCTCTCCTGCTTTCTTTCCTCTTCACATTTGTGGGGACCTGTAAGAACCATCAATCAATTCTAAGTGAATGAGATACACAATCTTGTCAAAAAGGACTAATCATCTTTACGAATTTGATTGTAATCGTTCTTCCTAACCTCCCTACATTAAAAACGCAATCAAAATTTTAACATCTCATGCAACGCTGAGATCAATTTTAATAGAGAAGTTCTGAGCAACCGTTGCCTTTGCAGCCTCCCTGGTGAGCGGTCCAACTGTAAGGTGTATGTTGTCAATCCTGTCAGACTAAAAAGAGATTATTATTATATTCATCTGTCTAGAACAGATATTTAATAATGTTGTTTGCCTTCTTGATAACATTTAATTGAGAAAATTTTTTTAAATAAATAATTTTCTTCATTTGAAAAAAAAAAAAAAGGAATTGTTTATTTTAATTGAATTTGTTTTTCACCTGCTTCTCTCTTTCCCCTCTTCCTCATTAGAGTGACGAAGTCTTCACATCTTTAGTCTACCACCTAGTGAAGTGAAGTGACATTCAGCCAAGTATGGTGACCCATACTCGGAATTCGTGCTCTGCATTTAACCCATCCAACGTGCACACACACAGCAGTGAACACACACATACCGTGAACACACACCCGGAGCAGTGGGCAGCCATTTATGCTGCGGCGCCCGGGGAGCAGTTGGGGGTTCGGTGCCTTGCTCAAGGGCACCTCAGTCGTGGTATTGAGGGTGGAGAGAGCGCTGGACATTCACTCCCCCCACCTACAATCCCTGCCGGCCGGAGACTCGAACCCGCAACCTTTGGATTACAAGTCCAGCTCTCTAACCATTAGGCCACGACTTCCCTCTGAGACACTGAGACCAACACAGTCATCACCACGCTACACTAGTGGTTCAAAATCACTGACACAACACGTAGTTGTCACCACACGTAGGCTTTTACTCCACACAGATCTGTGTCAGTCTCTCTTCTCCCTAGCGTGCCAACATGCCGCAGACTGCAAACCCCTTTGCACAAGGGGAAGATGGGAACACTTGGCTGAGAGGCACGACAGACAGCCTCACCCCCAAGACCCTTGAACTGTTATTATTTTTTATAATAATCCTAAGCCTGAGAAGATTACTGACACAAGATTCAAGCCAGAACAACAACCACGAGGAGCTAGTCAAAATCGCCAGCTCTCTAAGCTATGCCTTCACAACCCAGCTGAAACTGAGCGACAAGCACGTCACCCACCTTCAAGAGGAGCTGACATGTCTTCAACGCCGCATAGACAAGCTGGAAGTGAAAGTTCAAGATCAACACAAAGCGCCCAACGAAAGGGAGCAGGAAACAACGGAACAAGTTAAGGAGCTCCAAGCAGCCCTGACAGCAGCTCAGCTCGACCAACAACATGCAAAGGCTGCCCAGAAAGACCTGGTAAACAGACTCCAGTATGCTGAACAGCTCCTAGAGAAAGCCAAGCATGACATCAGCGACAAGAATGCTGAAATCAGTGCCTTGAAAGACCACCTTGAAAGGTACAGTTCTAAAATAGACAATCTGACCCAATCAATCAATCAATCAATCAAATTTTATTTATATAGCGCCATACAACAACCTAAAAGGTGCCCAGGGCGCTTTCCAGTATAAAAACAAGAAACACAGTAGACAACAATGAACGCCGACCAAATAAAAACACAAATATACATAAAAACAACAATCGAGTCAGTGGCTACATATCAAAAGCTTGTCTGAAAATATGTGTCTTCAACTGCGATTTAAAAACACACAACTCAGTGATGCTTCGAAGCTGTCCCGGAAGTGCGTTCCACAGCTTTGGGCCCTGAACGGCAAATGACCGGCCTCCAAACTTTTTGTAATTAAACTTGGGTGTAACCAGCAAGGTGTGTTCAGAGGAGCGCAGAGTTCTGGCTGGTTGGTAGACCATTACCAACTCCGCGAGATAAACAGGGGCCAGACCATTGATGGCCTTAAACACAAACATCAGGATCTTAAACTCCACCCTGTACCGCACAGGGAGCCAGTGGAGAGAGCGGAGAACTGGACTGATGTGAGAGCGCTTGGAGGTATTGGAGAGGAGACGTGCTGCAGCATTTTGTACCAGTTGAAGCCGATTGAGGAGTGATTGATTAAGTCCAGTGTAGAGGGCATTACAGTAGTCAATCCGCGAGCTGATAAAGGCATGGACAGCTTTTTCAAGGTCAGCTCGGGACAGGAATGGTTTGACCTTACTGAGGAGCCTTAGCTGGTAAAAGCTTGCCTTCACAACTGCACTTATCTGTTTTCCAAAAATCATACCACTGTCAAAAATAACACCCAGGTTGCGCACTGCTGTATCAAACCGAGGTGTTGGAGGATCAAAACTGGGGGAACTATTGGATGAGTCCGGGGTGAACAAGATGTACTCAGTCTTTTCTTCATTCAGGTGAAGGAAATTCTGAGAAAGCCATTGTCTGATGTTGTGAATACAGTTATGAAGAGACCCAACAACTAGACGATACCAACGATCAGCTCTACAAGGTCAGAAAAGAACTTAAACATGCTAATGAGCAGAAACAAGAGCCAAGGCGAGAGAAACAGCTCTCAGCCTCACCTCTGCTGAGCAGAGCAGAGTCCCACATCCAAGAACTGGTATACAGCGAAAGAAGCGAAGAGCCACAACCCAAAACCTCACCTGCCTTCGCCACAGAACTCTTTCCTGTCCACGAAAGAAAACCTCCCATCCAAGCAGACCTCGGAGCTGCACATGGGATGACCATCAAAGACCTCGACAAGCTGTCTAAAAACATCAGCAAGTTCAACCCGAACTCCACAGAGGGCCACACCATCCAGGCCCATCTTCAAGATATCGACTTCTATCTGGAAATGAGACCTCATGTGACTGACAGAGACCGGTTATACCTCCTTAGAGCCACGTCCAGTTCCGAGGTACGAAACTTTCTAGATCGACAGCCCAGTCGAACGAAGTCAGACTACCAGCTACTTCGTGAAGTCCTGATTAAAGAGTTTACAGACTATGAATCTGAACATGGACTGTTAACTGCCTTAGAGACCAAACAAGGTCGACAAGAGGCTCCACAAGCTTACTGCAACCGACTCCGACAAGCCTACTTCGGTGCACACAACGAACCTGACCTTGAAGAGGATGTGAACTTCAAAAGCCTCTTCCTAAGAAATCTGCACCCTGGAGTCAGCCACCATCTAGGCGTCATGGCCTGTCCACGCTCCATGACCACCCAACAGTTGCGTGACCTAACACAGAAGGCCTACAACAAGCAGAAGATGGCCTCAAAGAAAGGTAACAAAACCTCCACACTCTTGAACTCTGTCAACAAAGACTCAAGCTTTGCACTGGACAACACCCAGTTGCATCACGACACCAGAGTCCTCCATCAAGAGCACAGAGAACGTGACCCCCATGTCCACGACAGCTATCAGCCCAACCGCTGGAAAAATCCATGGGACCAACCACACTTCTCAAGAAACCACAACAACTGGAAACCTAACCAGACATTCAAAGGTAATCGCCTGACTCATCCAAGGGCGACTCGTGTAAGCGACAACGAAACCCACCTCAGCACCACTCAGACATGCACAGCGCTGAGTATGCACAAGAACAAGATAGCTTACCATCAGAAGACATGGAACAAGTCATGAAACAACTGAAAGAGTTCCTTCAAGATAAGCTGAACACGGATGACTACAAAATTGAGTCATGCTCGCTGTGACCAGCAACAGAACGGAAGGCCGGTGATCACATGGTACAACACCATATCAGAGATGACAAGCACCTGTTCAACAACCACCCAGAATGAACAAGTCTCTCACGGCCAACCACTGATGAAAACTGAGGTGTAGGAAATCAATCCTTACACATATATTTATTTTATTATTTAGCTTTTAGGGAATCACTCTTAAGAGTTGATCTTCATATGATTAATTGTTATTAATCAGAATGTACAACTTATGCCTTGTTAACGACTTGTCCAGCAAGCATTAATAACAGCAAGTTATCTTTTAACACGTTGTTTATTTCATTCGTGGCCAACGATTAAAATAAATCAAATAGTTAAATTGAGTTAACTTAGTTAGCTCCTAGCTGAGCGTAGGTAAAACGCGATCTTTTTGGCAAATAGTTACGACAAGTAAAATCACATAGCACAGACAAGAGATTTCTAATAAAGTCAAAGTTTTATTCACTACTCTAATACACTACTGACTAGACAACACAAAACAGACATAAACACACACATTCGTTGCAATGGGTTGTTATGCTCTGAAGAGAGTCTTCATTTCTGATGCTAGCTTTTCAACCTGAGGGAAAATCACATGCAAGAACCCTTATCTTTACTTCTTACAAGATAAACACCAGTTCGACAGATTTAAGAGAAGGTTGTTTTGCCTTACTGTTCGTTTCTTTAGGTTCAAAGAGTTCAGGCTTTCTTCGGTTCAAAGTCAGGCTTTTTTCCTCCGTTGCTTTGGTAGAGACGGACTGTGGATTGGCTGCTCGGTTGGTCGTGTGACTAGCGCCCTCTTCAATGGTTGGTCGTCGTCGTTCTGACGTTCTGACGTGAAGTCGATTCAAGTCTTAGCTTCCAATGTTAAAGTTCTTTCAAAGTTTAACTGAGTCTTGGTGTTAGTTGCTTTGCTTCGCCGTGATGTTCGAGGCCTGAAGCGCTTGCAGCGGAACGAGAGACGAGCGACCTTTTAGTTTTCAAATCCAACCGAACTTTCAGGTTGTACATCCGTTTTAACGGGCCGATTTGGGGTCCGCCTTTTGGCACGTGGTCCAATCGGCTCCTTTCCTGTGGGGCGTTTGATCCAATCGCAAGTGTAGCTGCGTGTTTTGCATACATTATCTGGTTCAGTTATTCATCACATAACAACTTATTGAAAGCAAGTTTCTATCCGTTATTGTAATCATAATATATGTAAACAAATCATTTCCATTCACCATAATACTATTCATAAAATTAGCTTTCTAAAGAAACCAAACACTTATATTTTGATATGCACAAAAATACACGTGACCACAGAGGATATTACTGGGTTAAACACATTGATAAACAGATCCTAAATTCTAAATACACATATTAATCATGTGAAAATGAACAACTAGTGATCAGGAATATAAAAACGATTACATGAAAAAGATTACATAAGTTCACACAACCAGCTTATAAATGTCACAAACAAAAACACCCTTTAATGTATAAACTATATTGTCTATAGTGTTTTGTATCAGGGTATAATTTCAGACGCAGAAGCCAGTATAACTTTGTTCTTTTAAACAAAATTGTGTGGCTCTCTTTCTTTGTTTCAATAGCAACATGGACCAGTTGAATTCCTTTGTCTGTTTTAGGGAGCGCAACAGAGAAAAGGCGCACGTTTTCAGGAATGTGCGTGATAGCCGGGTCATAAGGTCTTTGGTTCGAAAAGTCTGGAAATTGTCTTTAGTTCGAGTCGATCGTAAACACGTCATCCTTTGCGATATGTCCTTGAATTTACTGCATGAAGTCAGGGGGTATCGAGAGGAGTTTTTTCCAGCACTGACGTTATGTTTTCTTTGAAAATGACCAAACGGGAATTTTCTTCGTTAGATCATGGTTTTATGGCCCAGGAGAAAAAGATGTCCATTCCATATGGTGTCAGGATGTCTGTTGTTATATGTGTGCGTTCAGACCACTCCTTACAGAGGTACCAGAGAACATCACCTCAGTCACCCATCACTCACTAGCAAATTGCTAAATGTACTCCAACTTCAAGAACCACATTCATGTCTGTGCAACAGCAACCACCAAAGCGCAGAAGGTCAGAAAGTCTGCCACATCCAGAAGGCAGCACAAGAGGAATGCAACATAGGAGACGAAGTTTGCATCCCAGCTTCACACAGCCATGCCAAACTACCTCCGACTGTCTGCTTAAGAACTTCCTGCCTTGCTGGACTGACCCCCATTAGATCATGGACATGCCCTCATCCACGCCAAGGATGTAGAGAGCCAGTCTTCACTGATATACCCGAAAAGGGGGGAGACAACACAGACTGAAACAGATCTGACCACACCTACACTACACCATTAACACACATAACATTACCTACACCCAGAGGTAACCACATCTACTGATAACACATTCCACAAACATATTCTTCTCACAAGTAGAATATACAAATTGGAGCATAACAATGTTACATACACCACCATGAAGAAACATGCAGCTATCCTCACAATAGGTAGAACACCTGACACCCACAGCAGCATTGTTTTGTTCTTCTTTCACCTATACTTTTCCTTCCCCTCTTTCTTTAGTAGGTGAAACACCTAGACACCCTGCAAGGGTCAAAGGTCTGATATTAGGATTGACTCGTCACACCTAATATCCGCAAGCCACTCTAAACTGAATGGAAGCCAGAGAGCTCCATGCACGATAGGTCAATTCATTTTACCACAAATGATGCCACCAGAAACTAAAGGTGAACATTCTTAAGTTAAGACAACTTAGAAAGAACAAACAAATTTAATCTCAAAACTTGATTGAAGAATCAAAGTATTGAACCGAATTAGAACAACAATTTCCAAATTGAACTGTTCAAATTACTAAATTATATTGACTAATTGAATATAACCGTCTGTACCTCAAATAACCTGAGGACCTGCACCAATACAGTAACTGTCATGGAGGTGTTGTCTTGTTGTTTGCTGTGTTCTTGTCTGCTTCTTCTGCCTTTGTTTTTCCAGCGCTCGACGATGTCTTCAACTAAATACCTCGCCGATCGAAAAGGGGGAGATGTAGGATATCAGAGACTGAATCAGACAATTTTAAGATGCATCAGAACACTGAAACCTGAGGAGATGGAATGCAGAGAGGCCTTAAGGAACAGGACGTCATAAATCTAGTTTGGAGCAAGCAACTCCTAACAAGCGAGCCTCTTTCACCAAACAACTTGCAACACTGAGACAAACGAACACTTATTGATAATTCCAATTCAAGAAGGAGACTGTCAGATTTGTTGCAAGTAATCAAGACTGATGTTCACATGTAAACCTGTGATAGGAAATCACTAGCTACAGACTCTTTTGGGCGTGTCTCCACACATAGAAGACAGTCCAAACCAACATTCCTTTGTCTAAAGAACATGCCTTCGTTCTCCTTAGAACTATACAAAGACTTTATTTTTCATATGCACATAAAATCATCCTAAAAGGACATTTTTATGCAGAACCTCATATTATGTTGTAAACCACATATCATGTTTTAATCAAATAATATATGTGTCTTTTCAATAAGTATTGAATAGCTCGAGCCTTAAAGGGAAATATTGCATATTTTGTATGTATGAGCTTGAAAATTCATGCTTTAAGTGTTTCTTCCAATCAATTCTTTGTCAAATGCATCAGTCTTGTTATTATGAAATCATGTTCAAAAAGGTGTACTTTGCCAAAGCCTGTAAAATTCGGACCATGTGACTGATAATGTTTAAAACTCTTGTCCGCTTTCTCCTCCCTCTCTCTTACGCTTTACGCTCTTACCCCTGCTCTCCAACCCTTGTCCCTCTCACCGAGTGCTGCTCTTTGAGCCTGCTCTGGCCCACGTGCCATAATGAGAAGAAAAACAACTTAGTCTCGTTACATCATTTTATTTTTATTCTTTTACTTTAGTTTCTTTTCTTTCCGTGGAGTTTCGTGTTCTAATGTACGTTTGCTACAAAGTCCAGCTCCGACTGCACTCAAACGTCAACCAAACTTCAACTCCATGCCCAAGAGACATCACTTCAAAGACTACTGAACTTCCAGCCAATCAGGCACTTCGGGGAACCCCCTGTCTGCAACGAGGACACAACCCCGTTACACAGGCAAAGTAAGCAACACACCTCCAGGTTCTAATTGGTGTATTTAATAGAAATTTTAGCCTCATTGAGAAACTCAAAGCGAGGGTTAAATAAGTGATTGATGGTTGTTCAGGTCTATGCAATTGAACATATTGCTGTGAACTTGGGATTTCACATTTCCATTCTCTTAAACTCATCCTTTCCTCACTTTCTCTCTTTCTGAAACGTGTGAATGTGTGAATGCTTGTGTTCATGTGTTAGATTAGTTTATGTCTTAGGTTTATATAAATAAAATCTGATTTATATTGAAAAGAGAAGTATCTTGTGTTTTCTGCTCACAAGTTAATGCCTTAATCTGTCGATTTCGTTACTGTGCTATTTAATAGTGTTTTCACTATATTTGGGATTTTAATATCCAGTGCAGAGTTTGTCATACGGCTCGTTCAGTGAATCGCCGTAACACTGATTCTGTTCAAATCCCTATAAAATCATAAATGATTCCCTTTGAGCTAAATTAAACTATTTCTTTAAATTACGTATTAATATTATAGAATGTATAACCCCTACATGAGAATTAACTGACTTCTGTGACGTGAGGCAGCTAGCAGACAGTCGGTTTTGCCAGTCTGTCTGCTTCCTGACCTGGGCTCCAGTTAGTAAGGTGCGAAGTCTAAGACTATGTGCCATATTTCCAGAGAGAACAGCGGCACCACCCCAGGAGGGATGGAGACCATCTCTTTTCAACAGGTCAGGTCTGCCCCAAAAACTCGTCCAGAGAGAGTCTGAACACCGAACATTATCAGGAAGGCTATTCCAGAGTTTGGGAGCCAAATGTGAAAAAGCTCTACCTCCTTTAGTGGACTTTTCTACTAGGTACTACCAAGAGTCCATAGTTTTGTGACCTTAGGGAGCGGGATGGATTGTAGTGTGATAGTAGACTAGTTAGGAATGCAGGAGCTAAACCATTTAGGGCCTAAAACGTAAGTAGTAATATTTTATAACTGATACAGAACTTAATAGGTAGCTAGTGCAGAGAATGTAAAATTGGGGTAATATGATCATATTTTCTTGACCTGGTAAAGACACTAGCAGCTGAATTTTGGACTACCTGTAGCTTGTTTATTGAAGATGAAGGACAACCACCTAGCAGTGCATTTCAATAGTCCAGTCTATTGGTCATGAATGTATGAACTAGCTTTTCTTTATCAGAAACAGGTAGCATATTCTGTAATTTGGCAATGTTTCTAAGATGGAAGAATGCTGTTTTTGTAACATGGGAAGTTGCTGTCTAATATAACACTCAAATTTTTGACTGTAGCGGAAGTAACAGTACATCCAGCTAGATGCAAATTGTAATCTATGAGATTCTGTGTACTGTTTTTTTGGTCCAATAAGTAATATCTTGGTCTTATCCAAATTTAATAGGAGGAAATTATCGGTCATCCAGTCTTTTAACACACATTTTTAACACACTCTGGTAGATTAGATAATTTAGAAGTTTCATCTGGTCTTGTTGAAATATACAGTTGAGTATCATCAGCATAACAATGGAAACTAATCCCGTATTTTCTAATAATATTATCAAGGGGCAACATGTATATTGAAAACAGCAGAGGGCCTAGGACAGATTCTTGTGGCACTCCATACTTCACTGGATTTAATTGAGATGATTCCCCGCTTAAATAGACGAAGTGATAGCGATCGGAAAGGTAGGATCTAAACCATCTTAAAGCCTGCCCTTGAATACCTGTATAGTTTTGTAATCGATCTATGATGATGTCATGATCTATAGTGTCGAAAGCAGCACTAAGGTCAAGTGTGTGTGTGTGTGTGTGATGCTGATGCTGAGTCATAAACACACACACACTCACTGGATCAGCTCTTATTAGACCTGCATGTGTGTGTTTGAATGTTCAATCCATCGTTCTGAAGGACTGTAACACGTGTCCGGTGTCGTCTTGTGACAAAAGCATGATCTGCCATTTCGGTCCGAGCTTTTTTGGATCTTCTGTAACCTGATTATGGCTTCTGGCTTGCGTTTCACTGGAGCGCTCGCTGCCGTAAAACAATGATGAGAAAAGCGACTGTCGTTCATGTCTGAGTAAAAGCAGTAGACGTTCCTAGACTGGAGGAGGTTGTCACCTGTCGGTCTGTGTGTGTGTGTGTTACAGGAGGAGAGACCTAGCAATGAGATGCAGCCTTGGTCTGACGCAAGAAGCAAGTCATTTGTAATTTTAACAAGTGCAGTTTCTGTGCTATAATGGGGCCTGAAACCCGACTGAAATCTTCATAGATATATATTTTTTGCAGGAAGGAACCCAATTGAGCAGACACAACTTTTTCTAAAATGTTAGACATAAAAGTGAAGATATGAAATGGGTCTGTATTTTGCCAGTTCACTAGGATGTCGTTGTGGTTTCTTAATAAGAGGCTTACTAACCGCCAGCTTGAATGGTTTTGGGATGTGACCTAGAGATAATGACGAGTCAATAATATTGAGAAGCGGTTCTTCTGCTACAACTCTTTCAGTAATTGTAAGTGTGTACAGGATCTAATAAACATGTTGTTGGTTTAGATGCAGTGAAAAGTTTATTTAGATCTTCCTGTCCTATAGTTGAAAAGCACTGCAGTTTTTTTTTTCTTTGGGTGCAATGAATGATGCTGAATTACAAGATGCTGTCAATTCCACGTTTGTTATTGTATTTCTGATGCTATCTATTTTATCAGTGAAGAAATTCATTAAGTCATCATTACTAAACTGTGAGGGAATATTTAGTTCGGATGACGTCTGATTATTTGTTAATCTAGCCACTGTGCTAAATAAAAATCTTGTATTGTTTTGGTTATTTTATATGAGTTTGCGGATATGCTCAGCCCTGGCAGGTATTAGAGCCTGTCCATAGCTGTACATACTGTTTTTCTCTATTTACGTTCAAGATTATGAGTTTCTTTCTTGAGAGAATGGGTATTGCTGTTATTATTATTTTTTTTTATTTCTTTGTCGGGAGGCAAACTTATCAAAAATGCATGCGGTAAGAGTGTCTATGGTTCACGTTGGCCAAAACACACAATGAAACACGTGAAAAAAAAATACAATCACATACATTCACATTCGGACCGGATTACTTTTCTCAGAGGATCGCCAAGTTTGCCGAGAAACAGTAGGTCATTTGCTCTGGAATTATTACAGAGGTTGTGTGAGAAAAACACAGACTGGGCAGATTCAGTCGGGATTAAAATTGCAAAGTATGTCTGTGAAGCACAAATATCTCTAACAACCCCCTGTAAAACTAGTCCCATCCGAATAGGGCTTAAGATGTAGAGGGGTTACAGAATGAGAATTCAAATAGCTGAAAAAAAACATCAGAGTAATTCACAAATAATCATCATAACTATAGTGCTACACCTGCCTATCCCCTGCTGGCTCTGCTGTGTAGTGCAAGTGCTGGCTGGGAAACAGGTGAAATCAATTATTATCTAACCCTCTGAGAGTGCAGTATCAATAAAAGATGGGTATGTCTTTGAGTCCCAGTCTCTCTCAGGTGTTTATTTTCCCCTATACATTAATATCCACGCATGCGGCTTTTTGTAAATAAATTGGTTTACTGTACAAAATTTTGTGATTTGCCTCTTTTGGGCTGTGGCTTATGAGCTGACCATAACATAAAATTGGGGGCTCGTCCGGGATTTTGTTTGGAATATTTTTCTCATTTTCTATTACGGATTTCCTGTGAGGATTGGCTTTGAGTATTTCAGTCACTTCCTGATCAGTTCCAAATCAGTTCGCAAGCTGCAGCAACAGTTGATCAACTAACATATTATGAAGTGAACATCTGTGTGTTTGTAATAAAAAACAATCCATCATTAAGGTGTTTTAACTTTAAATTGTTGTTTCTGGCCAAAATACAGCTCCATAATCCAATGTTTTCTCCACCGAAAAAGTCCATCCCCTGTTATCCTCTCAGCAACATATTTGTTTTGAACTGTTTTGGACAGTTTTAAAATGGTGCTTGATCTGTGCATGTTTCTCACCTGATTCAGAAGAAACAACTTTGTTGTTGTACAGTCTAGAATGTAACATTATGGATACAGAACTTATTTATATTTACTTGTATTTATTTAGCCAGAAGCCATGGTTTAAAGTTAAAAAAGTTTTTGAATTTGTTTATTACAAGTGTGCAGTTTTTTGCTTCACAAGATGTTAATTGATGAACTGGAGACACGTGGGCAACTTGTGAATGATTGTGATGTTTTTATTAGCTGTTTGAATAGCATTCTGACAGCACCCATTCACTGTAGAGGATCCATTGGTGAGCTAGTGATGTAATTCTTCATTTCTCCAAATCTATTCTGATGAAGAAACAAGCGCATCTACATCTTGGATGGCTGGATATGTGAACTATTCCTTTAAGTAAATAATTTAAACTTAGAAAAGCCTGCATGCCTTCATTTTAATAAGTTCATTGTGTGCATTTTTTACAGTGTAGCTCAATTAGGTGTAGAGAATGTTGTAGCAAGTATCCTACATTTGACAGTTCTGCCAAAAGTGGACTTTTTTTCATCACAGGTCACTCTCTTCACATTCTTACAAGACCGAGACACTGTCCTCTTTAATATGGGCTCTGCAATGATTAATGGGATCTTCGAGTGAATATAATCTCTCAGGAGTACTAGTGACATTTTTATTTCACTTTCAAGCATGAAAACCACTGTGGATACTCATAATTGCTATCATTACTGTTGACACAAGCACAAAAATAATGCTTAAATTGCAGGAGAAAAGGAGAGTCAGCTATTTTCATTACCTTCCTAAGTAATCTGGTGTGCCTGCAAATGCAGGTATCTTTCCAAACGCAAATACAATAATTGTGATTACAGAACAACAGTATTTGCCTGTACATAATGCACAGTGGATGAGTGTAGACCAACAAAAAACATAGGATACATGGTGAATATATGAAATATTACAAAGATTTGTTTTTTGCCTTTTATCTTTTGGCATCCATATTCCTAAGTGAGCCATATGGGCGTTACATTTCAGCAGTTTTCTGCCCCTTAATGCTGTTGGAGTGTATGCAGCAGGATAAACAGCAGCACTAATGAGGAGAGCTCTAAGCCATGCAGCAAAGACTCAGATGGATCCCTTCTCACCTGTTGGCACATGTTGCTATGGTAACTGATATGTCAGGAGAGAACAGTAAATACATATGCTAATGTGTTTGAGTTGTGGGTTTTATCACGTCTGGTTAATGAAACCAGACAGGCTAAGGAATTTCATGGTTGGATGGATGAATGGTTGGATGGATGGATGAGACGGAATGATTAAAAATTTTCAAAAATGTAGCTCTCATCCTGGAATTGCAGCCTGAGTGAAGATGGGTGAATGTTAAATTGACACTTGAGGCTCGTTCGTGTTTAACTACACGGCAATGCCTTCTGGCATTTCACAAGATGTCAAACAACTGTTGCATGACTAGTATGATTTATGATTGTTATCATGTGTAATAGCTTACTGGTATGTTTGCTTGGCAGTGGTCTAATATTTCTTTAGGTAATGGCATGCCATGGCATGGAATGTCACAACACATAATGTCAGCAGCAGCTCACTAGATCTGCTCCAAAACTCTGTGAGCTGCCTTAGTGTTTATTCCCCGCAAAGGCAGCTGCCTGCTAAGGCAACATCCTAATCATCGTGGAACTTCACAAGTGACTGATTTGAAGCATTCTGTGTAGGGAGCAACTCTGTGTGCCAAGAGAGACATAATATAATATTCCAGTAAAGTTTGATGTTAGCATGTTATTAGTTATTGGCACAATACTTTACTGAGAGGGGTGTAAATATAATGACTTTATTTTTTTTTTTTACCTGATTGTGATGGATTGTTGTTGTTTTTTGAAACAATTCCTAGTTATTTACAAACACTGTGCTGAAGACATCAAAGTAACTGTACAGCTAGCACTACATTTAATATTGGCAAAGTACTGCATCTCAAAACATTTAGTTTGGACAAACTAATTATGTACAATTATAACTGATCCCATAAAAAATACAGGATAAAATCTGGCCAGCGAACTAACATATTTAGATGTTAAGAACACTGTTGAATATGGATAATAAATTTGCATTTCATATTATCTAAAATTGAAATGACACACTGATGCTTTTTCACAATTATATCCAATAAATATTAGGTACAATTATATATATACATACGTACACACACACACATATATATACACAGTATATTAATTACACTGAACTGGAACTTTTCAGTAATTTATTAAATATATGTTGCTTTATACTCATTAATCTAAATAATCTCCATTGGATTATCAATACTGGAAAACATAATTACATTTCATCACAATTTGAAGGGCATTTTAAAGGGGTCATGAACTGAGAAACCAAAATTCTCTTGATCTTTTGACATATAAGAGGTCACTGTACTATAAAAACATCCTGTAAGTTTTAGACCTTCAAAATTTCTCGTTGGTCTAAAAACAGCTTATATTGAAGCCAGTCTGCCAAAATGGTTGTATATTCCATCTTGTGGAATATACAACTCTATGTGTGGATAGGCACCGTCTTCCGCACAAGAAGATCAACGCATCACCGCTTGTTTAGCCCCGCCCACCGATTCGCATATGTAGTGTAAATAACAAGAGAGGCAAACACAGGTCTACGGAGAAATCAAATGATTAAGATGGCTCCAAATACAACAAGACGCTGTGCAGTGCCAAGTTGTGGAAAAACACAGTCTATGCATTGCCTTGCATTGCCTCATCCCAACATTAAATGAACTTTATTTTTAATGAAGTTTCAGACCACGTCAGTAAGAACAAAGAGTCCTTTGTTTATTTAATTTGACCACAGATTCTTTTACAAACAAGGCACAATTCGACGTGGGATTTTCAGAAAGATTGAAACTAAAAGACGATGCTGTGCCGACTATTTTGAATCCGACAGTAATGTCGCAAGACACAAGTTTGAGTAACTGTTTTTATTATGTGGTCACTATTGTTTTGTCTGTTACTACAGTTTGTTTGATATGTACTGAGTGTTTATGCATTTTTGACCTAAATCATAGCACCGACCATCTATGAGGAATGTAGGATGTCA
The DNA here is from genome assembly GCF_936440315.1 of Barbus barbus. Lineage (NCBI taxonomy): Eukaryota > Metazoa > Chordata > Actinopteri > Cypriniformes > Cyprinidae > Barbus > Barbus barbus. Next base: position 15,213,174 of record NC_136750.1, read on the forward strand.
AACATACACAACTGTTAGCCAAACATAGGGGAGTTTACAATCCTCCACGCCTATTCAAACAGAGCGTTCGGAAGAGGAGGGTTAAAAACAGGACGGAAAATAGCCTATTACCTCTAAATTATGACGTTTTTTAAAAATCTTGATATCATTATAAGGGGACCTCAGAGAACAGTACAAAATAATAAAAAAGGCAGGTCATGACCCTTTTAAAGTTATGAGGTAATGAAAACAGTGAGCGATCTTTCCTTCTGTATTATAACATACATCCGAGTGAAAACACTTTTGTTTGTTATTTGTACAGAGTTTAATGGTTTTCTTTAGCTGCAGTGTGATGATGCAATGTTATCTCATCTTCTACATTTCCATTCTATTGCAAAGACAAACATAATCAGGTTATTCCTCTGCCCCTAAGAATTAAACTTTGTAGTAATTCAACAGTCTTATAATGTTCAGCCAAAGTCCCAGCCCATAAACCTTTAATCAAGGCATAATAAGCATATTAAAATTAAGTCAGACCTGAGATTATCTTTACCACTCTGTATAACACTGCTGCGTTATTTGAATTTTTCCACAGGGAAGGTCCTACTTGCAAAATTCAATTATTTTCTACCTTAACAGTTTCCCTACAAGAAGGTGGTGACTGTGTTGCAACATTTGCATTTAGTGTCCAATTTCCTCTCATTAGTTCAAGAAAAGGGGTTAAGATTAAACTAAGTAAATTAGAGATTATGTTATTACAGGGAGTTCAGAGATCTTATAGCAGGTGCAGATATACAAAGATTGTTAATGGGAATGTGAACTGTGCTCATAAATTTGACTGGCATATTGCATGGCACCTGGGCATAGAAATGAAGTGCCTCTTGCTCCTTTACTTTAGAAGCCCTGGAGAATCATTAAATCACAGGGGTGATTCAGTAGCCTGGGCAATAATTTGACTCAGCTGGAAAGCAAGTAAAACATCTGCAAAATGTCAACATGCTTTTTCTGAGGACCAGAACAGGACCGATACAAGAAAAGATCATTATCTATCGCAAGAAAATAAACAGAGAGATAATAATGTAGATTTTACTTTTCCCTTCCATCCATGTTTCCATCCAAGTTGGGAATTTAATGCACATGAACATTTGGAACATTGCTAAGACAACTAGCTAATAAAGCAGTGCTTGAATCCCATGTGATCAAGAAAACAAAATTGTCAATTGCATGAGAAATGCCAGAAAGAGAAACAGAAGCTGTAGCCACTGTGACTCTTTTATGAAAGGGGTCTTTGTGGTAAGATGGTCGGTGCAGTGGCTAAACAAACAGCAAAAAAAAGGCAAAACTCCAAAAACGTCCATGGAAAAATTGTTTTTAATTCCACGTGCCACAAATTCCAAAAAGGTGGAACAAGGACCATAGCAAAATGGCCATTGTAAATAAAGAATTTACTCAGGGAAAAACAAGAATAAAATAAGAAAAAAAAACTAACAAAAAAACAGATCAAAATACAACTCAATTCATAAAAAAATAGGACACACAAATGGCTACTGGTCCAACACCCCTCTCTCTCTCCCAAACATTTCTCTGTCCTTTTATAGGTTTAATCTCCGCCTTCATTTTCAAACTGACCAATCGTAGCCTCTCATCAGTTACTAACTGTACATTATACAAATTACAGAGGTTTTATAAGTTTACAGACAGCACCTTAATAATCATCACCTCTAACAAGTTATATGATCACCTTAAAAAGCATCAAACATTAATGGTTATTATGAATAACCATTCATGAAATTTAGGCCTAAACATTCTTAATTGACCAACTCCTCCCCTTTAGGGCAACATATCGTCGGCTTCCTGTTTGCGGGCCCCTGCTATTAGGCAGCTCCAGGAACCGGTAAGACAAAAAGACATGAACATTAACGTACAAACATTGATTGTCCAACTTCACCCTGAATATTTCACTCTGATAACAGTCATCATGGAATGTGCACCTTTCATGTGACTGCCACTGGAGTAAACTAACCAAATAAAGAGCTTCCAAAACAGTTTGATCTGGGTTTTTCTTTAAGTTGAAACATGAGTACTACATCACAGTCTTATTATGCCTTTTTACAACTTCTGCTTTTTTTTTAATGCATGATGTTATTGTTTGAATACTGTATGAAAAAGATTTTCAAAGTTACAAAGCACAAAGCCTTCTCCATAGGGAGTTATTCTATATATTAGTACTGTTTCTGAACTCCCAATTACAGCATGGTATAATAAATGATGTGGTGTATTTTGTGCTAAAGTTTACTGACACATGAGACTTATATTCTATCTTGGGGGGGACATAATCAGGGGCAGTGCTTCTGTATGGTCGTCGCCATACAATCACCTCCTCCGCCATGCCCTTGTTGTTCAATGCCATGCCTTTTTATTTCTTTCTCTGAAATACTGCAACTGGATGTAATAGGACCCCTTAAAATGTAATAATTGACTTCTCTAAATTGCATCAGTAGTAGTCACATGAGGACACTCATCTAGAAAATCATTTGATTAATGTTTTTCTTTTAATTTAGTTTAAGTGCATATCTTCTTAACTCTTAACAAATAAAAAATGGATTACACTTTATTTTGATAGTCCACTTTATACATTCTACTAACTATAAGTAACTTTGTAACTACATGTCAACTGCATGACAAATAATTCTCATTAATTTGCAATTACATGTCTACTAACTCTCAGTAGGGTAAGTTTAGGGTTAGTAGAATAAGTTGACATACTTTCAAAGTTTCTTATAGTCAGTATGTTGTATGTTGTGGACCCATCAAAATAAACTGTTAGAAGATATTAAGCAGACGATCTACTAATACTATAATGACTGATAGTTGACATGTAGTTGCAAAGTTACCTACTGTTAGTAGAATGTCTAAAGTGGACTATCGAAATAAAGAGTTACCTAAAAATGTTTACACCCTAAACAAGTGTATATCTATTTTAGACATTTTATCTTTTGGATTTTTTTCTTTTTTTCTCTCAACATTAAAAAAAAAAAAAAAGGTCCTTGCTAGTGACGATATGTGAACCAGATAAACACCAATTTAAAAATCTAAACATGTCGGTTTTGTATACTATCATCCAAAAGTTTGGGTATTTCATGTTTTTCAAAGAAATCTCATATTCACAAAGGCCACATTTATACAGTTTTAAAAATACACTAAATATATTTAACTGTATACAGTTTTAAAAAAGATTATTGTGAGGTATTACAATTTAATATTACTGTTTTCTATTTATATATGTATAATTAATATAATTAATAAAATTTTTAAGTAATTTATTCCTCTGATGGCTGAATTTTCAGCAGCCAGTCTTTAGTGTCACATCATCTTTCATCATTCTGTGATGACTTAGTGTATTTTTATAAAGACTTTAAGTTTATTTGATAAAGAAAAAAACTTTACAAAAAAACTTAATTTATTTGACCCCAAACTTGAACAGTAGCAAACATGATGTACAGTGCCCTCCAAAAGTATTGGAACAGTAAAGGCAAAATTGCTCTGTTGGGTGTGTAGTCAAGACATTTACAAATATGATGTAAGTTCAGCACTTTTAGAGTTTCATCCCTCTATCTGATGTGAGCATAAGTATTGGAACAGTTGCCTCACAGGTCTTTCTAAGTGATCAGCTGTGTCCTGTTGCATTAATTCTTCAGATATTAAAAGCAGGGAATGTGTCGTATCAGTTATATCCATTACTTCTGTATTCTGAATCTTGCATTCGATGATGACACACACAAACCAGGATGAAGACGAGGGAGATGACTTGAAGAGAAAAGCAAGAAATTTGGATGCTAAAAGAAATGAGGAGCTAGTTAGAGCTCTAGCAAAAACAAAGGGCATGGAGAAATCAAGAGTTTGGAAACCACCAGAGACACAAGCAACCAACAACGACCTGATCGGCTGAGAAAACAACAGTAGTTGATGACAGACAAATCATGAAAGCTGTGAAAATGAACCCTAAAAGACTTGTCTGTAAAATCACCAACAACTTCCAGAAAGCTGGGGTGATGCTCTGACAATCTACTGTCCTCAGGAGACTTTGACACAGAATTTCAAATGCTACACAGCAAGATGCAAACCTCTGGCCAGCACCAAAAATAGAAAGGCAAGATTACAGTTTGCAAAAAAGCACAAAGGTGAGCCAGAAGAGTTTTGGAACGGTGTTTATGGACCGATGAGACAAAGATTAACCTTTATCTAAGTGATGGGAAAGCAAAAATGTGGAGAAAAAAAGGGAACTGCAATGTTTCCAAGCATACAGCCTCATCTGTAAAGCATGGTGGAGGTGGTGTCATGGCATGGGCATGAATGGCTGCCTCTGGAACAGGCCCTCTCAACTTTACTGATGACTTAATGTATGATGACAGTAGCAGAATGAATTTGGAAGGGTACAAAACCATCTTGCCTAGCAATATTCAAGAAAATGCCACCAGATTCATTGGGAAGTGCTTCATATTGCATCAGGACAATGACCCAAAACACCCTGCCAGTTCAGTCAAGGAATTTATAAGTGCAGAGAAATCGAAAGTCTTAGATTGCCCAAATCAATCTCCAGATTTAAATTCGATTGAACATGAATTTCACCAGCTGGAGAGGAGAGTAAAGGCAGAAACTCCCCAAAACAAGCAACAATTGGAATTGGCTGCATTAAAGGCTGAGAAAAGCATTTCAAAGGATGAGACCAAGAGTCTGGGGATGTCTATGGGTCACAGACTCACTGCTGTGATTGTGCGCAAGGGATCTGCAACTAAATACTAGCTTTTAATCTTTTATATCTGCCTTATGTTCAACTGTCCCAATACTTATGCTCACATCAATGAGTGGGATGAACTCTAAAAGTGCTGTTCTTTTTATTTGGTAAAACATGTGTTGAAACGGCTAACAATAAAATGTGACATTCTGTAGTTTTGTCTCATATTCATCTTTTAATCATATTTGCAAATGTCTTGACTCAACAGCCAACAGAGCAATTTTGTCTTTACTGTTCCAATACTTATGGAGGGCACTGTATATCATGTTCACTTGCCTTTAAGTTTCTAGCAATGCCACTGGAAGGCAAGCCTGCATCCTTTAGCCAAAAAAGCGTAATGGCTAATGCTAACACTGCAGCTTTGGTGGTATGCAGGGAAGAAGACCAGAGGCTTTTTTTTTTGTTTGTTTGTTTTTTGAATGGATGTCAATGGAGGAGAGGCATCACTACGCTGAATAAGCTGCTTTTGTGAGAAAATAGCTCATCAATTAATGAATCAACAAACTTTTCACTAATCTTCAACATGTTTTAAACAGCAGGCCTACTTTATTTGGGAACTATAGTTTACCTTCATAAAAAAAAATATTTTTTTAACAGAAGGCAGAGTAGGGAATGCCGTGACACTTACACAACAGTTACGACATTATTACCTGTAAATATTTGTTGCATTACTAATCAAATTAAAGATATTAATCTAATAAAATGTACTAATATTAATATAAGATATGTACTATTTTGTCTAAAAATATCAATGTTCTCTTTCTTTGGTTTTCAGGTTTTACCTGAAATTAGACTTGAATTGTAATGACTATTATGTGACCATATGCCTTATGTTGCAATAATCCATTTTACATGCATTATTTATATTATTGTTATATTGTGAGTTGTTTAATGCAAATAAAATGTTCTTTCTACAACTTCTAATTTTCAATAAATAGATTTGAAATGTAATGACTTGTGACTGTATATATATACAGTAATGGCCAAAAATATCGGCACCTTTGGTAAATATTATCAAAGAAGGCTGTGAAAATTAATCTGCATTGTTAATACTTTAGAGATTTTATTTTTTTTAAATCACAAAAATCTAACCTTTCATTGGATAATAAGAATTTAAAATGGGGGGAAATATCATTATGGAATAAATGTTTTTCTCAAATACACGTTGGACACAATTATTGGCACCCCTAGAAATTCTTATGAGTAAAATATCTCTGATATCTGTCTGAAGTATATTCCCATTCATATTCACAATTTTGAGCACTCCATGGTGATTATGAACATAAAAAAGACACGGTGAGAATAGACCAAGATGGCGCTGATGATGGCAGCTATTGTGCGTTGCTCTTCAGTGTTTGTACTGTTTTTGTTTGTTTTTTGTTTTTGAAATGCGATCGGTTTTACCAGGGATGACCTGCTGAACATTCGGCAGAACACACCACAAAATCTTTTACCAGATTTAGATTTTTCTGATGTTTTGCTGGACATTGTAGTTGGCGGAGCCGTAGCTCCGGTCAAACGCTACAGGAGGCACAGGCGGCGGGGGAAGAGAGCCGGAGCGCTCGTGAAACTTCATCAGCGTGGATTTAGAACGGCGTTGCCTAACATCCATCTGGCAAATCTCTGCTCTCTGCCCAACAAAACGGACGAACTGCTTCTGCTCTCCCGGACAAACAAGGATTTTTCTAACTCTGCTGCTCTGTGTTTCACGAAAACCTGGCTGAATGGCGACATACCGGACAGCTTGCTTCATCTGCCTAATTATCAGCTAATCAGAGCAGATCGGGACGCAGAATCAACGGGGAAATCGCGTGGCGGCGGGACGTGCTTTTACATCAATGAGAGGTGGTGTACAGATGTAATTGTGTTAAAGAAGATGTGCTGTTTAGATCTAGAAACGCTCTTCATTAACTGCAAGCCGTTCTACTCACCGCGGGAGTTCTGCTCGTTCATTCTCATGAGTGTCTACATTCCACCGCAAGCGCACGAGAGCACAGCTTTACAGAAACGCACTGATCTGATCACAGACACAGAACAACAACACCCAGACTCTATTTTAATCATTCTCAGGGACTTCAATAAAGCAAATCTCTCCCGCAAACTGCCAAAATACAGACAGCACATCACATGTCCCACCAGAGACAGTAATATATTGGATCACTGTTACACAACAATAAAGGACGCATATCACTCGGTTCCACGAGCAGCTTTAGGACTCTCTGATCTTATACCGTCCTACAGGCAGAAACTTAAATCTGCAAAGCCTTTATTAAGATCTGTTAAAAGATGGACTAACGAAACAGAGCGGGATCTACAAGCCTGTTTCTCTCTCACTGATTGGATTGTTTTTGAAGCCACGGCCACCGATCTGGATGAGCTCACAGAGACTGTAACATCTTATATCAGTTTCTGTGAGGATATGTGCATTCTTAACAGGACTCATCTAATGTACAACAATGACAAACCATGGTTCACTGCAAAACTCAGACAGCTCCGTCAGGCCAAAGAAGATGCTTACAGAAAAGGGGATAAAGTCTTGTACAAACAGGCCCTGGAAAAGGAGATCAGAGTGGCAAAGAGGAATTATTCTGACAAGCTCAGGAAAAAAATATCTTCCAGTGATCCTGCTTCAGTGTGGATAGGAATGAAGGATATCACCAGTTACAAGTCACCATCCCCCAGCACTGTGGAGAATTAACACCTGGCAGACGACTTGAACGAGTTCTATTGTCGTTTTGAAAGATCACCCCACACCCGCCCTGAACACCTCTCCACAGAACCATTCAAACCTCCAGCAACCCCTCTCTCCCCCAAACCTACGAGTCAAATCAGCGAAGAAGATGTGTGCCAGGTCTTCAGGAAGAACAAAAGAAGGAAAGCACCAGGCCCAGATGGTGTGTCACCAGCCTGCCTAAAAACCTGTGCTGATCAGCTGGCCCCCATCTTCACACAGATCTTCAACAGTTCACTGGAGCTGTGTGAAGTCCCCTCGTACTTCAAACGCTCCACCATCATCCCCGTCCCAAAGAAACCCAAAATTACTGGAATTAATGACTACAGACCTGTGGCCCTAACGTCTGTAGCCATGAAATAATTTGAAAGACTGGTTTTGGCTTATCTGAAGGACATCACTGGACCCCCTGCAGTTTGCCTACAGAGCAAAAAGGTCTGTGGATGATGCAGTCAACATGGGACTGCACTTCATCCTGCAGCATCTGGACAGACCAGGGACTTATGTGAGGATCCTGTTTGTGGACTTCAGCTCCGCTTTTAACACCATCATCACGGAAACCCTTCAAAATAAACTAACCCAGCTCTTCGTCACCACCTCCGTCTGCCAGTGGATCAACAGCTTCCTGACAGACAGACAGCAGCTAGTAAAGCTTGGTAAATTCACATCCAGCACCCGTACCATCAGCACTGGAGCTCCTCAGGGCTGCGTTCTCTCCCCACTGCTCTTCTCCCTCTACACCAACGACTGCATCTCTAAAGACCCCTCTGTCAAGCTCCTGAAGTTTGCAGATGACACCACACTGATCGGCCTCATCCAGGATGGTGACGAGTCTGCTTACAGACAGGAGGTTAAGGAGCTGGCTGTCTGGTGCAGTCTTAACAACCTGGAGCTTAACACGCTCAAAACTGTGGAGATGATAATGGACTTCAGGAGAAACCCCTCCCCCCACTCACCATCATGAACAGCACTGTGACTGCAGTGGAGTCATTCAGATTCCTGGGCACCACCATCTCCCAGGACCTGAAGTGGGATATTCACATAGACTCCATTGTCAGGAAGGCCCAGCAGAGGCTGTACTTTCTTCGCCAGCTGAGGAAGTTCAACCTGCCACAGGAGCTGCTGAAACAGTTCTACTCTGCCATCATTGAATCCATCCTCTGCACTTCTATAACTGTCTGGTTCAGCTCAGCTACCAAATCTGACCTCAGAAGACTACGGAGGGTAGTCCGGACTGCTGAGCGAATCATTGGTACAACCCTCCCCACTCTCCAAGAACTGTACTTATCCAGAGTGAGCAAAAGGGCTGGTAAAATCACTCTGGACCCCTCACACCCAGCACACTCCCTCTTTGAACTTTTACCGTCTGGTCGACGCTACAGAGCTCTGTGCACCAGAACGACCAGACACAGGAACAGTTTCTTCCCTCAGGCAATCCATATCATGAACACTCAACAATAAACGTGGAACACACAACTATAATACACTATCCATTCACCACACTCACTAATTTTATTTTAATTTTCTCATTTCTAATTTGCACATACTTGACCTGTACATACATACAGGTCAATATTATATTGTCTATATTGTCTATATTATATATTGTGTTTTGGGTGCTTTGTACATTGCCTATTTGGTTATTTGTTGTTATTCTTTTATTATATGTGTCCTGTCCTGTTGCTGTCTTTCTGTTGCACTGTGGAGCTTCTGTCACTACAACAAATTCCTTGTATGTGTAAATAAATAAAGCCAATAAAGCTCATTCTGATTCTGATTCTGAAAAATTATCCAGCCATGGCTTCCTGTTTCCCAGAAATATAAATACAAAGCCCAAATTCCCTTAATCATCCATCACAATGAGAAAAACCAAAGAATATATTTCTGATGTGCATCAAAAGATAATTGAATCACAAATGAGTGAAGTGGCTTTAAGAAGAGAGCAGTGTTAATTTCGTTGACGAAGACGACGCCGAAAAATATTCGTCAATGAACCTTTTTTCTGTGACTAAGACGAGACGTTGACGAGCTAAAACTAATATCTGATGATAAAAACTATGACGAAATTTATGCCGAGTCTTCGATAATAAGACGAGACGGGACTAAAATGTTATTTGAGGACTACCGGACATTCAAAATACATCCTACAGGCTAAGTTAAATGTCTTGTCGTTCAAAATGTGCGTCTCTGTCATTGGATAAGGTGCGTTTGCATGGCAGCCGCAGTGGACTCCAGCATATTCAGTTATCAGACACGACTGGAACTTCAAATCGGACTGGCTTCTATGGTCAGATGAAACTAAAAAATTAGCTTTTTAGCAGCAAACACTCAAGATGTGTTTGGTGTACACAGGGATAAAAAGTACCCCATGTGTACAATAAAATATATTGCTGTATTTTTGATGTTGCGGGCCTATATTTCTGCTGGAGGTCCTGGACATCTTGTTTAGACATATGGCATCATGGATTCTATCAAATACCAACAGATAAAAAACCAATAAGTGACTGGCTCTGTTAGAAATCTTATAATGGGCCATGTTTGGATCTTCCAACTGTACAATAAAGCACAAAACCAAGCACAAAACCAAGCTTCTGCTATAGCCATTCCAGTCCTGAGAAAATGAGTAAGGTGAACTGAAGAGAAGAAGCACCAACATGGAGCTGGGAATCTGAAGAATCTGGAGTGATTCTGGATGAAGAAATGGTCTCTGATCTCTTGTCAGGTGTTCTCTAACCTAATCAGGCATTATAGGAGAGATTTTAGGCAAATGGAGGTTTCAAAAAGTATTGAATAAAAGGGTCCCGTTAATTGTGGCCAATGTGTATAAGAGAAAAACATTTATTTCGTAATGACATTTCCCCCCATTTTAAATTCTTATTATCCAATGAAAGGTTAGATTTTTGTGAATTTTTTAAATAAAAGATCAAAAGGATTAACAATGCAAATTAATTTTCACAGCCTTCTTTGATCATTTTTACCAAGGGTGCCGATATTTTTGGCCATGACTGTATATATATATTTTTGGCCATGACTGTATATATATATATATATATATATATATATATATATACAGTCATGGCCAAAAATATCGGCACCCTTGGTAAAAATGATCAAAGAAGGCTGTGAAAATTAATTTGCACATAATTAATAATTAATATATTATTATATATTAATAATAAAAAGGTGTTCCTTCTATGGCTTCCAGATTTCCACAAATAAATTAAATTTTTAGTGACTAGTATCAGTGTTACATATGCCCAATCATGCTGTTTTTTTTAAATGAACAGAATAAGCAGGGAAGTCGTGGCCTAATGGTTAGAGAATTGGACTCGTAATCGAAAGGTTGCGGGTTCGAGTCACCGGCCGGCAGGAATTGTAGGTGGGGGGAGTGAATGTACAGCGCTCTCTCCACCCTCAATACCACGACTGAGGTGCCCTTGAGCAAGGCACCGAACCCCCAACTGATCCCCGGGCGCCGCAGCATAAAAGTGTGTGTGTGTGTGTGTGTGTGTGTGTGTGTGTGTGTGTGTGCGCGCGCGCATTTTGTTCACTACTCACTGCTGTGTGTGTGCACTTGGATGGGTTAAACGCAGAGCACCAATTTCGAGTATGGGTCACCATACTTGACAATACGTCACAACGACTTTTTAAAACCTAATCTTAAAATGCAGTGACCAGCAATTCACGCTCTTTTATACTGTGCAATGTAAATTACAGTAGAACTAACTGTCGTAGATCTTTATATGTCGTAGAGCAATTATATGATTGGCTGAGGTGCCTCATGTGATTCAAGTTGGCGTTACGCTTTGATTAGCTGGTTCGGGTGAATTTAATTAGGTTTGGAGTTAACCTCTGCAGGACATTGGCCCTCCAGGAGCAGGGTTGGGGACCCCTGGTATATCTCAGACCAGAGGTGTCAGCAAACAACAATTGTGGACTACAAGATCGAGTTCTTCTGGATTTTACAAAATTCCACCAGGAGGGGTTTCTCTAGTAATCTCTAATTCCGCATCAGCATACAATCCACAAAGATCCGCTGCTGATTCATCTTAAAGCATCTGAGGGGATTTAGAAGAGCGTGTTGTGGCAGCTCATAAGAATTCTTGTCAATAGCTCCTTGCAGTTCAAACCCTATGAGAAGAAGTGAGGAGTGCAGTGTTTAAATTTCTATCTCAACTTGCTGAATGGATAGCTGTCGTCTTTGATGTTGATATTGATTTTTCAAGCCAGCAGTCTTTAACGAGTGTCAATTTCAATGGATGTTGCAGTTTAGCTATGCAAAGACAGCACTTAATCCCACTGTAGATTAAGGAGGGTTTCACATTGCATTCCAATACAGCAAAACACAGCAGCCTGCATGATTGGAATATCGAGCAGCAAATGATATTGAATGAAAATGCAAAGCTGCTCTCTGAGCTCACTGCGAACATGTCGGCTCTCCTCGAAGAGGAGATTGATTTTGTATAACAACTCACCCATAAGTAAGCGATGATCTGGTTTCCCAGATTTAAGAGGAAAACCATTTTTCCTTTTTCCAAACCAAAGAAGCAATTCAAACTATCTCAGCAAATGCAGAAAGTCCAAAGGTTTTTCCATCTACATATGATAAAGAAAATGTTTTAGAATTGCAAGGATAGGTTATTTTAGGGCTAGTCCTTGTAAATAATGAATAAGTTGATGATACTCGACAGCACAAGAGCTCTTAGAAAGCGTCTAGCTGACAGACATCTTGAGGTCATTATCCTGCCATCAGCCTGTCAATATTCAGGTGAAGGGACCATGACACTGTGTCAGGGTTGGGTGCAGGGATAGAGCGAGGACTCAAATGCAGGAGGAAAATCGGGCTTTATTAATTAAAAAATAAAATAAACAAACAAACAAAAACTACCCCGTAGGGGAAAACACACTGGCAAGACAAGGCAAGGCAAGGCAGGACAGGACAGGACTTCATGAGGGTAGGGTCGACGACGAACCAGCACGGGACTGCAAACACAAGGAGATTATAAAGGGAGCCAATGAGGAGGGTAATGAGGTAAACACAGGTGGGGAAATTTAACCAATAATTAGGAAACAAGGTGGGTGGGGTCAAGACAATTGACATGAGCACATGGCACATAGAACCAAACAAGACAAGCCATGTGCTCACACAAAACAAAAACACAAGCACATGGCCAGCAAAACAAATCACTAGCCATGTGCAAGACAGGACACGAACACGCAGCTAACGAGGAGACTCATCAGCTGCATGTTCACAAAACATGACAAACATGAAAGCACAGATCAAAACAAAACAAGAAAAAGCACGCGGCCGAAACCGAACCGCGTGCCGAACAAAACGCACACACACAGAGACAGAGGACAGAGGAGCGCACGACCCGAGCAAACTCGAAATCGCACGCTCCCCAGCAAGAACAAACCTGGAGCGTGAGTGTCCGAACCCCGACACGAAACCAGAACAGAGTCTGAACAAGACAGGAGTGCCGGGATCCGAACACCACGCCCCAACATGAAACAGAGCACGCAGACAAGAGAGCGCGCAGCTCGAGCACACTCGAAGCCACGCGCTCACCAAAAAACAAGACAAGAAGGGAGTGTCAGGGCTCCGTCACAAAACCATGAATAAACTAGACCGAAGTGACAGAACCAGGAGGACCAAAAACAAGACAGAAACATGACAAAAGACAAGACTGGTACAAACCTGAGAACACAAGACAGACAGGGGTCAACACACAGAGACAAGGAAGGGTGGGAGGGGGGGAAGCCAAGCCAGTGCCAGAAACTAAGCCCAGGAAGTCTTTAGGATGGTCCAGGGTGGGACGGGAGGGTTGAGCCAGGGAGGCTCCAACAGTTCTGGAGTCCTGGCTGAGGGCCAGGGTGGAGCTGGAGGGACGGACCAGTGGGGCTCCAGCCTTTCAGGAGTCCTGGCTGCGGGCCAGGGTGGAGCAGGAGGGACGGACCAGGCGGGCTCCAGCAGTCCAGGAGTCCTGGCTGAGGGCCAGGGTGGAGCTGGAGGGACGGACCAGGCGGGCTCCAGCAGTCCAGGAGTCCTGGCTGAGGGCCAGGGAGGAGCTGGAGGGACGGACCAGACGGGCTCCAGCAGTCCAGGAGTCCTGGCTGGGGACCAGGGTGGAGCTGGAGGGACGGACCAGGCGGGCTCTTGCGCCTCTGGAACCCCGGCAGGAGGCCAGAGCAGGACCAGCAACTTGGCAGCCGACAAGGGCATCAGAGAAAGGAGCTTGGGCGGCGCTGGCAGGCCAAGGAGGTTGAGCGGAGCCGGCAGGGCAAGGAGCTTGAGTCTGGGCAGAGACTGCAGGGCAAGGGGCTTGGGCGGCACCGGCAGGGCAAGGGGCTTGAGTCTGGGCAGAGACTGCAGGGAAAGGAGCTTGGGCGGCGCCGGCAGGGCAAGGAGCTCGGGCGGCGCTGGCATCAGGGCAAGCCGCTCGGGTGGGGCCGGCAGGGCAAGAAGTTCTGGTGGGGCCGGCAGGGCAAGAAGCTTGGGCGGGGCCGGCAGGGCAGGGGGCTTGAGTCTGGGCAGAGACTGCAGGGCAAGGAGCTTGGGCGGCGCCGGCAGGGCAAGGAGCTCGGGCGGCGCCGGCATCAGGGCAAGCCGCTCGGGTGGGGCCGGCAGGGCAAGCAGCTCGGGCGGGGCCGGCAGGGCAAGCAGCTCGGGCGGGGCCGGCAGGGCAAGCAGCTCGGGCGGGGCCGGCAGGGCAAGGAGCTTGGGTGACTCAGAGATGGCCTCCTGGCCAGCAGAGGGCTCTGGAACGGCCTCCAGGCCTTGAAGGGTGGAAGAAGCCTTCCTCCTGTTCCTCCTCCTCCTCCGTCTCTGAGAGTGGGGAACTGCTGCATCGCCGTCGGGCGATGCTGGGGGCTCTGCAGCTTCATCAGCCGCCGCTGGGGGCGCTGCAGCTCCGTCGGTCGCCCCTGGGGACGCTGCAGCTTCATCAGCCGCCACTGGGGAAGCTGCAGCTTCGTTGACCACCACCTGAGGTACACCAGCCTCCTTAGCTTGGGAACGGGCCAGGAACTCCACCCATTCCCAAAAAGTCAGGTGGTCCAGCCCCCTCATCCTCCACCAGTTGAGGGACTCGTCAAGGGCACTGTTGAAAAGATCCTTGAGGGCCGGATCATTGAACCCCAACCCCTCTGCAGCACCACTGAACTCCAGGGCGAACCTCCTGACATCAGTGCCCTGTTGACGGAGGGAGCTCAGGGCCTTGAACTGGAGGATGCGTTGGTAGAGGGGGCTGGAGAGAGTGGAGGGTGGTGGATGGCGCAAGCCCTTCCTCCGCTGAGTCCTCATCTGGCTGGTTCGTTCTGTCAGGGTTGGGTGCAGGGATAGAGCGAGGACTCAAATGCAGGAGGAAAATCGGGCTTTATTAATTAAAAAATAAAATAAACAAACAAACAAAAACTACCCCGTAGGGGAAAACACACTGGCAAGACAAGGCAAGGCAAGGCAGGACAGGACAGGACTTCATGAGGGTAGGGTCGACGACGAACCAGCACGGGACTGCAAACACAAGGAGATTATAAAGGGAGCCAATGAGGAGGGTAATGAGGTAAACACAGGTGGGGAAATTTAACCAATAATTAGGAAACAAGGTGGGTGGGGTCAAGACAATTGACATGAGCACATGGCACATAGAACCAAACAAGACAAGCCATGTGCTCACACAAAACAAAAACACAAGCACATGGCCAGCAAAACAAATCACTAGCCATGTGCAAGACAGGACACGAACACGCAGCTAACGAGGAGACTCATCAGCTGCATGTTCACAAAACATGACAAACATGAAAGCACAGATCAAAACAAAACAAGAAAAAGCACGCGGCCGAAACCGAACCGCGTGCCGAACAAAACGCACACACACAGAGACAGAGGACAGAGGAGCGCACGACCCGAGCAAACTCGAAATCGCACGCTCCCCAGCAAGAACAAACCTGGAGCGTGAGTGTCCGAACCCCGACACGAAACCAGAACAGAGTCTGAACAAGACAGGAGTGCCGGGATCCGAACACCACGCCCCAACATGAAACAGAGCACGCAGACAAGAGAGCGCGCAGCTCGAGCACACTCGAAGCCACGCGCTCACCAAAAAACAAGACAAGAAGGGAGTGTCAGGGCTCCGTCACAAAACCATGAATAAACTAGACCGAAGTGACAGAACCCTGACACACTGTATCATAAAATCAATTAAGATGGACATCCCACATCACCCAAACTGTTTACTGTAGAAATACACTCTCCCTTAATGCTTGGATGTGGGGGCACACTGAAAATTAATGTTTATTTGTATAATCAAAAGTTTAATTTTTGTGGCTTTTTAGTACATCTAAGCAGATGGACCTGACATATTAAAAAGTTGTCAGAAAAAATTGTGAAAAAAGTTTTAGACTTTAGTTTTAGTTTTGTTTGTTCCTTATGTATTACATTTGATATGTCGGGCTTTTATCATTTATTGGCCACTCTAAATATTTCTAGTAAAGAGACATTTTAATACATTTTCATTTAATTTATTGATTAAATGATTTGATGATCATTATGGTAGGCATCATGAAATACACTGTGAAATATAATCAATAAATACACAATTTTTTACGCTTTTTAATGTTTTTCATACAGTTAGCTTTGAGGCCATCAGTATGCTGTTGTGTTTATTTAAAAAAATTCTAAATGTTCAATCTTTCTAGAAAAATGGACCAAACTTTTTCTCGTTAAGCCATTTAATTGGGCATGTATGCAGGAGTCAGTTGTTAAAACTACCTAACAGCATCAACTAAACATGTGACAGGAAATAAAAACATTCAGCATACAAACTCAAACAGCACTTTACAAAAATAGTGCCAAGTACAACAAAAGAACCGCTTAAATACCAACAGATACTCTTCACACAAAAGACAATCTGAGAAAATGAGCAGTCGCAGTGAATCAGGGGCCTACATGCTTTGTCAAAACATTTAGCAAGATTTTGGAGCATGTCTCATTTGAATACAACAAGACAGCCAGGCTTTAAAATCAAAAGC
The DNA here is from genome assembly GCF_936440315.1 of Barbus barbus. NCBI lineage: Eukaryota > Metazoa > Chordata > Actinopteri > Cypriniformes > Cyprinidae > Barbus > Barbus barbus. Next base: position 15,229,709 of record NC_136750.1, read on the forward strand.
AGGTGCATTACCAGAATCTAAGTTTTGGCTTTATAAACTGAGTGATGTAGGCATTTGTTCCACTGCACAACTTGAAAAATCTCAGCTGGCTCTTGATTAGGATAGTAAGGTTTGCTGTGACCGAGGGAGATATGAGTAGGAATCTATAAACTAGAAGGATAAACAATGTAAAGGCTTGAGTCCATGCGCCGGGGAGCGATGAACTTGATTGCTTTTTCCTCCTGAGTGGCCAAGGGCACCTTGTCTGTCCTCACAGTCAGTGTGTAATTCTCCATTTTTTAATACTTACAAACATCTCCTCAGTGCCTCTCTTCTGACGGATGTTTTGAGCCAAAACTTCTGGGTGGAACGCTTGTCTGAGCAAATCAACTTGTATATGACATTGTTCAAAGTAGGCAGTCAGTCAGAGCGAGTACTACGAGCTAAGCTGCATTCATGCAGAAGTACACTCAAGTGTGTTGCTGTCAGGAGTGATGACTGAGAATGGCAGGATGATGGAGGGAAATGAGACAAACCATAATGAGAGGAATGAAGCATTAGTGTTATGGCAGCAGCTGGACATCTCACGGTGCAACTTGGAGAGCAGATGTGACAGAAACCATTCACCCTGTTTTTACTTTAATGCAAAATTTCCACAGCTAGCTTCTTGTTATTGAAATGAAGTGCTTTAAAAACACACACGTGGTACTATGGCTAGGGGTGACATGCCATTTTTTTAGGGGACACCAGTGAAGAAATTATATTATTATTATATATGAAAGTGAAGTGACATACTGCCAAGTATGGTGACCCATACTCGGAATTCGTGCTCTGCATTTAACCCATCCAACGTGCACACAAACAGCAGTGAACACACACACACCGTGAACACACACCCGGAGCAGTGGGCAGCCATTTATGCTGCGGCGCCCGGGGAGCAGTTGGGGGTTCAGGTTCTCCTCAGTCGTGGTATTGAGGGTGGAGAGAGCGCTGGATATTCACTCCCCCCACCTACATTCCCTGCCGGCCCGAGACTCGAACCCGCAACCTTTGGATTACGAGTCCAATTCTCTAACCATTAGGCCACAACTTATCCCTATATATATGTATATATATGTATGTTAATGTATATGTTGTTTTATGTTCAGTGTCTATACAGACATAGGAAAATGTGTGCTGACTTTATACACAAATGCCTACGAAAGCCTTTAGGCTTGAAGTCAGAATTTCAGATGGTTTCATCATGTCTCATAGTGATTTTAGTGATTAAATTAACAATGTTATTTAAGTATAAGCACAGAAAAATATATATTTTGTAACAAATGGCAAGATTTCACCCGTTTGTTTTTTAGCCATTTCCAGTTATACAGACCAAAACTGTCCAGCTTACTAAGTTGCTGTCATTAGCAGTAAAGCCGCATGGGACAAAGTGATTTCATGGAGAGTGAAGCACAGTCTCGGAGAGATCTCAGTGCTCCCCTGGGGGAGATGCACAGATACCACTTGCAGTTATTTTGCTGCTCTGCTGACTCACTTGTGTTGATCAATAGCTAATTCGCTTACATAATTAAGAGCCACAGAAATCAGAACCTTCCAGAGAATGTGATAATTAATCAATGTTGTTCAGTGTTTCCCGTCTGGTGCTCTGTCGTTTTCTCCCGTCCATCCTACATACAGAGCAGTGCAGCTGCAGACCAGCATCAGCTGTCATCTACACACTCCTGAAATGCACATGGTACTAATCTAAATAATCAAAATTATCATCCCCACATTTTATAATAGGTAATGAACATTAGTTGTTGTTGTTTTTTTAGATTCATTTTTTGGCATTTTCACTTTTATTATGATCAAAGCTGACAGGAAGCAAAGTGGGAGAGAGTAGCGGGCGGGATCAAGAAAGGTTCTTGAGTGGGGATCTGAACTCGAGACACCTTTATGATAGATGATAGATGGATGGATGGATAGATAGATGGATGAGGTAGAGAGACTCACATCATGGTGCCAGGACAACTGTCTCTCTCTGAATGTGAGCAAAACTAAAGAGCTGATCGTGGAATTTAGGAAGAGACAGCAGCAGCCATACACTCCCCTTATGATCAGTGGGACCCCTGTGGAGAGGGTGAGTAGCTTCAAGTACCTCGGTGTAAACATCTCAGAGAACCTGACTTGGACAACACACATCCAAACACAGGTTAAGAAAACCAGGCAAAGACTGTACCATCTGCGACAGCTGAGGAAATTCAGGGTCTCACCAGCAATCCTGAAAACTTTCTATTCAGGGACCATAGAAAGTGTACTGACTCAGTGCATCTCAGTGTGGTATGGAAACAGCTCCAATCAGTACTGCAAAGCACTACAGAGAATTGTGCGCTTAGCTGAGCGCATCTCAGGGTCTGCTCTCCCCTCTCTGCAGGACATCTACCTCAAACGCTGCAAAAATAGAGCTGTCAAAATCATCAAGGACTCAAATCACCCTGGTAACCGACTATTCACTTTGCATCCATCTGGTAAGCGCTTCCGTACCCTGATGGCAAAAACTGAGAGACTTAGGAGGAGCTTCCTCCCCCAGGCCATCAGGCTCCTAAACTCTAACTCTGTGTCATAACATCACTTGACTCCATGTAAATATCACTATATCAGTAAGCTATTCATAATTTTTCTCTACCTCATATTGCTGCTATTTAAATACCCTGTACAACTTTTTGCACATTCCTCTTTATTACTATTTAAGTCAACAACATACTGACCTGCACATTTATATTTACATCTATATTTTTTTATCTTTTATTTTATTTTATTCTTTTATTTTTTTCTACTTTTCTTTTTCTTAATATTTGTATTCTATATAATTGCACTGTCCTTGGAGCGGACCTGACCTACATTTCACTGCTGGTTATACTCTGTATAATTGTGTATGTGACGAATAAAAATCTTGAATCTTGAATCTAGATAGATAGATAGAGACAGTAGATGGACAGATGAACAGATAGACAGACAGTAAATGGATGGATGGATGGACAGACGAACAGACAGAGAGAGAGACAGACAGACACACAGACAGACAATTTTGTTTTACAATTTTATGCACAAAATGAGCTCATTTCAAATTTGATGCCTGCTACAGGTCTCAAAATAGTTGGGATGGGGGAATGTTTAACATGGTGTAGCATCTCCTCTTCTTTTCAAAACAGTTTAAAGACGTCTGGGCATCGAGGTTATGAGTTTCTGGAGTTTTGGTGTTGGAATTTGGTCCTATTCTTGCCTGATATAGGTTTCCAGCTGCTGAAGAGTTTGTGGTCGTCTTTGACGTATTTTTCGTTTAATGATGCGCCAAATGTTCTCTATAGGTGAAATATCTGGACTGCAGGCAGGCCAATTCAGCACCTGGACTCTTCTAATACGAAACCATGCAGTTGTAATAGCTGCAGTATGTGGTTTTGTATTGTCCTGCTGAAATACACAAGGCCTTCCCTGAAATAGACGTCGTCTGTAGGGGAGCATATGTTACTCTAAAACCTTTATATACCTTTCAGCATTCATATTGGACTTGTCTGACCGTAGAACACTTTTTCACTTTGAAACAGTCCATTTTAAATGAGCCTTGGCCCACAGGACACGGCAGCGCTTCTGGACCATGTTCACATATGGTTTCCTTTTTGCATGATAGAGCTTTAGATGGCATCTGCAGATGGCACAGCGGATTGTGTTTACCGACAGTGGTTTCTGGAAGTATTCCTGGGCCCATTTAGTAATGTCAATGACAGAATCATGCCGATGAGTGTTGCAGTGTCGTCTGAGGGCCCGAAGACCACGGGCATCCAACAAAGGTCTTTGACCTTGTCCCTGACACACAGAGATTTCTCCAGTTTCTTTTTAAGCCCTTCGTTTCCCCCGTGCCAACTGTTTTGAGACCTGCAGCAGGCATCAAATTTGAGATGAGCTCATTTACTGGATAAACGTAAAATTTCTCTGTTTAAACATTTGTAATGTTATCTATGTTCTATTGTGAATAAAATATTGGCTCATGTGATTTGAAAGTCTTTTAGTTTTGAGGGGAGTCACATGTTGTACTCATGAACCTAATCGCACTTGAGTAGAGCTCCATACGTTTGGCCCTTTTTGCATTTTTTTTTTTCGTTTTATTTTAAGTTTTATTCATTAATAATACTTTCACTGATGGCATACAATCGGAAACATCAGGAGTTGTCTCCGTCGGCTTCTCCGATTAAGAAGAAATCTAAGTTACCGACCGCGAGCGATATGATGGACAAGATGGCGAACACTGTTACACACTTTCAGGACATTCTAAGAACCGAGTTGACGGCGATGCGGAACGAGTTCGCTTCTCACATGTCAGTTGTTCAAGTCGCTATGCTCTAAACTGGATCCTCTTACAGGGGAGATTAGAGAACAAAAGAAAATTGTTGCAGATCATCAGATCATGCCACGCTCAAGCAGCAGGTTGTGGACTTACACGATCGCAATAGGCGCAGCAATCTGCTTCTGGTTGGATTGCCTGAAGGTTCCGAAAAGGACGAACAGAGATTACCTTTTAAGGCAACCAGCTTCAGCAGATTTTTGAGTTTTCTCAACTTAAAATTTTAAGTTGCTCATTTTGGCAGGTAAAGAGATTAACCACGCTAAACCATGTGTTTTCATCTTTAAACTGCTGCGGTACATGGACAGGGAGCTCATTCTGTGGGCCGCCAGACTTCATGCCCCAGTGAAAACATCTGACGGAACAACGCTGTCTTTCTTTCCAGATTTTTCTCCAATCACCGCAAAAAGAAGTGCATTTGCGCCAATCAGGAAGGAAATGAGAGAAGCTGGCATCCAGAATTTTCTTCTCTATCCTGCAACGCTGAAGGTCATTCTCAATCAAGGTGAAACTAAAATGCTATACTCCCCAGAAGAAGCAAGAGTTTTTTCTCATATCCCTTTCATCCACCAACTCTCAGTGAGCTTCAGCTGGACATTTGCTGTCTAATCGGAGAAGAGATGTTCTAAATGGTTAGGTGACTGTGTCTTTCACTGTTCACTTTAATGTTCACTTCTTAATTCATAGTTACTAGAAGCTTTCATTGTGCATACAGTATCGCTTACTGATTGTGATGTTATTTTATTTATGTTTCGAGTTGTATTCCTTCTCTCTCGCTCTCCCTTTTTTTTATTATTATTTTTTTTTTTTAAATAGAGATACTACCTAGTCAATATGTGACTATGGGGCCAATGTTGGTGCTTCAGTAATTTGCAGGTTTTTGTTGACGCCACGGACCATATTAAGGGTGCTGGCAGATCAAGGTTTGTTCTTGGTTTGATCTGCCATAGTTCATGGGAATGTATTTATATATTTTTTGAATAATGATGAGAATGATGGGGGGTGGTTTAATGGTAGACTCTACTGGTTTTATTCTCAAACTTGTATTTTGCTTATTATGGAGTAATTATGTTCGATACCTATGACTGACCTTAATATTCTGAGTTGTAATAGGCCTAAATGGCCCTCACAAACATACAGGTTTTCTGGAACTTTTGCAAAGTAGAAAGACTGATATACAGGTCCTTTTCAAAAAATTAGCATACTGTGATAAAGTTCATTATTTTCTGTAATGTACTGATAAACATTAGACTTTCATATATTTTAGATTCATTACACACAACTGAAGTAGTTCAAGCCTTTTATTGTTTTAATATTGATGATTTTGGCATATAGCTCATGAAAACCCAAAATTCCTATCTCAAAAAATTAGCATATCATGAAAAGGTTCTCTAAACGAGCTATTAACCTAATCATCTGAATCAACTAATTAACTCTAAACACCTGCAAAAGATTCCTCAGGCTTTTAAAAACTCCCAGCCTGGTTCATTACTCAAAACCGCAATCATGGGTAAGACTGCCGACCTGACTGCTGTCCAGAAGGCCATCATTGACACCCTCAAGCAAGAGGGTAAGACACAGAAAGAAATTTCTGAACGAATAGGCTGTTCCCAGAGTGCTGTATCAAGGCACCTCAGTGGGAAGTCTGTGGGAAGGAAAAAGTGTGGCAGGACCGATTCCAGACCTTGGGGGACCTGCGGAAGCAGTGGACTGAGTCTGGAGTAGAAACATCCAGAGCCACCGTGTACAGGCGTGTGCAGGAAATGGGCTACAGGTGCCGCATTCCCCAGGTCAAGCCACTTTTGAACCAGAAACAGCGGCAGAAGCGCCTGACCTGGGCTACAGAGAAGCAGCACTGGACTGTTGCTCAGTGGTCCAAAGTACTTTTTTCGGATGAAAGCAAATTTTGCATGTCATTCGGAAATCAAGGTGCCAGAGTCTGGAGGAAGACTGGGGAGAGGGAAATGCCAAAATGCCTGAAGTCCAGTGTCAAGTACCCACAGTCAGTGATGGTCTGGGGTGCCATGTCAGCTGCTGGTGTTGGTCCACTGTGTTTTATCAAGGGCAGGGTCAATGCAGCTAGCTATCAGGAGATAGCTTCCATCTGCTGAAAAGCTTTATGGAGATGATTTCATTTTTCAGCACGACCTGACACCTGCTCACAGTGCCAAAACCACTGGTAAATGGTTTACTGACCATGGTATTACTGTGCTCAATTGGCCTGCCAACTCTCCTGACCTGAACCCCATAGAGAATCTGTGGGATATTGTGAAGAGAAAGTTGAGAGACGCAAGACCCAACACTCTGGATGAGCTTAAGGCCGCTATCGAAGCATCCTGGGCCTCCATAACACCTCAGCAGTGCCACAGGCTGATTGCCTCCATGCCACGCCGCATTGAAGCAGTTATTTCTGCAAAAGGATTCCCGACCAAGTATTGAGTGCATAACTGAACATAATTGGATTGTTGAACAACAAAGGTTGACTTTTTTTTGTATTAAAAACACTTTTCTTTTATTGGTCGGATGAAATATGCTAATTTTTTGAGATAGGAATTTTGGGTTTTCATGAGCTATATGCCAAAATCATCAATATTAAAACAATAAAAGGCTTGAACTACTTCAGTTGTGTTGTAATGAATCTAAAATATATGAAAGTCTAATGTTTATCAGTACATTACAGAAAATAATTAACTTTATCACAATATGCTAATTTTTTGAAAAGGACCTGTAGTGTTAGTTCAAGAATCCCATTTGAAAGAGGAGGATATACACAGGTGTAATATAGGATATACACAGGTGTATAATAGGTGTAATGTAAGTTTTATGAAGTGGTATCTCACTCATCTTCGGATACTAAAACCAAGGGCGTCCTAATATTGGTGCGGAAGACTTTAAATATTACTATTTTAGACAAAGGTTGTGATACAGATGGTAGAATAACACATATAAAAACAATAGTGGAGAATAGGAATATTGTATTTCTTTCAGTTTATGCCCCTTATCCTCCTGACCTTACTTTTTCTCGGTTTTGTCAACCTATCTCTTGAAATTTTCGGTTTTTGAAATTGTATTGGGTGCAGATACGAATTCTGTAAAGTTGCATGTCCTAGATAGATCTGGACCAAAGGAATCACACTCTCAGGGATTTTTTTTTTTCTGAATATGAATCTGTCATCTTCTCCTAAATGTAATCTCTGTTCGCAAGAATCTTTAGGCACGTTTTCGCATAGTTTTTTGGGGGGGGGAGTGCCCTTCTATCTAATTGTTTTTGGATTCAGCTCTCACAGGACCTGTTATACACTGAACAAAATTATAAATGCAACACTTTTGTTTTTGCCCCCATTTTTCATGAGCTGAACTCAAAGATCTGAGACTTTTTCTATGTACACAAAAGGCCTATTTCTCTCAAATATTGTTCACAAATCTGTCTAAATCTGTGTTAGTGAGCACTTCTCCTTTGCCGAGATAATCCATCCACCTCACAGGTGTGGCATATCAAGATGCTGATTAGACAGCATGATTATTGCACAGGTGTGCCTTAGGCTGGCCACAATAAAAGGCCACTCTAAAATGTGCAGTTTTATCACACAGCACAATGCCACAGATGTCACAAGTTTTGAGGGAGCGTGCAATTGGCATGCTGACTCCAGGAATGTCCACCAGAGCTGTTGTCCATGAATTGAATGTTAATTTCTCTACCATAAGCCATCTCCAAAGGCGTTTCAGATAATTTGTACAGTACATCCAACCGGCCTCACAACCGCAGACCACACCAGCCCAGGACCTCCACATCCAGCATCTTCACCTCCAAGATCGTCTGAGACGAGCGACCCGGAAAGATGCTGCAACAATCGGTTTACATAACCAAAGAATTTCTGCACAAACTGTCAGAAACCGTCTCAGGGAAGCTCATCTGCATGCTCGTCGTCCTCATCGGGGTCTCGACCTGACTGCAGTTCGACTTGAGTGGGCAAATGCTCTCATTCAATGGCGTTTGGCACTTTGGAGAGGTGTTCTCTTCACAGATGAATCCTGGCTTTCACTGTACAGGGCAGATGTCAGACAGCGTGTATGGCGTCGTGTGGGTGAGTGGTTTGCTGATGTCAACGTTGTGGATCGAGTGGCCCATGGTGGTGGTGGGGTTATGGTATGAGCAGGCATATGTTATGGACAACGAACACAGGTGCATTTTATTGATGGCATTTTGAATGCACAGAGATACCGTGACGAGATCCTGAGGCCCATTGTTGTGCCATTCATCCACGGCCATCACCTCATGTTGCATTGCAGCATGATAATGCATGGCCCCGTGTTGCAAGGATCTGTACACAATTCCTGGAAGCTGAAAACATCCCAGTTCTTGCATGGCCAGCATACTCACCAGACATGTCACCCATTGAGCATGTTTGGGATGCTCTGGATCGGCGTATACGACAGCGTGTTCCAGTTCCTGCCAATACCCCCCCCCCCCCCCCCCCCCCCCCCCCCCCCCCCCCCCAGTACAGTGAAACTGCACATTTTAGAGTGGCCTTTTATTGTGGCCAGCCTAAGGCACATCTGCGCAATAATCATGCTGTCTAATCAGCATCTTGATATGCCACACCTGTGAGGTGGATGGATTATCTCGGCAAAGGAGAAGTGCTCACTAACACAGATTTAGACAGATTTGTGAACAATATTTGAGAGAAAAAGGCCTTTTGTGTACAAAGTGTAGAAAAGTCTTCGATCTTTGAGTTCAGCTCATGAAAAATGGGGGAAAAAACAAGTGTTGCGTTTATAATTTTGTTCAGTGTATTTGTTGGGTACTGAGATATGTTTGACTCCACGCCATTTTTTCATGAATAACTTTTGGGACTTCACCTTGTCCTTCCAACAAAGATGTTTACTTTTAGCTGCTCTCACAGCAGCAAAAATTGCTAGTCAAACGTTGGAGTCATCCTCACACAATGGACGGACGAACCTGGACTGTGTGTTTGTTGGACATTGTCTCGATGGAACTCTCAATTTCTTGTGTGCATGGATCTAGATTGGAAACTGTAAGTTTGTGTCATTCAGCGTTTGATGTTGTATCATCTTTTCTGGAATCCATGTGAAAATTATTTTATAGTGGGTTGGGGTGGGTTCTGAATTTGCACAGTTGTTTTTTGTTTGTTACTGCTGTTTTAGGAAGAAAATTCTATAAAAAGTTGTTAACAAAAAGAAAATCTTTTAGTTTTCATTTTATTCAAATTAAAAAAAAAAACGTCCCAACGGTGGTGAGAAACCAAGACCAGATACCGAACTGCAGGGGCTCCTTCTGTGCATGGTACCCTCATTTAACCTGTCAGCTATAAACCCCAAAGAGATTTTTGGCTGCCCACTCTAAAGTGCAGTATGTTACAGTTTGAGTTCCAAACTCAGTTCTCCACCCAAAACGAGTACCTCGCAATTAAGAATTCATAGGAACTGATGTGGAAATGCATGGTGGATGAGTGGAAGCCAGAGTGGGACAGATGCAGCAGATGGTCCAATCTTTCTCATTTCAGGTGGAGGAATTTATTGCCCAGGTAATTGGGGATGAAACGAGGCAATGACAGTTAGCAGGTCCACATTTGTCATTCAGGTATGCACAGAACTCTTTTTTTTGCACTGATTGGTCAGTATATTAACTATTACTTAATTCGTAGAGCATTTATTATACTAGAGAAAAAAAAAGATAAAAAAAAGAACATTATATATTATTTTCTTTCTATTTTAATTGCTCATTTGTCTGTAAAACCACACTATAAAAAACATACACATTTATATTTACATAACATTTACATGACATTTATATGCACACACATACACACATCTATTATGTACAATTTTTATACTTTCTTGTTCATTAATCAATGACCTGACTGGATACTAGTTTGTCTAATTGAATTAATTTGATATTTACTATCCTGGGGTGTAATCATAGTCTATTGTCTTTGGAGAAATAAACACTATGAGAACAGCAATAAAGCGACTGTGGATGAGCAATTCCAGCAGTGATTTATAACATCTCATGCATTCTGTTGCAGCCGACAGACAGTAGACAGTAAGTGTGATGACGTGACAAAGTCTAATTATCGTCTAGGCTGCTGCAGAATGACAAATGTGAGCTTGCATATAAGCGTTGTCAGATGAATCCTGGCGAATATGATATGCTTCATTTTTATGTAGATTGCATGGCCATGTAGAATTCTTTGTTTTTTAAGAAAGTAAATAAATCAAATTAATTAAATCTATATTATAAAATTAGAAACTATATTTTATTTAAGGAACCTCATACTTGTACCCAATGTTTCCTGATATAATCACATTCAACAAAGAGTACAGGTCTCATAGAAGGAACAATGTTTTTGGTGATAATAAGCAATGTTTTATATAGTTGCATTTGTTTATGTTTACACTGAATATCATTATTACATTTTAGTAGAAACAACCAGTGCCGGGAGGAAATGCTACTGCCCTTGATCCCAATTTTAGTTTCATTAAACACAAGCAAAACCTTCACAGTCAACAAACACCCTGAACATATTCATGGTTTGAACCGTGAGGGGATCTGGCAGCTCCTCTGCACTGATGACAGCAATAGAGAATCTAATTACTTAGAATCTGTCAGTTTCCAGTAGTTTCCATTTGTCATAATCTCACCACTAGCTGTAAGTGACTCAGAGAGGTTAATAGCAGGCCATTAGAGTCTAGAGGGTGGCTTTTCCTTGATGGCCAGGTCAGATTTTAGCTCATGACAGGATTAGGTCTTATAGCACTTTTAATTTATTAGAAAACATGGTAGCAGTTTATAATATTTTGCTAACATTAGTTAATACATTAGTTATAATGAACCAACAATGAACAACAAAAGCATTTTATAGCATTTAAGTAGTTTATAAGCCTCACGAAGGCAGCAATTTTTGATATTGTGAAATATTATTACAGTTTAATATATCTGTTTTCTATTTTAATGTATTTAAAAATCTATTCCTGTGATGGCAAAGCTGAATTTTCAGCAGTCAGTCTTCAGTGTCACATGATCATTCAGAAATTATTCTAATAGAGTATGCTGACTTGTTACACAGTAAACATTTCTTATTATTATTAATGTTGAAAACAGTTATGCTGCTTTAAGACGTTTAGCACTCTATTGTGTAGGCATATCATGTCAGTCTGGTACATTTGAATTGAATTGAAAAAAGCCCTTATTTTATACGAATATATTTACAATATTTTTACAAATAAATAAAAACAGACAACCAACCATTCCTTTATGGCATAAAAACCTGACTAGAATCAGTTTTGATAAATCATGTCTTAAACAGATGTCAAGTTTTCTATGAAAAGCATGACATAAAAGGTCATTTGAAGTAGCAATATTTGAATTGTATCCACATACGTTTATATTTTTATAGCTCCGCTCCATCTTAACAGTTTTTATGAACATGGCTTTCAACAATGTGTGTATGGTGGAAATCTCAAACTGATTTTATGAGAAAATGTGACTTCATATGAATTAAAATAATTAAATAAAAACATGCATGAACCCCATATATGGTAAACTAGTGCTTATATTTTTCTATATACTGCAATATGCACCATGTATGGCTATATAATGATACATATAAAAGTGTATATCAATTAAGACAAAAACTGCACTAACATTCTTTCATGAATTAACGCACAGGTCTACATAATCACATATCATATTTCAAGACATCTACAGTATATATTATGAAGTGCATCACTGAATATAAAATTACATACATATATGAGTAAATATATTTTATTCATTGAATATATGAAAATGTATGAAAAGTGGCAATACTTTATATATCATTCAGCATATTGTTGTATCTTTTCAATATACATTAAATAATTTAATATAGAGATTACACCTCTAAATCTAGCCATAAGTGGGGTGTAAGAAGATTGTACAAAAACGTACAGATGACATTACAATCAAGAACAAATTTCTATTGAGAATGTACGGGAAATGCTCACAGTTCTCATCCAAGGCAGCAGATTATAGGAAGATGGAATTAACTTAATGGAATATAGCATTTGTTTCTTTTTTTCCTGTGGATTTGTGGTAAACACTGCTACCTGTTCTCAGCAGATGGGTGACAGGCACCAATTTTTGTAGCAGTGACTCAATGTCAGTGGAGATCTTTGCGCCCCGTGTCTGTTCTCAGAGGACGAACCCAGACACAGCCAGTTTAAAATAGATTTTGCAGGCAGTACATCAGTGTGAGTTTAGGCATCAGGATGTGGTTTGCACGCTGTGATGTGTTTTACATAATGAGCTTAGCTCAGAGCCGATGACTGGAGGAGGCCTGAATGCAGAGTGATCCTGGACCAAACCTCTGTCACTCAGCGCCACCAGACACCAAAGCTCATTACTGGAAAGTGATTATGAAGCGATTTTTGCATATTAGGACAATGATTTTGAATCCGAAACAAGAATTCAGTCAGCCAGAAGAAAACATCTTCAGGGACCGTGAGTCAGCGAGCTCCCTTAATGTTCAAGTTTTGACGGATGAGTCATAGTTTTTGATTCAGTTAGCCATAAATTTTATGGAATTATTGCAGAAAAGCAGCGAGACATAAAAGTTGATGTCATGTTTGCGGCAAGCATCAGAAGGGTGTAATAAAATTAATTCTTTGTTGTTCGGGGCATTTTTTTCATTCCCAAAAAATATTTTAGAAAAGCCTTTGTACTCCTGCTAAAAAGTTTCCTTGAAAGCATGAGGAAATGGGACTGTATTCTGTGTGCACCTCACTTACCTTGAGGTTCGATATGCAGAAACATTGCTTTGAAAAAAGCTCCACACTCACATTCATTTAAAAAATTTCTGGATCTCACTACACTCAGAACTTAATGAAAACTTTCATCTAAAAACGTGTTCGCTTCTGTCAATCAATATCATTCCATTTACTTCAGATCTATCATAAGCTACATTAATTTTTACATGAATCCAGATAATGTCAGTAATTGGACTGATGGCTCTATCAGACCGAAGAGCATTCAAGTAAACACCTCCATCGAACCAACCGAGCTTGATCCAAATGAAATTTCGATCGGATTGGAAGCATTGGTATAGATCTGAAATCATCTGATCAATAGAAAAAAATTAAGCATGAAAAGCATCAAGCATGTAAAGCTCTGTCCACTATTTTCTCAATCATAGTGCTTCGATGCGAATGTTTACATGTTTTTATCTTCTTATAAATGTGCGTATGTTCATTTACATCGTCAGTAGATGAGTCCGATTTTTTACAAAACACTTTTATATAAATAGTTCCGGTGAAATTACTATGGTAGCTTTCTCCAGATATGAACACAGCCATTTTTTGTTTTGATATGTCAAATATTTATAATAAATAAGTCACCAGACAAATCTGGAATTAATTTCAATAAACCATCGAATTTAAACCACAGCATGGTTACAAACTGATTTTCAGCTCCATTTATTGAATTGCCACCACAGTCAGACAAGTGTTGACAAAATATTCTGCAACAATATTGTTTATATAAATAAAATTATAACTTCTGGAGCCATTTAATTTTTCTGGTGTTAGGAGCTACTAATTGAACCTACTGAATGAATGAAGGAACTTATCTTAAATAAATATATAATATTTACACCTAATATAAATATAAATACTATAAAAAAATCTATATTAATATTTTCAAAATAGTAGCACTGTTTCTTAAAAATATACATATTTTTCTTTTTATTGAGTTTAATATTTTTTTTATTTACATTAAACAATGAAAGCATTAAAGTACAATATGCAATGATTTCACATGACCTTCTCCTGTGAAATTATTGCATAATGTACTTTAATGCTTTCATAAAGCCATGTGCATTGGTGTGGTAACTGTTTATGTTCACCCTGATGAAATGCCCAGCTGACATCTGATCACAATATCTGAACTACATTTTACATTTTTAACATAGTGAGGAAGAAGACAGCAAAGTATTTCACCATGAAATCGGCAGCTGAGGATATTTTCCTATCCTGACGTGTCCCTCGCTCACATATACACCCAAGTCCTGTATCTTCACAATGTCACTTTAAGATTATCTCTGGAGGAAAATCTCATCTGTATGTGTGAAAGATTTCTGGCAGCAGTATTGAGCAGCTTTAAATGCTCATTTATTCTTCCTTTGTCATCTGACACTCTTGTAGGGATTGAAACCACTATATATAAGATTGCTGTAAGCAGTGGTTCTGGTGGAGATATATTCATGCAAAGAAAATAATGTAAAACTTGGACTTAACTTGGCCTGCGTATGTCAACATATAACCTGCTGCTAATGTAAATGTGTTTGTGAAATTGGTAATGCCTTTTAGTTATCAATAAGATTGAAGTGCTTTCAGAACCATTTATCACATATTTTAAATGAAAGAATTCTTCAGAATGTTCCTCAAAATCAGCATAGAAAGCTGCAGTCTGCAGTTTACGTCCAGGCCTCAGCATTACTCAAAACCAAAGTGATACATCCATCTAAAAGCAACCCGCAAACAAAGTAAAACAAGCTTTCATCTTCTAATAAAAAGTGAACCTCTCTGCGCCTATGAATTACTGTCAGCTGCTTCCACTTTTCTATGGTCAATTAATAATTATGTCTCAGGGCAAGAATTTATTATTATTATTATTAGGGGTTCGTGCACGCAGTGCTGAAACCCTATTGTATTTGTTAGGAATTTTTATTATTATTATTATTATTCCGCGCTAAAACTGTAAGACCTAGGAAGCTGAAACGTGGTCTCTGACTCGCTACTCAGACGCAAATAATCGGCCCAATCGGCCTAACGGGGGCGCTACAGCACAAAAACTGCATTTTCAGACATTTTTGGCCATAGCTCGTAAACTATTTGTCAAAGACTCAAAAAACGTTTTTTCCGCAAAATTTACCTATATCCCAAACCTACTTTTGCGAACTAGTCCTAGGTTTTTCACCCGATCGGAACCAAAACACTGCAGAAATATACTGTGGACACTGAATATCAATAATTATAAAAAAAAAGTTAGAATTTCGATTTTCGACAGTATGCTAATTAACGTCTATGCTAACGTTAGCCAAATTGTATTTGAATTATAACTCTTGAACGGAATGAGATATCTTCACCAAACTTGGTACACATGTGTACGAGCTCAATCTTTGGTCAAATAAAAACAATTGCGCTATAAGACAGAAAAGACATATAAATGGCTATAACTAGGCAACCATTGGTCCGATCGACTTGAAAATTGGTATGCAGTGTCTTTGTCCAAAGTGGCACATGTGTCTATGAGGGCATTTGGATATCTAAAAAACATGGCCGCCATTAGCCAAACAAATTTAAGCACCTATTAAACGAGGTTAACGGAGGTCGATTGGAAAGAAACTCAGCAGGCATGTTCGACTCATGGCCCTAAAGGTCTGTAAGAATTTTGAAAGAAATCGGCCACTAGTTGGCATCAATGAGTTTCATGGCTCTGTAACCACGTGTCGTTTAACATATCCACACAATATGCATATCATTTGATAGATCATAATGAGAAACATTGCCTCAAGAACCACTGCTGTCAATCAAATCGTTCATTAAATATTCACAAATATGTTAAAAGCCTACTTTTGCGAACTTGTCCCTGGTTTATCCCTCAATCTCGATCAAACCACTGCAGTGCAATTCTCTGGACTCTCTAGATCAATAATTATCAAACAAAATGTTGAATTTTGTCCTTTGGTTAGCTATAACAGGTCATTTAGAAAAGAGGCGTGGCTACATATACCCAAAAGCCTATAAAACCTAAACGAAATTTCAAAACTTTACAGAACTTGATGAAAACGTGTCAGATGACTCTTAACAAGGATTCATGGAGATCGGACCATAGGTGGCGCTATAACAGTTAAAAAGGCCTCAAAAACAAAATTTCTATAGTAAATTACCTAAAATTGCAATAAAATGTTCATAATATTCACTTATACACTATATCTTCATATCATACGATAGATCTCCTCATTCTGAACAACCTTTCCTCTAGGATCACTGCTGTCAATCTAACTGTTCTTTAAGTATTTGAGATTTTTTTTTTATTATTATTTTGGTGAACTGGCCCTCAGTTTTTAACTAAAAATCAATCAAATCAGTGCAGTACTATTCTCTAGACTCTCTAGGTCAATAATTATCAAAAAATGTTGAACATTTGCATTTGGACAACTATAAACCGGTCATTTTATAATATCTTCTTTACATAGTGTACCCAAAGGCCTATTAATACTAAAAGAAAGCCCACAAATTCTCAAAACTGTCTAAAATGATGCATAATTTCATTCTAAACAAGCATGCAAAATTTAAGAGAGATTGGGCAAAAAATAACACTATAATAGTTATAAAGGTTAAAAACAGTGTCGTATGAGAAATTGCGATTTATAATCACTAGATGACAGTGGAAGACCGTTAATGGGCTTATTAAACTTTAAAACAGTACTGTTCATATGTTTACTTATGGATTCATGCTAAAACATTATAAAATCACTGTTATAACATTTGAAATCTCATTGAGTCCAAGTTTACCATTTTGTTCATACAAACATATCTGTTACAATTTTGCCAGATTATGATAACAGTGAAACCTGAAAATGACATTTAAACTCTTAAAAAGAGAAGACTTGCAATAAGTTTTGTCACCTCACTCATTTCAAATATCTATATGTGCAACAAAATGTGTGTGCATGCATGTCTGTGTATGTGTGGGTGTGTGTGTAAATATGCTTGTAGAGTATTAATATGCTAGTTTAATCATTTAATTTCAGTGTGTGTGTATGTGTGTTGTGTGTCTGTGAGCCTATTCTCCATTTTGGATGTTTAACTGTCAGCCATACATCCAGGTTGGCCAAGACCACCTTAAGTGCTTGAACCCCGGTAACCGTTGATTGCAGCTATATTTATTATTATTATTATTATTATTATTATTGCATTAAAATGTATTGATCTTTTTTCAGGACAATCTAAAATGACGGATGAACCCATTTTAAACCTGCCAGAGTCATAACGAACAATAAGACCTGGAGTAACAAGATAAGTGGGCATGGCTTTTTTGTCAAAAGTAAACCCAAAATCTGCATTGTAACCCCAGTATAACTGCTTCTGTGTTTTACAAATGAAAACATTCAAAATGTCACTGAAGGACTCCATGCTGTATGTGGTCATGAAGAAACATTTCCAAACGTAACTGACACTTATTGTGTCCATAGTGACTTATATAGTGACAATTTACATACTAGAGCAACAGTTGTCCTGAAGCAAGCAGAGTGCATTATTCTTCACAGTCTATTTTTTATTCCTCAGGAGTGTTTAAGATTGAGGTGTGAATTGGCATGAAGACCTCAGGCCCAGAAGCTTTTAAGACCACCTATAAAAAAGAAACACTATTGAATGATACATCTATGCTTGTCTTTCCCCATGTTTACAAAGGAACTTGTCCTCTTTTCAAGCTACAGATAATGAATAATTCATGAGCACATGAATTATGAAGTGCTGTTGATAAGAAGGCTCAGCTCAGTCTCCTGCAGTCCGTCTTCACAGGATTCCTGTCTGTCTTACTGATATCATCAATTACAGTCATTCTAGAGAAGACAGCATTTTTTTCAAGTTACTTTTTTGCATGATTCTGTTTAGTCTTTTTTTTTTTATCTGCATAATTTTACTTTCTTCTGTTTTTTGGATATTACCTGTACTGTATTGTGAAGTTTATTTACAGAAAAAAAATCAGTAAGCTCTCATTTATAACACTGGGCTGATGATATGAGGAAAAGTTCATTTTTAACCATATTTGTTTAAAGTTTGTGATGTATAGGCTAAACGCACTTATAGCAGTAACAGTTAATTGTAAATGAAAAAAAAAGAACGAGATTTCACCTCAGTGACCGACGAATTGGGATCTCGCTTAGAGACCAATCCACTTTGAGCGTAACTAAACGAGCCAATGCACATTGGCATGCGATGATTGCATCCAGCTGCCACTGATCACAGCGTGAGTATACAGGTACATCTAAAAAAAATTGAATATCATGAAAAAGGTCAATATTTTTTGTCACTCATTTCAGAAATTGAAACCCATATATTATATAGATTCATTACACATAGAGTGAATTATTTCAAGCCTTTATTTCTTGAAATTTTGATGACTATGGCTTACAGATAATGAAAACCCAAAATTCAGTGTCTCAGAAAATTTGAATATTACATTAGATCAATAAAAAAAGGATATTTTAAACAGAAATGTCAGGCTTCTATAAAGAATGTTAATTTCTATGCACTCAATACTTGGTTGGGCCTCCTTTTGTATGAATTACTGCATCAATGCAGCGTGGCATGGAGGCAATCAGCCTGTGGCACTGCTCAGGTGTAATGGAAGCTCAGGTTGCTTTGATAGCGGTCTTCAGGTCATCTGCATTGTTGGGTCTGGTGTCTCTCATCTTCCTCTTGACAATCAGGTTCTGGTCAGGCGAGTTTGCTGGCCAATCAAGCACAGTAACACCATGGTCATTGAACCAGCTTTTGGTACCTTTGGCAGTGTGGGCAGGTGCCAAGTCCTGCTGCAAAATGAAATCAGCATCTCCATAAAGCTTGTCAGCAGAAGGAAGCATGGAAGTGCTCTACAATTTCCTGGTAGATGGCTGCGTTGATTGTGGACTTCAGAAAACAAAAATATTTGACTTTCATGAGCTGTAAGCTCTAATCATCAAAATTAAAAACAAAAAACAAAAAAAACAATTAAAATATTTCACAATATTGAAATATTTTATTTATATGTAATGAATCTAAAATATATGAAAGTTTCACTTTTTGAAATAAGTTACAAGAAAAAATGTACTTTTTCACGATATTCATATTTTTTGAGATGTACCTGTAAGTAGGGAGCAGGTGCTGCGCATATTCAGGTTTTCCCTGAGGAGCCGAGCCGGTGACCCGGCCTCTCAGCCGTGGTACAGAAGCCGTGGCGATGGGACGTGACGTCTCCATTCCCTCCTTCAGGGAATGAGGGTTACATACGTAACCGAGACGTTCCCTTTCAGTTGGTCATTCCGAGTCATGTCGGTGAACGACGAATTGGGATCCCTACAAAAGGGCCAGGGATACTGCCCCTTCCAGTGTCCTGTGGAAGCCTCCTGCGCCCTTCTTTTTGGCGTAGATCGGGGCTTAACACAAGAACACCAGTTACTGTTGCTATGGCATTACCCACTCAGTAAGACTGGACAACACAAGGATGGGGCTTCAGCAACGTACCCATTCCACTTCCATCCATCCCGAAGGAGGTTCAGATGCATTTACATATATGAACAACCATTTAGGTGCATATGGAAGATTCGAGGTGATCGTAACCTTCTAAGAAAAATGGCAGAGGTTGCCGGGGAAACACAGACTCTGGAGTTATACTGTGGAATTACACATATGGGATCCATTAGGTCTCTACATGTGGAACCCAGCTCTCTACCGGTTCTCACGGATTCACCGAGTGAGGGCCTGGCACCGGATGCTCCGCCACATCTGGCTGCTGAGGGGACGGAGGAGCTTGACAGGGTCTACTGTATGGACTCTCTGGAGCAGTTTTAGCAAGCCGACCCAAAGCCCCTAAGTGTTTCTACCCGTTTGAGGTGAGAACACAGGAGGATACCGGCTACACATGAAGGCTATAGAATCTAGAGAACGTGCTGGGGGTCGCCCAGCCTGCAGCTCTACAAATATCTGCCAGCGAGGCACCACGAGCCAGCGCCCAGGAGGATGCAACACTTCTAGTGAGATCTCAACCTGAACGGGCAGGGCATACCCTGTGTCTGATAAGCCAGGGTGATGGCATCCACTATCTAGTGGGCCATCCTCTGCTTAGAGATGGCATTCCCCTTCTGCCAGCCTCCATGACAGACAAAGAGCTGGTCTGAGGTCCTGAAGCTTTGCGTCCTGTCTACGTAGCATCTCAATGCTCAGACGGGACAAGCAAAGTTAGGGCTTGGTCTGCCTCCTCCGGTGCTTGCAGATTCACCACCTGGTCACTGAAGGGAGTAGTGGGCACCTTGGGCACATAGCTGGGCTGGGGCCTCAAGATATCCTGGGAGTCAGCCGGCCCGAATCGTCGACCGAAAACACGTACAGGTCCCCTACCCTCTTGATGGAGGCCAGTGCAAACAGGAGCAGAGTTTTCATTCATAGACGCTTCAGCTCAGCTGTCTACAAAGACTCAACTGGGCCCCTCTGTAGTGCTCTGAGCACTAGAGACAGGTCCCAAGAGAGTATAGAGGAGGGCCGTGGAGGATTTAACCCCCCCCCCCCCCCCTACCAAGGAGGGGCTGTCAAGAGGAGCATCAGTTCCGGGAACCAAGTCCGAGTTGCGACATGCAACGGGAGCATAGACCATCTTGTCGGTTGATGTACGCAATGGTAGTAGTATTGTCTGTGTGGACCAGTATGTGCTTGCCTTGTAAGTCTTGAGACGGTTTAAGGCCAGGAGTACTGCCAGCAGCTCTAGGCAATTGATGTGCCAGTGCAGTTGGGGGCCCATCCAAACACTCCTCTCCTGCATGAGCATCTTGAACTGGAGCTTGTGAAGGGCTCAGTTCAAGACGCGCAGTTCCAAGATTGGCCTTAACTCACCGCCTTTCTTGGGTACAATATAATATATATATTGGGTACAAGGGCTGTAAAACCCCGTCCTCATATCGACTGGAGGGACTGGCTCTATCGCATCCTTCACCAACAGGACTGCGAACTCTGCACGCAAGACAGGGGCATCTGCGACCTTCACTGAACTTGGGAGGACGCCTGGCGAACTGAATCGCATAGCTGAGTCAGATGGTCCACAGGAGCCAGCGAGACAGGCTGGGTAGCGCTACCAGGCACTCATACACCGTACAAGTGGGACCAGCATTACCACCGACGTACCCGTGGTGGGGCAGCGAGGTGGAAAGCAGGGACCCGGCCCGTGGGCAGACCGAAGAGGGGTCTGAGTGTGCGGTTCAACCCGTTCAACGTGCGGTTCCATAGTTTGGCAGAGGGTGCGTGAATAGGGCCTTTGATGACGCTCTCGAACCGCCCGCTGCTGCCTGCTGGCGAGAGAGGAAGATGAGTCTGGGCAGGTGTTGGTCCGTCCAAAAATCTCCATGCCCTCTTGGGACCCAGAGACAGAGAAACTGCTCTCTTGTCGAGATTCTTGGAAAAGATTCTCCACCCGGCCCTCCTCTGGGGGAGGGATTCACCTCTGCATTCACCATCTCCTGAAAGCAGTTCCCTCTCTCTCTGGGTCGCCCGTCCCAGGGCCACTTGCTCTTCCGCTCACCGCCAGGTTTTAGCCTGAAGAACCTGCAGTAACGCCGTAGCATAAGGTGGAGGCAGCTTCTGAACAGGCCACATAAGCATCAACGGGCAGACCAGACGAGTACCTACAGGCCCGGAAGGGGATTCACAGTTTGCCCTGCTGGGTGGAGGCAGTATTAGGACACAACTGCATCCGAACTGACCGCTCCCCCGTATACCCCTTAGCTGCACCACCATCAAGGGTGGTGGGGGAGGAGGAGCTAGCAGGTCAGTTTCTGGCAGTAAAAGGTGCCTGTCTGCAGCCAGAACGAGAACCAGATCGAGGCAGAGGCAACCGAGCTCCGCTCCTTTGTCAAGGAAATGGAGCCTGGCCCACAACTCCGAGATGATCATCTTCTCACAATGAGAACATGACTCATCCACGAACGCCACCTCAGCGTGCTTACTGCCCAGGCACGTGAGGCAGCGACCGTGACCATCACCCAGTGCCAGATAACAACCGCATCCAGAAACCCACGGGTGACACGGGTTGTCTGTAGCAAGACCCAAATCGTCTTTAGTGCAGCCTGATGTGTGCAACCCACTCAACACGGGAAACCACCACTGCTGAAGCGCCGTACCGCCAACACCAAGAGCTCCAAAGAGCACGCTGAACTCATTCAGTCTTCTCTCAGTAGAGTAGTCAGGAGCAAAGCGATGTGATCGCTCGGCTCCGAAGCGAAAACCTGAATATACGCTGCGCCTGCTGCTGGCTCGTATAGTTACACTCAAAGTGGACACTGGTCTGGTCTCTCTAAGCAAGATCCCAATTCGTCAGTCACTGACGTGACTCGGAGTGACCGACTGAAACAAGTAGGGCTTGCTGCAGTCCACAAGATCCAGGGGGCGGTGTTGGATCCACATCTAGGGGGTGGAGATTGGTAGGTTTAGGTATATGTAAGGTGGGAGGAGTTGGATCTGGATCCAACTACGCCCCCTGGATCTTGTGGGCTGCAGCGAGACGCTCCTCGGCTGAAAGGGAAAGTACGATTTTTTTAATGTTTTTAAAAGAATGCTAAATACAGTAAAAAACTGTACAATTGTGAAAACTATATTAATAACTAAAATAACTGTTATAATAATATTATAATAATATTTTAATATTTTTAATGTAAGTTATTCATTTGATGGTAAAGCTGAATTTTCAGCAGCCATTACTCCAGTCCTTAGGGTCACATGATCCTTCATTCTAATTAATCATTCTAATATGCTGATTTACTACTCGAGAAACATTTTACACTACAAGCAGTATATAGCAGGGTACAACGGGGCCAAAGGCTCCCCGGGGTAAAAGGTGCCTTTGATTTTATTTTCATCTAAACCACTAGATGGCACAAAAACATGGCTTAGCACTTTCCAAAACATTCGCTTTTCAAGATGCATGTGTATATTTATCTGATCTTTGACGCGATCGTGCACAGCAGTGCAAAGTTGATTCAGTGCTAGCTTGATCTAATATTTTACGTTTTTTTAAATGTTGTAGATTTAAGTAGCAAATGAGAATCGCTAAAAAAAATACATATATTTTCAGACAAAGGTCTTCTTTACGGTTTTAAGATAATTAAAGCAACATTTTTTAAATAACAAAAGAATATGTAAAAGTATGGTATTTGGTGTAAAAAGCGCCCCTGCTGTTTGGGGCTTAAGGCGCACAGTAATTAATATCATTAGATCGCTGACTTTTCCATTTGTTGACATAACATGTTTAGATGTAAATATCATATAATTATGTTGGGTGTGCATATTAGAGATAATCACTATGTTTAGAATAAAACCATCATATTTAAAAACATGATATTAATCATATGATATAATAAAATAAAATATAATTTGTTGTTACTACTGTAAATATATTCAATTATTATTGGATCTCCTTCAATACTTTCAAAATCTTTATTTATTAAAATGATTTTGTTTCTGTATTTTAAAATATTTTTTTATATTAACATATTTTAATGACAGTATTATTGAACACAATTATTTTATTTTTCAAAATAGGAAGAAAACAATACAAACTTTGCTAAAGTGATTGTTTTGAACAAGTATTAACTTAGATATTATTTTAAAAAATGTTATTTTAGCAGAAGTATTTTTTTTCTAAAGAAATACCGTGTATTATATCAATAATGTGTGCCTTTTACCCCATGCTGGTGAGCCTTTTACCCCGTGTGTGGGGTAAAAGGCCCCCTTGCCGCCCCATACATTTATAAGATTTTCACACAAAATCTGTTGCTCCATTAATGTTCAATACAAAGTATATATTTTTTCTGCAATTATACATTTTAGGCGCAGTAAATAGCAAATGTTTTCTTAAGATGGGCCTTTAGGCCCATTGTACCCTATTTAATAACATATAATATATGCTACATACATACATGTAAATATATATGAAATATAATAAAGATAATTTGTTTTATTCTTTGTATTTCTATGTGTTATTTAAGTTGACTCCATCTAGTGGCTCAGGTGGAGATGCAAGGCTTCTGAGATAAGAGACCGGTGATGTCACCTGGAGGGTGTGGCTAAACAGGAAGTGACAGTCTTTGACCTTGCGGTCTGACTCCATGCATTGACTCCAATCTACTTTAAATCTTTGCAATCCTTTACTCTATTGAGGTTTTGTTTTTCATTTTGTTTCTTTTTGTTTAATTGCAATAAATGCTTCATCAATTTTGGACCAGTCAACTATGTGGACAATGGATTTGTAAAGACTATGAGCGTTAAGCCTTTTTTTTTTGTTCAGCCACCGAAGTGGACGCCTAGCCACTACCATATATATATATATATATATAGTAACAATGTTGAGGTCTTTGCTGTCACGTTTGATGAATTAAATGCATCCTTGATAAAAAAAATAAAAAAAATAGTCACCCTAAACTTTAGGATGGTCATACATATTATTAATATTATTATTACGTTAATTGTACAAAAATTTATAAATCTTTTATAAATATATATATATATATATATATGTAGATTTTATTTTATAAATATATAATATACAGTGAGCAGAAGCAAAACGAACATTATTTTCACAGCTTGTAATACATCTGTTAGTCTGCTCTCCAGAGTGAATCAGTTTTTATTATAGTACATCAGTTCGCTAAAACTCAATGAGCATTACAGCTCCTTTTAAGCCAAAGGGTCAGGAATTGGCCATTACTGTGTAAAAGCACTAAACAATTACCTTCATCATATGGCTGCCCTTCAACCCTGAACTCTCTTATAATTACCTAAGTGCTCCATACTAAATTAATACAGTCACCTTAGGAAGGAAGGGTGAGTGACAGGAATAATACAGTGGGTTTTTTTCCATGCATTCAAAAACATCAATGGATAAATGTTATGTATTATTATAAACACTTCTTTTTAAAACCCTAAAAGAACAAATATCCAATAAGCAGTTATGTTGTGACTAATATATGATCTGACAAGAGATGTATCTGAATGGCCTTTCAATAACCTCTAAATATTGTTCCATGCAGCCTCCTGCTTAATGGACAGGACTATTGACGTGTGTGTGGTGAGGAGCAGAGGAGGCCCCAGGGGTGTTCATAACAGGAGGACTCTGCAAGACATCTCACAGTGGGAGGAAATGCAATCTGACTGCATCACACAGTAAAGTGTTTCCCTGTTGCTCTCACGCTGGAAACAAATCAGCACTGTCACTGTTTTATCATGGCTGCGCCATTGGAAAAAGAACGCTGGAAGCTGCAAATATTATTTTGCACTATTGTGCATCTAAAATAGACAGGGAAAAATAAAATTAAATAAGAAAAATTACTCTAGAGCTACCAAATGTAGTACTGTTTCCAATCCCTTTTCACCTTATTTAAGACTGAGTTATGATAATATACAGTTTTTACTATATACTAAATATACAATTTATGTAATATTTTATACCCGTTTTCTTGATCAGCCACTTGCACTACTAAATACTACCAACAGAATCAATATCAGATGATAATGCATTGACAGAATTTTATTTTAGGTTTGCATATGATTATGTAGATTTACAAGCGTGTTACAAAAATTTTGTTTAAAGGTGACTTATAAATTGTACACAACTAGTGGCACTAAATGTTATTGTAATCTGTTTGGGCTGGACATGGCAACATTGGCTCAATCAATAATTGATGAGTTTGGGGGCGGTGCTACCTGTCTGTCTGACCAATTGAAGCCAGAGGGAATGATTAAAACTTACTTGAATCCAGTCTATATTTTAACAGTGACATAGAAACAGCTCTGTTATTGTTAACTAAAGCTAAAAACAACTATTAAAATAGTTTTCATGCCAGCAAATATATATATATACAGTGCTGCTTGAAAGTTTGTGAGTAATTTTTACAAAATAAGAGAGATCATACAAAATGCATGTAATTTTTTATTTACTACTGTCCTGAGTAAGATATTTTATATAAAAGAAGTTTATATTTAGTCCACAAGACAAAAAAATATCTGAAATTATTAAAATAACCCCATTCAAAAGTTTGGGAACCCTTGTTTCTTAATATTGTGTGGTTACCTGGATGATCCAAGACTGTTTTTTGTGATGGTTGTACATGAGCCCCTTGTTTGTTCTGAACAGTTAAACTAAGCACTGTTGTTCAGAAAAAATCCTCCATGTCCTGCGGAATCTTCAGTTTTCCAGCATCTTTTGCATATTTGAACCCTTTCCAGCTGTGAAAGGGTTCAAATATGCAATTATTTGAACCCTTTCACAGCTGGAAACGGCTCTTATTTTTTTACTTTGCATGTAATTAATCTAAAATATATGAAAGTTTCACTTTTTGAAATAAGTTACTAGAAAAAATGAACTTTTTCACCATATTCTAATTTTCTGAACTGCACCTGTATATATTTATTCCATGGGCTGTCTGAATACTGGATTCTGATTGGCTGGCAGGTATGCAGTAGAACTGTTTATGCTACGGGGTCGTTGAATGCTTGAATCTGACTGGCTGACGAACGTTCTAAGGTGTGCAATTATTTGCAGGGAAACGCACGGCGAACGTAGTTCCAGTGAGGGATGATGTTTTACGTCGATGAAAGTAAAAGCCTATAGTAAATAGGCAAAAATTTTAGTATATGAGTCGCGAATATGGAAACATTTGGATTCGTGCCGAGTGAGAGAGGTAGGCATCCGTTTCACCTTAATTTGTTTTTGGAATTACATTTTTATAGCCTTTTATAGCTATAGCCTTAAATTTAGAGGATTTGTTGTGGAGAGAAACTAATAACTGTGTTTATAATAATTGCCGGCATTTTAACCTACATAATTTCTGAATAATAGCCTAATAAAATGCGACATGGCTTAGCCTATGTTTTTTTCCTCAAATCGCAATTTTATACAAGTAGCGTTTTTTTTTTAACAATGCAGCAAACATTTTTAAATATCTTTAAAAAATACTTTAATGTCTTTAAAGCATTAATTAGCCTTTTTTTTTTTTTCATTTTCAAGCCCTGCCAACGATATGGTTTCTCTGTGCCTTTTATCGTTATGGCTGTGGTGCGGACTCTGCTATTCTTTAATATTGAGAATTATTTTTAGAACTATATCTTTATCGTTATCTTTTATAGTTATTGTCCTTGGTGGGAATGGGCCTTAAATCTAATTAGTCATTGTGATATTTATAATACATTTACCATGTGTTTCCTCAAAACTGTCTTGATATTTGGATCATGTCTTATCTTCGGTTCACTATGTTACAGTAACCTCCGTCACTCTGGTGGAACTGGGCTCTTTACCAAATGCTGCCATCCTCCTCCTCCTCAGTCGCATTTTCTTCCTCACTGTCACTCTGTCCTACTACTACCATCTGGGACGCCGGCCCAAGCCCCGCAAGCACCGTTACGACACACCTGGTGCTTGGGGAGTTGAGTGACGGGCCACTGGGATGGATTTCCATCAGAAGCTTTAAACAGTGACACAACATCAACCTGTTCACCTGGCGTTGAGCCTTACCGCAAGGACGACGCCAACCCCAAGGCCTTTATTTTAATTTCAGCTTACACCACAACACAGGAGTTTGCCTTTAGTGAGCAACTCCATCACTTTTTTTTCTTTTTTTAATGGGAAACACACAATATGGTCAAATGAATTGCATTTTTCGCACGGCGAACGTAGTTCCAGGTCACCGCAACACATGTCTATATCACTTAGCCAAATGATTTGCGTTATTTCAAAGGTCCTTACAGCCTAAAACGGCAAAAGAACCAAAACCCACAATGACACTGGCCAAACAAATAAATATAGAAAACAAAAGGATATAAACGACAGATCATATCCATGTTTTTGCCACAAAATTACGTTTTATTATGTACGGAAAGCACATCTCTCCCGCTCTCTCTGCCTCACAGACTAATGTTGCTGATTTGATCAGTAACATAGTTTAACAATTTCAAAACTACATGACTTCTCACAAGTGAGGTAATAACAACGGCGCTGTTCATTAAGGAAATGAACTTTAAGTTTCACTAGAGACATTGCTGCCGAACACTTTTGAGAGACGCACAGACTTACAGAGGTATTCTCTCTCTGACGTTTTGGAATTAGCAAGGAGGCGTTGGATGAGATGCGGAAGAAATAATCCTCCTCACAATATCGATTTAAGTAGAAAAACCAGATGAATGCCTTGAAATATATCATCTGATCATTGTCTTGAGGTGTGGCAACTGTAGTATAAGCAGAATAATCGACTTCGGTCCGTTGAATTATTAGAAAAATAATGCAAACCCCATTCAAACATTCATATTGGAACCCCATTCCAAGTCAGTGTTAGCGCTTCTCATTTACTTTGAATGGAGTGACGTCAAGCGTTGCCGAATTGAATTGTGGGTCCGTTGTGTCGCGTTGGGTCTGTTGCTCACGGCAGAAGTTGAAAACGTTTCAACTTTTAAAGCGCCAAAGCAGGCGTCAGCCAATCAGATATCCTTATGCAAATACCCTTGCACAGACGCTAAGTATTCATACACCTTAATTTTTTAAATGTTTTGTTATGCTGCTGCCTTGTGTTAAACTGCGTTAAATTACTTTTTTCCACATCAGTCTACACTCCATACACCATAATGGTAAAGCAAAAACAGGTTTTTAACATATTTGCAAATTTATTAAAAGTAAAAAACTTAAATGATTCCATTGCATAAGTATTCATACCCTTATATGGTATAGTTGAAATGTAGCTCAGGAGCATTCATATTGTTTGTAGATGTTACTGCACTTTGAGTGAAGTTAACCTGTGGCAAATTCAATTGAATGGGTATGATTTGGAAAGGCACACACGTCTTAAAAAAAGGTCTAACAGCTGATAATGCATATCAGAGCAAAAACCAAGCCATGAGGTCAAAAGAACTGCCTGTAGAGCTCAGAAACAGGTTTACGTCAAGCCACACATCTTGGGGAAGAGTTCAGAAAAAAAATCTGCTTCATTGAAGGGTCACAGACGAATGTAGTCATTGTTACCTTTAATTGGAAGATGTTTGAAACAGCTAGGACTCTTCCTAGCATGGACGGATTATGATTCACCAGTGCCCTGGGCACGGACTGATTAAAGGCCCCCCTCAGTTGAAATTGCGCTCATGTTTTCTTTTAATTCAAATAGTAATGGATTTCGTCTACACTAAGTGAAAATAGCAGTATTTTTAGCAATATGCTATTTACACTAAGTGCAAATAGCTATAGATTACATTTACACTATGTTAAAATAGCAAGATTTTCTGCTATTTATACTATTTTATACTTTATACTACTCGCAAAATAGTGGCAATTCTCTGCACTTCAGTATTGTATTACATTATAAAACAGTATGCAATAATAACGTATTGAGTGTAAATTTTAAATAATTTTAATTCAAATTATTAAATGGATGCCACCTTATTGGGACAATAAAGCCCTCCCGACACCTACCCTATACTTTATTTTCAACTTTTTGCTTCTTTCATTTTTATTGACAATAAATGCTTTTACGAGGTTTTTTTATATAATCTTGACAGTCCCAATCACACGTTGGTGAGCGTGAGCGTTTAGTTATTGTAAACAGCCTCTGCCAGAAGGTGGGCTATTTGCAGTAAGTGTAAATAGACTTCATTTACATTATCAAAGAACATTATCATTGGCAGAATTAAAGCAATCTCAAAAACTCCCATTAATCACTGAAGTTGCTTACATTGTGAAATTAATATCTTGTCACTTCTGCACTTTGTTGTTTCTGATGAGAGAAATCGGCAGAGAGCAGATTCAGGAGCGCGCGCACTGAACAAAACAGCTGTTTCAGCGATGACTCATCTGGACGCCTCTTATTGGTCATTGTACTCATAAACTCAACAGAATCATGTGTGATTGGTTAGAAAAACGCAGCTGTCTCTGGCTCCGTGCCAGCCAGCGAAGATGAGCGAACAATTTAGCAGGTGTTGATATGCTGCACTGAATGATCTAATCACACCGGTGTTATTGTTTATTAAACATAAAAAATATTATTCGGCTATTTTTTGTCTTTTGGAAGCTGCATTCAAAATCCACTTACCTCAAAAATCTGAGGGGGAAATCGCGGTCCGGGAGTAGCTGTATTTCGGCTGGGCCCCCCTCTGGTCCAGGGCCCTGGGCCCTGGGCACATGCCCAGTAGGCCCGTGCGTTAATCCGTCCCTGCTTCCTAGAGCTGGCCTCCTGGCCAAACTGAGTAATTGATGGAGAAGGGTTTTGGTTAGTGTGGTGACCAAGAACCTGATGGTCACTCTAGATGAGTACCATGATCACATGTGGAGATAGGAGAAATCTACAGAAGGACAAACATCACTGCAACACTCCACCAATCTGTGCTCTATGCCGGTGTGGCCAGACTCAATCCTCTCCTCAGTGAAGAGACACAAAAACACACTTGGAATTAGCAAAAAAAGCACCTAAAGGACCCTCAGACTGTGAGAAACAATTTAGGTATGATGAACCTCAATTCCAAATATCATGTTTGAAGAAAACTAGGCACTGCTCATCACCTGCAGAGTACCATCCCAAAAAGTAAAGTGTGCTGGTAACAGCCTCCTGCTGTGGGGCTGTTTTTCAGTGGCAGGGACTGAGGGACACATCAGAGTAGAAGAAAAGCTCAATGCAACAAAATATTGACCTTAATGAAAACCTAGTCCAGAGCATTCAGAACCTTAGACTGGACAGAATGTTCACCTTCCAACAAAACAATGAAGCTAAATACACAGCAAGAGTGGTTTATACACAACTCTGTGAATGTCCTTGAGTGACCCAGCCACAGCCTGTGCTTGAACCCCATCAAATATTTCTGGAGAAAAAGAGGTGAGGACAAGAATGACTGATAATTGCCAAATGATGACGAGCAAAGCTTGTCGCTTCAAACAAAAAAGACTTGAAACTGTAAAGGTGCTTCAGCTAAGGGTATGAATACTTATGCAATGTACTTATTTCAGTTTTTTATTTTTAATAAATTTAAGAAGTTGTGACAAGTCTGTTTTTACTTTGTCAGTATGGTGTATGGAGTGCAGATTAATGTTTGGCAAAAAAGGGGTATGAATACTTTCGCAAGGCACTGTATATATATAGCTATATATATATATATTCAGTATATACATACATTTTATATATATTTTTGGTAACACTTTATTTTAGGGTCTCTTAACTAGATGCTTATTAGCATGCATATTACTAGAATATTAGCCATTTATTAGTACAAATTAAGCACATATTAGTGCCTTATTCTACATAATCTTATTCTACATCCCTAATCCTACCCAATACCTAAATTTAACAACTACCTTACTAACTATTAATAAGCATCTAATTAGGAATTTATTGAGGGAAAAAGTCATAGTTAATAGTGAATAAGTGTTCCCTATTCTAAAGTGTTGCCATATTTTTTCATCAAAAATATCTTAATTTGTGTTCTGAAGATGAACGAAGGTCTTACAGGTTTGGAACGACATGGGGGTGAGGAATTAATGACAGAATTAAATTTTTGGGTGAACTATTCCTTTAAACTAAACAGTACAACAGTAAATACTATTCAATAAATAATAAATACTATAATAGTATATGAATAATACTAAAATAACACTGCATAGAAATTCTATTTTTCACAATTAAACAGTCATCTGGAGTGCCAAAGGATAATGGTAATTAATTAATATACTATATAAATAATATAATAGTATAAATACTGTAATAGTGTATGAATATTACTAACACTGCATAGAAGTTATATTTTTCACAATTGCAAGGTCTTTTTTTTTTCCGGAGTGCCACAAGCTATTTGATTGGACAAGATAAACCTCAACACGGCTTGAAAATTACCCAGAGAAATTTCTACCTAAAAGTCACTGTACACCATTTAGGCACTGTTAATTTACATACTGCCTTTTAAAAATAAAAAATACAAACACTGATATACAGGATGGTTACAAAATCAAAGGTCACACAAAGAAGGTTCCTCAGATCTGCTGTTGCTAGAGAGAGAAGAGGAAAGGCCAAATCGCAGGTCTGTTCTCTTAGCAGGAGGCCAGAGCTTTGAGACCCAATTAAACTGAGGGTTCATGTGAAATCACCTTTTCATGGCATGCCAAACACCTGCTTATCCCTGCTCGGTAACACTCTTAAAGCATCGCTTTTGTTTGGTGCTTACCTTTAAAATTAGATTCTATTTTTTTTTACCATGCTTCACCTCTCACGGTTATGCCTGGGTGTTTGGACTGCAAGGGGAAGATAAGGAAATGTGTGTTGGCTTATTCTAACAGTGAAATTGGTTTTAGATCACATAGCAGGCCTTTTTCACCCATGCTAGAGGACTCTTTTGTGATGCTTACCGGGCAAAACTGCCACTGAACGAATCAGAGGAAATGTGAAAAGCATTTCTTCAGTCTGACACATAGAATGATGCCTATAGAAAGTCAGTCAAGGTATTTAGGTAGCATGCAGTGTCCAGCCACCTGGCATATTACTTACAGATTCATATTGTGCAAGTGTAAATTCACTTTATCCATGTGTAACCTCAGTGCTCTCTGGTAGACTACATATATATCATATATAGCTATCATATTAAATATTAGTTTGTCTTTAGATTAAATATATTAATTTAATTATGTATTTTATTTTTTATTTGTTTAATTCAATTTGCACTAAGAAACGTGATTTCATTCTAAAGAAAAGTTTTTGTTTTGTTAGGGTTTTTTTTTTCTAATTGCCATGGTGCAACTTCTCTGGGTTAGATTTCAACATCATCAAATGCTGAATGTGACAGTTCAAGAAATTACTGTCCAAAATAATAGGCTTCTTCCTTTTCCCTTATCTTGCAATGTAACACAAATCTGATTTAATTTGATGGGTTTATGCAAGATGCTAGATGGGAGATTTTGGGAAAGCACTTACAGAATCAGAATTAATGTGAGAAAGACAGCGACTGCAAGAAGTCTTAATATTAATTCAGTTTTTGTACTTGTCGCTGATACTCATTCGTGTTAACATAAAATTATCTGAGGAAGTAGAATGAACTGTAATGCAGGTAATGCTTTCCAAGAAAACAGAGTTTTGTTCTTTAAGTAATAAAGGATAAATAAAGTAAAGTAAAATAAATAAATAAATTCCCTCTGGGCAGATTCGAACTCTTATCATATTTCACCTTCTTTAGCCACAATGGCGAAACTATTTTAAAAACTTACTTTAAAAAGAAGGAATAAAGGCTCTCTTTTAAGTACAATGGGTGGAAATATAATTGTGTTGTTTTTTCACATTTAATCCAAGCCACTAAAAAGTCTGAGGTGTGTCACTCACAAATTAAAAACTTTATTCTCTACATCCACTGATATTTGAACATTCTGACCATGTTTATGTAGCTACATACATTATTTATATTAGTTTCATGTTATATTATTATATTGCTTCTAATTACACTTGCATATCACAGTACTTCCCTGTACTGCAGTGTAAAGTGTCAGTCATGGTTTCATCTTAGTGATTGAATCATCTCAACCTCTATTTGGGTCTATGTCACACTGCCGTCAGACTATGTGAGCAGTTGCATACTTTTGCCTGGAGTGAGGAGCATGTTTTCTGAAAGTCAGAGAAAATCAGTTTGTTTTCTCTCACTCCAGTACAGCTAATATTGGGGGTGGTGATGGCGCAGTGGATAAGACACATGCCTTTGGTGTGAGAGACCCGGGTTCGAATCCACTGTGAGACACCAATGTGTCCCTGAGCAAGACACTTAACCCCTAGTTGCTCCAGAGGCGTGCGACCTCTGACATATATAGCAATTGTAAGTCGCTTTGGATAAAAGCGTCAGCTAAATGAATAAATGTAAATGTAATACAGCTCCATCATGAACATACACATTACAGTCCTACATTGTTTCAATAAAATATAATAAAAACTAAATAAAGTAAGAAAAAAAAAAAAAAGAATTATTTTTTTATTTTATTTATTTACTGTAGTTAGTGTAGTTTAGTTTAGTTTAGTGTAATTTATTAAGTTAAAGGTATAGTTCACCCAAAAATAAAAATTACTCCATACTCACCCTCAAGCCATCCCAGATAATATGACGTTCTTCTTTCAGACAAATACAATTGAAGTTGTACACTACACCTACATTCTATGTCATCCACTGGAACGCCACTTTCTCGTGAACACGTGTACAACAGTTAGCAGAAGCTAAAGATTACAGTTTATAATTACAGGAAATTACGGGTTCAGAAAGCTTTTATTAACCCCCTGAGCCATGTGAAGCACTTTTTATGATGGATGGATGCATTTTTGGGCTTCAAAATCTTAACCCCCATTCACTGCCATTATAAAGCTTGGAAGAGCCAGGACATTTTTCAATGTAACTCATATACACCTAGGATGGCTTGATGGTGAGTAAATCATGGGGTAATTTTCATTTTTGGATGAACTATCCCTTTAAGTGAAGTTAACAGTTAATCTAACACTTATGGCCATATGCTAATGACATGAAAAAAATCATTGACGATTATCACAAACACTATAGATAAACTTTTTTCAAGTCAAATAAAACACCATTTCAAAATTCAAAAATGGTCCCTTTGCATCTAATCCATAGTACTTTGCAAAACGCATAAATGATGACAGTATTTCTGAGAAAATCATAACAGTAATAAATCTGATAAATTCACAGGGGCAAAATCCATCATCTACCCAAACGCTGTAAATAAAGCGCCTCTTTACTGATTATCAGAATTGAGCTATGAGTCGGAAAACCGATTTGTTTCATCTGCTGATGCTATTTCAAACATTTGTTATCATACAAAAATGTATTTCGGTTTCACAGAAGTGAAGTCGCACCATCCACGATCGTCATCTTCCCTGCTGTAGTGACTGTGACTGGTGCTGAGTTATTAATTTTCCTCCAGCAAAATGAACAACAGGAAGAAATGTGAGGAAAATAAGCAGGAGGAAATGAATAGTGTGATTCATTGTCATTCTACACATGTCTCCCAAAGATTCCCTTCACAAAAAGCACTGAGCGTTGTCAGGAGAACGTGAAGAGAAGAGGATCAAACATGCAGATGTCTCCTCTTCAAACTCTCTCTGTAGTTCAAAGAAAACAAAGTACAATTGGAAAACACAGTTTGGCACCACCATGACTTTAATTAGTTTTCTTATTTTTGATTTCTCTTAATGAGTTTGGCAGGTGTAGTGATGATGTATCGTAAATGCGGAGGCTGAACTTTACCACCAGATATTCTCATGGGTACCGAGACATCTATTTGAAAGAGAAGAAGACACTTAAGATCCTCCAATTTGTGATTCATCAGAAACTTTGATGTGTTTTGGATTCCAAGCAGTTTGCCTGAATCAGACATCTCGTGAGGTAACCTAACTCAGTAAAAGGAAGTCAGACTTTACAAGAAGAGGAAGCTTAAAATATCCATATGTGTGTCCTTTACATGCATCCAACAACAAAATGAGCTTAGAAGATAATTTTGAGTCATTGAAGATGTTTCCTTTTCCTCATATCTAGGTAGAACTGTATTTGTAGGTTCTCAGATACAGGTCTTGACCCGCTATTTAAATTCAATGCTTGCTGTGTTTGCTTTGTTAGTTTCTTGAGCCTGCTGTAACTTTTTTCTGTTTTACAATACAATTCGGTATCCTGCTTTAAGTTGCTAAGCCCACAGCACTACCCTGTTTCCACCCTTCCTCTAGAAGAGCAAGCAAATAGAGAAAAGCGCAACTGCAGGCTACAGTACAGAGCAAAGCAAACAAGAGGGAATTTAAAATCATCTACAGTCTGCATGGGCAAGATCTCTCACTTTCCCTCTGTTTCCTTTTGACCAGTGCACATCCATCTCTTCATGTGTTTGCATTGCAGCACTTGACTTTAGCTGGAAGGAGCCTCTATTCTAATGCTATTAATGGTTTCCACATAGGCTCGGCTCTCTTTATACACTATATAGTCTGCTGTGCGAGTCGTCAGTGGATTATGAAATGCTGTAATCAGTGGTTCCACTTGCCTGATTTCAAGATGATTTAGGGTTAGTTTCTGCTGCTGCCGCCACGGCTGGAGGATTAGAGATGCAGAGTGGAAAATAGGGAAGACTAAATTGAATGGCAAAGAAAAATCCAATTTATTCTATAACATATTAGGATATATTTACATAAAATGAATGATTTTTATCAAATAATTCATTTTTGTCCTTTTATGATGTATAATTCCTCCAGTAGAGGGCTTTTCACACTTGAAATTGTTAACCCTGGGTCATCCTAAAGCCCGGATAAATGGAATCCTGGGTTATTTGTAATCATGTTTCACACTGCTCATACTATACCTGGGGTTAACTGTTAATCCTGGGTATTAATTCTAAGGCCCAGTACCGCCACTCCCTATACGCAGAGTACGCAGTTTGCGTAGGGCACCAACTCCCAGGGGGGCACCAACCCAGTTGCTCAAAAAAACTTGACGCCCCATTACCGCATCCGCGTTCGCGACCGCTCGCACCTCATGTTTGCAGTTTAATGCAAATGATCATAATTGATGGACGACAACTATGCCCATGAAAAGACATCAGCAATCGGCGCCAAGGGGAAAAAAAAATTTAAATGAAGCCAGTGCTTCACTTCATAATCCTGTGAAACTTTTTTGGCTATTGACGTTAATAGCGTGTTTTAATGTCGGAAATCATTTCACCACCACCAACGCATCTAATATTCTCTCTGAATTTCCATGCTCCCTTACGAAAATTAGCCATGGTTTTAACACGAATAAAACCAAAAATCATTGTTCTTGTAGCCATGATAACCACAAATTAACCATGGTTTTGTTACTTCAAATAATAATTTACAAAGAAGTATTAAGATAAAACAGACCTAAGCCAACAATAGCCTTTAAAATGACTTAAAATGCATTATATAAAATAATGAGGCAATAATGATTGGTTAATTAATATGGTTTCATCGAATAACACTGTTAAAATACATCATGTAGGCTAATACAAAATAAACAATTCATGTATTATTGCATAATATTACAAACGCCTGCAAATGGAGCCAAAGGCCTGGTAACTGCTGCTGTTATAGTTACAGGACGATCAAATCTATTGTAAGTCGCTTTGGATAAAAGCGTCTGCCAAATGACTAAATGGAAATGTAATGGAAATGTAAATCTAGCTATTGACCAAACATTTAATTAAAATATCCACTTAATCTTTCATTTTTGGCCACCTTTTTGCTATGAGACACAACCTCTATAATTTCTTCAACAAAAACATGTGGACATCACAGCCCTTACAAAAATTAACCATGGTTTTATTGTAGTAAAACTAATTAATTTTCTTTTGCGTGATTTCTGCATGCTTGAGACTATAAAATCAATCAGACAACTGTATTTATAAAATCATAGCCATAGGTAACTGTCTGAGCTACAGTTGTAATTTGTAAATAATACAATTTATTTATTTATTTACTTGTATATTTTATTAAAGTTCTATTTTCTGTTGCACTGTGGAGCTTCTGTCACTATAACAAATTCTCATTTTTTTAAATGTCTCTATTGCTGCATTTGTTGAATCAAAAATACAGTACAAACAGTAATATTGTAAAATATTATTACAATTCAGAAGAATTGTTTTCTAATTTAATATATTTTAAAAATGTCATGTATTCCTGATAGCAAAGCTAAATTTTCAGCATCTATTACTCCAGTTTTCAGCGTCATATGATTCTTCAGAAATCATTCAAATATGCTGGATTTTGCTCAGGAAATATTTCTTATTACAATATCTTGATTAATATTCTTGTAAAAATCGTGATATATTTTTCAGGATTCTTTGAGGAATAGAAAGTTCAAAAGTACAGCATGTATTTGGAATATAAATCTTTTCAACATTATAAATGTCTTTACTGTCATTTTTGATCAATTAAATGCATCCTTGCTCAAAAAAGGTTTTTTTTTTTTTTTAATTCAAGGTAGTTTAAATAACAGCATTTACAGTAGATTTACTGTAGATTTATTGTAATTGAGCAGAACTGTTCCTAATATTTCCCTATAATACTGTAAGCATTTTACTTTTCATAGCTTTAGCACAATAACCTGAACCAACACATAAATGAAGTAATGTGAAGTGAAGTAATGAAGTAATTTACCTTGGAGTAAATTTATTATTTTCCTACTGATGTTCTACGTGTTCATCTGGGAAGGAGAACTTTGCATCGTTTAATCCACAGCATGAACTTCTCAAGATTTATTTAAGATTTTGAAAATATATAAAACACAAACAGCTTTAGTTTGCTCTGAGTATCTTATGTTACTACTATAAGTGAGCTGACAAAATCTTTTTAACATATAATTTTGTAAAAAACACATAGATCCTCCATAGTCTGAGCAAAGAACAAAAACATGGAGTAATTTAATCATCTTCAGTCAAATTGGATTGGCTATTTCTCATCACCGCTTTCTATGTAGTCAGTGTAACTGTTTTTCATGTCTTTCGCAACACAAAGGTCTTGCTACTGTAGTTATTTGCAAGCATCTTATTCTTTTTTGTTCAGACTTTTGGTTTGAAATTATACATTGGTTGGTTTATTGGGTGACTCTGATACAGTACGTCTGAAAGACTGTGAGATGACAGGCTCTGGCTAGAGGAGACTGTGGCCTACAGGCATTATTAGAGGTGAAGCACTCACCTCTGCTTTTCCTTTGTTGGATAGCCCTTCTAAATGAACCTGAGATTGTAGAGGGTACCAACATGAATCAGACTGAAGTGCAGCAACTCACCCCGGTCTCATATTGCCATCATGGGGAAAAAGTTACTAAGTAACCTCCAAGAAGGAATGAGAATAGCCAGCTATTAATGTGGTTTCAGTGCTGATCCTAGGTTTTTTCTTCGTTACTGTCTCAGAAGTGCGCTGTAATGTGGGTATTGCTTCAAAATGGCACATCGGTCATGAGTCCAGTAAAGGCTCCTGGTGTCAAGCGCATTACAAAATGTTCTTTGGAGCGATTCTTAGACGATACTTATGGGGGCTGTTTTCAGTAAACATCAAGATAAATCGCTGTATGAGAAAACTTACTGCATACAGTGACTGTGTAGCTCCCTCTGCGATGTTCAATAGGGCAATCGATGAATCAACAGAACCATAAACCATGAACCATAAAGCAGTGGAATGATGTGGTGACACACGGGTTTTATGACTTCCATAGGTACTGATAGAATGAAACACAGTAAGCAAGAGCAACAAAAGCACATGATAATCTGTGTGCTATGAAGTCCACAATTCTGTTTTAAAGAGGATAATGTTGGTACCTCGGTTAAGCTTTTGTCTGTGATTTTAGAAGTACAAAAACTGAGGTTTTCAGTTCAGAAGAGGATTAGGGCTCAGAGATTCTGCCAGGGATGATCTGTATTTTACTCGTAATTGTCAGGAGAAATAAAAAGCACTACCGGACTGCCATCTGGGGAAAAAGAAAGTCTTTCTTTGTTCATCTCACTGCAATTCCATCAAACACTTTTTCCCTTTGGGAGTCTGTTGCTATGGAAATGTATAGTTGCATCTCTTTTGAGCTTTGGAAGTATAGGAGTATTTGGCTTTGTGCCAAGTGTAATTTTGGTTATGTGAATGCATATTATATTATATTATATTTAGTGCTGTCAAAATTAGCGCGTTAACGCAGGCGATTATTTTTTTCAGTTAAACTAAATTATTTAACGCCTTTAACGCAGGGGCGGAGCCTGGGTTGGCCGCCCACTCATAACTGTTAATTATGTCTCTTTTTTCTTGACAAGAAGTGCATTTATTCAGTCGCAGAACGTCTTTACAGCACATCAAGCAGGGGACGTCTCAGACGCGCGCTTCACTTCAGTGGCAGGCTCGCAGCTCCTGCTCTTCAATACATGCACAAAGGTGCCAGCGCGCGCATTGCCTGTATCATTTCATATCAAATAGCGAAAGAAAATACGAGCATGCAATGACATCGTGATCAGTTAAGTCATGAAGTTACCAAAAAGGCGATTAAAGCTGCCATACAACTGTGCATGCATGTAATGTGTTATGAGCAGTGCTTGAAGTGGGAAAAAAGAAGTGCCGGTCCTCACGGTTTAAAATGATGTGATTGCTAAAGCCTTATTCGTTTTATTTTAAGATATGATTTTCGTTATAAAGTACTGATTCAAATTTGTAATCAATAATTAATTATTATTCTACTACTCGCGCGCCTCATGCTCTCGCGCACCACACAATGAAGTAGACAGACTTTGCTTGAGTTCATTCACGTGATTGGTCGAGATGAGAGATGAGAGATATAGCCTAATCACCCAGACCCTGACGATTTTACTCCGAGTACCGGCAACATGTCAGAAGTGCCAGTACGCACAAAAAAGTGCAGGTACTCTAAAGGCTAAAATATAGAAGTGCCGGTACTGCGTTCCGGTGCGTACCAGCCCCCTTCAAGCACTGTATATGAGTTATTAAGAACGTGTCTCTGAAATGGTTTTCAAAACTGTCCTGCGCATCCTAGCACTGTCTCCCTCATCTAACACACTTGATGCAACTGGTCCGATCATTAGTAGAGACTGAAATGAGTCCGACCTGAAATCGGTCAGAAAAGGTAGAGTTTTTGAGAAAATACGATGCGTGTCAGATCCGCGGCATGTTCAGTAGTGGCAGTATCTTAAAGAAATAGAAGCCAAAATAACCTAATAACCAGCTGCTGTAATGACTGTTCATCAAGAACAAAAGAAAAAAGAGGAAATCGATAACTTTTTTAGTTTTAAGGATTCATCTGTATTTAGTCTAGAATTTAGTGTTTGGTAACTTTATTCAATTTCTGTATATTTCTCCTGAGAGGCACAGGTAGATAAATATTACATTTATTGTAATGGGTTTATGTGAAGATTATTTTAAGTTCACTTAAATTAGAAGTTATTTTTAAAGTATAATAAATGTTAAAATTGAAAGTTCTCAATGCAATGTTGAATGGCTATAGTCAATGGTTAAATTTTAGGATGATTTTTTTTTATATATATATTTTAATATTAAAATGTGGAGAAAAGTGCATAAATATGAAGCATGAAGAATATGTTTAATGAATTACACTTTGACCCCTATATATAGGGAAATCAATATTAATTGGTATCAGTGATACTGGCCTTCAGTGTCACGGTTCACTCATTCATTGTTTCCTCCTTGTCCCGAGTATTGTCATGTGTGTGCGTGTAGTACGTGTGTGGGCGTGGCCGAGCCATCACCATTCACTACATTCAGCTGAGCCTCGTTAGCAGCACCAGCTGCAGCTCCTTAACTCACCCATAAATACTCACCAGTTTCTCCTCTCCTTTGTCAGATCGTTGTGGATGTCTTCATGCGTTGTTTCAGTTCCTGGTCCTGTTTCTACTCGTCTGGTTTGCTGTTGGTGTTTAAGTCCGTCCTGTGTTGGTGTGCTGTGTACGTTTGTTCCTGTCTGGATTCCACGCTTCACCACGGATACTCTTCACCACCCTCCTGCCTTGTAGTCCATCCAGTTCCTGCGTCACCTGCCATCGTTCCACTCCTGCACCTGTATTCAGGGGCGTCGTAGTTCTTGTGTCGTTTATTGGCGGTTGACAAGCCAACTTATGGTGTATTACCGCCACCAACTGGACTGGAGTGTGAAGCTTCGACAGGGTTTAAAAAAAGAAAAAAAAAAGAAACACAAAATTCTTCCTTCCAGTCCTGTAACTTTGAGATAATATATTTCTTTTTGCACTCTTGACTGTTCTGAAGCACAACTTAATAGACTTGTTAAACTGAAATTAGTTATACTTAGATCCTTCAATTTCTCAGTCAACTCGCCTCTTTCTCTATTATATGCTGTACAGTGTAGAAGTACATGTTCAATTGTCTCTGCTACACTACAGAATATACACAATCCAGTTTGATGTTTCCCTATTATGTATAATGAATGATTTAAACCAGAATGTCCTATCCGCAGTCGTGTAATAATGATATCTTCTCTTCTGTTGTTGTGGCATATACTCTCCCTTTACCAACTTGTTTTTGAATGCTATGTAGGTGCCTACCCTTTATTACCCTGTCCCACATTTCTTGCCACTTTTTATTGATTTGATTTTTGATTATTCCTTTTATTTCTGCTTTACTTAGTGGAATTTGTACTTCAATAGTCCTATGTTTCATCGCCTGTTTAGCCAATTTATCAACTGTTTCATTCCCCTGTACGCCTACGTGAGCAGGTACCCATATGAATCTCAGGATTATACCCATATTTTGTATTCTAAGCAGATTTATAAGTATTTCATAAATCAATTCTTGCCTTACTGTTGATGTCCCACCTGACAAACTATTTAGAGATGAAATAGAGTCTGAACAAATAACTGCCCTTGTTGGCTTAACTTCCTCTACCCACTGAATAGCCAACAAAATTGCTATCAGCTCTGTTGTAAAAACAGATGCATAATTGGTTATCCTTTTCTGAATTTTGAC
This sequence comes from Barbus barbus, assembly GCF_936440315.1. NCBI lineage: Eukaryota > Metazoa > Chordata > Actinopteri > Cypriniformes > Cyprinidae > Barbus > Barbus barbus. The sequence continues at coordinate 15,272,360 of NC_136750.1, forward strand.
TTGATATCTCTGAATGTATACAGCTGCAGCCGTATGCCCAGAAGCTGGATGCTTAGACCCATCAGTGAATATATGAAGCATTGATGAGTATGCTTGGTCCAAATACTGTTGTACTACGGCCTCCTTATGTATAGTTTTTTCGTTCTTAAACTTATATTGAAGATGAAAATCAACTTGAGGCATAGGAAGCAACCAAGGAGGAATATTTGGTATTACTACAGAGGGACTAACTGGAATATCAGTAATACCCAGATTCATAGCGTCCTTATTTGCTGTCCAACCAAAACTTCTGATGCCATCATTTCCATATTCCCAACATTCTTTTAGTATTTCCTTAACTGGATGTGTCTCTGTATGTCCTTTTATATTAACCCAATAATTCATTGCTAATTTCAATTTACGCAATCTTATTGGCAATTCTCCTACCTCCACCTGTAATGCCGACAAAGGAGAGGATCTAAAAGCCCCACAACAAATTCTTATTGATTGTGCCTGGGCTGTTTCAACTTTCTTCATCCAGGATTCTGATGCAGATCCATAAATAATATACCCGTAATCAATTACTGATCTGATCAGAGCACAGTATATTCTTTGTAAAGATTTTCGACAAGCTCCCCATTCCATCCCTGATAAACATCTTAATATATTATTACTTCTTTTACATTTTTCTAATACTTTCTCTATATGTGTCTTAAAAGTCAGCCTACTATCCATCCATATTCCTAAATATTTTATAACTTTAACTTGTTCCAGTACTTGTCCATAAAGTTTCACTTTAATTTCAGGGATACTATTTCTCTTTGTAAAACAGACTAGTTGAGTTTTAGCAACTGACAATCGGAAACTCCACTTATTGGCCCACTTTTCCACTTCATTAACCACTGTTTGTATAATTTTGGTTACATGTGAAACATTACGTCCTCTTTTCCATATCGCCCCATCATCAGCATAAAGAGATCTTCCAATATCTATTTTGACATTTTGAAAAATATCATTTATCATTATATTAAACAATATAGGACTGCATACTCTTCCTTGCGGAGTACCATTATCTATTTTATATACTCTAGAATATGATGTTCCAACCCTTACCTGAACTGTTCTATTAAGCAAAAAATATTTTATCCAGTTGAACATTCTACCTACAATCCCTATTTGTTCCAGCTTTATTAACAATCCCTCCTTCCAAATCATATCATACGCTTTTTCAATATCGAAAAATATACCTACTACCACTTCTTTATTGACTTGAGCCTTTCTTATATCGGTCTCTAAACTTAATGCAGCATCTATTGTACTGCGTCCTTTGCGAAAGCCACTCTGATGTCTTGAAATAATCCCTTTCCTTTCCAATATATAATTCATTCTGCATACAATCATACGTTCCATTATCTTACATAAATTTGACGTTAGCGCGATGGGTCTATAACTTGTAGCATCATGCTTATTCTTTGCAGGCTTTAAGACAGGGATAATAATCCCATGTTTCCACACAGAAGGAAGTCTTCCTATGCTCCATACTTTATTAAAAAGTCGTAATACACAATTCAGAGAGAAATCAGATAAATTCTTAATCATTGTATAGCAAATCTCATCCTTTCCTGGAGATGTTTGCTTAGCTTCTCCAACAGCTCTCTTTAGTTCTTGCAAGGTAAAATCCATATCTATATGATCATTGGAAGGTCTTTTCTCCATCATAATATTTGGATGTTCTTTTTTACTTTCTTCTCTATTTATTTTCATTTCTTCTGTTATATTATCATTACTATGTACCTTAACAAACACCCCTGCCAACATTTCTGCCTTCTCTACATTAGTCACAGCTATTCCTTCCCCACTACTCAGAGTGGGTATACCGGGATTTCTTTTAAATCCACCCATCTTTCTGATCATACCCCATACTTCACTAACATCTACCTTCTCCCCTATAGAATCACAATACTTTCTCCAGTAGCTCTTTTTTGCAGCTCGTATTATCCTTCTCACCTTGGCTTGCTCTTTTTTATATGAAATGAAATGATCAAATATATACGTCCTCCTAACCTTTTTAAAAGCCTTATTTCGATCTTGAATTGCTTTACTACACAATTCAGTCCACCATGGAACTGATTTCTTCCTTTTTATTTCTTTATTTTTGCCAATAATTTCTTCAGCTGTATTATACAATACTTCACATAATTTTTCATTGTACATTTCTACATCCTCTGTTTCATAATTGAGAATAAACTCTTGCAGTTTTACCTCGCTTATATATTTAAATGCCTCCCAATTAGCCATTTTAAATTTCCACCTACCAATTCTATCCTCTGTAATTTCATTAACATCCATACCTATTTTACAACTAATGACATAATGATCGCTCCCTATTGTAGAATCTTCCCAAGTATCCCACATACATATCCCTGCTAGACCTTCTGACACCAGTGTTAAATCTATAGAAGAGCATCTACCCGGCTACATCAATTCTAGTGGCTCTACCATCATTCATACATATCAGACTCTTCAAATTAATCATTTCTTCTATTATCTTACCATTATGATCAGTATTATTGCTTCCCCATAAAGTATTATATGCATTAAAATCTCCACACCATGTCACCTTCTGATTACCCATTCCCATTACCTTTTCTAATACTTCCATACTTAATCTGTTACAAGGATTGTAATAATTAATTACCTTAATACTTTGTTCTTTTAAAAATACCTCTACTGTAATTGATTCATGCTCTTCAACCAGCTCTATAACCCTATATGTAACTTCATTTTTAATGAATATAGCCACTCCTCCCCCATTACCTGTCTGTCTATCCCTTCTAATACTTGTATATCCTTGTATCACAAAATCTAAGTGAGGTTTCAACCAGGTCTCTTGTATGCATATAATATGAGGTTTATATTCCTTATCTTCTATTACTTTCTTAAACTCTTGCCCATTCGCGATCAAACTCCTTGCATTCCACTGTAATATTAATAATACCATTAAGAGCCTCCACATGTTGACTGTGAATCTACTACTTGACCTTTAAGTTTTTCATTTACTTGTTCCAGAGTAATTCCCTCAAACTGTAGATGTTTCTCTGCTGCTTTAATTATGATTTTAATCCTCTCTGTTCTGCTTACAGTTTGTGCAGTACAGTTGATTACCTCAGCTAGAAACGTCATAAATTCAACTTTTCCCACTTTGAAGAGATCTTCATTGATTTTACGTTGCGATTGAGACGATCTGTTGTGTTGATTCATTTGTACAGTTAATCCATTTCCTTCCACCTTCTATATCACCTACAGCTTTTTTTAGTGCCCTGTTAAGTTTTACTGGATTGATCCCATTGCTATTCGCAAATTTCATGAGTACCTTATAATCCTCCTTGCCTGTTTTTGCCATCATTCTTTCCTTTCCACTATCAGTTCCTGATTCATTTATACACGTTTTCTTTCTCTTGCGATTTACAATTTTGCTCCAATCATTCTTTCCAGTGTTCCCGTCACTACTTTCTCCCTCCATTTCTAAATCACTTCCGGTACTAACATCACTTCCCTCCATCGAAGACACCAACCGTGCCCGCGTCACCTTCCCTTCCAACAAATACGTCACCGGAAGTCTACTCCTCAAAAAACCACCCAAACGGTTCGGGGCGTCGTAGTTGGGTGAAAAGTGGGACTAAATTACCAGGGCCCCAAGTGGGGGGAGGGCCCCTGAGGAGTGAAATTTTATTTTCCTTTAAATATAATTTTAAGATCACAATAAATGTTGTTAACTAATGTAAATACTAATATTTTGGGTCAATGCATCAGTTGATTGATGTATTAAATGGTGTCCAAGTACATATAGTGTCCGAGGACAGGCACCCTCTCCCTTGCATGAAATGGTTTAGTCCACCTTCACCGGGCTTTATGACTAGGCGCATTTGAAGTGGCGTTCATTCTGCTGAAGCGGCAGACGGCAGTGCTGAACTGTGCAACGGAAGGTGATATTAAACAAAGCAAAATTCGGTTCTCAGAAAAGAAAAGAGAGGCAGGAAAGAGATAGAAAAAGAAATGAGGGAAAGCAACTGCTAACGGACTTCTTTTCCAAGAATGGTGAGCCCAAAATGTGAGAGCAAATAGTCTACAAATGAACTCCTGCTGTGGTTACAAAACACTTCAATACCCCCGCGATTATCAGTACACAACGGCATAACACAAAATTAGAAATTACATAATGCCTTGTTTGCATAGCCTACACCATTTCAATAGTAAGTTATACTAATTCGAAAACTAAATTAATATTTGTTATTGGACTATAATAGTCTAACTTTGTAGGCTCAATGTCATATAGGTTCATGAGGATATCTGTCATATTAGTAGCAAAGCTAACTTGTGAAACGCATGGCACTCAGTTTCAGAAACTGTCACAGAGGGTGATGCAGCAGCAACAGACCCCTCATCATCTGATACTGTGGACTTAAGACAAGGTGAGCCTATACTGTAGTTTAAAATGAAAGCACATCATTTTAGCTGTTTATACTGTAATGTGTTTAGCAACACTATGTCATGCTCTGCCTTTTACTGTAGTCTGTTTGGCTAGCCTAATTAAGAGACTATTTTTTTGACACATCCATAAGAAAAATAAAATGGCACTTAGTTTTTATTAAGTGTTATACAAAATATTTAAATGTTAATCAAGTTCAATCACATCCATTAGGCTACATTGGACTTTCAGTAAGATGAAACTGGTTAAAAACTACCTGAGATCAACAATGAGTCAGGATAGATTGAACAGCCTTGCCCTTCTCTCCATTGAAAGTCAGTTGGCAAGAAAACTGGACTTTAAGGACCTCATCAAGGATTTTGCCACCAAGAAGACCCGTCACTGGGCACTAACTGGGGTATAAATTTCAGTGTTTAGCACTTTGTGGAAGTTTTTTTTGCCCCTTATTAATGGAAATTGACAAGCGAGTTAAGTTTTTTTTTATCTTTCACTGTAAATTAAGCATTTTGCAAATTAAGCATTAAAAAGCTGTTCTCTTCAGCCAAATGAAAAAGTGTTTAAATTTTCATGCATGCCTATAATGTTAGGCTACCTTTGGTGGCATCTACTGTTAGCTTTTAAGCATTCTGCAAATAAAACAGAAATTCAGAGAAGTTGTGTAATAAGGCTTTTTTTGTTATACATATAAGAGTTCTTAGATTAGTAGTAAGGGTAGTTGTAGGTAGTTGTCATCCTCGAGCTTACGGGGGCCCATGGCCACTGCTTGTGCATAGGGCCCAGAATTTGGTGCTACGCCCCTGCCTGTATTATCTGTTTTGGACAATAAATCTGACTTTCACCTGCAACTTGCTTCCTCTTCTCTGTTCGCCATGACATTCAGACATTAAAAGAAAAAAGATGCCATTAAACAAATATAAAAAATATAGTCTTTATGTTGTTTGTACATTAATTTGAAGATTGAATGTGAAAATATTGCAATATAAAAGTATATTTAAAAACTTTAATGTTAGGTGGGATTAATCGCAATTAATAAAAATATTTTTGCAATTTATTAGTTAATTTTTTTTTTGACAGCACTAATATATATATACATTACATTACATTATATTTTATCATATCATATATCATATTATATATCATATTATATTATATTATATTAAGATATCAAATAGATTGGGAATTTACAGTCCCAACAGTCTTTGTTGGCCCCGATGCACTCATTAAGTCCTCATCTTAATCTAATTGCTCTAAACAAATGGCATGTGCACAAAACAAGCAAGTCAGAATAAACAAAACATTTTATATTAAAACAGCATTATTTCAGTGCATAAATCCTATTTGATTATTTCACAAAATATTTCTATAAGTAATAACAGATTAAACTGAAGCCTTTAGGCCGCCTCTCCAGTGTCAACCAAAGAATCATATGCTTTCATATTTCATGACCATTTATGACAAATTTGTTATTGCAGATAATACAGTTGGGTCACTAGAAATGATCTAATTGGGTCTGTTGGGTGATAAAGTTTCAAATACATTCTCCAGTGGGCTGTTAAAATGTGGAGAAAAGTGCATAAATATGAAGCATGAAGAATATGTTTAATGAATTACACTTTGACCCCTTCAATTAATTATTTTGAGATTCAAAAGAGGAAGTATATGCAAAGCGGATGTTTACCACTTTTTTGACCATAATATGTGAGATTAACACCATTAATGGGTATATTTTTCATTTCAAATTCTTAGTATATTAACAATATTAACAAACAATATATGCCTGTGAAGAGATGATGCTAACTCTGAATCAACATAAAAAAACATCCAAATTTTCCTTTAATGTAAAAATTACTATAATGTGTTTCACTAGCAAATACCACACCACAACCAAATATGTAATTGAATAGTTTTTTGTTCAGAATGTTAGGGATGAGTTGGAAGAAGATGAAAAGGTAAAGGGGATAGGATGATGGTCAGGGGGATCTGGGCATCTTGGATTGATGGCCCGGAGAGACTCAGGATGAGGGTATCATCTCGTTTGTATATTTAGGCCAGACGATTAGGACCCGCCACCTCCACCCCCCGATGCAACCTGAAAGAAATAAGGATAGCTGATTTGATTAAAGGGGAGGGAAGGGTGGGTTTGAGAGAAAGAGACAAACAGCACAGTATGAGGCGGCCCGATATATGAAAGATTCGGGAAGTGAGGTGATTGGTAGAGACGTGGCCTCGCTCCCAAACCTCAGTTAACTAGTTAACTCCCTTTATTGTCTCTGCTTAAATGAATACATGACATTAACTGCATAATTTGTATCATCTTAGAACTGTACATTATTTATTTATTTATATTTTTTTCTTTCACTCATAAAATTCTGTTAAATGTCATGACATTTTTAAAACTACAAAATGTATATAAAGGTGACTTTCAAATAAATGGACAGACTGCAGTTTATGGTATTCCCCTGATTTATATTAGAAATAATTATATCATTTAGAGTATGCAAATAAAATATGCAAATAAACCGTTTTTACAAGCAGCAGGCAGTGAGGCAGCCAGGACATAAATACATTCCTCTAGCAGAGCAGAACTAACAGATGTAGTAAAATGTTAATGCCATTGGAAATTATTGGACACTATTACATGATGCAAGTCAATATTCCATTTGACATCTGTCCGCAGATTCTACCAATGCTATAACTATAAAAGTACTGTACTGTTTTATTGGTTAAATGGTTTCCTTTGTATGCTATACGAGAGTAAAGTTACACCCAGCCATCTAGCAAAGTTTGTAATGTGGGTGACAGTGATATCTCATTTCTTACAATTGTATGCAAATTGGTATCTGTCAGGAACCACTCCCATGTTGCAAAATGACAGCAAAAGATCTTGACCACTATGGCTCACAGTGGACAGACTAGAAACAGTAATGGAAACAAATTCCTTGCAAACATACAAAAAACAAGATATATTTCTGATCTCATTTGTCCCAATGAAACTCCCCCCTTCCCTCAGCCAATTACTGGGAAATGATAAGCCTGGCATTTCTTCAGAGGTCACCGGCCAAAGAAGAGAGCTCATCAGACAAGCAGGATGTGCTGGTGTTATGTATGAACCATCACTGTGTATTAGGACACCAGCAACTCAATCACATCGGGTGCCCTCGAGGCAGACGTATGGCCCTAAATGACTTCCGAAGGATTGAAGTTGGATTGAAGTGCCTGACAGACAGAGATAATGACATTTTGTGTGCACAATGTGAAATCTACAAAGTTAAGAAACCATACTTGGTTTCAAGAGGCCAGGCTTTTTGTGAGCTTTGCATGTTATTTTGGGCAAAACATACCGCAATCGAGAGGACGTAAATTGAGGTTTTTAGACAAGGGCAGTCTTGATTGCCTTGCGGATTAATTCGGTTTTGCAGCTCATTTGCGCATTTAACACTAGATGACCTTACTTGGCTTCGCAAAGTAATCCTTCGGCAACAGTCTAAAGGAGATTTTTGTTTCATCAGCCACTGACTGTGTGTCTGCTCACCAACCATTTGAACTGATGACAGGTCTAATCTTCGAAAAGATTAAAGGAATTGTCTTGAATTTGCCTGGATCACCTTGTCAGAGCAGAACTAATTATAGCTACTTGCTAAAGTTTAGATTTCGTAGTCTGCTACACCTTTATAATGCCACAACCTTCAGCGTTTTTATCAAATCTTTTCAAAGGACAGTGGAGGAAGTTCAAGTTACAAAAATAAATAAAAATTTGGAAGCAGTCACATAACATATGACTGAAAGTAATAGATTTTAAGTAAAAAGAATTAGATTTTTTTGTTCACTGATTAAAAGAAAGGAGCTGCACTGCTTTGGTATGATACAAAAGGAACTGAAATAAAAAGCATGATATAAACAGAAGCTAGATTCATTTATGAATCTATGATACAAAATTTAAGAACAATAAGAAAGAAAAAAAAACAGAATCTGTGCTAGTCTTGTACTTATTCTTTTTCACTCTAAAAATAACTGTTTATTTGCAGTGATAGTGGCAAACTGAAGTCCTGTCAATTACTTTCCTAGCAGAAACTCTTGTACTTTCATTTCACTGCCTCATTATTTCTTTCTGCTCTAGACATACATGACGGATAGCTAATCAGCAGACTGTCAGAAAGTTATCAAGCAGCTTATTGTTTTAATTATCTCTTTTTTCATGGCTACGGTTTCCCAGAATCCAAAGCAAAAGCTTCGTGAGCTGGAGACTGATTCTTTATGTGATTCATTTTTCCCCTGATTTACTCTTTGTCATGCATATTATGTTGTAATTTTCTTTCAAGGTGGAAATTTGATTTAAAACAATTCTCCCAGCTGAGGCTCTGTTTCTGTCTTGGTGATTCATTCATATTATTTAATAACATACTCTGAAAACTGTCTAGATTTGCCTTCATTAAATTTTACTGTCTGTCTTTGGATGTCATATGGAGGATATTGAATGTTTGGCTGTATTTCAACACTAACATGTTTATTCCCGCTGCATCTTATTTTCCTCAGCTGGTTTGTCATATCTATGCATATATCTTTTATAGATATGTACGCCCTGTGCATCCTGTTTTATAACTGTATATTTCTTGTGTGTGCGTGTGTGTGAGTGTGTGTGCGTGCGTGCGTGCGTGAGTGCGCGTGTTTATGTATGTACATACAGCATATACCTGTATATGTACACACCTGTTCAGCTGCTCAATAATGCAAATATCTAATCAGCCAAAAACAACAAAATTCATTTCAGCATCATCAACCCAATCTGCTGAAGTTCAAACCAAGCATCAGAATAAGGAAGAAACGTTATTTTAGTGACATTGGTAAAGTATCTTGTGATGGTCACTTCCAGCAGGATAGCAAAACTCAGATTATCTCAAACTGGTTCCATGAACATGACAATGAGTCGTCTGTTCTCAGATGGAAATATTCTTTTCATTTATTAGGTCTTTGATATTCATCCAGAAAATCTGTTTTCTTGGAATCTGAAATAAAGACCTTTCTAAAGACATTACATTTTTAACATTCTGCCAACCAGGGTGACAAATAATGCTAATGTTAATGATCTTCTTTTTACTGCATATGATAAAACAGCTAGCTCACATTTTGAACCAGTTGTGAACCGTTCAGGGCCATTTACATGCTTAAAATGTTATTTTTGGTTTCCCTCCTATTCCTAATAAGAGTAGTCCCATTTTCCAATAAATCCTCTAAGTCATTCAAGTCTACTCGACTCATACGAGAGATCTTAAAATGTCACCATTTTCAAAGGTCAGGCATCCACTTACCCAGCAAAGACTGTAGTTTTGCCTGGTTAATTGGTTTACATCTCAGGGACTCTCTGCTACATTAGCGCTACAGCGCTGCAATGCTATTTATGAAACTCTTTGTATCTCGAACGTTTTTAATGACAGAACAATCTAAATTAAAAGGTTAGCACAATAGTGATTAAAAGACATTTTCTACTATAGCTTTTTTTATGAAGGATTGTAGTGTTTACTCCAAACATACAGTGTGATGCACCCAAATAAATTGATGATGATTGATCCTGTAAATTGTCACGAGTCCGGGCTCTGCAGTTCTTCCTTTCTCAACCAGAGGTCACCATCTCCCGTCCTCCCGAACTCCATTGCCCTAACTCCACACACCTGTCGCATATCACACACACCTGTCACAAATTACACTCCCAGCTGTTCCCCATTGTCATGGACTATTTATACACCACACTCCCACTGCTCTGTCTGGGTGAATTAGTTGTCGTTTATTGTATTTGTTGAACTCTGGGGATACATGAACTGTGTTGCCGTTTTATGTATCCCGTTTCTGAACCGTTTTGTTTTGGCTTGTTGGCCTTTTTGTTTCGTATTAAAGAGATCCTTACCTGCATTTGGACCCAGACCTTGTCTTTCCACGGTGCTCTAAGTGTTCCGTGACATAAGTATTATGCCATTTATTACCGACCTAAATATAATTTCAGTAGAAATCATCATTTTGTCTTACACAACTTTCACTCTTGCTGGTAATTTCAAATAAGAAAATAGGTTTTGCAATCTGCTTGACCCAGCAAAGAAATAGTGCCACTTGTTTTTACATTTTTTCAGTCCAACAGAATCTGTGAATTAGTGATTCCAACAGTCTTTTTGTGACCCTTTTTTACTTTTCTATTTTATGTAATGATATTTACTGCTGTTCTTTATAAGAACTCATTCTTCATTTTCTTCACATATTATCTCCTCATATTTGATCTGTAATTCTCAGTTCCTCTTTAGATTGCATAATGAGCTCTAGTTGATATTTAATGGTCATTTCTAATGCAGTATCTGCTCAGCTCTTTCTGCATAACTGGACAATCCCAAAATGAAATGCATACTAATATCTCTTAATGCATTATTCACTGCTTAGAACTTCCGTACTTAATGCATTATTCACTGTTATACTCTTACTCTTTTTGTGTGTCACATACAGTCAAAGCTGTAGAAAATACCAATGTGACCATTCTGCAAGTTGTTCGATCTGTGTTAACTTGTTAATCTCTCATTTAAGTCAATTTATAATTTGAGTGTTATGCAAATAGGATCATTCACTTATAGAGGTAAAATGTGGAAGATTTTAATTACATACTTCATGATCTTCCATGTAGTAGGCCTTTAGGTTAAATCGAAAACTCAAGAAACATAAACACAGCAAAACCTAACCGACAGAAAAGGTTATAAATGCTATGCGCATTGCATTTTTAACTCTGATTTGTATATTTACATGAACTATCAACAACAGCCAGAACATTCAACATAAACATTCATGAAGTTTGCCCACAAAAAAATAGTTTTAATGCATTTTCTGTGCAATCCACATATAATTACCTGCACGATTTACATTCATTCCACAAGAAAGTTTATTTTGATGACAGCATGACTGCATTTTTATGAGACCAAACACAGTTTAATATTCATTAAACACTCTATTGAGAGTCTTCAATGCCCTCGGAGGAGGTTGATGCAAGACACCGGTTCCTTCTAATTAGCTCAACATATCAATTTTACATCACCGTATCAATATACATGGGGCCATAAAGCTAGGTGCATAAAACACTCCGTTAAAGGCCAGTGCATTCGTGGTCATCAGTAGGACTTCTGAGGAAATTGGGCCATGTCTCTTTTGCTGATGACGGGAGGAAATGAGATCGGGCATGTCAGCAATCTTTTTGCCATGATAGCAGGTCATTAAGAAGGAGTCAGCACATGACTGACAAATAGATTAAAGGAAAATGTCAGCGCTAATATCCTAACCATGTATTTATGGTCGTTCAATTGCATGTTTGTCAGAATTCATTCTCTCCAAATTGCCCCACTTCAGTTTAGACATCTAAAGAGGATACTGTATTGAATAAAGGAGCAGAGGGGATTTTCCCATCTCTTTCACAGCACATTTCACAGCATCAGGACTGCCTCGGGGTATGATATTGAAAATGGCAGATGAGAAAAGCTCTTATGGAGCTAAGAGAGCAAACCTGAGTCGAGGTGGCGCGTGAATGGCATGCCGAACAGTAATGACTTTCTCTTGACTCGCAGAAAGTATCCGGGCTGCCGGACGAGTCCTTCGAGTGCTGTGCGTCCATTGACTGACTGTCCCATGCTTCTCTCATGAATATTCTGCCTTTCTCTGCTGTGTTTTACCCGATGCTGCTGGGAGACAACAAAGAGTGCGGGACTGAAGACAATGCTGCAGTCATTTGCATGGACTGCAAGCGGCATGCCTCAAATAGCTTTTCACTTTCAGCCAGTGTCATAATAGGCACCGTCTTATTCGAGATGTACGAACGCATTATAGATTGATCTCATGAATGTCTCGGACCTTCATTTGTGGAACTAATGGACAGAGGTTCAAGCCACAACAGTCGATAACGCGCTGCTCGCATTCACTCCAAAATCAATGTGCATCTCCACTTGGGGCTTAACCTACATCAAGCCTAGAGGATCCGTCAGAATAGTTTTGATCTGCTGTGAATCACATATAAACTAATTATTGGCTGATCGAACCAGGCTTTCATCTAGATGGCTGACAGTGTATAACACAGCATTTCTATTCAGATTCGCTCTGAAAACGAGCGAACAATACCATTGCAATTGACGATAATAAGCGACAGTCAGCTTGCAATGTTCTAATAACACCGGATCACCCGCTCATCCTTGTAAATTGCTCATGTATAATGAAACCCATTGTTTATTCCTGCTGCAAAACAACATAATTACGCGATTCGTTTTCTAGGGGGTTCAAAAACGCTTTCTTAGCTTGGCAATTTGAAATAATGCAAAATCAATGAGGGTGAGTTCGGCTGGAAAATGAGAATATCTAGGTGCTGTAAAGGTGAGCTCACTGTGCATCATCTCTCCCTTCATCATCACTTTAAGTAGGTCCCAATGCACATCCTGTCTCTAATTAGCACCACTGGGGCTGTGAATCATTTGTAGCACACTGCAGAGCAGGCTTTTGGTTCAGAATGACTGGGAACTCATTTACTGTCCATAAAGGGATGGGAAAAGTTTCATGCATGAATTAATGGAAGCTATTGCATGATGTTTTTTATTTTTTTTTTCTTCCATTTCAGCAATTTCAAAACTCTTAAGTAGCAAAGTTAGGACTTTGCTGAAAGTCAGTTTATTTCTAATAATGAGTCATACCTCAGCCAGTGAGAAGATGTGCACCTTAATTTTCCATCTGAATTCACCCTAATTGATTTTTTTATGCATAAAAGGGGCACATCATGAGGAAGTTCATTTGAATTCATCATGAAGCCTTCTATTTAATCTCTGGATTTTCAAATCTCTTTATTGCCTTTAGTTGATAGGACTTATGCAAATAAAGTCTCAGGGTGTTGTTTTCATCCTAAACTTTAGTACAAAGGGGACTTTTATATGCCTATATGTTCTGCAGCATATCACTGCTGTGATAGCAAATAACCCCTGAAAGATAAGAGAATAAAGGACGTAGGTTTCAAATAGAAAAAAAATAATAATTCCCTTGGAGACAGACAGGTTAACAGCCTAGTTTGGCCATATTTTGATGTATTGTGCTGGCGGGAGGGAAATCAAGAGTGTAACTCAGAAGGGAAACTCCCACCTGCACTGGATCTATGTGGGTCTCTCAAGGCACAGTCAGGCCTGAGAGACCTCAGAGCAGAGACAAACATTTGTCACATCCCTGAATCAATGCTAATCGAACATGTGCTGTCACAGAACTACCTACACAGCAGAATACAGAGTCGGAAAATACCAGAGAAGGATATAATGGTCTATCTGTTTTTCTACACAAGACATGACATCATACCACATGCGTCCATGGGGTCATGAACTTCTGAACATGTGCAATATATGCTGCTCTCTCCTTCAGAATATTATCATCAAGAGAGTCATGGTGGCATCATTGTCTTAGTAGGAGAATTTCATTTTTGTGGTGGAAATTACAGCACAATAATGGGACATAATAATACACACTATGAGACATACAGTAAATAATATGTATTACTGTTCAAAAGTTTGGGGGTCTGTTAGAGAAATTCATGCTTTTATTCTGAATGGTTGAATTAAATTCATGGCAGGTGACAGTAAAGATACTTATAATGTTATGAAAAATTTCTATTTTGAAATATTTGCTGTTCATTTCAACTTTCTATTCCTCAAGGGAAAAAAAAGTATAATGGTTTGCACAAAAATATGAAGCAGCACAACTGCTTTGACCAATGATAAGAAGAAAAGTTTCTTGAGCACAAAATTTACGCTAGAATTATTTTATTCTTCTTCAGATTATCATTGTTTTAAATGTAATCATTTGTATTCATATATATATATTCATAGTTCAACATTTAAAATCTGGATCTGGGACTAGCAAAAAGTTATAAAATGCATTTGAAAAACAGCAACAATATAAGAAACATGTTAAGAACTTTCCATAAGATTTATTGTAATCTTTATATAACAAAAAAAAAAATGTTGCAATATGATACATTTATAAAAAATCAGTACCTGGGAACAGTGTTGCCAGATTGGGTGTTTTTCAATTTGATTGTGTTGCTAAAATTAGTTTTGGGCAGGTGGACAAAATTTGGGATGATTTGGGGTTAGTTTGTCAGTTTGTTTGTTGGAGTGAGAGGGTTTTGGTGAGCTTTTGGACTGGAATTTTGTCCATCCAATCTGTCAACACTGCCTGAGAAATCAAGGTGTCCAGATTTAAAGAAACACACATATTACACAAAGATGTTGAAACATATGAATATCATCACAACTAAAAAACAACTAAAAAACAACAATGTGGTACAGAATTTTATTGAGAGGCATCGCACACACAGATATTCATCCAATGCCTTTCATTTCATTCAGTGTAAAAGGTCCATTACAGGTGCACAGATTCCCCTCACATTCCGCAGCAGAAAATATTCAGTGAATGAATTATAGCCCAAGACTTTCATTTCACATATCTCAATTGAATTAATGTGCTTCTGCCTGGAGCATCATTAGCATCATCCAGGATGCCTTCCTCGGTACAGTGGACTAACCCTCATTTACACTTTCATTGTGACTGAAAATGCAGGTAAAATTGTAACATTTATCCGCCTCTGTTCCTTGTGACCCTGGGCAAGTTCATTTTAGTAAGACTAATTCCAGGGGCCTTGAGCTACTATGAGACATTTACCTCAGAAATCATTTCTTGTGATGAATTGTGTTTTTTTTCCAAAGTTGAGAAGTACAGCCAAGCAATGAACTGGTAAGAATTACATAATGAATTCTGCCAGACTACTTTTTGGGTTAGACTACTTATGACTAGTGACAAGATTTCTGCATGCTCTACTTTTAGCTGCGAGCAGCTGTAATTTTGAATGGGAATTTGATAACTGCCCTTTCTTTAGGCAGTGTAGGGATTAGTGTAGGGATTATTGCTTTAAAATCCCAAATCTGTGATACATTATACATTGGTTTGATGTGTCAGACTTTCTTTTAAAAAAAAATTTTTATGGTTTTTGTGCCTTTGAAGGGATCAGATAGTGTAGCAGTGATAGAAAATGACGATGGGAAGAGGATGATAAGATTGCATTTAGTCATTTACCAGACACTTTTATCAAAAAAAAAAAAACATTGTAGCAATTTTTACGTGTACGTTAGTACTCAACAATAAGAGGTTTTTAGAATATTTAATAAAATAAGGGTCAGATTTACTAACAGCGTGAGCCAACGCAAACCATCTTTTGGCGTTAAAATAGTACTGTCAGGATTTAGTAAAGACGCACAGTAAAAAAATTAGTGCTGAAAAGGAGTGGACAGTTATTTTTGCGCCTGATCTTATTTAATATCGATTTGTAGGAGTTTCCCTTTCAGGCGCTAAATTGATGGGAAAAGAGTATTAAAATGAATCAAGCAAAGTGGTTTACTAACATTGGCGCCCATCAAATTACTGGTATTTGCGTCATTATTTAAAACTTAAAGCAGGTGGTAATTTGTACTGCTCTTGGTAAATTGTGCTGGTAAATCACCTGCAGAATTTTTCACGCCCATCTGCGCTTTTAGGGAATGGCGCTCTAACGCTAATTTGTCCTGTTTAGTCAATCTGGCCTGATAGTGTCTTTGTTTATGGGTTTAGATTAGTTATAGGTGTTTTAAAAGAAATATTACTTTAAAACAAAGAAATCAACTATTTATTAGGTAAATGAAGTTCATATTAAAAGGTTCATGGGTTTAGCTTGATTTACATTGGAAGAAAATGAAAAGCATGCTCACTTTCGCTACCCACATTTTACACTCATCCAATGAAAAGCTCTTAAAGAAGTGTTAATTCAGAGCTCAGTTACTAAGCATCAATATAACTGTCATGAGCAGGGCTCTCATCCAGCCCAGAATCATCACACTCCAGTCTGAAGCATCTCTCAGTATGACAGCAGGGAATCTTTAACCTCCACCCTCAACTCCCTCATGCAGTCTGTCAGCCGCTTCAGGTGTTGAAGTGTGATCTCCACAAGGTGCTTAGATAAACAAACATTCAGTTTACATTTTACTCACAACTGGATCACACAAAGTAGCCTAATTCCCACACTCTAAGAAAAGTCTGGAAAAATACGGCCAATGTACTGTGTTAATATGAAGGAATTTTCTATATAGATTTTTACAGGGTTTTCCAATATTTTGAATTATGCATTGTGTTGTGTTTTGGGGTTGAAAAAATCTTTTAACCATAAAATGTGTTGAATTTCTGTGGTTTTAATTATTTATTATTATTTTTTTTTCACTTTAAAAAAAAAAGGATAGAAATTTTTATTTGATTAAATTATACAGTATGGATGTCTAATGTATTATTGACTAAAGGATGTTTTTGTTTGTTTATGCAAATTTAATTTTTCTTGGTAATTTCGAATCAATTAATTCCAAGGGGTCCTGCACCAGGCATCTGCTTTATTATATAATATATATTTACACTCTATTCACCATTTTTATAGCATCTTCTGACAAATGGGAAAATGTTTCCCCAAGAGTTATAATAACAGAATTCATGCAATGTCTGCCTTTGAATCAGCTCCACTATATGCCCAGTCAAGTCACTTAGCTGAATCAATAATAGCACTGATGCTGTAGAATTTATTCATTTTTCTGAAATAATTTTTTTTATTATTATTAGCCTGACCTTTGCATGACCTGGTTAGTTTTGTGCCACATCTGCAACAAACAGAATTGTATGCAAACAAATCCAAATGTAAGCAATCAGCTGGCATAAACTCAAGTAAAACCCAAGAAGGTATACAATACCTGCAAAATGCACGGCTAGTTTTGAATGGCCATCAAAGGAGAAAAATTAGATGCTTTTGGGCATTTACCAGCAAGAGCTAACAGGGTCATGCTAATCATCCAAACCTTGACCCCTTGGTAAAACTGAATATTTTTAAATCCATCCATCTTTAATCATTATCCATCCAACTTTTTAAACAGAGCAATCATACACCTTCGCATTCCTGGAATGAAGACCACCTGATTTCTAGTGTCAATATTGAGAGAATAGTTTTGTTTTATTTAACTGCCTTTAGCCGAATCCATTTTAACTGAGGTGAAAGTGTCTCGACTTCAATTAAATCATGTGTGTGCACATGTGTGTTGCTGCTAAGCTATCAGATATGCAACCCCATGGCTTTCGATGCTGAGATGAAAGCCGCTTGAGTGGCATGTAGTGGTGTGATTGGAGACTTGGGGTTTTATCTTGAAAGGAGGTACCAGTAATGTATTCAGTAGATGTGAAGCCGCCAGAGAGACCGCTCAAAGCAGCAGGGATTATATATCCACCAAAAAAAAGCCCTATTGTAAAATGACACAGCCCACTCAGTATGGGACGGCTTAGTGTAATGGTGCATATCTAGAAAAGGTCACATTGTTAGAACCATGAATTATACACAGCTGTTCTCTCTCATTGTGTGCATACATATTCCACCCTGTCTACCCTGTCGGAAGTCAGTCTGATTTTTCTGTCCCTCTGGTGTACATGAGGCGCGATGAGCTTGAAATCCGTGGCAAGTGTCACCATCCGTCACCGTAATGGTCTCATGAGCAAACCTTCTCACCTAGAGCGATCCAGTCACACTCCAGGTTAAAGTGTGGGCAGAAAACTTTGTAACCTTATGTTCAACAAAACCTATAATGTAGTAAAGGCTCCTTTTTACACAGCTTGATTGCAACAATGAAAATGTGTGTTTGACGTGTATGTGTGAGAAAAAATAGTGGTTCCTGTGTGTGAGTGGGTATGTGTTGTTGTGGTCTTTTTCTGAGGCTTGGTTTTTCACACTCCATTACCCTTTTTCATCTGCATTCTAAGCTCTAATGACCAACATGTCAAGTTTTGGCTGGCTAGCATGGTTTAATTTTGGTGGATGCCATAACAACACCATTATGGGAGGAATAAGCATCTATCCATGGACAGCCATTTAAAACTAGCCTCTTTTTTGCAAATATTTGATTATTTGTTAAAATATTATGCAAGAGTTAGTTCTAATTTTCGTATTTCAGTGGTTCAGGAAAATTGACTGTCTGTGTGTAATGGAAATTTTTGTCTGAAGGCAGCATAGCTATAACATAAAAGTTTCTGCCCATTGAAATTACAGTGTTGAAATATGATTAAAATATATTTAGAAAAATACTTCATATTAAAAATTTGAATAAAAGGAAACATTTTGGGGATTCATCTCTGGGGATTTTTTATCTTGCATTTCATAATGAAATCTAGCAAGCTCAATGCTGTCTTATTTTTTTGTCCATTATTTTTCATTAATTTGAATGTGTGCAAAGGATTTTGAGTGTTTCGAGGATAGGAAATGATAGGATACGATCTTTGAAAATATGCTGCATGAAGGGTGTGAAACAAAGGCTTGCCTTCCAAGGATCCTTCAAATTGAGAGCGCTTTCAATGGGACTTGATGATGTGGCAGCTGAGATCCGACTTAAGACAGAGCCTTCCAAATGAGAAACACCCATTGATTCATGCATGAACAAATAAGTCATTGAAACATTCACTTAACCAATCCAGTCACTAATTCATTCAGGACCATGTGTTGCATTCACTAAAAACCAGACAAAGTAGCTGGCGACATTGTATCTGAAGTGTAAGTTACTCAGTAACTTGTAATGGAGTAAAAGTGGCAGGACTGTATGTCAGTTTCAAATTATGTATAGAAATTGTTTATGGCTGCAACAACAATATCACACTTGTAATCATGCTTTTGACTTCATGGGTTAGATAAATAGCAAACTGCACATCAGCAGCAGTCTTCAGTATCTTAGTGGAAGCAGTAGGTTCCTCTTCAGGAACTCGAGCTGCGTCGAAGTGGTATGGGAACGCCTTCAGCGTGACAGCGCTCTGACTCACGTGTAATCTGTCCAATGGATGGGCGAGACGTCAGGAGCGGGTGATGTAATTGGCCAGGAAGCATAAAAGCACGTGTGGTGGAACCGGCATCAGCTTTTTGTCATTCAGCAACCGCTACTCTGTGTGTGTGTGTGTATGTGTGTGTGTGTGTGTGTGTGCACCTGGTATTCATCACGTCCTGGGGACCAAATGTCCCCACAAGGATAGTAATACCAGTAAATCTTAATCTTGTGGGGACATTTTTTGGTCCCCATGAGGAAACAAGCTTATAAATCATACAGCATAACGTTTTCTGAAAATCTAAAAATGCAGCATGTTTCCTGTGAGGGCTAAGTTTAGGTGTAGGGTTAGTGTAGGGCAATAGATACATAAATAGAATACAGATTGTACAGTATAAAAACCATTACGTCTATGGGATGTCCCCATAAAACATGGAAACCCAACATGTGTGTGTGTGTGTGTGTGTGTGTGTGTGTGTGTCTGTTGTAATGAATTTAAGCTATTATTTCAGCTTTTAGGGAATCGATTATTAAGATTCAATATTGATTTAATTAAATTGAGCTGATTTAAAACTTTTGATTACACCTTATCAACTTAGACGTCCAGCGTCTAGCATTTAGTGTATCCTAGCCATTCTGTTTGCTTCGTGGCCACCGAAGTTAACATTAACCAGCATTTTATTTGTTATGAGCAAGGTAACAAGGACCAACAGCGCAAGGCCATAACAGAACAAGTACAAAACACAAACACTGCTCTGTAAAATTACACAAAGTTTATTTGATAGTCTACGATAAAATGCTAAACAAACACACACACACACGCATACGTTCAGGACATGAGTTATTGCGGTTTGAAGAAAGTTTAAGGTTTGCCAAGAATTCTCTAAATTCAACCTGAGGAAGTCACAAGCAGAGAACTTTACTATCTTTACTTTTAAAGATGAATTCAACCAGCTCAGCAAGATATGGAGATCATTTGTTTACTTGTTTTCAAGTTGAGTCAATAGCTGATCTGTTGTTTTCCTCGCGTGGTTGAGGGAAACCTCCGGGGCTGCTGATTGGCTGCTGAAGTCGTCATTGTGTGATGCGTTTTCCAGGGATGCCCCTCTGTGGTCGGTTGCTTTCTTTGTGACGTGATGACACTCGAGAAACTCTAAGGAAGTCTGTTTGCAGCGACTCAGCTTTGAAAGTCTCTTCAGTCAGAAGTTCCAACGAGTCACTTAGTTCTGAAGTCTCTTAGCCTGATGTTATGGCTGTGAGCGCTTCGCAGCGCGATCAGAGACGAAGCCAACATTTTAGAGCAAGCAGCGAGTAACGAGCAGAGCTGAGTGTCCGTTTTTAGCAGGCTGATTTCAGTCCACCCACTAGATGCTCCCTCCAATCAAATTGTCCCTGTAGGTTGGAGTCTTTTCCGTCTGCAGAGCGTGTTTCTTTGATGTTGTGGAATGCAGGAAAGAAACGGGGAGGTGTTTTGAGGTCATGAGAAGGTCACATTGTGTGGATCTGGTGATTTTCTTAGCTCAGACGGAGCTGTAAATCAATCGTTTGTGTTTATCAGATTAGTAGTTTATGCGTAAAAGGGTTGCGGGTATCGCGAGCCATCTGTTTCTGGAATATCTCCAGATAAGCAGTTCTTTGTTCTTTAGATTTTTTATGCCGAAGTTAGTCAGGAACAACACTGAAGTTCTGTTCTTAAGTACATCCAGATGCGGTCCTTCTCTCCTCAAATCTATCATTGTTTTTATGGGTCTCATGAGATGATAAGCAGATCATGGCAGGAAGCTAGTCAGACAATTGGGCGCAGTGCTGATCATTTATTAATTTTACGACCACAGCATGGCCGTGAGAAAGCTCCTTAACTTCTGCTAAGGAATGTGCTGTCCTGCAATTATTTTGGGTGTCCATTCAATAAGGTTCTACACTATCGATCTGTGGTGTGAGTCTTATTTAATGTTGTTTGTCCTTACACAATCACTTGAAATAAGCTCCATAATGTCTAAAAGTGCAGAGAAAACTAAGCACTTGGGCGAGAGCAGATCGCATTACAGGCTGTATGTTCCTCCCTGCAAACGCTACATCACTGCTGGGGATACACACAGTCAGTGTGAGGTCTTCTTGAGAGTAGAGCACGCAGAGTTAGCTCTCGAGGGAGTTTTCTCCCACGGTTTCTTCCCCCCAGAGAGAGAGGGCTTGACGCTCCGCCTGTCTCCAAGGAGGTGGACGTGAAGGATGTAGATGAGAAAGTTGCATTGTTTGCACAAGCATATTATGAATGACAACATCATTATAGAAGCGTAAAAAAATGCATAGAAACGGAGTTCGCACTGTCAGCTCTAAAGAAAAGGGGCTGATTGTGCTTCTCCCTGCCGTATGATCTCGTGGTTCTGGTGAGTGAGATCGCGGGAATCGCAACATGGATCTGGCGGACGGGTTGGAGACGGGTTCGCCCTATCTCCACCTGCATTACCCAGATCCAGCGCTCTCGCTCTGGGCTGGAAGCCCACGGTGCGGTTCTTCCCCCTTTGAGTGAGAGCTGCTGTTGCAGCGCGCGTTGCAGAGGCGATGCATGCATTACATCATTCTTGTTCATTCTATGAATCCTTTTCATATCAGACCGTGTTTACTTGTCTGATGGTTTTTCTGCATTTAATTTTCAGGAATTAAATTATCTATTTCATCTAACTAGGAGAAGTTAGCTGTGTATAAATGTGTATATATACACAAATATGTATAGGAGCACAATGTTTTATCTAGCAGGGGCTGCTGGGCAGAGCAGCCCCAACCGTGTTCTAGCTCCTCGTTTAGGAAGCATCACTTCTCGTACTCCCCAGAATACTGCAGTCAGAGTAGCATTCCCAGGCCAAAGGCTTCTAGCAGAAAGTGGATCTGCAGACCGTCACTCTCGCTGGATAGTCTTCGGCTAAAACGTCCTGCTGCCTATGGCCCAGGACTTCTGAGGGCCGGCCCCTCTGGGGAAGAGCGGCGTACACCGCATTACACGGTGCCCGTCTCTCCTCAGTGCCCTCAGGAGATCGGCCTGCCAACCCTGCCAGGGGTCTCCAGCGAGCGTTTTTCTCAGTTACTTCCGCCCGGTAACGTCGCGGAACTGAGAGGATTGCCGCCCCTTCGGGGGTCTTTAGAGCAGCTAGAGTGGCCATCCCCTGCCGGTCTTCCACTCCAGGGCACCGAGCTAGCAGCTCTAAGCACACCAGAGGCCAGTCTCGAGAGACTGGTTCCCTTTGTAGGCACTTGGCGGTGTGGGAGCCCCTGCCAAGCGTGTTTCATTGGGTCCTGCCTCTGGGCTCTGGTTCTATCAGTCTAGTCTTCCTAGAAATGATGCGGGTCTGAGGACCGTCGTTTCAATGGGAGAATTTAGCTGAGGCAGTCCTGATGTCTATGGCCTAGGACTTATGAGGGCAGGCCCCTCTGGGGAAGAGCGGGTTACACAGCATTACACGGTGTCCGTCTCTCCTCAGTGCCCTCAGGAGATCAGTCTACCAACCCTGCCAGAGTTCCAGGGTGCAGCAGTCTCCAGCGAGCACTTCTCACAGTTATTTTCACCCAGAAACGTAACGGAGCTGAGAGGCTCGCCACCACCTTCAGGGGTCTCTAGAGTAGCTAGTTTGGCCTTCTCCTGCCAATCCTCCGCTTCAGAGCACCGAGCTAGCAGCTCTAAGCTCACCAGAGGCCAATCTGAAGAGACTGGTTCACTTAGTAGACTATTTGTCAGCGTGAAAACTACTGCCAAATGTGTTTCAATGGGTCCTGCGCACTGTAGAGAAAGGTTATCGCATTCAGTTCGGCGCCCCGCCGCCGCCATTCAACGGGGTGATTCCCACACTCATAGGCCCCGAGCAGGCTCTGGTCATGGAACAGGAACACTCTCTTGGGGAAGGAGGCCATCGAGGTGGTCCCTCATCACAAAAGAGAGTGCGGGTTCTACAGTCAGTACTTCATAGTTCCAAAGAAGGATGGAGGGTTGCGTCCCATTTTAGATCTGCGTCAGCTGAACCGCTCAGTCATTCAACTGAAGTTCAAGAGGCTGACACTCAAACAGGTCATGTCTCAGATCAGGTCCAAGGACTGGTTTGTCACGATCAATCTAAAGGACGTATACTTCCATGTCTCCATCCTTCCCACTCACAGGAAGTTCCTGAGGTTTGCTTTCGGGGGCAAAGCATACAAATATCAGGTTCTTCTCTTCGGCCTTTCATTCTCACCGAGCACATTTACTAAGTGTGTGGATGCTGCTCCTCTGCGACTCCAGGGCATCCGCATACTCAATTACATCGACGATTGGTTGATTCTAGCTCAATCGGAGCAACTGGCGATTCGACATCGAGATGTCATTTTCGTGTACATGAAAGAGCTGGGGTTGAGACTGAACACCAAAAAAAGTGTGCTTTCTCCAGTACAGAGAACAATTTATCTAGGCGTGGTGTGGGATCTGACTACGTTGCTGGCACGCATGTTCCCTGCTCGGATTGAATCGATCCTCATGTTAGTCAAGAGAGTGAGAGAAGACCAGTCACTCACTGTCAAGCAGTTTCAAAAACTGCTTGGTCTGATGGCAGCAGCGTCCAACGTGATGCATCTTGGCCTGCTGTACATGAGAGGCCTGCTGTACATGAAACTCCTACAGTGATGGCTTAGAACCAAGGGGTTCTCCCCGAGGGGAAACCCACATCAGTAACCCTTAGGCATGTGGAGACGTCCTTGGTTCTTGTCTCAGGGCCCAGTGCTGGGAGCTCCTTGTCGCCGCGTAACGCTAGCGACGGACGCATACCTCACCGGTTGGGGAGCGGTCATGGATGGCCACCCTGCCCGCGGTCTGTGGAGTGATTGCCATCTCACTTGACACTTCAACTGCCTGGAGATGCTGGCCGTGTTTCGAGCACTCAAACACTTTCTCCCAGACCTAAGAGATCACCATGTGTTGGTGCACACCGACAACACAGAGGTGTTCTCTTACAGTCAACCACCAGGGAGGTCTGCGTTCGCGCCCCTTGTACAAGCTGGCACCCCAGATCCTTGAGTGGTCCCAGGACAGACTCCTCTTGCTAAATTCCTGGACATCTCAATATGGGAGCAGACATCCTGTCGAGGCAGGGGCAGAGGCCAGGGGAATGGATGCTGCACCTTGAGATGGTGAAGCAGATATGGAGAGTTTTTGGCCAGGCTCAGGTGGACCTCTTTGCGACTCAGGAGACATCGCAATGTCCCCTCTGGTTCTCTATGACTCCTCCAGCTCCTCTGGGACTGGATGCTATGGTTCAGACTTGGCCGAGGCTTCGCCTGTACGCTTTTTCCCCAATCGCTCTGCTCCCGGGAGTTCTGGTGAGAGTGCGCCGGGACGGGGTCCGTCTACTACTAGTAGCCCCGTTCTGGGCGGGCTGAGTATGGTTCTCGGACCTGATTTCTCTCCTCGACGGCGCTCCATGGCGCACTATCATTCACCCTTGCCCGGAGCTGTGGAAACTGTGGGTGTGGCCTCTGAAGGGGCACAGCTCATAGCTTCCGGTCTCTCAACTGAGGTTGTTGAGACCATCCTCCAATCCAGAGCTCCCTCAAGGAGGAAACTGTACGCCCTAAAGTGGAAGCTCTTCACTTCATGGTGCGGAGGTTGCCAGACCGACCCACTCCAACTGCCCGATTGGTACAGTTCTGGAGTTCGTGCAGGCCTGTTCCTCCGCTAGGTTAGCCCACTCCACCCTGAGGGTCTAAGTGGTGGCTATACCGGCCTACCGTGCCCTTCTCGGTGGCCTTTCAGTGGATAGGCACCCCTTAGTTACATGTTTTCTCCACAACATGAGGAACTTGTATGCCCTGAACTGAAGTGTCACTTCATGGTGCAGAGGTTTCCAGCTTGACCCAGCCAACTGCCCGATTGGTACATTTCTGGAGATTGTGCAGGCCTGTTCCTCCGCAGGGTTAACCCACTCCACCCTGAGGGTCTACGTGGCAGCTATACTGGCCTACAGCGCCCTTCTCGGTGGCCTTTCAGTGGGTAGACACCCTCTAGTACATGTTTCCTCCAGAGGCAGAGAGCTTATGCTATGTGGTGGATCAGGATGCTATTCCATAGCCTCGAGTCCTCTGCTCTCCCCCTTCTTGGGGAATGAGACGCTGCATCTCGGGCCATACTTCCGGCATCCCTACGAGCGGTTGCTTCATTTCCTGAAGCTGACGCCGGTTCCACGTGCTTTTATGCTTCCTGGTCAATTACATCACCCGCCCGTGATGTCTCACCCATCCATTGGACAGTTTACACATGTAATTCAGAGCGCGATCACGCTGAGGCCGTTCCCATAGCGCTTCGACGCTGCGTTTCGTTCCCTCGAGGAACTAGGGTTACATAGGTAACCTAGAGATGTTATCCTGGGATATTTTTGTCCTACTGTTTTATATATATTAGGACATACTACTTTTTCAATTTAGTATAAAAGTACCTTATTAAGAGGTGGAGATGACTTCCCAAAGGCAAATATATGACAATATGAGGGAAAACTAACAAAAAGCTTTCTCCAGTTATTACAGAGACATCCTTGCCAATGACCATCACCTGCAGGACCAATAAATTTCCATCAGGCAAACCCTATTAGTATCAGCTCACCCAGAACTTCAACTGTTGTCAAGGATAGGAGATATCCCAGAGGAAGTAATAGTGCACACACATTAAACTTTTATGAAATGTTAAACATGACCCAACAGCTTTATAATAATCAAAGAGTAGAGTGATTTCCCTTTCAGATGTAAACCACAAAGGGTGACAACCTTTTTGGGTATATGAAATGTTCACAAAGAGGTGTCTGTCTGAGTGTCTCATTTATTATCTATGTGCTCTTCACTGCAGGTCACGTTGTTTCTGGAAGCATAGAAGGGCTCCAGAGGCCAGAGGCAAACCACAGAGATTGCTTCACTCTGTAACACCTACTTGAGATTCCAGTTGATGACTTCATGCTCAAACATATAATCAGATTAGACTGATATATGCATGTAAATATCTTTTATATCTGTGCTGAGGTAGTAAAATTACTATAATTGCACTAGTTCAATTTATAAAATGTTTTTTTAAAGATGCAAAAAGTGATAATGGATATTTGAAAACATAAAGTGCCATTTTAAATATTCAGAATCTAGCAAAGTGTAAAACCATGTCTCAAATGATCTTAGGGCAAGAAGGTCCCCAAGTATTAAATATAGTATAGGTTTAAAATGGCTTCAACCTGAATGAACTCATGTTTAATCTTAAAATATTCAAAAAGATCCTCCTATTTGCTTGGTGATTAGATGCATGTTTCTCATGGAAGACAGGACTGGAAGCAGGGAAGCATGGTGTAAGTGGAAGTGGCTTGACATTTCAGACAGTGTGGAGTGAAGTCAATACAAGAGCCTCTAGTCAAACAAGCCTCCACTTGTGTTGCACTTCTCCTATGGGCTATAAACAAAATTGAGACTGTTGATGAAAATTCATGGTTTAATTACAGAATTACAGCCGCACAATAACAGTTTTACACAGGGCTTATTTATCAAATACAGGTGCCTCTAGCAATCGTTCAGCTGCAGCATTGAGTTCAGAGAGATGCATGCAGGACTCATTTGACCTTTTATATAGTTATTTAGCATTAATAAACTAATAACATATAATCATTATCTGGCCACATTTTTAGAATGCCCTCTTAAATATAGTGAATCCTGTTGAAAACTGACTTAAGATCATTTGACGTGATTCCCAGTGTTTAAGAGACTCATAAATCATCCAAGTTATGTTGTTTCAAATCTCTTGGTAATGTAAACTGTGTATTGTGAGGAAAAGTCAAATATATACTTACGGGAAGACAACTGCAAGTATGAACTTAAATTAAAGTTGAAGTGTGAGCTTAAATTACAATGTTTGACTGATTGCATGTTTGTATCCTGCAGTCTGTGAGGTGTCATTATGTCATTAAGTGTGGGAAGGAAATGCTAGTACCTACACAATAACACAAAAGCTCTCCTTCCTATAATTACTACACCTTACTCATAAAACCAGCCAAGACTTATTATTGGGTCTAATTAACCTTGGGAATGTGTGTTTGTTTTTCAATTTAAAGACCTATAATTTTGGTCTATTCTGTCTGTATCTCAATTTAAATGTCAATTTAGGGTGCTTGTTATTGGCATTACTAAAGCTTTTCATTTGTATTGAAGCTGTGTACAGTGAGACTGTGCCATGTAAACAGTAACAAGTAAAACTTTTTTTTTTAAATAGTAAACCAATGCAATTTGTGTCATCATTTACTCACCTGTCTGTATGACTGTCTTCTGTGGAACACAAAAGGAGACTATTCAATAAATATCCATTTGGGTGAATTCAAAATAGCAGAAACACCAGATAAAGCTTTAGTTTTACAACTACAATTGTGTTAATACCAGGTTATTACTCATCAAAACCAATCAGAGCACATCAGTAAATGATCAGCAATTCACATGGACATTTAACTGACACTCTTGGGTGCTTTAAGCATTAAAGTGAGTCACAATGTACTGAATTCACCCAACCGGATATTGATCCTTGAAAAAGGAAAGTCATGCAGGTTTGGAGCAACATGAGGGTGAAGAAATATTAAAAAAGTGAATCAAGAAAGATAGAGACTAAATGTGCCCAGTAACTGTGATAATGAACTACACGAGGCAGCAAGACAGGGCTCACAGACTGTGGTATGCAAGGACATAGTGTACTGTACCATGGTAGTCAGTCCTTGAGTTCTCTGAATACAAAGAACAGTTCACTGTTGTGTGTACTGTGTACATTCTGTCCAAAAACACAGCTCTGTCTTGATTTCATGGACACAGACGTACTTCCTGTGGCAGCCATGTGTTCCTGTGTCTTTCGCAGTCTATACAACTCTTTTTAGTGCCAGATAGCCATGGCACTACCCAACAGGAAATGTATTTCTGTTTTTGTCTGTTGTATAGTTTAACCTAATTAGTCTAATTAAAGTAATAGTTCACCCAAAAACCAAAAACAACTGAAAATGTACTCACCCTCAGGCCATCCAGAAAGTAGAGGATACTTCATTGTAACAGATTTAGATAAATTTAGCATTACATCACTTGCTTGTCAATAGATCTTCTACTGTGAGTGGGTGCCGTCACAATAAGAGTCCAAACAGCTGATGAAAACATCACAAGAAAATGCAGTCCATCAGTTAACATCTTGTGAAGTGAAAGCTGCGTGTCTGTAAGAAATGAATCCATCATTAAGACATTCAAACTTTTAAATCGCCACTTCTGGCCAAAATGTTGGTCTACAATCAATAACAATGCTTGCCCCAGGGAAAAAGTTCATCCCCTGTTGTCCTCTCCCATCAAAATCCACCCACAGTTTATAACTGTTTTTGACTGTTTTTGCTTGAACTGTGCATATTTCTCTCCTGATTCAGATAAGACAACTTGTATTATTATAAAGATGACTTGTATTTCAATCAGAAGCAACAGTTTTAAGTTACTGTGAAACATTGAATTCAGCTTTTTACTTCACAAAACAATTGATGAACTGTTGTGTGGAATACTTCTGGATTATTGTGATATTTTTATCAGCTATTTGGACTCTCATTCTGACGGCACCCATTCACTGCACAGGATCCATTGGTGAGCAAGTGATGTAGTGCTAAATTTCTCCAAATCTGTTCTGATGAAGAAACAAACTCATCTACACCTTGGATGGCCCAAGGTTGAGTAAATGTTCAGCAAAGTTAAATTTTTAGGTGAACTATTCCTTTAATTCTTGTGGTCGTTTCACTCTACCATTATTTTTTACATTTATGGCTATATTAACTTGTCTTTTAATATGCAGCCGTGGCCAGAGTGCTCGGCCCTACAGGTTTGAATAAATCTCAGTGTCATTGCACCATGTAGTGGTGTGGCCACATGTCACTTTTAATGATAGCTGCCATTACTTTGAGCTGGCCCATGAAATGGTGGGAGCACACATCTGTGAATTTACAGCCAACTGCACCATATTGATTCATACTGCATAATATTCTGCTACACTAGCAAGACTGGATGTGCATGCAAGTGTGTGAGAGTTAGCCCTCTGAGCATGTTTTGCCATCACCCTGGCCTGCCAACAAAACAGAAGCACATGGTTATTAAGAGGGGCGGAGTAATCACATGCAACTAATTCCCATTGGCTGCCACCACATGAGAAGGACAAAAGAAGCACGATGCACCATGCTTATAATAGTTGTTTTAGAGGGAGAATAGAAAGGACTGCTGAAATTCCCTTAACACCTGGATAACCTTTGAGAAACACTTGACTTCTCATCACAACATGGGCCTCATTGCCATAACCATGCAAAATCTGCTTGTGGTCAAAAGTATTTGAATGGCTCGTTATTGATTTCCAATGGCAATTCATTCTTTGCAGTCCACCAGAGGAGACTCTTGGAGAGTACAAAACCGAGAGGACATAACTGGCATAATTAACACCTACGTTTAATCTACAAACATTTTTAGATCAGCTGTAATGTCACTCTCTCGTGTACACGCGTACAACAGTTAAACTAAAGATTATGGATTATAAAGTTTTAAATATGGATATTATTCTTAAACAAAAACATTGATTTGCTTTAGAAGGATTTATTAACCCACCAGAACTGTGAGGAGCACTTTTTATGATGGATGGATGCACTTTATTGGACTTCAACAGCCATTCACTGCCATTATAAAGCTTGGAAGAGCCAGGATTATTTTTTTATATAACTCCGATGGCTTGAAGGTGAGTAAATCATGGAGAAAATTCCATTTTGGGGTGAACTATCCCTTTGATGCTCCGTGGAACTTTTTACAAAAATTCACTTAAGTAAAAGATTTGCTGTTCATTTTGAAAAAGTGTTGCTTTCTGTATCAAAGGATGCACACTGGATATGTCATTATTTTCTGCTTCAGTTCTACTAGAAAATAATTGAAATTGATTTGACACATTAATCTTACATTTATCCTATGCCACATTGCTGTAACATTAACAAGTTAATTGCATATTGTTGCATATCATACAACCCTGTTGCTGAGTTCATAACAGTTATTTGATACCTGCATACTGAAACCTTCAGTATTGACTGAAAATAAAATAGACGCATACCTCCAATTGGTCTGCATGATGACATTGAAGACAGTTTGATATATACAAATATTGCTCAGTAGTTTTAATGAAATTATTACTAGCGGTATCAAAGTTTAGTTCGGTTTACAATGATCTTTGCCTTTTTGTTCCCAAAGATGGAGCCTTACAAAAGTGTATTTGCTTGTACTTCGATGCTTCTATTTGTGTACGTGTAATTGAGATTTTTTCCCAACAAAGAGGTGTACAAAGGTTTAGTACATTATCATGCTGCACACACTCAAGTCTCTGAGCATCTGCTCTGCATTGTGTTTCTTGTATGCAGCAGTGTGGAGTCTAGGTGAAAAGCTGTTTGGAAACGAATGCCTGTATAATCAATGAAAAACAAACAGTACAAGGCTCTGTGTGTGTGGGTTCATGTGTGCTTGTATACGTGTGTGCGTGTGTATAACCCAGACCTTATGAAAGCAGATAGAGGTGTGTGTGTTAGTATAATTGTGTTAGTCATTGAATAGGACCTGCAGCTCACTGAATGGAAGTTTTTTGTATCCTAGCTCAATCAAGCTGTCTTCATCAAGTTGGAGCTGTGCCTGGCAAGCACTCACTAAGGAGTTCTTTTCGGCACAGCTCAAAAACCTCAGCAATGTGATCAAAACCAATTTCTCCATTTGAATAAGCTTGAACGCATTTCCTTATCTCAGCTTTGCAGTCCAAGAAATCCAGGCTCAGATGATAGGTCTGTGGAATGTTGAAGAAACTGAATTAATTTTAAGGGTAAGCACCGAGCAAAAGCATGCTTTATGATTGTACCCTTGCAGGTATAAACAGGAGCTTCAGCCCACCTTGAAAACGTGATTTCACCTGAGCTCTTGATTTAATTAAGTCTTAGAGCCCAGGCCTGTTGCTTTGATTTAAGACCTGTTTACACTGAATGCGAATTTTCGCAAGAAAAAGACTTGCATTAAACAGTGCATTCCTACTGAACTGTTTAGCCTATAACAAAGCATTGTATTCATATAGGAAGAGTTAAATAAAAAAATCTTTAAAAACATCTGTAGTTAGTTAGCTAGTCATTTTTGAGTTGGTGGTCATAGCTGTCCTTGCCCTTAAAATAATAAAAACATTAATAATAGTTCATATACCTGTAAACTCTCTATAGTGTTAGTATTATTATTATTAGAAATATGTTATTTATTCAAAGTTTTTATTTTTTAATTGTTTTTATAAATCAAGCACAATTGCTACTGAACTTGACAGCACACATTTGTATTTGAATGATTATGACAACAGCTTTGACATTTTCATAATAACTCCTTTTTTCGGTGAATGAGTGTTTGAGCAACATAATGGATGGTAAGCGATGACAGAACTTTCCTTTTAAATAGTTTATGTGGGGATACTGGATGTTTTATTTTCCCACTCATACTCATTATGTCTAGTGGATCACACACATGCTGACCAATAGCATCACTCTGGACTCGTCGTTATGTTGTGTCTGTAGTATATATACTAATGTGTGTAAAATGAAACCTAATTCAGTGATAGCTGTCATGTAGGGACATTTTACACTTAGTGTACAAAAAAGTTGCACATGCTTATTTAGGCTTCAGCTAAAGACTATGAAAATATGTAAATGATTAGCTTTGTTAACTGTCTAAACTGTAGTGATTAACATTCCTGCAGCTGGCTCATATAGGTTTCATAATGACATTGCCTATGGTGTTGTCAATGTCAGAACAGATATTCTATATTAGAAATACACACATTCATTATTCATCAGTGACTGTTTTGCTGTGATTGCTGCTATTTTATGACATTTTCAAAAAAATTACTGTAAATTTATGCAAGCTGAAATTTTTTAATTTTTTTTTTTTATTTTTATTAGTATTGTTGCAATATTCATGCTCAGCTTTCAGGATTTACAAGTATTTTCCATCCTCTCTTTTTTCCCTGTTAACTGTTTGGTAATTAAGACAAATTAACTCATTGAAATGAAATTTTATCTTGGTAATTGATGTGGTCTGGCTTAACTGGACTGGTTCTTCTGTCACCGATAAGAAAGACAGATTACTGAGAGATTAAAGAGCTCTGAATCGAAGATCCGCAATACCTAATTACTCACTTAACAAATTAAATTATACATACAACTGGCAAACAAGGTCACTAACAGATTTAAACACATGCTGAGTGTATCATGGTTGAATCTGGGAATTCACCGTTTGTGTGGCTGTCTCAGTGCAATGCAGGATACTGCAGCTCTAGTCTGTGCTTCAAACTCTATGGTTCACCCCAGTCTGTTCACTGACCATCTGAATTGTATGTTCAGGTTATTTTTAGTTATGTCTGTGATCCCTAAGTACTTTCTGATTCCGCACACATTTCCACCAGTTTCCTTTAAAGCCATTCCTCTATGATGACAGCATCCAATTTATTTCAATAAATATCTTCCATTGTGATCTACTATTATGGTTTTTTTTTTTTTTTTTTGAAAAACCTACCCTTGGATTACACTGACAAATGTGTCAGTTGGACAGGTTGGTTTTTACATCTAAGTGGTAATTAGTTTTGAGTGTGCATCTGGAAAGTGAGCTTGTAGAAGTGGGCTAAACATAAATATTTTGCTTTCTCAGAGGTAATATTTCAGGCCTGATGCTACCAGAAGTAGAGCAACCACTGAACTAGAACTGCATGTTTTATTTCAGTGATCCGAACAGAAACAGGAAGAAACCGAAACACCTTGCGGAATTTTGAGCAGGCAAACTCAGGTAACAGTGCAGCAGGCCAAACTTGTCATGTTTTTGTATATCCCTAAAACACAAGAGGCGAAGGAATCTTTATTTCTGACAGAAATATCAAACTCTTGATAGCTCTGCAATAGTGGAAATACTGTACCATCAGTGTGCGAATAGTTTTTAGATTTTAGGTTGAAAGCACAGAGGTATAGTAAAGAGTAACTATCAGTGCAGTAAATGGAAGTCCTATGCAAGGGTTTATGATCATTTGATCTCAGCATGAGATGATGCAGCTACCAAATACCAGACAAGCTGATGGTGGTAGATTTTGTAAGTTGCACAATCTGGCCAAATTGTAATCATTTTAATTATTAATAATTAATATATAATTATCATTTTCAGCATTCTAACATTAATACTACAACATTACATTTAATTATTTAAATTTTTATTTTAATTTAAAAAATCTTAAAAATAATATAATTCTTAAGTTATTTCATTATGCATATGTATTCACACAAACACAAACACTACTGTGTAAGAAAAGCAATTGATGATTTTATTCAACAAGGTTGTATTAAACTGATAAAAAACAAATGTGACCGTATATTTTTGTGAACTTTTGGACTTTTTATTTATAAAAGAATCTTGACAAAATGTTATGTTTGGATATTTTTTTATAAATAAATCCGTCCTTTGTGAGCATAGCAGACTTCTCATGAAAACAAAAGTGAAAGAGAAAGTAATATATAATCTCAATAATTTTGTATTAATTAAAAAATGAAATAAAAAGTGTTACAATAATAATTATAAATATGTTAATAATATTAAATATTATTTCACAATATCGCTGTTTTAACTGTATTTATGATCAAATAAATGCAGCCTTGGTTATTTAAAAAAATGTTTTTACAGTGAAAATCATTATTGAACATAATTATTATATTAGTGCCTATACATCATAACATCCTATGCTCTGAAATGTTCCTCTGATTGTCTTGTTTCCCTCCATACGTCTGTGTAATGATTCTGCTGGAGTCTGTTTACATCAGTGAAATGATTTATAGAACGTCTCTTTCAGGATTCGTGGAATTCAAAAGGCTTGAGGAAAAACAATCTCTGTGTCTTGTACCTCTTTCTGTTTGTCAGGGTGGATTACTGAACGGAAAGCGGTGAGCTGTGGTACGGAGAAAGGAGAGTGTATGAGCTTCTAAAGTGAATATGACAGATCTATGAGAAAAATCTCATTTTTCACATAGAAGGAATATTGGCCCATTTAGGCCTTCAGTAGTCTGATGAACAGAACAGCAATGGGTCTTTTCTTATCTTTTCTGTTAGAGTCGTTCCCACTAGTAAAGGCTCAATCTGTTGCCACCTGTGAGCTATTGTGATTAACACATCTTTTGCTAATACTAAGGTTCAAATGACAGCAGGCAACATCAGGCATTGCTTTCCCATGAGACTGCAATAATTATTCACTCATTTTGATGGGGATACAATTACATAGCAAAAAAAACGTCATAATAAAAAAATCAGGCAACCTATTGTACTTCCAATTCAATCAGAGTCATGTCTGAATGGAAATATGTGGAACGAGTAATTCTTTTAAAGGGAGTAGGGTATCACCATAATTTCAGTTGAATGCACTGAATGTTTTTATTCAGATGAAACATGCTCTTGAATATTTATTTGGTAAAATCAGCACGGCTTGAAAAGTTGCCTGTCTTCTTATTCTGTATTTCTGCAGCCCATAACTTCGACTCATGAAAGGCCTATTTTTAACAAGCTGAAGAATTGAGATTCATACGCCGTCACCACAGCACAGAGCAATGAAAGAGATTTCTCATCCTCTGTGCAAATGAAGTCACAATAAATGATCTGTGCTTCCCGACAGGAACCATCTTCAAACTTCGGAGAGATTCTCTGACACACTCTCCAAACACACTCCATTCCTCTCAGCCCACTCGCTCCTTGAAATTCAAACCTTTCTCAAACTGAATCGTATGAATTATTTACCTCAGACGACAGGACTGTGGGCTTCAAGCTCAGCTGATGGTGGCTTGGCTCGGTCCGTTTTTAAACTGTGTTTATTGTCATTATAGCTCTCACATTTCTTTCTGCCTTTAACGAAACTGTCTCATATTTAACAGTTAAAAAGAACAATTACTGAATATATTCTTGGTATTCCCAGAAATATATGAAATACATATTCTTTTGGTGTAATCTCTGAGTGGGATTAAAGATGCAGTATAGCAGAAGTTCAAGAGTGATTCAAAAACAGCTCAAAGAGAAAGGCTTTCAGGTGTCGGATCTGAAGATGCAGCTCAATTGCAAAGAGCACAGGGAGTCAGAATACTCCACACCACAGCTTTTCAACTTTCAGCCAAGCCACATTTGACTTTTGACATTGTATAACATTGTAGCATTTAAAGAATCTTTTCCAGATCAGTTTATAGTACTCAACATATCCCAGTTATTGTGTGCATTCTTTCAAGTGCATTATAAAATGTTGCATTGATATAATTGGTATAATATCTGTATCCCCTGCCTAGATAGTGTATATATATATATATACTGTACATATATGTGTGACCCTGGACCACAAAACCAATCATAAGGGTCCATTTTATACATCATCTGATTTATACATCATCTGAAAGCTGAATAAATAAGGTTTGTTGTGATAGTACAAGATTTGGTCGAGATAACTATTTGAAAATCTGAATCTGATGGTGCAAAAAAATCAAAATATTGAGAAAATCGCCTTTAAACCAAATTAAGTTCTTAATGCATATTTCTAAACAAAAATTAAGTTTTGATATATTTACAATAAGAAATTTACAAAATATCTTCATGGAACATGATCTTTTACTTAATGTCTTAATGATTTTTGGCATAAAATAAAAATCTATAATTTTGACACACAATTTATTTTTGGCTATTGCTACAAATATACCCCAGCGACTTAAGACTGGTTTTGTGGTCCAGGGTCACATATATATGAAGTGAAGTGACATACTGCCAAGTATGGTGACCCATACTCGGAATTCGTGCTCTGCATTTAACCCATCCAACGTGCACACACACAGCAGTGAACACACACACACCGTGAACACACACCCGGAGCAGTGGGCAGCCATTTATGCTGCGGCGCCCAGGGAGCAGTTGGGGGTTCGGTGCCTTGCTCAAGGGCACCTCAGTCGTGGTATTGAGGTGCTGGACATTCACTCCCCCCACCTACAATCCCTGCCGGCCCGAGACTCGAACCCACAACCTTTGGATTACGAGTCCGACTCTCTAACCATTAGGCCACAACTTCCCCATCCACAACTTTAAGCATTTCATGTTGTATGTTCATTTTCCGTCAATATCTAAACATCTACTATAATGAAATATGTGACCCTGGACCACAAAACCAGTCATGTGGGTAAATTCTTTGACATTTTGAAATAAGCTTTCCATTGATATATGGTTTGTTAGGATAGGACAATATTTGGCTGAGATACAACTATTTGAAAATCTGGAATCTCAGGATGCAAATTAAATTCTAAAATTGAGAAAATCACCTTTAAAGTTGTCCAAATGAAGTTCTTAGCAATGCATATTACTAATCAAAAATTAAATTTTGATATTTATAGTAGGAAATTGACAAAATATCTTCATGGAACATGATCTTTACTTAATATCCTAATGATGTTTGGCATAAAATAAAATCGATAATTTTGTCCCATTCAATGTATTGAGTAAATATTGGACAGAACACGTTATTTTGACCCAGCTGGTTGGGTTAATGTTTTTACCCAACATGCTGGGGTCTTTTATTTAAGTCAACTATTGTTTTAAAAAAATATTATATTGCTGCCTTAAAACGGGCTGGGAAAAAAATAAATAAATAAATCACACAGAATTACTAGAGGCAACAGCAATAATCAAAACATAAACATTTATTATTAAGCAAGAACACATGGACAAAATACAAGACAAATTTATTTGGGTGAATACAGCATAGTTTACAATATTATATACATTTATACTCATTCAACAAGCATTTTAGAAATAAAAAACGTAATATTTAAAAGTAGCATCTTTATTTAAGTGGATCCAACCGTTCTCTGTAACCACTTTTAACCGAAATTGTGCTATTTCCGGTGCGTCGCCGAAGTTTTTCAGTTTTATTCATGCAGAACAAATGGCTACATTTAAATACTTGTCAATAAAGATGAAACAATTTTGTTTGATTTTTTAAAAGTTTATATACTGTAATACATTTTTTACACTAAAAAATGCTGGGTTAAAAACAACCCAGCTTGGGTTATTTGGCAACCCAGCGCTGGGTAAATATTGGACAGAACACAAAGGGTTATTTTGACCTAGCTGGTTGGGTTAAATGTTTTTACCCACCATGCTGGGTTGTTTAATATATTGTTTAAAAATTATTATATTGCTGGCTTAAAATGGGCTGGAAATTAAAAATCACACACATAATTACTATAGGCACCAGCAATAATCAAAAGATTAACATTTATTATGAAGCAAGAATACCCATGGACAAAATACAAGACACATTTAACTTATTTCCAGCATAGTTTACAATATTACATTTAAACTCGTATAACAAGCATTTTAGAAATAAAAAAGGCATATAGAAGTACCATTGTATTCAACCGTTCTCTGTATAATCGCTTTTTTCCGAAATAGTGCTAATTCTCGTGACGGTGTGTCGCTGAAATCTGAGCCGGTGAAGGGATGCTGTTCGCGGGGGAACTTCGAGCTTAGACCGCGGCCTCACGTTTCACTCATAGCTGAGAGATGGCGTGACTGACTAGAAAACCTACCCAAAAACAAAAAGTACTGAAATTAGAGAACATAATTTAACATCAAATTAAATTACACTCAGTATTATAACGAATAAAATCCATTTATGTTATGCAAGGCAAAGGCGTTTCCAGCACGAAACGACCGAGAAGGGTCTGGCTGCAGACTTGCACTCTCAGACACTTGCGCCAATGGAGACAAGACGCTGTGGTGGTTAAACGATTCAAACTAATTTAGTACAATAACGAACAGGGTCCTGCAAGTCATCTGTAGGAAAAAAAGAAAAGACCTGCAAATCCGTGGCTACAGAACTGCAGAATATGAACGCAATGCGCAAAGTTTCTCGTTAAGCGTTTTCCTCTGGTAGAAAACCATAAACGTATTTAATAAACGTAATGTATTAAGATAGTGCTATTAAAATATCATATTCAATATACCGTTTATTAATATAATGAATATGTATATAGCATTTTCCTCCTATACCGCAAAACGTGGGATAATGTGGCTTGTGGCATAAAGATGATAAAGAGCAAACTCAATATGCTCCTCATCATTATTAAAATGTACAGGCAGGTGAGCCCAAAATAAACGCAACATGCAATGTTTCACGTTAAGTGTTTTTCCAAATAGAATAAATGGTCTACAGCTCTTTTAATAATAAACGATAAATAAATAATACTTATTCATCTCTAACTTTCATACAGGTTCACGGTCAGGATTGCTTCAAGAGGATTTCAGACAGGTCATTACTTTAATAATCATGACTAAGAGCACAACAATATCTTATTCTCTACTCTCCATTGTGCATAAAAGTTGTATATGATGTGTTTGATGGTGCATGAAATTCATGCAAGAAAGTCGAAAGAAATCAATGTCCTCTCAACTTTCCCATGTGAGTCATAAAGGAATTTTATGAATTTCTAATTGATGGCAACGTTGGCATCTCCCTGTCCCCAGCTTCTCTGAGTTCTCAATGTGAGTAAATCTGCATTGATGACAGATGAGAAATATGGGCCAATAAAAAGTGACATTTTGAAATCTCCATTAATCTTGTGACAGCTTTGTGATTTCTTTTCAAGAATGAAATATGTGCATTTAATGAAACGTCATGTGCCATACACCGTTTTTGGTGTGTTTTTGTGTTAACACACTGTCAGATTTTTCCAGCACTCTCTTTTTGGATCTGTCAA
Source organism: Barbus barbus (assembly GCF_936440315.1). Taxonomy (NCBI): domain Eukaryota; kingdom Metazoa; phylum Chordata; class Actinopteri; order Cypriniformes; family Cyprinidae; genus Barbus; species Barbus barbus. Next base: position 15,311,572 of record NC_136750.1, read on the forward strand.
TGGAGACTTGAGATATCGTGTGGTTTTGTTGAATCTTAGCAGGACTTTGACAGTTATTTTTTTAAGAGAACTGCTGAATTTTTTCCTCAGCAGATTCTAATGGCCATATAACTGGAACCAACAGTTATTTTTTGCCTTTTTCACTTTACAGTATAGCACCACTACAAATGAATGTTGGTCTCAGAAGACCCTTAAAGGCATTTTCAAAGTGAACTTTCTCTATATCATCTACTGTTTTAAGTCTGCATTCTCACCATAGGGGTCAAATTTCAACATTTAACTGAGCATGAAATGTACTAGTTATGTTTCTTTCTGAAGTCCTAGTTTTTTTGTTTTTGACTCTAACATTGTTGTGAACACCAGCATTTAACCATTAAAGTCATTATACAGTATAAAATGTCATTTCTGCTGTAATCGCAAACATGAATTGTTGATCCTTTAGAAATTCTTATGATATGAAAGAAACATTCCCTCCATTATGGGGACCAAATGTCCCCACAAAGATAGTAATACTATTAAACTTTGACCTTGTGAGACATTTCTTTTTTTTTTTTCTTTTTTTGGTACCCATGAGGAAAAAAGATAAATCATACAGAATGGAAGTTTTTTCAAAATCTAAAAATGCGGAATGTTTTCTGTGAGGGGATCGTTTAGATGTAAGGTTAGGGTAAGGGGATAGAAAATACAGTTTGTACAGTATAAAATGTATATGTATGTATGTATATAATTGATATAAATATTTATATATTGACAAAAATATTATTTTATATATTGCAACAAGACACGGGGACTAATAAATTCTTGCTTTTTTTTAGAATCAGTTCATCTAAATGAACTTCCTGAACGAACTGAATTTCAAGTGCATCTAACATCCCAGTGATTTATAAGAGAAGATATTTAGACATTAGGAGAGTGTGTTTGCATTTTACCTCAGCTCACTTATCTACAAAGCTGTTTGTGCAATACAGTGTAACAAAACTAGCAATGAAGCAACTGCACGTAAAAAGTAGCTGATTACTGGAAAAAACAACATCGTTTTGAAAACAGCGAATCGACTGTCAGGGTACTTCAAAATTTAGTTAAGTTACTGCCACTTTCACTTTCACTCCTAAACATTGAGTTGTTGTTGTTGTTGTTTGTATATCTGAATTACTATATCTTTTGGGTATTTTCTCTTTAAATAATGCTAATAAAGTATTTAGCAAAACTGTGTGATTTAAAGATATTATATTATTTATATATTATATATATACTATTATTAAAATATATATCTGAAAGTCATTGAGGTTTTGCACTAGGGAAGATATGCCACTCCACAGAGCAGATGGCAGGTGAACATAATCTCCCACATACACCTGCTAAAGCTGAAGATTTTCAGCATGAGGTCACGGATCATGTTCAAGTTCACCATGCAGAGATAGTTATGAAATTGTGTAAGCTAGTTTTCACAGCTAAAATCTGTATTGTATATTTATACATGCAACATTCTCATTCTCATTGCAATAAATGTAACATTTTAAGCTCATCGTGGAGAAGGGATTAAATACAAACTACAAAAAGGACACAACCAATCAGTTATTCAGTCACCTAACAGTTGTACACCTGCAGTCTAGTTTAATCAGGTATGTGCTGAAAGTCACTCTGTGTTGTTAGAATCATTGTTATTCTTTGCAGCATCAAACACTTTGGTTCATCATAGACTGTTTTACTCACAAAAGATTGTGAGTAATTTTTTTAAAACAAACCAAAAGACACAACTAAATACTAAAACTTTAGCTTAGTAGAAAATATAAAAATAAAAACTAATTCAAAATATTATCAAAAACTATGGTATCCCAGTGATGCTAAAATAACAAGCTATTTGTGATATTTTTTTATTAATAATGGCAACAGTTAAAAAATACGGAGTGTCTATTTACACTAAGTGCTAATAGCCCGCCTTGTAGGCAGAGGATATTTACACTAACGCCGCCCATGAGTTCGAATCCGCCTTTTGCTAAACTCATTCTTCTCCCTTTTCACATCACATATCACATCAGAAAGGCATTTATTTTCAATCAAATAAAGGAAATAATCGAAAAGTGTAAAATAAAGTGCATCACGGGTGTTGATCGTTTAGGTTTAGGGGTGGGTGTACACTGTAAAAAATCCCAATTAACAAAATGTTTAAGTTGAACTCATTTTATTGCTTGGGCTTAGTTGGGAAGACATATTAGGTCTGCACAAATATATATTAAAAACATTAAATGAATGGTTATTTTCAAATCCAGTCAACATTCAGAATGCTAAATGTTGACTAAACTAATAAAAACAAATCCAGCCAACACTGGGATCATTCTGCACGTGCATGCGCCTGAGTGACTTCGCGGGAGAAACAGTGCTGCCATCTTGTCAAGTTCACGCGTCAGGTAAGTTACACTAAATAAGTGGATATCAAGACAGTAACGTTATGTCAAGTTCAGGCGTCCGGTAACGTTAAGTCGTAATAAATATTTGTACGTTAGACTGAATTTATCAAAACTTTTATTTAAAAGGTGTAAATGTTTTATTTAAAACTTATATATTTATACACAAACGCAGGGCCGTCGCTAGTGAGGTGAAAGGTGGTGACAATTATAGGGGCCCACGGCTGAGGTGGGGCCCCCGGCGATCTCAACGACTGGCTGAGGCCAGCTTAAAGAGACGCTCAGGACAGTTGACGTGCCACTGCTGCGCGTCGTCACGAAAGCTTATCATTTGCACGTGTTTTTAAGCCTTGCCAATTTAAACATTCAAAAGAGTTTAAAGCATTCAAACACATGACACGGAAAAACTCAACTGAGTACTTGTGCGCACACAGAGAGGCACGTCTCACAGACAGCAAGGACGAACCGAGCTCTCCTTCGCGTCCTCCTGCACCTGAAAGAACAAATACAAATTGCAGTTTAAACATGCAAACAGAAAAAGATGTGGAAGAGCCCAATTCAGCACCAGTGCGCGGTGTTCTGTGTGCACAGGGCGCACACAGAGAGACATGTCTCAAATCGCTTTAACACCGAATTTGCCTCTTCTTGCTCTTATACCGACATATACAAGATTGTCAAAATACCCGTTTTGGAGAGTATCCTCAAAAAAAACTGTCGGATATGTCTTAAGTGAAAGTAATCAGTTGAGACAGAAATTGAATGTGCATCATTATTTTGGATGCATTGTCTCTTAAAGTGACCGCGCCTAATTTAGAGCTGTCGGTGTCCTTAATGTTAATCCAAGAAAATGAAAGAAAGAATCACTGCTCTTGACTGAATTACTTTGTAGTTTTAACAATAATTAATCCACAGTCAAAACAAAAATTATTCAGACGCCACATCTAATTTTTGATTTATTTATTTTTTACTAGTGGGTGCACGACACTATATTTCACTTATGTAAGTGAGTATAGCAAAATAAACTGTATGAAGAATTTTTGGTTAAAATATGTCAGTGGACTACCAGTAAAATTGATTAAAAGAAATTGGGACCAAAAATTATTCAGACACTGATCATGTTTTTTTTTAAGTGTTTTTTTCTTGAATTGCTAATGTGACCTTTTACACCACAGACTGAACAAATTTAAGCATTGCTTGGTAATTGGTAAACAAAGTATTAATAGTTGTGTAAATATTGTCATACTAAATTGTCAGATTTTTTTGGTTGATTGTAATCCATTGCATACCTTTCTATCAAGGTTATCTGACATTAAATACTGAAGGTCTGAATAAATTTTGGTTTGACTGTATATTTAATTTTTACAGTGAAGACTATGCAGTGCTATTTTATATTTGATTATTCGGTTTCTGTACCTGGACACCTACACACTCGGTTTGCACCTTTTACCATTACACCACAGACTCAACTCATCCTGTCCAAACAACGAGACCTACACTGAGGATTTTTCGGATCTGCCGGCCCCATGATCGGTCTTTCTCCGCCAGACACGGCCGCCGAGCTCCAGGCTTCGCTGCGGCCGCTGCTCTCTGCTCAACGCCGAGGCTTAACCTTGCGTCCACTGGTGTCGCTTCCATCCTCTTATCATTTGGACGCAACAATATCATCCGTGCCAACAATCCCTCCGATCGGAAAGTGGTTTGTATTTAAGCCTGAGGCAAACGCTGATTAATTCCGACGCACCGTCTTCGCAGAGGGTAAACAAAGCGGATTTGCACGTTCTATTCTTCACAATGCAATCCAGCCAACCTCACTCCTAAATCCACTCAAGCCGCCAAGGTGGCCATAGATCGAGAAAAGCTCTAAACTCGCCTTGCTCGACACCACCGTCATCTCTGTGAGCGTCGGGTCTCAGCAGCAGGCCTTCAACGAGCCTGGGCCGCGCCCTAGTTCTCACTGCAGAAAAGCCTCACTCGCTTCCCGCTTCGGCTCAGCCTTCACCGCGGGTCTCCCGGCCGCAGCGCCGTATGCAGCCGGACCTCTAGCTTCTGTTTCCAGATGCTAGTGCAAGGCGGCTCCCGCTAGCGGCGCAGACCACCAATGTTGCCAAATAATTTTCAGGTAAAAACGCTAATGGCAGGTAATTCATTGCTAAAACTTGTTAAAGGGTGTCGCGATATCACTGGATGTTAACGTCTTTGTTACCATGACGCAAAGTGCCTAGAATACACACCGGAATTACTCAAACTTTCTGCATTTGTCACCAGCGTTTTTTACCCTTTTTAATCTACACATTGCATTTCGATAAATGGATAGATAAAATGGATAAGATTAATTTGTTTTAAGATCAACAGTGGAAAAGGAAGTTTCGCTGTTGGTCACAGTGGACCAACAGATTAACAATCATAGGTACAAACCAAAAAAAACTTAAGGCGTTAAGTTTATTTATTAAACTTATTAATAAATAAACAATTATTTAACAAGTGCAATACATACGTGAAGCGCGTACGGCTAGGCACCTCTACCAAAGTGTCTAACGTTACCAGCGATGTGCCGCTTGGCTGGCTAGCTGTTTCAATACTTTTCTTGCTTTTGCATGGTTAAAAGAAAAACCTTTTTATCACTTACCGCTATTTCAAGGTTTCCAAAAAAAAAAAAAAAAAAAAGGCTGGTACATTCGTTGCTAGTTGCTTGAAAAACAAGTTGCTAGGGTAGTCCGAGAAGTGGCTAATCTAGCAGCAAAATGGCAACACTGCAGGCTACCTGGACATTCCAGCACGTCCCGCTAAAAGTCACAAACCATTTTCCCGTGGTCTACAGCTACAGCAGCAAAAGCAAGCACAAGGCTGCCTCCGCTTGCAACCCAGGCCCACAAATCTCAGTCTTTTTTCTCCCGCTACTAATAACCCCTTTTTTCTTTTTCAGTGGCCTCCAGCTCCCATGGCAGACACTAGGCTACCTCCGCTAGCAGAGCAGGCTTCTCAAATTCTTCAGGACCCCCTTCCTGTGGCCTACAGCTACAGCAGGCGAAGCAAGCACGAGGCTGCCTCCACTCGCAAAAGACCCACGCAACTTTTCATTTACTCCCTTTTCTCTTTCGCTTCAATCAGTTTCCCACCTCAAGCCACAGAGGCCGATATTACGTGTGAGGCTGCCTCTGATGGAAATTTGGGCCCCTGCTCCTCTCCCTCTCAGCTCTCTACTTCATTTAAAGTCACAATATCCTCTTTTACAGCAACATCACTGCCCGTCCCACCAAATGCTGTTGCCTCGGAGCCACAGCTAGTGGCTTACAACATCCGAGCACGGATCCCGGCAGGTGCGGGCATAGAACCCTCATCCAAGGCCATCACTAATGAGCAATTGGGTAACAGATGCATTGCAGGCCACAATAGGCCATAATAATCGTTTTGAATAAAGTATCAAAAGTAAATAACTTATGGCTCTGTTGAACAAACTTAATAAAATGTATCAAACAATATAACATCCATATGCATTACATCAAAGCCTACAGGACTCAAATGGCCCGACAATCGTTTACTTGTCACTGTGCGATCTAATCCCCATTCGGCTAAACAACTCTTAATTCAAATGTACACTTAATCTTTAATATTTGGCCATTTATTTACGATAGAAATGCTGCAACAAACGTAGATCATTGAATGTGGACATCAAAAGTTGTTTTTCATTACGTTCAGCCGTTTCACTGAAATAATCTGTTCAGCTGTTCAGTATTGAACTCCCGTCGAATGTGGCAAGAACCTTCCAAATATGTTTTTCTTTCAACTACAGACGAGGCTTACCTGTCCAACGCCGTGAGTATTGACTTCCCGTCGGATGCCGGCGAGAGCCTCCAGGTCGAGCAAACCTGTCCGGCGCCTTGAGTATCGAACCCCCGTCGAATGCTTTAACAGCCGTACGGTCAAGCAATCTTGGCTTTTCAGTCTGCCTACCGGCAAGGCTTAACCATCCAACGCTGTGAGTATTGATCTCCAGTCAGATGTCTGCGAGAGCCTCCCGACCACTCAACTTTACCCTTCTGTCTTATCTGTCCGATGCCATGAGTCTTGATCTCCCATCGGACGCCGGCGAGAGCCTCCCGGCCAGACAACCTAACCTTTTCAAGTCCCACGCTTGCGAAGCTTACCCGTCCGACACAGTGAGTCTTGATCTCCCGTCGGACGTTGGCGAGAGCCTCCCAGCCAGACTAACTTACCCTATCCATTCTACGGTTGGCGAGACTTACCCGTCCGACACAGCGAGTCTTGATCTCGACAGTCAGCGAGGCCCAGCCGTCTGATGCCATGGGTCTCGTCCCCCCCGCCGAACGCTGTCCAAAACCTCTCAGCCAAACCTCACATCTTTTTTTCCCCCCGCCTGGCAAGGCTTACCCATTCGATGTCCTGAGTCTTGATCTCCCATAGGATGCTGTGAGAGCCCTCTCAGTCCGGTTTTCCTTTTCTCCCTACCCGCCACGGCGAGGATGAATGTCAGCAGAGTCAGCTAGATGAGCTCCAGAGACAGATCCCCTCCAAAGACCTCATTGGCCATCGGGACAAGACCACAAGAACCAGATCCTCTGCTCAATTTGACCTGTGTTGCAGCCTAGAATTAAACCACGCCATGCTGGTTTCGTCTGTCCAGAGGAGAACTGCCCCACGACTGTGCCTGGTTGCTCCCAAGGTTCCCATTCAGTCGGTCACTCCGAGTCACTATCGCTTCAGCACATGCACCATCCACAAGACAACACATTCGCTAGGTTTTATAGCCTACATGTCGAACCGGTTTCCTCCTGTGTTCTCACCTCAAACGGGTAGTGGCACTGAGAGGCCTTGCGGCATCCTTACGCCTAATTCTCCAGTTCCTTAACCAGGCGAACCCTGTCGAGTCCTCCAGCACTTTGGTAGGGATCCCAATTTCGTCGGTCATCTGACGTGACTCGGAGTAATCGTCTGAATGGGAATGTCTTAGATACGTATGTAACCCTCGTTCCCTGAAGGAGGGAACGGAGACATCCCGTCGCCACAGTCGCTGTACCACCGCTGAGCTGCTGGGGCACCGGCTTGGTTCCTCAACGAAAGCATGAACTAATGCGGTGCACTTGCTGCCTCTTATACTCACGCTATGATCAGTGGCAGCTGGATGCAATGATCGCATGCCAATGTCCACTGGCTCGTTTAGTTATACAAGTTATATAAGTGGATTGGTCTCTCTGGCGATCCCAATTTCGTCAGTCATCCGATGTGATGTCTCCGTTCCCTCCTTCAGGGAACGAGGGTTACATATGTAACCGAGACGTTTTCTACTCAATTTCTGTCACCGATGGAGTTTTGGGTCTTTGTCGCTGTCGCCTTTGGCTTGCTTATTTGGGGACGCTTGGCTGATTGCACAGACATTATTGGAGGAGAGCTGAACTGGATGATGTCAACACTGAATCACCAATGAACTGACTTTAACTGGAAAAATGACTTGTTAATGTCCTCTTGCAACATTGACAAACTATTTTCCTGTTTGACTTCATAAAGCTTCTTTGACAATCAGTATCGTATAAAGTGATATGTAAATAAGTGACTTGATTTGATTTTATATACTGTAACACTTACATTTATGTACTATAACAACTGGTTCCTTTTTTTTTTTTACTTCTGTGGAACTAGTTACTAAATAATAATTCATTTAAACCGCTTTAATTTTTTTACAGTGTAGAGAGGGCTTTGCCAATGCCCATACATTTAATGATTTTAATAAGAAAGATAATTTACACTCAATACATTATTGCATACTGTTTTATAATGTATAGCTAATTTCTTAGCGATAGATGCTATTTACACTAAGTGTAAATAGCATTAGATGCTTTTTATACTAGGTCAAAATAGCAGGATTTTCTGTTATTTATTAAACTATTTATTGCAAATAGTAGAAAATATATGCACCTCAGTATTGTACCTTATTAAACAGTATGCAATAATAATTTTAATTCAAATTATTAAATGGATGCCACCTTATCGCAACAATAAAGCCCTCTCTACCCTGACCCTACCTGATACATTGTTTTCAACTTTTCAATTATTTCCTTCTTTTATTTTTTAATTAATACCTTTCCGATGTGATACGAGATTTGAAAAAGGAGAAGAAAGAGGTCGGCAAAAGACGGATTCGAACACGGGTCAATCGCGTCAAAAAAGACTACAGTATGCAATCCACCATCTACGCCACTGGAGCTGTTGTATTGATTGCCATCTTTTGTATTGTACACTCATCTCAATCACACATTGGTGGGCGGAGTTCATGTAAATAGCCTCTGCCAACAAGGCAGAGTTAGGCTATTTGCACTTAGTGTAAACAGACACTCCGAAAGAGAATCCATTGCTATTTGCACTTAATGTAAATAGCATATCACTTAGAAAATACTGCTGTTTTCACAGTGTAAATAGCATCAATTGCTACTTTGAAAGTAAAGGACGTGACGTGTGGCCAAATATGGTGTTCCATACTGTGAATATGTGCTTTGCATTGCACCCATGCAAGTGCACACACACACAGCAGTGAGTAGTAAAAACTCATACACACCGTGAGCACACACCTAGAGCAGTGGGCAGCCATTTTTGCTGCGGCGCCCAGGGAGAAGTTGGGGGATCAGTGCCTAGTATTAATAGCATCAATCGCCGCTGCCTAAAAAATATTATACACAGTACATCAAATAATGGTGAGGCAATATTAATGCCAAACTCTTGGTGTCAAACTGCAAACTTTTAAAACAACTGCATTTAAAAGAACCTATTTAGATGGAGCATTCATGTTCAGTCTAAGTAAAGTATGACAGATCACGTTAGTCTCCAGCATCCCTCATATCCAGCAGTGCGTGCAAATAAACAATGCAATCTGGTCTTGGTTGTATTCCTCTGTCAGTACACTATTTACCCAGCAATCCTGTCAGTCAGTCACAATCAATCAGACATTGCTGCGCTCCAGGCCTGAATGACCTTGATCATATTGCAGATATCCTCAGAACTTCAGTTGCACACCTGTGCTGATGTTAAGAATAAGTCATTCCTGCTGTCTCTGATACAAAAATCAGCATTGAGACCAGCTTTTAAAGTGATTCTGAAAGTAATTGTGTTTTTCACCACTATGAACTTTAAGATAACAATGACGCTGAATTGAAGGTGAGGGACAGGGAGGAAAAAACAAACAGAAGAAGACATCAAGCTTTTGAATCACATTTCAGTCTTCAAGGTCAACACATCAGCCCTTATCTATAGCAACGGCTTGTACATGGTCTGATCAGCAATTCAAAAAACAGCTTCATTGAGTTTCCCAGAAAGCTGTCAGAGTGAATTATTCAGCTCTATTAAGGGTGAAAAGAGATGTGAAGCAAAGACAGACACCTAAGAATCTGAAAATTACCCAATGTTCTCAGCTAATGTTCAGGCAAGGTTAATGTTCTGACAAGGGTCTCTCAAAGTTATAAACAAATATGCAGTAACGTTATTACAATGTTCCTCTTCAGGAACTCGAGCTGCGTCGACGACGCTTTGGGGAACGCCAACAGCGTAACCGGCTCTGAAATGGGAAGGGACGTCACGGGCGAGGTGACATAATGACCAGCTGGTATAAAAGCATGTGCGGGGAAACCGGCATCAGCTTTCTGTCATTCAGCTAAGCGCACTGTGTCTTGTGAGTCATATTTACCGTTGTCTGTCTGTGAATGATGTCTAAACGTGGTTGTAAAACCAAGTATGGGAGAGAGAGTGAGGCGCAATACAGGCTGTGTGTTCCTCCGTGCAAACGCTACCCCCCCTCGAGGGGGCTGACTGTCCGCACTGCGAGGGTTTTCCTCTGCGTGTGCTTCGCTCCCGAAAGGCTCTTTTCTCCGGAGAAGGGTCTTTCATTAGCGCTCCCCGCGGCGCTGGCCACGCTTCCGCTGAGGCGGAGCGTAGGTGGCGTTCGTGGGGTTCGCAACGGGATCTGGCAGAGGGATCGGAGACGAGCGAGTCTCTTTCTCCGTCCTCACCTGCCGGATCCCGCGACCGCTCCCCGAGTCCGGAAGCACGTCTGGCGGTTTCTTCCCCTCGGGCAGCGGCCGCGGCGCACTTCTCTTGTCTTCTTCTGAGGAGGTTGACATGGGAGGCGCCAAACGTGTCGCACCACCTCTTTCACCCCAGTACGAGGAGCTTGTGGAGGTGATCACTTGTGCTGTAGCCAAGCTCAATATTGACTGGCCGGCCGAGCGTTCGGTTGAACCGCAGAGAGGCAAACTAGAGGAACGTTTCCTGCGGTTCCAGACCTCACCTCCATACCGGAGCCTGCCGTTTTTTCCCGACCTCCACACTGAGGTGTCGAGGTCGTGGGGAAAACCCTTCTCGGCCCGCCTCTTCGCCCCCTCACCTGGTTATTGCGGCAGTGTGATGGGGACGAAGGAGCGTGGCTACGGGGCCATGCCGCGTGTGGAGCAGACGCTTGCGAGCTATCTGTCTCCTGACGCGGCATCGTCCCTGAAGGCTCCGACCTTGCCCACCAAGCCGCTGCGTACATCATTGGCGCTGGTGGGCAAGGGGTACGCGGCAGCAGGTCTGGCTGGTTCATGCCTGCACACCATGGCGGTGTTGCAGGCATACCAGGCGGACCTGCTCAAAGATCTGGACGAGGGCGAGGGAATTTCTGCGGAGGACGTTTGCGAACTCCGCAGAACCGCTGATTTGTCTCTCCGCGCCACCAAGGAGACCGCCTGTGCCATTGGGCGGTCTATGGTACTAGGCATTGATACTAGGCAGCCCTGGTGGCGGCGGAGAGGCACTTGTGGTTGACCCTGTCCGACATTAAAGAACGTGACAGGGTCTTCCTCTTGGACGCCCCGCTGTTGCCTGCTGGCCTGTTTGGTGATGCTGTTGACTCGGTTGTCAGCAGACACCAGGAGGCCATGAGGCAGGCGGCGGCGTTCCAGCGGTTTCTCCCTCGCCGCGCTCCAGTTCTCGGGGCTGCTGGGCGAGAGCAGCCCCTGCCGCGTGCTGGCTCCTCACATAGGGAGGCGCAGAAGGAGAGCGTGGCCACCCGTTCGCCTCCTCATAAGTGGGGTAGAAAGAAGGGTGCGCGGCCGGGGACCTCTCAGCCTAAGCAGGATCTGAGGACCATGCTTCAGGCGAGGAGGTCTTCGGCCAAGAGGCCCTGATGGTGGTGTACCAGGGCCTATGAGGGTAGCCCCCGCTGGGGTAGAGCGACGGTCGCTGCAATACACAGCGATCGCCGCCCTCCAGCGCCCTCAGGAGATCGTTCTGCCAACCCTGCCACCTACGGTGCTTCAGGGCGCAGCGGTCTCCAGCGAGCGCGTGTCTCAGTTTCTTCCGCCCGGGACCGTAGCGGAGCTGAGGTGCTCGCCACCCCTTCGGGGGTCTCTGGAGCCGCTAGTTGATTACACCAGAGGCCAGTCTCGAGAGACTGGTTCCCTTAGTAGACTATTTCGCAGCGTGGAAACTTCTGCCAAATGTGTCTCGATGGGTCCTGCGCACTGTAGAAAGAGGCTACAGAATCCAGTTTGGTTCTCGTCCGCCTCAATTTCACGGGGTGATTTCCACGTCAGTGGGCCCCGAGCAGGCGCTGGTAATGGAACAGGAGGTACATACTCTCTTAAGGAAGGAGGCCATCGAGGTGGTTCCTCCTCTCTCGAGAGAGTCCGGGTTCTACAGCCGGTACTTCATAGTTCCAAAGAAGGATGGAGGGTTGCGTCCCATTTTAGATCTGAGGCATCTGAACCGCTCAGTCAGCAGACTGAAGTTCAAGATGCTCACGCTCAGGCAGGTCGCGTCTCAAATCAAGTCCGAGGACTGGTTTGTCGCAATCGATCTGAAGGACGCATACTTCCACGTCTCCATTCTTCCCTCTCACAGGAGGTTCCTGAGCTTTGCTTTCGGGGGCGAAGCTTACCAGTATCGGGTACTTCCTTTCGGCCTAGCACTCTCACCCCGCACTTTCACGAAGTGTGTGGACGCCGCGTTAGCTCCGTTGAGACTGCGGGGCGTCCGCATACTCAATTACATCGACGATTGGTTGATTCTCGCTCGGTCAGAGCGGAGGGCGGTTCAGCATCGAGGTGCTGTTCTCGCCCACATGAAAGTGTTGGGGTTAAGACTAAACGCCAAGAAAAGTGTTCTTTCTCCAGTACAGAGAACCACTTATCTGGGGGTGGTGTGGGATTCGACCACGATGCAGGCACATATGTCCCCTGCTCGGATCGAGTCGATCCTCACAGAAGTCGAGAGAGTGAGAGAAGGCCAGTCACTCACTGTAAAGCAGTTTCAGAGATTGCTGGGTCTGATGGCGGCTGCGTCCAACGTTTTACCTATTGGCCTGCTGTACATGAGACCCCTACAGTGGTGGCTCAAGACCAAGGGGTTCTCCCCGAGGGGAAACCCGCTTCACATGATCAAGGTCACGCGGTGATGCCTACGTGCCTTGGACATGTGGAGACAACCTTGGTTCTTGTCCCAGGGCCTGGTGTTGGGAGCTCCTTGTCGCCGCATAACGCTAGCGACGGACGCATCCCTCACCGGTTGGGGAGCGGTCATGAGTGGCCACCCTGCCCACGGTCGGTGGAGAGGTCGTCATCTCGCCTGGCACATCAACAGGCTTGAGATGTTGGCTGTGTTTCAGACTTTGAAACACTTTCTCCTAGACCTGAGAGGTCACCATGTGTTAGTTCGCACCGACAACACATCAGTGGTCTCCTACATCAAGCACCAAGGAGGTCTGCGGTCACGCCCCCTTTACAGGTTGGCACACCAGATCCTTGTGTGGGCCCAGGACAAACTCCTCTCATTGAGAGCTGTTTACATCCCTGGGCATCTCAATGTGGGAGCAGACACCCTGTCGAGGCAGGGGCTGTTATCCGGGGAATGGATGCTTCACACCGAGGTGGTGGAGCAGATCTGGAGAGTATTTGGCCAGGCTCAGGTGGACCTCTTCGCTACTCAGGAGACAGCGCAATGTCCCCTCTGGTACTCTCTGCGGGGAGGTATGGTTCTCGGACCTGATTTTCCTCCTCGACGGCTCCCCTTGGGAGATTCCAGTCAGGAGAGATCTCCTCTCACAGGCAGGAGGCACCCTTGTGCACCCTTGCCCGGAGTTGTGGAAGCTGTGGGTGTGGCCCCTGAGGGGGCACAGCTGATAGCTTCCGGTCTCTCAACCGAGGTTGTGGAGACCATTCTCCAGTCCAGAGCTCCTTCTACGAGGAAACTGTACGCCCTGAAGTGGAGACTCTTCACTTCATGGTGCAGAGATCGCCAGCTCGACCCAGTTAACTGCCCAGTAGGTACAGTTCTGGAGTTCCTGCAGGCTCGACTCTCCGCAGGGTTAGCCCACTCCACCTTGAAGGTCTATGTGGCGGCAATTTCTGCTTACCACACCCCTCTGGGTGGATCGACAGTAGGCGCACAACCCCTACTTACACGTTTCCTCCGTGGTGCACTGAGGCTAAGGCCTCCGGTACGGTCCCGGGTCCCACCTTGGGACTTGGCTGTGGTACTGAACGCTCTCTGTAGGCCTCCCTTTGAGCCTATCGAGGAGATTTCAGATCGCCATCTCTCTCTGAAGACCGTGTTTCTTCTGGCGATGGCATCTCTCAAGAGAGTGGGGGACCTGCAGGCCCTTTCAGTGGCCCCTACCCATTTGGACTTTGCGCCTGGCATGGCCAAAGTTTTTCTATACCCTCGGGCAGGGTATGTCCCCAAGGTTCCTTCTGTCACACCACAGCCTGTCGTACTGCAGGCCCTTAGTCCTCCTCCCTTTCGGGAGCCTGACCAGCTGAAGCTAAACCGTATGTGTCCAGTGCGAGCACTGGACACGTACGTCCACAGAGCTGCCATGTGGAGAAGGATGGACCAGTTGCTAGTGTGCTACGGTCCTCCTAAGAGGGGTCTGCCTGCTTCCAAGCAGACCCTCAGTCGGTGGATTGTGGATGCCATTCACATGGCTTATGAGTCCTCTGACCTCCCCTCGCCGATGGGAGTCAGGGCTCATTCCACTAGGAGTGTGGTGGCCTCCAAGGCCTTTCTTGCAGGTGTCCCTATCCAGGACATCTGCAACGCTGCGGGTTGGTCCACGCCTCTGACCTTCGTCAGGTTCTATGGCCTGGACATGCGAGCCACTCCAGGTTCTTCCGTTCTCTTGCCCTAGCTGTGCGCCTTTTTTGGACACACAGGGCAGGGGTGCGGAAGTCTGGAGCCGTTGGTATCTCGTTCCCCAAAGAAGAGGAACGTCTTAGGTTACTTGTGTAACCCTAGTTCCTCGAGGGAACGAGACGCTGCGTCACGGAGCCACACTTCCGGCATCCCTGTCAGCGCTTGCTTCATTCTAGAAGCTGATGCCGGTTTCCCCGCACGTGCTTTTATACCAGCTGGTCATTACGTCACCTCGCCCGTGACGTACCTTCCCATTTCTGGACAGATTTGATTGGTATTCAGAGCCGGTTACGCTGTTGGCGTTCCCCAAAGCGTCGTTGACGCAGCGTCTCGTTCCCTCGAGGAACTAGGGTTACACAAGTAACCTAAGACGTTATCTGGTTTATTGTTTTGACTATGTTCTTGATCTGGTAAATTCAACTCAAATAAAATGTAAAAAAAAAAAGTTATCTGGTTATTTTTGTATCTGTATCTGTTATGTTCCCAAATCATTAGCACAAAAATGTTTTACATTGTTCGTGTTTTTTTTTTATAAGGACATTTGTCTAAAATTTTTTAAATGTTACGTGTGTGTATATATATATACATATATATATATATACAATACATACAATTATCTTTGTCCAATATTGTTTATCAATGACAAAATTTCCTTAGTAAGGGAAGAATCTACTGTAACGTCAGTTACCAAAATTATAAACCATTGGACACAGCAGGAGTGCAAGTTGAAGTTGGGTCAAACATTCAGTCGGTCACATTGAACTGAGTGTGCTTTTTACACTTCAGCATGCGGCTTGAACCGGCCTTGGGCATCGTTTCTCTGAATTCGACTTCAAAGCAAGCGGTAAGAAAAATATTTATGAAGCCAGCTCACAGAATCAAGCACAGGAAGACTATAATTAAAGAGATGAAGCTGTTTCACTCTGACTTTGTACTACTGTCTGTGGGCCAGGCAGGCCATGACATGTGTGTGTTTCTGTTTTGAGAAGTTAAGGCTTCCAGTGCCACTGGAGCACAGGTAAAACATTATTATCAAGTGGATTTAGAGAAGAACATGCTGTGGGTCAAAACACAGTGTCGGCCCCCAGGGATGTAAAACTTTACCTCAGGCAAAGCTGAAAGAAGATCACTATATCAGTCTCTGTTGGACCGAACTGTTCCCCTACCCTGGGGGGATGGAAAGTGTGCTGTTTGCTTGACAATACGTCACGACTTTAGACTTTTCTTATCACAAAGTGCAGAAATCTAATAACTAATGAGCAGGATTGGAAGCAGATTTAATTAATTATACAAAACACATGAACATATTAACATACAAATTAGAGCTAGAAGGCAGAATTCTTAATTCTAATGTGGAGGCCCAATAATTTTAATAAGAAAATCACTCTTATGTTTAAAGAAGCACAAGTGGACGAGCATATGCATTGGAACGGCACTTCAGAATATAGATTTTGTTATTTAGAGTTCAAGCTTAAAACAGTTTTTAGTTTTTATCATGAAGTTCATGGTCTTTATGTTATTCCAGAGCTGTGAAAATGTGAACATCATGACAGAATGTTGTTGAATCAATAAAAAGAACTGGTTCATGAATCAGACTTCACTAGTTGTGCTTCTGTTTTTGCATGCAGCTAGCAAGAAAAACTCAATAGAAAAATTTTTAATCAATTGACATCCTTAATTTATTCTGAGACAGCATGGTAGTAGCAAATTAATACACAATGCAGTGCAAAGGTAAAAGAAAGAAGTCACTTTTTCACTAAGTGAACAACATTTACTTGGCCATTTAACTATAGATTTACTGATAACCAAGTTTAAAGATAACACTGGCTCACCAATCAATAGCTCAGCTCCAGTCAGATCAGTGGTTTCCATGGTGATCATGAATGTACTTTGAGAGGAGCAATGGTGAGAAATGGCTAAGAAATATTCAGTCTCTTCTGATTAGAACATTTGTTTGAAAACGCAACAGGGGAAAGTGTATGTTTTGACATAGCTGTTATGCCTTACGGTGCCTTTCCTGGCAATGCTCTTTGGCACTCACTTTCAGAGCATTCTGGGCCTGATTGATTGCACTCTGTAAACTATCTGCAAGAAGGAACAATTCACTTAATCAGTGGATCGCAGAGATTGACAGCAGAATTTTAATAAGAACACAAGCTGTTTCTCTCATTCTTTTAAATGGGTATTCAGTTGCTACTTTGTAAACCTTAAAGGGATATTTCACCCAAAAAAAATACAAATTAGCATTTTTACTGTATTTACTCACTATAATGTGGTTCCAAAACTGTGTAACTTTCTTCTGTCATTGACAAAAAATAGAAGACATGAAAAAATAGGATTTTGAAGAACTGGACTTCTGTACATGCAATTTAAAGATTCAAAAAGGCCCTAGGTCTACCGGTTACCTTCATGATAGTTTATTAGAGAATTTGTAATTATTTTTACTCATATCTTTTCAATGAATGATTTGTTCACGACTTGGAATATATGGACCTGGTGTCCATTTTTACAACACCAAAAATGAGGACATATTGCAGAAATAAATTTTTCCATTATAAGAGGTGACATTTGCGGCCTTAAACTGAGTTTAAAGTTTAAATATAAAATATATTGAATAAAGAAATATAAAATATTTAAAAAGTAGGTGGTGGCAAATCATTGTTTCATTCAACCAATTCATTCCAAATTACTGATTCTTTCAAGCAAGTGACTGAATGGGTCATTGAATCATTGACTCATCCAATTCATTCGGAAATTCATTCAGAAAACTCTGAAACACTAAACACAACTGTTTTAGGAAATACAACGGTTCTACTGTGACTCTTTTTCTTGGCGGCACAAAGAAAAAAACAGTCAATACTGACAGTATTGTGTCTAAAAGGCCAATGCCAACAGTCTCTAGATTACAGTATGTCCCTACTCAGACATTTCAAGACCCAACAAACACCGATTCAACAAATTCAACCTGTGAAAATAAGGGCCAATCAATGCCAACAGATGCTGACTGGGTTATTAGCACTTGTAAGACTTGAAGAACCTAAGACACTTTGATCTTCTGAGATATGGAAAATACACACACAGCGCTTTAAGATATAGACTTCTGTTTCGACATCTCACTGAGAGAAGAAGCAACAAAAGTCCCTTCTCACCTATCCTTTTCATCCACTTCCTTCATCTCACCCATCTCCCTTCACTCAGCTCACTCAGAATGGTCGACAGTGTTCTACATGAATGAAAGTGAAATTCACAGCCATGTTTGGTATCATTTGAATTGTCTCTGTGTGACTGGTACAATGGTCTTAATCTTACAAGATGTAGGCTAAAAGGTAATAAAGATCCTAAGAGTTTAGAGATATTTTGCTCACTGTAGAGCAATGGTCTCAAACTCAATTCCTGGGCCACAGCTCTGCACAGTTTAGCTCCAACCCTAATCAAACACACCTGAACCAGATAGCCAAGGTCTTCAGGATCACTAGAAACTTCCAAGCAGATGTGAGTTGGAGCTGGCTAGAGCTAAACTCTGCAGAGCTGTGGCCCTCCAGGAATTGAATTTGAGACCACTGTTGTAGAGGGTGTGCCCTTTCCCAGTGTCTTTCAACCAAATGATAATTTGCCCCCAAAAGTAGATCTTGATCAATGCAAATTCCAATTGTTTCCAATTCCAATCGTATTTACACTGCATGGTTCAAGTGACCAAATTTAGATTTTTTCATCCCATGTGGCACAGATCGGATATGGCCCACGATTGCAGGAAAAAGATTGCATGGATTCCGATATTCTCAGATCGGTTTAATTCAGATCGGCCTCATTCAAATGTGCAAATAAATCAGATATGAATCCGCTGCATGCATTTGCGCCTGCCGTGTAAGATATTCCCCTGTAAATGCGACTCCTACGTCATTGAAAAGGGAGTTTTTTTGCTGCTGTTGTCAGTGACGGTGGCTCATGCACAGACGAGCGCTTCAGTCCTGTTTGTTCCATTGAAACCACAAAATAAATTGCACACAAACATGTCCCTGCCTTTGATATACAATCACTGATGAACAAATTTGGATTTCATTTCTAAAAAAAAAACACAGACGATGTGACATGCTTAACAATATCTACCACTTGAATCTTATTCCACTCGCAAGCTTTCAGCGGAGCTGCGTACATCACTGTCCTGAAGAATTTGTATTATTTTGATGTATAGATGTAACTATTGCATTAAAAACGTTTCTATTTGAATTCCATGTTAATAAATTAAGCTCAATGTACTATTCAAATTGATTTGTGATGTCATATGCTATTTTTGGCTTGTTTCACCAAGTGCAGTGTAAAATGCACACATCAGATAACGGGTAACAAAATTGAAATTGGTCATCAAGACTTGCAGTGTAAATGCAGCCTTAGAGATCCGGCTAACACTTGGTATTAGTTCAAGTGTACTTGGACTGTAAGAGCTAAAAGAGAATTTTCGTTTAGGTCAACTGGATGTTAGTCAACCAACCTAAATAGGGTGAGCCTAACCTCTGTTTACTGTAATGTTACTCTAGCTAAGTGTACATGGGAAGCATGGCACGACCAAACCAAAGCTACTATCATAGAACGTAATGTTGGTCGGCTTATATCTTATTAGTGGTCGTGACCTCTGACTAGAGATAATGTTGCTTTATTCAAGTGTGTTAGAAAAAAAAGAGTCCAGCACTACTTGTGATGAAGGAGACTTTATTTAAACAATAACGACACGTTTCGGCCACACATTATACACAAAAAGCACTGGATTACTCATTCAAAAATTAGCAACAGCTGAGAAGCTTAACTCAAGTCATCTCACTGATTAATAGGAGTTAACTCTCCAAAAGTAACAATCACCCAATCAGAGTAAGCCCACATCAAATTAACACACATTAAAAAAAATAAATTACAAAAACATACTTAAAACCATCATTGAAACTCTTTAAGAGAAAAATCATTGTTCATATATTTTGGGAAAAGACTTTTCAAATACAAAATCCAAAAAGCTTCCCACTTCTTTCTTATACAATCAATGTTACCACCTCTTGAATTCTGCTTAACCTTTTCAATTCCAAGAAAGAAGAAAGATTACATTTTATGGTTATATTCACAAACATGTATTGCAACAGGACTCTTTAGATCCTTTATATTCATTGCACTTCTGTGCTCTGTGATCCGTTCCTTTAATGAACGGGATGTTTCACCAACATTAATTTTATTACATGGACATTGAATTATATAAATCACATTGTCTTACATGTTATAAAACTCTTGATAAAATAGGACTTTTACTATCAGGATGATTAAAAAAACTTTAAATTTTTTGTGAATTTACAATTAACACAATTGCCACATTTAAAATTGCCAAATGAAACCTGACCTGTAAGAGTATTTTGTGGAAGTTTTTTTTTTTATAGAACACACTTTTACAACTCTATTCCTTATATTACTAGCCCTTTTATATGTATTTTATATGTTCTTGGTTTGTAATTAATGGTTCTTTATTAAATACCGCATTAAGTTTTGAATCATCTTTCAGAATGCACCAATACAATAAAATATCTTTAATGTTAGTTGCCTTTGGGGTATATGTAGTACAAAAGATAAGGTCTGGAGTAGTCTTCTGTAATTTTTTAGAATTCACAAGCAGATCGAGAGTCACGTGACGTGCTCATGAACCTAGTCGCACCTGAGTAGAGCTCTGTACGTTGGCCCCTTTTTGCTGATTTTTTTTTCGTTTTATTTTAAGTTTTATTTGTTAAGAATACTTTCCCTGATGGCATACAATCGGAAACAGCAGGAGTTGTCTCCATCAGCTTCTCCGATTAAGAAGAAATCCAAAGCCACCGAACACGAGCGATATGGACAAGATGGCGAACACTGTTACACACTTTGAGGACATTCTAAGAACTGAGTTAACGGCGATGCGGAACAAGTTCGCTTCTCACATGTCAGTTGTTCAGTCGCTATGCTCTAAACTGGATCTTCTTACAGGGGAGATGAGAGAACAAAAGAAAGTTGTTGCAGATCACGATAGGTGAGTTGCTGCGCTCGAACAACAGGTTGTGGATTTACAGGATCGCAATAGGCGCAGCAATCTGGTTGGTTTGCCTGAAGTTTCCGAAAAGGACGACCCTATGGGCTTTTTGAAAAGATCGCTACCGACATGGCTCCCGGCTCTGGCAAAGAGATTGAAGTGGAGCGAGCGCATTGCGTGTGCACAAGGCTCTCCTCAGATCGCGCTAAACCACGGGTTTTCATCTTTAAACTGCTGCGGTACACGGACAGGGAGATCATTCTGCGGGCCACCAGACTTCACACCCCGGTGAAACACTGTCTTTCTTTCCAGATTTTTCTCCCATCACCGCAAAAAGAAGTAGTGCATTTGCGCCAATCAGGAAGGAAATGAGAGAAGCTGGCATCCAGAATTTTCTTCTTTATCATGCAACGCTGAATGTCATTCTCAATCAAGGTGAACTAAAATGCTATAGTCCCCAGAAGAAGCAAGAGTTTTTCTCAGATCCCATTCATCCAACTCTCAGTGAGCTTCAACTGGACATTTGCTGTCTAATCGGAGAAGAGATGCTCTAAATGGTTAGGTGACTGTGTCTTTCACTGTTCACTTCTTAATTCATAGTTACTATAAGCTTTCAGTATCGCTTACTGATTATGATGTTATTTTATTTGTTTTAGTTGTATTCTTTATCTCTATTTCTTTCTTTTTTTTCTTTTTTTTATATAGAGATACTATCTGGTCAATATGTGACTATGGGCCAATGTTGGTGCTACAGTAATGTGCAGGTTTTTGTTGACGCCACGAATCATATTAAGGGGTGCTGGCGGATAAAGGTTTGTTCTTGGTTTGATCTGCCATAGTCCATGGTAATGTGTTTATGTTTTTTTTTAATAGTAAAGGTGGAGGTGGGGGGTGGTATAATGGTAGACTCAACTGGTTTAATTTTCAAACTTGTGTTTTGTCTTATTATGCAGTAATTCTGTTTAATTCTCAATTCTAAAATTTATTCCATGTCAACTTTCTATATCTATTCCATTGGTTCAAAACATTAAGTACTTGGGGATAGATGTTTTTCCTTCCCTGCAGGAAATCGTCTCAAAAAACTATAATGGTATTCTATCCAAAGTATCCTCAGATTTGGAAAATTGGTCTCGTCTTCCTACTTCTTTTCAGGCCCGTATATCGGTGATTAAAATGAATGTTCTCACACGCAGGGCTCGAAGTGAGGGGGGATGCGGGAAGATGGCATCCCCCTGGTCGAAAAAAATGACAAAAAGCATCCCCTCTGTAAAACCACCATGCCCACTTACCATCCCCTTTGGATTATTAATTTTGTGCATTACTTACAACTTATTGGCCAATCAGAACTCGGTACTGTAACAATCTGCGCACAAGTGGAAGCAATTTCGTAATTTTTCGCGCAAAATGGTTCAAGCGCAACTTGAGCAACTTGAAGTTTTTTAAAAAGACAACAGAAGGTATGATTTTTTCTTGATTAGAATTTAAAGACATTCTCCTGACAATGTATGTGTGACTGTGAGGTACCGAGAGATAGGAGAACTGATATTATCCAACTTTAAGAGAGAGAAAAGATGTATAAAAAACACGCCTTGAAAGTCCAAAGGCATTCAATTTGTGATGAAGCCCATTAGAATACAGTTAGAATGCCCTTATAATTCCAGCAATGAAACAAAAAATACCAATGAATGAGTTTTTACGTTTTTATATCCATTGCACAAGCAATGTACTTTTCTGCATATCAGCATGTGCGTGGGGCCGCAAGCACAAATGTGCTATTTGTTTTATACAACAGTGCAGAGCAACACGATGTTTCATTCAATGAATGAATTAGTTTTTGAACGAATTGAGTGAGCCAGTGATTCAACTGGCTCACTTGTTTGCTTTTCTATTTAATCAGCCATTTTGAAGGAATCGTTTGATATGAATGATTCAGTAAGTCATTTATTGTCCTATTTATGTATCCATGACAGACCTAAACCAGCCAAGGTACCAGCACAAAAATACATTCAGCAAAATATTGTTTAATTATCAATATTGACCAAAATTCCTCTATTTCTGGCCCCAGGAGGGGAAAAAAACTTATAAATAATAGTTCATTTAATAAGGCTAATTTTTCATTACACAGAAAACTTTTTAAAAATGAGGCCAATTTTGTAATCATTGTTTCAAATTAAAAACAATTTAACAATTCCCCCCACCGGACCACACCATCCCCCCTGAAATTCTTTTACTATTCGACCACTGTTCACACGTATTAATTTTTTTTTCTTCTATGATTCCTCTCGCTCCACCGGTTGGCTACTGGAATAAACTAGATGCATGTGCTTCACGGTATATATGGGATGGGAAACGTCCTCGTCTTAAACTGACTACCTTACAACGATGTTGTCAGACTTGTGTCCATGTGCCCTGTGTTTTTCCTCCCTCATGTTTCCTCATGCCCTTATTTGGTCTTCCTGTTCCTGTCCTCGTTTAGTGTCATTATTAGTTCATTGATTTCCAGGTGTGTCTCTTCATCCGCTCATCTTGTATTGTGTATTTAAAGAGTGTTCTGTTCTGTAGTCCTTCGTCTGCTGTTAAATAACATCTTGGTGTTTCCTTGCCTTTGAGTCATTGAAAGACTACTTTGAGAATCTGATTCCCATGTTTCCATGCTCCAGCGTAACATGACAAATGTAGATTGCATGAAGGTCTTTCTTTCCCTAATTTTAGACTGTATGCTCTTTTTCCTCCACCATCAGTTTGGTTTGATCCTGATGCTTCTGTGTCTTGGAGAGCAATTGAGGAATCTATTGTTTATCCGTATAAATTGAAGCATCTTGTTTTTCGGGAGTTCTGCTTAGGCAGTGTAAGTCTCTGTTTGGTCCCATTGTAACCCACCTCCTCTCCACATGGAAGGATGTTGAAAGACGTTCACAACTAGTTACAATATGACATAGGCATTCACCTATTTTCCACAATAATAACCTTTTTTCAGGCAGTACTCCATTTCATTGTCCGCAATGGAATTATAATAAAGTAAACACTCTGGGAGATATCTATGATGATAGTGGTTTAAAATCCTTCCAGAATCTCAAAACTCAATATAATTTGCCAGACACCTCCTTTTTTTATGTATTTGCGCAATAGATCAGCCCTACGGGTATATGGGGTGCCGTGGAGCTCTCAGCTGCCTGTTCACCCTTTGCGCAAACTAATCCTTCCTTCTGAGGAATCTCCCTCCTCTGCTTCAGTCATCTATCTTGTTCTTCTTGAGCATTCATACAAACCTTTATCTATTACAACTTGTGATACAAGTGTGATCTCTGTTCCCAAGGAGTTTTAGGCACATTTTTGCATTTTTTGGGAGTGCCCCTCTCTCTCACCTTTTTGGACTCACAGCTCTCACAGAACTCATCATATTTGTTGGGTACTGAGATATGTTTGACTCCACACCATTTTTTCATGAATGACTTTTGAGACCACCTTGTCCATCCATCAAAGATGATTACTGTTAGCTGCTCTCACAGCAGCAAAAAAATTGCTGGTCAACCGTTGGAATCCTCCTCTCACAATGGACAGACGAACCTGGACTGTGTATTTGTTGGACATTATCTCGATGGAACTCTCAACTTCTCGTATACATGGATCTAATGTGAAAATTGTAAATTCATGGCATTCAGCTTTTAATGTTGTCATCTTTTCTAAAATCTTTGTAAAAATTATTTTATTGTTATTTATCTATTAATATGAATTTATTTTGATTATTATTATTTAATTTTATTTTTATTTTAAGTCTACCAGGGGGTGGGTTCCAAATTTGTACAGCTGCTTTTTGTTTTGTACTACTGTTTCCAGAATAAAATTCAATAAACAAAAAAAAAACATGCATCACAAGCATAACTCGACTTTTAACCTTATAGCCAATCCTCCTTATATTGATGTTCTTTGAATTTTTACATTATATTTCTCTCTTTCTAAAATTCCTCATCATCTTCACAAATCCTTTTGATTCTGGTTAACTGGCTAATGGATAAACCTTTTTTCAAGGCAACCAGATAATAACTCTTTGCGTGAAGGAGTGTATTTCTGTGTGTAGGTTTATAGTGAAGAAATTAAAACTGTTCCCCTTCTACATACACTCCTGCTGCGGTACACGGACAGGGAGATCATTCTGCGGGCCACCAGACTTCACACCCCGGTGAAATACTGTCTTTCTTTCCAGATTTTTCTCCCATCACCGCAAAAAGAAGTAGTGCATTTGCGCCAATCAGGAAGGAAATGAGAGAAGCTGGCATCCAGAATTTTCTTCTTTATCATGCAACGCTGAAGGTCATTCTCAATCAAGGTGAACTAAAATGCTATAGTCCCCAGAAGAAGCAAGAGTTTTTCTCAGATCCCATTCATCCAACTCTCAGTGAGCTTCAACTGGACATTTGCTGTCTAATCGGAGAAGAAATGATAACTCCTTCGAGTTATCATTTGTCATCATCAACATATACCCCAAAAACACCTAACATTAAAGATTTTATTGTATTGGTACATTCTGAAAGATGATCCAAAACTTAATGGGGTATTTAATAAAGAACCATTAATTACCTATAAAAGGGTTTGCAATATAAGGAAGAGCGTTGTAAAACCGTATTCTATAAAATAAAATAAAACTTCCACAAAATACTCTTACAGGTCAGGTTTCATTTGGCAATTTTAAATGTGGCAATTATGTTAATTGTAAATTCACAAAAAAAGTACTTTTTTTTTTTTATAATCCTGATAATTAAAGCCCTATTTTTATCAAGAATTTTATAACATGTAAGACAAATAATGTGATTTATATAATTCAATGTCCATGTAATAAAATTAATGTTGGTGAAACATCCCGTTCATTAAAGGAACGGATCACAGAGCACAGAAGTGCAATGAATATAAAGGATCTAAAGAGTCCTGTTGCAATACATGTTTGTGAATATAACCATAAAATGTCATCTTTCTCCTATCTTGGAATTGAAAAGGTTAAGCAGAATTCAAGAGGTGGTAACATTGATTGTATAAGAAAGAAGCAGGAAGCTTTTTGGATTTTTGGATCTTTTTCCAAAAGGTATGAACAAGGATTTTTCTCTTAAAGAGTTTCAATGATGGTTTTAAGTTTGTTTTTGTAATTTATGTTTTTTAATGTGTGTTAAGTTGATGTGGGCTTACTCTGATTGGGTGATTGTTACTTGTGGAGAGTTAACTCCTATTAATCAGTGAGATGAGTTTAGTCAAGCTTGTCAGCTGTTGCTAATTTGTGAATGAGTAATCCAGTATGGAGATGTGCTTTTTAAATGTCTGTGTATAATGTGTGTTGAATACCCTGAGGAAGGCTCTTAGGCTTACAGCTATTTAAAGTCAGAAATCAGTATCTCAAAATATTAGAATATTTCCTAAAATCAATCAAAAAAAGGATTTGAAAAACAGAAAAGTTCAAGTTCTTTAAAGTATGTTCATTTTATGTATCATGATCAGCAAAGCACTTGGAAGTGGTTTTGGCATTGTGGGCCGGTGCTAAAGTCCTGCTGGAAAAGGAAATCAGCATCTCCATAAAGCTTGTCAGCAGATGGAAGCATAAAGTGCTCTAAAATCTCCTGGTAGACAGCTGCATTGACTTTGGATTTGATAAAACACAATGGACCAACACCAGCAGACGTCACGGCACCCCAAATCATCTCTGACTTTGGAAACTTCACACTGGACTTCAAGCAGCTTGGATTCTGTGCCTCTCCAGTCTTCCTCCAGACTCCAGACCTTGATTTCCAAATTAAAAGCAAAATGTACTTTTATCTGAAAAGAGGACTTTGGACCACTGAGCAACAGTCCAGTTCTTTTTCTCCTTAGCCCAGGTAAGATGCTTCTGACGATGTTTCAGAATTCAGAAGTGGCTTGGTAGCCCTTTTCATGAAGCCGTCTGAGCGTGGTGACTCTTGATGCACCAACTCCAGCTTCAGTCCACTCCTTGTGAAGCTCTCCCAAGTGTTTGAATCGTCTTTGCTTGACAGGATTCTCAAGATTGTGGTCATCCCTGTTGCTTGTGCACATTTTCCTACCCAATTTCTTCCTTCCAGTCAACTTTGCATTCAATATGCTTTGATACAGCACTCTGTGAACAGCCACCCCTTTCAGTAATGACCCTCTGTGACTTACCCTCTTTGTGGAGGGTGTCAATGATCGTCTTCTGCATCATTGCCAAGTCAGCAGTGTTCCTCATTATTGTGGTTTCAAAGAACAAGATATACCCAGAATTTATACTGTATGGATGGTCATTTATTGAAACTCAAATGTAAATATTCTAATATTTTGAGATACTGATTTTTTTACTTTCATTAGCTGTAAGCTCTAATCATCAAAATTAAAACAAAAAAAAAACTTTTGAAGTGTTTTACTTTCATATATTTTAGATTCAGTACATGTAAAGTTTCACTTTTTGAAATAACAAGAAAAAATGAACTTTTTCGCCATATTCTCATTTTCTGATATGCACATACATACACAATCGTGGTCAAAATTATTGGCACCTTGGTAAATATGATCAAAGAAGGCTGTGAAAATTAATCTGCATTGTTAATCCTTTTGATCTTTTATTTTAAAAATTCACAAAAATCTAACCTTTCATTGGAGAATAAGAATTTAAAATGGGAGGAAATATCATTATGAAATAAATGTTTTTCTCTAATAGACATTGGCCACAATTTACGGCACCCTTTTATTCAATACTTTTTAAAACCTCCATTTGCCAGTTTAACATCTCTAAATGTTCTCCTATAATGCCTGATGAGGTTAGAGAATACCTGACGAGAGATCAGAGACCATTCCTTCATCCAGAATCTCTCCAGGTCCTTCAGATTCCCAGCTCCTGACGGTGCTTCCTCTCTTCAGTTCACCTCACTCATTTTCTACAGGGTTCAGGTCAGAGGACTGGAATGGCCATAGCAGAAGCTTGGTTTTGTGCCCAGTGACCCATTTTTGTATTGTTTTTGTGTTTGGATTATTTTGTCCGGTTGAAAGATCCAAACATGGCCCATTATAAGATTTCTAACAGAGTCAGTCACTTATTGATTTTTTTTATCTGGCGGTATTTGATTGAAACCCACAAAGTCCATCACTGTCCGGGCCAACCAGAAGCCGTGGATGACAGGGGAGGTCTACAGACTTCTGAAGGCTCGGAACGCTGCCTTTAGAGCTGGAGATGAGGAGGGCTGAAGACAGCTAGGGCCAACCTATCCCGCGGCATCAAAGAGGCCAAGAGACAGTACTCCAGGAGGATAGCCCATCGTTTCAGCGACAGCAGAGACACGCGGAGCCTGTGGCAGGGGATACAGACCATTACGGATTACAAGCCCCCACCACAGACCTGTGACAACACCATCCCCCTGCTGAACGAGCTGAATGCCTTCTTTGCTCGCTTTGAGGCACAAAACAGCACCACTGCACAGAAGACTCCACCTCCTCCCGGTGACCAGGTGATGACACTGTCCCCGGACACTGTGAGGAGATCCCTCAGCAGGATCAATGCACGCAAAGCTCCGGGTCCTGACAACATTCCTGGGCGTGTACTGAGAGACTGTGCAGTGGAACTCACTGAGGTCTTCACAGACATCTTCGACATCTCACTAAATCAGGCTGTTGTCCCCACATGCTTCAAAGCTACCACCATCATTCCAGTCCCTAAGAAGTCATCTCCATCCTGCTTCAATGACTACCGTCCAATAGCACTCACTCCCATCCTCATGAAGTGCTTTGAACGGCTAGTCTTGCACCACATCAAGTCTGTCCTCCCCCCCTCCCGGGACCCCTTCCAGTTTGCATATAGGTCCAACCGCTTGACCGATGATGCCATCACCACTGCCCTCCACCCAGCCCTCACACATCTGGAGAAAAAAGACTCATATGTCAGGATGCTGTTCATAGATTTCAGTTCAGCATTCAACACAATCATCCCTCAACAGCTCACTCACAAACTGGCCCAGCTGGGGCTCAATACCTCTCTGTGCAACTGGCTGTTGGACTTCCTGACCGGGAGACCTCAAGCAGTACGGGTCGGCAGTAACACATCCAGCACCATCACACTGAACACTGGGGCCCCCCAAGGATGTGTGCTGAGCCCCCTCCTCTTCACTCTGCTGACCCACGACTGCACACCATCACACAACTCCAACATTTTCATTAAGTTTGCGGATGACACGACTGTGGTGGGTCTCATCAGCAACAGAGATGAGACAAACTACAGGAGCGAGGTGAGCCGCCTGGCCGGGTGGTGCAGTGACAACAATCTCTCTCTGAATGTGAAGAAGACGAAGGAGATTGTTGTTGACTTCAGGAGAGTACACACTCAGCATGCCCCTCTGACCATCAATGGTGCGACTGTGGAGAGAGTGAGCAGCACCAAGTTCCTGGGTGTGCACATCACTGAGGACCAACAAACTGTGACTGGCACCTGTCACTTGTGCAGCATTGGCTGATCACTACCCATCCAACATTGACTGCAAATTACCTCTTCGGATAGTCTGACAAAAATCTATCCGAACAGTCACTTCGACTTGTCACTTTAACAGACTGATAAGCTCTTCTTGCACTACACTCATAACAAAACAAAACAAATCTGCACAGTTTTGTTTTTGTACATTCAACTGGTTTACACTCCCATCTATTCTGCCATGTGCCTTATGCACTTTATCTATCTCTCTTTTTTTATTTTCTACAATGTCCTCAGACTGATAAGCTCTTTTGCACTACAAATATATCTACACAGTGTTGTTTTTATTTAACTGGTTTTGCACTCTATCTGCCATGCGCCTTTTGCCACTTTATCGATCTAATTCTTTTTTTTTTTTTTTTCTACAATATCCTCATTTGTATATTTGTATAGTTGTATGTACATATGTCTAACCTGTATTTGAACGTGTTTAATGTTAACTGTATGCACCAAGGGTCTGAGAGTAATGCAATTTCAATTCTCTGTATGTATGTGCTGTACATGTGGAAGAATTGACAATAAAGCTGACTTGACTTGACTTGATACTGTCTCGGAAGCTAGATTTGTGTAGTTGCTAGATTTGTTTTTTGTTTGTTTTTTTTAGAAAAAAGTCACTAAAGGGATCTGAAAAGTCATTAAATTTCACAAAAATATTAAGTTGGCTACACAGTCTAAACACAGTATTTGTGTTTTGTTCCAGTGAACCAGTGTTTTTGAGTGAATCGCTTTGAGTGAATGTTTAGGGGTTTTTTTTCTTT
This sequence comes from Barbus barbus, assembly GCF_936440315.1. Taxonomy (NCBI): domain Eukaryota; kingdom Metazoa; phylum Chordata; class Actinopteri; order Cypriniformes; family Cyprinidae; genus Barbus; species Barbus barbus. The sequence goes on from NC_136750.1 coordinate 15,341,428, forward strand.
GCAACTGGAAAAATGCACAGACTTGGCAGTCCATCTGGAACATATCATATTTGATCTTCCTTTTAAACAAATATGTTTGCCTTTTCAAATACTATAAATTAGAAGACTCAACACAAATCACTTATGATTCTGTTCATAACTGATTTGTGCTGAGTCTGACAAGATATGTCAGATTTGCTTTAAATATACTGCAAACTCCAGCAACATTTTTAGGGCCAAATTTAATAACAGCTTGTGCCAGCATAAACCCTCTTCAGATGTAAAAAAAATACCGGCAGGATTTACTAAAGACTCGAGGTGGAAAAGGTTATATTCTGCCATGTTGTGTGTTGCACATTCTCCCATTCATAAGTAATGTGAATGCACGGTCTTTGTATCTCTAAATTCTTTGATTGCATATGCATTTGTAGGAGTTTCCTATTCAGGCACACATTTTATGGGAGCAGAGTATTTGAATGAATCATGCAAGGTTTTCAGTAGTCAGTTTACTGCTATTTGTGCCATTAATGCCCACAAAACATGTCTTATCCCATTTTGCTTCTATGTTGTTAGTAGTTCACCCACATCTGATTATCATCCACAGTGTCCGAAATCAAATACTTCCCTACTATATAGTTCATGAAAAACATTTTACCAATGGAGTAATATGTAGGAATTCATAGTAACCTAAAAAAAGCAGGTGAAATGTACCCGATGACCAACTAGTTCTGGCGAGAGATTCTGAAATGCACATCTGATGGACACTTTACTATCCTGTGAGGCCATGGAAGAGAATTTATAAATGACAGTGAAGCGGCAAATGCCAAGTTCTGCCTTGAAACTCTAGATGGCACAGGTTGATGGGTCGTTAACGCAAAATGATTTATATATAAAATATATAATGTCATACAATGTTTTTTGAGTTCCATTTTGTATTGTGGTCTAAAACGTGCATGCGGTAAAGAAATTATAAATCTTTTCTCTCCTTTCTGTGCACCCAGGGTGATCGGTTTAATGGTGAGTGCCAAGGGAGTGATGACATCAAGCTGACACCTGCTGTGATAGATTCATGATTGTAGAGGGCATTTTCTCTTTCATGTCATACAGTATTGCAGGGAGATCTCCCTCCTACAGAATGGTGACACCAGATTTGAAAAGCTCTTTGAATAAGGAACATTATGAAAAGGAATAAGAGATGAAGACTCAGCGAGTATCCTGTTGAATCCTCCTAGTAATTGGATCACGGCAGATCTGCATCTCAGCTCCGCTGGGGCCAGGGCTTAGGTTTGCTTTCGACATTGGTGGGGACATAAATCCGACTACACACCCCCCGTTATAATTCATATCGCTTACAGAGTTTCTTTTTCTTTCTTTTTTAAATAGCATGTTTAACAGACAATAATTGCACAATTATGATTTTGTGAACCAACAACATCAGCATCAGAGCGCTGGGTGTCTTAAAGGGATAGTTCACCCAAAAATTAAAATTGTCATCATTTACTCACCCAGTATGAATTTCTTTGTTCTGCTGAACACAAAGGAAGATATTCTGAAGAATGTGGGAAACAGAGCAGTTCTGGGGCACCATTGACTTTTTTTCTACTATGGAAGTCAATGGTGCCCCAAAACAGCCTGGTTACAAACTTTCTTCAAAATATATTCCTTTGTGTTCGGCAGAACAAAGAAATTCATACAGGTTTGGAACTACTTGAGGGTGAATAAATGATGACAGAATTTTCATTTGTGGGTGAACTATCCCTTTAATCACACATCACTTTATTTTAATATTAATTGAATTGGACCCAGGATGATTCTGAAAGAATAGGCTACACTTCTGTTGTTGTAGTAACGAAACTCGTGCCCATCTGATTGACAGATAAACTGCACGCTCTTATATCAGTGTTGTTTTTTTTATTTTGTGGATATTTCAGCTAACAGTTAAACAACATTAAAGTAATACTGTCCGCGCCGACTCAGGACGCATGTTCCAAATCCTGCTGCACCACAGAGTGCCACTTACATAGTTTAACAAAAAAGAAAAATCACATTATATTTATCCCAAATTATTGTTGATGTTCATGACTTTATCCTAGGCTGAAAGATGTTGTGTATCTTTCCGAACAACGTTTGTCTTTCTGTCCGTATGCATTATATAGGGAGCTAATGATAGCCATAGATAGTGTGATGCCTTGTAGAGCAGGACACACACACAAAATAATTTCAAGACAGCACATTCCTTAGCAGGAGTTAAGACTTCCTCTCCCAGCATCTGCATTTGACTGGCTGGCCGATTTCCTGCCCTAAATCTCCTTATCTCAGGAGACCTCCAAAAACCAAGATAAATTTGAGAGAACATTTGGAATGGATTTAGAACACAACCTTCAATGTTGTTCCTGACTGGTTTACCACAAATAAAAGTCGCATAATCAACAGTAAAAAGCATGTGACATCTGGAAAGGCTCCAGCACAGACCCTCCCTGATATCTCCTGATCGTTTAACGCAGTAATTCAATAATGGTATCAACAAAGATGATGGTTTTACAACAGACGTCCGAGCTAAGAAAATCACCAGATCTCCATTCGGAGTGACATTCCCATGAACTCCCGTCTCTCCCCAGCAGAGAAACGTGCCTTTTCTTCTTATTGGCAGAACAAAGAAGATCGGACCTTTATGGGTGTTCTGAAAGAGATAATTGTTGCTGCTACCAAAAGTATCTAAAAGTAAGTAGAGCCAAAAATGTTAGAATTGTGTCGATGTCCCAATATTTATGGACCTGACTGTATATATATATATATATATATATATATATATAGACAATATATACTGAGGTTGTGTTTATTTTATGTCTTTCATATGCTTAGTGTGATTATTTAGAAGGTAGCATGTTAATCGATGCATTAACCCATGTAGTATATAAAATTACGGTATGTACTTTGTGTATACCAAATACCTTTTGTTTGATTTTGAATGAAAGCTAGTTGCGTCAGCAATAATTTGGTGTGGATGAAAGTTGACTTTTCTCATCATAATATATGATTAAAACACTTATAGGGATCTGCTAGGACATATTCTTCATTTACGCACGGAAAACTGAGCCGTGCGTGGCGGGGCTCTGCCCTACAGAAACACTTGTGATTGGATCAAGCAGCAAAATGGGCGGACTGAAATCAGCCCGTTAAAGACAGATGCCCAGCTTTGCTAGTCGTTTGCTGCTTGCTCGCGCGCTGTTTGAAAACCTTGGCTTCGTCTCATTGAGTTGCGCCAAAGCGCTTACAGCCATTAACATCTGGCCGAGCATTGAACAACTATTAAGACTTAGTCAAACTTCTGAAGAAACCCTTGAAAGTCTGAAGCTACGCGAAAGGAACTCAAGGAAGAACTTCGAGCGTCTTCATTTCACAGAGAAACCAACCAATTGCAAGAGGGCATCCCCAGTGACATCACGCGACGACGACACATCAGCAGGCAATCAGTCAGAGGTTCCACCAGAAACACCCGATCAGCTGTCAGACTCTGCTGGAAATTCTGCTGGAAACTGGTTGAAGTAATTTAAGATCAAAGATAGACAAGTTCTCTGCTTGAAACTCCCTCAGGGAAGGTTCAGCACCTAGCAAAAGAGTGCTAGTTTAAGCTTTCTTCAAGTTCATTGCCTGCAATGTTTGTGTGTGTACGTATTCTGTTTTGTGTTATTTTAGCTTAGTAGTGTTGTAGAATAGCAAATAAACTTTGATTTATAAAGAAATCTTCTGTCTGGTTTTAAGTCTGAAACTATTTGCCAAAGATTGCGTTACCTATGCTAAAGTTACCTATGCTCAAAATTACCTAACCAATTCTGTATTACTGTGGCCATGGGAATAATCTGAATTGTTAAGACATTCTGATTTTAATGCTTGCTGGACGAGTCGTTAATGAGGTATCGTTAACAAGGTATAACTTGGACGTTTGATTAATATCAATTAATCATAAATATCTAATCAATACGACCCGACTTCCAAGAGCTAAAATTAAAATAACAGTTCTAAAATTACTACAATAGCGCTTTCTCTTTCAGTTTGCTCTGTTTTGTCAAACAAACACCACTTCAAACTCATCGATGCAACTTAGTTAATTCCTGAAGTGGGCTTTTATATTAACTGTTTTAGACTGCTGTCTTGAATTGGGTGCAATACCTGTGAGTTGTTCTAAACACGGCTGTACTTCTTGTCTGGTGTGCGACTACATTCCGCATATGTATTAAATGTGCATCCTTGAGAGCGCGCAGATTTCGAATGTATTTTCTTTAACTTGTTAGGTAATATCAATGATATGACGTTTCAGATGCATCTGAAATGACAAAAACATATACATATATTTAATTATTTGATTAAAATATTGCTAGGGACAGTTTGATAGTGGCTGGATATTGGTAGGGACACGTCCCTAGCGTCCCCCCCTACTTCTACGCCCCTGGCTGGGGCAATGTGACCCCCATGATCAGTTCCGAACGTGATATGATGTGTGCTGCTGAATGTTCAAAGGAGAATAGGAACATGGGAAATGCAGCTCAGATATTGGAGACAGAGGTTAAAGATAATGGATTTTGCAGATACCAACAAATTTTATATTAGCCTCTAGGTTTTAAAATCAAGATATTGAATTTAGGAGTTTTTCATTCATTTAAAATCCATTTACATCTGGCCTAGTCTAGCTTCATTTCACAATATGGTCTCCAGATGCTTAAGTGTGCATAACAAGGTAACAATTCTTAATTTCAAGTTGACATTACTGTTGAAAGTTGTCTTTATTTGGTGAATGATTCATTAGAATGATTATTTAGAATGATTTAAGCATCTTATGCTCACCAAGGCTGCATAATTTGGTTATGAATACAGTAAACATAGTAAACTGCGTTATATAGTAAAAAATAAAACAGTAAAAATAAAGATATTGTGAAAGTTAAAATAACCAGTTTAACATTTGAAAATGTTGTTTATCCATGTATACTGTCATGGCCAAAAATATCGGCACCCTTGGTAAATATGACCAAAGAAGGCTGCGAAAATTAATCTGCATTGTTAATCCTTTTGATCTTTTATTTTAAAAAATTCACTAAAATCTAACCTTTCATTGTATAGTAAGAATTTAAAATGGGGGGAAATATCATTATGAAATAAATGTTTTTCTCAAATACATATTGGACACAATTATTGGCACCCCTAGAAATTCTTATGAGTAAAATATCTCTGAAGTATATTCCATCATATTCACAATTTTGAGCACTCCAAGGTGATTATGAACATGAAAATATCCAGTCATGGCTTCCTGTTTCACAGAAATATAAATATGAGGGAAAACAAAGCCCAAATTCCCTTAATCATCCATCACAATGAGAAAAACCAAAGAATATATTTCTGATGTGTAGCAAAAGATAATTGAGCTTCACAAAAAATTAGTGGAGTCTCTTTAAGAAAAGAGCTAAAGCTGTGAAAATTCCCATTTCCACCATCAGGACAATAATTAAGAATTTCCAATCAACATAAAATGTTACGAAACTGCCTGGATGAGGACATGTGTCTATATCGTCCTAATGCATGGTGAGAAGGAGAGTTTGAGTGGCTAAAGACTGGGGACTGGCTTCTATGGTCAAATGAAACTAAAGAATTAGATTTTTAGCAGCAAACACTCAAGATGGGTTTGGATAAAAAGTACCCCATGTGTACAATCAAATATACTGCTGTATTTTTTATGTTGTGGGCCTATATTTCGGCTGGAGGTCCTGGACATCTTGTTTAGACATATGACATCATGGATTCTATTAAATACCAACAGATAAAAAATCAATAAGTGACTGACTCTGTTATAAATCTTATAATGGGCCATGTTTGGATCTTCTAACCGTACAATAATACAAACAAAAAACCTCAAAAACAACACAAAAATGGGTCACTGAGCACAAAACCAAGCTTCTGCTATGGCCATTCCAGTCCTCTGACCTATAAATTTTAGTTCTTAAAAAGTGAATTTTTACTCTCTATGCTACTCCAGCAATTTACCTGTATGCTTACCGCCATAGTATACTTACTCCTGCGTTCTCCTCTGCTCCATTCCAATGTCTGTTCCCTCCAGCGTCTTCAAGTGTGTCTCCATCGTCCATTATTGAGCTCCATCCGTCTTATCCACGAGTCCCTGTGAAATCAAGATAACCTTCATTATAAACCTCATCATTCCATTGAACTGCATATTTGAACTGAATACTCGCCTTAACCAGCTTCCCGTTGACTCTGCTGTTTTAAGTTACCTGTTGAATTCTAATCCCCTGTTTGAGTCTGCTTCCACAACACATATTTTAGCATGCCTTTTCTGTGAAGCTGCTTTGAAACAAACACTGTAAAAAGCATTAATAGACTAGAACGGGTAGGCAATGTCAGCCCTGGAGTGCCTCTGTCCTGTAGAGTTTAGCTCCAACATCAAACACACCTGAACAAGCTAATCAAGGTCTTCAGAATTAGTAGGGCTACAGGCAGGTGAGGTTTCTTTCAGGGTTGGAGCTAAACTCTGCAGGACATCGGCACTCCAGGATTAGCGTTGCCTATCCCTGGACTAGAATATTCTAGAAGTCTCCAGCACTGCCCGAAAAGAAACCATCACATTATTTTTTACAGATATTTGATAAACCCCCCAACCCCCCTAAAAAATAATTGAAAGAGCTATTAGGAGATACAAACTATCAAAGCTATTCTGTAATGTGATGTAATAAAGCAATAGGCTTATAAAAAAAATTAACAATGTATTTGCATCTTTGGGTGTCTCATGAACAAATCTGTGTTCTAACTTGAGATTGTAGTGTTGTCATATACTGAAACACTGTTTTAATATTTGAGTCAACAGCCTTAATGGTGGATGCATTCATGTTTATTTGCTCTTATGAGAACCGCATAATTATTGCTTCAGTCCTGATTAAAATTTCATCTTGGCATGCGGCTGATTAACAATAGTTGTTTCACCAACTGGTCTCTCTTTTACAATAGCTAAGTATTAATATTCCACTACAGAAGAGAATATTCTATTTATTCAAGAGAGAAACTGAACGTAATGTGACAAAGATCCTTGAGGAAAAGATTGCGATAATTAGTATTAACCCTCTACTGCATAGCGTTGCCCTCAGGCAACAGAAGGTTTTCTTAAGCCCCATTTCCATTACATGTTTTTTTAAAAGATTTCAACCAATCAAAACGGTCAAATAATTGTTAAAAAACAGTCCAAAAAGGTGTGGCACTCTCTATCAAGCATTATTTGAAGGCGGGACTTCCTTTTCTGACACGTGGTCACAGGAGTGCATGCTGTGAGAAGAAGGTAAGATTATTTGCTTTAGTAATCTTATTTAACATGACATAAATTGTAAATAAAAAATATGTACGTGTGCATGAAGGAGTAGATTAGCATTTTGTCAGGTTTTATTCTCTTTTTTTTATTTAGCATGTTAATCAATTCAGTTTTTCTTTTTGTTGCCTCAGGGCAACGTTATGCAGTAAGGGGTACTTTTCAAGGAGGTCTTCATTGACTGTTTTTTGATGTAATCACATATCATTACATGTATTTGTGCTCAATATAATAATAAAGAAATATATATAATTTTTACTTTATTTTTGCAGGCTAGTTTTCAATGCAATAACATGCTAAATACAGACATTTTACGTTTTTAAACGCCAATATCAGTGTTTCTGATTTTGCTTTGTTTTGTGCACTGATGTTTACAGGAAAATGGATGCAGGGACATTTTATGGTAGAAAGAACAGAGAGAAGCTATTTGTCAGAAATATAGCAAACAATGGATTTTGTAGTGAGGACAGTGAGCTTGAGGGAAGTGACAGTGATGAAGAATGGACCCCAGAAAGAGGTTTGAAAAGCAGAAAAAAAACATGTTTAAAAATAAAAGGCATGTTTAAATATTATATACCATAACTCCTGAAGAAAATAGGATTTTAGAAAGCTATTGGGGAAAGGAAGGCAATTCTATCAAAGTCACAATTTGCAATTCATTTAGCCACAAATGTTCTCTTATTCTAGGTGATGAAGAAAACGATAATGAGGGGAGTGAAGAAGAACAAGAATCTGAGGATGATGATGGTGAGGATGTCCCTCGGCAACCAAGGTGGAAAACCAGCCATGATTCTAGTTTCCCTGCATACCCTGATTGGCAAGACAGCCTTCCAAATGCTGATGACATCTTATCCCCTTATCAATACTTCAAGACATTCTTCTCTGATGATATACTTGACGTTGTTGTAGAACAGTCAAATTTGTATGCAGCACAGGTTAATCTTAACAAGCCCCTTAACCTAACCACAACCGAACTGGAGAAGTTCTTGGGCACTACCTTGTACATGTCCTTGTTTGGACTGCCAGCAACACGAATGTTTTGGCGCCCTGAAAGCAGAATTTCTCAAGTAGCAGATACACTCACTCTAAACAGATGGGAGGAAATCAAGAGATTCCTGCATTTCAATGATAATGATGACCAACCAGTTCGATCTGATGACAATTTTGATGAGCTGTTCAAGATCCGACCCTTGATTACTCATCTTGTCTCTAAAATGAATACAATACCCATGTCAGAGAAGCTGAGTATTGATGAACAAATGGTCCCATTTAAGGGACGAAATCGCCTGAAGCAATATCTGCCGAAGAAGCCCAAAAAATGGGGGTATAAGCTTATGGTTTTGGCTGGCTCTGATGGTATTCCACACAACATTGAAGTATACACTGGAAAAGTAGTGCAGCCCACCCATTTGGTAGATATAGGAGCCAGTGGAAATGTTGTCCTCCGCCTTGCTCAACCAGTGCCACAACACAAAAACTACAAACTGTACTTTGACAACTGGTTCACCAGTGTCCCACTACAACTTGAGCTAGCTCGTCAAGGGGTGCACTGTCTTGGTACTGTTCGCTCCACCAGATTACCAGGCAGCAGCATGGTTTCTGATGCTGAACTGAAAAGATCTGGCCGTGGGTCTTTTCAAGAAAAGACAGCAATTGTTGGCAATACCACTTTGTATGCAGTAAAGTGGTATGACAATCGCTCAGTGACCCTTCTGAGTGATTACGTGGGAGCACACCCAGTCACTCATGTCCAGCGATGGGACAGAGGAAGCAAGGCAATCATTGATGTCCCCTGTCCTGCTGTTGTAAGAGACTATAATCAGCACATGGGAGGGGTGGACCTCCTCGACTCACTTATAGCCCTCTACCGAGCCAAAATCAGATCAAAAAAGTGGTATCATCGTCTGGTTTTCCACTTTCTAGATATGATTGTGGTGACCTGCTGGTTGTTGTACAAACGGCATTGTAAATGCAATAACCTGTCAGATGCTGAGGTCATGCGGCTGTATGCATTCAAATCCTACATTGCACAGGGTCTCTGCAAATCTGGGAAAAGTCTGGAAAAGAAAAGAGGACGGCCCAGTGGTGGAATTTCAAGTGATTATGAGACAAAGAAGAGGCAGGGACCCACTGCTCCAATCCCAATTCCAGATGTGAGGTTGGATGCTACAGCCCACTGGATCATCATGAGTGAGAAGAAGGGCAGGTGCAGGGTACCAGGCTGCAAAGGCACTCCAAAAGCTAAATGCAGGAAGTGTAATGCCCACCTCTGCTTCACAAGCACTACAAACTGCTTCTTGAAGTTTCACACCGAGTGAGAAAATGAACACTGCAAACATGTCTACAGCATGATTTAAAAGGAAATGGCCACTATTTGTTGAATTTGTATGGACTGAGAACAAGTTTTGGTTAAATAAAATATTTGTTAAGTCATATTTGAAGTGGACAAATGTCAATTTGAAACACATTTTCAGTTCAAAAGATTACCTGTTCCCTCAAGTTTCCTAATAAATGTTGAGACAATATTACATTTTTCTCTGTGATTTACTACCTATACTGCATAGCGTTGCCCTGGGGCAACAAAATAAAATCTACTAAGGGGGGGGTGGTGTTTTTAATTTTTTTTGATTTTGTTAATCTGTTATCTTAAATCTTCCATAAAATTAGATAAAAAAAATTTTTTGAGTACAAAACCATAATTCATGCATTAGAGGGTGGAATCCACCTTAATGGTGGATGCATTCATGTTTATTTGCTCTTATGAGAACCGCATAATTATTGCTTCAGTCCTGATTAAAATTTCATCTTGGCATGCGGCTGATTAACAATAGTTGTTTCACCAACTGGTCTCTCTTTTACAATAGCTAAGTATTAATATTCCACTACAGAAGAGAATATTCTATTTATTCAAGAGAGAAACTGAACGTAATGTGACAAAGATCCTTGAGGAAAAGATTGCGATAATTAGTATTAAAATAAAATAGCTGAAGTTACATACCCAGCATTTCAAACTACAGAAAGTGTTGTCCTGGCGAGATTTTACAGTATACACATTTCTTTACAAGTATTACCTGTTTACCGCACTCCCCCCCCCACTATTAGTCACTGTCCACGTGGCTCCTTTATAAATGGTCAGGGATTGCTATAATCAGTGGAGTTGTGTAGTCATTCCCAGAGTTATAATTTGTTTTCAGTCATACATTGTTAAACTCATGCGCACGGTTCTCGCCCAGATATGGGCCATTAGTCACCGCCACACGTGTCTCCCCTCATTGAGCGCAATAAGGTCACTTCACCCTCTCTGATTTTGTCTCCTATTTCAGTGTTTTACCGTCAGAAGATGCTGAGAAGAGCAGCAAGGCTGAACATGAGCGCAGACGAGAATCAGAACAGCAGCCTCACACCACTCAGCCTCAAACACACCTCAGTCTCATGCTGATTACACAGGACGAGTGATAGCACAGATATCACCCAATCTTCCACTTTCACAAAACACACGGGCACGGCTAACGCTAGCAAAGGGATGGAAGCCTTAGAAGCGAGTGCCAACACTGATACACAAAAGGGTAAGCCTAAATGTGAGGAAAACCCAATATCATTCAAAGATCATGCAATTCTCACCAATAGTGACATTAAAACACATTTTAGGTTTAATATTTAAAAATATGCATTGTGCACAGGTAGTACTCCAAATAAAGTTTAATTTTAATTTTTATATCTCGAGTCTCTAGCAATATGTTAGTAAATGTTAATAGATTTGAACTAATTAGTATGAAACAAATAAACATAATACATTTTTTAGAATTCTGAATAATAGAAAATTCAAAAGAGAAAAAAAATAGAAGTCTGAAATAGATTTGAAACAAATCTTTGTAACATTATTAATCGATTTGCTGTCACTTTTTATCAGTTTAATGCTTCCTTGCTGAAAAGAGAAAGGACATGACGTGTAGCCAAGCATGGTGTCCCATACTCGGAATTCGTGCTCTGCATTTAATCCATCCAAGTGCGCACACACACAGCAGTGAGTAGTGAACACACACACACCCCTGGAGCAGTGGGCAGCCATTTTTGCTGCAGCGCCTGGGGAGCAGTTGGGGGTTTGGCGCCTTGCTCAAGGGTCTCACCTCAGTCGTGGTGGTCATGACTGAGGTGAGGAATAGAGTGCTGGTCATTTAATCCCTGCCGGTCCCAAGACTCGAACCTTTGGGTAAAAAGTCTGACTCTCTAACTATTAGGCCATGACTGCCCGAAATAAATACTGACCCCAAGTTTTTGTTGCTTATTTTAGAAGTGTTGAAATATTATTTCATTCTTTTTACTTAAAAAATTTCAAATTTCAATTAACTTGCCTTTTTTGGTAATTATTTTTTAAATTTATTAGCAATTTGTAAAAGTGAAAATTGTTTCTACAAGTCTAGTTTTTTTTTTTTCTTAGTGCACATTTTAAAAGTCTTAAGAACGTTTTTCCACTATAAAGAACCTTTAGTGAAATGGAAAGGTTCCATGTATGTTAAAAGTTCTTAATAGAACCATAGATATCCAAAAATGGACCATTATTTATCATTCTAATATTTATTATTATTTATTATTTTTAAGGGTTTAATGTGAGTAAAAGTTAGCTCTGGGAAGTGAATAAAATATTTAAATTGAATTTTAAGTATGATAATCCAACCCTTGATTATACAAATGATATGAGTGATTAAAATCAAAGATTAAACTCACTAATTAAGGTGTTGGAAAATTTATCTGATGCAGATATTTTTCTTCTAGATCTCCATGTGCCAACAAATATGTGGAATATTCTTCACTGTAAGCAACCAAACCATAAATCTGACAAAAACTGATCTGTGCTGCAATGGGTTGTGCAAGTTAATGGATGGGGTGACCTGTGGGTCATGCTGTGTGGTTCAGCTGGGTAGTGCAGCAGCGCTAAAGCACTTTGGTCTCTTTTTTTGTTGCTTTTTGTTATCCAAACATTCAAGATATATCCCATCAGTTATACATCACTGTGTAACTGATGGGATAGCACTTCATGTCAAAAAGGTTACCAGCACCTACACTGGAACAAAGAGAATGTCTTTTCTTTTGGAATTAGCTATGATATGAACAATTATGGAGTCACAGTTTGTGTTGAAGTATATGAGTGTAAATAATTCAATTGCACAACATCACTGAGCTCAATGCTGCAGTGGCAACAACAGCAACAGTAAAAACCGTCCTCTGAAAGGGCAAATGACCTGCAAAGATAAGGCAAATTGCTGTTATTCAGAATTACCTCTGTACTTGGTGTCATTCATTGAATGTAATAAAAAATGAAGAGTCTTTGTTTTGGATCATATTTTAGTACTGTGTAATGTTTCCATGGCAGTGTTGTTTCCATGAGATCAATTTCCCAAGAAACGTCATGTTTCCATGGCAGTGTTGTTTCCATGAGATCAAGTCCCATCGAAACGGCCTAGTGAAGAAAGAAAATATTCAAAATGACAAATCTTGTATTTTTAACTCACTCAGGATTGATTCAGTCTGAATAACCCGTATAGAAAATTCCAGCTTACAGTTATTGCAATTAGTCTGCAGGGAGAATGTATGCCTACTGAACAGTAAAAGCTCCATGTAATATTTCTTCAAAAAGGCCCGTTGTTGTCAGGAAGAAATGCATTCTAAGCTCAAAAGCCCAACCTCGGTCAAGAAACTGATGCTCATTTTAGTGTTAGTAACCGATCAATAAACACTGCAATTTAGCATTTTCTAAATAGAGAGTATCACATAGACCCTCTTTGGCCTGAAATCGTATCCATCCATGAATTCTCATAGTTATGGAGATAAAAGGAAACAGCTAGTAAGGACAAGCAGCAAACAAATTACCCTAATTGTTTACATTTAAGCACAATAATGGAGGTTGTAAAAAAGATCTGCAGTAAACCTTATGTCAGAGTTGTGAAAAGCCTTATAATAGACAGGGGAAGGTTTTCTATAACTGAACTGGTGATCTGGAAAAGACATTGTACAAGGCTATTGCTTTCGTCTCATGATGTTCTCTATTTCCAGCATTGTTGTGGACAATCATCACCACTGTATCATCAGCTACACAGCAGGACTTATCTAGGTATGAACGTTATATATTTTTATATATTACTAACAAATAAAGCTGCTGGTCCAATACTACTCTATATTTATGGGTTGATAGAACTCTTTTTACCTTTAACTGGTGCTACATAAAAAAATATTTAAAAAAACATTAAAATAATCGAATGTATAAACAACAAGCAACAATAATGGTCTAAGATTGCAAAATGCACAATACAGCCAGATGATGCATTAGCACATCTGAGAGGTTTTTTGCACAGTTTACTGTATTTGGCCACAGAAATGATTATGGCGATAATAGGCTGAGAGCAGGAGCTATTTGAAGGACACGGGCATGAAATAAAGAGTCTGTTGTGGCATACTGTGAAACACTCAGTTGCCACAGGGGAGTTCAACATCCAGCAGACAAAGACGCCCGACTGACTGATTGACTCAAACTGAGCGTTTAAGGGAAACAGAGAGGCAGCATTTGTCATTCATATTACTAAAGTTCTAAAGTGTTTTTCAAACCAGAACAGAAGTGGAAGAAAATTATAATAGCAAAAGAGAGCAGGAGTACATTTTGATCAATAATACTGTGTGAAATGTGTTTTCATTAACCTGTTTTGTTCAATAAGTATATTGGGGAGACTGGGACTAGCTGTCAATTAATTTGCGAATTTTTTTGTTGCCTTTGTGTTTCATTATTGTTTTACTGAGAGACACCCCCCCCCCCCCCCCCACATGATTGTAAAGCGCTTTGGGTGTACGGCAATACACAATAAATGCGCTATATAAATGCATCATTCATTCATTCATTAAATATTAAATTTTACTGAAAATCTATGATAGATTCCACTGAGACAACCCATATAGTCTAAAAATATGCCACACTATTGGGCATGTTGTCAACAAAGGTCAACCTGCGTTCAGCTGTATCTTTCTTTCCAGTGCAATAGAGGTAGAAATGTTTGATATAGCTTTTTTGTAGTTAAAACTTTCAGGTAGGTGGTATTGGTTCTCAATCACACTTTTAACAAGCATAACATTATACCAACAAATTCCAATCGTTGTGGGTTTTGTTGGGGTCAGTATGTTAAGCCTGTTGTTTTGTTTGGGCGGAGTGAATCAGCCCATACACAGTGTTATAAAAGAATGATACAATCAATAGTACGTTTTACCTTGCCTGTAAAAAAAAAAAAAGTGACTCTGCTAGCTTTACAAAAAGAACTGAGGTAAGTGATTCAGACTGACTAGGCATACGGATCCTCACAAACCTTATAATCTTGTGCATTTACCACACACCTCAAGATAAGAAAATAAACTAGAGTCCGAACAAATCTGTGAGACAGCAACAAGCAGTGGCCTTCAGGTTCTGCAGTAATTATTCTGCCTCTCTAGGCTTGTTCGGTTGGTGACTTTGTAATGCTAATAAATGAAAGCTTTCAAAGATAAGACCATTACTCTCTGTACAAAATGCAGAAAGTTTTCCTCACAGCAATGTGAAGTTTTGAAGCTTTGACCAATATCATCGAGGGAAATTTCACTAGGAGACTCATTATTTCACCTCATCAGATTATCATATGCAGAAGCCCAGAAGGCAACTCGTGAAACAGTGTGTACCAGCCACGCAGTTATTCACCTTAAGCATTTCTGTAATTGGCTAATTAAAAGATGAGGTTTTGTAATGGTATTATCTTTAAGAACCCACAATCAGATTAGACTTTAAATAACAAACCTATAACAGGAAATGTTCATTTTGAAGAAGGGAATAGAATTTCTGTATGTGATTTTGCATGAAATGGCATAATGAGTACTACTGAGTTTACCCAAAAATGAAAGTTCATTTACTCATGTCGTTCAAAACCTGCATGCATTTCTTCCTTCTGTGAAACACACAAAAAAAGATATTTTGGACAAGAAACAAAATTGTTTATACTTCATTGATTTTCATTATTTGGACAAAACATTGTGTTTTTTTCCAAATATCTTGTGTGTTTGTGTTCACCAGAAGAAAGGCGGTCACAGGTTTAGAATGAGAAGAAAGTGAATGAATGGTCACAGAAGTTTCATTGCTGGGATAATTACACTTTTAAACTAAATGACTAAATTTAGTCATTTATACATATTACCCACTTTTTCTTATTTGTAAGTCGCTTTGGATAAAAGGCTAAATGACTAAAAGTAAAGTAAAATTAAATGGGTTACTTCCCATTTTGTACTGCACGAAGTTTAACTCGTGTGTCTATTTTGTTCAAAAACCATATTGGGGAGACAAAATCTGCAATTAATTTGCTATTTATTTTTTATGTTGCCTTTTGCATTTCATTACTGTTGAACAGTCTATAACAGGCTGCTTAATAGCAGGATCCATCGTGACAAAACAATATGCCCCACTATTGTTCTATGGCTTCTTTTGTAGCTAAGACTTCAAGGTAGGTGTCTGTATAGAAATTGACGTTCAAAAAGAAAGGCAGAAGCGTGATAGCTAGCCCCAGTCTCCACTATTTACTTCCTGATTATTCCTTCTCAGAACACGGGGACAAATTCATCCTTTATAAGAAAGAATAAACACAGTCCAATGGAAATCCGGTTACCTCGTGTTTTACTGAACAAAGAGAGGGCCAATCAATCCCAGACGATGCAGTTTATGAGACGCTTTTTGTGACACGTCAGCCACCAGTCTGGGAGAAATGATCACTCATGTTACTCTGAGGGCCACAATAAAAGGAAGGAAAGCTGGCTTTCACTGTCAGACTCTCTGCACTATTGAAGCACTTTCCTCCTCAGATGACAGTTCGACACAATTGTACTAGCAAAATTTATCTGACCCCCATCTCTCCAGAGAGAATGTCTTTCCCACACATACACACACACATTTTCCCACCCACGATTTGGAGCCAAATAAAAGGGACAACAGCGCCCTCTAGAGCAGAGACTGAGAAGTAGAAATCAGTCAAGAGCCATTGATGGTGCCTGCAGAGACACAACACCCACTACTGTTTTTCAGATGAACCTTCGGTCCCTTAAGATGAAAGGGGACCAGTATCTCAAGGGGTTTTGCCAGTTTTGTAATGTGTGTTAATATCGGGATTGTATAAACAGCTTTAATCCCTATGCGGTGTGGAAGAGCACTTCTGTGGCAGCATACATTTCACACCCTCAGTGTTTCATTGTGACTGTAAATCCGGATCAGAGAGGATGTCTCACAGTAACTGGATTACAGAGATCTGGATTACATTTGTCCTCCACATTCTTAGCCTGGGTTTATTATTTGCTATGCACAAACAGGGGTTCAACAGGGAAATAGAAGCAACAAGAACATGGGAGCCAGTGGAAGTCATATTAATTCATTTCAGATCCCTTGTAAACACAATCTTAACTGTGGCAACAAGCCAGTATGGTCAGATATTACCAGGGAACTTTTGTTCCGCTCTTTGCAGTTTTTAAATCAAAACTAATCCAGCTACTACTTTATTTGTACATGTAAAGTTGTAATGTAGAGGATGACATATTTTAACTGTATAAAACAGTCCCATACAGTATTGTAAAGTCTGATTCTGAGCACTTTCTTAAAGTGAATTGTAGAGAATATAAGAAAAATCCTGATGAAAGAATTAATGAATAATAGATACATGAGCAGTAAATACATGAAATGTTTAAATAAAAACTGAAATTAATAATTTATTATAGAAGTTAAAACTAATAATTTATAGTGTAGAAGTCATTTAAAAAGCTAATATATACTAAATGAGTAAAGAAGTGCAAATATGTTAAAGAAAATCCTAAATTTTCCTTTAAAATGTGTAATATAATTCTACATCATACGTACATAACTTTATTTTTTATATTTATTCATTTTGTATTTTTACTGTGTACTTAAATTAAAATTGATTCATTTAAAATTCATATTTAAATCAGTTTATTTTCTCGATTATAAATTATATTTTTTATTCCACTGCCATGTTATTGCATGTGTGAAGTCTGCATCTCTTCGTGTTTTGGCACGTGCGGATAGCTCAACACTGAACATGATGCATCTGAAGAGTCGCAAGGGTCACTCGCAGACAGGCAGACAGTAGAGTACAGATCCTGCACAGCAAGCGATCTGTTTCAAAAGAGGCTATGTCATGCTGGAAGAACCATACCTGAACGGGTCACGGCTTGTCAGCTACTTACTTTCGCAGTCTAGCATCTCTAACCCAGCAGTTTCGCAGCGGCTGTGACAGACGGGATCCTGGGAGGACCCGCGTTTCACAACTTCACTTAAGCAGATAAAGGGCATATTGCAGGTTAGAGACTCCAGTGAGTCGATTTATAGAAAAATACTGTAGGAACTAGATTTTCTTCAAAATATACTTTAAAATACGTTATTAAGGTTTCTGGAGGCGTTTTTGTGAGAGAATTTTACTTCCGCATCTGAAACACCCAAAACCGGAAGTGACGCATCAAAAGGGAGAGCGGTCCATTTAAACCACAGGAAAACAATGGCTCGCAATGACAGTTCGGACGCTGAGGAAATGTTAAATGTGTATTTACACTTGTATGACGGACCACAGATAAAATTATGAGCCTGCTATGCAGCCAAGAGAGCAGGACAGGCCAGGATTAGACAGAACAACGGTCAGAGAAGACAAATTGAGTTGATGTGAGGAGAACAGGGCAGGTGTTTAGTGAGAGATCAGTGTTAGCTAATGTAATCAGATAATGTAATTCATTCATAGGTGCTTGTGTGGGAAATGTAAGGAAAGCATAGACCTCTCCAGGCAGCAGACACACGTTTTAGGGCAGAAATAATTTATTACTCTAAGCTAAATACTTGTATACATGTATAAATACATTGTTATAGATTTTAATATTAAAACAGTCTGAATAATTTTGATTCTCAATTACAAGTTAACTATTAGGTCATGACTACCTATAAGTAACACTTTTTGATGCCATTGGTATAACACAATCAATAATGACAGCATACAGACAAGTTGTCTGCTGGGCCTATGGTGCATGTGTTGTGTCAGCCATTAGAAGATAGTTTACAGAGGAAGGAGGACTTTATAAAGGTTTTGAATGGCCCCATTTTGTTGACAATCAACAAAAAATAAAATCACAATCAAGCAGATCTGCATTTATGGTTAATTCAATTCAGTTTTATTTATACAGCACTAAATCATACATATTATTTCATAGCACTGTTAATACCCAACTCAAAACACAATTTCAACTGTTAATATATATATATATATTTATTTATATATACAGTGAGGTCAATAAGTATTTGATCACCCTGTTCTCTTACTTAGAAATCATGGAGGGGTCTACAATTTTCAGCATAGGTGCATTTCCACTGTGAGAGACAGAATCTAAAAATAAAAATCCGGAAATCACATTGTATGATTTTTTAACAATTTATTTGTGAATTACTGTGTCAAATAAGTATTTGATCACTTGCTTATCCGCCAGATTTCTGACCCTCAAAGACCTGTTATTTTGCTTTTAAATAGTCCAGCTACACTCTGCTCATGATTCTAAATTAGTAGCAACTGTTTGAGGTCATAAAGACACCTGTGCACCCCACAATCAGCCAAAGTCTAAGTAGCAACATGGGCAAAGCCAAAGAGCTGTCAAAAGACACAAGAGACAAAATTGTAGACCTTCACAAAGCTGGAAAGGGCTACGGGGCAATTGCCAAGCAGCTTGGTGAAAAAAGAACAACTGTTGGAGCAATTGTCAGAAAATGGAAGAGGCTAATGATGACTGTCAATGTCCCTCGGACTGGGGCCCCACGGAAGATCTCTCATCGTGGAGTATCAATGATGCTAAGAATGGTGAAGAATCAGCCCAGAACTACACGGGAGGAGCTGGTCAATGCCGTGAAGAGAGCTGGGACCATCGTTTCCAAGGCTACTATCAGTAATACACTAAGACATCATGGTTTAAAATCTTGCATCGCACGGAAGGTTCCCTTGCTTAAGTCAGCCCATGTCCAGGCCCGTCTGAAGTTTGCCAGGGACCATCTGGATGATCCAGAGGAGTCATGGGAGAAAGTCCTGTGGTCAGATGAGACCAAAGTAGAACTTTTTGGTCTTAACTCCATTCGCCGTGTTTGGAGGAAGAAGAATGATGAGTATCATCCCAATAATACCATACCTACAGTGAAGCATGGGGCTGGAAGCATCATGCTCTGGGGGTGTTTGTCTGCACAGGGGACAGGACGACTGCACTGTATTAAGGAGAGTATGAACGGGGCCATGTATTGTGACATATTGGGCAAAAACCTCCTTCCCTCAGTCAGAGCATTAAAGATGGGTCATGGCTGGGTCTTCCAACATGACAATGACCCAAAGCACACAGCCAGGAAAATCAAGGAGTGGCTCCATAAAAAGCATATCAAGGTTCTGGAGTGGCCTAGCCAGTCTCCAGACCTAAATCCAATAGAAAATCTGAAACTCTGTGTTGCTCAGCGACAGCCCCGAAACCTGACAGATCTAGAGAAGATCTGTATGGAGGAGTGGGCCAAAATCCCTCCTGCAGTGTGTGCAAACCTGGTGAAGAACTACAGGAACCGTTTGACCTCTGTAATTGTTAACAAAGGCTTCTGTACCGAATATTAACATTTTTTGACTCAAGTGATCAAATACTTATTTGACACAGTAATTCACAAATAAATTGTTAAAAAATCATACAATGTGATTTCTGGATTTTTATTTTTAGATTCTGTCTCTCACAGTGGAAATTCACCTATGCTGAAAATTGTAGACCCCTCCATGATTTCTAAGTAAGAGAACTTGCAAAATCACAGGGTGATCAAATACTTATTGACCTCACTGTATATAAATGTAGATGTACCAAACATATACTACTAAAAGAAATACCATCTGACCCATTTAAAAACATTTAACAATCTTTCAGTCTGGGTATCACACTAATGTGTTGTTAAAGTGTGTTAAATGGTGAAGGCTGTGCTAGATATACACCAACAGCCTCATCATGTTGATCCTCTGACTGGAGGGATCTGGAGAGAGGAGCAGGTGTAGTGGACATAACAGTGCTGTGTTCTCCTGGAGCCTGTGGTGACCTGCAGTATTTCTCTCTCAGACGGCATATGCTGGGAGAAGCAAACACAAGTTTAGATCACATTCACTGCTGACCATGCTTTTCCACTTGGCCTCCATCACATCTGTTAAGTTACACACCACCGCGGTGTTTGAAGCAGATGCATTAATTAAGTCCAGTCTCTTCAGCTGCACTAACGCACCGAGGCCCGGAAGATACCAGACTATTTATTGTTAGGAAACCTGTGGACTCGATGTCCTGACAGGCTGGAGTTCGTGCAACCTCCACAAACATAATAATTTACCATGACAATGATAAATTGAAATAAAAATAACTACCGAAAACACACTGGGTGCTTCTCAATATCCCTCCTCGCTTCCTCACTCCTCCGTCCTCCATCCTATGACCCGGAAACCGATCGAGCTTAGCCATCTTGAAGGACATCTCAATTCTCTAATTGCACCGTGAGGAGGCGAGGAACGAGGAGTGAGGAGCCTTCCAAAGGAGCTATGAGCGAGGATACACAGGTGTATCCTATGCGGAAGTCTTTTTCATCGAAAAACCTGACGCATGTGTAAATTCTCCTCCCCCTTCTCATCTGTTGTAATAATTTTTAATTTATATTTTACCTTTGCAATTTAAATAAACCATACATGTCATATATTTCAACAGGGCATCTTGCTTTATTAATGTTTATTTTGAAAGTCTTAAAAAACAAACTTTAACAACATAAGGGCAGATCCATTTTGCGCAGCTGATGACGCTCTAAAGTGATGCTAAAGGGAGCGAGGATATATCATTTCACTTGATTCAATTCCTCCATCCTCGCGTCTTTTATGTGCATCCTTCCCTCGTATCCTGAAGGGGTGGAGCTAAGATGCGAAGAAAGGACGCAAGGAAAGGAAACGAGGATGCACAAATAAGAATTGAGAAGCACCCACTGACTCGCGCGCGCTCAAAGCAGAGTGCGGCACACGACTCCCTTATGTGACGTAATATGACGCGATGTTGAAAAAAACGTTTTTTGAGAACTGTCCAGGAAAGCCTCTCTTTTTTATCTAAATTTGTGCTCTCGCGTCTTGTAAAACATTTTCAAATCCTGCATTAACGGTTCATGTTGGGTTTTCATACAAGGTTATATATTCATTTGAAAAAAAATTTAACCTGCAATATTTAATGTATGAAAAATCTTCAAATAAATGGACGAAGAACCTAAGAGTGAGCAGTACTTGGGAACTAGCGACGTCCCATTGGTGAACGAATCATTCTGTTCAACGAATCAGTTTCACTTGTTCACGAATTGAATTGAATCAGCAAGAGCGGTTCTTAAGTCCTGACTCATTCATATGGGATTCCTTGTGAGCATTTGGAATAATGGAGCAAAAAGTAAGTTAACTGAAGAGCAGAAATGTTACAAATAAAACGTAAAACCAAAAAAAACATGGTTACTACAGTTAAACCATGGTAACCACAAATTAGCCATAGTTTAACCATGGTATTTGTAGTATAACTGGTTATACAAATGGTAAACAATACACCAAAAACGATGGTTACTACACTTTTACTTCAATAAAACCATTATAATCATAATACCAAAATTCATTTTCGTAAGGGATTAGATAAATGGCTGTAGAAAACTGAACTAGGACACAAGAAATTGCAACAAACATCTTAATACAAAATGACAAAGTACAATAAACATTAAAATGTAGCCTACCTGTTTGGTTTTAGCACTCCACGCAAGAATAACAAGGGCCGCGCGATTACGTTCTTGCGTCAAGACGCAAATAATCACATTATTTAACCGGTTCTTTGAAACTTGCTGTTTAAAAGAGTTGTTTCTTGGAAATGAGTGGGACTTGCAAATTCAACAAATGTGGCAAAAACCTGTTGCGTATTTAATCCAGCAGGTGGCAGCATCCCTTGAGACTGATGAACGTCAGACGCTTCTGACAGACGTGACCACGCCTCCACCGCGAGTTTGTGTCTGTTGTCAAGGAAGCGCGTCGATAGTTACCGAGTCGTGGCGCAACTGTCTCGGCTTTAGCGAACGACGATAAAGGCTTATATATTACCTTTGCCTGCTTTAATTTAAAACAATGTCAAGATAGCATTCACTCGGTTTTGGTCTAGGTGAATTTCGTATTAAACTACAGGAAGTTATAAAGTTATAGGTAGGAAGTGTTCTGTGCTGTCTGTATTTATGTAGCAACTGGCTGGCTAACGTTAGTCTTAATGCTTCAGAGCACAGATAAATAATAAATGTTATTGCGCGGCCGTTCCAACATCAATAAGATGCAGCTTTTCTTGTTCGGATGAGAAGTGTGGTGTGTGGAGACCTGTCATCATCGGGATGCCAGTCCTGGAGGACACGCTTTACTTCTCGTATCCTTTTCCTTGTCTGAATTACCAGCGTCTGTTTATATGGAGGTCGTTCTCACTAGTGGTGCATAAACTACTGTACTTTAGAAAAACATAATAGGCTTTATTTATTATTCTTGCAAAATGGACTTGGCTCACTAATGACCAAGTATAGGGGCGGTACTATACTGTGAAACATTATTACAATTAAAAAAAAAAAAAAAAGATTCTATTTAAATGTATCCTAAAATGTAATTTTTTATTTTTTTTCCCAGTGATGGCAAAGCTGAATTTTCAGCAGCAATCTTTCTAATGATTTGAAGCTCAGTTATTAATGGTGCTCAATTAGTAATAATGGTTCTTGTTATTATCTAGACTATCTTATTAATATCTTATATTATATATAATGTTGTCGAAGAGCTTTTGCTGCTTAATATTTTTGTGGAAGACCTTGATATATGTTACCCTGGACCACAAAACCAGTCATAAGTAGCACAGGTATATTTGTAGCAATAGCCAACAATATATTTTATGGGTCAAAATTATACATTTTTCTTTTATGCCAAAAAGTAAAGATTGTGTTCCATGAAGATATTTTGTAGATTTCCTACCATAAATATATCAAAACTTAATTTTTGATTAGTAATATGCATTGCTAAGAACTTCATTTGGACAACTTTAAAGGCGATTTTCTCAATATTTTGTTTTTGTTTTTGCATCCTCAGATTCCAGATTTATATATCCAATATATATCAATGGAAAGACATTTATTTATTCAGCCTTCAGATGATGTATAAATCTCAATTTCGAATAATTGACCCTTATGACTGGTTTTGTGGTCCAAGGACACATATTTTTTCAGGATTCTTTGATGAATAGAAAGTTGATTGAACAGCATTAATTTAAAACATTTATTTATTTTTTTAACATTATAATTACTTTTACTGTGACTTCTGGTGGATTTAATGCAAACTTGCTGAATAAAAGTATTCATTCTTTTCTTCTTTTTTTAAAAATATATCATACTTAACCCAAACTTTTGAATGGTAGTATATCCCAGTTTTACATAAAAAATATTAAGCAGCAAAACTTAATCAATTTTAAACATTGATAAAAAATAATAAATATTGATTGAGCACCAAATCAGCATATTTAGAATGATTTCTGAAATATTATGTGACACTGCAGTAATGGCTGCTGAAAATTTAGCTTTGCCATCACAGTAATACATAACATTTTAAAATATAATAAATAGGAAACAACTATTTTAAATTGTAATAGTATCTCACTAGAGGACTTTTTACTGTATGATCAAATAAATGCACCTTGGTGAGCATAAGAGACTTTGGCCACCACCTGTATATATTTATACATGTTCTATAATATCTATGTTTAGATATTACTTATATTTTTTTGTTTTCTTTGTTGTTGTATCTTTGTGCTGTGCATATCATGAGACAATGTTTTTTCCTATAATAATACCTTCCTTGATGTTGTATCACATTAGGAACATTAGATCAGATGTACATGAAGAGAATGAAGATGAAAGAGAAGCGTTGGTACAAGAACAGAGGTACTGTCGAACTCGGGCTCACAAGCTTTTCCTGGAAACAAATCGCAGACGAAAGTAAGTGTGTCAAAAATAAATCAGATTTTATATTTATTTCATTACCGTGTAAAAAATCTTAAGTGATTATATGTGAGTAATTATTTTTTAGTTGACATGAATCAAAAATGAAATAGCATTTATTTGAATGAGAGAGAAGTATTTAGATGATGTATCAGTTTGTATTTATTTACTTATTTCAGTTTTAACCACTTGTAATAAACTTCTTGGTTTCACTGTTTCATTTCAAATGTCCTGTCCAAATTCATTTTTAGATGTACAAATAAGTAATCACTGCTTATTCTTAACTTAACATCTTATTTACTTCCTGTTAAATTTGTGAGTCACTTAATATTAAGTCAATAATAGACCTTTTCTTACATTTTAGGGAAATCTGTAAATTCTTCACCAAACAACAATGAAAAAACTAATTGAATAGATCATTTAATGTTAAAAAATCTTTGTTCTTTGCTGTCCATCTAAATGATACATGTATAAGTGTGTCAACATCTATTTCCTAAAACATTTAATACATTGCAGCATGATATTAAACTGCACAGCTCTAGCCTTTCAGTCTCTGTGGACTTGTTATTAGATGAGGTGGCAATAACAAGAAAAAAATAGCGTCAGCGTATTCATCATGAGGCAACTACGCTAAAAGACTGCCGGGTGAGTGTCCCAGAGATCAGAAGCAATGCACAGCTGCTAAATCTAGTGTTGACAGTGAGTGTCAGATATACTAAGAACTGTCTCCATGCTGTTAATGACTCGGTCTGGGTGTTTGACCTGGTCAGTCCCTGTGCTCATTGAAAGTGAAGCTACCCTACAGGGCACAGATACTGTTATACAATCCTTTATTTGTCAGCCAGGATTTACCCGCTTGAAATAGAAGCTCTAATCAGCAAGAGCAAAGGAACATTACTTTATAGAAGGCAGTGATGATGAGGAAGACGAGTGCGTCCCCCCACTGAGTTCAGAAAAGGCTGGGACACAGATCCGGAGCTATTTTGGGGGTGATTAAATAATTCCTATTCCTAAAACATATTGAGTTTATTACAGAATTTTATGACTGTGCAATATTGTCAATGACAGGACACTCATTTTTGTCTATTCGGAAATAAATAAAATAAATAAATGCAAAACCATGCATATGAAAACACTTTTATGATGTGCATGCTTTTAATTTATGTGTTAAAATAAATTTAAATATTTTAAGTTAAACATAACAGGGTGATAAAATTGTCCTAATATCATAATGAAGAAAAAAGCTTCATTAAAAGAATGCAATTACACAGTAGAAACCTTATTAAGTAGTAATCTTTTATTATAAATTCTTAAAAAAATACTTACATTATAGGTAGGACCTGTGACTATGTGTCAAGGTCAATAAGTCTCTTAAAATATTATTATTTTTAAATATTTATTTATTTAATGTTCTTTATGACAAAGCACGGTTAGTTCAAGTTGCTACTATGGTAAATGATTTTGCATCAGTTTAGTTGCAATTCTCAGTGACAGCTCAGTGGGTGCGCAGCACAGGCATGTACTAGTTTCTGTGCCATTAACAAATGAATTTAGCTGAAATGCATCTGTTACAGAAGTCTCAGGTTTCTGTTGACCCTGGAAAGTAAACGTCTGAGATAACGCCAGCTTGCGCAATGAGCTGATATTGCAAATTAGATTAAAGTCTCATTTCCATTTTAAGTCAAGTGGTGTATATGATATGCTGCACACGGTTGTCAAACTTCTCATCCATCTTAAAAATAATTAATTATATCTTTAAGAGGACACAGTGTGTGCAAAGCATTGTCTATCTGTCAAAGGTCACATATTTTTGTACGTTCTGATTGTCTCTCAAGGGCTCTAGAAGAGAAAAGGAAACAGAGGGATGTTCAGGAGAAGAGACTGAGGGAGAATATTCTACAGCAGCGCCATCAGAGGGTCCAGGATGCCACAGAGAACTTCCAAAGAGCTCATCTCCCTCCTTCCCAGAGAAAAAGACCAGGTAAGTTCAGCGAAACAGACTAATCCATGTGTCTACATGCTCTCTTTATTTCTTGAACTGTCTGTTAGCGGTTATTATTAGGTCAGTATGTGATGTAAACATCTCATCCTCCATTTAAATAAAGTCATTTGTGTCCTTCAGCAGCCTTTAAGAGAAGAACACTCAACCTTGATGAAGCACTTCATCATATTCAGGGCAGTCCGCACTTATACACTCAACAATCTCCATTTTTGGCAAGTGGCTCCACCATTAGCAGGTACTACACTATTGCCATGGCAATATATTATTGGTTGAAGATACATAACATTTTGTAATCATTTTTAGAACTTTAATTAATGAAGCCCATCTAAATAATATTAAATATTAAAAAGTTAAAGCTGAATCAATAGTACTTGTGAAAAATAATTTCAATTATTTTTACAATTAATAGAAAATTTAATATTATATACTGTGTATATATATATAATGGAAATGTAGCTACTTTTTTATTGTCTTTTTTATTTTGAAAAACATTACTTTTGGCAGCACTTAAAAAATCAGAGTTCTATATAATTTTAGATATTAGGGAAGCTAAAAACTTATCTTTTAATTAGCAATGACGTTTCTGAAGCATTCTATGCATTATCTTTTTCTTTTATTCCATATTTTAATTTAAATATTTTTTATGCATTTTGTTGATAGTAATTTTCATCTTTAATTGTATGTTACATTAATAATGGTAGTCATGGCTTTATGCTTGTTGTAATATTTTTAGCATTGTACACACTTTGGGCTGTATTTCTTGCATAAAAGGTGCTAAATAAATGTGTATTCATTATTACTGTGGTTGTGTTGAATCACCCCTTTATTTCAGGAGCTGCACTCCCTCCCCAAAGCCTTCAGGGGGCGCCCGTCACCTACGTGCCTTATCTGCAGCCGAGGCCTACGCCAAGCTCCTGCAGGAGAAGAGCCTGCGCAACTTCAAGAACAACCAGCTGCTCTTCCTCAGTGAGCAACAGGAGACCCAGGCTGTTCTGAAAGAAAAAGAGCAAGCCAATCTACAGGTTAATAAGCATACTCATAAAACTAAATGTATAGTTAAACCGTACCTGATGGTATTTATTTAAATAACTTTTTATAATAAAATGTCGCTGATGAGTTTAGTCCATCATCTGGAAGTTTATGCAAAGGCGAGTTGATTGTGTGTGTTGAAAGGCCTGTTGGCAAATTTGCTTAAGAAGTGTGTGAAGGTTTTAAGATCCAATTCCAACTATTGGGGAAACAGAACGACTTTGTAATTTTAGCCCAGGGCTCCTCCTGCTACAACATGCTGCAGCATCTTCTGAACAAACTGAGGTGTTTTAAAGAGATGAGCTCATCCTGAAGCTTTAATCACATAAACGCATATTAAAACCATAGCTACACATTCCCCTTTCTCTATACCTCAAACAAACATTCTTTCACTCTCACACACTTAGTTATGTCCTCTTACACACACCAGCTGGAATGTTACCTGCACTGGCTTGTAGCCAACACATTATTTAATACAGTGAACTGTGAACAGAGCAGGACACAGAAGGTAATAACCCCATTTATAGGATAGGTTTTAGGCTTAGGTATTCTTGGAAAAGGGTTCCATTCAGTGCACAAATGTAGTCTTATGGAATGCCCTTCATAGGAATGTCTGTCACCATCATGCTCTATCTGCCTTTAGTTTTCCTTCTGGATATTTGGTATCCTGTTATATATTATGATTTTACTTATTTTTTGGATAAGAAGATTTTAATATTTGTGATCCTCATGCTTTTTTGAAACGGATACATAAATACAGATTCTTAGGAACTCAATTGTCTTACATAATTGTAGATCCATGTTTGAGAAGGAATATACATTTACAATAAAATTCAAAGGTTTGGGGTAAGTACTTTTTTTAAATAAATTGAAACCTTTTGTAACATTTTAAAATGTCTTTCATTTATTTCAATTTCAAATAAATTTTGTTTATTTTAACTTTGTTCATCAAAGAATCCTGAAAAAAATGTATTACATTTTATTCAAAATATGAACTGCATTCAGCATTGATACTAATAAGAAATGTCCCTTAAGCACATCATATCATCAAGTCATCATATAACAGAATCATTTCTGAAGGATCATGTGACATTAAAGAAATGGCTACTAAAAACTTAGCATTGCAATCACAGGAATAAATTAAATTTTCAAATATTTAAAAGTAGAAAACAGTTATTTTAATAGTAATAATATTTCAGTTTTTAACTTTATTTTGATTAAATAAATGCAGCCTTGGTGAACATAAAAGACTTCTTTCAAATACTTCTATTCATTGTAAAAAAAAAAAAAATAGCTGAAACATTATTTCCCTTAGAGTTAAAGATTAACTTCCTATGTTTTATTTTCCATCCCTCTGCTGCATGCATGCAACATGATCTCCAAAAAGCACCCAGTCTGCTAGTATTAGTGCATAAGTGCTCTAATGTGTTTTGTATATATTGATTTTCAGGAGTATCTTGATACCCCACATAGCGAGACAGAGAGTCTGTCTAGTCTGGACAGCTTAGAGAATGGAGACACTCAGAAGACCCATGACACTACACCAGTTTGTTGTTCCCACCAGAGCACCACTTGTGCCCAGTTTTTCTACCTCCCCGTGGATCCCCCCAAGCTCCAAGACCCCAAAAATCCTCCAGCACCATTTAGACAGTTCAATAACCCATGTTCACCATCTCACCCCTCCTCTTCTGTAGCAAAGAGCTTCCTGGAGGAGTTCTTAAATCAGGAAAGCAAACTCAGTCTCAACTCACCCTCACCAAAGGATCGTAAGTCAACAGAAGAAAACAGGAGTCTCCGGAATTGCACGCAAGTAAGATTTGATAACTCAAAAGACCAATTGCAAACCTTCAACACCCATAGTTGCCAAAAAGAGTTGACTCAGCAGGACTTAGATACTAATTCAGAACATATGACTCATGATAATGACAGAAATGCTCAAGGGAACATTTTGAAAGACAAAGGATCTGTGGTTGCCCACTGCAAAACACAAGCCGTGCCAGATACCACACCCCTGGAATTCTCAAGTCTGACTAAAGACTTCAAGTCAGAATCCAAGCAGCAGACAAGAACCCTGGAGGAGAAATATGCTAAACATTTATCAGAAACACAGACGGCTCTTCCAGCCAACAAATGCAAACACAGCAACAGTTCATTCGAAGCCTTTTTGAGCTCCTCTGCCCATCTTAGCATAACATATCGGACTGACACGAGTTCCCCAAACATACAACCAATAGAAGAACTGAGTTCTTCGCAGTCACATAAACGCAAACCAGATGTACATGTTGCCACAGGGCTCAAGATAGAATCCAAACCACTGAGCATGGAGGAGAGTATAAGCATAGATCCTAAAAATGAAACGGATGTCACCAAATTGGCAAAAGCTGGAATGCTGAAGTCTTCTAAAAGCATGGAGGAACCAAACAGAACATCTGCAGACCCCGTGACCCATTCTGCCCCTAACAACAATGTCAGATTCCTGAAAGGGATTCTTAAAAACCATTTAAAATCCAAATCAGGAAATGTCAAATTCACTTACACTCCTAGCCATTTGCTTTTCACCAAAGAAGTGGCCATATTAATCCGGGACAGCGTAGAGCTGGCCAGGACAAAACTCAGTGAGCCAGAGCAAAATAGGACAATTAAGAAGAAACTACGCTGGTTTGATGAGGTAGATAGAGTTGAGGGGGTGGACCGAGTGTTTAGAGACCCCAGCAGGCATGCAAACCTGCCTCAACAAACCCATAAACAGCTCTCAGCAGATCACTCGGACCATGTGAATTTACTCACAGGGGTATCAAAGAACATCTCCAATAAGACCTCTGCTGTCCCCGCTGGGCCCCAATCCACTAGACAGGCCTGGGCAGATGTAGAGCACCAAGAAAGCCGTACACAGGAGCCCACCTCCCAAAGAAGAGCCCTCTGCACTGGGGGCCCACGGACTCCCCGGAGAGCACGCTCAGCCAGAGTCGGCTCGTGTCCCATTACCTCCCGGGCCAGGAAGGGCGCTGTCATCAGACCGCAATCTGCCAGGGAAGCGCAACATGTGGCCAAGACCCAGGGGAAGATTTTGGTGCCTCGACCCCCTCCAAAACCTGAAGCTGTGGAGTGTAATTTAGCTGAGGGTCCCGTGTACATCTCAAAGGCATTCTGCAATGACAATGGTGTGCAGATCAGACCGGATCTGCAGGATCTGGCCCTTTGCAAAGACACTCCAGATAGCCAGGCAATAGTTCATCGGCCTACCCTTAGAACAGATGCCATCTGTGCTCCAGTGCCACCCTACTGTACCTACACCCATGAGACAGGCATCTGTTCCCTCTCCCCTCCAGATGCCCTTGCAGACAGTGCCAGGCGCAGGTGTGGAGTGAACGGGATATGTTTGGATCGGACTCCAACAGATGAGGAGATCTCACTGCTGTGGCATGGAGTCCGAAGTGCTCTCGCCAGTAAAGATGGTAAAGAAAATCCCAAACTCTCTGTATTTCTATCCTAATACAGGTGCTGGTCATAAAATTAGAATATCATGAAAAAGTTGATTTATTTCAGTAATACCATTCAATTAGTGATCAAACTCCATCGCACACCTGCAAGTAATAGGTGCGTAGGACAAAGGACCAACCAGGTGGATCGCCTCAACAGACAAGCAATTCCTGCACACTATCGTAACTTGCAAAAAAGTAATATTTATTAACACAACGTTTATACTCCTAATGAGCTTAATTGTTTACAGATGGAGCTTCGTTAAGTGGTCATGTGTTCATCTTAAAAGAGATGAATTTGAACATTTGTATACTCCTGATGAAGGTCGTGTGACCGAAACGTTGTGTTAATAAGTAATACTATTCAAAAAGTGAAACTTGTATATTAGATTCATTCATTACACACAGACTGATATATTTCAAATGTTTATTTCCTTTAATTTTGATGATTATAACTGACATCAAATGAAAGTCCCAAATTCAGTATCTCAGAAAATAATATAAATTAAGACCAATGCAAAAAAAATGATTTTTAGAAATGTTGGCCAACTGAAAAGTATGAACATGAAAAGTATGAGCATGTACAGCACTCAATATTTAGTTGGGGCTCCTTTGGCCTGGATTACTGCAGCAATGCGGCGTGGCATGGAGTCGATCAGTCTGTGGCACTGCTCGGGTGTTATGAGAGCCCATGTTGCTCTGATAGTGGCCTTCAGCTCTTCTGAATTGTTGGGTCTGGCGTATTGCATCTTCTTCTTCATAATACCCCATAAGTTTTCTATGGGGTTAAGGTCAGGCGAGTTTGCTGGCGAATCAAGAACATGGATACCATGGTCCTTAAACCAGGTACTGGTAGCTTTGGCAGTGTTTGCAGGTGCCAAGTCCTGTTGGAAAATGAAATCTACATCTCCATAAAGTTGGTCAGCAGCAGGAAGCATGAAGTGCTCTAAAACTTCCTGGTAGACGGCTGCGTTGACCTTGGACCTCTGAAAACACAATGGACCAACACCAGCAGATGACATGGCACCCCAAACCATCAATGACTGTGGAAACTTTACACTGGACCTCAAGCAACGTGGATTATGTGCCTCTCCTCTCTTCCTCCAGACTCTGGGACCTTGATTTCCAAAGGAAATGCAAAATTTACTTTCATCAGAGAACATAACTTTGGACCACTCAGCAGCAGTCCAGTCCTTTTTGTCTTTAGCCCAGGCAAGACGCTTCTGACGCTGTCTTTTGTTCAAGAGTGGCTTGACACAAGGAATGCGACAGCTGAAACCCATGTCTTGCATACGTCTGTGCGTGGTGGTTCTTGAAGCACTGACTCCAGCTGCAGTCCACTCTTTGTGAATCTCCCCCACATTTTTGAATGGGTTTTGTTTCACAATCCTCTCCAGGGTGCGGTTATCCCTATTGCTTGTACACTTTTTTCTACCACATCTTGTCCTTCCCTTCGCCTCTCGATTAATTTGCTTGGACACAGAGCTCTGTGAACAGCCAGCCTCTTTAGCAATGACCTTTTGTGTGTTGCCCTCCTTGTGCAAGGTGTCAATGGTCGTCTTTTGGGCAACTGTCAAGTCAGCAGTCTTCCCCATGATTGTTTAGCCTACAGAACTAGACTGAGAGACCATTTAAAGGCTTTTGCAGGTGTTTTGAGTTAATTAGCTGATTAGAGTGTGGCACCAGGTGTCTTCAATATTGAACATTTTCACAATATTCAAATTTTCTGAGATACTGAATTTGGGACTTTCATTAGTTGTCAGTTATAATCATCAAAATTAAAGGAAATAAACATTTGAAATATATCAGTCTGTGTGTAATGAATGAATCTAATATACAAGTTTCACTTTTTGAATGGTATTACTGAAATAAATCTTTTTCATGATATTCTAATTTTATAACCAGCACCTGTACACTTTTAAAATGCTTCACCTGAGTGAGTTTAAAATCCCACTACACTTTGGTGTATAACATGTTAATTCTGTATAACCTGACACGTGAAATATTCTGAGGGTGCATTTTTTGTGATCAATAAATTATAATAAATTCCTGATTTATATCAGGATTTTACTATAATTTATTGATCAAAAAATGTGTTTTTGATTGCATTTATGCAATTAATACAATTATTGAATTAAATCTTTTTAATGAAGGAACTTGTGGTAGACAAAATATTAAAACTAAACAGAATTCCAAAAAATCATTCCACTGTAAATAAATCACAAATATTTTTTATAAAATAAAATTTATAGTTGAAACTGTAATAATAAAGTATGCCACATGTCAAAAATACATTATATAATCTTTTAACACTTATTTTAAGGACCAATTCTCACTATTAACTAGTTGCGTATTAGTATGCATAATACTACAATATTGTCTGTTTATTAGTACTTATTAGGCACATATTGCCTTATTCTGCATGACCAGATTTTAGATCCCTTAACCCGAACCAATACCTAAACTTAACTACCTTACTAACTATTAATAAGCAGCAAATTAAGAGTTTGAGGAAAAACTTAGTTAATATTGAAAGTGTGCCCTATTCTAAAGTGTTACCATAATTAGTTAATATGTAAAATGCATTACAATGATTTATATACTTCAAAAACATATTACACTGCATACAAGCATTTTCAACAGTTTTTCTATAAATAATGTATGAAATATTAAATGCGCATAGATGGACAGATTGTATATGTAACGGGGCGAACAAGACGCGAGACGTGCAGATCCAAGTGCAAGCTTTTATTTACAGGCCTGGTCAATAACAGGTATGGTCGAACAAACAGCAAACAGGTATAGAGAGGGCAAGACAGAAGAGTACTCAAGTAAACAGGCGTGGTCGGCGATCGGCGTACAATATCCAAGGGGCTTGACAGAAGGGGTAATCCAGGTACGAGAGCAATAATCCAATCGAGGTGCAAACGGAGTCCATGTGGTCAGTGGGTGACCTCTGGTGGTGATTAACCGGAAGTGCATGGACCAGATTCGTGACATAGCCAGCCCCCCACCCACCCCTGGTGGAGCGGAGGTGGAACAGGGGGAGGGACGGAGGGCCAAGTCCACGTGGAAGTGGAGTGGCCGGGGACCGAGGCAGAGAAGGAAACCTGGGTGGAGCCAGAGGCCAGGACAGGGCCGACAGAGCAGGGACCCACCAGGGCAGAGCAGACAATGGGACGTGAGCCCAACAGGGTGGAACAGAAGATCTCCGCGGCAGAGCAGGAAACCACCAGATCGGAGTAGAAGACCACCACGGCGGGGCAGACAGAGCAGAAGACCACCAGACCTGAGCAGAAGACCACCACGGCAAAGCAGACAGGCCTGAAGACCATGGCAGGGACTGGGACCTAGGAAACACTGAGACATATGAAACAGACAGAGCATCCATGGCAGAAAAACTAAAAGGTCATCAATAGATTCACTGGCTGACATAGGACATAATGATAGTTCATAATCGGGTTCATGGGCTGAAACTGGACGTGATGATAGTTCATTAGTATCTATGGTAGTGACAAAATAAACATGACAGACATGGGATGCATTGATATTTTCGGGGCTCATGACAGGCAAGTTTAAGGGTTCACAGGTGGGTCTATGGGTTGTGACAGACAAGGCAACAAACTTAGTATTGGTCTCCTTAAGAGTGGTGGGACAGACCGATTGTTCACTAATGGATTCTTTGGCAATGACAGGGTATACAGAAGGTTCATAAAACGATTCCATGGCAGTGATAGGCAAGATAGACAGTTCGAACTCAGACACATTAGTAGAGACGAGACGGACAGGCAGTTCACAATCAGTTACCTTGGCTAGTTCAGAACAGAGTGATAGTTCAGAGATGGCCTCCTCGGCCAGTTCAGAGCAAGAGTTCACAGATGGCCTCTATAGCCATGACAGGGCAGGACGAGGATTCACAGACGGCCTCCATAGCCGTGACGGGGCAGGACGAGGATTCACAGACTGCCTCTATAGCCATGACAGGGCAGGACACGAATTCGTAGAGGGCCTCCATAGCCGTGACAGGGCAGGACGAGGATTCATTGATGATACCACGGACACCTCTAGAGGTTCTGCAGCAGATGCCGCCACCTCTAGAAGTTCTACAGCAGTACACTCAGAGTTTGAACAAATGCAGAGAATTCAGTAGGGAGGTTAATCCAGGGTAATCCAGGTACGAGAGCAATTGAGGTGCAAACGGAGTCCGAATGGCAAGGCAAAAGGGTAAATCCAGAAACCATGGGCAGGAGTCAAAACACAAGAGAACACACAAGGTAAGGCAAGACTATGACTTGGGCTCCGTAGAGAGGCTATGATAGTGATAAACGCAATACAATACTCGGCATCTAGCAAGAGGAAGTCCATGGTTTATAAAGCCTGAGTGATTAGTGTGATCATCTGTGTAATCAGTGAAAACAGCTGTGTGTGTCGTCAGTGCAATGAATGATGGGGATTGTAGTGAAGTGCAAGAGTCCATGCGGTGAGTGGGTGACCTCTGGTGGTGATTAACCAGAAGTGCATGGACCAGATTCGTGACAGTATACAGAAGTTTTGTGTTGAACATGTGGTAACAATTTAGTATAGGGACCGATTCTCACTATTATCTAGTTTCTTATTAGCATGCCTATTATTAACATATAAAGCACATATTCTGCATGACCATATTCTACATCCCTAATCTTACCCAATACCTAAACTTATCAACTACCTTACTAACTATTAATAAGCAGCAAATTAGGAGTTTATTGAGGCAAAAGTCATAGTCAGTGGTTTGTTAGTAGCAAGGATTAGATTTTAAAATAAATTGTGACTGATCATGTTGCTGTAGACTGTAGAGGCTTTAGTAAGGATACATATGTTGTTATTGATAATACGTTGTAATTGTTTCACATTGTGCAGCATTTTCTATTACAGTGTGTATAAATTTCTTTTGCACCATGTTTGTAACATGTTACAACCTATATTTATACTACTTACAAAATTAATTACTTCCCTATTTCTGTATTTTTCCATTCTGCCTTACGGCTTTCAAATGTTGGGAATGATTGTTAACCTGCTGTGGAGAAAAGAAACATTTTCAGTAGGTGTCTTTCAACTAACAAAGAACATTCCGTTCACATATTACAAAACCAACAGTCATGGAATCATCAGCTTCCCATGAACTTTCACTGCACCTTGTCATATAGTCAAATGAGAGTCGATTGAAAGAACAGCAGCTTTGTTTGAGATTCTTGGGGGATATTTTTCTAGAGTCTTTGGAAAAGGATTTTTTTTGTGTGTGTTGGATCAATAGAGTCTGTTTTCTTTGGCCCTCTGCTCAGCACTGCACCACTTGGGATTACTACTCTGTTGAAATGGATCCATTTAATGATGGACTGTTGTTCCTCAGGGGTCAATAATTTTTTATAACATCAGGAAACCTCTTCATTTTGAGGACAGAGACCTCAAGAACAGGATAATTGACTTTCATGCATTGGGACATTTTAATTAAACTGTCTTATGTCTTCTTCTTTTGTCTTTTTGTGTTTTTCTCGCTGAATTGACTTAGGTGACCCTCAAAGTTTTCGTGCTCACAATGGCCCGTTGTCTTCTTCGCCTCAAGTCTGTGCCAGTCTGTCCCATGTCACTATCAATGGTGATGGTCTGATCAGTAGTGTCAAAGGAGCCTCAAAAATAGGTGGATTTTTCTTGTCTTCCTCTAACAGTAAGAGTCTATAGTTTTATGTAATTAATGTTGTCAAACATGCTCTTATAATGCATAGATCTCCTAAAAGACCAAAAGCCAGGACATTTGCCCTTGCTAGCACAATGAAAGTGATTAAAAAATGAATTAAGACATGTCAGTTGCTTCACTAGGGTTATTTAGACTTTAATGTCAGAGCTTACATGTGAGCCCATACATCCATACATTATTTTTCAGATATTCATGGTAATTGGGTCAGTTACCTAAGGTGAAGTCGTTTGCTGCTTAAAAATTAATGTACTTTTTAATCTGAGTTTCTTCTGTAAACCAGTGAGAAGTCCAACAAGGAGACAGGCTATGGAGAGTAAAATGGTGAAGAACCGAGTTTCAGTGGAAAACAGTAGGAACCAAACGGCAGGAACAACACAGAGAAAGCCTAGTTTTCCTTATCAGGTAAACATGCGCATATTCTAAAGATACTGTCCTAGAAAGCAAAGCAAACTAAGCTATTATTAGAGTTGACTTACAACTGGTTCATTTTGCATAGATGTATTTATAGCATCTAGTTCAGTGCTGTGGAAAAAAGAAACATTTTCCATAGGCGTCTTTCAACTGACGAGGATATTTATATCATTTTGATGAATAAAAAAATATAGAAATAAATACAAATAAACTTAATTAAAGCTGCCCCTTGGAAGTTTGCTTACCACTTATCTGGTGTGTAGTTAAAATAATAAAAGTAATGTTGACGATATACTTGCAAAACTTTGTGTTCCTGTTATGTTGCTTTTGGCTTTTTAAGTGTTCATTAACTGTTGACTTTGGGTTTAACAGGTCACTGTGCCAAAACCTCAACATCCAGATAAAAATGGTAATGCAGCTGACAGTGAAGGTAATTTATCATGTAAATGAATATCTGATATCCTGTTATGTAGATAAATGGGTCTCCTCTACAGATTTTCAACAGGGCCAAAGCAAACCATTTTTAAAATGTAAACCTTTATTCTCATGTACAAACATACATCAATGTAAGGTGCAGCATGTTTTTAAAAAATTGCTTAACCAAAATCCTTTTTATACACAAAATTATTATTGTGCCAAATATTGTCAATATTTACTTACTGTCATTTCAGTCCCATGTGCTGTTATTCTTTCTTTCTTTATTTCTTTCTTTCTTTGGGATAAAGAAGACTTTTTTGAGAAAATGTTATACAGCCATACAATGACAGTTCATAGTGACAACAGCTGTCAGGCTCCAAAAATAGTCAAAAAGCACCATAGAAATATCATAAAATTAGTCCATATGACACATAATATAATTCACAGGGAGGGCAGAATTATCAGAGAATATGTTTACCTAAAGTTATCATATGGTTTAAGAAAACTTGGAATATAGTGCACAAGATGGATTTTTAAGATACTTCATTGTGTTTATTTTATTTTATTTATTTTTGTGTGTTTTTGGCACCCCCTAAAATATGAACATGAGGGAAATCGTTGATTTCATTTCCATTTTTTTGCTAATTTTTACAAACTTACACTACCATTACACCACATTCATTAAGATTTTTTAGTGTTTTTGAAAGAAGTCTCTTCCGTAAAACTGGAAAAATAATATTGTGAAGTACTTTAAAATGTCATTTATTGCTGTGGAAACCCTGAACATTTTTTTAAATAATTTTTGATTAATAGAAAGTTCAAAAGAACAGCATTTATTTGAAGAACATAAATGATTGACAGATTTTCAAATCAAATCAAATTCAAATTTTATTTGTCACATACACAGTCATACACAGTACGATATGCAGTGAAATGCTTGTACGGCAGCCAGTGACCTTAAAAAATATTAATAAGAAGAAATACAAAAGAAAATAAATTTAACTAGTAAATAAACTGTACAAATAAGGGCATATATATATATATAAAAATTTTAAAGTGGCAATGCAAAAGTGACTTATGAAACGTTAAAGTGACTTATGAAGTGTCATGTGCAATGGTTCAGATATATAAATATGTATTGCATGAATGTGTCCATGATTGTCCAGTCAATGTCAATGTTCCAAAGATATTACTCCTGTGTGATGGTGTGATTGAGAGACCTTATCGCCTGCGGGAAGAAGCTCCTCCTCAGTCTCTCTGTGTTGGTCTTCAGGGAGCGGAATCGCTTCCCAGACCGCAACAGAGAGAACAGTCCATTGTTGGGATGGCTGAGGTCCTTTACGATCTTCCTGGCCTTGGTCCAGCACCGCTTGCTGTAGATTGAGTGCAGGTCAGGGAGTTCGGTGTGGATGATGCGCTCAGCTGATCGCACCACCCTCTGTAGTGCTCGTCTGTCCTGCATGGTGCTGTTTCCAAACCAGGTCGTGATGTTTCCCGTCAGGATGCTCTCTATGGTACAGGAGTAGAAATTCCTGAGCACTTTAGAGGGCAGTCTGAAGTCTCTCAAGCGTCTGAGGTGGTAGAGACGTTGCCGGGTCTTTTTCACCACGGTGTTGATGTGACAGGACCATGACAGGTCCTGCGTGATGTGAACACCGAGGTATCGGAAGCTGTCCACTCTCTCCACTGGGCTCCTGTTGATGATGGGGGTCTGGTAGTTCCTCTCCTGCTTTGTACTAAAGTCCACTATCAGCTCCTTTGTCTTGCTGACGTTCAGGAGGAGATTGTTCCTCTGGCACCAGTTCTCTAGATTTACAATCTCCTCTAGGTAGGCCGACTCATCATTGTTGGTGATCAGGCCCATCACGACAGTGTCGTCAGCAAACTTGATGATGACGGTGGAGTTGGTAGTGGCCACGCAGTCGTGGGTGTACAAAGAGTACAGCAGGGGGCTCAGAACACAACCCTGGGGGGCTCCAGTGCTGAGAGTGAGTGAGGCTGAGACATGTCCGCCCATCCTTACTGCCTGTGGTCTGCCAGTCAGAAAATTGGAGATCCACTGACACATTGATGAGCTGAGTCCCAGGTGCTCCAGCTTGGTGGTGAGTGTGGAGGGAATTATGGTATTAAATGCAGAGCTGTAGTCGATGAAGAGCATTTTAACATAATTCCCTTTCCTAGTGTCCAGGTGAGTAAGTGATGTGTGGAGGAGATGTGAGATTGCATCGTCTGTGGAACGGTTCTGGCGGTATGCAAACTGTAGTGGGTCGAGTGTGTCCGGTAGTGAAGAAATGATGAAGTCTCTGACCAGGCGTTCAAAGCACTTCATCACTACTGAGGTGAGGGCTACAGGGCGATAGTCATTGAGAGAAGCAGGATGAGGTTTCTTCGGGACAGGAACAATGATGGACTCTTTGAAGCATGTGGGGATCACCGACTGAGATAAAGAGATGTTGAATATCTCTGTGAACACAGGTGCTAGCTGGTCTGCGCAGGCTCTGAGAATACGACCTGAGATGCCGTCTGGTCCTGCTGCTTTCCTGGTGTTCACTCTCTTGAAGGCTCTCCTCACGTCATGCTCGGAGATGATGAACGCGTTTCCGGTACTGGCAGAGTCTTCCTGTCTGTAGCCGTTAGCG
Source organism: Barbus barbus (assembly GCF_936440315.1). Taxonomy (NCBI): domain Eukaryota; kingdom Metazoa; phylum Chordata; class Actinopteri; order Cypriniformes; family Cyprinidae; genus Barbus; species Barbus barbus. Next base: position 15,381,591 of record NC_136750.1, read on the forward strand.
TCGTTAGCATTAGCATTGCTAGCGGCGTTAGCTGCAGCCTCGAAGCGAGCATAGAAGGTGTTCAGCTCGTCTGCCAGAGTCGCGTCCACGTTCGTCATACCGGTTGTTGGTGTTTTATAGTCCGTAATTGTCCTTAATCCCTGCCACAGGCTCCTAGATTTTGATATGGTAGTGTGTTTTTTATATCAAACCACTATAAGAAGCCAAATTGTTTAACACCCTTGACTTTAAACATCAATATTGTTGCAGGCCCAGAGGTGTCAGATGGTGCCCATGAAGTAGTGGACTGTGCTCAGACCCATAAGTTCTGCGGCGGTCTGATTGGTCCATTGAGCCAGAGAATACAGTTGCCCAGTGTCAGCGCTCTGTCACTAGAGGAGCAGAAGATCCTGCAGTCACTCCAGAGACTTAATCAACGCTTGCAATGTCAGTTTCATTTTAAAATCATGTACATTTAATCCACATAGTCAAAGCTTATATGTTTATCACAGGTTTGAGGCGAGGGCAGTACCTATTAATTTTGCCCTATGTATGCGTTTCTTGTTTTAATGTTTTCAAAATATCAACAGCTGTGTTCTTGATCACTTCCACTTGATTTTACAGATGTGCAAGATACAGCTGGTGGCAACCCAGCAGTGAGGGGCATCTTTACTTTGGGTCCTGCATTTGTGAGTATTGCCGTGTGTTCAGAGGAAGTGATCTGTTCCCTTGAACTAATGTGACCTGCTCACAGCTCTGTCCCCTCTTTCTGTCTTCTCATCCTTGAAGAACAAGACGGGTGAGACTGTAGGTGTCACCATGCGTAAGCGAGGAGCCTCTGCTGATAATCGCACCAGAACTCAACAGCGTTACTGACTACACCTCCCATGATCCACCACTCCCTCCTTCACCTTCTCTCAGCTGCACTTTGCAAACCTTCAAATCTTATGATTATATGCTGTATATTGCTGAGACATATTCAAATACTTTATCTGAGTGGTATTGAGAGTATTTAATTGTTTTTTAAAGGCATAGTTCACCCAAAAATGAACATTTGCAGAAAATTGACTTGCTCCCTGGCCATCCAAAATGTTAATGAATTAGTTTTTTCATTGGAACAGATTTGGAGAAACTTAGCATCGCATAACTTGCTCACAAATAAATCCTCTGCAGTAAATGGGTGCCGTCAGAATGAGAGTTTAAACATCTTATGAAAACATCATCCACAAGTAATCTACATGACTCCAGTCCTTCAATTAACATCTTGTCAAGTGGAAAGCAGCGTATCTGTAATGAACAAATCCATCAAGACATTTTTAACTTCCGATATGCATTGACTCATAATATTGCTTTTCCCAGTGAAAACGTTGTCTCTTCTGAATCAGGAGAAATATGCACAGATCAAGCAGTGTTTATAAGCGAAAACAGTCCCAAACAGTTCTAAACAAATCTGAAAGATTTTGATGAGAGAAGATAACAGGAGGAAGTTTTTTCTGGAGGTAGTGTTATTATGGATTTTGGAGGCAACAGCTTAAAGTTTATTCATTATTCATTAGTAATGGATTTGTTTCTTACAAACCAGCAGTTTTTCACTTCACAAGATGATAATTGATTGACTAGAGTGTTGTGGATTATTGTGAATTTTTATTTTATTTATTTTTTCAGCTCTTTGGACTCATTCTAATGGCACCCATTCACTGCAGAGGAAAAATGTATTTCAATTTCTCTAAATCTGTCCCAATAAAGAAACAAACTCATCTACATCTTGAATGGCCTGAGGGTGAGTAAATTTTTATTTTTGAGTGAACGATTCCTTTAATATGTGTGAAATGACTCAATGTTTGTGTAATAAAACATTTTTAAAGAATATTTGAAAGAAAATGTATTTTATGTTCATGTGTAACATTTTCCTTCTAATACCTGCTTTGTTTTCTTAGTGCCAAGACAGGATAAAGGGCTTTTTGTGTAACTTAACCTCAGTCAAGTGTCGGTTAAGCATGAAATGGATTACATTGTATGTGTGGCATAATCATGACAGGTTTTTCTGGGTGTGTATTTTACGTTTGAATCTGTGTGCCTGTGACCTGTGTGAGTGATGTTTTGTGTTTGTGTGTGTTTAATCAGTGTATACATGCATGGGAAAGCTTATCTAGGTGTGTGACAGTGACGTTTGAGTGTCTATTAATTACTCCAGTGCATTAGAGACTCACCACACAGGCTTTGCAGGATAACCAAGTCAAACTCCTGATGCTCTTGTGCCATTACCACCCTATAACTGTCATAATGTCATGTGCCCCCTCTGTACAAAGCTGTCATTCTTTTTACAATGCTTACTATTCTGAGCAATCAATTGCTACATCAAGGAAGGCTACATTTTCACTTTGCTAAAAGTTTGCTTTTTTGATTATTATTGCAGAATCTTACATATGTTTTTTTGTTTTATTACCTTTATATAAAACATTTTTAAATGTATTTGTAATAAGTCTCCTATGCTCACAGAAAAAATTATCAAAAGTACAGTAAAAGCAGTAATATTGTAATATTTTATATATTTATATTATTGTAATTCTGTTTTCTTTCTTTCTATTTCTATAAATTCTATTTTCTATCTTTTATTATTGATTATTTTTATTTAATCTTGTGATGGAAAGCTGCAAGTCTTCAGTGCCACATGATCCTTTAGAAATCATTCTAATATGCTGATTTGCTGCTCAAAAAAATATTTCTTATCAATGTTTTTTGTGGAAACCATGATGCATTTTGTCCGTGATGAGTAGAATAGAAAAAGAACAGCATTTATTTGAAGAAGAAAAAAGTCACTTCTGATCATGTTTGCATACTTGTTAAATAGAATTAATTAGTAAGATGAATTTCTTTAAAAAAAACAACAAAAAAAACTTGGTAGTCTTTTTTTGTTTGTTTTTGTTTTGTTGTAACGGCACTGCTGTGCTTAAATGAAACATAAAAACGGTAACACTTTACAATAAGATGTCATTTATTAACGTTAGTTAATGTGTTAAATAACATGAACGAACAATGAACAATGCATTTATTACACTATTTATTCATCTTTGTTGAAAATAACTGTTTATTCATGTTAGTTCACAGTGCATTAACTAATGTTAACAAACACAACTTGTGATATTAATAATGCATCAGTAAATGCTGAAATTAACATTATCTAAGATTAATAAATGCTGTAGAAGTTCATTCTTAGTTCATGTTTACTAATGTTGTTAACTAATACATTTTATTGTAAAGTGTTACCAGAAATTATTCTCCAGAGGAAATCTGGTCTTCCGAATGAATCTGGTTTCTCTCAAGGCTTTATCTCTCCAAACCCCCCCCCCCCCCACCCCCACCCCCATGCGGTGTAATGGTAGTGTAAGTTTGTAAAAATGAGCAAAAAAATGGAAATGAAATCAACGATTTCCCTCATGTTCATATTTTAGGGGGTGCCAAAAACACACAAAAATAAATAAAATAAAATAAAAACAATTAAGTATCTTAAAAATCCATCTTGTGCACTATATTCCAAGTTTTCTTTCACCCATTCACTGCAGAGGATCCATTGATGAGAAAGTGATGTAATGCTAAATTTTAAGTAAATGTTCATTTTTGGGCAAACAGTTCCTTTAAATGATAGCTGAAAAAAAAATGATTTCTATAATCTTGCATTTAATTACACATTGTACAGTGTAAATAGTTTAATGTTAATTTTTAACTTGAACTTTTCTAAAAATCTTGAAAATCTAAAAAACTGAATAGACTACATTGTTGCGACATAACTCTTTAATGAGCTACATTACTCGTATTATTATAACTATTATTTTCTAAAGTTATTGTGGACATCTGTACAGTTTGCCATTCTTCTGCATGGCTATAACTGCAGTTATCTCATAATCCCCAGCCTACTATGTCTGTGATGGTTGAATTGCAAGGTTTTGTTGCATAACATGAACATCTGTCAAGAGCTGACTGATGCTATTATAATGAAGACAAGGAAATTGCCATGCCCTTTCTTTTGTATGTATTCACTTAATTCAAATGTAAAAAATTGATTTCAGAATGATAATGGTGCTCAAATGCAACCGAACAGCACCTCTAGATTACACTTAGGGTCATTAGAGACCAAATGTTTGCTCCAAAAACCAAGTATCAACCCAAAGTCAATCATGTCCTAAGTCATTTTATAATGAACCACACCCAAGGTAATAAATAGTTTTGTTTTTAGTTTTCTCATCTCTAGTAGTCTCTTTTTATAATGACCCATTAATCATTTTAAAAAGAGAACAACATATAGTCATGTGAAGATAATGAAATGCATGATTCCATGTTCTCTACACAAACAGCATTTGAACTTTAAAAAGTTTGATATAAAATATCTGTCCGCAAAGGAAAACCTCCCTCTGTCAAGTGGAAAGAGAAATTTAGGTGAGAAACTGCCCTTTAGACAGTACAGTACAGACACACAATGAGTCGAAAACCTGTTCAGCAAGTGTGTTCTTGCAATACATTTCAATTTGTCACATTTCAAACAGGGAAGGCAATCTCTGCCAAATTCTTCAAAGGTGCAGGGACCTCCTCCACCCCGCTGCAACAAGCCAAGGCAAGCTGACCGGAGAAGAGACTGCACCCTTCCCAGAAAGACCTGAGAGAATGAACGCCAGCGGATCTTAAACCACACAGAGCATGAAGTTATCAGGGTGTTTTTCTTTCTCTTTTGCATGAGCGGTTAAGTAAGCATCGGTCTCCTGTAAACCTGCTATCCAAGTTAATAACTGAATTGGAAAATTGACTGTGATTAGCGTAACACATCAACCAGCGTTCTGTCGAAGAAGACCGAAAGCTGGGCTTCCTCCAAAAAAGTCACGTTTGTTACCAAACAACCAAAGAATTGCTTTTTTATTTTATAAATGATGAAGGCACACTTATTACCTCTTTAAAAGTGCCTGATGGATGGATTTTAAATATAAAGTCATTTGCAAACTTTTCCAAAAATTTGCTTGCAAAATTTTCTGAAACACACATTTTTAAAAATACTTATGAAAAATGTATGATTTTTATATAAGTTCACAATTCTATTTGGATTAAACATTCCTCAGTGTTCTAGTTTTAATATTCAGTCTTCAGGTTCAGTCTTTTACAATAACTTTGCAGGCAGATTGTTCAGATTAGTAGTGTTTGTTCACTAGAATATTCAGGTCAACGTAACTAAGCAAAGATATGTACATATTTTAAGTAATTTACTCCAAAGCTTCAGGTTTTGCTGACAGAAAGAGATACTCTTGCAGTATTTCCTCGTATTTTGCACCATCCATTCCTGCCTGTTTATAGCAGGAGTCTCATCATAGCAGAGACCTGCTGGTTTGAGTGCCACAGGCAAGTTCCAAATTCCATATTCTATTTGGGTTTTTGGGCAAATTTCAGGTGTGCTTCCACAGTCATTTTTGCTCAGTGGCTTTTCCTGTGCAGCCTTACAAGCCTGTTTTGTGGAGAACATTTTATTGTTTACTGCTTTACCTGTTGAACTTTGTATTTTCATCAGTGATCATCATTCATTATTTGAGGGCCAACCGTTTTAACGTTTCTTTGGGTGGCTCCATGAACCTTCCACTTCCTGAAGCTATGCTCAAACCCTAAGACATTGTTTTGTAACCTTTTCAAGTCAAGTCACCTTTATACAATACAGATTGTCTCCATGCAGCTTCACAATAATGAACAGGAAATGAACAGAAATCAATGATGCGAACTTAAGCAAATACAAGACCTTCAAATTCTGCTGTTAAGCAGTTCTGACAAGTGTTGATGTGGCAAAATTCATCAAATTTGCAATAAAGCAGCTCTATGGACGACAGCAGTGTTATCATTCAGATCAATTAGGTTAAAGTTTTGTTTTGACCTGATAGCGTCAGAGCCGTAAAACCAATTATATTACAGATAACAAGATATTACAGAATAAGGCAAAAAAAAAAAAGTCAAGTTAAAATGCTTTAATGATGGATTTGTTTCTTAAAAAACATGCAGCTTTTCACTTAAATAAGATGTTAATTGATGGACTGGAGTCATTTGGATTACTTGTGGATTATTGTGATGTTTTTATCAGCTGTTTGGACACTCATTCTGACGGCACCCATTCACTGAAGAGTATTCATTGGTGAGCAAGTGATATAATGCAAAATTGCTCCATATCTGTTCCGATTAAACACAATTATTTAAATATGGGATGGCCTGAGGGTGAGCAAATTTTCATTCCATTTTTTGGGGGTGAACTATTTCTTTAAGGTTGGTAATTATTTATGCAAAAGAGTGTCAGAGATAAAATATTATGTAATACAATATAATGCCCAAAATTAATTAATATTAATCAAGATGATAAAAATATATATATATATATATATATACAGATGCTGGTCATAAAATTAGAATATCATGAAAAAGTTGATTTATTTCAGTAATACCATTCAAAAAGTGAAACTTGTATATTAGATTCATTCGTTACACACAGACTGATATATTTCAAATGTTTATTTCCTTTAATTTTGACGATTATAACTGACAACTAATGAAAGTCCCAAATTCAGTATCTCAGAAAATTTGAATATTGTGAAAATGTTCAATATTGAAGACACCTGGTGCCACACTCTAATCAGCTAATTAACTCAAAACATCTGCAAAAGCCTTTAAATGGTCTCTCAGTCTAGTTCTGTAGGCTACATAATCATGGGGAAGACTGCTGACTTGACAGTTGTCCAAAAGACGACCATTGACACCTTGCACAAGGAGGGCAAGACACAAAAGGTCATTGCTAAAGAGGCTGGCTGTTCACAGAGCTCTGTGTCCAAGCACATTAATAGAGAGGCGAAGGGAAGGACAAGATGTGGTAGAAAAAAGTGTACAAGCAATAGGGATAACCGCACCCTGGAGAGGATTGTGAAACAAAACCCATTCAAAAATGTGGGGGAGATTCACAAAGAGTGGACTGCAGCTGGAGTCAGTGCTTCAAGAACCACCACGCACAGATGTATGCAAGACATGGGTTTCAGCTGTTGCATTCCTTGTGTCAAGCCACTCTTGAACAAGAGACAGCGTCAGAAGCGTCTTGACTGGACTGCTGCTGAGTGGTCCAAAGTTATGTTCTTTGATGAAAATTTTGCATTTCCTTTGGAAATCAAGGTCCCAGAGTCTGGAGGAAGAGAGGAGAGGCACATAATCCACGTTGCTTGAGGTCCAGTGTAAAGTTTCCAAAGTCATTGATGGTTTGGGGTGCCATGTCATCTGCTGGTGTTGGTCCATTGTGTTTTCTGAGGTCCAAGGTCAACGCAGCTGTCTACCAGGAAGTTTTAGAGCACTTCATGCTTCCTGCTGCTGACCAACTTTATGGAGATGCAGATTTCATTTTCCAACAGGACTTGGCACCTGCAAACACTGCCAAAGGTACCAGTACCTGGTTTAAGGACCATGGTCTCCCTGTTCTTGATTGGCCAGCAAACTCACCTGACCTTAACCCCATAGAAAACCTATGGGGTATTGTGAAGAGGAAGATGCAATACGCCAGACCCAACAATTCAGAAGAGCTGAAGGCCACTATCAGAGCAACATGGGCTCTCATAACACCTGAGCAGTGCCACAGACTGATCGACTCCATGCCACGCCGCATTGCTGCAGTAATCCAGGCCAAAGGAGCCCCAACTAAATATTGAGTGCTGTACATGCTCATACTTTTCAGCTGGCCAACATTTCTAAAAATCATTTTTTTTGCATTCTTAATCATTCTTAATTGATATTCTAATTTTCTGAGATACTGAATTTGGGACTTTCATTAGTTGTCAGTTATAATCATCAAAATTAAAGGAAATGAACATTTGATATATACCAGTCTGTGTGTAATGAATGAATCTAATATACAAGTTTCACTTTTTGAATGGTATTACTGAAATAAATCAACTTTTTCATGATATTCTAATTTTATGACCAGCACCTGTATAATGTCTAATGATTAAATCATCTCATCAGTCCTTGACCTACAGAGGGCGCACAAACGATATGCAAGGTGAAAGATAGGGTATTAACCTATTTATGACAAGCGATATAAAAGATGAGAGGAGAATTTTAATAACATTTACATTTTCAATTTATATATTTTTAATATAGGGCCTACTGTTTCAAAATGCTAAAGCAATACCAAATAATTTTGTTCAATAACACTTCCGTTTCTTGTGTAATACTGATGTCAGCAATTGTCGCAGGCTCAAAGATGTTGGGACATGTTGACTAAATGATGGAGTTACCCTCAGGACAGCTAAGTGAGTGATCTCCCCCATGGGCTGAGCAGGGTAACCCCCAGAACAAACCTCAAATACTGCCTCAATCATTTCAGGATATTTACCACTCTGATCTTACACACACACCAACAGGACAATCAAATTAAGGAATATTTTCATAGACAGCAACTTATTTGGAGTATCATGTCGAATCACAATACTGTTGCAAACCTTCAAATACTGTCGTAAAATAAAATAGACTGAATGAAAAGGACCGTGGAGAATTTTGTTATAACATTGGTAACTCAGTGGATTTTTGCTCAATGCCTATGTCAAACAATTTGATATAATATTTCCATATCTGTCTGCTACAAAATAAAAGCTGAATAAAAATCTACTATTTATCACTACCCTGTGTAAATGAATGTCAAATACAAAGAGTGCAAAAACAACCTACCTCTTTAAACTACTGTAACTTTTTTATATAAACACTGCCATTTTAAAATGTATGCATGAGCTATGGTAATCAAATTTAATTGTGCAAAAATAATTGTAGTTAGAGGCCTACCGTCATCCAACGCCACTCTCATTTCACTTTCAAAATGGCAAAAAAAGGAGTCTTCAAAGGTCACATTAGGAGGGTGATGCTCCAGTAATGATTTCACTCCATTCAAAATGATGTGTTAAAACTAACAGCTCCCTGGTCTCCCCTGCATTCACTTCATGATCACTAGAGTTTAATACAGAGATCATTCAGAGCAGAATCTAAGTGACAAGGCACTGACAAAAAACACACATAATGTGGCTAATTATATATGGCTTGCAGAGACAGTTTGTGTTAGGGTTGGATATTGGTTTGCTGGTTAAGAAGGGAAAAGTAACTTTTTTAATCCATTCATCATGGCTTTACAGTTCCCGCAGGGGATTAAAAGGGGTTCATAATCAGTCACTCAATGTTAAATGTATGGGAAAAGAGCTGGGCTCAGTCTTGACAAAATGATTTCTCAATGGCCCGGGAAGGCTCATTTACATAACAATCATGGGAACTGCATGGAACTACTTTTCTGCAGCTTTCTACATAATGAAGGACAATGTATTTCTTTATTCATAAAGAAACGAGTGATGAACTTCACTGGTGTATTTTTGTATAATGAGATTCATTAATAGTGGTGAGTGACACTTCATGGCATAAATATGAATGAAAAATTGTGACACCCTCTAAAAAACACACAGATCAGCTTTGAATGACCACTTTTTTATAAAAGAAAATAAAACGATGTGTCATGATGATTGTTTTATTATCATAAACCCTGATGATATAGATTAAAAGTAAATAAATACGCATACAAATTAGCTTGAAATAGATTATAATATAGATATATCCGACCCTAATAGATATTTAAGACTTTATTAATCATTCTTAAAACACCAATGCCTGAAATATAAATATTTATGCTATACATGGGCCCCCGCACAGAAGAAAATCGTGTAGCTTTAAAGGCTCTTGCTTAAGCCCCGCCCCTCAGCGGTCACATGACTCATAAAGTTTGATGTCCTGCCCAAACTTTCAGAAGTTGAGAGAAGAAAAAAAAGTTAGTTGGGTTAGTGAGAGGGCTGTGATTTTCAATTTACCAATGTCTGCGTTAGAGGGGCTGTAAACGTTTGGGAAAGTCACACGGACAGCGCTTTTAAAGAGTTCAAATACTTCAGAAGAAGTTTACACGTCAAAGTTTAGTAGATATGCGCGTTTCCACATTTATTGGGGTGTTCTCGGGAAGCAGAAAAACAGCGTTGCCTACTTTTTTCGCAAGGCTTGGATAATTAATAAAGCGGACGGACAGAAAACAGCTTTGAGCTGTTTGGATTTAACCTTTTGGCATTTTATGGTTGCAGGCAATTTTCCTGTTTCCACTATTTCAGTCGGATAGAAAGAATCCTTCGTTTTATCTGGAGTCATGGATCCGAGCCAGCACAACCCTCCTGTCGGCCACCAGATCGTCCATGTTCGGGGAGACTCCGAGACCGATCTGGAGGCTCTTTTTAACGCTGTGATGAACCCGAAAAACGCCATCACCCCCCCTTCCGTGCCGATGAGGATGAGAAAGCTGCCAGACTCATTCTTCAAGCCGCCAGAGCCAAAGTCCCACTCCAGACAAGTAAGAGACCACCCCACAGAAACCACAAACTTTTCCTGCGCCTTTAGTAACTGGCCATGCACATTTGTTATTGCATGAGCAAAGAACAGTAAGCACTGCATTAGGGGGGGAAAATACAGTCAATAATGCTAAATTACATAAATAATAAAGTGCAGACGTATATGACAGCAGAGTATAAAGTAAAATAATAATAATAATAATGACATGTCAATCATAATTTATAACAAACAGAAATTATAATAAAACTGAATAGAGTAGTCATAACACAAAAATAACAATTCCTCAGAAATGTATTATTCTTAAACTCCTATCCAAGATCCCAACTATTGCACAGGAAAAATAGCTGAACTGAACGTTACCTTTCGGAAAACAAACAAACAAAAAGTTTGATTTAATACAGAAGAAAAGAGTTAGCCTATCTCTCTCTTATGCACCCCTAGCACTAGTTGAAGTTGAAAAGGGGTCCCACTGTGGGTGTACCAGCTTAAAGTGATGCTTTGTCATGTCATATTCTGTACTCTTTGTATTTTGATACTTGGTGGGTTCAAATGTCTTGACCGACAGTACAAAGTCATGAACTCTCACAAGGTAAGATTTACTTTCAGGTTTGATTTCAGCTGATGATGTTTTTTTTTTTTTTTGGTCTTTGTTATATATATATATATATATATATAAAACATTCTGTTACTGTTTTAAGGAGTGAAACCTCTCTAAACGATTCAGTTCATGAGTGAGCTATTGGAGGATTCGGACTGAATCGCGAAATGATTCAGTCTATTTGCAAACCCGTTTATGCAGTTCGTTCAAACGAACCGACTCAAAAAAGTGATTCTCTTGCGATGCGGGGCAGCGCTAGCTGTGTTTTTCTAAACAGCCGAAAGAAAACAGACCTTACGATTTCATTCCTGAAATATGCTCTTCAGTGTTTTGTTCATTGCAACTGACCTTCATTTTTATTGCTTTATCTTTCATTTTATATAAAAATGGCGATAAACGGTTTATAAACAATATGAGGTTATAGTCTTTAGTTTCCAGCACTTGTTCCACGAGTGAAGATATTTAAAATAGGTCATCTTTTAAAGCTTAATTAAAAAAAGAAAAAAGTTGTCAACAAAACTTATCGAGTTTTCTCGGGTTTTCAATCACATCTCGCGCATGCGCACATGTTAAGCTCTGCTGTAAAGGTGCCCCAGGACAGCCTGTTTCCTACTTGGCTCCTCCTAAAGTCTCCAGCCTAGGCCACATACGTTTCTTAACTTTTTGTTATTGTAAAAGGAGCTGATAAAACGAATGAAAGCAACACTCAGCTATGATTCAAAAGGACAAAAGTGCCCTTGTGTAAATTTAATCATTTGTGATTTACGTTTCCATGTATGGTGTTTTATTCATGTTGTTATTATCCTATTATCCTTTCACTTTCCTTTAACTAACTGGAAAAAAAAACGACTATTTATTTAAATAGCTTAACAATTCACAATGCAAAAATCTCTAAATAATGTTTCTTACTCTGATTTTTTTGCAATGTTTTTGATTAAAAAAAAACATTGCAAAAAAATTGTTGTCCTCATGATTCATTTTAAAATGTTATAAGCTAGTTTAGAGTAATTAATACAAAGAATGATTTACAGAAATTAGAGAAAACAGATTTGTTATTATTAAAGGAAAGAAAACAAAAAGCATAAGAAACAATGTTTTAACAATTACATTGTAAGGTTAATCATGATTAATGAATGTATTCATGCATTGTGACCCTAGTTTCTGTCATCATTTCAGCAGAAGTGCAAGAGAAAAATATTTAGTATATCATCTTCACAATGGAGCATCTTTGAGTTACATAGGTTGAGATTCATATGTGTGTGTGTGTGTGTATGTGTGCGTGCTTGTTCTTTGTGTGTATGTGACTTCATCCATGTTTTGACTTAAGGTTTAGACATAAGTCTCTTTGCTATTTAAGAGATTTATTCCTTGTAGCCTTTTTGCTTTAAATCTAATCCTAATCTAAATGTCTTCTTTATGCTAAAATAATCCTTTATCCCTGTACAGGCCAGCACGGATGCAGGTACTGCTGGTACCCTCACGCCCCAGCACATCAGGGCACACTCCTCACCTGCCTCCCTGCAGCTGGGTGCAGTTTCTCCTGGCACACTGAGCAGCATGGTTCCAGCAAATGCCCCACCTCAGCACCTCCGCCAGTCTTCTTATGAAATACCCGATGATGTGCCGCTGCCCCCAGGCTGGGAGATGGCCAAGACCCCTTCAGGCCAGAGATACTTCCTAAAGTGAGTTAATGCTTGATATGACATTTCAACATGGTTTTGTGCTGTTTGATATCTTTTAAATTGATAAGGCGTTGTTGACCTTCAGATTGGGGTCACGTTTGCAGTGCTCCCAGTCATTTTAAAGATGGAAGACTTGCTACGTGTAGAGATTTACAACAAAGGTGAATTTTAGTGGACTAAAAGTCTTGCAATGTTGGTTTGAGGTCTTGATGTATCGAAGACTCAAGTTTCAATTGAGAATACTATTTCAACAGCCTTTTATGAGCACAATTTATTAATATCACTTATTTAAGATAAGCTTTGTAGAAACTCACATTGTACACTACAGTCTTCTGGCTCATACGATTCATAAAAAAAATGAAATCACTGTCACTAACTGAAATGCCTTTAAAGATAAAGTTTAGAATCATGATTTTCAACAGTCTTACAAGACACTGTGAGTGCATATTAGCACAATTTGTTGTTGACTTTTGGACCCAAAAACGGTGGTGTTTGACGTCAAGCTTGCAAGCTGATAGTTCCATTAAGAAAATGACTTTGGTTTTTATTTTAAATGTGCAGATGAAAGCTCATTTTTAATCAAAACTCCCAATAAGTAGTCTTTTTTTCCAGCTGGTTTATATATCCTAGTCTTTGCTAGTGTGTTAGCCTGTGTGCTAAGGTTTCCTTCTCTCTGTGTGTGTGTGTGTGGGTACTTAGTGCTTCTGCGGATTGGGTTTCAGAGGGGAACAAAGGCCCAGTGTAGCAGCGTAGAACGAGTGGAGGACGGGCCGGCCTGGTAAACTCATCTGCCTGTCCACAGGACACAGGCTGCACACAGGAGGAGTTAAAAAGGCAGATTTAAGGAGTACATTGTGTCTTTTTGATAAGTCCTATTCAAGTTGTCGCTATTAATTTAATAGCTGCTATATTAGGACTGAATATTTGAATGCAAAGTCTCTGGGATGTCTGGAACTGTGACCCTCTGACCAATCGCTTTTACACAAACATGACTAGCCTCCTATTTACTATGATAAAACAGAGAGCTTTTAAAAACAGATGTTTAGAAGAGGAACATCTGGAGAACATTTGCTTCATTTGGACCAGATCTCCAGGAATTGTGCAAAAGGGGGTTGAGGGACAGGAAGGGGAAAACGCCATTTGTGTAGATGACTCACAAGACCAAGGCTAATGTTTTGGAAATGTCGCAACTGCTAATGCATCCAACAATGAGGACACCTAATCCTTAAGACTCGGCTCCAAATTTAGTCTGGTAGTTCTCGTTCTTCTTGAATGGAAAAATAAGGAAGTTTAAATGAAGCAAAGATTGCTACCTTTTCGAGTGGTCTGTGTGTGGGCACTGTTTGATCTTCACCCCGGCTCTGTCACTGCTGAAATGCACAAATGAACATCTCCTCTTGTCTGTACAACCCCCTCCTTTTTAACTTCTCTTTGTTTGGGGTTTTAGAGAAAGCAAGGCTCATTTTATTCAATGTCTTATTGTTGTTGACCCTTGCTTTGTTTGTGGATATCTTTCACACAGGAAGTTGACATGGTTTGTCAACAATTCCTCATTTTTGTAGTGCGCATATGTCACTGTTACCCCTTATCAAATTCAAGAGCTGAAAGAAGAGTCAGATGTCTTTGAGCATCTTGTGGGTTGTTTCTAAGACACTGTGTCAAGTTAAAAATAGTGTCTCAAGACCCTTGTGTTTTGCTTTATAGCTTTGTGCATCTTATGAACGTGCCTTATTCAGGGCCGGTGAATCTGAAACATATTTTTGTGTGTTATGAGTATTGTTTCTAAGACTAACTTAAAATGTGTCTCGCATTTGGTTCCATTGGTTTGTACATCTTATGTAAACTCCAAAGATTCAGATTCATGTCAGGTGAAACTAAAACCAGTTTTTAAGCATCACAAGCATTGTTTCCGAGAGAATTTGTCAAGTCAAAAATAGTCCACCTTAAAATGTGACATTTTGTTCCATTTCGTTGTACATCTTATGAAAACTCTTAAGAGCGAGTCTGATTCAGGTCAGATGAATCTGAAACCAGACTAATTATACAGTGCTTCTTTTAGACCAACTAGATGAGTTTTGCGGTTCCCTGTTACATTGTCAAATGCTGACAGCACTGATATCCATTGTTATTCTGGTCTTAGTTCACCCAAAGATTTAATTTCTGTCATAATTTGCTCACCCTGCACTTGTTCCAAACCAGTGTGAGTTTCTTTATTCTGTTGAACACAAAAGAAGATATTTTGAAGAATGTTGGTAATCTCATTGATGGTAGCCATTGACTTCCATAGTATTTTTTTCGATACTATGGAAGTCAGTTGGCAAATTCAGAATAAATTAGCAGATGCATAAAATGTTGAATATTTCAGATTCCTTGCAACTCCCATTGCACATTAAAGGCGTTGTTTTAATTTACAAACACTGGAGGATTCAGGAAGCTTGTCCTGGAAAACAAACACACTCCTATTTATAATCAGGCCCTCTTCAAATGAGGGGTGGTGAGAGGGCTGTGAGCCAACGTGTTTGAAACTATACCAGGCTCACATTGCTTTCAGGTGACCACTACTGTTCTGCATGTACACAACCCTAACGACCAGAGAAAGTCATTTTCTCCTAAGACCAGAGATTTCATTAGAGAGCATATCTGTTACCATTCATTTTGGTTGCAGATAAGCAGACGGAGGTTTGCAAAGTATCCCGATGGCTCTCGTGTTTGGCCACATGTGAGTCACACAGCTAAGGGAAGTCTGACAAGCAGCCTAGTTTCCGTTTCGGCATGAATGAAAGCGCAGTTTGTGAATCCGCTCAGTAGAGATGGAGAAGATGAGATGCTTTATCCAGTGACACTCATGTGACCTGGTCAGATATAGACAAACAAACAAGACTCTGAACACACAGTGAAAGATCTATTGCATTAAAACTAGTTAGATTTTAGCTTTGAATGGTTACACTGTAACCTTTTTGTCCTATATTTAGTTCAGCCTTTGCTCAGGCCTCAGTGGTGTCCCGTGACACTTTGATAGCGGGAAGAAAATGACAGGAAACACAAAGCTATCAGAAGTTGTAATCAACCTGCAACACCCAGTCATTTGAAGACTGTTTCATCGCCGCCTCAAAAGCTAGTTCTGTGGCGCTTCCAGATGCTAGTTGTGGATCTTCCTGAGAATGCAAGAAGATAAGTTGACTATAAGTTGGGTCAAAATTATACTAGTTGGATAAAAAAAAGAACAAATAGACAATTTACATTGGTGTATAAGTCCTATTTTATTATTACATTAAGAAGTAATGTGAAGTACTCCCCAACACAACAAATCCTTTAAATTTAGCAGGGCTTAGAACAGAACAAATTTATCAGCTTAACAAACAAAATTATAGTGACATTAATTGTAAATGGTATGTCTACACACTTTTTTTTTAAAGGAATCCAAATGTTTGCACTACTGTATATGCATGTTTTATGTGCTTTGGAATACAAGTCACACCACTTTTCAAATTATTAAACAAAAACAATGTAGCATATTCCGGAAAATCCACTACATTGTCAAGCGTGTTGTTATTCCGGTCAGCGGTGTGATTTATACAGTCTTCTGGCAAATTATAACATTAATGAATTTACAGATTATTTACATTTTATGAATCTGCTAAATACAGATTTATTTTGCAGAAATTGTTGAATAAATCAGATTCTTGACAACTCTCTTTGAACATTGAGTGTGTAGATTGAATCTAGAATTACTGGAGATTAAAACCAGTTGTTGCCTAGTCTTTTTTTAACTTCCTAGGTCTCTGCCTCCCTGTTTTTCCCCCTTGTTTTCCTGCTTTCATTATTAACCCTGTGGAAGATAGAAGTGGGAAAGGTCAACATGATGTGTTGACCTCCTCTCTTTCCCTTTTTCTCCAACAGTTTACTGTGAGCTTTGATTTATAATAGACTCGGACCGAGGGAAAGGGGGGCTCAGGGCGGTTGAGGGTCATCTTGTTTAGTTCTCGCCTGCCTGTTTTTTGGGACCTCAGGAAGGGGGGGGTTAAGTTCACAGGGCACTAACACTAAGACCAGGGTCATAAACTAATGAAGGATTCTAATTTGGAGAATGTGGCCAAATAGAGGGGCTAATCAGTGTTTCCGTTGTCTTATTAAAGCCAGGATTCAGTGGGGGATTTAGCCCATGGGAGGGCGGCCCTAGCCGAGAAGGGCCCTCAGGGATGTGGACCCCAACTATCACAGGGATTAGACCCTGTGATGGGAACCACTGTTACCCCTCCACCCGCTTCAAAACATGCTGCTTTTAATTACTCCACAAAAGGTGTGTCTCAGAGTCTTTCCTGAAGGCAAAACTTAGTTGCACATACATGCATTTAGACTTATGTTTGTCGCAAATGTCTTTCTTGCTTAGAAATGTTGCTGAATATGCCTGATAAGGTCATTTTGAAATATTTTTAAAATAATTTTGAAAGGATCTACCATTTGGGTGAGGAGTTAAAGGACGTGACCCGTCGTAAGAGTGTGAGGGGACCCGGTTGTAGTGGTAAAAGCATGGTGTTAAGTGATTTAATGAGCACTGTTTGGTTTTTGCAACTTACTCTACCACTAGATCGGTGTGGCCTCAAGGTCCGTAGATTAAAATGGCCCCCTTGTTTCCTTCCTGCTGTCTGCTCCCACCATGGGATTTTCTTGGTTTGGGTAGGAGGTGAGCATGTTTGGACGAACTGGAAAATCACAAGGACACATGATGGCAGGGCTTCCCTTGAATGTGTATCATTAGGACTCTTTCATTAGCGATGCAAGATATATTGCATATTATATAGTCATATTGGTTACAGCATATTATATGGTTAAAAAATATTAAATGAAATCCTAAAAAAAACTTTTCTCAGATCTATATACATACATAAGCTTGTTTCACACTGGTGTAAACAATGTTAATACTTATAGAGTTATTAAGGGGAAACTGGTTATTTTTGCACTGATTTAATAATGGTGCTCCAATGGAAACAAACAGATTTTTTATTGTTTAGTCTTTTGAGCCTTTTGTGCTTAACTTAAGTGTTATATATTATGAATAAATTAATAAGTTTGGTTTGTGTCCATCAGGATATAAATAAAATCCAAACAACTGAGATGAAGTATAATCCAGAATTTAAGTGTATATAAGATTAAAAAAATAATATAAATATATAATAAATAATAATATAATTACTCAATACAGATTGCTCATTGTTGAAAACAGTATTAGAACTCAATTAAGGGGAAATTTAGTTACTTTTGCCAGTTTAATATTTTAATAGTACTGGTTTACTATTGGTGCTCCAGTGGAAACAAACAGGAAAAAGTTGTTGTTGTTTTTTTCCTTGGAAGAAAGCATGTGTATTAGGAGCAATCGACACGCATGCAGGCTTTTGTCTTAGTTGTAGTAGTATTATAGTGCAATGGTGCTGCTCCTGGAAGCGTTGCATGTCCAGAGTCAGACACACACTGCTAGCTTAGACAGTCTTTGTTATTGAGTGCTGCAGTCTTCTGGGGTGGCCTGTTTTCTTTTGGATTTTCCTCACACACTCAAACTCCATTTTTCTGTGGTCAGTTGGGAAAATATTTGCTTTTCTGCCTTTTTCCCCCTTTCTGAAAGGAGGTATAGGCTAAATTCACATACGTCTCAATTTCGAAACGGTTCATCTGGGTTTTACGGGCAAAATATAGATGTGACGGTATTGTGAGGAGTTTTGTGTTCATGTGATTTTAACTTCATTTTCCGTCACTCCTGTCTGTGTTTAAATATGCTCATCAGGAGGCTCAGTGTGAATCACGCTGTGTTGAATTGCACCCTCGTATGTGTGAGTTTGGAGCAGGCGTGTTGTGTACTGCTTTTGGCCGTCTCTTTGATGGCTAACGGTTTAGCCATCTGGGTCAGGTCTCTCTTCCCAGCTCCATTTGTAGCACATTTGTGTGGAGGACCGGTGAAGGGAGTGAAAGTTTGTTATTGCAAATGTGATCAACATCACAGGGACAGGCTGTCCTTCCCACAAACCCAGACCACAATCATACTTCTGTTTCATGCATGATCCAGGCCTTTTTATACGCCTTTCTCTTAAAGTCGGGTGGTGTAATGCTTGTGAATACTGTGTAAATGTATAGCTTTAGTAACTATATTGTAAAGTAATTTTATTATTTGCATTTATTAAACAAATACTTAGAAAAACTAATTTTCTTAGTTTTGGGTTCAGGAAAGATGTTTAAAAAAAAAATTAAAGTGTGTGCGTGTGTTCCAAAGAAATGAAAACTTGGATGCATTAAATTGACAGTCAAGATATTTTATATAATGTTACGAAAGATTTATGTTCCAAAGAAATGAAAACTTTCTATTGGTCAGAGAATCCTGAAACTTTAGTAGGGTTTCCACAAAACTATTAAACGGCACAATTGTTTTCAACATTAATAAGAAATGTTTCTTGAGCACCAAATCAGCATATTAGAATGATTTCTAAGGGGAAGTTGTGGCCTAATGGTTAGAGAGTCAGACTCGTAATCCAAAGGTTGCGGGTTTGAGTCTCCGGCCGGCAGGGATTGTAGGTGGGTGGAGTGAATGTCCAGCGCTCTCTCCACCCTGAATACCACGACTGAGGTGCCCTTGAGCAAGGCACCGAACCCCCAACTGCTCCCCGGGCGCCGCAGCATAAATGGCTGCCCACTGCTCCGTGTGTGTGTTCACTGCTGTGTGTGTGTGTTCACTGCTGTGTGTGTGTGTTCACTGCTGTGTGTGTGCACGTTGGATGGGTTAAATGCAGAGCACGAATTCCGAGTATGGGTCACCATACTTGGCAGTATGTCACTTCACTTCACTTCATTTCTGAAGGATCATGTGACCCCTGAAGACTGAATTAATGGCTGCTGGAAATTCAGTTTTTCCATCACAGGAATAAATTACATTTTAATATGTATTAAAATAGAGAATAATGTATTTTAATTGCAATAAGATTTCACAATATTACTGTTTTATTTTAGCGTAAATAAAATACACTAAAATATTTTCAAAAATCTGACCCCTATAGGGCATATTATTGTTGTTATGATTACTCGTACATAATATAATTCTTTATATAATGCACAGTATTTTGGTCATCTACCCCTTTTTTTTTTTGTTTTAACTCACATTTGAGCCTAAATTGACTTCTGAACTCGTACTTTACGACGTGAGCTGAAGACCCATTTAGACCCATTTCCTGGTTTAAGTCATTTGTTAGATTACAGTGGCCTCGTTTTTGTAATGTTTAGTTTCCCAGGTCAGGGTGGATTCATTTCTCAGCTCATCTAGTGTGAAGCATTTACTTTGAGCAAATGTGTGTTTGTCAAGCTTGGGCTTTATTGACCACACACAAACAAGCCCCTTTCCTGTTAGAGTGTCATCTGTGAGTGTGTGTGTGTACATATAGAAAGCAGAGTTAGCCAGACCAGTGTTTACCCAGTCCTGATGTAACACCTTTGCCCCAGACATCAATGCACCTACTGTCACTGCGGAACAAACTGCCTCAAGAAGAACCCCTGCCTATGTATGCATGTATGTATGTATTCAGACTAGGGTCTCGTTCAAAACGCTCTTTACATTTACCAAATAGCACAGGGAGTATGTTGAATGTGTCACATTCAGCTTCATGCTGTTTTGGTTTCTCATTAGCAGTTTAATGGTACATTTTCATTAAAAAAGAAAAAGTTAAATTATTTAAATATTAAAATATAGCTTGCCTAGCCCTTGTGAGAACTTCATAACCTTTACCCAAGTTTCTCTCTAGTATCTCTTTCTCTTGCTCTCTCTGCCTCTTTAAACTCACTGCTTTGTGCGCTGACTCCTGTGATATGAGCCCTCCTTCAAAGAGGAACTTAAATCCGGCCAGAGGTCAGCAGGTCGCTCCATAATCTCTCCTGATGATGTCCTGCTGATGGAAGCTCAGTCACTCATCCACCCATCCTGATGTACGCTCGCTCGCTCGGCCGTGAGGGAGAAATGGAGAGCTGACTGAGGTCTGATGTCCTCTTTCTGTCCTGACTAGCAGGATTCAGTCATTCATAATGGCGGACTCTCTTTGGCCTCATTAGATGCAGTGTGTGTTATGCTAAGCTAATATACAGAGTCCTTGTGTACGCAGTTGTAGTGTACAAGTCATTATTTTAAGTGTTTACTAGTAATAGACAGGTGCACTACTGTTCAAAAGTTTAAGTCCAATAAGATTTCTTATAAAATTTATGAAATATTATTACAGTTTAAAATAACTGTTTTCTATTTTAATATATTATAATGGCAAAGCGGAATTTTCAGCAGCCATTATTCCATTATTGATCCTTCAGAAAAGCTTTCTATCTTTTCAGTCAAATGATCCTTCAGAAAGCATTCTCGTATGCATTTCTTGTTTTTATCAATGTTGAAAACAGCTGTGCTGCTTAGTATTTTTGTGGAAACTGTTTTTTTTTTTTCTCCCATTATAAAACCTCAAATTTTATAATGTCCGATATGGAGACACTCATTGCTTTTATGTATTGTATTATGTGTAACCAACAGGTAATTATATATGTAATAAATTAAATTATAATATTTTCATTGTTTCAACCCTAATCTCAAAAAAACTAAAAGAAATGTTCACTGACCAGAAAGAATATTTGGTTACACTTTGTTACAGTGTAATTATACATTTAAGTTCTGAGTAATATTAATGAACTACATGTACTTACTGTGTGTTGGTTAGGATTAGGGTTTGGTTTAGGGTTACTTGCGTGTCATTTATTGTTATAATAGTAAGTACATGTAACGTGTAACAAAGGACACCTTAAAATAAAGTGTTACTGAATATTCATATGAAATACAACAAAATTCTTACCTGCAACATCTGTACAATCCTGTCAAATATTAGTGAAAATTATCTTAGTTCGTCCCTCAACTTAAAAAAAAAATAAAAAAATAAAAAACCTAACAAAAATGTGAATTAATGCATCTACAGAATGTTTTTCAATGGTAAACAGATGTTGTATTTTATCTGAAATATGCCTTAATTCTCAGGTGAAAGTAAGTATAATGCTCATTTTGGACAAAGGCAGAGAACAGGGAATGCTGTCTTATCCACTATATGCTCCATATTTCAAGGACAAATATTTGTTATTTCTTAGGCAAAGTGGAAAACATGCAGTGGTGGCGAAGTTGAGTGCAACTGTGAGAAGCATTCATCGCTGCATCTCAAGCTCTGCTGTGTTATAAATAACTGCAGCACAATAAACAGGGCCCTGATAATTGGGCCATCAATCATGTCGAGCGCTTGGGTGGGTGAGTTCGCTAACCTCCCCTCTCTACCTACCACCACCACCTCCTCCTCCTCCTCGAGCGCTCTCTGGTTTCATGAGCAGTGATAACAGCTGGAGAGGAAATCAGGAAGTGAGCTTCTATAGAGCACTGTCTCCTTTAGTGTCATGGAGTGATTCCTGTGTGGTCATGGCTCAATGTGATTTGAGTGCCAGAATCCCCACCTCCGCTCTCCCTTGTCTATTGGCTATAAAGCAAAAGCTTGCTACCAGGGTTGTAGACCTTTCTTTGTCTGTTTGTCATTCTCCCAGTCTGCTTAGTCTGGGATGGAAGAAGTGCTGCAGAAAGAAGGTTGCAGTCGTCTGGCTGATGATGTTTGAAACGCTGGAGGGTGTTTGTGAGGGTTTCTTGAGCGGACGTCTGTCCTGTCTATGCTTTTGTCTCCATCGCTGGCCCCATAATCTTCAATAACGCTTCTCAGCTGGTGGCCCCCAGTGATCTGTAATGGCCCTGAGTGGCGATAATGTTTTTCCGGTGGGAGTGTGGGATACCGTTGCCGTTTTGTGTTTGTTGGTTTGAATGTGTAGTCAGCCTCGTTAAAATGTACTGATGAGTGAACCTAACCGGTCTCTTATTACTGCAGGCATATAAAAACAGTAAAGTTGTAAATAAAACATTCAAATACATTTAATCCAGTGTGTTACTTGCCTTTTTTGTCATTATTTTGTGTGAAAATTGATTCTATCCCATTTTTTATCTAGGTAAAGTTGAGTTAAATGTATTGACCCAGCATAATAAGACTGACTACCTTTAATGGTCTTTGCACACTTGAGTCTGAAATTGTCATCCAAAATTTTCGCACATTAAAAAATATATCCGACCTCACATTGTCAATCATGTTTACACACTGCCTCCGAAAGTTCCGTCCGTCATAAAAACATTTGGATCAGGTTCGATTTTCTGCATTTTCGCATCAGTAGTAAGTAATTTGATAGAAAAGGATGACCAATACGAAAACAATAGTGCTGTCAAACAATCAATCGCGATTAATCGCATCCAAAATAAAAGTTTTTGTTTACATAATATGTGTGTGTACTGTGTATATTTATGTATATATAAATGCACACACAGCATATATTTTGAAAATATTTACATGTATTTACATATATATATTTTACAGATAAATATATTTAATATATAAACAACATTTTTCAACATAAATATATACATGCATGTGTGTGTATTTATTTAGACAAAATAAATATTCATAGTACTAACACACATTATGTTGTGATTAATCGTTTGCCAGCACTAGAAAAAAGAAAAAGAAAAAAATGCGTACAAAAATTTGTGTTCAAGGACTTCAATTCATCAAATGCAGGTTGGCATATGGATTTCACCATTATTGTTACTCTTGGCTGCTTTTTGACTCTCCTCCCATTTTCCCGGTACTTTCCCACTGAGTAAAGGGCAGCCAGTCTGCCTCATTTGTGAAGTGTGTTTGTTCGTGTGTGCTGGAAATGCAGAGAGAACATTGCATGAGCAGACGCTCAAGAGTGACGCAATGGTAGGGCTCTGACCCAGACTGGATGGTGTGCTTTTGACTACAAAAACACACTTGCTCTCTTCCAAAAGCTAGAGAGTTGCCTGTAGAGACAGCAGCATCACAGACATAAAATCTGTTCCAGAAGGTGAGCAACATAATTATGCAGCTTTCCAAGAGATCCTTCACAAAGAGCAATGCTAGAATGCACTGCCATGAGGTCAGCGAAGAAATAAGGCAAAAGGAATTTGTAAAACTTCCGTACAGAATCATATGTGTATTGTAGAGTTGCTGACTATATAGTGCACTCCAAATCATTATTTTATGAGGTTCTGTCCATCTCATTTGATTTTGGAATGAAGCTAATATTTTAGCTTGAGTTCAGAGTGTTTGGAGATTTTTGCATTCAAACCACTGCCAGAAAACAGCACATTGTAAGGAAGCTGTCGCTTATGTTGCTTACGGTCAATAGTTCTCATTCTATATCATCGTGATACTGAATTAAACATAAGCGTCATTGTTTTGCATGGAAAAGGCACCGTGTGGGCAGAGCACTCGGGCTAATAAAGCCCACCTGTGTGAGTGCGCCTGCGTCTGCCCTCACTGAAACCCAAGAGGAGATCTTCATACTCGACATCCTGTGCTCCAATTAAAATTAACTCACACCGCCTCTCCCTCCCTTGCTCCCCCCGTGTCTCTGTCATAGTTTCTAGCTGCAATAGGAGGGGGAGGATCGGGGTGACAGTGTAACAGGACCACAGCGATCCACTCAGCCAGTGGAGTTCTGAGGGATTGCTTCCGCGCTCGTTTTTTCCTCCTCCTTTTCCTCCTCTGTGGCCTTTTCTTTTTGTTTGACGGTCATTCGGCCCTCCCCCGTGACCCTCCTGAAGAGGCCCCCTGTTCCTCGTCTGCTGCGGCCTGGGCTGTTTTCCTGGAGTAAGTGTGTGTGGGTTGGGGGTAGGGTGGCTTACTGGTAGGTAGGTGGGAGAGGGGCAGTTTTTGGTAGATCCTTTGATCAGTAAAGCATAAACAAGAGGGAGCTTAGAGAAGAGGGGGTGGTGAAGTGCTGAGTCAGTCGCTCTCTTTCTCTCTCTCTCCTCTTTTTGTTATTCTTGCTCCCTCCCTCTCATAAGGCAGTGATGGTGGAAAAGTGACTAATTGGTAGCAAAGAGAAAGTGACAGCAGAAAAAAAATGATGGGGAAGGGACTTGCCAATTCTGTATTGCAAACAAAATCTGTCAGAAGGATGCAGAATTGATTCATCCACAAGGTCAAACATCCTCACAGGCTTTTTATTTTATTTATTTTTTGTCCTGTGGTTTCTCTTCCAGTAGACTAGTGGTCAGCCATCTATCTATCAAGACTAGTGGGTTTTTCAATAGCTTTTTCCAGTATCAAGAGTTCAGTGTGGCTCATGGTCTGTGTAATAGTACATTTAGTATACATTGATGCCCATATAATAAAAATATACGCCACTTTTCAAAGGTTTGGATTAGTAAGATTTTTTTCCAAAGAAATTTTTTTTCAGAAAAGATGCATCAAATTGATAAAAAGTGACCGCAAACACATTTTAATGTTACAAAAGATTTCTATGTCAAATAAATGCTGTTCTTTTGAACTTTGTTGAGCAAAGAATCTTGAAAAAAAAATATATAATTATTTGTGAAGGATCACGGACACTGAAAATTATATTGTATATTTACACTGCAATTATATTTCACAAAATTACTGTATTAAATGAGCATAATAGATATCTTACAAACATATAAAATCTTATGAACAGTTGAGTGAATTGTGTTCTGTGTGATTTCTAAAACAATTACACCTTTTTACAAATAATTTATTTGTTAATTAAAATCATCCTTTTATAGAAATGTTAAGGCACTAAAGTGTTAACTACGAAAACAATTTGGAGAATTATTGTTGAATGTTAGCATTGTTGAGAGAATTGTTGAAACCCTAATTAAACGTATTTCAATTATATAATGTAAATAAATTCATATAAATTGGCTTAAATTAAGGAATTACTGAAAATTACAGAATATTTTTCATAATACTTTTATAAAATTGACTTTTTTTCATCTATTGACCAGGCTGTCAGTAGATTCAGAAACGGACACAAGGAGATGGTGACACTTTTTTTTATTAGCCAATCAAACATGTTTATCAGTCAATGCCAATAATCTCAAAATAGATTTATTGGTCTATCACTAGTCAGGATGCCCAAACATAAGTTCAGTGCATGCAAATCTTAAATGGGCAAAGAGAGCAGAGCTGGGGGAAAAGAGGAGCAAGTGAATTGCATTTAGGGTTTTGGGTCGTAGCTTGGTCTGAGCTTTTGTCCAGCAGGTGAAAGCTTTGTAAAACTGGCGCCACATTGTTAAAGAGCCTGACACTTCAGTGTGTTGGAACAGGCAGCGAGAGAAAGAAACCTCCTGGGAGGAGACCCATGACTGACCCTGCCTGAATGTACAGGCCCTCGCCTGAGAGAGAGGGAGAGCGAGAGAAAGAGAACGGGAGAGAGAGGGGCCTTTTACTGTGTTAACTCTACATCTTAATCGAGCAACAAGCCTCGACAAAGCCATCATTAGAAATGCCTCTACACCGAGTGCTGCAGCCCGTTGTCACTGCAGAACAGATGCGAGTAGTGTTTCACAACCGCCTGGTTTGTCCTGAAGTTACATAAATCTGCTTCCTTCAGGAGTGTTTACTTGCAGCAATATTTTGATTTAAAAACCTAATCTGCTCTGGCTGTAGTTTCATAGACCTGACAGAACGTGCAACGCCTCCAATCGCAGGTCTTTTGAGCCGCCCACTCCATCCCTAACACTGCTCGTAAATTGCGTGCTTGTGCCTTCAGGACAACAAAACCATTTTCTTGGAAGACTTTATTTGTTTCGAAGAAAATGTGAAGATTAGCAGCTAGTGTTTAGGAAGGAGATGGCATGTCAGGTTTGATCTTAAGGAAGCTGCGAGATTAGATAATGAAATGTGCCGTGATGGTACGCCTGAAAACATACGAATGTTGGTTTTTGGAGGTAAATAATTCAGGATTAACTTGTTTCTTTTGGTTGTTCGAATGAAAGTACATCTGTTGGGTATTCATGCTGAGCTTGAGGCAAAAAACGCCCTCCTTTTTCAGCATAAACTGCTTAACCTTTAAGTGATAAACTGCAGTGAAAAAGAGAACAACACTGCGTCAAGCAGCACTGCTTTCCCTGCCACCCTGCTGTCTAAGATCTGAATAAACAGAAGGGTGCAAGCCTGGTTTCAGTCTCTCCTTTTAGACTTGTTGATTTGTTTTCCAGTAACCGTGTTGTTTATCACTGACCTTACACAGTAATCTGTGACTTCATGTGCAGATGACACTGGTTCAGTCCACTGCACGCAGGCAAATCGCATGTAAATGGGGTCGAAGTTCACTCAACAGCCTACGGTTATCCCTCCTCCACAGCAATGCATCAGCAGATCTGACACAAGAGTGGGTGGCAATTGTAAAGTTTATGAAATGGACTTTTAAAGGGGCTTTTTTTAGCAGCCAGGGCAAATGAAATGAATGGGAGTTTCATTGCTAACAGGACAGTCCATCATTTACACTTGCTTGTAGGAGGCTTCAGAGATGTTTGGTACCTGCTCGCTTTTGCTTATGCATATTAAAGGACTGAGGTGCTGTCCAATTGGATCTGTGTTCAGGTGTTTACAAAGATCTTGTAAAAGGTCCACTTGCTGGGAGTTTTATCTGAGCACTCTCTTTGAATCAAATAAACCAATGTGGGATATATAACACTGGTTGTGCACTCCCCTTGAAATATTATAGATTTATGCTCCCAATTTGATCACTTATAAAAGTATAATACATAGTCAAACCAAAAATTATTCAGACACCAGATATAATTTTTGATTATCTTTTTATTAGTGGGTGTAGGACACTATAGTTCATTCATTTAGGTAAGTGAGGATAGCAAAATAAAGTAAACTGACATATTATACCCAAAATTCTTCATACAGTGGACTACCAGTCAAATTGATCAAATTTGGTACCAAAAATTATTCAGACACTTTGACCTGAGTGTTTTTCTTTAATTGCTAATGCGACCTTTTTACACCACAGACTGAACAAAATTAAGCATTGCTTGGTCGTGGCTTGACCTATATTGGTATTATCTAATTGTGTTCTTAAATTTAGCAGTTGACAGCTATTCGTTACATACCTTTCTATCAGAGTTATCTGATATTATCAAGATGAATTTGTTCTTGATGAGTTCTTGTCATATTTTATTACTATTTTCTAAACTATAGTGAATAAACTGTGATAATGTGAGAAATGTTGAAGGTGTCTGAATAAAGTTTGGTTTGACTGTACATGCATACATTCTTGTGTATAAAATTGTTTGTTCAGATATGTCAAGCCAAAGAGACAGCTCATGAGGATTTGGGTCACAGCCACAGTTTTTTGTCTAATAGGCCTGCTTATGTACGTCTCTGTCTCCTGATAGCCATAATGACCAGACGACCACCTGGCAGGATCCACGTAAGGCCCTCCTTCAGATGAACCAGGCCGCCCCGGCCAGCCCAGTCCCTGTGCAGCAGCAAAACATCATGAACCCTGCCTCAGGTCAGACACTCATTTCATGTTAAACACTACACTCTCAATCCCTGCATTCTTATGGTAATTCTACGGGTGTAGCAGTCTCTTTTTACATCCCACCCAAACCTGCCTCTACCTCAGCAAACGCAAAAACCTTATCAGGGCAGATGAATGCATGTGAATGGCTGTTGATGATTAGGTAGACCTGTCTGGTTGGAGTGACAATAGTGACCTGGGTGTCCAGACTATGAAAGGTTCAACAGGAACTGTTGGAATCAGACAAGACCGGTCCTGTTCAGTGTTTTAAGGTGTTCCCCACAGACTTTAATGTCATTTTTGGAAAGTCGTTTGGTCCTGGAAACTATAGAGTGCAGACGTTTCTGCCCACTTTTTTCGAGCGGCCTTGATTCCGGAAGAATTTTTCCTATTCATTTTTTCAATTGGAATTTTTAAAAAGTCTTGTTAAATCGTCATAAGCCAGCTAGGAGGTGAATCACAACATTACAAACTTTGAATCAAAGCAAAAATCACTTTGCTTTCCAAGATCCTGTGATTGGTGGAGATTTCTTTCCAAAATTTCATGGCCTCGTGAAAATGTTGGATTAAAAAAAATGTGTGGATTATGGCCAAAGATTTCTAAAATGATCATTTCACTTAGTAATGGATAATTTTCTGTACACTGGCTGTTCTCTCTCAGGTCCTCTTCCTGATGGTTGGGAGCAAGCTATTACCTCAGAAGGAGAGATCTACTACATCAATCACAAGAACAAAACCACCTCTTGGCTGGACCCACGACTTGACCCGCGTTACGGTGAGCTTAAAGTCATAAGTTCATAAAAATAAAAATAGTATCATAATAAATCATACTTTTCATAGAACATTGATCTCTTAGAATGACAGCGTCGCCACCATTTTATAAAAGAAATAAGCCACCCGAGTAGTGATGCACTGAAATTTCGGCAACTAAAAATATTCATCTAAATTGCAAAAAAATTCAGTTTCATTGACGGAAACAGTTAACGCTTCTTCGGTGACATATTTTGAGCATATGTTCAGTGTGTGGATGGGCAAACAAGAATTAAACACGTCTGCATGATCCACGAAGACCAAAATTGTTACTAGAAGTATGTAAAAAAATAAAAATTGGCTGAAGTTTCGAGAGGCGACCGAACTTTACTACAACTGGTTTATCACCTGTGAACACCCTCAGCTGCGTGCCGAGTTTAATTACAGAAATGTTATTTTTGGTTTCTGTTTTTGACTCAATGAGAACTTTAATTTTGGTTTATCACTGAACCGGAGTTCCACTGAGGTAAAATAACTGCAACTATCTCTTATTGCTGTATTATTATACTGATTACAAACCCAAGTATAGATGACTACTCTCTGCGCTGTGTGCGAATGAAAGTGAGTGAGAGTGTGTTTTTGTGCTACACTATTCGGAGAGTATTACTGCTTCCTGTGACTCATACTGAGGTTAGCCAAAACTGCTCCACACTCAGGACTCTGCTATGTGATCCCTCTACTCACACACAAACTAGCTCAAACTGCATCTGATTATGCTGTTCCCTAAACCCCTTGTTCAGATATGCATCCATAATCCATACGCAGAGACAATGAAACATATCTAAGCAGCGGAACTGTCACGTTAATCTAATCATCTGTTTTTTTGCTGTGGAGATAAATAGTTCACCGAAAGGTTGTCAGACTGAGATGTTTGTCCTTTTTCTACCCCTTTCAGTCCCTCTCTTTAATCTCTTTCTATGAGCACGTAAGGCTCACAAAGAGATGAAGCCTTCTACTTATGTCACTTTGAGTTACTCACGCTTGAAGTGCTTTCCCTTCATCCCAAAAGAGTTTTCCCCTGGGACACTATCTCACTATCTCCTTCATGTATGAACAAGCATGTTCGGCACCATTTTTGACCAAAATCCTCAACTACAAAACAGGTTTCCGTACACCTAACACACAACTGGTCGTGGGTAAAGTGGTAAACAGTCTGTGAAGGGCTGGGTCAGGCAGGAGAGAGAGCGAGAAAGAACGAAAGACAAAAAGGAGGGGGGTAGGCGCTGGTGGGTGAAGCCCTTTGAAGATTTATAAGTGTTCAGCGGACAAGGCTGGTGGGCCCCTGAATTACAGACGTAATGTGAGGGGGAGAACTGCAAGGGGTAGCCGTGGTTAACTCGTTCCTTGCCTCTAGTTGAGAATGTTTGTGCGTTCCGATGAGGTTTTTATGTAACTGCATGTATCGCCATTTTATTATGACCTTTTGTGTTTGTTTTCATCCCTCAGCTCCTCTCAGTGAGGTCCCACCAACTTCAAAAACGTGTTAGCTCCTACTTGCACCAGTTGAACCCAAAAAAACAGTTAAATGTGTTGCTAACCTGACATGTTGTCCCGTCTGGCTCTCCGCTCACCCATTGGAGACACTTGGGTAATTTGAGCAGGGAGTAGAATGGGATTGTACTCCTTTAACAGAGAACTGAAGTCTGGCCATTCTCTCTTTCTGTCTCACCCCCCTTCCCACCCTGCGTGAGGCCCAGCGCAGGCAGAACTGTTCTCAGCTGCACATCTAGACGGACTTGAGTTTGTGCCAGGCCTCTCGATGCTGCAGCTCTGCTCCTAATCTGTTCCAGACCTTTTCAGTCAAAGAGACCCAATGTTAGAGCGAGAGAGAGAGAGAGAGAGAGGGAGAGGAAGGGGGCAGGCGGAGGCGGGGGCAGAGAGGGGGAAGGGAAGAGGGAAAAGAAATGGAGGAATAGGAGAAAAAGGAAGAAATGCCTCCTTCCTAAGAGGTGGCGAACAGGCCACGAGGTCTGGTCTGAGTCCACTACGGGACTTTATGATGTATTTCATAAGTTGCTGACTAGCCCAAGTCAAAATAGGCCACCCCCAAGTGTCTATTGACCACTTTACACCTGGCATTAACATTCATTCGGATAGTATCTAGATTTTTTTTTTTTAATCAAATTACATGTACACTTTTTCCCGCATTCATACTATGTCGTAATTACAAGATGACAACATGGGATGTTACTCAAGCTGTTCACATCCTCACTCAGAACTATGCATTTCTATGTAAACACTATTAACAGCAAAAAAATTGTGTATAATTTGAGTAATCACAATACAAAAGTAACAGTTGTTATGCAAATGCATTATTAGTAAATCATTTATTTAGGGGAACAAAATTCATATTTATTTTACTCTGCTAGATTATTCAGAACTACAGAGCGCCGCACATGACATGCAGAAAAATAAAAGTAAATTGTGTGCATGATTTACTAATTTGTTCCCTTATGTGAAGTAAATTGTGCACTTGACAATAATTTGTGCTCTCGTTTTAAGTAAATCGTGCACACAAAATAATTTGTGTCCTTGTTTTATACAGCAACATGTTTATGAGTATGCGGACGGGAAGTAGAACGAATTATTATTTTGTGCACGCAATTTACTTAAACTAGGGCACAATTGTGAGTAAATTGTGATTTAGTAAAACAAGGGAAAGAACGATTTACACAATTTACTTTTTTTTTCTGCATGTCAGGTGCGGGGCTCCGTATAGAACTCTACTGTATGCATTTGATTTATTTCTGGATTACTCTTTGCATTAAGGTATTAGCAATAGCTAATTATAGGAATTATTTATCAGAACCGCTGAAGCCACTGACATTTTGAGAGTTTCTGCATGACATTGCAGCAGTCAGGTGGTACAAGACATCTCAGAAAATTCTGAGTTTACAAGATATAATTTTGAATTCTACAGGGAAGTTTTTTTTTGTTTGTTTTTTTTTTACAAATCTGAATATTGTAATTATGGTAATTCAGACATGGCGTGAACACCTTTTGTTCAGATGTGTCTCCAGTGGGATCAAAGTTTCAAGTACTTTTTTGTGATCAAGTACTTTGTGAGAGCGAAAAAGGATTCCAAGTGTAATCTAGTGAAATAATTGGATAAATGATCAGATAATTGTGGTTAAATAAGGTGAGCATTAGGGCTGCACGATATATTGCATGGCACTGTAAAAAAAAAAAAAAAAAAAGTTGAGCCAACTTAAAATTAAGGCAACCAGCTTCAGCAGATTTTTGAGTTTTCTCAACTTGTTGTTTTAAGTTTATACAACAAAAAGTTGAGAATCTCCTACAAAAATAAGTTGAGAGAACTCAAAAATCTGCAAAAGGATGGTTGCCTTAATTTTAAGTTGGCTCAACATTTTTTTTTTTTTTTAACAGTGTGGAGCGGCATTTAATACACCGAGCAGTGAATTTAATACACAATATCAGCTTCAATATCGCAAACGATTCATCTGCGATTCTGAGCGCGAATTGCGTAGCTTGTCGGTGAACTACGGCTCAGTGTATTAAATGCCGCTCCATTTGAAAACAGGTGATGGAGATTTATTACTAATCAGAGAACCGTCTTTACTGACGAGATGCACATGACAATCGCATGCAATACATCGTGCAGCCCTAGTGAGCATATTGGAAGAACAGTGTGTGTGTGAAAAGAAAAAGCCAAGGACCTACTAGAAAGCACTTTAATGACTCAGTCTGGATTAATTATTTGCAACGTAACTGCGATACATATTACTTGAGTGGCTTAGTGTGAATAACGGAAACACATTTGCATTTCTCACTGCAGTAATCACTAATAATAACTGTGAAAGTCTTGATGTATAAATATACCACCTGCTGTTTCTACTTGTAAGTGATATGGCTTCCATCTTGCTTTCGACTGGTTTCCTACTACACTCTAGTCACAGCCGAGTTTCCTCATGCTGGCTTCCGGCAGCTCACAGCTTGCCTTTGTGTGGCCCGCTGAGGTTTATGTATGATAGGATATAGAGAGGCTTTTCTTTTGGATGCAGAGTGACTCTCTTTCCCTGTCTCCTCTGCTTTATGTGCTTATCTCTTAACTGGAAACGCAATTTGAGAGCTGCTTTTATACAATAAACCTGTTAAATCGACAGCCAGCAAATATTTACAAAGGCTTCAAAGGTCCTGGTGCTGCTTTTCCTGACGTTTCCCAACACCCCTTCGGTCTCACCTGCAAACAACAGGGGAGCTGCTATTGGCTGCCAGCTTTGCGCGAGAGCCTGATAAAGACTTATTACTGGATGGATGTGTTCTAGAGCTAGTGTACGTCAATCTGAGCTTTTAACTTTCTCACGCTTTCTTTTTAATTGTGTTCCTCTGCTGGCTTGTAGAAGAACACGTCCATGGCATGAACTTATGCAACACTTGAGTCATTCCGCCACATGGATAAGACTTGTTTGTGTGTTCTTGTCATCTTCGTGCTGTGGTATGGAGTTTCCCAAGTGAAAAACCCACAGCAGTCAAGTACAGACTAGTCAGGGAAATCCAGACCTGAGAATCAAGTGTTTTTTGTTGTGTTCCCGTTCACAGACGCAACAAATCTGGCTCCAAGATATCAGCCTGTATTAACTGGTCCCTCCTGACCTGAGATCAGCCATTACTGCTCCACCATTCGGCTTCAGTAGACCCCTATCTATGCGAGATAAGAGTCTTTAAAGAGAAACAAACACACGCACGCACTCCCCCACTAGCACTTTTATACATTCCCACACACTCTTCCACGCCTCAGGCAGGGTGGGGGATGGTGGTTGCGGTGTGTGTGTGTGTGTGTGTGTGTGTGTGTGAGGCGTGGTGAGTCTCTGATCTGATTCCCATGGTGAGAGGAGAGCGGAGACCCATTCAGGCCTGAGGTAGTGTAAACACACTCTGATTGAATGGTGATGAGGATAAGCGGGGAAGACGGGGCTCCCTTGCGCATGACAACGCCGGCTCCATCACAGCTTTGTTGTCACTGGTGGCCTCAGTGCATAAGTAAACAGCCATTTTCATTGGTCTAATTACTGTAACACCCCACCTCCTGTTGTCCAAAACATTTGTTTCTGTGTTTGCGTCTGTGGCGATACGCATTGTTCCATTCACTGCATTGATAGGCCTTTTTATACCCTATATCGTATACATGGCTAATGCTACTACCTTATGAATGGTTATTTTTGACTCGAGATTGAATCTCAGGTGTTTATATAAATTAAAAATGAATTTAAAATTAGAACATCCATTTTTGTAAATAAATTAATTTATACAAAATTATTGAAAATAATATATTATTGTTTTAAAGTATAGACTGCATGAAGAGCCCAACAGGAAAATCTGAATATTTCTTAATAAATCTGAATATATAATGTTATAATTTTGACAATATAAATGTATATCCGAACAGTTATACTGTATATAAGTCTAAATGTATAGATGCAAATCACACTACACACAAAACACATACACACTAAATCTGTTGATGCAATATATACATAAAAATCTCTGCCTCTCTCTCTCGCTATATGTGTGTGTGTATACACACATGTAAATACACACACATACATACACATTTATAGGTCTAAATATGGAAAATGTAGATGTAAATCTGAATATGTAGTACTTTTCTGAAAGTGATAAATGACTCCCTAAATAAATTCAGATTTGTAAGTGCTTATTTGAATTTATAAATGTATATTCAGATTTCAGACACAAACACACACATTATTATTATTATTATTATTAACGTCCTGGGTTCTGATTAATATCTAAAAATATTGTTTTATTTACATGTGCGATACTGTGTTTTCTAGTGCTAGGATATTTACTTTTAAATATAATCTATAAAGTTAATGCTAATCAATAATAGAATGAAGCATCATAACGTAATCGATTTTGTGTCCTCAGCTATGAACCAGCAGCGAATTTCCCAGAGTGCTCCAGTGAAGCAAGGCTCCCAGTTGCCCTCCAGTCCACAGAGTGGAGTGCTGGGTGGAAACAACCAGATCAGGCTGCAGCAGATCCAGATGGAGAAAGAGAGACTGAGGATCAAACAAGAGCTCCTTCGCCAGAGACCCCAGGTCAGACGCGCACACACACACACACACACCTGTCAGAACATTCTGTCCTCACATGCTAGATGGGCACATAGTCTTCTGCTGCGGAAACGAGCCTGATCTGTGTGTACTCGCTGTTCATGTTGTGTATTTTTGTTTGTAATGTACTGTATCGTATAATTGTGCAGGTTGTTTTGACAGATTTTTGGCATGAGGTCTGGTCCACCTTGCACCTCAAAGCAGCCTGTTGCACTTTGTTTCTCAGTACATAGTGTAGGGTGGGTGAATCTGAAGTAGAGATACTTGCCGTGTATGTTTTTGTGAGCTATTAAATGAGAGGTTGGAAGGTGAGGGGGCAGATGGGGAGGTGGAGGAGGTTTTGCTCAGCTGCCCCTGCTTTGGAATGTAAACACGGTGTTGACTCAGTGCTGCAGACCCCCCTGCTGGAAAACGAAATAAACAGAGATCTTCAGGGATGATCTTACCGGCTCTAGCTAGAAGCAGCTCACTTAGAAGACCAATAAAGATAGGCCTTCAAATACATTTAAAGGCATTGATGTGGTGGCTGGGAATCCTATAATGAATCGCTCAGTCATCATAAAATTGCATTCACAGCCTATATTAATATTATTACATATTTCCTACTAAAAAAATATTATATATAAAATTATAAAATTTTCTAAAACACAAAATTTGCCTAAAACGAAAAAAAAAAAAACAATTTACATGATTCTAAAACTAATTAAAATAAGAATAAAAATGGGCACATATTCATTTTAGTATTTTTGTTTGTTTGTTTTTTAATTTTAGTTTTAAATACAGAACGCATTGTAATTGTTTAAAATTTTATAAGCCACCTGCATTGATATCTAATACCCTAATTTAAATGATATCAGTTAACACACTAAATCTGGCAGCTCAAATATGAAAACTAATATAAAATAAATTAACTACTATAAATAAATTTAAAACTCACTAAATAAATTTAAAACTCAACTAAAATAAACAGATCAAATTAACTGTAAAAACTAATGAAAATAAAATGCATTTAATAAAAATGTCCTATCCAATAAAACACAAAAGCCCACAAAAAATAAAACTTAAATGTGATTTAAATGAATCATTTGCAGCAAGATGAGCTAAGCACTTTTAAGAGAGTCAATAGGGTCAGTGTTAATGTCATGTTGACGTGCTGGAGACTTTTCTGTGGTGACAGCCTGTTGAGTTGTCCTTTAATCAGCGAAAGTTGTGACTGTATTTAAGTTTCAATTAGTCATAGGAAGTCTGTAATAAAAAGCAAAGATCTGACCCTTCTGCCGTACCCTAAATGATGTGCAATAAACCCACACCTTCGCGTGAGTCTCCGCAAACCACCAATTTGAGCTGAGGCAGTAAAATAATCAAGGATGTTGACAGACAATCTTGCACAATCCATTGACAAATGATAACCAGATTTGTAACTCATGACTTGTTGGATGAGAAAGGCTCAAGTGGGTGATACAGGAAACTAAGTAAAACTTGTAGGTTAAGTTCAATGTTTTTTTTTTTTCCTTTCCCATACCTCACTTACTGTTTCGCGTACATGTGTGTAGTTTGAAAGTAAAAACCAGTATAGTTTGTTCTATCCTTTTTCCTTCAATAGAAAAAAATGTATCTGCTCTCATCTCAGTACTTGGCGCAATTCCAAAGAAAATCATTAATGTTGTCTTGCGTTAAGCTTCCGTTACTGCAGTCTGCTCACTTTATGAATTTCGTTTGTGTGTGTGCATACAGGAGCTCACCCTGAGAAACCAGCTGCCGACCAGCATGGAGCAGGATGGCGGCACTCAAAACCCTGTGTCCTCACCCAGCATGGGACAAGACGCACGTAACATGACCACCAACAGCTCTGACCCGTTCTTGAACAGGTAAGACACATCAAGCTGCGGGACTGCAGTCATACTAGAAAAATCACTTTTGCATTTGCACATGGTAGTATTTATCAGTTAAAAGGCACACAAGGGCAATGGACCTTCCCACAAAGGATGTTTGGCT
This sequence comes from Barbus barbus, assembly GCF_936440315.1. NCBI lineage: Eukaryota > Metazoa > Chordata > Actinopteri > Cypriniformes > Cyprinidae > Barbus > Barbus barbus. Next base: position 15,418,610 of record NC_136750.1, read on the forward strand.
GCATTGCATGTGTGCATTTTTTTTTTTTTTTTTTTTTTTTTTTTTTTTTTTATCTTGAGAGACACTCACTGGTGACACCTGCTGGAGAAGCTGTTGAAAGCAAGATTAAGCTGCTTTTGCAGAGAATTGCGTCCTCCAGTGGCGGTCAAGCACATAAATCTCTCCTCCTGCATGAGAGCTGATAAGGGATTGATGTGAATAACAAGGCGGCCCATGAGAACATGTGGTCTCGGTCTTAGAAAAGACCGCTCCCCCTCCCACCTCTGCCTCATTCACAAAGAGCTCATTCATCCAGCAGCTCTCATGCACTGAAGCCACATTTCATTCTCTTAATTAGAAGAAACTTGCTGTATTTTCCTTCACTGTAGCATGTCCTCTGCCCTCTTTATTTGAGCACTCTGTACTGAACTGCCTGCCTGCTATTTATAGAGAGAGACCACCAGCAAAACAACACCTTTTACAATGACTCTCAAAGGCAGTTCAGAGCAGGCCACTGCGTGTAGTACAAGCAATTACTAGCGGGATGAGCAATAATTGTTAGCAATTATTCTGGATAAATCTACACACGTTAAGAATTAGTGGATTCATTTTTTTATTTTATTCAAAAAATATATTTTATTGTTTTTTTTTTATGGTCATCAAAACCTTGAATGAATAAGACAAATGGGAAAGCGTTTTAAACAAATCAAAACATATGTTTTAGCTTATGTACAGTCTCCACAGCTCTTCTCAAAATCATTTTCTCTACCAACTTAAAAATATTGTGATTCTCTGTGTACTGAGATTCAAGAAACTTTTACTTAATAAAAAAGTAACTTTTTTTTGATACAGTAAATTTTTTCCCAGTCATCTGTGCTGGATTATATTCTTAGCTTGTTTTGAGTTTGGATTGTGGTCAAAAATAAATAATCAAGTGTATGTTGATCTAATGGCACCGTATATTTAGCTTTTTGTAGACATCATCTTTGTAGTGAATAAATAATTTTTTCTAATGTTTTTTTATTTTATTCTATTTATTTTTAGTCAAATATGTAAAAAAAAAAAAAAAATACATGGAAAAAAGTATGTATATTTTTTTAGTTTTTAAGCTTGTATTTAATACAAAAAATACAGTAAAAACAGTTATAACATATATGTGTATATATATATATATATATATATATATATATATATATATATATATAAGAACTCTCTTGTGTTTTAGTATATTTTTTTTATAATGTAATTTATTCCAGAGCTGAATTTTCAGCAGCCATTACTCCAGTCTTCATTGTCACATGAATCTTCAGAAATCATTATAATACGCTGATTTGATGCTCAGGAGACATTTGGATTATTATCAGTGTTGAAAATAGTTGTGCTGCTTAATATTTTTGTGGAAACCATGATCATTTTCCCCCTGGATTCTTTGATGGATATAAAGTTCAGCATTCATTTGAAACATTTTAAATGTCTTTTAATGCCTCTTTTAAACAATTTAATGCGTTCTCGCTCAGTGAAAGTATTAATTTCTTTCCAAATGATCTTGCCTCAAACTTTTGAACGAGTAGTGTAAGTGTACAATTTACATGTGTTCACAGTTTAGATTTGTCTAAGCAGTTGTGGCCTGGTGTTTTCCTGTGCAGTGGGACATATCACTCCAGAGACGAGAGCACAGACAGTGGCCTGAGCATGAGCAGTTACAGCGTCCCCCGCACTCCTGATGACTTCCTCAACAGCGTGGACGAGATGGAGACAGGTACGCCACAACAAGAACACTCAATCTAACCACACACATGATGTCAGCACATTTTAAGAGCAACCGTCTCACTCTCAGGCGATACCCTCGGCCCCAGCTCGATGGCAACACAGCCCAGCCGTTTCCCCGACTACCTAGACGCGATCCCGGGCACAGACGTGGACCTGGGCACCCTGGAGGGAGAGAGCATGGCTGTGGACGGAGAGGAGCTGATGCCCAGCCTGCAGGAAGCCCTGAGCTCCGACATTCTCAACGACATGGAGTCAGTGCTGGCAGCTACCAAGATCGACAAGGAGAACTTTCTAACCTGGCTATAGAGCACCGGGATCCAGCACTACGCCTTCTCTTCCAACATGCTGAACTGCTGCCAAATCCAATCTGTGAAGGATGTGTAGATGTGCTGAGTTGAGAAAAGAAAAGACATTTCTCTCTACTGGACAGTTTTTTGTTGTTTTTTTCATTATCTTCTATTCACTACGTTTGGCCGAATTGGTTTTAAAAGCAGAGGTATTTTAACCTTTGGTCCTTTTGGACTTCTTTTTTGTTTTCTTATGTCTTTTTTCATGTCTGCATCCTCAAGGCTGGCCCATGAACAGACAAGTATCCACAAGTACCCAAATCTCTTTCACGACTGTACTGCGTGCAAGTATGCGAATGTGAAGTTGTGTGCGCGAAGTGTCGTTTCTCGCCTCGCTGGGCGAACAGGGCCGAGAGGGCTCAGAGAGAAATAAAGACAGACGAACCCCGAAATCAACCTACCGCAACTTCCTGTGACTGCAGCTCCCGTCTCAGAACATCCCTGATCTCAGCTCGCCTACAACTGACTGTTTTTTCCTCGTACAGTAATGAGCCTGAGAAACCAAAAAGCGATGAGGAGGTCGTCTGTACGTGATGGGATTGTGATCGAAAGGTCTGAATCGTAAGGGTTTTAAAGTGTGGCTTTGGTTAAACAAATACTGCTGCTTGGCTGTGCCAGCATCTCACACTAGAAACTGTGTAATCAAGTGCCTTCAGACAAAAAAATTGAAACATGTTCCTGTCGTTTTTACGCTAGCGATCATCGATCAAATTTGACGTTTGCTTTTACTTACTCCCTTCATTAATCAAAGTATATTTCTTTCAAAGGTTTTATAAAAAATATTGTGTTGGGAATTAGGGTTTGATTTTTCTTTTTCTTTTCTTTAAAGAACCCTAGCCTCTTTGTGTGTTAGTTTTATTTAAGCCTGATTCTGTTTTCTTGAGGGTTATGGCATTCATGTGTGATCAAAGAACAAATCGGGTCTGTTTTGCTCTCATTTGAAAAGTTTTATACAGAACAACTATTCTAAGAGCTGCCTTATAGTACATGAACCGATTCATAAAGAACACTAACTAGATGGACGCTATCATTTCCGCTACATCATAACCAATCTGAGAGGGGGATCGCTTGGTTTTGTTAAAGATATCTTTTTTTTTTCTTACGATTTTAGTATCTCAGTCGATGTGTTGCTTACTTGCTTATTTTAGTGAAAATCTCAGATTTTTAAAAAAAATCCAAAAGCAATGAACAAAATATCATGGGCACTTTGATCAATAGACAGACATCTCTGATATGAGCTCCAGTAGAGTCTGTGCCAGTTGATGGTGTTTGGTGCCGAGACAGATATCGGGCAGGAAAAGGAAGGTTCTGATACGTTTAGATGGGTAGATAAGCATGTCTTGAGGGTTAGTGCTGTAGATTAGCTGTTAGCTTGGATTCGAATTTGGTAACTGTGGATACGAATGATAGAGTACAATGTTATCGTTTCTGTCAGGATTTCTTCGAGGCTTCCAAAGACGTATTTTTTTTATCATACTGTTATGTACACGTAAGACATAAGCTAATGAGAAAAGGTCTAATTGATTTGTGAAGAGATTTCTAGTGAAGCGAGATTTGACAGGTCCTCTTATGCTGGTTCTAATGTCAGTACTAATAAAACACATTAGGCAGGTTACCCAGGTTTACATTATTTCACTAAAGCAGAATACTACAGGGACTTCGCCCCCATTACAGATTTGCTGCAGATGCTTTGAATTCAGTAATATGAATATTTCCTCGTTTACAATATATGGATACCTTTACACTACATGATTATTGCTTAATAACTGGCCCGTACACTAAATGCGTGTTGTACTGATTTTTTGTTTCTTAAAAAAGGTGAAGTTTTATCAGTATAATGTCTGTTGGGGTGAATATACCGCTAAGGTTTATAATTCAGTTGCCTCCGTAAGCAAAAATTTTATGGTCAAATTTTATGATCAAAAACCGCAAACTAGGCCATAGTAATGAAAGTTAGAGGTTATAGAGAAAATAAAAGTGGTGAGAACAAAAAGACAAGCTAAGAGAAATATATTTTTGCAAACATAGTATTGATGGCAGACTCTAGTGGGTTAAAACAGTGTTGGAGAGAGCAATGCAACAAAATGTTTTATGAATTGTGGGTACAGTGATGGTATTGCACGTTTATAGAACATTGACTAAAATGTGTATGTATGTCACTTAAACATGATTTTATGCTTGCTTAGTGTGCAACTGTTCAGAATATATAGTAACTGTTTACTTTTTTTTTGTAGTGGTAGTACTAATCACACAAGTTAATGAATTGGTATTTAGATTTCTTTTAAATGCACACAGAATGAATTTATATCCATTTATTATGATCTTTTTTTCTTTCTTTTTTTTAATCAGTGTATGTGCATGTACCTTAGAACCTTAAGTTCTGTTACATTATATCTCCTTACATATTACTTTAAAATTGGCCTGGAATAAAGTATATACTTTGGTAGTTACTGTGTTTAATCAGTTATTTTATGCATTAAATGTTTTCTATTGTACATCATGCAGTCCACACAGTTAGACTAAATCACTTTATTGGATAACTTTTTCTATCATACATGATGAAACTAAAAAAATTTATACAAAATTAACAAACTTTAAAAAAAAAAATTGTCTTTGAGTTATAACCAAATAATTTTTGCCTCTTATATGTCTTTAAGAAGACTTTTACATAAACACTATCCCCCGGTTTCACAGACAAGGCTTAAGCCTAGTCCTAGACTAAATTGTAAGTCTGAGCTGTTTCAGTTGAAATAAACTTGCACTGACTGATCTCAAAATATATCAGTGCCTTTGTTTTGTCTCGAGATGCACCCCAGTAATGTTTTATTCTAAGGATGTTTATAAAAATGACTTAAATGTCCTAATTGAACCACGGCCTAATCCTGGCTTAGTCTAAGCCCTGTCTGTGAAACCTGGCCTATATGTTTAGTCCAAACTCATTAAAATGTCTTGTAGTACACATTGTAGTACTGGACTAGACAGACACACACACACACAAAAGTATTCACAACTGAAAATGTAAAAAAAAAAACACCTTCTAGGGAATAACCTATTTAAGATTACAATGTAAAATGTATCAAACCAGACACTGTCTCATATGCATATTAACCACATTATGGTGAAAATATTCTCTTCAGAACATGACTAGCTTGTTTTAGCCTGTATTTCCTCAACGGCTCCATTTTTAAATGATGGCATCATGTTCCTCACTGCAGGACATGAAATAAATATTAGCGGTTACATTATTACATATGAACATATATAAAACATGGGATAATACATAAAAGAGTGCTACAGTCGGGTTCTGGAAGTAAAAATGCCAATCATTTTCTCCATAGGGAAATTAATTTTTAACAACAATTTACAAACCGTTAAAGACAGATCTAGATAACACTTTATTTAAGTGTCCTTGTTATACGTTACATGTACTTACCATTACAATAATTAAGGTTACACTTTATTTTAAGGTGTCCTTGTTACACTGTACATATACATTTAAGTACGGAGTAATATTAATTAACTACATACTATTTGGTTCAGATTAGGGTTTGGCTTAGGGTTACTTGCATGTAATTATGCATAATTAAGTTTTATAATGGTAAGTACATGTAATGTGTAACCAGGACACCTTAAAATAAAGTGTTACCATAATAAACTATGCATAATTACATGCAAATAACCCTAACCATATAGTATGTAGTTAATTAATATTACTCAGTACTTAAATGTATATGTACAGTGTAACAAGGACACCTTAAAATAAAGTGTAACCTTAAAGTCCCCGGGCGCCGCAGCACTGGCTGCCCACTGCTCCGGGTGTGTGTTCACGGTGTGTGTGTGTGTGTGCATTTGTTCACTACTCACTGCTGTGTGTGTGCACTTGGATGGGTTAAACGCAGAGCACCAATTTCGAGTATGGGTCACCATACTTGACAATACGTCACGACTTTTTTTACTTATATGTACAGTGTAACAAGGACACCTTAAAATAAAGTGTTATGTGCTATGAGTTTGTATATGTCTTACTGAATTTTGGTGAAAAACTACATTACCCATGATGCTGTACAGAAACTCCACCAGAGTAAATGCAAATACTGTATGTACTGTATGTATGTACAGTGGTGTGAAAAAGTGTTGGCCCCCTTCCTGATTTTTTATTTTTTGACCTGCCTGACAAAGTTAAGTAGACCAAAAGATCCTCAAAAGCTACACATCATGTTGAGATCCAAAGAAATTCAGGAACAAATGAGAAAGAAAGTAATTGAGATCTATCAGTCTGGAAAAGGTTATAAAGCCATTTCTAAAGCTTTGGGACTCCAGCGAACCACAGTGAGAGCCATTATCCACAAATAGCAAAAACATGGAACAGTGGTGAACCTTCCCAGGAGTGGCCGGCTGACCAAAATTACCCGAAGAGCGCAGCGACGACTCATCCAAGAGGTCACAAAAGACCCCACAACAACATCTAAAGAACTGCAGGCCTCACTTGCCTCAGTTAAGGTCAGTGTTCATGACTCCACCATAAGAAAGAGACTGGGCAAAAATGGCCTGCATGGCAGAGTTCCAAGACGAAAACCGCTGCTGAGCAGAAAGAACATAAAGGCTCTTCTCAGTTTTGCCAGAAAGCATCTTGATGATCCCCAAGACTTTTGGGAGAATACTCTGTGGACTGACGAGACAAAAGTTTAACTTTTTGGAAGGTGTGTGTCCCATTACATCTGGCGTAAAACTAACACAGCATTTCAGAAAAAGAACATCATACCAACAGTAAAATATGGTGGTGGTAGTGTGATGGTCTGGGGCTGTTTTGCTGCTTCAGGACCTGGAAGACTTGCTGTGATAAATGGAACCATGAATTCAGCTGTCTACCAAAAAAATCCTGAAGGACAATGTCCGGCCATCTGTTTGTGACCTCAAGCTGAAGCAAACTTGGGTTCTGCAGCAGGACAATGATCCAAAACACACCAGCAAATCCACCTCTGAATGGCTGAAGAAAAACAAAATGAAGACTTAGGAGTGGCCTAGTCAAAGTCCTGACCTGAATCCTATTGAGATGCTGTGGCATGACCTTAAAAAGGCGGTTCATGCTCGAAAACCCTCCAATGTGGCTGAATTACAACAATTCTGCCAAGATGAGTGGGCCAAAATTCCTCCACAGCGCTGTAACAGACTCATTACAAGTTATCACAAACGCTTGATTGCAGTTGTTGCTGCTAAGGGTGGCCCAACCAGTTAGGTTTAGGGGGCAAGCACTTTTTCACACAAGGCCATGTGGGTTTGGATTTTGTTTTCCCTTCATAATAAAAAACTTCATTCAAAAACTGCAAAACTTTTAATAACTCTGTAACAAAAACTTTGTATGGGAAAAAATTAATTGAAATGCTCTGATGGTACTCACATGACTCTGTAGCGCACTTCCTGTTGTGAGCAGGCCAACCTGTAGCCCAGAGTGACGACCAGTATGATAATAAAGGCCAGCGTCATACCGCCAATGAAACTACCCGCATGGAACCGAGGCCTGCTGCTGGGTAGGAACACCTGTTTTATCCGTCCAAAGAAAATAATAGTTTCAAAATTTGACTGTATAAATGCCAATGCTGAGTGATGATGCTGTTGGTGAAACCGATGCTGATCAAAAGTAGTGCAATCAATCAATACAAAAACTCAGGCTGTACCTGTAGACACAGAAATCAGGCGTTTGCTCTCTGTTGAGATGTGCACAGTGTTCACAGACGGCTCAGTTGGGGTGATGGGTTCAGCTTTGGGCAGTAATGTTGAATAGTTGGACATGTTCGATCCAGTCACTGAAGTCTTTCCTTCAGCTGAATGAGCCTGGACAGCTCTCCTCTCTGCATATGGAAAATCCAGATCAGCAAAAGCATTTTATTTGTTCTTATATTACAGAAATTACAATAAAAGTAAGAGCAGCAGAGTACTTTTATAGTGTTGTGTATATTATTTTGCTGCAATAGCACACATCTGGTCCAAAACATTGTGAATGCTGTAATCTGTTTTCGTGGAAAACTTGAGTAAGATGGTGTGGGTTTTGTCTGTGGGATTGTCTCAAATCAGTGAGCAGTGAACGGTCTACCTAGATCAGTTGTTCTCAGCCAGGGCCTGGAGAAAAATATATACTGTCTATGATCAGATAAACAGTAAAACATGCAGGCCACACCATTAGACTAAATCACTTTATTGGATCATTTTCGCTACCATACATGAAAGCACCTTTCAACAATACTATAAAGAAAACATACCAAAAATGTCCCTGAAAAGTAACCAAAATATAATCCAATAATGCCTCCGATATAAAGATTTTTAAAGTGCATATTTTATACACTATAGATGTTACAAACTCATGTACAGCTTGCCTAGGAAAAAGAAGAAACACACACACTGAAAATATGAGTTCTTGAAGGGGCCTCAGCAAAGTTCCACGACAGCCTCAAGATAACTTAAAAATGATTTAAAATAAGACCAAACAAGCATTAAAATAAGTCCCAGATATTTGTGTTTATTTATATATTTTGATTTATTTGTTTATGTTGTGAAGAAGTTAAGAGAACCAGGGTTCCCACGTTCCTAAAAAAATCTGAATATATGAGTTAGAATAATTTTAAAAGTAGACCTTAAAAAGCAAATGAATAACATCTAATTCCATGGCATTTGTAAAATGAATATACTTTTTTGCCAAGCTTTAAAATGGACCCTTTTCACAGACTTGACAGATGACCTCACTTATGTCATGTTAGGGATGTTATCATGAATTTTGCTACTGGAGCAAATATTTTTGTTGTAGTTTCCGTTCACCACTATAAGTTTACCCAACTATGATGACTTGTGCTTCTAAGAAGTGTGAAAAGCATCCTTATTTCATCAGGTAGAAATCAGGCCCGAGTCAAGCACCATCCAACAAGTCGAAGAGAACAAAATCGTCACTTCCTAGTAAACTGTGGCACTAAATATCACTAAGAATAGAAGCCACTGAATATGATAATTAATATAATAATTTTCATAATAATTAAGCAGACGAAACACAATATGCGGTCATTAATTTCTTTCTTTCGGAGGAGGAGGATGCCTGCTGTTTGGGAACGCAGTCGTGTAATAAGACAATTCTACAGAAATACTTTGCTCAGGCATTTCAGAATAACATATAGATGCTGTGAAGGAGATCGCTCCGCAGCTAGTCAAGTTATCCCGTCTCACAGAGCAAAGTCACATCACTTTTTCGATGAAAGCATGGAGGAATTTATTCGGTAAATGTGTTTCCACCGTAGTTTATGCGCATTTTTCTTATCGGATAAAAATAATATCCTACTCAAGTTTTTTATGCTTATTTTTTTAATTTATGCGCATCTTGGCGTTTATCCAGCGGTTTTTTATGCGATATTCCAAAATGCGCATAAAAATAGGTGGATGGAAACGCAGCTGCCCCTTTTACAGCGGTCCAGCTTCTCCTGTAGGAAGTGCCAAAAAGAGGAATAAGAATAGCATGAGCAATAGTAAAAGTAATGTTTTAGGAATAAATAAAGATCAAACACAAACAGCGGTTCATTTTCTTAACGAAAAACTGAAGTCATCCAGTCCTAAACTGACCGACCGTCTTCTGAGTCTGCCCTCATTATCGACGAATGTATCAAACTGCTTCAGCTGTCATTCAGAGGAACGCGTTATAAATAATGAAATTAGACTTTAATATCCAGTTTTAGTCAACACCAGCACAAATGGCTGACAGCAACAGCGACTGAAACTGTGTACCAGGTGGTCAAAACTTGGGGTTTAGTACTTTGCACATCTGTCGGTCGGTGTGTGTGTGTGTGTGCATGTTTATGTGGTTTATGAGGACACAAATTTGTATAATGACATGGGTATGACAGAGGTATTACAATATGAAGGTAGTTTATGAGGACACTGCCTATGTCCCTGTAATTCAAAAGGCTTAAAAAAACATACTAAATGGTGTTTTTTTTGATAATCTAAAAATGCACAAAGTCTCCTGTGAGGGCTAAGTTTAGGTGTAGGGTTGGTGTAGGGCAATAGCACACACAGTTTGTTCAGTATAAAAACCATTACGCCTATGGAGAGTCCCCATAAACCACAAAAACCAACATGTGTGTGTGTTCTAAAAAGTAAGCGCTCGCCCTGCATATCTAAATGTAACATTACGTTTTGAAAGTAATGATGTCCAAGCAAGTGATTTGAAACTCATTTATTTTTTGCAAAGCATCACAGTCTGGAGGGGAAAATCAAAATACATTTACAAAAACTTAAGTGCACACAGGCACAATCAGCTGAGCCAGAAATCCCATGGCCACACATGTATTTGATAAATGAAATTCCATTGTACTTTCTTTGCAAATGGTGACTGAGGCTGTACGTTTATCAAAAACAATGTTAAAAACAAAAATACTTCTTTGTTTTTTCAAATTTATGGCCATTCAATGTAAGCATGGAGTAAAGGAAGAAAGAGATGCACATCTATCTCCAACAGCAGTGTTTGTGCCTGGCCCTGGTTTAGTGTCCAACATTTCTATTTTTACACTGCATTTTGTTAAAGCTACTAAAACATATTTATGGTATTCATAGAAATCATATATGTTGCTGACTTGCTGTGCACCAAAACCAAATGTTTATTGTCGCTTGGGAGCTATCAAGGTTTTACTGCAACATGAGTCCCATTCTACGTGTTAAGGCAGTCAAAAAAAAAAAAAACCTGAGGAGGTCCAAAATTGGCACATGGATTTATTTGAAACAGAGATTTTACTAAATAGAATTCCATAAAAACATCAGGCCTTTCTGATAAACAAATTCAACATGCATGAAAATGTTTACATGCCAATTTTCACAAAGCAAGACTTCTCATCACATTTCTGTAATTTACACTGAAAACACAGAACCATGAAAAAACTGAGGCCAAGGGATTCTACATTACACATCTCATTAGTGCGCTAACTCCTAAAGTGCCAAAGAGAACAAGGGACTGATATCCTAAACACAGTTATATTGATGCATAAGAATGTAATAGGCTGCAGGAAAGGAGGAATTCATTAGTACAAATATGACATTTATACAATACAGTGTGCACAGAACTGCAAAAACGTGAAGAACATTTTCTGTTGCGGTTGGTTGGTTTAGTTTGAACTTAAATTATTCATTCTGGGCTCAAATTAGCTGCAGAACTTTGGAATTCAATAATGAACAATCAACATGCAAGCGAATGCTTTTCTTTACTCTGACCTCGGCTGGTGTTCTCACATTTACCTTACAAGTTACCTCTAGTCGCCAGGGCACAGATGTTGTTTAAGATCATTCCTCGAGTTAGACTGCAGGAAATTAAAGTACAATTTTCGTTGATCTCTTCCAGAGCATCATAAAACAAAATGAGCTGCATTGACGACAAAAAACCTTCTACCACAGCAATATCTCACGGAATGGAGCCAAACTTCTGGAAGAAAGAGTCTTTCTTCTGATGCTTCTGACTGCTCATCTTACATCTCATCCAAACCATAGTCCTCTTCAGGGAAGTCTCCCACAGTTAGTGAGAGGGGCTTCACGAAGGCGCCATATTTTGGCTCACACTCAAAATAACGTTTCCCATTCACACTAAATCAAGACAAACATAAAGCATCAGTCAGACGTTCTCAGAAGGTTCATGTAAGGGTCACATTAGTCATTTTCAGAGACATGCTGGTCTTATTCATAAACATAAATAACTAGGGATGTAACAATATTATCACTATCTCGATAATATCAGTCTCGATATTATCGTGGTCACATGATGATATGAAACAATAGGTCTTCTGGACAAAAAGTAGTTTTTCAAATATATTTTGGGCCATTATGCTCTGGCACAGTAGCTGTCAAATGAACTAAAACCGAAAGCACAATATGGCTTAATCTCTTCAAGAAGTCTGTTTTCGCTGTGTGTTTTAAAACGAAGCGCACACATCGTTCATGCGATCAGCTCGTGATTCTGTGTTTTCCGTGCTGAATCAATGAATGCAGTGAACCTTGTTTATTGCACGTGCTGTGAGTTTAGCATGCGTTTGAGAACGCAAGCGCCACCAGTTATGCTTTATTCTCACGACATTGTAACAATATTGTAATATCCCTACTGTAGTGTAAAACAAAAGTAATATACCTATAAAATATTCATTTTCATTTATTTTACAGTGCAATTGTTTTACAATACATGGCTACTGCTGTCATTGTTATTATTATTATTCTATTCAAATTTCTCTGGCTTCCAAAAACACCAATGTGAATGTAATTTAGTCAGACATTATATCACAAATAAAAAGAGGGTTGAGTCAATTTCCCTGGCTTTTTTTCTAACTTACGTTTTCCTAGTTAAGAAACATGGGTTGGAGCTCTTAATTTTGAACTCTCAAAGTTCATTAGAAAGAATAATTTAACTTTAAAATGTACAAAAGTTTAAATTTTCCCAATTCTTCATCTGTCTTTTTTCTTTTTAAATATCGCAATAAATATAGTATTGTGAACTTCATATAGGAATAATCTCGTATAGTGAGATTTTGATATCGTTACATCTATAAATAACTTTTGCGTGCACTGACCTGCCATCATTCTTTCCCAGCGGCTCATCATATTTCAAACCAACCCAGTAGCCTGGTTTGAAATCTGTTGTACCTGCAAACAAAGAAAGCATTTAAGCCCCATTGAATAGGGTTGGTATACACAGGAATTCATATATGGGAAAAAAAAATAAAATCACATCTCTAAAGAAACCAGGGAGCCCCAGGTCAGGATGGCGTGTTACAGTTCACTGAGTTAACTGCCTTTTGAAAAGCATCACTCACAATTTAAATAAATATCAAAACTAGATGAAAATTGACTATATGAATTTCTTGGCTCTATTACAAGTACATGTAACATTCAAGTGGTAAATCAGAGCAGTAGCTGTGTAGCTAGCGATTAAACTAGGTCATGCAAACAGCACAAACAAAGCCTTAATCTGCGAGGTGTGATATGGAAATGAGGGTAAGCGTACCCACAAACATGACAGTGCCAATCTTGGTAGGTTGCCCAGGAACTTGAACTTTGCAGCGTTTCCCAACAGCAATGGCTTCAGCGGCCACCTTCTCTTCCTCTTCTTTCTTAGCAAGAGCCTCTTCTTGCTTGGCCCTGTTTTCCTCATTAAATCGACCTAACTTCATATTCTTCTTGAAGTTACGTATTGAATCTGACAAGTAAAAAAATGAAATGTTAGATATTTGCTTACATTAATTATAAAAGCACTTATAATATGTACGATCAATGTCTTAACCATTTGTACTTGTACTGTAACACTGTATTTCATGCGCTTACGCGATGAAACAAAAAAAGTCATTTTTAATCAAAATTTTAATTCCATTTAAAACCTGCCCCTTTCTTACAATTGACTGCAAGCTCACATTTAGTCGATCTGCCTCCATCCAATCAACAACCAATTGATAGAACCCTGTTCTACAATTTTTCCCCATTTTCAAAAGTCCATTTAACGTCACAATAAGGAAGACATGACATGTCTCTATTTCAATTTCATTGTGAGTTAAATCACAGCTCAACTATATGTGTAGTTACTATAAGTTGCTATAAATTAAATCACTCAGCAAATGTGTTACATGCAGAAATTTAATTATTATGGATATTTGGATTACCTGCCCTTTTTTCATAGGCATCATCAGAGATCTCAAATTTCTCCACCTTTGACAAATCAGTGAACTCCCCACTTTGCGTACCACTGCGGTCTGTCACCTGCACAGAAAACAACACTAAAGTATTAGAATTCTGTCTTTATTAATGCTATCAAAACACTTTTGGATTTTGAAGCTCTAGAAATCATCATCCGACATCATTTCAATTTTGTTATGTCACTTGTTTTCTGTGTAGCTGGGCTGTCAGTAAAGAGTCAATACCCACATGTATTCTGCAGTCATCATCCACATGATAGGAGCCGAGCAGCGCTTCATTGTTGTCTAGCTTCTGTAAGAACTTGTCTGAAGTGCTAAATAGCTCAAGGTCCATATAGGCAGCAGGGGTACCCACAATCAGCTCCAGTTTACTCTGAAAAACAAACATACATGTTAAACTAGAAAACAAACTACAATATCAATATGATTCCAAATAGACCCTCACAGTTTGATGACCTGTAATGTAATAAATGTAAAAATATAGAAAAATTGTACCAGAGCTTGTCACAAATAGGGCTGCACGATATGTCGCATGCGATATTTAACGCGCATCTTGTCAGTAAAGCCGGTTCTGTAATCAGCGCTAAATTCCCATCACGTGCGTGATTTCACACGGAGCAGTATTTACTACACAGAGCCGTTGTTCACTGACAAGCTGCACAAATCCACGTTGATAATGAACCTACTACAGGATTTAACACAGAGTAACAACTCACTACCAGTTACAAAAGACACTGTAACAGTCTGTCACAGGCAATTCTAGTAGCATTTTTCATCAACTAATTTCTTAAAGGGGTCATCATCCATCCTATAATGATAAAAATCCGCCCAGTGTTTTTTAAAAATCCCTTTTTTATTAAAATCCCCTTTCTCAAATCAAGCAGTTCTGAGATTCCTGTCAGAATGATGTAGTTCTGTACAGGCCCCTCCCACGATAGTTGATTGACAAGACCATCTTACCTTAGACCCGCCCCGAGTGAGCTGTTTAGGGGAAGATAAGATGTCTCCGATTAAGCGATTGAGGTGTTTTGTTGTTGGATGTAATAATGAATATAGCAGTCGTCATTTACTCCCAACATCTGAGCCGCTGAAGACGCAGAGAATTAACTTTACTTTCATTTTGAAGGGAATGTGCTGATCTAAATGCGTCTATGTTCGCGCGAAGCATTCGTGATCTAGCTTCATCTACAGAAGAAGTGATTATAAAGTTTTTTATGAATCTTTGCAAATCGCCCTTTCCTTATAATGAGCTAGTTAACCAGTTTCGTGGCTAAAGTAAACAGTACTGTTCGTCACTGCAAGGAAGAGAGGGGCGGGGTCAGCAGAGCTCATTTGCATTTAAAGCAACATGGACTAAAAAACGGCTGATTTTGACATGGTAAAAAAGGTGTTTTTTACACTACCAGTGAGAAATTTTAACCAAAGTATGCTATAGACATTTAATTAAGACCCTAAAGAATCATATCAACTTGTGGAAAATGGGCATCCGATGACCCCTTTAAATAATCCTTTTACTATTTGCTGGCCCGCTATCTAGTGCCAAATTTTTTTTTTGGCCCAATGCCAAACTTACTTCCGACCCCTGCTCTAAAGACACATGATGATAATAAGAATACTGAGAAAGGAGTAAAGACTAAGAATAATCTTTCAAGAGAGATTTATTCTTTCAAAGAATAAATTTCAATGCTTTTGCATTCTCTTGCAAAACTTTTACATTTCACAGAGTAACTTTGCAAAATAATTGCATTCCCTCAAGAACCTTTGCCTTCACTCTCAAAACTTTTGCAGCGGAAATAATATGAAGTGGTAGGAAACTCTATTTCATAGATTTTACAAGGGAACCCAACATATTTCAGAGAAATGTAATAGTTTTGCAAGAGAAGGCACAGTTTCTTAGGAGGAACGCAATTTTTGGTGAGTGGACACAAAAGCATTGAAATATAATTTTTACACCCATGCTTTTTTTTTTTTTTTTTTTTTACATCATGTC
The DNA here is from genome assembly GCF_936440315.1 of Barbus barbus. Lineage (NCBI taxonomy): Eukaryota > Metazoa > Chordata > Actinopteri > Cypriniformes > Cyprinidae > Barbus > Barbus barbus. The sequence continues at coordinate 15,434,392 of NC_136750.1, forward strand.
CCTTTAAGGGCTCCTTATTACAGAGCCACAAATTGTTATACTAAATAATAAATATCATGCAATAGTGATCGTGCCTGTGATTTGACCATATTGCCACAATGGACAACATCTGCATATGACCAGAATATTATATCCATAGCTTGAAAAAGAAAAAGAAAAAAAGTACCAAACTTGTTTTGAACATTTTAAATAAGACGCTATCCCTCACTATACCAAGTTCTTGAACAGTTTTACGGGAAAATAAATAGCATAACATATCCCAAATATCACGGGTCATTTAAAAAAACAAAACAAAGCAGTACATACTCGATTCTGCAATAGGCAATATCAGATGTAGTGTAATATCTGACATATTCCATGTCTGACTGCTTGGCAATTATACTAGTATATGAGTGGAGCAATGCCGCACCTTAAAGTCTGCGATGGTTATTCCTCGGTTGAATCTCCGGTTCGACTCGAAGGAGCTGACGGTGCTGGTCACCCGCACGGTCACGGTGGGGTTGGTGATGACTGTCACAGTCCCGTCCATCTTCCGTTGCTAACCAAACTCTGATGCTGCTGGTGTGCTCGAGCTGAAAATCAAATGGTGTGTTTGGTATTCATGCAGCAAAATACAGATGTCCGGACAGAACAGTTATTTTGTCATGGTCTCCACTTTTTTTTTTTTTTTTATGCCAAAAATGAAAATGAAACAAGTACATAACAACAGGAACAAAAAAAAAAGAAAAAAAAAGAACAAGACATAGATCATGAAAAATATATAGACAAAATAAAGTGCCAGAGGGAGAAAAAAAATTATACAAGGTTAAACATTGAAAGCAATCTTTGACTTTTCAAAGACGTTTTGTTTTTTATGCCCATCAAAGACAAAACATAGGAATTATAGTCTACTAGAAAAATAGACCTTACCTATTTTGGGATCTTACCCAAATATTTGCATTTGTGAATAAAAAAAATTACCAAGATTCATAAATTAACAACGTACTGAATATGAGAATTTGGATTATGATAAAGAAAAATAATACTATGTTAATACATATTTTGGCATTTGTTTTTTTCTGAGAGACAGGTACATAACTCATTCCAAAAAGTGGTCTCCACTTAATATTTGCTATCTTGCTGGTTGCTATGGCTAGCCACTAGTATTTACATGCACTCACGTGACAAGCCCTTCACTTTCTTCACTTCTTCAGCCAGCTGTTAGCACGTTCAGTTCTCATCAGTTACACGCGATCCGATATTTTAAGGGCTGTATTCAACACAACCGTATATTCTTCTTGTTTTAGCTGCTCAGAAGAGCTCTTCCGCCAAAGACCACGCCAGTAGATTCTGGAAGATTCTGCCCACCCACATTGAGCTTTGAACCAATACAAATGTGCAATTGTGCGGGACCTCGGATTCAACCAATAGGAAAAGGTTATCAGCCTTTCAGTGGGCGGGGAAACAGAACTCTGTCGAATCGGGCTGCTCAGTGATACTGTTATTATCCAATCACTATTTGTTTTGTTGAAGCAGACCGCTCCCAAAGATGCATGATAAACACATGCTTGCAGTACCTAATGTATTCAACACGGTGCTGCTAGAGTTTCAGATACGCCTCAAAAAAGCTCAAAACATACGTCAGTAAATTCATGCAGAAATTGCTAGTAAATTTCACAAAGAAACGACAAGTGACACATCGAATTAAACGAAGTTTTGCTGGAGGAATACTGAAAACGTGCTCTGTTTTATGTACAGCTTCGAAAAATCTTGTTGTACACTGCTAGTAAGTTATTTAACTGAACTACATTCACCGGCCACTATTCAATTGCTTGGTAACACAAATTGCTAATCAGCCAATCAAATGGCAGCAAGTCAATGCATTCAGGCATCTAGATGTAGTGAAGACGGCTGTGGCTAGAAGGGATACAGCTCCGGTTTTATTGACGTCTACAGCTACCCCAACCCTAAAACTACCCCTTACAGGAATGAAAAAAATAGTAACTATTGTTGTACAGTGTGACAAAAATTACGCTATACTGATGTGTATATGGCCCAGTAGTGCCATACGTTTAAATTCTAGCCTTTACCGGTGAAGACGACTTGCTGAAGTTCAAACCGAGCATCAGAATGGGGAAGAAAGGGGATTTAAGTGACTTTGAACATGGAATAGTTGTTGGTGTCAGACGGGCTGGTCTGAGTTTTTCAAAAACTGCTGATCTACTGGGATTTTCACGCACAACCATCTCTAGGGCTTTACAGAGAATGGTCCGAAAAAGAGAAAATATCCGGTGAGCAGCAGTTGTGTGGACGAAAATGCCTTGTTGATGTCAGAGGTCAGAGGAGAATGGGCAGACTGGTTAGAGATGATAGAAAGGCAACAGTAACTCAAATAACCACTCGTTACAACCAAGGTATGCAGAAAACCATCTCTGAACGCCCAACACGTCGAACCCTGAAGCAGATGGGCTACAGCAGCAGAAGACCACACCGGGTGCCGCTCCTGTCAGCTAAGAACAGGAAACGGAGGCTACAATTCACACAGGCTCACCAAAATTGGACAATAGAAGATTGGAAAAACGTTGCCTGGTCTGATGAGTCTCAATTTCTGCTGCGACATTCAGATGGTAGGGTCAGAATTTGGCGTAAAGAACATGAAAGCATGGATCCATCCTGCCTTGTCTCAATGGTTCAGGCTGGTGGTGTAATGGTGTGGGGGATATTTTCTTGGCACACTTTGGGCCCCTTAGTACCAATTGAGCATCGTTTAAATGCCACAGCCTGCCTGAGTATTGTTGCTGACTAGGTCCATCTCTTTATGACTACAGTGTACCCATCTTCTGATGGCTACTTCCAGCAGGATAATGCACCATGTCACAAAGCTCAAATCATCTCAGACTGGTTTCTTGAACATGACAATGAGTTCACTTTACTCGAATGGCCTCCACAGTCACCAGATCTCAATCCAATAGAGCACCTTTGGGATGGCGTGTAACGGGAGGTTCGAATCATGGATGTGCAGCCGACAAATCTGCAGGAACTGTGTGATGCTATCATGTCAATATGGACCAAAATCTCTGAGGAATGTTTCCAACACCTTGTTGAATCTATGCCATGAAGAATTAAGGCAGTTCTGAAGGTCGAAAGAGGGTCCAACCCGGTACTAGTTTGTAAAGTAAATATGAAAATCATTGTTTTTTGCACCGGTGTATCTAATAAAGTGGCCGGTGTATATATTACCTTTCTGACTAGTTATTACATGACAATAAAAACGCTATTGTAACTAACATAAATGTTAGGATACTAGTTTGGTACATATATTAGTTAAAAACTACTGTCTCATAAATAGGTAATTAAATTGGAATAAATAGTAGTAGCCTAACTATTGTAATAGTTGCTCCTAACTAAATATAAATAGCACAAAATTAAAAGCTACTAGTTACAGCTAGCTACAACTAACAATGAGAGAGAACAAGAAGCTATATGGAACATGTTACATTTTTGATACATTAGTTGTCAACATTATTTATCATGAACTAACAAGGAAAAATATGTTTAAAGCATTTTGTTAATTTATGACTAATATATTATTAGAATCAAAAGTTGTAATGTTAACATTAGCCTATTATTTAATGGACCTGAGCTAACATGAACTAATAATGAACAGTTGTGTTTTTAATAACTAACGTTAACAAAATTAATAAGTACTGTGTATCTATCATTGTTAGTTAATTGTTTAAACTAAAAAATGAATAAGTACTGTGTATCTATCATTGTTAGTTAATTGTTTAAACTAAAAAATGAATAAGTACTGTGTATCTATCATTGTTAGTTAATTGTTTAAACTAAAAAATTAATAAGTACTGTGTATCTATCATTGTTAGTTAATTGTTTAAACTAAGGTTAGCTAATTAGACCTTACTGGACCCATTTTGAAATTTGATTTGCTAGAGTGTATATAAATATATTCAACAGGATAAGAGCTAAAACCAAGGCACATCTAGCAGTCTCTGCAGTGACAAATAAAGTGATTCTGAAAACTGCTACTCGTTTTCAGATGTCTTGACTGCAAAACATGACTGGTTATTTTAAAAGGCAAGTGTGCACAGGCAGAAGATCAAAGGGTTAGGGGTGTAAGAAAAAGTGAAGAGGACTTTGAAGATCTTGATGAAGAAGTTTATTGCAGCATAGCAGTGACAAAGTACATGTAGTACCTTGGGTTCAACGGAGTCAGAATGAGCCCCTTACATCCTAAGTTAAAACATACTGTATTACGTTCATCTTCCCGCTCGACATGTAAATGAAGTTTCGTTTTAAATGTAAATTGCGGATACCATGAAAGTGATAGCCTTCCGTTCCCACATCTCTGGTAGACTTTCAGGTGGGAACGACCAAATGTTAAGGTGATAAGATCAAATAGAATCCCTATCAATTGTTTCCTGTACCCTTTTGGTCAGCAGATGGTTCTCGATGGCCTACTGCCGTTCCCAAGCTATAAGTGACGAATTATCACTCCGGAGATATTATTTACATATTATTTAAACGGAAAGAACTACCCCTAAGATAATTAAGCTCTTTGTAGGGAAAGGAGTATGGTTTACACCATTTGCAGTGGAAGCTGGGTCGAGGCAGACTATAATTTCTTACAGGGTTATGGGCTAAGAGGATAGAAAGTTGTAGGATGGGGGGTGACAGACTACAGCCTGATCTCCCACCTTCCTGAAAACAAAGTTTACATTCTTGCAAAGGGATGAGATGGAGGTACAGAGCTCTGCCTCATCTCGTTCTGTCCTTCTGCTTCCAGGTGTGCGTGTCCTCTTTCACATTTAAACCCTTACTCTCCCTGTCCATCCAGCATGCAAAGTTTTAAAACACACACACACAATGTTGGTTTCATTATATAACTCACAGCATCTGTTGTCTCAGGTGAAGCTTCATACTGACACTAAACCAAACCAGTCATGAAACATCAAATATGGTTAATGTCAAAATTGAACCTTAAAAGAATTCTAGACATGGTTGGGTTCATTACAGCAAGTTTCAGTGCATAATTTGGAGGGTGTTCAGTAGGCCGATAGATAGATAGATAGATAGATAGATAGATAGATAGATAGATAGATAGATAGATAGATAGATAGATAGATAGATAGATAGATAGATAGATAGATAGATAGATAGATAGATACTGACACAAGAGATTTAACAAACTTTTAAAGTGTAAAGGAATTGCAGTCTAAATATATCCTACATACTGAGAGCCCTGGTCATTTAAGTTTTTAGAATTGAATTAAATTATACATACTACTTGTAAAAAAACTAAATTGTATGTCTTAATAAATCTTCATGCCCTCACTGAGTTTGAAAGCAGTTGTTGAATTAACAAAAACTTGTAAGGGTTGTGTATTGTTTGTTTCTCAATGTGAAACAAATGTGGTTTGGATAAAAAGGATTGCACAATGGTAATGAAGGAGCCAGATTGAAATGCAGCAGGCCTGTGGTGGATGTCTAGATGGGGGAGGTTGATGAAACGCAGGGGCGTGACGCCTCGCTCTGCAGCAGCGCACACTCGCCTGCTGGAGAATGGGAGAGAGACACAAAAGGGGAGGGGGGAGGAACTTGAAGGAAAAAAGTTAAAATAAAAATGGCTTCCTTGTCTTTGGAGTCCATAGAACAAACTGAAAACGGCCCAAAGGAGTCCACGCAAGATGAAGCCAAAGTGAAAGAGGAGACGGATCCGGACGAAGTTTCGGAACAACTGCTCCAAAGCTTCCAGAACTCGGCGCTCAGTTTTTCCACCGATCAGGTCGCGTGCCTGTGCGAAGCACTCCTGCAAGCGGGCAATGTGGATCGCCTGTGGAGATTCCTCTCCACCATCCCTCCTTCGGCCGATCTGCTACGTGGCAACGAGACCATGCTCAAGGCCCAGGCTCTGGTCGCTTTCCACCGGGAGGAGTTCAACGAGTTGTACGCCATCCTGGACAGTCATGACTTCCACCCGAGTAACCATGGGTTCCTGCAAGACCTCTACTTGAAGGCGCGCTACAAGGAGGCTGAGAGGTCCCGGGGTCGCAGTCTAGGCGCCGTGGATAAATATCGACTGCGCAAAAAGTTTCCTTTGCCAAAAACTATTTGGGACGGAGAGGAGACGGTGTACTGCTTCAAGGAGAAGTCGCGCAACGCTCTGAAGGAATGTTACAAGATCAACAGGTATCCCACTCCGGTCGAGAAGAAGAATTTAGCTAAAGTCACCGGACTTTCTTTGACTCAAGTCAGCAACTGGTTCAAGAATCGCCGACAGAGGGATCGGACCCCCTCCGGTACCAACAGCAAAAGGTAAGCTCATTGTATGAAGCATGTGAACAGTGATTTGTCTCAGGCCCGAGATAAACATTCTTTAGGCAAACCGAGAGAAGAGAGCAGTAAACAAACCGCTATTGTGTTGCGAGGTTTACACTAGAACGAGTGCGTAAACTAAAAATCTTGAAAGATTCTGAACGGATTGCCGGTCTGAGGCAGTTACATTCACAAGTAGGTACTCTTCATAAAGGCCTAGTGTGTCGCAGATGATACATTGTATTTAATAAACCCTTGAACATAGGAAACTTTTTTTTTTTTTTTTTAGCTTGAGCACAGATGGGAGATACAGAAGTGAAAAAGTTAAATATTTGCCATGCAATATAATTGTTAAATGAAGTGTCTGACAAGTGAAAATGACAGGGAGGTCTTAGAAAACACAGCTGAAAGCATGTTACTTTGTTGTGAAATGTGAGATAGGGGCGCCAGGAGTGGCTCGAGTTTCCTGAAGTCCTGCACCACAATGTCTTTCTGTAGTCCATGGATCTCAGGGCAGAGAGGACATTGGTTTTAAAAAAAACCCTTCATCAAGATGTAAGTGTTGTACTTGGAGAAGTAAGCCACACTTAATCTAGGAATTTCTTTGTGCTAGAATTTCTTATCATTAGAAAAATATCAGACAGAGTGTAGTTTCATGCAGTCTTGTGTGTGTGTGTTTCCCCCTCATTCAATTCAATGAAATTATACATTTTAAAACATGTTTATTATAATTGCAGCACAACTTGAATCTGCTGCCTCCATTATATATAATTGCAATCACATTTTGTTGGGAATATAATACTTTGGGAGAAGTTGTTCAAATTGTTTATCCGCATAAAAAGAGAAACTTACTATGTTCATATATGAATGGTTTTATCAGATATAATTACGTTAAATGTAGTTGACTTCGATTTGGTCCATGAGACATGAATTAATGGAGCCAAAATATCTAAATGTTGTTATTATATAAATTATTCTTATTCCCAAAGGCACATGTATGTTGTGCAGATGCCTATTCTGTGTATTTTCATTAGCAAGATATAATAGAATGGAAAAATACAATTTAGTTTTCAAGTATGTGTTTATTGATCTAAAATACATTTCTAAAACATTATGCTTCAGATGTTAGAACAATTTTCAGCAGCCATTAATAATGTACATGCATGCACATGTATGTTTTTTTTTCTCTAATTTGCTCACTGCAGCACATGCACATGGTTACTAGAGCCCTGCACGGGCCTAAAATATAGGCCATAGCCCGGCCCTAGCCTGGCCCGTGTCCGACAGCTTATCAAAATTCTCGGCCTGAGTCTGACCCGAGCCAGCCTTTTTTTCCCCCTCTCCCAAAACAGCTTATATTACTGTTTCAGCTATTAAAATGCCTCAGTTTTGTATGAAATGGCAAAGTGACTGTATTTTGTTTCGTTATTTTATTAAAGCTGCTGTCCCTAACTTTTTTTGGGTTAAAAATGATCCGAAATCAATATTTGAGCAAGTACATAACCAGCCAGTGTTCAAAACTATCGCCTTACTTTAGCCCGATTCACAACGGTTAGCTTATAATAATGTTTTCTAGTTTGAGTGGTACGGGTAGGTTTTCGCGGGAAATTCGAGGATGGCACTGCGTCATTACGTCAAGTCTGTAAACATAAAGAAGTTGTCCCGGCTAGTAGGCTATCGCATGTGAGGATCCTTCAGGTGCAGGCTCATTTATAGCCTTTTCTCACTTTTTGACAGCTACACATTCACCTCAAAACATTAGATTCATCCGCACTGGAGCCGTGCCGGAACACCAGATCACAACCCCGTGCATGGAAGATAATTCCGCAATAGGCTGCAATTCCAGGTTTTCAAACATAGATGGCGACAAAGAGGCAAAACTTACGGACTGCAGCTTTAAGTTAAATTTGGAAAAACGTTTGGAGCATTTTTTTTTTATTCGTTAAATGTAAGTTTTTGTTTTTTAAAGTAACGACCAAGAGGCCAGTGGCAGACAGTGAGTTGATCATATACGTTTGATCAATTTAGCCTTCTCAAATCATCACGACTTGTCTAAAATTAAATCTATAGTTATAAAACAGCTCCACTATGTTAGTTTAAACGCTTAACCTAGATAAATGTGCACTGACGCATATCCAGTCGTTTGTGCGGAGAGTGGAAGCTGAAGCACGCTTTACAGGATGCGCCAGGATAAAAGCCGTTTTTGCGAGTGGGATGAATTCATGCACATTCACATTTAGATCTATAGAAACCGCGTGCTCGCACAGCGCACTGTCAGTCAATAAATGGGGAAAAAGTAACTGCCGTTACTTTTTTGAAAAAGTAACTCGGATATTTTCTTGTAAATTAAAAAGTAATGCGTTACTTTACTAGTTACTTGAAAAAAGTAATATTATTACGTAACTCGCGTTACTTGTAATGCGTTACCTCCAACACTGGTTATATTTATAATATAATCAATAAAAGGAGAGAAGCTAAATGAGCCCAAGGCCGATCTGTAAAAAAATAAAATAAAATGGGCCCGAATGGACAGCGTGTTGGGACCTATAATGATTGACCTCTAATGATAGACCTCTAATGGTGACAGGTTGGCTAAATGAATTAATTTTAATGTTTGCAACTATAAGAGTGTCAGTGACCATATGCTGCAAGTTTCTGTTGAACCACAAGCTTCACTGGGTCTAGTTTGTAAATCATTTAGGTTTCTCCTCTGTTGATACAGGTGTCAAAAATGTTTTGGATGATTAATGGTAGACATTCATGGAAACTACATTTAGACTTTTTGACCAAATGTAATGTTTCTGTCTTTTCTTTAGTGAATCTGATGGAAACCACAGTACAGAAGATGAAGCCAGCAAGGGAGATCTGGATGATATTGCTGACAAACCTGCTGCTCAAGAAACAGGCAGCTCCAATGCTTCTATTATATCACTCTCTGGGGCTCCTTGCAGTACTGGTCAGCTTATTCTCAACAGCACCGGGGGATTCCTTACAAGCTCTCATCCACTGCTGCTCAATGGAAGCCCTATACTCTCAGGGGCAGGAACAGGGGTCATCATCAATGGGCTAACACTGAGCGATGGCCACACAGTCACTCTCAGTCCTGTTACAGCTAATTCACCATTGCTACTAAATGGGGCTCAAGTAATCCCCAAAGATGACCGGGGCATCAGTGATATAGAGGCCCAAGGCAGCCTGCCCACTGTGGTTCTGAATCCACAAGCCAGTCAAACTAGCACAATACCTCTCTCGCTTAGCGAGGATGCAAAAACAGCCAGCAGCAACGTCTCTCCATTGGATTTCATCAGTCTTCCAGAGGCCTTGAAGAATCCAGATAACACTCAGTCACTGCCTAGAAACTCAATGTCCTCACCCACCATCTCTACTTCTGTCATCTCTCCCACGTCTCTTCCTTCGCTGGCACTGATCCCAAATAGTATTCATGCATCAACAGCTGGCTCCATGAGTTCAGTCATCTCCAGTCCCATTGTGCCACTACAGCCCACACAACCGCCTGAAATTCTTGTAATAGGAAAAGCCAAGTCTCAGTCACCAAGTCGCAGCTCCATCTCTAGCCCTCAGGTGCTGTCTTTACCCCAGGTGGTACCATCAATACAGGGCGTTCCAGTTTCTCAACTGATGCAGCATCCATCTGGGGCCACAGTATCATCCTGCCCCCAGCTTGTTCCAGTCTCTCCGGTCAATTCACAGTTACCCCAAGTCCCCATTCCTCAGTTTCAGACACAGACCTTTCACTTTGGTCCAAGACTTGCGCAAAATGGCTCAAACACAAGCACCAGTAGTGCCTTATCACTCCCCCAGATGGCTGATGGGCAAATTACACAAGTGCTTACACCTCAGCTAGGAGACGAATCTACTTCAGCCACTCTTCCACAGATACAGACCTCCATGGGAACACAAATCATTCCCATCTCCTCGCCAACTCAAGTTGTGCCCATATCCCAAACCAAAGACTCGGGCCAACCTCAGCTAGTCCCCCTGTCATTGCCTCAACTTATGCCTGTGACATCCATTGCGGGAACTCCAACTGGAACCCTGTCCTTTCCTCAGGTAGTCCCAGCAACACCATCTTTCTCCATTCCGTCCCCTGGAGGTGCTTTCCAGATTCTGACATCTGGATCTGGAACAGGATTGAGTGTTGCCCAAGGACCGATATGCCTTAGTCCAATAGGGCCTCCTCAGAGTGTCCCTACTGGTACCATCCCAGGTGTTCAACTTCTCAACTCTGGGGTGATTCAGCTACCTTCTGCCTCTCCAGGTAGGTCACAAAAATGATTTCATCAGGAGTGGAAAACAGATGCTTGTTTGGTTCTTAAATGCATTTATTCTGTTTTTGTCTCCAGGCAACATCCTACTAGCAGGTGGCATTGGGGGCAGCCCCATCCTAAGTGTTCAAAATGGCAAACTCATCCTCACCATCCCAGCTGGCATCCAGTTCACCAGCATGCCTGTCAAGTCCGTCCTAGACAATTCGGTCTCAAATACCCTTGATCTTCAAATCTCAGCTGTACATCCACTTGAGAATCAACCAGCACCTTCACTCACTGCTCAAACCTCAAATTCACTACAGTCATCTCCTTTGGGGTTTGTTGGCTCCTCTACACTTTACTGCAGCCCTGAGCCAGGAACAATTGTCAACCCAACCCCAGGTGCCTCTCCTGACACCCCAGACTCTTCTAGCACTCCCACTCCTACAAGTGTCCTACAATCCCAGCAGACCCTTAGCCCTGATAGCATGCTCCCGCTCAGTCCAATATGTAGCGGTGTGGCAACTGGCCACCAACTCTCCCAGCTAGCCTGGAGCCCTGTCTCGCTGCCCTCCTCTGCTGGTCTGACATTATTTGACATGCGTGGGAAAGGAGATCTTCCAGAGGATCCCGCTTTGTTAGGCTTGCCAGGAGGAGAGTCCCTCCTGTTGGGCACTCCTCCAGACGAAGATGTGGAGAGAGATTCTCAGCTGGATGAGGTGGAGGACATGGATGGGGACTCGAAAATTCTTACACAACTGCAGTCTGTCCCTGTGGATGATGATCTGGGTTTGTAATCGCCAGTCCTTCTGACAAACTACTAGATGCAGTTAGTGTTAAATCTCAACCTGCAAGACTTGCATTCGACCATGTACCAGAAGTGAGAGGAATTATGATGTATGACCTCAGAGGTTTGGAGTCTTTCCCCACTCTTCCTTATGTAGATGGAGTTTTAAGTAGTGGAAATATTCAACCTAATAATGGAATTATAGAAAATAACCTCTCTTTTTATATATGGAATTCAGTTGTGAAAACTATATATTTAGCAAGGGCATGACCATAGAGGTTTAACTACAGTAGAGGGAAGGCACTGCCATTTTGTCACTGAGGACATTTGCGTAACCAATATTCACCTCTAGGAATCTAAGGCGGTGTCTACATGTTAGCCCTTTTTGATGATACACAGAGCTTGAGGCAAGTTACAAGGACTTACATGACTCCCTAAGTGGTAAAAAGGCATTAATATGTCAGAGGCAATCAAGTTGTTTTATCTAGGAGAGAAGAGCATGTGGGAATGCCTTCTTTTGTGCCTTACATTTTTGTTACTTCTCAGTTTTATAGATTAAATGACTCTGACAAGAACTTTTATCTTTTAAGAAGAGAAACAAGTCATATTAGGTTTCCCTCTTAGAGACAATATAATAGAGGTACATGTTTATGCTGGTCACAAAACTGGTGTCTTGGAAGTGAAATAAGTAAACTCAATCCAAGTAGGAAATGAGTCTGAACATGAGCTAGACATCCTGTCAAACATCCTGTATAGGTGGCTCTCAAAGATACCAGGATGCACCAACAGCACCCTGCACTGGGAGAAGGAAATCAGATTTCAGTAAACTCACAACACTGGGTGGAAGATAAGGCTTGGTTGACAAACTAACCTTTAAATGTGCCTGTGACAGCTACATTTGATTATACTATATTCTCACTGCTCAGTTCGGGTGCTGTTTTAATAGTTTTTTGCTTTAACGTTCAATTGGCTTAAGTCCCTTTATAGGTGAGTAGATGGTGCATGTGTCTGATTTGTACAACATTACACTTCGAACACACAGTGAAGCACTCTATTTATGTTGTTTTATATTCCATGTAGTATCTTGCAGCGTAAATTTATGTTGGCACACTAAACTGACCATGGATATCCTATACTTGTAGTATAATAGATAATTGACATTGGTTTCCATAGATAAACCATTGAGCTAACCCAAGCATTCCAGCTCATTACCATAAAACTGTGCATAAACCTAATAGGCTTGAGTGTTTGAAGGGAACTGAAGTACTGAATATTTGTCTATGCACAGGGTTCCACATGAACCCTAAGATTTGTATACTGTTTAAAACAGCCACTTCTTACACTACAAATCCATCATGTACATATACAGTGAAATGTTTTTTTTTTGTTTTTATTGTTTATCTTGTCTTTTTATATTTCAAAATCACATTTTAATTGTTGAATTTCCACATAGCTTCAGGAAATGGCTGATTTTACCCTTTCCCCGCTTAATTCTTATCAAATGCAATTTTGCTTATTGCAGAGCACAGCTCTGTTTATTTTGCACATTTTATTGTTTTTATCCATGGAGCTTTTTAAAAAAAAAATCTGGCCCCACAAAATTTGGTGCTATTTTTAAACCATTCAACTACAAGAAGGCTTGGCCTGTGAGATTTTGACTGGTGCACAGTAATCACCCTTAGTAGTCACTCTAGCCTTAAGTATACCTGTCTCTATATGTTTTTTTTTTTAAAGAATATTTAATGCAATCATTTCGGGGTCATTCAACCTTAAAGCTGTTTCCCTCATTCTAGCTTAGGTTTACACTCCATTTGCTGTGTAGCGTCTTTTTGATTTCTTTATGAATGTGTTTGTATTTTACACATTTATGTTACATAGGACTTGTTGCATTGACTTCCCAAAGTTAGTTTTTTTCTTCTTTCAAGCACCTGGAAAATGTTTTCACTTTTTTGGAAAGCAAGGGAATGTGTGCGTGTGTGTTTGTTCCTGAGTATCACTATTACTTCTCCAGAATGTAATGATTACAATGTTAATGCACATGTATTTTAGTCAGTAGATATATATTTGTTTGTTCTGTTCATTCTTTAATACTTTCGCTTCACGTTCAAACACGTTCACAAACAGAAAAATATGCAGCTGATCAAACCAAAGAGTTTTTTTTTTTTGATCATTTCATTTAGTAAAGGGAGTTTGTCATTATTGTAAACGTCTCTTTTTATAGAGGTGTGTTTTGTATCTTATTTTATTTTTTATATTCAATTTTGTGATATGTAATAAACATATAATGCTATCTGAATGCTTTTTGTTTGAAATTAATCTCAAGTTATTTGTGAAGCACTTTTACCAAAATGCCAATGAAATTTTTATATTTTTTTTCACCCAGAAGTGGTTCTCTTCCACATCATTACAAGCATATATGGTGTGTGTGTATGTGTATATATATATATTTCTGCAATGCCATCTCTAACCAAATTGTCTAACAAATCCTGCACCATGATTTGATTAGGAAATAACATTGCCTTCATATTTAAATAAGCTCCTTTGTGCACCTGACATCTTCCCCAGGTAATTGATACAAATACAAACAACACTTAGTCTGAAAGGTGTGTGTGTGTGTGTGTGTTGGTGCCTGTCTATTTTTTTAACCCCAATGCTCTCCAATTACCTGCATGTACCAAGTTGTCTGGGCGGGTCTTTGTGGCTGGAGAAGGTAAAACCTGCTAAAACAAAAAGCTGATACACTCATCGGCTGCACTTATTGGCTGGCACGTCACTGAAGAACAAAAAGGCTATTGTGAGATCCCCTTTACCTGAGTTTCTACATTGCATTCAAATCAGAAGGTACTTTAGTTTTGCACACTTCTACTGCAGATTGCAGTATTCTAGTGAAGTTTGCTGTCCTTATTGCTTTGAAACAGGTCTCAGTTGTCCTGTGGATCCCTCGAATGGACTTATAGGTGGGACGATTTACAGCTTGTTTTGCAGACCAATTCCTCATCATCCCTTTGGGACCTTCCACCATCCTTGTTCCGATCATGGCGATGGGTTTCTCCCCAGAGCAGGTGGCCTGTGTTTGTGAGGTTCTTCTCGTTCTTATGCTCTTTACCTTCCGTTTCCTCGTCGTCCAGTGTGTATCTGGGAATGGCTCAGAGTCAAGAGAGCGTGCTGAAAGCACGGGCGGCGGTCGCCTTCCACCACTGTCATTTTGCTGAGCTCTACGCCTTGTTAGAGGGGAATGCGTTCTCCTCGCGCAGTCACCCTCTCCTCCAGCAGCTCTGGCTCCGGCCTCACTACATGGAGGCTGAATTCCAGAGAGGCCGTTCTCTTGGGGCTGTGGGGAAGTACCGCATCCGCCGCAAGTTCTCTCTTCCTCGTACCATCTGGGATGGAGAGGAGACCAGCTACTGCTTCAAGGTGTTTAAATCTCTTGGTGTAGAATCAATGAGCACTGATTTATCTGATTGTGTGTTAGTCTCAAAATAATCTTGTTTCCTTTTGGGAGAGATTTCAAGAGCTTTCGGTTGCATCCTCTGGTCGCAGGAAAAGTCTCGCAGTGTATTGAAAGAGTGGTACTGCAGAAAGCCGTACCCCTCGCCACGAGAGAAACGAGATTTGGCTGCAGCCACTGGACTCACTGCTACACAAGTCAGCAACTGGTTCAAGAACCGTCGCCAGCAGGACAGAGCTGCGACCAGCCGTCAAGGGTGAGAAACGCTCCCTCACTCAATATTCACCAGGGCAACAGCATGATAGATTCCTGCTGGAACAAAATGAACAGTTTTCACCCAGAAACGGCTAGTAATTTTCACAAATAAGAAAGTGCAAGTAACACTTAAGTAGACGTATTTAAATGTTTGGCTATAGATCTGTGGTTCTCAACCAGGGTGCTTGCTTCAGGATGACTTAAAATGATCTAAAATAACACAAAATAAGTATTAAAATATTTTAATCAACTAAAAAATTATATACTTATTTTAACTGACACCCTTGGATAACTTTATTTCTAGGCCTGGAAAAGTTTTGTAAATTAATGAGATCTTGTAGCTTCATGGGCACTTCTTATAATGAAAATACATATTTTTATGGCAAACTCTAAAATATTTTACTGAGTAGAATTTTGAGTATAAAAATATTATTAAAAATCCTTAAACAAATGGTTGAGAACCACTGCTTTAGATGGTTTGAATGAAAACCAGTTGCATTCTATTGTCTTCTTTCATAGGCTCCATGCTGCTCTCTGCTGGATGAGTCACAAACCAAAAGAATTCAGAATCTCTAACTTCCATAACCCATTTACATATTCATGTTTGATCTCAGTTTGACATATTTCAGGTTTTATATCTGAGTTATTCCTGTGTTCCAGCAGAACCTCTGCAGGAGCGTTCCTGAGCTCTGATGAGGAGCTCTCACCGCCAGCGAGTCCCACCCACCCCCTCTTCGCCACCTGGGACCAGCACACTACTGAAATCAATGCAATGGAATATAGATAAAAAACAAAACAATATTTTGCTATTTAAAGGTGTTTTTTTTTCTTTACATGATATGTCTCTTCTACCTGACAAGACAACATAATTGAAATAAGTGTCTTTGTAAGTCACAGCTGTCTCTGTGTGAGCTCTAGAGTAGACTCTTTAAGCAGCATAAAAGATAGTCAGGGTAATAGGTCTACACTTTTTTTTTTAGGCTTTTATGTAGTTGTGTTTTCTGACGTGAGGTTGGTTGACGGTCTTGCATAGGTTAGCAAAATGCCTTACAACAGCACCTTGGCATACAAAATCAATCTTGAGCTCTGTTAAACACAAAACAGAGCCATTTTGGCCTTCTTTTTTTGTTAAGTTTATAACACCCTAACATTTGTGCTTAAGTGCATATTGTATTTCAGGAAAGCAAGTACTTTTCACTTGTGGAACTAGCAAAAGTTTGAATTGAAAATGCTTAAGTTTCTTCTTCCATTTTTTTTATCATTTGTGGCAGCTCATTACGTTGCATCTTTTTTCATTGCTATAAATGAATCACAACCTCTCTTTGTAAAATGTCAGCATGAAATGAAAATTCACCCTTTATACTTTCTAAATGCATGTTATTGATCTTATTGTGAATAATTCATCCATGCATGTTACTTTTTTTTTAACCAAAATGTCATAACTCAATCTTCTGGTGATGTATGCTGAACTCTTCCAATCATTTTGTCCTTTTTCAGTAATCCGTTTCACTCGGATATGCATCACAATACAGAAGAAAAGATGTGTCGCTACCTCAGTTTCATCTTGGTTTAAAAAAAAGAAAAACTCTTTTTGGGATCCAAAAGAGTAGCATATCAATACAGCAGCAGATTTGAATTAACGCAACAAAGTATCAATCTTACTGTATTCTAAATTTCAACAAAAATGAAAAAAAAAAAGACTCAAATCCAGTGTCTCCTTAGGTTTATTACGAATATCCATTAGACCCATGACATGGTCTTTAGGCTCAGAATGGTAACAGCTCAATGACTATGTAAAAAAAAATAGAAAAATCCATCTCTCTCAAGTGAACATGCTACTCACAGATTATTAAAACAAGCGTCTCTCAAAGTCTTGCATACTGACCTTCTTGTAAAGTGCACCTCCTCTGCAGCATGAATGAACAGCATTTAAAATGCAGCTCATCAGCAAATACTGTGCAAATGATGATGAACTACATGAAAACAGTCATTAAACCAACTTCACTCTGAGTTCCACTTCAGTCATATCAATGAATGATATGAAATCACAAACTTATGGTCTAACAGTCTCTCAAAGGATGAAATTAGGGCTCATACAGCTGCCGCAACATGAGTGTTTGTCCTATTATGACATAAGGCTCTTTTCAGCACAAAAATAAAGGAATATCTTCAGCATGTACCATTCACACTCCAAATAAACATCATTATGCTGTGTCTCTTTGGTCATTTTGATCTATGGCTCTGTTATTATTATTACTATTATTATTATCAGCTCCTACATCACATTTAACTGCACTGAATACGTGCTGTAAACGTCTGCTGTAGGATGATCATTATAGCATGTTTAGAGGCTCAGGTACTCAGCCACGAAGATGGCCAGGATTCTAGTTAGGTTTTCCACTGTGGGCCTGTGCATCCTCTCCTCTGCATCATCCAGTGTGTGCCAGAACACAGGAAATGGTGTGGGGATCAAGTGAAGCACAGGTACACCTGGTTCAGGGTATAAACGGAACAAATTAAACTTGTTTGATGCATTTGTTTGCACAACAAAAGTAAACAACACTTGAATTTTATATAGGCTACACAACTATTCAAAAGGTTGGAGTCAAAGATTTTTTTTAAAATGTTTTTGAAAACATTATCATTAAAGCTGCGATACAGCAGTAAAAACATGGATATTGTGAAATTTGATTACAATTTTAAATATTTTTTTTTATTTGAATGTTTTAAATTGTAACTTATAGCTGTGATGGCAAAACAGACTTTAGTGTCACATGACCCTCCAGCAATCATTCCAATATGCTGATTTAGTGCTCAATAAATATTTCTTATTATTATCAAGGTTGAAAAACAGTTGAACTTCATAATATTTTTGTGGAAACCATGCAACAACAAAAAAAAAAAAGATTCTCCGATTAATAAAAAGTCAAAAAGAACAGCATTTATTTGAAATATAATTTTTTTGTAACACTTTTTTTTTTGTCACTTTTGATCAACTGAATGCATCTTTGCTGAAAAAAGTATTAATGTGTTTTTAAAAAACTCTTACTGCCCTCAAACTTTTGAAAAGTTGTACAGGTCCTTTTCAAAAAATTGGCATATTGTGATTGTGTTCATTATTTTCTGTAACGTACTGATAAACATTAGACTTTCATATATTTTAGATTCATTACAACACAACTGAAGTAGTTCAAGCCTTTTATTGTTTTAATATTGATGATTTTGGCATACAGCTCATGAAAACCCAAAATTCCTATCTCAAAAAATTAGCATATTTCATCCGACCAATAAAAGAAAAGTGTTTTTAAAAAAAGTCAACCTTCAAATAATTATGTTCAGTTATGCACTCAATACTTGGTCGGGAATCCTTTTGCAGAAATGACTGCTTCAATGCGGCGTGGCATGGAGGCAATCAGCCTGTGGCACTGCTGAGGTGTTATGGAGGCCCAGGATGCTTCGATAGCGGCCTTAAGCTCATCCAGAGTGTTGGGTCTTGCGTCTCTCAACTTTCTCTTCACAATATCCCACAGATTCTCTATGGGGTTCAGGTCAGGAGAGTTGGCAGGCCAATTGAGCACAGTAATACCATGGTCAGTAAACCATTTACCAGTGGTTTTGGCACTGTGAGCAGGTGCCAGGTCGTGCTGAAAAATGAAATCATCTCCATAAAGCTTTTCAGCAGATGGAAGCTATCTCCTGATAGCTAGCTGCATTGACCCTGCCCTTGATAAAACACAGTGGACCAACACCAGCATCACTGACTGTGGGTACTTGACACTGGACTTCAGGCATTTTGGCATTTCCCTCTTCCCAGTCTTCCTCCAGACTCTGGCACCTTGATTTCCGAATGACATGCAAAATTTGCTTTCATCCGAAAAAAGTACTTTGGACCACTGAGCAACAGTCCGGTGCTGCTTCTCTGTAGCCCAGGTCAGGCGCTTCTGCCGCTGTTTCTGGTTCAAAAGTGGCTTGACCTGGGGAATGCGGCACCTGTAGCCCATTTCCTGCACACGCCTGTACACGGTGGCTCTGGATGTTTCTACTCCAGACTCAGTCCACTGCTTCCGCAGGTCCCCCAAGGTCTGGAATCGGTCCTTCTCCACAATCTTCCTCAGGGTCCGGTCACCTCTTCTCGTTGTGCTGTGTTTTCTGCCACACTTTTTCCTTCCCACAGACTTCCCACTGAGGTGCCTTGATACAGCACTCTGGGAACAGCCTATTCGTTCAGAAATTTCTTTCTGTGTCTTACCCTCTTGCTTGAGGGTGTCAATGATGGCCTTATGGACAGCAGTCAGGTCGGCAGTCTTACCCATGATTGCGGTTTTGAGTAATGAACCAGGCTGGGAGTTTTTAAAAGCCTCAGGAATCTTTTGCAGGTGTTTAGAGTTAATTAGTTGATTCAGATGATTAGGTTAATAGCTCGTTTAGAGAACCTTTTCATGATATGCTAATTTTTTGAGATAGGAATTTTGGGTTTTCATGAGCTGTATGCCAAAATCATCAATATTAAAACAATAAAAGGCTTGAACTACTTCAGTTGTGTTGTAATGAATCTAAAATATATGAAAGTCTAATGTTTATCAGTACATTACAGAAAATAATGAACTTTATCACAATATGCTAATTTTTTGAAAAGGACCTGTATATGTTGTCTTGTCTGTTTACTGACCTCTGTTTAAAAATGGAATGTGATCATCCTGCACAGGACCAAGATAAAAATCTTTCCTGAAGTAACTCTGATCTGATGGGTGAGATGTCAACAAACCCTGTTTATGGAGTCTCTTCTCTGAAAGAGAAACAGAGAAGGATGCTAACTGCTGGCTGACATTATGCATTTTTTGGATTGTTTTGAACTTATACCTGCAGCGATCAGTCGGTCAAACCATCTGGCTGTGTTATCAAAGTGATTGACAATCATTGGCTCTGGGCCACCAAGCAGGTCCAGGAGGACTAACAGATCCTGGAAGGAAAATAGAGAAATATATATTACATAAAATATAAAAATATGAAATCATGTTTAAACTAGTGCTGTCAAACGATTAATCATGATTAATCGCATCAAAAATAAAAGTTTTGTTTGCATAATGTGTGAGCGCTGTGTATATTTATTATGTATATAGAAATACAAACACATGCATGTATATATTTAAGAAAAATGTTTATATAAAATATAATAATATAAATATATAAATGTTTATGTATGTGAGTGTATATATACATAAATATACACAGTACACACACATATATTATGTAAACAAAACTTTTATTTTGTGCGATTAATCGTTTGACAGCACTAGTTTAAACTTAATAAATTAACCAAGGAATTTTTTTACATTTATTTATTTATTTAATTTTTTTACATTTCTCTCCTCAGATCTAAGATGATTAATCAAAATAAAATGAAAATGAATAAAAATCTATTATTACTGTAATATAACTTTGACACTGTAAAGTAATAATTTTAACAACAACAACAATAGAATTATTAAACAGTTAAATAAAAATATGGTCAAATTTCTAATTTGGCATGCTGATACCTGCAGGTACCCTGAAATAAAAACCTCTCATCCATAAACCTTCTTTACCATTAATAACACAGCAACATATATGAAAAACAAACTAATCTCAGTACACACAACCTCACCACTGCCTGGAGAAGAGTGGTTTTGGTGGATCCAGAAGGGTGGGGGGTGCGGGCCATAAGTTCAGCCAGATGACGAGAACCGTAGAGAGAGTCTGTTTCTGTCCATTCCTCAAATGCCTCCTCTCCATCAAAAAACACCAACTGCAGTGTCACCGCAGACCTCTGAAGAGGAAAAACAGAAAGAGAAGATGCAGGTAGTCTGTGATGTGTTCTGACACTCTGGCACACCAACACCATCTCATAATGATGTACACACATTTAAGGCTTGATTCAGCACTGTGATGCAGCTGATTCTTCTTAAATATGTTTTCAAATGATTCTCAGAAAATACCAAGAAGAACCCTTTTCCTTATGATTGTAATCTACCTGCAGTTTTAGGGCTTTAAGCTGTGTGTCCAGAGCAGTGGCGAGCTCCAAGATCATAGCACAGGGTACGGCTGAATCACTAACACCCACAAACACCCGCTTGGGGTTTTTAGGGTCTGCAGGTAAGATCTTGGAGTCATGGTGGCATGCTAGGAGCAGCCTGCGAGGAGCCGAGGGGTCCAGAACTGCCAGCACATTGGTGAAGGTCACTTTACCCTTCGGGGTGGATGAAACAAAAGAATTCTCCTCCAGCGTCCATCCTGCTGACAGTGAACCCAGCTGGGACAAGATATGCTGTAGTTGGAAGAGGAGAAAGAACTTTAATGACCTTTACTGCATGCTTTTCAGAAGAAAAAGTAAAGTCGTGACGTATTGTCAAGTATGGTGACCCATACTCGAAATTGGTGCTCTGCGTTTAACCCATCCAAGTGCACACACAGCAGTGAGTAGTGAACAAATGCACACACACACCGTGAACACACACCCGGAGCAGTGGGCAGCCATGCTGCAGCGCCCGGGGAGCAGTTGGGGGTTCGGTGCCTTGCTCAAGGGCACCTCAGTCGTGGTATTGAGGGTGGAGAGAGCGCTGGACATTCACTCCCCCCACCTACAATCCCTGCCGGCCGGGGACTCGAACCCGCAACCTTTCGATTACGAGTCCGACTCTCTAACCATTAGGCCACGACTTTCCCCGTAGAAGGAAAGAAGATACTTAAAGGAATAAATTATTTTTCACAAATAGAAGATTAAAGGAATAGTTCACTCAAAAAAAATAAAATTGCTGAAATTTGACTCACCCTGAGAGCCATTTAAGATGTAAATGTAGAAGAAATTTAGCATTACATGACTCGCTCATCAATGGATCCTCTGCAGTGAATGGGTGCCGTTGGAATGACAGTCCAAACAGCTGTAAAACATCACAATAATCCACACGACCCTAGTCTATCAATAAATAGTTTGTGATGTGAACAGCTGCATGTTTGTAAGAAATAAATACATCAAGGCTTTTTTTTTTTTTTTTTTTCTTTAAACCAATGCTTCTGGCCAACATAGTCCATAATCCATAATAATACTTTCTTCACTGAAAAAGACCATCCCCTGTTGTCCTTTCCCATCCAAATCCACTGACGTATTTGTTTAGAACGGTAAAATAGTGTTTGATTTGTGCATATATCTTTCTTGATTCATACGAGATGACTTTTTCACTGGAGAAAGCAATATAAAGAACAGAATTTCAATATTTTAGCAAAAGTTTCAGGTTAAAAACATATTAATGATGCATTTACTTCTTACAAACAACTTTCTTACAAATTACTTGTGGATTACAGTCATGTTTTCATCAGCCGTTTGGACTCTCATTCTGACGGCACCCATTCACTGTAGAGGATCCATTGGTGAGCAGGTGATGTAATGGTAAACTTCACCAAATCTGTTAAGATGAAGAAACAAACTTAACTACATCTTGGATGTCCTGCAGGTGAGTACATTGTCAGCAAGGAAGGTAATCGTGCTGTGATTGAAGATGTTTAGATAGCAGTAGAACATGTATTGTTCAGGCTGAGGTATTACCTGCCGTATGGTCTGACTGCCTGCAGTTCCGGGCACTCGTTCAATTAGCAGGGGCCGCAGGTGAGTCTCCCAGAGCCGATGCCCATCCACCTGTGCTGCAAACTTCTTTATTTGTGCCACAGAGTATTTATTTGGCTTATGGGCATTCTGCAGAAATAATGCAGAAAGGAAGAGGTGAGCACGTTCATAATTATATTGTCTAACAAAGGATCCTCTTCCTGAAATTTAGGTCCAACCATAGCTAAGCAAGCATAATTCAAGAGTAAATAATGACAGATTTTTATTATTTTTTTTTATCTTTGGGTCAAAACATTTCTTACAGTAAGACAGAATTGCACTACTCGTCGTAACGTGGAAAATGCACGAGCTCAAAGTCAACTCACCCTGTCCCTGATGAGATGTGCAGCATGCTGCTGTAGGCTGTTGGAGGGCTCTGCAGACAGATACAGCGCCAGGATCATAGCCAGCGACAGAGCGCCGCAGAGACACAGCAGCAGCACGCGCGCACGCGTCGCTCTCGGCGGATCGCATCCTGCCAGCGCGTGCCCGTTATTAACGTGCAAAGCTTTCGATCTTCGGCCGGTTCTTGACATTTTAACGTGGCGTTGACTGCTGACTCCCGGTTAAAGGTGCTGGGAGCAACGGCGACAGGCGTGTCCCTCCAGCTTCGGCACTGACCGCACGCCAAATGACACGTCAGTAGTTTAAACGGCCAACTTTGTCTGCTATCGCTATCGTTACCGTGCGCTGATGCTGGATAAAACAGTCATTTATAAGACATTTCAGAGCCTAACGAAACGGGGAATGCTTTACTAAGGTGTTTCCACACGAATACTCAGCCTGAGGTGTCAGGTGCCTCGTAAACAAGAACGAGAAGCGACTTTTACTCTACAAATATTACTTTTCCCGTTCAAAACGTCGCATTTCACGTTAATAAAGCGATTTTACCTTGTTAAAAAAAGAACTTGGATAACGTTCACACCAGGAAGGACTGTAATAACTCAAAAAATAGACACTGTTTACGCCCCTCCGTCTGGAGTCACTACGATGTGTTTATTAATCATCAATCACTGAATAAACTCCGTCTGTCAACACTTGAGAAAGTGCAGCAGCAGCATTACTCTGCCACCATTACTCTCGCATATGAAGTCGCTAGATGTGTATAATACTTGTGCGTGGCAAACTAACAAAATCCATGTCGTCCTTTTCTACTTTCTTCTTTTATTCAGGCTTGTAATGGGGGGGCTCTTTTGACTGCGCTTCCGCCATGGTGATGTCAGTCTGGCTGAGGTAGCACGTCACCTTAAAGGGATAGTTCACCCAACAATACAAATTCTGTCATCGTTTACTCAGCCTCAAGTAGTTCCAAACCTGTATGAATTTCTTTGTTCTGCCGAACACAAAGGAAGATATATTTTGAAGAAAATTGTAACCAGGCTGTTTTGGGGCGCCATTGACTTCCATAGTAAGAAAAAAATAAATACTATGGAAGTCAATGGTGCCCCAGAACTGCCCTGTTTCCCACATTCTTCAGAATATCCTCCTTTGTGTTCAGCAGAACAAAGACATTCATACAGGTTTGGAACTACCTGAGGCTGAGTAAATGATGACAGAATTTTCATTTTTGGGTGAACTATCCCTTTAAAGGTACAGGCTTGCTGCGTTCATGTCGGAATGATCGTATTTGCACAAGTTGAACAATATAAAAGTTATTCTTAAATGCTTATATAGAAGCTCATATATTACTCTTATATTTACTTGGGAAAAAATCAAGGAAAATGTCATACAGTGTTGCCGGGCTTCTTTAACATTTTTGCCGCGGGTTGTTTTTGATGTCCATGGGTTGAAGCGACCCCAATAACCTCATATTTAGCCCCTGGAGTTCGCATTTACCAAGGGAACGCGAGATGGTCCTCACTGCAGAACACAAGATCCAGGGGGCGAGGCTGGATTCAGATCGGGTGTGCCTCACACGTTCTGAAAAGTGAAGCTTGTGACTCTGATCCAGATCAGGGATCCTCAAATCTAGCTCGCGAGATCCACTTTCCTGCAGAGTTTAGCTCTAACCCTAATCAAACACCTTAAGGATCAACAGAAAATCACACGCTGCGTTCCAAATTGTGTACTTCCCTACTATATAGTAGGCAAAAAGCAGTAGGCGAGCGAATAAGTATGTTTGAATCATAAGTATTCATAAAAGAGCAGGCGAGAATTAGTAGGCGAGTGCACTAAAGTTGCGTCCTTATATGCCTACTTACCTAACTTACTATAGTAGGGATTCCCAAGTGTTTTCAATCCCAGGAGGCCACAGGAGAGGATACAAACCAAAACACGGTTCCTTGTGTTAAAATCACATTTGTTGAGCTACTGAGAGCAAACTGTTGAATTGCTTAAGGTGTAAACCCTAAACAGTACAGTTTATTTGTGACTTTGCGGTAAAAACACGTTTTATGTAAAGTGGGGGCTCCTGTAGCACACGTACATCACCAGAGTGGATTTGCATAAACCATTTTAAAGGCGATTACTAAATGTCTATTTAATATGTGGCAGGAAAATGTTCTAAAAGGAAAAATATAAAGTAAGATCATTTTGTTACTTCTAGAAATCAGATGACATCGTGCTGTTAAAATGTCTGCTTCTCTATTGTGTTTGTGCATTTTTGCAGGATCTGAAATGTCTGCAGACTGGTGATGATAGAGAAGTCCACAGCAGCATCCTGGGAATGGTCCAGTGCCACAGATGAGACGCTCCGTTACTCCAACTGCCCTTACTGCCTCATCTGGGTCGGATGCTGCTGTGGTCTCTTCATCCTCAGTGACAGCAGAGCCAGCGAGAGCATCTAGAGAAAGACCAAAAGACATGGATGATGTGATTTTGGTCAAGTTTGCTCTGCTGGTTTCAGTTCATACAACATCAGTCAATGAAACCCGAGTTTCAGAAGCTTCAAAGTTTCAAGTTTTACTCTGTTTAATTGTTTTGCAGGTAGTGGTGTTTATGGAGAGCAGGCACACAGATGTTTGGAGCAGACACAGCGATAGCCAGATTGTCCCACACATGTTCTCCTGCTCTTGCTTCAAGGTTGTGTGGCTCAGGGGGCATCATCATGGTCTTCCTCATCCTCTCTGTGCACTCCGGCAAGGACAGCCTCGATGTCCCTTTCCCATCCATGATCAGATTCAGTCTGACTGCAGCAATGAGGGACGTGATGGACGGCAGAGACAGGTCAATGTGGGCATGGTGGTCAGCTGCAGAATTGCCACAGCTGTGAGATGGCAGTAGGATGTGGGTTCACATAATTGTTAGAACAGTAAGTTTGAATAAAGCTTTGTTTTATGTGTTGTCGTCAGATTGTCCTACCAGGGCTTACTGCGCATGCGCACATCAATATTGCGTCATTTTTCTCATGCTGAGCAACGATAATTACTTGCATTACTGTAAGGCTGATGATATACAGGACAACTTTTTGAGCAATGTTGCCGGGAAACTTTGGTTAATGTTGGCGTCAACAGGGAACCGGGTGAGACACAGGGCCCCTGACCAATTTAAAGTATCCAGATAAAAATTTGTTACCCATTCCCAATGGGAAAGTGCCCAAGCAACACTGCTCACAAAAAATTGTCACGTGTATCATCAGCCTAAGGCTAGGTTAAGGTTTAAACCATAATTTGACAGGTAGCATTTTTCTTTTTTGAATTGTACTACCTGCTGTTTTAATGGGAGGTAGCAAAATCTTGATAAGGTATAGCACAAATCGACCAAACAAATTTGGCCCGTGCTGCCTGCCTGGGTGTAGTGGGTGGAAACAGTGGGCCCAGACTCGAGAGGTATCATGTCAGTGCAGTGACACAGTGAACCAGTTACCAAGAAATGAACTCTGAACGGAAGCTGTGTGAGAGGTATGATCTGATGTGGGTCGGGGCTGTGATACAGTGAACCAGTTACCAAGTAAAGCACTGAACGGACGCTGTTTTTCCTTTTGTTGTCTTGATTTAAACTGAACTGTGATCAAATGAAACATGCTTCATTGGTTCTCATATTGACATTGAACATTGTTTTAATTTAATTATTGCTGGGAAAAATAGCTTTATAATTTAAGTAGCCTATTTAATTTTTAAAGGCATCCAGGTCTTCTCAATTGAACAAATGTGACCCAGCACCACAAAACCAATCATAAGGGTCCATTTTTTTTAAATTTAGATTTATACATCATCTGAAAGCTGAATAAATAAGCTTTCCATTGATGTATGGTTTGTTAGGATAGGACATTGAGAAAATCGCCTTTAAAGTTGTCCAAATTAAGTTCTTAGCAATGCATATTACTAATAAAAAATGTATTAGATTTTTGGCATAAAAGAAAAATCAATAATTTTGATTGTTGTTGACTATTGCTACAAATATACCCGTGCTACTTATGACTGGTTTTGTGGTCCAAGGTCACAAAAATACTCGATATTAAATTAAATGCAAAGTTGACTGGAAGGAAGAAATTGGGTAGGAAAAGGTGCACAAGCAACAGGGATGACCGCAAGCTTGAGAATACTGTCAAGCAAAGCTGATTCAAACACTTGGGAGAGCTTCACAAAGAGTGGACTGAAGCTGGAGTCAGTGCATCAAGAGTCACCACACTCAGACGTCTTCAGGAAAAGGGCTACCAAGCCACTTCTGTACCAGAGACAACATCAGAAGTGTCTTACCTGGGCTAAGGAGAAAAAGAACTGGACTGTTGCTCAGTGGTCCAAAGTCCTCTTTTCAGATGAAAGTAAATTTTGCATTTCATTTGGAAATCAAGGTCCCAGAGTCTGGAGGAAGAGTGGAGAGGCACAGAATCCATGTTGCTTGAAGTCCAGTGTGAAGTTTCCACAGTCAGTGATGATTCGGCCAGCCATGTCATCTGCTGGTGTTGGTCCACTGTGTTTTCTGAAGTCCACAGTCAACGCAGCCATCTACCAGGAAATTTTAGAGCACTTCATGCTTCCTTCTGCTGACAAGCTTTATGGAGATGCTGATTTCATTTTCCAGCAGGACTTGGCACCTGCCCACACTGCCAAAGGTACCAAAAGCTGGTTCAATGACCATGGTGTTACTGTGCTTGATTGGCCAGCAAACTCACCTGACCTGAACCCCATAGAGAATCCATGGAGTATTGTCAAGAGGAAGATGAGACACACCAGACCCAACAATGCAGATGACCTGAAGGCCGCTATCAAAGCAACCTGGGCTTCCATCACACCTGAGCAGTGCCACAGGCTGATTGCCTCCATGCCACGCCGAATTGATGCAGTAATTCATACAAAAAGAGGCCCAACCAAGTATCGAGTGCATAGAAATGAACATACTTTTCAGAAGCCTGGCATTTCCATTTAAAATATCCTTTTTTATTGATCTTATGTAATATTCAAATTTTCTGAGACACTGAATTTTGGGTTTTCATTATCTGTAAGCCATAATCATCAACATTTCAAGAAAGGCTTGAAATATTTCACTCTGTGTGTAATGAATCTATATAATATATGGGTTTCACTTTCTGAAATGAGTGACAAAATATTGACCTTTTTCATGATATTCCATTTTTTTTAGATGTACCTGTATATATTTTGTAATTGTTTCTAAATTTTGACTGATTTTCCCACTATACGCATTTACGACCAGCAGAGGGCGTAAGTAACAACAGTCAACCCGACAATCTCTTGTTCCAGTGGGAGGCGCTGGGGTTCTCTGAAGTGTTCCTTCCGTTTATGTAATAATAATAATAATGAGTTTTGTTTTATAGCGTCTTTCAAGAACCCAAGGACGCATCACAAAATGTGAAAAAGTGAAAAGGTGAGTTTTAAGTTGAGACTAAGGTCTGGAGAGAGGAGGCAGCACAAATGTTTTGGGGCAGTTTATTCCATAGTTTAGGGCCTATAATACAGAAAGCCCTACCACCCATTGTAGAGAGTTTATACTTGGCCACAAGCAAGTAAGTTATTGCTAGATCCGAGAGTCCGTGCAGGAACATATGGTTGCACTAACTCGACCAGGTATTGAGGTGCGAGGCCGTGACAGGCCTTATAAACTAAAACTAAAGAGTTTGAACTGAATCTGTTTGGCCACAGGAAGCCGGTGAAGTATAGGAGTGATATGTGCAGATCTTTTGTTATATGTGAGGGCTCGAGCAGCAGAGCTTTGTACCATTTGGAGGCGATTAATAATTTTGGCAGGTAAGCCGCTATATAAGGAGATACAGTAATCCAGTCTGAAGGTTATAAAAGACAACATCTCCAGAATTAAGTGAGGGACGTATACAAACAATATTACGCAATCGGTAAAAGCATGATTTAACAATCTGACCAATGTGTGAATCAAAACAAAGTAGAGTCAAACAATACTCCCAAATTTCGTACAGTTGTTGAGGGCTTAATCTGGACACCATCAATATCTATGAAGATGCCATGCTGGGAGGAGCTCTGTGATGGATGTCAAGCGTACTCTTAACTCGCTTAACAATTGACATCAAACTCATTTCAGTTATACCTGAACATATTTTAAATGATCTACTGGGTCAAAACTGACAGACACCAAAATAACACTTTTCCATCAGTGAGACAATGAGTTTTCAATGAAGAAGGCCTAATTCTTCGCACAAACTGTAGGCTACCCCCCCCCCCCCCAAACACCGCCACTGTGTTTAGATCTATAAAACTATTCATTCTGTCACTTGAGGGTGACAGAATTTTCATTTTAGAGTAAACTATCCCTTTTTAAGCAAGCTTTGTTTCAATAGATGAAGTTTTTAGACTTATGAACTCGTCAAGGATCCAGACTTGACTTAACAGAATGTGTAAATTACTAACAAGCCGACATTTGTACATCTTTGCTCTTTCAGTGTAGCTTAAAATATTAGTCAAATAAAATAATGGCCAAGAATGTTATCATTATGAAATATTTTAATATATTTTTTATAAAATAACGAAAACATAATTTACACATATTAAATGTACACTCATTGATACAACATCCCCAAAAGAAACAAAGATTGATCAGTTATCAATAGTTAAATCGAGGCATTAGAGCCACTGTTTCATGCATGAAGCTAATGGAAACAGAGACAAAAAGATGAATTACAGTAAAGTTTCTTTTAAAAAAAAGAGAAAAAAATCAGCTTTGTACAAAAGATCATGAATCAAAATATAAAGGACAAACATCAACTCGGTACCCTCCAATAATGTTACCAAATCTTGTAATTTTCACCTTGAATTTGACTTTGCGTATTTTAAAAAAAGAACAAGAAAAGAATCAAAATAAATAGTCAAAATATTACACAAAAATAAACCTTCAAATATTACAGCTGGACTATATAATTTGCCATGATTTAAGAATGCGCAACACAGATGCACATAGATGTTTTCACAAGTATATTACTCATATTTACCTTTTAAAAATAAAAAAGAACTGAATAAAAACACCTCCACCCAACTATCAAACAAACCATAAGATAATCCATGGTGTCGATATGACCCCCAGTAACCCAGAACTGAGTAAGTCTGAAAAACCTCCCACTTCATTTACAGAAAAACACACAGTGGGTGAAGTTCTTGTAGTCACAGCAATGAGATGAGAATCTGAAAAACTAAAAATGGATCTAAAAGGAGCTCATCATTCTGAGCATTTGATTTCGCAAGTCCAGAGTGATGATGTATAAATAAAAGCATCCAACTTGTATTCAGACTTCTATTTAAAGGTACAGTCCACCCAAAAATGATTTCCAAACCTGTATGACTTGCTTACTTCTGTGGAACCTAATGAACACAATGGAAGTCAATGGGAACCAAAACACTGTAGTTCTTCAGAATAACTTCTTTCTTGTTCCATAGAAGAAATAAAGTCATACAAGTCATACAGGTTTTTAACAACATGAGAGCGAGTAAATGAAAGAACTTTCACTTGGACTATTCCTTTTTCCTCATCATTTTTACTGGGGAGAACATTTAACGTTAGATATCAGCAGTTCAAAGCTTTGTATAAAATCACTGTATGTACAATTACACTACTAAAACAGCTGCAATGAATGATGCCAGGTCTTATTTGTATCTCTCACCCCATAAAGAAACAAAAACCTTTGCGTTTTACAATGCTATTTACTGTCATATACATGTATATAGTTGTTTTTGTGTGTCTGAGCAGAGCAGACACATTATATTTTCACTTATATTAGCTATGATGACTAATACAATATAAAGTCAACCAACTGTTGCAGTGCTTTTGTTTTGATGTGAATAAATAGGTCAGAGACGAATAGATCAGGTCATCGAGAGGGCAGCTTACGGGTCCTGAGAGAGGAGGAGATATTTTTTCCAGTCGCATCAGGTTAAAGGGATGGAGAGAGATGATATGAGTCGTAAATTACAACACATCACTGGTCACAGCTGACCACTTTAAGGCAGACATGTACAGAGTAACATGGGGTACATGATAAACCATATTCGATCCAGCCTGACTGTTATTCCAGTTAGAGCGCATAACCGAGTACAGCGTGGATCGTCTTAGTATGTAAACACGATGATCTGTCTAGAAGTTGAATACAGCTATCTATTGCCAACAGTCGTTTCACCTGATAAACCTGAACTAAATACAAATAGAAAAATAGAGTCTGTATGGAACACAGCTGACTAGGGTTTCTTAGTGTCGGCTTTGCATATACATATACAGTGTCGAAATCTGACAGAACAGCCCAAGTTTACAAACAGTGCTATGCCAAAACCATACATATGAGAGCAAGTGGCATTTCCTGTCACATGACGCTGTCACTTAAAAGACTGACCGATGTCCATGCACAGAGGAAACGATCAAAGACTTGGGTGTAACATCACAGTTTTAGTAGTGGTTGCTATTACTGGTCAGAAGCGGCGGCGGTTCTCCATCTCTGGAGAAGTGAAGATCTACAGAGCCATTATTGCAGAGTTTCAGTCACTATAGGAAGTCTGTTGGATGATGAATCAGCTGAGATGAGGATGGTTTGAACTATAAATATGAACACAATGTACCTGCACATGAGATTATGCGATGTAGAATTATACTTTACAGTGACATGTTATCTGCGGGTCGTTCCTTTTTCCTCATAATTACAGTACCGTGATTTCTCTCAACGTTTTGGGAAAGGTAGGATCTCTCACGTGGCTCAAGTATCGATTTTTTTTTGGCTGTTGAGCTGACTGTGCAGTAAATAGGCCTCTCTGATGTTTAGCGTCTCTCAGTTTTACTGGCTCAAGCTTAGTGTCGACTCGTCGTGTACAAAAATAAATCTAGAATGAGAAAATAGTTCCGAAAGTAGTTCGACCAGATGAGGAGCTCGCTCGCTCGTTTCAAGGTAGGAATCGTGGGTTGGCTTGTTTGTTTAAAAATAGACATTTGTACTTCTGTACCAGCTTTAGGTTAAAGCTTTAAAGTCTCAAGTCACTGGGTAGACCTGCATAAACTCTTTCGGTTTCCTTCCGTCACATTTTCGTAAAGCTCACAGTTTGGTGTGGGGTGAGGACGAGCTGGCAGACTTGCCTAGATGAGGGCGAGCGGGACAGTGGATGTACTGGACAATAATAGACTGTGAAGTAAATTAGCTGTTGGCACTGAACGTGCCATATTAGGCAAATCTCATCTTCTCTCAAATGTCATTTCCTCTCGGGTATGGTCGAGGATAAGAGTTTGCTGAACTTGCGGAGCTGTTCACTGGCTGAGTGCGATTCCTCCTGCAGACGCTGGTTGTTCTGCCTCAGATTAGCCATCTCTGCTAACAACGTTGCCTTGTCCTGTTTCTCCTGAGAGATTGGGACATGAAGGAGCAGAGGAGGGAAAAGGAGGAGAGGAAGAGAGAAACGTAATTACAAGGATGTCTCCAAATATGGCCAAGTTGCTATAAAATCAACAGTTTTACTTTATTTTCTTTCATTTTGAATTTCTAAAGAGATTGTACATTATATTGGCCAGGATGAACTGCACAAATAATGTATAGACCTTAAATAAAGACTGGAACAGTTGTCA
Organism: Barbus barbus; assembly: GCF_936440315.1. Classification (NCBI taxonomy): domain Eukaryota; kingdom Metazoa; phylum Chordata; class Actinopteri; order Cypriniformes; family Cyprinidae; genus Barbus; species Barbus barbus. The sequence goes on from NC_136750.1 coordinate 15,467,055, forward strand.
GAAACTCAATGGCGGTGGCGTTGAAGTCATGTGACCATGGTGTAGGTTATTTATAGCTTAACTTCAGCTTTTTACATCTGTTGATTGTATTTAAGCTTAAAAAAGGAATCATAAACCTTTGTCATTGTTCATTTTCTGCAACCCAAACGCCAGTGGAAAAATGCTATTGGCTTTTTGTTGAGGGAACCTGTGTGATGCCAACTACTGGGTTGACCTATAAAAACACATCATCCCTGCAGCACTATACTGATATGCTTCATGACATACCCCACTGGACGAGGACTTTATGGTGGAAAGTTACAAGAAACTTGGTAACACTATCAGTTCACATTTGACAAATGTGTCATATTTCAACTTTAAATAACTTGATTTCAACTTGAATTAACATTTTCAAGTAACTGACTACTTTATGTGTTTGAATATGCGTTTGCAACAAAATTACTCAAAATACCCGTCCCTAGTGAACATGTCCTGCACTAGTCAGGTTCCTTCAATGTAACTCACTTTTTCCAGATCATTGTTCAGCTGTTTCAGCATGACTTCCAGATTATATAGACGCCCAGACAGGTCATTGGGAACCTCTTCGCTGCAACACACACAGATTAAAAACAAATTAATACCAGTATCCTTGCATATAAATTCTTATTCCAAATATTTAAATACTTAATCCATGATTGAAGGAATGAGTTCATTTGAGGTTAAACAAACTTCATGCAGAATTGCAGAGCCAACATTGGTGTAACACTACTGTTAACAAACTCTACACTGCAGAGAACTCCGAGGAAGAGCAAGTATATACAGGTCCTTCTCAAAAAATTAGCATATTGTGATAAAGTTCATTATTTTCTGTAATGTACTGATAAACATTAGACTTTCATATATTTTAGATTCATTACAACACAACTGAAGTAGTTCAAGCCTTTTATTGTTTTAATATTAATGATTTTGGCATACAGCTCATGAAAACCCAAAATTCCTATCTCAAAAAATTAGCATATCATGAAAAGGTTCTCTAAACGAGCTATTAACCTAATCATCTGAATCAACTAATTAACTCTAAACACCTGCAAAAGATTCCTGAGGCTTTTAAAAACTCCCAGCCTGGTTCATTACTCAAAACCGCAATCATGGGTAAGACTGCCGACCTGACTGCTGTCCAGAAGGCCATCATTGACACCCTCAAGCAAGAGGGTAAGACACAGAAAGAAATTTCTGAACGAATAGGCTGTTCCCAGAGTGCTGTATCAAGGCACCTCAGTGGGAAGTCTGTGGGAAGGAAAAAGTGTGGCAGAAAACGCAGCACAACGAGAAGAGGTGACCGGACCCTGAGGAAGATTGTGGAGAAGGACCGATTCCAGACCTTGGGGGACCTGCGGAAGCAGTGGACTGAGTCTGGAGTAGAAACATCCAGAGCCACCGTGTACAGGCGTGTGCAGGAAATGGGCTACAGGTGCCGCATTCCCCAGGTCAAGCCACTTTTGAACCAGAAACAGCGCCAGAAGCGCCTGACCTGGGCTACAGAGAAGCAGCACTGGACTGTTGCTCAGTGGTCCAAAGTACTTTTTTCGGATGAAAGCAAATTTTGCATGTCATTCGGAAATCAAGGTGCCAGAGTCTGGAGGAAGACTGGGGAGAGGGAAATGCCAAAATGCCTGAAGTCCAGTGTCAAGTACCCACAGTCAGTGATGCTGGTGTTGGTCCACTGTGTTTTATCAAGGGCAGGGTCAATGCAGCTAGCTATCAGGAGATTTTGGAGCACTTCATGCTTCCATCTGCTGAAAAGCTTTATGGAGATGAAGATTTCATTTTTCAGCACGACCTGGCACCTGCTCACAGTGCCAAAACCACTGGTAAATGGTTTACTGACCATGGTATTACTGTGCTCAATTGGCCTGCCAACTCTCCTGACCTGAACCCCATAGAGAATCTGTGGGATATTGTGAAGAGAAAGTTGAGAGACGCAAGACCCAACACTCTGGATGAGCTTAAGGCCGCTATCGAAGCATCCTGGGCCTCCATAACACCTCAGCAGTGCCACAGGCTGATTGCCTCCATGCCACGCCGCATTGAAGCAGTCATTTCTGCAAAAGGATTCCCGACCAAGTATTGAGTGCATAACTGAACATAATTATTTGAAGGTTGACTTTTTTTGTATTAAAAACACTTTTCTTTTATTGGTCGGATGAAATATGCTAATTCTTTGAGATAGGAATTTGGGGTTTTCATGAGCTGTATGCCAAAATCATCAATATTAAAACAATAAAAGGCTTGAACTACTTCAGTTGTGTTGTAATGAATCTAAAATATATGAAAGTCTAATGTTTATCAGTACATTACAGAAAATAATGAACTTTATCACAATATGCTAATTTTTTGAGAAGGACCTGTATATATATACACACACACATATACAGTATAGGTGTATGTTTGTCTGTCTTACCTGCTAAAAGTAGGAGTGGTGCGGGGAGTCTGTGGCGTGTGGAAATGCACCGGGCTGATGACGGGTCTCAACTCATTGCCGCCCGTGTGAGACTCGGACAATGAAAATAAAGAAACAGCTCTTTGCACTGTAAAAAAACAGTTTTAATCATTCAGATTAATGACTACATGGGATTGCCAGAACAAAACAAACTTAATGGTAAAGTCTGTAAACCATAAAGAGTCACAGTGTTTACACTCTTCAGTGGATTCATCCTATAAATGGCTTACTTGTAGTCAATGCATATTAAGTTGGGTTAGGAGAACGTACATTGAAAACGACATCATCTTTATATGAAAGCCCATTTCTGCCACATAAGAAAAAAATCACATTTTGGTAAATATGTACAACCAAAAAGTTGAGAATTATGAGATACACTGCCTGTCCAAAAAAAAAAGAAAAAGTCACACACTCTAATATTTCATTGGACCGCCTTTAGCTTTGATTACGGCACGCATTCGCCGTGGCATCATTTCGATAAGCTTCTGCAGTGTCACAACATTTATTCCCGTCCAGTTTTTCGCCAAAATCTTGTATTGATCATGGGAGAGTCTTCTCCAGCTATACAAAGTCTTCTCAGCACATCCCAAAGATTCTCAATGGGGTTAAGGTCTGGACTCTGTGGTGGTCAATCCATGCATGAAAATTATGTCCAGGGAGTCTCATGCTCCCTGAACCACTCTTTCACAATTTGAGCCCGATGAATCTTGACATTGTCATCTTGGAATATGCCTGTGCCATCAGGGAAGAAAAAATTAATTGAAGGAATAACCTGGTCATTCAGTATATTCAGGTAGTCAGCTGCTGACCTCATTCTTTGGGCACATAACGTTGCTGAACCTAGACCTGACCAACTGCAGCAACCCCAGATCATAGCACTGCCCCCACAGGCTTGTACGGTAGGCACTAGGCATGATGGGTGCATCACTTCATCCGCCTCTCTTCTTACCCGGATGCGCCCATCACTCTGGAACAGGGTAAATCTGGACTCATCAGACCATATGACCTTCTTCCATTGCTCCAGAGTTCAATCTTTATGCTCCCTAGCAAATTGAAGCCTTTTTTTCCGATTAGCCTCACTGATAAGTGGTTTTCTTAAGGCTACACGGCTGTTTAGTCCCAATCCCTTGAGTTCCCTTCGCATTGTGCGTGTGGAAATGCTCTTACTTTCACTATTAAACATAGCTGTGAGTTCTACTGTTGTTTTTTACGATTTGATTTCACCAAATGCTTAAGTGATCGCCGATCACGATCATTCAAGATTTTTTTCCAACCACATTTCTTCCTCGAAGATGATGGTTCCCAAGTTTTTAATAATGTGTTGGACAGTTCTTAACCCAGTTTTAGTAGTTTCGGCAATCTTCTTAGATGTTTTCTCTTCTGAAACAGATTAACATCTTTTCCACGACCACAGGATGTGTCTTCTGACATAGTTGTTTAAGAAATGAGAAGCTACTCACGGCATCAGTTAGGGTTAAATAACTTGTTGCCAGCTGAAACATAATCATCCATGCAGTAATTATCCAATGGGAGGCTCTTACCTATTTGCTTAGTTAAATCCAGGTGGAGACTTTTTTTTGGACGGGCAGTGTAATAAATTGCAATTATGAGATATTAAAAATTATGACTTAATGTCGAAATTATGAGATATAGTGAAAGAAATAAGTAGTAAGGGCTGTCAATTTTTTTTTTAATTTAAAATAAAAAGGCAGCCTTATCAGTGGCACACAAGATGCGATGACGATGTACTGTAGGTGTCGTTGCATTTGAATGTTTTTGTTAGCCTATCCAGCTAAACCCACTAGATGCGGCGCTGTTTATGTCAAAACTGAAACCAAGCCGTTCACACAGAACGCATATTTATTGCATTTTCTATAGGGACATCTATCACTGTTGCACTCGCGTCTCGCACAAGAGAGCCACATGTTTAGAAAGCCATGTCAAATTAATGTCATTTCAACTTTTAAAAAAACATGTCTCGAGACTTCATGGCGGTTTCTCCCTATCCCACTGCATCTCATGTTTTTAAATGAAAAAACTACTCTGATTGGTTTTCAGTCCTTTGTATTAAACTATACATACATACATACATGATGCTGTTTTGTTTAGAATTGTTTAAGCCAGTGGTTCCCAACCTGGGGGGCGCCAGAGTTCACAGCGGGGGCGCGGGAGCAGATATACTTTGAGGTAGGGCTGGGCGATAAAACGATAACTATAATTATATAATGATATAATTTTCCTCGAAAAACCAAGTTCGATAAATATTCAATTTAATGTTTATGCGGCAAAAGCGGAAAGAAGCTGCGCTACTCATTTGATCCGCACCACACGGATCATATCCGCTCGGTTCAAACAGCGGCGCAGCGCAGATCGAGCGGACTAGAGCAGATGCGTTTACTCACCGATCACGCAACCACTAAACAGCGCTGTGGGATCCAGTGAGAAGCGCTTGTATTCAGAGAAGAACACAAATGACTGGTATAAACTAGTATCAGTCGATATCAGTCAACTGATATAAACTAAAACAATCCAGTCCAATAAAATATGTTTCATAAAGACTTCAGTCAAAATTATAAAATAAAAAGTCCTAATTATGACAAGTCACGATGATGGGAAAAAAAAGGTATTAATCAACTTCAGTTTTTTTGTATGTACTTTTTATGTAATAATTATGATTGACCAAAACATAAAATGGGTTTCCATAAAAAAGTATCTTAGTTTGACTTCAGAATCAGACGTGTCAGACAAACACAGCCTCATACCTTCATATGCTTTGGCCGCATTGACGAGGCTGGACCACTCTAGACCACAGGCAGTGTCTGGAAGGGGCATGAGTCCAGGGTCCAGTCTTCTGAGAGGTGGAACCTTATCCCTCACCTCAGTTAGAGATAATTCTGATGCAGACAATGGTACTGGAAAAAAACCAAAAATTGACAGTTTATCCCAAAGCTATTAGCAGAGAAATTGTAAAAACATACCAACTGACTACAACCAGCAAATGACACCTACCTTTCTTGCTAGGCATGAGGGCTCCATGATTGGTGTTGTGTCCGTGGCGTCGAATAGGCAGCGTGCAGGTGAAGAGAAGGTCACTGGGCGGCATTTGTCCTTCAAAAAGAGGCGTGCTTGCATAACTAGAATCTCTCCGTCCACTGCACAGACTCTCATCTGAGAAAGTACGTTGCAGGGTCCGATGAGGAGACTGTAGAGAAGCACAAACACACATTGAACAAACGAGTTTGAATGACTGTCTTGTATACAAGCAGAGGTTTGTATTTTTTGTCTCATTCTAGTGTTTGTTTACCCCATCCTGTGATGGTGTCTCTGTAGGGTTGTCCATGATGATAAGCTTTTTCAAGTCATCCTCAATGGTGCTTTTGTGAGATCTGCGTGGTGAGCGCAGGTCCCTCAGAGAGGCACGTAATCGGGGCTGTCCAAACACGTTCTTACTGTTCATATCCACCTGCCTGAAAGCACACACATAATAATTAGGACCATAATAATTAGATTCAAATATGTCATGCATCTATTTTATAATTCTCATAAACATGAAATATACAGTGGCCTCCGAAAGTATTGGAACAGTAAAGACAAAATTGCTCTGTTGGCTGTGGAGTCAAGACATTTACAAATATGATTAAAATATGAATATGGAGACAAAACTACAGAATGTCATATTTTATTATTGGGTGATTCAACACAGATGTTTTACCAGCTAAGAAGTTCAGCACTTTTAGAGTTTCATCCCTCTATCTGACGTGAGCATAAGTATTGGAACAGTTGCCTCACAGGTCATTCTAAGTGATCAGCTGTGTCCTGTTGCATTAATTCTTCAGATATTAAAAGCAGGGAATGTGTCGTATCAGTTATATCCATTACTTCTGTATTCTGAATCTTGCATTCGATGATGACACACACAAACCAGGATGAAGACGAGGGAGATGACTTTGAGAGAAAAGCAAGCAATTTGGATGCTAAAAGAAAAGAGGAAGTCAGTTAGAGCTCTAGCAAAAACAAAGGGCATGGAGAAATCAAGAGTTTGGAAACCACCAGCAACCAACAACGACCTGATCGGCTGAGAAAACAACAGTAGTTGATGAATCATAAAAACTGTGAAAATGAATCCTAAAAGACTTGTCTGTAAAATCACCAACAACTTCCAGAAAGCTGGGGTGATGCTCTGACAATCTACTGTCCTCAGGAGACTTTGACACAGAATTACAGATGCTACACAGCAAGATGCAAACCTCTGACCAGCACCAAAAATAGAAAGGCAAGATCTATTAGAGTTTGCAAAAAAGCACAAAGATGAGCCAGAAGAGTTTTGGAACTGTGTTTATGGACCGATGAGACAAAGATGAACCTTTATCTAAGTGATGGGAAAGCAAAAATGTGGAGAAAAAAAAGGGAACTGCAATGATCCCAAGCATACAGCCTCATCTGTAAAGCATGGTGGAGGTGATGTCATGGCATGGGCACTGATGACTTAATGTATGATGACAGTAGCAGAATGAATTTGGAAGGGTACAAAACCATCTTGCCTACCAATATTCAAGAAAATGCCACCAGATGCATTGGGAAGTGCTTCATATTGCATAAGGGCAAAGAAATGGAAAGTCTTAGATTTCCCAAGTCAATCTCGAGATTTAAATCTGATTGAACATGAATTTCACCAGCTGGAGAGGAGAGTAAAGACAGAAACTCCCCAAAACAAGCAACAATTGGAATTGGCTGCATTAAAGGCTGGGAAAAGCATTTCAAAGGATGAGACCAAGAGTCTGGGGATGTCTATGGGTCACAGACTCACTGCTGTGATTGTGCGCAAGGGATCTGCAACTAAATAATAGCTTTTAATCTTTTATATCTGCCTTATGTTCAACTGTCCCAATACTTATGCTCACATCAATGAGTGGGATGAACTCTAAAAGTGCTGTTCTTTTTATTTGGTAAAACATATATGTGTTGAAACGGCTAATAATAAAATGTGACATTCTGTAGTTTTGTCTCATATTCATCTTTTAATCATATTTGCAAATGTCTTGACTCCACAGCCAACAGAGCAATTTTGTCTTTTCTGTTCCAATACTTATGGAGGGCACTGTACATTTAATAAACACACATACTTGTTGCTGTTGCTGTCAGTGGAGGTGGTGCTGGTTGCTGTGCTGTTCTCCTCCTGTTGCCATGCACTCTTGGTTTTACTAAAGGATTTGGGGGCGGAGCTTGACAGCTGGGCGGAGCCTGAAGTGGGTGTGACTGTTGAAGATCTGAAAGCCCGTGGTTTATCAGCCACAGCAGGGGTCTTGTACCCTTGAGGGGTATAGCAGGTCCTAAATCCCAGAAACAAAAATACACACAATTCATATGTTGGCAGGTCAGGACACTGAAAATCACATTTATAACCGCTATGTCTATCAAAGTACACTAGCATTCAAAAGTTTTTATTGTAGTATTTCATCTTTAACTCATTTTATACAACAGTTCTTTCTGGTCCTCTAATCTGATTGGCTGAGTGCCTTTTCCAGCCGTGCAATATTCTAGTGATAACTGAACTCCAACCATTTCACTGTTTGTATCACTCCGCTTGCAGTATTTCTCACATGTGGCATGGCGGATGCCCAAATCCACATTCATTTTATAAATAATATTTTGTGTTGAGTTTTTTAAGGCAAGAATGTAGTTGTTTAGACAACAAATATGCGGTTTGTTAAAAAAGAACTTTGAAGTATTCATTTCTCTATTGCGCTTCAACGTGAGCTATCATTAGGTTTAAATATTTGTAAACACAATATCACACTTATAGCTGTGCGATATGGCTGTACATCATTATAATATGCTGATTTGGTGCTCAAGAAATAGTTCTTATTAATATCAGTGTTAAAAGTGTTGTAAATGTAAACTATAATATTTTTGTTTTAATTCTTTGATGAATTATAAATGCATTTACTGTTACTCTTGATTAAATCACACTTGATAAATAAAAGTGTTAATTTCTTCAAATAAATCTTCCTAACCCCAAACTTATACATAAGTACTATATACATTTCAGAATAAATACAATACCTTGGTTTGAAGTTGTCGACATTGCCTGATCCAGGGGGGGGGAATGTGCGGGTGCGATAGTTCTTGCTTTGATTTGCAGATGCAATGACGGGTGAAGACTCCCTGCGACGACCCTCTCCTGCCGCCCTCCCTCCCGCCCCGGAGAGCTCCTGCAAGCCGCTGTAGGTAACAGAGCCATGCAAAGGTTTATGGGGGGTTCCTGCAAGGCTGCGGCTAGGTTTGGCTCCTTTAGTGTTGGGACTTGGCGTATAGAGAGATGCATCGATGCCACTGTCACTGGAGCCTCCCTTGCCCATAGGGTCAGGGTCGGGGTCTGAGGGGTCACTCAGGGCATCAAAAACCCCACCTCCCACGCCGTCAAACCAACGCTCGTCACTGTGACTGCTGGAAGCATTGCTGGAGAGCGTGTTACTGCTGGAGTGACTGGAATAGTGTGCCTCACCCTGAGGAGAGAGCAGGAGGAAGAGTGATAAGTACACAAGGGCCAAATGAAACAATTTCCTGGTTGCCCTGATGATGAGGATGACTTCTTACCTTACAGTGGCGGTTTGGAGAGTCCTTCCCTGCAACATCCTGTCGAGTCTGTCTTCTCGGAGCTGAGCCCACTAACACACCTCGTGATGAAGCAGGAACATGCCACATGGGCTCTGTCCAACACAAAAGGAGTAAAGTCCAATTCACACTGACACAAAAAACTGTTTACATGCTCTTTAAAAGTTTCAAACTAAAGCAATAATTAATCTTTTTAGAATGTTATATAAACATCTAAAGATAAATTTCATCTTGTCTTAACCTGACTTTAGTATTTCACAGGAGACGGATCACTTTTTTAAAACTTTGCTTTAACAGATCAGTGACTCATTCAAAATGAATTGCTTCCAGTTGCTTTTTACCTGGTTGTCAGTGTGAACAGCCCCTTATTTTGTGAGTGTTTGACACTCTTCATTGTGCTTGATAATCAGATGTTTGTTGTGTTTCTCTATCAGACTCAGTATTATATTAGTATCATTTATATACAATTGTAGTATTTTATAAATATTTTGAATAGCTTTTTTTGTATTTTCAGATTTTATTTTAATTTAAGATTCAGTATTTTTTTTTGCTTTGGTAATTTTTATTAGTATTTTTTTTTAATACTTTTTATTTATTTTTATTTCAGTTTAGGTTTTATTGTTGTACTTCATCTTAAAATCATATTTATTTCAGTTAGTTTATTTCTATTTGTAGTTTTTCCTAATATTCCCATTTTGTTTTATTTCAATAAAGAAAATGACTTTTAATCATTTTAGCGTTAGTAAACAATAACAAGACTCAATTAATGCCTGAATAATGACTAGTGATCACCAGTGAAACCCAATGGTTTTCGTAAAGAAGCCTATTTTTACAGGGTATCCAGCAGAGGGCACTCAGTGATGGGGCGGTACACAAAACACATTTACAGCAGTTTTTGTTTAAGGACTGGTTCTCCATAAATGTCTTTGTATTATGCATGTTTGTTTACCTGACTTGTTGCGCTCCATTGTGCTTTCTTGGCTTGTGAAACCAGATGATGATTCTCCACTCGAGACATCGACTGTTACGTGTGGATCAAATGGCTGGAGAGGCCGCTGGACTGACCCAAACCTACATACACAACAAACATTAACATGTTATTAAATATATTCTTATTTAACCTGTTAACCAGCTAAATTCTGACCACTTGGACCAGGTTGGATGGCATTTTATTGGGGAACAGTGATTTGGAAGAGCGACATGTGGTTAGAGTTAGCAAAACAGTGGAAAATGCTTACAGCGGTTTTAAAGTCAACACGAAATACTGTTCACAAATAACAAGGGATGGGATTTTAGTCATCAGAAATTATTGGATTGTGGAAAGGGTTTGTATATGACAGGTGGTTGAAGGGGAATGGGATTTTGGACACAAAAGCCAAAAAAGGAAAGTTGCCCCAGAGGCAGATAAAGTCACTTTAAAGTCACAATGAAATGAAATTACAGACAAATCTTTTGTTCTGTATTGTGATGTACACCCAGACAATCCAATCATTTTATTTGGTACATGCACCAATGACTCAATCACATTATGAGTATTAAGAAACCAAACAGGGTAATTTTTGACACCCTGCAGCCAAGTCATCATACACATGCCATATTGAATCCAAAGTCTGTTGCTACCCAAGTGTTCTGTCACTTGTCACCTTGTGGGTTTGAGCGGTGATGAATCTGATGGGACTATTAATAGCACTCATTAGCACATCTCGCTGAATCACCACCATAAACAGAGTCAGTGTGAAATGTTAACAGACTCACAGTACCCCAACAACTCTCTATAACACCCTAATGCACTTTAAACTGTAAACACCTTCAGGAACACTTTAAACACCGCGTGAGCTGTAAGCTGCAACTTACTTTAATACTAAAACATATTTCCAAGTGAAACGGAATATTGCATTATAATCTCTAGCTCACAGAAAGCTGAAATTTGGAAAAGAAGGGTTAAGGATGTTCTGCCTCAGGCTGTTTAACTGATGTCAGCAGAAAATGAATGCTATTCCAGAAGGGAAGCAAATTTTCAGGTGTTGACTAAATATTACGAAGACATTATTTATTTCTGTAGATTAACTTTTCTTGCACGGATCAAATGTTCACTACATGGCAAGTAATGTGTGTAAACAGGGTCCATTTTGATTTTATGCAGATTTTAAAATATGGTTCAGAATCAATTATCTTGCTAATAAAGCTCTTTGTGAGCTCTATAAATATTTAAGGTGTTTGTCATGGGGATGGTGTTTGGAGGGGACAAGACCTAATTTAGATGCAAAACAACCAGGATATGCTAATCAATGACCTACTTTTTTTAATTACATTAAATATAAATGCATGTGACTAGGAAAAGGGGAAAAATACAAAGAAGTCAACATGATTTTTTGCCCATTTCTTTTCTTGTTTCTAGTCTTATTGTAAACCATTCAGTGTATGTGAACTTAAAACAAAAAACATTCAAGTTCCTCTGGTTGAACAGGGCAGCTAACCATCAAGCACACAATAGTGCACTATGAAAGTCTGTACATGCCATGACTTCTGCATTCTACACATATACAATCACACACAATCACACAATAGGCTTGTGAATCAGCAGCAGTCTAGGTCTAGCTGATACATGCCTCAACCGCAGTCTCTCATTTACCATCAGACACACCCACTGATGATGGTAAACAGCGCCTGAAGATGTTCATTTCTATCCTCGCTATCGTTTAGCTTATTGCTTCTGCTGTATCAGTTCCCAACAGTTATGGGAAAGATATTGAATATTTGCATTATATGAAAGCAAAACAGATATTTCAATAATGTCTCTGATAGCAAACAGTGTTGGGAAGTTCAATTCATTTTGCTAAATGTCAGTTTTGGAGACCAAACTGTCAGGGGCCGTTTATACAGAACACGTTTTTGCATTCCACTGCTGCTTTTCTATTGTTTTTCTACATGTGCTAGACATGATTGACCACTGCGCTCGAGTGTTTTGCAGCGTTTAACGCATGACACAGCGTTCTTAAAATGCTGAACTCAAGTTAAAAGTAGTTCCAACATGTTAAAGAAACGCATCGCTATACTTACCATTTTTAAAATTCCATTCATGCTCTGCATTTTGTGTTTTTAAACATACAAACTTCTGTGTGAATCAATCCTTACACTGCACTAAATTCACGTATATCATCATGCACTACCACTTTCTTCTTACTTAATATAATTTCAGGTCAAATCAATATTACATATCCATTTATTTATTCCATCAGTAGCCGTGTAACAAGTGAAATAAATGTACAATTATCTGGTCATTATCTCTTAATAAAACCCTTCAGAATGAACACCCTGACAGGATTTATTAGGCAAAAATCTAAATGTATATCTCTATATTGCCAAAATACTTAGATTTCAGCCCTAGTTGCCAATGAATGGCTCATCTATGAATTTTAGTGTGTGAATCTCTCAGAATTCTCATATTCTGACCTAAAACAACTGACAAGTCAGATGAAAGTGTTGTACTGATGCCAAAAGCTTCAAAAAACAAAACAACTGACCCGTCTCGAGTGGGTTTATAGTGGACAAAGGGTCCGCTGAGTCCCGGAACCCCCAATGCGGTGGAGCTGAACCCAGAGCCTGGACTGGAGAAACTAGCCGAAGGGTTTCTGTACGGCATCCCTCTGTCCCCAGCAAGAGGAGACAAACTGTAATGGTTCTCTGGGTAACTGACAGGCCTGTGGGAGGAGACGGAAATAGCTAGTGAGAAGAAAACAAAGCCAACAGATCTGGCCAATAGTTGGTTTCCTTGAGATTTTAACTATATTTGTCTCACCTTTTAGCAGAGATGTGTTGGGGCTCTCTGAATGGAATGGGGACCAGGGCTTTGTGTGAACGGCTGGGGACTGGTGGGGGTCCGCTAGGGGTCCAGCGCTGAGCAGAGCTGTGTGTACCAGGTGGGCTGTCCCAACGCCAAACTGGGGTTCGCTGCCCACCACGATACCCTGCAGCCACTGGCTCTGCTTCTCCCTTCTGCTCCATCATCTTCATCTCGTACTCCTCCGTACAGCCCCTGCAAACACAGTCATTCCATATACATTATTCATATTTAAGTATCTAAATAACTATGTACTCTAAAACTGTCATCAGTTCATAATTTCATAACTCATAACTATATATAATTTAGACACTACAGTCCAAAAGTTTGGTCGGTAAGATTTTTAAAAAAGTATTTTAAGAGCACCAATGCTGCATTTATATTTGATCAAAAAAATAGAGTAAAAACAGTAACATTATGAAATATTACAATTTAAAATAACTGTTTTCTACTTTAACACATTTTAAAATGACTCCAGTCTTCAGTGTCACACATTCCTTCAGAAATCCATGTTGAAAACAGTTGTGCTGCTTAATATTTTTGTGGAAACTGATGCATTTTGTCAGGATTCTAATGAATAGAAAGTCCAAAGAATAGCATTTATCTGAAATAGAAATCTGTCTTACATAATAAATGTCAGTTCTGATCAATTCCATACATCCTTGATAAATAAATGTATTAATTCCTAAACAAATCTCACTGAATCTAAACTTTTGAACAGTAGATAAAATAAACATTAAAATATACCATAGTGATCATAATGGCAGCCTTTTATTTGTATTTCCACACTGGTTTATTATAGCCTATATTTTAGATAAACTACCCGTAAGCAATTTTTGTGGCTGTCTGGCTGGTCATTTAGCATGTCAGTCTCTTCCTGTCTAAACAAGCGGATATCGGTCAGAATAAGATAAAATGGGAGTAGACGGCTTGCCTCAAGTCAAAGGTCTAGCTATGTGAGACCAGGTTGATTATGACTGTTTTAAAGTCTATGTACCAGATAAAAACTCTTCATCCTGTGTTAAAGGGTACAGATTTTAAGGGATGTTTCAAAAGAATAGTTCTGCAGTAATTAAGAGTATGAACTTGAGCATAGCGGGTCTGGTTCATTGGCAGATTAGTCCCAAATCCCTGTTGACCAGTACACTAACCCCAGCTGAATCCCAAACAGCATGAGGATGAAACGCTCTCATCAGCGCCAGAATCCCTCAGGGTCTCTCTGCTTTCTGATGATGATGAGAAACTGAAACCCACTCTGTGTCGGAAGCCACCCCTTCTCCCCCTCCTCCACTGTCAGCACTTTCACACAAGGACTCAAGTCAAGGTAAATGTCCTTTGATTTGACTTTCTTCTAAACAACAGCTTTATCAATCTCATCTAGTTTGTCAGCAGAGAGGGTCAGTACCTTTCCTGACAAAATCATTTAAACCTTACAATACTGTTTAGAAAAGTTTAGGATCAGTTCTTTTATTAAGCAAATATGCATTAAATTAAATCATAAGTGACAATAAAGGCATCTATAAATGCTGTTTTTTTTTAACTGTCTGTATATCAAAGAATGTAGAAAAATTGTGTATCCGTTTCAACTTTTTTTTTTTTTTTTTTTTACATTGATAACAATAAGAAATGCTTCTTTAAGTCATTATAGTAGAATTATTTTTGAAGAATCATTTGACACTGAAGACAAGAGTAATGGCATCACATTTTAAAATGCACAACAATAGAAACAGTCATTTTAAATTGTTACAATATTTCACAATATTACTGTTTTTTTGATTAAATCAATGCATCCTTGGGTGAGCATAAGAGACTTTTAATAAACATTAAAAAAATCTTACCGGTAGCGTATGGTTACAAGCCCAGGAAGTCTATTAAAGCACTGCTATCCTGGCTATCATACCAATTTCAGCCACTAGCAAAAATAACCAACAATTCCCCACGATTCACCTGATATTCCAGCCCTTACTCTAGTAGCACCTTTTGCCCCATGACATCTATATTTCATACATCTTCATCTCTATTGTATGCTGCTACCTATTATTATCCCCCGTCCAAAGGGAGAAAAAAGACAGACAAACCGAGAGTCAGAAAGCCAAAATGAGACAAAAGGAAGCAAGGAGGAGAGCGAGAGGAGGAGGGGAGAGTGGAAAACACATCAGATTCTACAGTGCTTCTGTCTAATACACCAAAAAACTCTCTTCTGAAGACCACAAGGGCACATAAACTAGCCCTGACTGACAACACCGACACGCTGAGAATGTATAGAGGGAAGATAGAGACATACAGGATGTAAACTGAATACTAACTATCATGTTTATAAAAACCTGCCAGATACAAAGGTGTCCAAAAACTCAGACCACTAATAAAAATACTACCATTTTACTTTTTTTTTTTTTTGCATTTTAATTGAACACAACATCTTTCATTACAAATTATATTAGGAGTATAGCAATGTGAATGAAAAATAAATTAACTTTTTGTTCTTGCTTTGCTCCTTTTGCTTTAATAACAGCAGCCAATGATCATGTTCTAATTATTATATTGTGGCGATGAATTAAGAATTTGACTTAATTTGTTGCCATTTTGTAATTAAATCATGCCCGCTTATTAAAGTCACAATAAAAACAAAGTAGTACTTCTATCCATCCAAGATCTGAATGCGAGCATGTAGTTGATTGTTAAAAGGGGAGGGGTTTAAAAGGACTAAATGATTGGACACTAAATGTCCATGATTCAGCTAAAACGAGAGAACAATTTAATAAACAAACCTATTTTTCCCCCTTATGCTGTGTAAGGCTATGTAACTTTAAAATATTACAACATTTTAAATAGCAAACATTTTTTAATAGTACAAATCTTAAAACAAACCTTTCTAACTATTTTACAGTATCTTTGTTACAAATTACATGCACTTACTACAGTAATAACAGCAAATTATGCATAATTACATGCAACAAACCCTATAGCAAGTGTATGTTGTTATTTATATTAAGAGCACCTTAAAAGAAAGTGCAACCCAAATCTTATGCATTTCATATTTTCCATCATGTTTAAAAAAAATTCAAATTTCGAAAATTCTACTTCCAGGATTACATAAAAATCCCATATTTTCAATGTGGTCTCAGATTTTGGAATCCTACTGTATACTGAGAAAATTAGATTTTTTTTAACATTTTTAAACAGTTATCAGCCCTTGCTGTTTTTTTAAGACGTTAAAGACGTAAGACATAATTTTTCAGCACACATAAATGCTTCCTAATCAAAGAGACTGAAGCCACACTTGGACAAAGGCTAGAAAAAGCCTGAGCGTGAAACAGCCTCATGTTGCTGCACTGGAAATCTTCCTCTTCGTCACTAAAAGAATGCTGTCAGCTCCACCACTCCTCTTTTACTGCCATCCATCCATCTATCTATCCGTCCAACACCTTTACCGTGTCCAAGTATCTTGCGTAATTCATTGTTGTAATACAATTGAGTTCCAGCGTTCCACATCCATCCTCTCTTTGTCTCCAAGCCCATCACTAACCTCCAAGTGTAGCCCAGACTGTTGTATCGGATATCCGCGGCAGCGCCATGAGGCTCTGACTGACAGCTGAAGTACAAACGAGCCCTGACAACCGGACACACACACACATGCACAGATTTCTGCTCTCCACCCCTCCAATCCTCTCTTTCACTATGATAACAAGAGGAAGGAGAGAGAGGGAGGGTGAGATGGAGGGAGAAAGAGGAGGAGGGGTGTTCCTCCCACTTTGTTTCCGAGCGAGGAGGCGCTCAGACATGGCTCAACATCTACGGTCTTTATATTCTTTCCCTGTATGCTAAACACGCCACCCGTTCCCTGTCAGCCTCACGCCGAACACATTTCTTAATTAAACCCCCTTTATTAATTAATTTTTAGCCCCTTTTTCAAAGATTCCAGGCTTTAGTCTCATGCAATCTGCTCCCCCGGCACTCCTAGACAAACAGAGGCTGGACCGCTGAGAGGGAAAGAGATACAAACAGGAGGGAAAACGAAAGAGATAGAATGACAGAAAGACAAGCATGTCGAAGCATGCAATTAACACGCTCATTCGTTCCACGGCACAGTGTGGGTGGGGGGTGTTGGGATGCATGTGTGCGCGAGAGAGAACATCTCAAAAGGAGTTTATTTAACCACAACGGCAAACATGTCCCGCTAGCACGCAATCAAACACACTGCTGAGTAATTATCCCCTAACAGCAGCCACTCAAAGAAAGTTCAGAGTCATGCGATGCTAAACTGTCAAACATGCACTATGAAATTAAATGTGCGTTACAAATTTAAATGTAAAAATGGTTTAAGACTAAAATACAAAGTTTCAAAGTGCCTGCAAACGTACCTTTTCGATGCAGCAAAATTGAGGCTTCACATAATCACTGTTTTCATTTGTAAACTGTTCCATCCCTCTCTCCTCTCCTCTTCTAACACTCTTTCTATCTGTCCCTCTCTCTCTCTAACACTCCCACTCACTGTTCCCCTGAGAACTGAGGCGTCTGCCAACGTTCTCGAAATCTGGTGAGTGCCTGTGCGAGTGCACGAGTGTGTGTGTGTGTTGGTGCATCAAACAAAGAGGAGGTACGAGTGAGTGAAACAAAAGCTTTTTCCCTCTTGTTTGAAGATACGTGTACTGTTTTTTGTATCACCAATAAAAACAGTGAAACTGAATCTTTGAATTATGTCAGAGGGGTTCCAGCCAGCGGGCATTTGCAACAAGCAGCATTAATTCTGCCACGAGGCTCGTCATTAATCTTTCCAAAACGAGAATGGGTCTCCAGAGGGGTGCAAAGTGCAAAAAAAAAAACAATAACAGAAGCCTTGTCAGATCTGAAATGTGCTGCTGCCCAGATTTTAAGCTTAAAGTTGCTGTTTTCTGTACAGAATGACTATTGCTGAGTTGGGGTTCCTACCTTCATCTGTCAGAAAATGAAAACACTGATTTATATTTGATATAAATGTATGTCTTATTCAAAGAAAAGGATTCCAGGATTGCACAGGATTTTAGTTGGGCTTGTGTATCTGGCATTTTTTAAAACATCCACACAAACAGTAATGAAGGGATTTGATGCTTCTCTGGAACATCATAGGCACCAATACACTGAATGAAGGAAGCAATCGACGCTCTTATCTCTAGACTATGAGACAGGCTGGAGTCTGACAGTCTTTTATGGTGTTCTCCATTAATGATTTATCAAAGCAGAATGAATTTAATGTAGTCACAAGAGCTGTCTAACATTCTGATAAAAATGTTGGGCTAATGGCTCTTTGCCCATCCTCTGCAGGGGTATTCAATTAAAGTTCCAAGAGGTCTAATCTCTACATTTCCTTCCTAGTAAATGTCCAAACAATCATACCTTAAACTGATTCTGATGTGAATTTGTAGTAAATGAAATGAAATTTCAAATTACTGCAAGAGCAATTATATGGTATTATGGCTTGCACAAATGATTTTTAAATAATCCAATTAAAATTGTTTGTCAGGGCATGTACAGGAACAGGGTATAAAAAAGATTTATAAATGAAATACATATAAGAAAATATAGCTGCAAGCAGCGATGACGGGCCCAAGCCGTCAGCATACGCCACCCCGGTGGCATCAATAAAACGGTGCCCGGCGAGCACACGCATTACAGTAACCCTCTGGCAGTTTGGTTTTAAGGGATACGGCAATTAAAGGGTTAATCCAAACCATCAACTCTGTGAAACACACACACACAGAACAACATATAAAACTTTATAACTTTGTAACACTTTACAATAAGGTTTCAGTTTTTAACATTAACTATATTAATTAACATGAACAATAAGTATCTAGTATTTATGGTACCACTTTCTATGAAGCCCGTATTTATAACACGTAATAAAGGTATTCTTAAGGCATTATAATGAATGCATAATGCATTATAAATAACATAAGTAACTCTGCAATTACATATCAACTAGCAGTCATGAGAGTATTAGTAGTGCGTCTGATGAATATACTGTATGCTAACACTTTATTTTGATGGTTCCTCAACAGACAAACTGAGTATAGGATACTTTGCAAGTTGTGAATATTCTACCTACCCTACCTAAGTCTACTAATACAAATAGTTTTATATAAACATCCATGCACTCAAGAAATGTCGTAAGGTATTTATAGGCAGCTACAAATGATTTGTTCTCGAGCATATATATAATGTTTAATAATTGTATTTTTCATACTTTATTAATGATCAATTTAACATTTCTAACATTTAAAAAATGCTTTATTAACATATATTCCTGTTGTAATTCATGATTAAGTCAGGTAGTTATAAAACATTTAGCAGTTGCCAGCCATCTATTTGTGGGAGCTCATCTAAAGTGAGGACTATTTATACCTTATAAAGCATTTACAAAGCAGATTTAAAGGCTCATTTATCTTCCAAACAGAAAAGTTAAACACAACACAGAGGGATACTGTAACGGGCGAACAAGACGTGAGACATGCGGATCCATGTGCTAACTTTTATTTATAAACATAGTCAAGACACAGCCAAATAGATATGGCATGGGCAAGACACAAGAGAGATCCGGGCAAGCGTGGGTTGACGATCGGCGAACAATATCCAATAGGGCAAGGCAGAGAGATAATCCAGGTACACAAGCAATAATCCAAACGAGATGCAAACAGAGTCCAAACGGTAAGGCAAAGGGTGAATCCAGGAAACACGGGCAGATATCAAAACACTAGAAAAGGCAAGGCAAGGCTATAATCACTGAGAGGGCTCTGTAGAGTAGCTATTGCTAGGATATACGAGATCAATACTCGGCATCTAGCAAAAGGAAGTCCATGGTTTATAAAGCCTGAGTGATTAGTGTGAACAGTGAAGTAGTGAAGTGCAAGAGTCCATGCAGTGAGTGGGTGACCTCTGGTGGTGATTAACCAAAAATGCATGGACCAGATTCATGACAGATACAGAACACAAAGATTTTTTCACTATGAAAAAAATGAAAACTTTGCACTTGATAAAAAAAAAAAAAAGAAAACTAAACCTCTGCAATTTCATTGAAAAAAGTAAATAAATAAAAATTAAAGTGTACAGTTGTACAGTTTCATTTTTTGCATCTTGAAAAAATATTTCTGTTCTGTTTCCCTCTGTGTTGTGTTTGTTTATTTTTTCTGTTAGGAAGATGACTGAGCCTTTAAATCTCCTTTGTCATAGATACGCCTAATAAATAAAGAACAAGCCATTTATAGCTGTATTTCAAAACTGCTTACTAATGACTATTAATGTTGCCACAATGCTTTATAAAGGATGAACTAACTATTTACTAATGTTTACCTAATGATTCATAGCATGCAGTTATTATAAAGTGTTACCCTATAATGTATTATAATTGTTGTTATGATTATTCATGAGATTTTATAACACATTATAAGGTTTTTTATAATCCATTATACATTCACTATAATGCCTTAAGAATACCCTTATAATGTATTATAAATACGGGCTTCATAGAAAGTGTTACCGTATTTATTAGTGTTAGTTAATATTCAAAACTGAAACATTATTAAGATTTAAAGTTTTATCTGTTAACATTAGTTAATGCACTGTGAATTAACAAATATTTTGATTAACTAACATCAACAAACATTAATAAATTCTGTGAAAATATATTTTTCATTGGTAGTTCACGTTAGTTAATGCATTTACTAATGTTAAGAAATGAGACCTTATTATAAAGTGTTATCAAAATCTTTAATGATTTATAAGCATTTTTTAACGATTTATTTTTCCATGAACTAACATTAATAATTTTTACGAATACAAATAAATGAAGTTAAAATGTATTGTTCATCCTTAATGTTATTTGTGAATTAACCAATGTTAAAAAACTATATTATTTAACTGTTGTTAGTTAACATCAACAATAATGATATACCATTTATTAATGTTAATTAATATTAAGTCCAAAATGTATTGATACATTATTAAAATGTAAAGTTGTATCTTTTGAACATGACCATTTTTCTAACATTAAAAAGATTAATAAATGCTTAAAAAAAATTGTTCTTTGTTAGTTCATACTATCATGGAAGAATTAACATGCTGTAAAAATATATTTTTCATTGTTAGTTCACGTTAATTAATGCATTTTCTAATGTTAAGAAATGAGACCTTATTATAAAGTGTTATCAAAATCTTTAATGATTTATAAGCATTTTTTAAAGATTTAAAAAAACAGACACTCTCTCTCTTTCTCTCTCTCACCCACTGCCTCAATCCACACAGTCACTCACACAGTCACTCACACCCACCCCCACCCCTCACACAGAAACAGTGTAACAGCTCTCTGATAGTTTTTTAATTTTCTGCTCCGCATAGTGTATTGTAAATTCATGAAATTAATCACATATCCTCAGACGGTCTTGTTCTGAGTATGTAATTTTTTATGAAGTGTTTGGAAGCTGCTCTTAAAAGATAAAAAAAAAAAAATTGTCTTCTCTTTTTTACTGTAACTTTAATAAATTGCCATTAAAACACCGTTCAAGATATCCTAAATCCGTCTGCAATTTAGCATCTTCAGTATTTTGGCATTATGAGAAAAAATGTTTGGTGTGATTTCCGTGTTTCTGTTTGGAGGAGTATGAATTTGTTTACAGCCCGTTTAAAAAAAAAAACCCACATTAAAATAAATATAGCCGACTTCCTGTTGGTCGTAGCTAATGACTGTAAATTAGAAAGTTGTCCGGATTAATAAGAACAATTTATGTACCGAGTTTGGTGTCTGTAGCTATCATTATATATATATATAATCATTAATAATTATATACCATTTAATGTTGATCAATATTAATTCCAAAATGTGTTAATATATTATTAAATTTTAAAGTTTATCTTTTGAACATGACTATTTTTCTAACATTAAAAAGATTAATAAATGCTTTAAAAATATATATTTCTTTGTTAGTTCACGTTAATTAATGCATTTCCTAATGTTAAGAAATGAGACCTTATTATAAAGTGTTATCAAAATCTTTAATGATTTATAAGCATTTTTTTAAGATTTTAAAAAACAGACCCTCTCTCTCTTTCTCTCTCTCACCCAGCTCCTCAATCCACACAGTCACTCACACAGTCACTCACACCCACCCCCACCCCTCACTCAGATGCAGGCTGGCAGGGAGATCTCACTCAGAAGCATTTTAACAAGTCTCTGATAGTTTTTTAATTTTCTCCTCTGCATAGTGTATTGTAAATTCATGAAATTAATCACATATCCTCAGACTGTATTGTTCTGTGTATGTAATTTTTTATGAAGTGTTTGGAAGCTGCTCTTAAAAGATAAAAAAAAAAAAAAAAATTCTCTTTTTTACTGTAACTTTAATAAATTGCCATTAAAACACCGTTCAAGATATCCTAAATCCGTCCGCAATTTAGCATCTTCAGTATTTTGGCATCATGAGAAAAAATGTTTGGTGTGATTTCCGTGTTTCTGTTTGGAGGAGTATGAATTTGTTTACAGCCCGTTTTTAAAAAAAACCCACATTAAAATAAATATAGCCGACTTCCTGTTGGTCGTAGCTAATGACTGTAAATTAGAAAGTTGTCCGGATTAATAAGAACAATTTATGTACCGAGTTTGGTGTCTGTAGCTAAAACTAACCCCCCCATTTTTGACAAAAGGTGGCGCTATAGAGTGCCTCTTCCACGCCCGTTTATGAGCTTTTTCCAGTGTCTAACTATCATTAATACTCATATGTGTGTTGAGTTTCATGACATTCTAAACATGTTATCTGCCTCAAAATCACCAGAAACGAATTTTCAACTTTGACACGTTGCCATGGCAACATACTTTTAGATATCAATCTTCCCTCCACAGTTTTACATCGGCCGTGTTTTGACATTATTCTGGTGAAGTTTGAAGCAAATCGAGTAAAAATAAGATGCTGAATTCAAAGCATTTTGAAAACGACACACTTCCTGCAGCCAGTTGGTGGCGCTATAACTTTCAGTCATAATAGTCACATCTATCCGATCGGCATCATACAACGAACAAATCACTGAAGTTTGATCTACATCATACAATGTATGTGGACGTTATTAGGCATTTCCTGGGTCTCATTTTTCGCCATAACTTCATCGCCTCGCCACGGGCAAACCGTTCGACATATCAAAAATATCTTCGCAATTTAGCGTCCCCAATGTCTTGAGATCATGTTCACCGAGTTTGGTGGCAATCGTATGGAAATCCTCAGAGGAGTATATCAAATTCCAGAGCATGCGCTTTTTAAACAGCCCTGAATAGCCCACTTCCTGTTGGGCGGAGCCTAAGACATGCTGTGCGGAAGTTATTCGGCTCAATGAGTTCTATACGTGTACCGAGTTTCATATGAATACGTGCAAGTATGTGTGAGCTATACATCAAGTTTTCTGACAATTTTCCAGGGGGCGCCGTAGAGCCCCTGTGCCACGCCCGGGTCCCAGCCTCAGCGGCGTCCTAATGGCCGCAGGTTCCAATGTGCGTGCCGATTTTCGAGAGTTTTCGGGCACGTTAAGGCCCTCAAAAGTGCCCGGATGATTGAAATAAAAAAAAAAAAAAAAAAAAATAATAATAATCCTTAGAAGAACAATAGGGCCCTGCGCCTTACTGGCTTGGGCCCTAATGATTTGTGGTTCTGACCTGGACCATGGTTTTCTAATTGGAAACCTCTAAACAATGCACTGCAATTATTTGCACTATTTGCATCAATAATATATTATTGGATCAATATTTCCCTTATGGTGTTTCCATAATTATTATCCAATATCAGCCATTTCAGATAAATTTTAAAATCTGGTATGGTGATATGTTTGATATACAGTGGATCTGTAGTTCAGGAGTTAAATTAAATTAAGACAGCTTAATTCAGCTTCAGACATGTACTTTTAAAAATAATTTTCTAGTAACTCTGAAGATCTTGACCTGTTTGCTCAGGTATCTTTGATTAGGGTTGGAGCTAAACTCTGCAGGACAGCAGCCTTCGAGGGCCGGATTTGAGGAACCCAGTCATACACTGTATATGCCAATTTATATACCAAAAATCTGTCAGATATGCACAAGAACCAACAATGTGAGTGTGTGATGCACTGCACACTGCTACTGTCATTCCTCTGTGCCACTTCAAAAAGTATGTCTATATACCACTTCAGATGTGGCTTCTGTGACCTAATAAATCATGCTGCATGTCTTGTGATGTTTACTGTATTGTGAGGAATTTGATTTCATTTGATTTCTCAAACAGCAGCCATCTAGATTTTAAAAAGGGCGTCAAACTCAAAGAATTAGTGCAAATTCCCATAAGGCTCACCTACGGGCCCTTCCCTCTTCAAAAGGTGGAATAATGACCACTTTCACGGTGACCGAAGTCCGCAGAAGGTCGATCATCTGCTCGTGGGAGAGCGTCACTGCGGCAACTTTGCAGATTTCCACCAAACGACTACCCTGCCGAAGTCCCGCCTGCCAAGCGAAGCCGTATTCCTCCACTTCGGACACAGTTCCATCCAAACGCACATGGAAACCAAGCTGGCCTAAACCATTGCGTCGTAACGTCATATCAACCGTCTCACAACCTATAGTCAATGCCTGCAAAGAAAAAAAAATACAGACAGGAGTTTAGAGGCATATCCCCTAATGCAAACCAATTCACTGACTGTCCATGTATGTTGTATCAGTACCTTAAGTCTCTGCACCACCTCTCTGATATCTTGCGCACTGCCCTCTGGTACCCGAAAGGCAACATGGTCTCCTCTGCCATAGAAAATCTTCAGTGCAAGTCTCTCTGCCATCCAGCCAATCACATCAGCACAGAAACAGTTAAACACCACCGCCTTGGTGGAGCAGTCCGCCAGGACAATGTACTCGTTGGAGATGGCGAGTGCACAGGGAAGCTCGGCGCCTCCGTCACTAAAGTCCTGCGCAAGTACACGCCAAATCAGCGCCCCTAAGGCACCCATTTCCGCTCCTTCACGTGCCCGGATGCGTTCCTTGCGTTTGGAGGCCAGAGAGATGAGATTGTTCAACTTGCCAGCAGTGTCGAGTGGTGTAGTGGAAACGCAGTTCTCCGCCAGGTCCCGCAGGTATCCTTGGCGCGTGCGTGTTGCCATAGCATGGAACTTCTCTGATTTGTGTGCAGCGTTCTCTGCATTGATGATCTTGGCCAGCAGGAAAGCACGGAAGGCAGCTGGGTCCCGGAACATCAGGCCATTTGAAGGTAGCGGTGGACCAAACGGAGGGACGTCCTTCATCCTGGTCACTGCCACACTACAGGAAAAAAAGAGTTTATTACTTATTTCCACCAATCCCAGCAGGTATTTCACTCACTGAACTACACATATCTCAGTAATCGGATACAGGCATACATGCAATACTGTTCTTAGCAAGGGTTGCTATGGAAACAAGGCCAACCTGTAGCAGGTATTGTCAGAGCAAGGGTTGTGCACACGGACAATGACGAACACGTGCTGGAAGTGAGAGCGAATATTCTGTGGAGTGAACGGTTGGGCTCCCGGCTCCTGGAATATAATCGTGACTATATCATTTCCTATGTGCCTCTTCCTCAGGAGCTGTGAGAAAAATTAAAGAGAGAATAAGTCAGAAGTTCAAAGCAATAAAAACTCAACTAGATTTTTACTTTAAAAAAATGCTGCCACAGTGTTGTAGTTGTTTGCCGGGATGTTGTCTGAGGTTATGTGGTTACTAGGTGGATTCTTATCTCAGACTGGCCACATTCAGTGACTGTCTGATGCATGCTGCATATAAAACTGGAAAGTACTATCTTGATCTGACAAGCTCTACTCTGATTGGCTGACTGTATGCTGGTAGTGAGGACGCTGAGTTTTTCTTAATCTGTACATCTGGAAACAAAATCATGTTTACAAGGTTCCGGGCTGATAGAGTGAGTATTATGGATGAAAACATACTCACAGGATTTGCCATAGTTCACTGTAAAAAATTTAATTTTTTTAAAGTTATATTTATGAGCTTTTTATGCCTTTATTATGAGAGGACAGTGGAGAGATGGCAGGAACGTATTGGGTGGAGAGAGGGGAGCGGGATCGGCAAAGGACCTCAAGGCAAGAAAAGTAATTACTTTTATGGTGGTTGTCAGTACATTATAAAGGTACAAAATAGGACTATGCTATATATTATCATTATATCAGTTAATGAAATATACAGTTTGTTTACTATATATTTGAGTTAACCAGATAAATCTTAAAAGGCTACCAGAATATTTTTTACTTTAAAGTTCTGGCAACCCCAGCTGTCTTTTTTTACAGCTTAGCATCACTTTTGAAAGAGACATAAGACTTATGTGATGCACTCTGTAGTGAGATAAGAATAGGTGGTCACTTACTAGCTCAAGGCAAAAGAGGCCCTTAGGTCTTTATGATATTGTGGTTCCTAGTTATGGCTCATGTCTGTCCTTCAGTCTAAGTCCTATGTTACTGTTTAATACACACAATGTACCAAAAAAAACAATTGAAAGCAAGACTACAAGAGGAAAAGAACAGGAGAGAGAGAGAGAGTGTGAGTGAGTGAGTGAGTAAGAGAGAGAGAGAGAAAGAGAGAGCAAGAGAGAGAAAGGATAGAGTGTTCTGTTGAAGGACACAAGGAAAGAAGGGAACTGGGAGAAATATCTTCAGAGATGCACAATGATTTCTGTGGTGAGAGACACAGAGGTGTGAAAAAGCCTGTTAACAGCACTGCAGCTCCAATCTGTGAGACAGCCACTAAAACACATGCAATAAAATGGACTAATGTTTTAAAAAGATCAAGTTGTACTAAAATTACATTTCCTGAAAAAAATACCAGTGCGTGCAAGATAGCAAAGGTAGAGTATTTAGGTTTTAGGTAATCTTTTTTGGCTTCTCTAAATGAAATGATGCATCTGAGCCACTTTGCAATTGTCATGGCAATCATATTCAACAAATTTGCTCTTTAAGAGTAGAATTTTAAGGCATCACTTCCAATGCAAAGGAGTTTCCAAATGGTAGCCAGCATAATTATTCTGCATTCTAAGATATCTAATTTTGACCAAATTCATGGCAGCACAGAAAACTCGAAGAAAACATATATCCAAGATGGCAGAGAAAGCAACAAAAATGTTGATTACGAATATACTAATTCATTCCATACCTAAAACTGTATATCAACATATCAGAAATAGAGTTACCCATTTTTTTTTGCTTGTATTTTTATTTTTATGCTTATTATGACATCATGCCAGGCCCAGAAATGTCCTGCTTTGTGCCTGATAGGTTGACTGTTAGCTTAGCAACATGCCAATGACTTTTCTGGAACTCTGTTAGAACCATTTGAGTGAGTCCTGCACATGCTTTATTTGAGGAGTTTTATTACACTACTGTTTCAGTATGTTTTTTCTTTAAATAAATTAATACTTTTATTCTGCATGCTTAAATTAAAATCTCCGAAAGTGACAGTAAAGAGATATATAATGTTAAAAAGTTCTCTCATTTATAAAAAAAAAAAAGCTGCTGTTTTGATCTTTCACATAGCCTCACAGTATTTCACAGAAAATAATTATTTTAAATTATAATAATATTTCACATTTTTACTGCTTATTATGATCAAATAAATGCAGTCTTGGTGACCATGAGAGACTTCTTTCAAACATTTGAATAGTAGTGCATATTTCAAATCAGTCATTCAATCATAATAGGAATTCTTCTTAAATGTTAAAATGTAAAGTTTAAAATGAATCAATTACAGCTGAAATTAAAGCTTAAACGGACAAAACATTTAGTTGAATTAACTCCAGAAGTTTAATAACTAAGGCTTAGTAGTTTAGTTCAAACCCTAACCAAAATGTTTGACGAATATCAACACAGTGGTGCTTGGCGTGCAATGCAAAAAGACATCTGAAATCATTCAGGAGTGCCATTCTCTGCTCTTATGTATGGAGTTTATTTGTCCATTCCAATCTGTGATCAGGGCAACATGTTCTGCGAGTTACATGGACTCATTTGAACTCTAGGAAATCTACTAAGAGAGTCGACAGCAGAGATGCTGAGAACCGATGTTTAAAACTGCAGTTAATCTACATTTAAATATAGACCGTGAAATTAGGAGCATCTCTGTCTCTATGTGAAAGACTGGCCTCCAATCTGAGTCAGAGCAATAAAGGCTGCCCACCCGTTCGCAACAGAGTGAGGGCATTAGTTATATAAGCTATCTTACATTTCAACAACACACAAAGGAAAAACCATGGAAACACTAGTCTTTCTTGAATGCTGACATGGTCCTCCCTTCTGAGTTCTGAGGGGAGACACTCCTGTACCCTGAAATTATTCTACAGCCAGACATCCCTTTCTACCTCACCGTAATAACTACAACACACTGTTGTGAGTGGCTTTAATAAGAGAGAGAATTATCTGACAGATAAACACTGCCCTCTGCAGCTCATCTGAGAGCGAGCAGATCAGATGAATTTGAAGTTGAATTTCTGCATAACCAAATGGTGCTGCAAAAATAATCATTTTGAAATATTCTATTAGATTATACAAATAATATATGTTATATATATTATTTTCTCGCTTTGCAGAAGTAGTTTTCTTTGCTGCTGAAATAACCATATCAGCACAGGTAGCAAAAATAAAGCAAAATAATATTACTTTAAAAACGTAAAAATGAAAAATATCCTAACATGATTCATCCCAATCCCCACTGAACATACAGTGCAAATATCAACCGATACATAATTATAGTAATAATAATATTAATTCATTTTATTTGTAATGTGCCTTTCTTATATTCAAAGTACTACAAAACTGTACAAAAACAACTAAGTAAAATAATACATAATACCTGATACATAAATAACATTAGCAACAATGATTAACAATTAAACATTTACTTAAAAGACATGTTTTTATCTAAAAATTAGACAAAAAAGTCTTTCCCTACATTATTTCCCACTTAACACTTTATCTCACTCAGATGTATGTCACTATGCAAGTTAAATGTGCAGATGGCAATTCAGGTTGTCTTCAAGTGTGTTTTCAATGAATGTTTTCATTGCAAAGCCGTTGACGCATACACATGAAACTTCCTGAGGGCAGAAGATGCCACATTACTGGATCACAATCAACAGTATGGAAATCACAAGAAAACCACACCCTGCTCTGATTCATACGCCAGTGCATATAAAACCAGCGGGAGAACTTGACAATAACAAAGCGAAAAAGAAATTCCTCCATAACCACATGTAACAAAAAATACAGACACTGAAAGTGGACGTCCAGAAACTGTGGCCACTTGTGCTGCTGCGTGAAAAAGAGCTGCTGAATTTCCACTGGATTTACTGCTGCCACTCTATAAACTTTACTACCATTCAAGATGTTTCTTTGCAAACTGGGTCTGCCACATGCAGTACCCACCACAAACACACTGCTGAATATGAGCAAAGAAAATGAATAGCATGTGAACAATGTGCAAGACATTCTGGGTGTCTGTCAGGATAAGTTGGGTCATGTCAGTTCTATACAGGCTCTTGGATGTACTGATGTGCATGTGTGTCTTACCTGTTGAGGATTGTTGGGCATGTATGGAAGCATGGTGGACACGTGAAACATGATCTCATAGTCCTGATAGGTTGTATACAGGGAGTGTGTTCCAGTTGAGTCCGCTGTTAAACATACACATGCATATTAATGATTATAAAGACAATGTACAGTGACAATGTCAATATACCACACTGAAAATATGGTATAAAAATTATAATTTAACCCCCAAATTAAAATTAATGTGTGTGTGTGTGTGTGTGTATATACACATCATCATCTAAAATCAGGATGGAGAACATGAACATCAGGTTTTACTCAAAAGTTCATACAGCTCAAGTGCCGCTGTCATTGGAGCAAAAGGGGACAAACCATACCAAATTATGAAAAATATGTAACATTATGTAAAAACAATAGAAACCTATGGAATGTCCCCATTTAGATAGCCAAGTAAGCGTATGTGTCCGTGTGTGTGTGATATGAGCATTCAAAATGTTGTTAAACAAAATAGTGTGCAGTGTGTAATTTCTGTGCTACCAAATGGAATTAGTCTGTTTGTTTGAGCCATCCTGAGCAAGATTTTGTATTTCACTGTGAATTTGTGGAGCTACCCAGTGTGACGCCTCAATTATAAACCAAGAGACCATCAAAATGTATTTACACACTTCGCTTTTGATGGTCGCGGTGGGTTAGGACAAGAACTCTGATTAACATGGAAGAGATGCGATTTATCGCTTGACACTTTATCGTGCTGTGCCTTTTTAGGACATGTGTAAGAGACACAGAAAGCCTTGCTCACTTTTGGTGTCTAGCTGGGCAGCATATTTATTGAAACCCCTCAGACACACAGTTTCTCCCAGCAGCTCCAGGAAGGCGGTGAAGGCTGGCGTAGCCTCTTCATTGTTGTACATCTCCTCCTCCGTGCTCTGTCCCGCTCGACACAGCAGGATGCCCACTTTGTGTTTCTGACTAAGCTGTAAAGACACACAGAGTGACAAAGTCACACATACAAATATGAGGAACACTGCCATTTTTAATTTATGGGGAATTATTAAAGATGAAAACTTGACTTTCATCACTCAGGAAGTAGTGTGTCATCATTTACTCACCCCCTGCTCGTCCAGTTTAAGAAGCTGCTCTGTGACCTTTGGCGTGCTGAGAGCCAATCGCAGACAGGACACGCTGAGTTCTGGCAGCACATACTCCAGAACCTCTTTTAAAGGCAAACCACGAACCGTTCCGTGCTTTGCTGTGGACAGAATCGTGTCCTCCAGAATCGCTCCTCGTAACGTGACCAGCTGCAGCAGCCACAGGAAACCATGTGGGGAGACACACACACATCAAATACCATCATATGACTGGCCAAATATCCTCTGAGAGCATGTGACAGAGCATGAGAATGATTATGAATAGCTGAAAAATTATGTCCAGAAGTGCCCACTGTGTGGCATCCTTTCCCCACTGCTTCCTGATTTATCGCCTTGCAGCACAACCTCACACACACAGACACACACACACACACACACACACACACACACACACACACACGCTGATGCTAAAGCCATTCGCTACTGTAAAATTAGTGCAAACAGCTGGAAACACTGGAATACTTAAAAAAAACAAAAAAAAAAACATTGTTTTAGAGGCTTGTGTTTCTGGTTTCTTGTGCCATTTGTCATACATCTGAAGACATCATATGACTGGTCACATGGACAGCCACCCATTCAATCATTTAGCTCCAACCTCTGACCAAAATAACACTGTCGAACCATGTTCATTTCGAAATGAGTTATGATCACATCTATAGTGAGAATAACGACTGTGTGAATGTGAATGAACTGAGACGCTGCATTGTTCAAAGCGGGTGAGTTTGATGTGTCCAGGCAGCCATGTAATCTGACTAAACCCAGCAGAGCAGCAGTCATACCAGTACAGCTCAGCACTTTTCAAACACACCATTATTAAGCAAAAATGACTGCATGGTCTTTATAGCAATGTCTTGCACGCAAGGCACAAAACATGCTCAGAATTTATTTTCAACTACAGCGTAACTACAGCGTAACATACAGGAGATTTGATGGGACAGATCCGTAAACATGACCTGAACTAGCATCGTTCTCCTATATGCTAATAAAAATGGCATAGATGTAAAAAAGAAGGCCAAAGTTCTCAAAATGATTTTATACATTTTTACGATGTAGAAATAAGCTTAAGCTTTTGTGTTTTTAAAGCAACAAATCAAGTAAAAATTGTCTCAGGATCTCTACATTGATCCCTACTATGCCTATAAATAAAAGCATTGGCCCTACAGGCCAACTGAGGGTTCCACCAAAAAGCACAAAACCTCTCTCAAGCCACATTGTTAACCCTACCAGAAACAGTTTTGTCAGATTGAATCAGATCGCAGGCAGTACCGACAACAAAATGATTCAGTTTCATGCTCCAAAAGATGGATTAAAGTGGCCAAAGAAGCCCACGGACAACTATGCATTTTTGTCATGGGAGCTGATTCAGGTTTAATTCATTAAATTTAATTTACAAATATCTGTAGCTATGTTTTTATCATCCTGTTTTAATGCTAATTTTGAAGCATCGCATCAGAAACGAGTAATGGTAATGGCAAATTTCAGGGGGAAAAAAATACACTTCGCAACACTCTTGTGCAGAAAAGGGTTAATGCGAATAATGGGAGATGGATACGCATTTGCCGAATAAATTCTTCAAAGCACACCAAAAATCATGTGACTTTGTGCATTAGGACAGCATAACCTGACTACCAGTGGACCGATCTTGTTGAACAGCATCTGAAATGTTATGGTCATTCTTAAAATTAAAGTATTTCTGTATTATTGCCTCTCAGAACTGTTACATGACTGCATTCCTGAACAGCAGGCATCCACGAAAGCAATGGCTACATGGTTTCATCTGCTTGCTTGGGCACACAAGTCATTTAAATGATTATATTCAGTGGCTTCTCCCACTTTTATTAGTGATATTTAGTGCCAGTTTATCAGGAAGTGACGATTTTGTTCTCTTTGACTCATCGGATGAAAACAAATTTTATACGACATTCTAATTTTGCGCACAAGTTAAATTCACAACTTTAGATGGAAACCCGGCTTGTGTCATACACACCTCATTGGTGCGAAAGATGATGCGGTACTGGTACTGGTCCTTTAAATCTTTGGTATCATCCAGTTTCTCTCTTCGAATGCTCAGAGCCACAGGCCCCAGCTTCTCATCGGTACCAAAGTAGTTCCAGTGCTCTGTGGGGGGAGAGAAAGAGCGATGGATGAATGAAAGCAGAAAGAGGATATGAAAAAAGACAGATTAATACCATTAATACAGAAAATGAGAATATAGAAGAGAAGAAAATAATTAATGAGGTGAAGACAATGGATAGGAGAAAAGTGGAAGTCGATATGAAGGATGAGAGATGGAGGGAAGGACACAGGGGACAAAGGAGGGATTTGTACGAAAACTCTACAAATCTAGGTCACGGTGGCTACAGAACTTCCTGTAGGAGCATTCAAATCGAATAGAAAACCATTGAAAAAGCCACTGATACAATACTGGGCATGCTTTTGAGGATAAAGGAAGTTATTATTAGCCTGTGTTTCCTACAGCTTTATGCAGTGGAGGATATAGACCTAAAAAATTAGAATTTACTAATTTAAGTTTCAATAACCTTTTGGTTTGGAATTTTATCATTGCTTTCCAAAGATAAACATAACACAAGTAGCAATTCTCAGTTCATTTCACATAGTACATGTGGTGTGCGCGTGAAAGAGTAATCAGTGACTCACTGAGAAAGTGCTTTAAGTCCATGAATCAGATGACTCTTGTGGTCATTTTGGTCTGATTTGAATACCGTTTCAAAAAGGGCCACAAGAATCATGCAATTCATCCATGAAACGGACTGCATGTTGTACTGTTTGTTTATTTTTTTTTTGCTATATTTGACTATATGATTTACTGCTTCTGATTAAAGCAGGGTTCAAAAATACCACATAGGAAGAGGCATGTGAATGTGATATCTTTGAATTTTCCAGTCTTAATTTTTTGTTGGCATTTGGACTGTTTCCTTAATCTGTCATCAGCACAGGATATGAGTTTGGTTGTTTTGTAAGGATACTGAAAGCTAAGGAAACTTGAGTTGAGAGAATTAAGTCTCAGGAGCATGCAGATATGGGCTTTTTAATAACGCAGCAAAGATTTTGATACTACGCAGAGTGTTGCCCTTCCTGACCGAGAAATGCCAAGTCAGTACCGCTATACGGCTGGCACTCCATCACAACATCCACGCACACTGCTTCAGTGACTCACTGACTAAAACAGAAGTATTTCAAATAAGGTGCCGCTATACTGGAAAATGAAGTAAACGGATAGAAGTAATTGAGAAGTAGTTGGCACCAATAAGAAAAATACCTTGGTGGATTGGAATCCTTACTCATTAAGTTAAACTTTTAACACTTAAATGAGAAAAACAGACCACAATGAAAAGCATAGCTTAAAGGTGAAAAGTGTAATTTAAAAAAAATTTAAATACTTTCTCCTTTCCTAGCTTACAAGCAAGGGAGTTGCAAGTAAGCCAATCAGAGGTTGATTCTCCCAACAGGTATAAAGACTGTGGCCCTATCAAAATATCCCAATTATCCAAGTATCTCAACCAGCCTAAATGGAGCAACATAAGCTATTAAAGAAATGAAAAAAAAAAAGGAAAAATTATTTTTGTGTCTGCTTTTAACGCTACTTGTGGTGCAAAAATGACACACTTAATCTTCAAGAACTTTTACATGGGACATTTTTAATTGCACCCATATCCCCATATTAAGCTGTAGTTAAGTTAAGTTTTAAGTTATTAACTTGTAAGTTAAGTTCTAAATAAATAAACCAGTATGCATGCCCTTTCTGGTCACCGAAAATCTGGATGACAGAGATTACTTCTGGAACGGTAACCTTTATCTCACTAACTCTACTTAATAAACACAGACAACTAATTAGAGCATTCAGATAACCCACGTCTGCAATGATTTATCTAATGTGGCTAAGAAGTGACAAACATGGTATTTTTAGACATTGTGGTTTTTTTTTTATATAACATTGGCATTTTAGAAAGCAAGACCTTTAGCGAGATTAACATTTGGGAGGCAGATGTGTGGCAGGGGTGCAGCTTCAGCTCCAGTTTGTGCTTCTATTGGCGAATAGCGAGAAGCATTGATAATTGTGGCATGCTTTGATAATCTCTTCCAAAGGAAGAACTGAAGGTAGAACTTGGGTTTACAGTTTACAATTAATTTATTAAATGTGTAAATCTCAAAGACCTGTCCTGTAATGACACTAAATAAAGGGAAACCAATTAATACAAGAGTATATATGAGGTAAATGACATAAGACAGATTGAATATGATCCTGTAAACACACTGGGTTTCAAATGCAATCCAATTATGATTTTCTGATGCATTGTATATTCTGATATAAGTAGTCGACTCTGCCCAAAACGAACTACTGACAAATAGGCAACAGTCTCATGATCTAGCTCTTTATCTACATACAAATCATAAATGTCCTACCTTTCCCATAAAAGTGCTCATGGTAGTATCTGGCACCCAGGTCAACATGCTCGATGCAGTGTTGTTGCAGTCTCTCTAACCTGGTGGCTTGAACCTCAGGCGGCACCTCCAGTTTGGACACACTGGCATTACTGCAGCGTGGACGAAGCCAGGCCTCCACGATGCCAGCCTCTCCCCGCTCCGCCCATGAGCTCAGGAAGCTGACATTCCGTTCCCTGTAGCTTCCGGTCTCGTTGATGAAGTGTGGGCAGCTCAGCAACAGCTGGTGCTGGGAGTTGGCATTAACGCTAGCTGAACCACCCTGCTCTGAATGTTCCAGTGCTGGGGTTGACCCGTCCAATAAGTCCCTGACACTGAGGTCATCAGTGCTGGAGAAGCTGGGCTCCACTCCCCCCAGAGCAATAGCTCTGGAAACTTCCAAAGAAACAGAAGCCGAAGAAGCAGCTGAAGCTCCTGTGGCTGTGTTTCGCCGCTGGGCGGCGTAGCTGCGACGAGCTGCCGCCTCGTGCAAATCAAACAGAACGCTCTGAGCGTCAAAGTGGGCAAAACTCTGCACACATACCCAGGGTTTGGAAGACAATGTCTCGGGGGGTCGTATGTCATCCGAGTCACTTCGTGGAGTCTCTGTTTCTCCCCGGCTGGAGCTGCGGAGTTTGCGGAATAAGGAGGAGGTACCAAGAGATGACTCTGTGCCACCACTCTTTTTGCGTACACGATTCTCCGGGCGGTCATCGGGTCGTGGAGTCGACAAGAAGGTGTGTGAAGTGGGTCCCTCTAAAGAAGCACCAAGCAGCTCTCCAAGTTTGGCAGGGGCTGTGCTACGCTGGTCTGGTCGCTCCTGCTGAAACTGGTTGAGCATGTCAAAGAAGCTTTGCTCAGACACTGCCTGAACATTGATGGAAGAGGTACTGCCATATTCCCGAAACAAATGGCCTTCGACCTCTGTTTCATCTTGTTCACTCAATGTTATCTCGCTGTTGGAGCGCTGTCGGAGTGGAGCGAATCCAGACGTCCGAAACCTTGGTGGTGTGCAAGGAGCCCTCGTTAGACCTGATTCAAGGAAGTCACCGTCTCTGGTACCTCGCTGTGGTAACCTGGTCTCACTTCCACGTGTAAGCCCATCCTCGCTGTTGAGGTCATCCGGATGACTGCCCTGGCCATTCTCAAGCAGCGATTCTCGTGAAAGTGCCCTGCGAGGAGGCCACTCAGCAATCCGAGCTCGAACCCCCATTTTGGGCACAGAGACACGGGACGGGGCTTGATCGCCCACGGAAGAGTGGCCATTATGAAGGGGTAGACGGAGGTGGGGTGGAGGAAGAGGTTGAGAGAGAGGGGTGGCACACACCCCTGTGTCTCTGTACATGTTCATGGAGCCCGCTGTAGTCTCAGGGCCAAAAAAGAGGGCAGGGGTCGTAGGGGAGAGAGCATCCTGGATCGAGACTGCTGGTGTTCAGTGAGAAGGAGGAGAGATGGACAAGCTCCACACTGCTGTTGCTTCCTCCTCCCACACTCATTTCTTTGGTAGGAAAGGACTCACCTTTCCTAATCCTACTGGACCAATCTGGAAGCTCAAAGGCCACTTAAATCACAGACCTGCAAAAAGGCAAAAAACAAAGAGACATTTGATATCATACATTTCATCCAGTTACTTATACACAACAGTTGAAAAACATTCAATTGTGCTTTTTGGTTTGGGATCTTTTTGCTTTTCTACCACTTACTGTAAGCACTCTAGAGCCCCTACTTCCCGTAAACCTTCTTCCCTAATATTGTGATGTTATTTTGCACAAGGGATGAGCAGTTTTGAGAGCAAAATGCAGAGAAAAGCTGACTGAAACTAAAATGAGAAAAGAGGAGTAGGATGAAAAAGAGAGACAAGAAAAAACAGGCTGGTAGGAGAGAGAGGAAGTGAGGTGAGAGGATTTCAGATGTGGATTTCTCACACTCTTTTGAGGCTAATCTCTATTCCTCTTCCTGGCAGATACTCTGTATTAAAGCCACAAATATCACTTTGCTAAGCACCACAAACTCATCTCTCCTCTCATATCCATCTTTCAGTGTCTATACTCTTGGTATATAATGATGCACTGTGTAAATAAATAGCATTTATCAAAACATCTAAGCAAACAACTATAGCATCTAGTTGTACACGCTAACCTAGCAGTTGGCGCTTCAATATTGTTGTGTAATCTTGATTTTGGATGTAAAGGAGCAAACCCGAAATCTGAAAATGTGAAAGAGCAGATGTAGGTGTTTACTAGCAAAGGAAGTATTACGCCACCTGACAAGAGCGATGCTTATACCACGACTACTACTGTATGAAAACACACCTTGCTTCTCCAACAGATGCAGACAGTTTTAGCAGCCATGAAAACCATGGCATGTATGACAGATGGAGTTGTTGTGTCAGCAAGGTAAAGCATCCAATTACCTGAGAGATAGCTGACTTAGAAAGTAAGATTAAGATTCTGCCCACATTCAGCTGCATACAAAAGGTTACATAACAAGGACTCTGTGCTGGATTACTGATGGGAGCTGCTGAGTGTTTTACAGGCTTAACGGAGAATGGTGAAGCATAGGATTGTAATACACTAGATTTTGAATGAGACACTCAAACTTTGTGACAGAGAGAAAAGCCCCTCAAGTCTCTGGGTCTCTCCACATGCTTCATCCCTTGCTGTGAACAAAAGACAAAACGAAACTGACAGAAAGTCAAAGGACAAGACAAACACAAAAAGACAGGATACTAGGCAGAGGCAGAAGCAGAGCAAACAGAGGAGCTGAAAGAGAGGAAACCTGGCAGGCTTTGTGGTGAAGGAATCCAGGCAGGAGAGCGAAAGGGAATCTGAATCCCAGTGACTCGCTTTAATATGAAAGTCAGATTGAATCAAGCTTCACTGCAGCTCAATGACTATGAAAAGCCACTCAGCAACGCCTGTTCTTCGGTGTAACTTGTTATCTCCCTTTTTATTGTCTCTCCCCCTCTCTATCTATTAGTCGCACTCCATCCATCCAAATATTAGATTACACATTGTCTCTCTATTTGCGATATGGGGGTTACAGACAGTAATGGCGATGTATGATACATCTGTCCAAACATCAACAGGGTTCATTTCGAATCCCATTGTTATTGTTATCTGTGTACAGGCCAAAATACAGCATTCCATAAATCAAAGATTAATGCCATCTACAAGACTTTTTTCATATCACATATCTCTCTGAAGCTAAATCCCACCCCAAAATCTATCCCTTCGAGCAGAGGTTCCCCAATACTCTTCATTTCACTCTTCACATGAATGTCTACTGCAAGCATAGACAGATGCCACCTGAGGCATCATACAGAACCTTACTGACTGATTTGGAATGCCCTAAATGGGGAACAAGAAGCATGCCACAAATACTGTTCTTCACAGGGGATTATGTTCATTTAACCCCTCGCAGGGAGTTTGATTGACAGGCAATCTGACCAATCATAACACCATTTTTGTCCGACAAACAAACCAGACAGGAGAGTAGATTAACGTTGGTGGACTTGAACTTGAAAAACAGTGTTTCTGGTCTTTCCGCGATTTAAACAAGATACCTTTTGATGTTCATTCATGTTTATTTTGCAGTATAATTGGTAAAGAGGAAGAGATAATCGGTTCACGTGCTGCTTGAGCTGAGGCGCTACAGCGATCTGTCACCACACATAAAGTGCCACAAAATGTTGTTTTTTTTTTTTTTTTTTTTTTTAAATGACAATTTGAAAATTGACAATTTGTTTCATATCAAAAGTAACCTGCTCTGTCTTGTCTGTCGGCGTGTTGGCAGTGTCCTCTTTGCTCTGCAATGCATTTGTGACTGCGTGAGAACATGATGTGTGGTGTGACAGCAGCAAGGCTTGTCGGACATAGCAACAGTAACTAAGGGGGGAGGGTGGGTCTTTGCGAGGGGTCAATAGATTTTCTTACAGTTTTATTATTTTGTCAGTTATAATTGCTCCACTTCCA